>NC_134083.1:65290733-66514594 GCF_000715075.1 Nicotiana tabacum | reverse complement strand
AATTGTTGAAATATTTGCTTTTTCCTTATGAAAATAAGAAAAGTATTTCTGATCTTTGAACATGGCATGGGTTGTTCCACTATCAATTACACAAATATCTTTATGATTGGTCGTTGATCCAAACATAATTTGAGGATAATCCATATTCTTCAAAATGACATAAACAAAATAATTATGAAAGTAAAAATCATTATCAAAGCATAACTTTTATTTATGTATAACAATTACATAACCATACTATCTACTACAAACAACAAAAAATAAAATATTTATATTTTTACAGATTCATCACTGATCACATGACTTGTTTCTCCTTCCGAGAGTGCAAAGTAATCAGCTACATCCAAATGCATGAAGTCTAAATTATCTTCATAAACAAAATTTGCTTCAGCATTTTTCTATGTCTTCTTCAGGGAGGCTTGATACAGCTCAACCAGGTGCTTTGGCGTACGACATATATGCATTTTCTGTCTTTGCTCCCTTTTCCTCCACATTTATAGCATGCATTTTCTGCCTTTGTTGTTTGCACCGCTTCATGCTTTTGTACCTTCCTTTTCCAGTGCTGGTGGTGATGAGGGTTCTTTGGTGCATTATTATTACCATGACTAGAGTTTCTTCCCCGACCACTGCCATGACCACGACTGAGGCCATGTCCTCTTCCACGCTTAGTTTGGTGGAAGTTTGTCTCATTCACTTCAGGACAAGAACCAGTAGGTCGACTTTCATGATTTTTCATTAATAGCCCATTATGTTGCTCGGCTACAAGAAGATGTGAGATACGTTCAGAATACTTTTTGAATCCCATCTCTCGATAGTGTTGTTGCAAGAGCATATTCGAGGCATGAAAAGTGGTGAAAGTTTTCTCTAACATATCATGATCAATAATATTATCACCACATAATTTTAATTGGAAAATAATTCTGAACATAGCAGAATTATACTCACTGTCGCGCCCCTTTTTCTCGTGAAATCGGGTTTTGACGTTGACAACTCTTTTAAAAGGAAGGGTTACTAAAAGAGAGAGTCGCCACCTAACAGATTAAGGTGCGTTAGGGCACCTATTTGCAAATGACTCGGGTTTACTAGTTTGCGTCACCAAAGATTGGGTAAGGGCTCAAATTACCTCGAGGAGAAGGTGTTAGGCACTACTCGAGGTCCACAACGGTGGGTCCCGGCCAAACTCAAATCATGTGAATTAGTCTAAGAGAAAAGAAACAATTGACAAATGAAATAAATAATTTATTTTAAAACAGA
The DNA here is from genome assembly GCF_000715075.1 of Nicotiana tabacum. Taxonomy (NCBI): domain Eukaryota; kingdom Viridiplantae; phylum Streptophyta; class Magnoliopsida; order Solanales; family Solanaceae; genus Nicotiana; species Nicotiana tabacum. Next base: position 66,513,340 of record NC_134083.1, on the reverse strand, counting down.
AATGGGGGTCCAAGTTTTTTAGCCTAAAGGATCACCCCGTGCAATATAAATAATACTTCGTAACTCTTTCAAGACGGGGTGTTACTCATATTATTCAACGGGCACAAACTATCATCTCCTACTACCTAATTACTATCTTTAAGTTATTTACCTAAAGCGCTCTAATCAATTCTAAGCCGTACCCTATGCGTGCACTACACGTCACATGCCTTTGGTCCAGGAGGCATTTGGACCTCTATTTCAGGGTGGTTCTAAACTTTAACTTAGGTTGCTCAAAAAGAAAAAACTAGGCGACATACAAAAACAGTTATGACTTTCAAATAGAAACAAGTATGGGATCAAGTTACCCTCCGCATTTAGACATCAAATGCACGCCAAACTGATTAGCATTAACAGGTTTTATTAACTACAAAATCCTATAGGCAGGATATCTATGTGATAAAACCAGTTTCTTAGTGCGATTATTAGAACCTACAAAGTTTGCCTACTGATTTTAGCATAATACGATTAAGCCTACCAATATGGTATTTAGGTGTTTTGTGCGATAGTAAATAGTAGCCAGTCACGGAAACAAACCTAAAATTATTCATTTTAATCCTACAAGCATGTTTTCTAGTGAGGAAAGCAGCACAATAAACATGCATAAATAACAATTAAACAGATTCAGGCGTGTATTCTATTACCTGATCCAATTTGAATCCTATAGGCATGATTTCTATAATCTGAATAGTTTTGAATCTTATAGACATGATTTCTACAATCTGAACATTTTTTGAATCATATAGACATGATTTCTATAATCTGAACAAAACAGTATGCAAGCAGGAATTCACACACACATCGGACCATACCATTCTCTATAGGCATGGTCTATAATAGAACATAACTGAACCAAACATTGAGCCTATGGCTGCTAGCACATAATGACTGAACACAATAAGATACCTAGAGGCATGATTTCTAACATATAACATTCAACAACATAGCATTAACCCTATAGGTAGGATTTCTACCCCACTTTATAGTAAATGTAAAATAAGAACCCTTTCCCATTTCACTAATACCCCAGAATTGTTACAAATAATTATTACAGACCAGAATTTGATGAATGAATTACAAAGTAAGTAAAACTATACGGAGCCCACAGCAGGCCCAAATACACCTGGACAGGCCAGACCTTCAACTCAGAGTAGTTCCAAAAGCCCATGTTCATAGATACACAATAACCAGTAGTGAATGATTCACCCATATTTCAAGGATAAGCATACAGAACCCAAATCTCTAATGTGTCAGAGTTATTAAGGGCTTCAGGAACCCAAGGCAGTGCTCACACTAGAGAGATTGATCAAAAACAGTTCAAAGAAAGACTAGGGACCAGGTCCTAGTGTGTTAGAGTTCACAAGGGTCTCACATGAACCCTGAGCAGTGCTCACACTAGGGAGGTCAGAGGACAGAACCTAAATAGCTTTGGCTTTCAGCCAGCTAGGAGTAGGAATTCAGAAGGATCATGGGAGTAGAATGAATTAGGGAATCCACTTTAAGACAGAGTCACATATTGAGCATATAGAAACAAACGGTAGACATGCTTGAACTTAGGCAGACTTAGTCAAGTTTTTAAGAATTAACAAAATCACATGCTAATAAGGCCAGTTCATAAACATGTTAACGGTGATAACAGATAAGTCATAGAAAGAAAACACATTGATTAGCAGTAGGAACTAATTAAGAAAATCTAGTAGAGGTATCATAACATAGTGAGAATAGAACTAAACAGGCTGAACAAATTCAACAAACAAACATTATAAATATGTTAAGGCACACATCTATACATGGCTAAAGAGGTATGAAAGCATGTTTAACTCTAAAAGATAGTCCTCAATAACACAGAATTAGGCAGATTTCATTAATCAGCTTAAACTAAGTTCAAACACGTCTCAACTACAAGTAATAGCATTTAGGACAACATGGTCTAATTGCAATAATACTTTGAGCAAGTAATCATAATGAAATGGCAGAGGATTAAATAACTCACCGGTTAAGATGAAACATGGAAGAAAAGAATCCAACAGTGTAGCAAATATCACCAAACATGAGCAGAACTTGGAGATTTCTCGCCTTGGCTTTCAGCTGGCCAGGAATCAAAGCACAAAGTAAAATTACTCAAGAGAATATGAGTATGCAGCTTTTGTTTATAGTAGTGAAAGGATCTTTCGAACTTTTTTCTTCTCTCCTCCTCCTTTCAAAGGGGAGTGGGGAGGGGTTTAAATATTGCCGAGATTAGAGCATAAACATGGAAAATAGTTTATTAAAATACCAAAAGGCAAGTACTCAAATCAGTAAAGTTGAAACCATAAATTTTAGGTAAAAATACACAAAATCGACAGAAAAATAAGGCAGAGAATCACACAATATATATAATGAACATAGACAGGAAATTATTTAAAAAAAGCACGGAATCGAACCAGATTTGATTCAAGTAAAAAGGGTCCGAAACCCTAATTGTTGGTAAATCCCAAAATCAATAGAGAATAATGGCAAAGAATCACGTATTGGTATAAAAATAAACATAGACAGGAGATTGTTCAAAAAAGAAACATAAAATCGAACCAGATTTGGTTCGATTAAAGAGGATTTGAAACCCTAATTCGGGTAAGTAAAGAAATCGACAAAATAGGCAGATTCACAAGTAATAGAGTGAATATAGGCAGAATAATGCTAAAAATCAGAGTTTGAACCAGTTTAGGTTCGAATCAATAGAGAATCTGAAACCCTAACCTTAGGGAATCAGCAAGATACGAGCGAATAGGGCTCATACGGTACAAAATAACGCGTTTGGACTTAAGGTCATCCAGATTCAAGAGGTAAAAATCGATTGGGACAGAATCAAAGTGGGGTACTTACCATGTTTAGGCAAGTACTTAAGTTACTCCGTAACATAGCACCAAATAAGGAAAAAATATCGAAATGGTAAGTGAATGGGGAAAGAATCCCATTAGGAACGGGATTGGGGGGATTTTAGTGAGGTGGCGGGATTAGGGTTCATCGGAGGAAGGAAATAGAGGCAACGGGTTTTGGAAAATGGGGTTTAGGGTTTGGGGGTGGAGATATAAGGAAAGGGAAGGGTTGTTTGTGAGCCGTTGATCATTTGTGATCGACGGCTGGGATCTAGGTAGGGGTTGGGTCAGTTTATTAAGTGGGTAAGGGTATTGGGCTTGGGTGAATTGAGTTGGTTTGGGTAGTATCAGGTCCGAAATCAATTAAAATTATGGCCAGATTTTAAATACTCAAATTTAACCAATAAAATAATTTGTAAAAATAATAGATAAATAATAAAAATATCATTTGTACATAAAAATGATTGAAAACAAATATTCAATATTATAAAAATATAAAAAGGTTATTTTTGCATAAATAAAGTAATTATATGTACATATAGGCTATTATTGCAAAAATATGCAATTGTAGCCTTTAAAATGCAAATATAATTATAACAAATGTACTAAAAATATTTAAAACCTAATATGGGTGTAAATGATGAGTTTATATGATAAAATCATCATAAAAATTATTTGTAAGGTAATTAATGGGTATTTATATAATAAAATACGGAAATAAATTAATTTAAAGCCTTTAAAAATTATGGAGAATTATGAAAATACTTGTATATGCTTGTAAATCAAATGATGATGCATATGCACTATTTTTAAAGTATATATATATATATATATATATATATATATATATATATATATAAGGAAAAAATTGGGTATCGACACTCACTGATAGATTTAAAATCTTGTAGCCTTAGATGAGTCCAATCATAACGTGCATACGGAAGAACGACCATCTTCAGGTGGTCGTATCTATTTATTAAATTATTCCACAGTATGACTGGATCTTTAATAGTGAGATATTCCATTTTCAAGCCTTCATCAAGGTGATGGCGTAGGAATACCATTGGTTTTGGCACGGTATTGGTTTGATGCTTGATTTTTGTCCTTGATAGTATCTGCCAAACGCATCAATATGAATTTTAGTATTAAGCACTCAAGATATGTAACTTTTGCCCGATATATTCAGGGCTACAAATTCAAGTTTAGAAAGATTTGTCATTATTTAGAAAAAGAAAGTTCTTACCTTTGATACTTTCAAAGTATTTGCTCGAGATGGCAGAGTCTCGTGCTGATAACGTGTTATGAAATAAAAATTGTAAAGTAAATACAAGTGTAGAGAGAAACTGATATAATATTCAAGCTTCAAATATATGTACATAATGAAATGAAATCTCCTCTATTTATAGAAAAAAGTAAGTTGATGTGTAAGCTGCTGCTGCACCATATATAGATAATCTTATACCTGTGGTAATATTTATCCATAACAGAGTACCGAAAGGATAAGCTCATTGCACCAAATATAGATAATCTTCTACCGGGGGTGATATTTATCTATAACGGAGTACCCAAGGATAAGCTCATTGTACCAAATATAGATAATCTTCTATCGGGGGTGATGTTTATCCATAACGGAGTACCAAAAGGATAAACTCATTATATTAGATATAGATAATCTTTTACCGGGGATGATGTTTATCCATAACGGAGTACCGAAAGGATAAGCTTCTTCAGAAGGCTTATTTCCAATAGAGTACTAAATAGATAAACATATTTACGGCGGAGTCTCGTATAGATAAGATTCTTCAGGAAGCTTATTTACAACGGAATACTAAATGAACATCCATAATATAATATATTTATAACAAGTAATACGAATATTAATCTATTGAAAGATAAAAATATGCTTTTTAAAGTAAGTAATTTAGTATAACAATCTTTTCATTATTAATGAGCACATAAAAAATTTATGCATTATAATCTCCCAAAATCGCATTTAAGGGTACAACCTAATAGCCAATTGAGAACCATGAGCTCACAAGTTCAAATTCTAAGCAAAAACACTAAGTAATTTTTTCCTACATATCAAATTTTAAGGGACAAAGGACTCCATAGTATATATATAAAAAAATCTCTACATAATAAACTTTTTGTTATAAAATAAAGACTGTAAAATAAATAAATCGAAGACAAATATATAGAGAGATTGATATATTATTCAACTTCAAACTCATGTTCATAATGAACTGAAAACTCCTCTATTTATAGAAGAAAGGAGGCAACTGCGAGACTTTTCAGGAAGCAGTTGCAAAGCTTTTCTTTAGTTGCTTGTAAGTTGTCTGCATGAGTTGCTTGCAACCTGCCTGCATCAACTGCTTGTAGATAAACTTTAACAGAGCACTAAGTGGATAATCTTCTTCAGGAAGATTATCTATGAAGAAGATTATCTATAGCGGAGTAATGAATGGACATCCACAATATAATATTTTTATAACACTCCCCCTTGGATGCTCATTAAAAGATAATGTGCCTCGTTAAAACCTTACTAGGAATAACCCCGTGGGAAAAAATTCTAACGAAGGAAAAAGAGTACACAAATATTTAGTAACTAGTAAAAGATGGCTCATGCTCATCATGGGCCCAAGATATTTTACATGCGAGAATTTTTTTTTCCTTTTTTTTAATTTTGTCTTTGCGTTAAATAGTTAATTAATTAAGAGAACATTACTTGTGTCATTTAATTTGTTGCCCATGAGATATTAGAGTGCACAATAGGTTGAATTTTTAATGTGAATTTTTTTATTTCCCTTTTTATCTTATTGTTTCTTTTGTTCTGCTTGTCTTTTTTTATATTATAGATTCATTTAGCGATTATTCTGACTTGTGAGATCGCAATTTGGTGGTCGTCCAATATTAAAGTTTTTTAATATTTAAAAAGATGCACCTAAGGTTCAAATGTTTTATGAAATAATACAAGACATTTCATTTGGATGTCCTCCTTATGGCATTCGATAGAACTTGCTCCCCTCCTTAGTCCTTTTTCTTCTCTTTCTTATTTGTGATTGATTTGAATTGATTTGGTTAAATTGAAAAAAGCATCATTATTGAGTTCTGTTGGATTGATTGTTGAAGAGCATTTAGTCTATTGGTGTTAGTATATCTGATACTATAAAATTTGAAGTTATTTGGACCTATTTTGAAGAAAAAAGTTTTCGTGAAATTTCTCAAAAACTCATGATGATCTATCGGAATATATGAACTACTTATTTTGTATCAAAATATATGAATTATTTATTTTGAAATTATGATACATCATATGCAAAACTCCTGATGATGCACATGGATTTGTAGGTTGTAGCAAGTCCATCTATTAGAAATCTAGTTATCTTTACTTGATGCGGTAGGATTGAACTTCATTTGATAAATATTGAAGAATTGACACTTTAAAGTTTTATGTGCCTAATTGCCTATAGACAAAATGAAAAAGAATTAGTAACAAAGAGGTTTATTTGTCTTAATAAAAAGTTCATACCCGACAAAGTAAAAGTGGGTACCATGACATTAAAAATAGTCACCTTACTGGACAATGTAATAGATATAATAAATAAAACAGATTGTAATTATACTAATCCATGTGTATTGGAAAATTGAAAAATATGTAGACTAATACGAAATTCATATTAGTGCATTAGGAATTTGTTCTTCTATCAAACTTCAATATCTTCAAAGTAGGACTTACATAAAAGATTTTTTTAAGCTTTTCGACTTCTTCAAAAAATTATTCGTTAAATTGGTTGTCTATATAATTAATTAATAAGAGGTTTACATATAAATTTTAGGGTAACAATAAAAATTTAAGAGTTTAAGTTCTATGTATTGATAATGTAATAAAATATTTATGTAGTCACATAACTTAAAAGAAAATTACATATAACTCTATTTAATAAATAATACTCCAGGTAAACAGTTAAAATAGATTAAATTACACTCAAGATGTAAATAATTTATTACATTATTATTGCATGTAATTTAAATCGAAAAGCCAAAAATTAAAGTATGATTTCAGATTTAGAAATCAACGTGCAAGGCTCATGGGGTGAGTTTAATGAGGACACGTGAATATCGTTGTAAAAGTTAATGTTCGAGTAATTTTCCTTCATATACCTTTATTTTCATTTTTTTTTTAATTTTGTTGTTTATGAGTTTTCATTTCCTTTGTTTTATATTATGTAATGATTTTTAACAAGCTATATAAAGGTAGTCATATAGGAGAAGTTAATGGCTTTAAACTAATAATTTTGTTATTGAGAAGGCCATGTGAAATTTTGTTAGAAAGATAACAACCTAGTGTTTGTTGTATGTGAAATTTCAAATGGGCCCCACCATGATAATGACAATTTCAAAATTGATGTAGAACAATTTACCCGAGAGGGCTCAGAGCACGTAGGATTTACGGAAAACTAAGGAAGAAACATAAGTAATAAGTAGATAAAAGTGAGGCCAAAACAAATCTCTGTAAAAGCTATTTTTACGAAATAGGCGGAACCTGACATCTTCATCCATTTAACACAGACTGCGGAGGACAAATAGTTAAAGCAGAAGTACAGCTAACGACTAAATTAACCTCGGGATGGCCAGGCAGACGTGTTGACCATGACCTGCATGGTTATTTTTATTTATAGTATAGGAATAGATACGCATAACTAGTTGTCTCATTAAAAATATTATAAAAAAAATTCCGTGAAAAAAAATTTAGTAAGGAAAAAAGAGTACAATACGTATTTCACTTCCCCTGATGAAAATATTATTCCAAATATTTGAGTCTCCACATTCCAATCTTGTATACCATCTTCTCAAAAGTTGAAGTTGGCAAAGTGAACAAATATGCTGGATTGTCACTTGAACGGATTTGTTGCATATCGATGTCATCATTTTTCTGAAGATCGTATGTGTAGAATAATTTTGGTGAAATGTGGTTCGCTCTATCTCCTTTTATAAATCCTCCATTCAATTGGGCTATGCATGCAGCATTGTCTTCGTATAAAATTGTGGGTCTTTTATCGTATTCCAAACCACATTTTTCTCGAATAAAATAAATTATTGATCTCAACCATACGTATTCCCTACTTGCTTCATGAATAGCTATTATCTCAACATGATTTGAAGAAGTAGCGACAATAGATTGCTTTGTGGAGCGCCATGATATGACAGTACCTCCATATGTAAACACATATCCGGTTTGAGATCGAGATTTATGTGGATTAGATAAATAACTTGCATCTGCATAACCAATATGATCTTCACCACATTAACATAAATGCACCAATTGCATTGAGATAGAGTATTTCAGGATCAAGGAGTTCCTCATCCTCTTCTGGAGGTTAGAACGGATGCCTATTCACTTCAAGTGATTGAACACCCATTTGGTGTACTTAATGGGTGCGCTTTGTCCACGTAAAAGCGTTTTAAAACCTTTTCTGTATAGACAGATTGATGAATAAAGATCTCGTCTGCTAAATATTCAATTTATAGACTAAGACAAAGTTTTTCCCTTTGGAGCTCTTATGGAGTTCATGTGATATTTATGCTATTAACATAAACAACAAGTATAACAAACTATGATGTTATTTTTTTTGTAAAAATGCATGGACAAATACCATCATTTACATAACCTTCATTCATCAATTTAGTGAGGCAATTATATCACATGCACCGGGATTGATTTAAACCGTACAAAGATCTTTGTACTCTGATTGAATGCATTTCACGATGCTTTGAACTATATGCTTCATGCATTTTAAATCCTCCAGGGGTCTTCATATAGACTTAATCAAATGAGTCATATAGGTTATGACTTGCATTTAGATGGCATGACATCTTCAGGTGTCTGGACTACAGGTCCGATCCTCACAATCTTTTTACAAATATTGTGAACTATATTGTATCAAATATATCGTCGACGATCGTTTTGTATCGGTTCGCAAGTGACATAACTTGTTGAGATCTCATCACTTTCTTTATTTTCAGGTACCTGAACTTCTTCTGGAGTTTCATGAAATGTTATGTTGTGGGCTCTTCTATAGCTTATTTCCTCCTCATTATGATCGTTTGCTCCTATCCTTTTCAAGGATTGTTACCTTTGGAACTGATCGGTTTACTATACTTCATGCGTGCAGTAAACTTTATCCTCCAGGGACTTTAATTTTAATAAGAGCATGTGTAGCTGAAATATGATATTTAATTTTGGATCAGCAAATGCTTCTGGAATTTGACTTGAATTATCTTCTAAGTGAGGATCATATTAATGATAATTCGATTCATATAGCATATTTTCCAACTGTTTATTCCATCCCCCAACTGTTAGAAAAACTAACATATATCCTCAATCTTCTTTGAAAAATCTATCTTTGTGCATTGTGGTAGAGAAATTAATCATATACCACACATCAAAAGTTATTAGATAGTAAAAATATTTGGTTTCTGATCCTAAACCAATTGTGAGGGGAGGACTTATTATATTTTATTGGTCTGATGCATACAAATATTGTTTTATGCAATTTAGAAAATCTTAGACCAACACATGAGACTTTATTCTCATAAGCAATAGTTTATCCATTAATAGGAGCTATTCAATGCTAAACTAGCTTGAATATAAACCAGCATCATCAAGATGAACTATCTTGATTTCATAATCTGAAAATTATGCTTTTAATTGAGAAAGACAATTTCAAATGCCAAGCTGCAGATTGACAATAAACATACATATAACCATCGTATATATACATCTATAAGTGGTTCACATGATACGTGAATGTAGCCATATTCACCTTTTATATATTCCAGAATTCGAGAATTTTAGTCCCAACTTTAGATGGTATAATCAAGTTATTATGAGAACAAGCAACACAAGAGAATTCTTGAAGAATCTTCTAGTTCTTCAGTATATGCTTATCTGAATTCTCAAATAGCTCATCTAAAAATGGTAAATGAGAACTTCAAGTTTATCATGGAATGTGCTATCTCTAAGTAAACTTTTGGTTTACTATGGCATAAACTTTTGCATCAGTAAATTCTGATTTACTGTAGCTACTTTTGTATTAGTAACTTTCTGATTTACTGTGACTGCTTTTGCATAGTAAACTTCTGGTATACTGTGATACATGATGTAGTACAAATTTGAAGAATACGGTAGGTAACTTCTCACATACATATTTACCCCATATGATTGTGGAAACATGAAGATTTTTAATCTTTCAATCATTTGTAGTCTAAGTATGATAGTCATATGTATTAGTAATCTTCAGGTTTACTACAACATATATTTTGACCATAATCATATAATCTGAATGACATATTTGTATATAAAATCTTCGAGAGCCTTCATTTATTATCCACAATCTAATATTTATTGGACACTACTGGTGTCATGTGTCTTCTAGACAAACAGTTAGCTCTTTGAGAGCTTTTGTTGTACTACCAAATATTTCTCAGACACTTCTGGTGTCACGAGAGAAAATCATAATCAAATGAACAATATAAAACTAATTTTAAATTTATAAATGACGAAAATTAAGAATTTTAATATTTCTACCACTAACTTTGTGACAAATATCTCCTTCAAGGAGAAATATCATTAACATCTGAATATTTTGTATCAATACGGTAACCACATAGTCATTGCATCTTTTAAGGAAATATACACGAGTTGTTATTTCATTCGTGGAACAATAACTAACCACAATATATTAATGTGGTTGTAGCAGAAAGTATTCTGCAAGAATGATTTTTCCTTAGAATGATATTTAATAAAATTATCCAAGATGTGTTTACGTACAACATGTACGTGCGGCAATGGTCTTTATACCACAAAAAAAATATTTATATCCTCTGTTATTCTAGCTCTTCCGAAAGTGAGTTGTTGTATTTCTTCATTCACTCCAGGGAATGAAAATGTACTTCAAAAATTAACTTGAATAGCTCGTTATATTATTTACGCACAAAAAGGCATAATTTCATAATATTTTCCTGCTTCGGGAGAAAATTTCAATCGTGTTACTTCTTATGGAGCAAAGTAAAATACGAAAAATTGAGTATATATTCTCTCAACCATATTATCTCTTCTGGAGGTGAATCGTAATATATTTACATCAATAGTGCGCTCATATTTACAGCTTTATTAATATTGTCACATTCACTTTAGGGAATGGATTAATATTTATAAAAATTCTCATCCTTCAGGAAATCGAACATAATTATCTGAACACGCATTAATCACATCAAATTGTGATGCTTCAACCTCTTTTAAAATATTTACTACTTCAGGAGCAAATCGAGGCGTGCATATAATATAGAGAATATTTCTCTAGTTTATCTTTAATTGTAACCATAGAAGGTCTAAATTATTACTTCTGGTGGTCATGGGCATACACCACTTCTGGTAGTTAATAAAATTTAGTTACAATGAGATATACGAAACATAACCACTTCTGGTGGTTGTATATTTCTTGTAAACTCTATTGGAGTTTAAGTGGATCTAACAATGTTATGCACTTTGTAATCCTTTATTAAGATAATTAGGATGAAAATAAATATCAAAATAGGTACTGTATACGTAACATATAACCAAACAAGCGATGATAAAGATATTAAAATATAAGCAAAAGGCTCAAATTAAATTACGCAAATTTGGCCACTCCATATGTAAGTAATATCTACATCACTATTGCCAAGAAGAAAAACTTATCACCTCAAGGATATAATTTGCCTTATGATACTTCGAATGAACAAAATCTAACCACGGACATAAGAGTGTCGCCTTACATCGGAGATGAACACTGAAATAGAAATTAAATTCCAAGTAAGTGCTCAAAATGGCAGAGTCTCGTGCTGATAACGTGTTATAAAATAAAGACTGTAAAGTAAATAAACCGAAGACAAGTCTATATAGAGATTGATATATTATTCAACTTCAAACTCATGTTCATAATGAACTGAAAACTCCTCTATTTAAAAAAGAAAGGAAGCAGTTGCGAGGCTTTTCAGGAAGCAGCTGCAAGGTTTTTCTTTAGCTGCTTGTAAGCTGTCTGCATTCGCTGCTTGCAACCTGTTTGTTTAATAAGAAGCTGCTGCAAATTATTTCATTGAGTTACTTGCAACCTGCCTACATGAGCTGCTTGTAAGCTATCTGTAGAGCTGCTTGCAATCTTCTTGTTTAAATAAGAAGTTGCTGCAAATCATTTCATTGAGTTGCTTGCAACCTGCCTGCATCAGCTGCTTGTAGATAAATTTCAATAGAGTACTAAAATGGATAATCTTTTTTCAAGCGAAGTAATATTTTCATAACACTCTTCAATTTTTTATGGCCAAATACATATACCGCCCCCTTAAATTTGGCTCCAATTTCCATTTAAACACTTTAACTAAGGTCGATACCTATTATACATTTTAACTTAATGCAATATGTACCTATTAAATACCTCGCACTCACCCAATGTAAAAATGTAAGTGCATGGTATTCACTTTCAGATAATGTGGTGCAATATCGAATTAAAGAGTGACACGTGGTTGTGCCCATTTTCTTTTTTCTTTATTTAAGGTTAAATAATCCAAATTGAAAAATATTTTTTAAAAAAGGCCAAATATATAGACGACCCCTTAAAGTTGGTTCCAAATTCCATCTGAACACCTTAACTTAGTCTGTTTCCTATTAAACACTTAATATTAACATAAATTGTGCCTATTAGACACAAATGCTGAGGTGGCAAAGTAAGTATATCACACTTCTTTTTGAGAGTGTGGATACAAAAAATAGAGTGCCGATTGACGATTAGGCTATAATTTTCTTCCATCTCCTTTATCTGGCTTCTCTGCAGATATCACCCCACCACGCCACCTCCATAGCCACAGTCTTCATCACCGCATCATTCCCACCTCCACCGTTTTGGCCAGTTCCTCCACATGTACTTTTACAACATAAGCACCTCCATCTCCCACTAAGCTATCACTGTGAAAATCACTTCGAGCTCCACCACATCTCCACCATTAGAAATAAAAATCCGCATCATAATATCAAAACTCCACAGCTTCTTCAAATAATTTCAGACCAAATACACCCAAATTCGCAATTTCAAGTTGGTAGTTTATAAATTTCTCATTAAAGAAGAAATCAAAACACCAACATAATAATACTCAGATGAAATATAAAAGAAAAAATAAAAATAACAGAGGATAAAGAATTGAAATAGAGGATAAATTTCTCAAGGGTTGGCGTCTTATTTTTGGACAAAAAAAGTTCTTGGGATGTTCCACCGGAAAAGTAGCCAGTAAGACTCCATTAATGGAGTATGATCATGGCTTTAAAATAAATGACTGTGATGGGCTTTCGCTGGAGGAACTAGAGGGGTCAACGACACTGGTGTGGAACTTCACCTACCGTCGTTCAGACTCGTTCTCTTAGACAAATAATAGAAAAAATGGTTAAAAGAGAGAGTTTACTGGTGAGAGAGATTTGATCGAGAAAGGGGTAGAGTGATGATTGGGAGGGGCTCATTTAGAGAAGAAGACGACGAGAGAGGCAAGGTGGAGAAGAAAACAAGTTTATATTTTTTTGGGGGGCATATTGTTAATATATTATTTGGGTTAAATAATACGTTATTTGATTTGTTTTTTGGCCACATCATAGCGTTTGATTTCACGCTGTTACTTTTGTTTACTGTTGGTTAGACGATGGCCTAATAGGTATAGTTTAGGTTGAGATTAAGTGTTTAATAGGAAACAACGTAAGTTGAGTTGTCAAAATGGAGTTTGGAGCCAACTTTAAGTGGCTCTCTATGTATTTGGCCTTAAAAAAATATTAAAAACTTTACTCCCCCACCCACCTATCAAACTCATCTTTTCCGGACAGCCATTTTTTCCCCTCTCCTTTCTGAAGCTATCTGCTTCTTCCCTGCCCATTCATATTTTTCCACCTCTCTGTAACTATGTCCAAACAAAAAATATATTGCTGTCTTCTTGGTTGAAAATCTCCATGTTTGTAGCTGTACATCTTCGTCGTTAAATTTCACATCTGGACGGAGAATTTCGATGCCAGCGAAATCGTTGGATTGAACTCCATGTTTGTAGCTTCAAAATTAATTCATGTTTTTGATGTCTGAAATTGCTGGATTTTTCTTGTTGAGTTTTATCGGTGTAAAATCGGATCAATTTTACAGAGTTGATGTTTGAAATTGCTGCGCTTTTCTTGTTGGGTTTCTCTTTGCAAAATCTACTCAAGTTTGTTTGATTATTTTATGAAATTGATGAGTTTATTTTCCGCTATCCCAATTTGATTCACTTCTTTTAGGCATCACATCTTTGGATGGAATTTAAATAAACTATTTTTTGAATAATTTATCTTTGGGTTTGTGTTTTGGTATCATTTTTCATGCCTGCTACTTTTTTTTATATCTTGCTATCAAAACAATTGGAAGCTGCATTTGATTAAACCATTTAATGGATTTATATTTTCATAATTAGAAGTTCTATAGAAAGGCCCTAAAGGAAATTAAGAGGAATATGATAAACTCATATTCGTAGACGCCGACTTTATTTTCTTCAAGAATCTCGATCCTTTCTTCATGTTTCCTCAGTTATCAGCAGCCGAAAACTGTAGGCATGTGTTCATCTCAGGGATGGAGGTAGCGATGAGAAATGAAGGAGAAAGAAAAAGAATAAAAAAAATGTCTAGAAGAAAATAGAAAAAATATAATATTTCTTGTTCACGCGCCGAACTCTTAAGTGCAAATAACACATCATGATACCTGTCATGAGGTGTTTAATGTTGAGGTTTTATTTTTTAAGATGTAATATTCTTAAAATGAGGGTGAATGGGAAATGGAGGAAAAATGAAATTTTGAGTAAAATTTTAAGTTTCCCCCTCTTAACAATGAGACATTGTCCCATATTGGAAGTGGAAGACATTTTTGGTGGGTATATATATAATTGCTCTTCTTGTAGCTCTTAAAGAGTTAAGAAGAAAGCAAGCCTCGCGCCGTCGTCGTCGCTCGCTCGCTCGGCTCGGCTTCGGCTACGGCTACGGCTTCGGCTTCGGCTTCGGATTTGGATTTGGATTTGGATTTGGTCAAATGATCGATTGATTGATTAATTTTTTGGACCAAATTTATTTGTTAATAGTAAATATTAACGTAAGATTATCCGTATTTGTAAACGGATATTTTCCAATCCGTGTATTGATAATTTGGCAGCCGGATAATGGTCTTCCCACCATGAAGTGCTTGCTCCACAAATATGAAGTGCTTGCTCCACAAATATGTAATGCTTGATCCACCATGAAGGGTGGACGTTTGGTCTTGCACTCCTTCTTGGCTGCTATATATATATGAGCAGCAAATGTTGAAGAAATACTCAACTCAACATACAATTCGCTCAACAAATTGGCTATACATTGCACTCCTTCCTCTCAGAACTTCCATACGTTTTTCTGAGTATATACTCCTTCGTTCTGCATTATTTTTTAACTTCAAACAAAGCAACTGTAAGTGTGATTTGCTACCGAACTTTGTGTTCGCCGAAATACTGGGGTTTGAAGTACCGCTACACCAGTGTGTTATTCGTTCTATCCTGGGAGGAAATAATCCATTACCTTGGGTACTAGGAGGGGATTAAATTCCTTAAGGAAACACTGTGAATTCAGTGGGCTCGAATTTATTATTATTATTTCATTACGTTAACTTATATTTTGCAGAATTAATATTTACAAATACAGCAATATTGACCGGGAATAACAATCTTAAGGAATTTAATATTTATTTCTGTACTTGTGTTATTCTTATTATTCTGCAAACTAAAACCTTTGTGGTTTGTGTACTCCCGTTTTGGAGAGTTAAGCCTTCGTGGCGTTTTGTTGGATATTAAAATCTACGTGATTTTTACTCCAGTTTGAAAACGTGTATTAAACGTTTGTTTGTGTCATTCTTTTATAGAAAAGATGATGACTGAAAACGAAAACCAAGCTGTTCCGATGGCGACTGCCAACGCAACGACAAGCCGAACACCGGCATTGGCACCGGCAGAAAAACCCGGAAAATTTTTCGGGATTGATTTCAAATGCTGGCAGCAGAAGATGTTCTTCTACTTAACTACGTCATGTCTACAGATGAGAAAACCGATATCTAAATATTGGATGTCTTTACATTCTAATCATAATTTGCAGGATTAAGGAGTAAGTTATTTCCCTCCTCCAGCTATTTCACTTTTGGACCCTAATATACGGGTAGAAATTAATATCTATACCTCATCTATCATTAGAATGAAATAAATATTTCCACATTCCTTTTCTCCGGTCGAATATTTTCTATCAAAATGATTACTTATTATTTTATTTTTAAATATCTTGAAATGCTTGATACTAGACCATTATTAGTAATGTTATGAAATAAAAACGGTAAAGTAAAGACACGTGTAGTGAGAAACTGATACATTATTCAAACTTATGTACATAATGAACTGAAATCTCCTCTATTTATATATAAAAAAAGAAGCTGCTTGTAAGCTGCTACTGCACCATATATAGATAATCTTCTACCGAGGGTAATATTTATCCATAACGGAGTACCGAAAGGATAAGCTCATTGTACCAGATATAGATAATCTTCTACCAGGGATGATGTTTATCCATAACGGAGTACCGAAAGGATAAGCTCATTGCACCAGATATAGATAATCTTCTACCGGGGGTGATGTTTATCTATAACGGAGTACCAAAAGGATAAGCTTCTTCAGGAGGCTTATTTCCCATAGAGTACTAAATAGATAAACATATTTACGGCGTAGTCTCATATAGATAAGCTTTTCCAGGAAGCTTATTTACAACGGAATACTAAATGAACATCCATAATATAATATATTTATAACACTCCCCCTTAGACGTTCATTTAAAAGATAATGTGCCTCATTAAAATCTTACTAGGAAAAACCCCGTGGAAAAAAATTCTAGTGAAGAAAAAATAGTACACATATTTAGTAGTACGCATAACTAGTTGTCTCATTAAAAACCTTATAAGAAAAACTCTGTGGGAAAAACTTTAGTAAGGAAAAAAGAGTATAACGCGTATTTTACTCCCCCTAATAAAAACCTTATTTCAAATATTTGAGTCTTCGCATTCCAATCTTGTATACCATCTTCTCAAAAGTTGAAGTTGGCAAAGATTTAGTGAATAAATCTGTCTGATTGTTACTTGAACGGATTTGTTGCATATCAATGTCACCATTTTTCTGAAGATCATGTGTGTAGAATAATTTTGGTGAAATGTGCTTCGTTCTATCTCCTTTTATAAATCATTCTTTTAATTGGGCGATGCATGTAGCATTGTCTTCGTATAAGATTGTGGATTTTTTATCACATTTCAAACCACATTTTTCTTGAATAAAATGAATCATTGATCTCAACCATACGTATTCCCTACAATAATGATAGATAGCAACTAAGTGCATCAACAAATGAAAAACAAGTACAGCCTCTCAGGGCAACAATCACTCAACTCGTCACAACAGCTTAATCACTCGGCTCTCAGCTCTCAATACTCACACTCAATAGGTACTTGCGCTCACTGGGGTGTGCAGACTCAGAAGGGGCTCCTTTCAGCCCAAGCGCTATATCGATGCGGTGTGCAGCCCGACCCAATTATATAAGTAGCCATAAGGCTCGTTGCGGCGTGCAACCCGATCCACAGTCCATAAATAGCCACAAGGCTCGTTGCGGCGTGCAACCCGATCCATATATGCAACCTGATCCATATATGCAACCTGATCCATATACCCTCACATAGCTCACAGCTCGGCACTCAGGCCCTATCTCAGTCACTAACCTCTCCAGCCTTCTCGGGCTTTCAGAAATCATACAAATCAGCCAAAAGAGATAATAACAAGTGTCAACAAGAAAACAAAAGGAAACAGAGACATGACTCGCAAATAGCACTGTGATTGAGTTCAAGACAGCAAATAGCAGTTAATTCAACAAGTACTCGACCATTACGGGTCCCAACGGTGATAACATATGGCATAAACATGGTTTCTAACATGAATGGCAGTCAAATTTCTAGAAGACAGGGGGAACATGTAATTAACAATAGGCTATTCGACTTTATAGTCTCACAGGACGGACCAAATTCCAATCTCCCACGATGCACGTTCACACGCCTGTCACCTGGAATGTGCGTCACCTCCAAAATAATCACATCATATCAAAATCCGGGATTTCATATCCTCAGGACCAGATTTAAAACTGTTACTTACCTCAAACCGCGCAAAATACCACTCCGCAATGCCTTTGCCCCTCGAATCAATCTCCAAACGCCCCTAATCTAGCCACAAGCAGTACGATATAATTAATATTGGCTAAAAGAATCAATTCCACACGAAATTATAAGCCGAAATCCGAAATAGGCTCAAACCGGCCCCTGACCACACGTCTCGAAATCCGACAAAAGTCACAAAATGTGAACACTCATCCACTCACGAGTCCAACCATACAAGAATTACTTGAATCCAACCTCAAATCACCTTCCAAAACTCGAAATTTTAGCCTATGGAGTTTCTACCATTTCCCCCCAAATTTACAACTTAAATCCCTAATTAGATGATGAAAATAGCAATAGATTCATGAAATATAGTCCAATGCGAGTTGGAATCACTTACCCCAACAATCTTATTGAAGAAACCTCAAAAAATTACCTCACACTGAGCTCTCAAAGTCCCAAAATCGAAATGGGAATCAAACCCTCGAAATCCCATTTTTTGCCCACTTCTTCCGCATCTGCGGACCCACTGTCGCACCTGCGACGCCGCACCTGCGGAATTTCCCTCGCAGGTGCGGAAATGACATAAGAGACTGGTTCTGCATTTGCGAGCAAGTGGTCGCACCTGCGGACAAAGGTCCACTTTTGCAATCTTCCCCTCCATCTCACTCTCTGCATCTGCGGAGCCTTGAGCGCATCTGCGAGCTCGCAGATGCGAAAATGCACTCGCACCTGCGACCCCTGGCCATCTCCTCAACTCCCTCTTATGTGCTCCTTTATCCGCACGTGCGAGTACGCACCTGCGGTCTCCCCACCGCAGGTGCAAAATCACCAGATATCAGAAGGCTTCAGTCATTTTCCTAACTCCAAATTCAAATCGTTAAGCATCCAAAACACATCCGAGGCCCCGGGGACCTCAACTAAATATACCAACAATTCCTAAAACACCATATGAACTTAGTCGAGCCCTTAAAACACGTCAAACAACAATAAAAACACGAATTACCCTTCAATCCAAACTTAATGAACTTCGAAATTTCTAAATTCTACAAACGATGTTGAATCATACCAAACCACGTCCGATTGACCTCAAATTTTGCACACAAGTCATATTCAATATTATGGACCTACTCCAACTTCCGGGATAGAAATCCGACTCTGATATCAAAAAGTCAACCCCCAGGTCAAACTTCTCAAAAATTCGACTTTCGTCATTTCAAGCCTAAATTAGCTACAGACCTCAGATTCACAGTACGGACACGCTCCTAAGTCCATAATCACCCAACGGAGCTAACGGAACCGACGGAACTCCATTCCGGTATCCTCTTCACACAATTCTGACTACGGTCAAACTCCTAAAAAATAAGCTTGTGTTTTAGGGACTAAGTGTCCCAAAACACTCTGAAACCAAAAACAAGACCTCTCGGCAAGTCACATAAGAAGAAACAGATACGGAAAAAGAAGTAAATAGGGGATCGACACTAATACACTCAAAATGACTGGCTGTGTCATTACACAATAAAATTTATGTCATCAACATAAACAGCAAGTATAACAAATTCAGATGCCATTTTTTTTATAAAAATACATGGACAAATAACATCATTTATGTAATCCTCTTTCAGCAAATATTCATTAAGGCGATTATAACACATACGTCCAAATTGCTTTAAACCGTACAAAGATCTTTGTAATCTAATTGAATACATTTCCTGAGATTTTGAATTTGCTACATGAATTTTAAATCCTTCAGGGATTTTCATATAAATTTCATTATCAAGTGAACTGTACATATGAGTTGTAACTACATCCATTAGATGTATTTCAAGCTTTTCATGTAGTGCTAAACTGATAAGATATCGAAATGTTATGGCATCCATTGTGAGAATCATTGTGAGAATATGTTTCATCAAAATCGACTCCAAGTCGTTGTGAGAATCATTGTGCGACAAGGCAAGCTTTGAATCTTTCAATTTCATTTTTATCATTCCTTTTTGGCACAAAAACTCATTTATGACCAACTGATTTTATACCAGCAAGTATTTGGACTACTGGTCTAAAGACCTCTGTTTTAGCAAGTGCGTTCAATTCTGATTGAATTGCCTCTTGCCATTTTGGCCAATCAGATCTTTGTCGACATTCTTCAAAAGATCGGGGTTCAAGATCCTCACTATCTTGCATAATGTTAAGTGCAACATTATATGCAAAAATATTATCCACCACTATTTCATATCGATTTAAATTAATCCATTCACCAGTAGAACTTATTAAAAGCTTCTCACTCACTTGCGTCTCGGGTTCGTTTATTTCTTCAAGAATCTCAGAAATAATCAGATCTTGGGTGTCTTCAGGGATCCCTTCATAGTATTGTTTTGATCATTTGTCGATTTTCTTTTTCGAGAATTTCTATCCATAGAATCCAATGGCCTACCACGCTTCAGGCATATTTTAGGTTCACTAGCTCTCATGCTAGTAGATGGTCCTGCCGGGACATCAATTCGGATAGGCACATTCTCTACAGGGATATGTGAACTAGTTATCTTTTTCAAATCAATAAACGCGTCTGGTATTTGATTTGCTATATTTTGTAAATGGATGATCTTCTGGACCTCCTGATTACATATAGGGGTACGTGGATCAAAATAGATAATGATGAAACTTTCCATACAATTTCTTTTTGATTTCCTTTTTCTCTCCCCATAATTGTAGGAAATTTGTTTCATCAAACCGACAATCTGTAAATCGAGCAGTAAATAAATCTTCTATCAATGGTTCAAGATAGCGAATAATAAAGGGTGATTCAAACCCAACATATATTCCTAACCTTCTCTGCGGGCCTATCTTACTGCGTTATGGTGGTGCTACTGGCACATATACAGTATATCCAAAAATTCGTAGATAGGCAATATTTGGTTCATGACCAAAAATTAATTATGACGGAGAATATTTATCATAATGTGTCGGTCTGAGGCGGATAAGTGATGTTGCATGCAAGATAGCATGGCCCCAAACATTAGTGGGAAATTTCGTTTTCATAAGTAGTGGTCTTGCTATCAATTGCATGTGTTTAATAAATGACCCTGCAAGGCCATTTTTAGTATGAACATAAGCTACAGTATATTCAACTTTTATCTCAATTAATAGACAGTAATCATCAAAAGCTTGAGATGGGAATTCTCCAGCGTTATCAATGTGAACACCCTTTATAGGATAATCTAGGAATTGTGCCTTTAATCGAAGTATTTGGGCTAATAGCTTTGTAAACGCCATATTTCGAGATGATAGTAGGCACACATGAGACCATCTTGAAGATGCATCTATTAGGACCATAAAATATCTAAACAGTCCACTTGGCGGGTGAATAAGTCCACATATATCATTAGGGGATTCAATGTCAACCTTCATTGGTGATGGTCTAGTGATCATTTTGCCTTGATAACAAGCATCACAAGAAAAATCATTATTTGTAACAATCTTCAGGTTCTTTAATGGATGCCCACTCAAATTTTCAGTAATTCGTCTCATCGTTATTGATCCAAGATGGCCCAAACGGCCATGCCAAAGCATAAAGATACTTGAATTAGTAAACTTCTGGTTTACGATAAAGTGTGTTTCGACTGTACTAATCTTTGAATAGTATAAGCCAGAAGATAAAGTTGGTAACTTTACTACAATGCACTTCTAGCCAAAAACATTCTTTATAATACAAAGATATTCCATATTCATTTATTCTATCGTCTCAACATGTTACCTATTTCGGCGGATATCTATAAAACTCAACAAGTTTCTTCGGGACTTGGAGGAGAATAATGCATTATCTGTTATAAATTTTGTTCCCTTCGACAGAAAATATAATGGCTCTTCCGGAGCCTTCAATCAAACTTATATTACCAAAAATTATTGAAATATTTGCTTTTTCCTTATGAAAATAAGAAAAGTATTTCTGATCTTTAAACATGGCATGAGTTGTTCCACTATCAATTACACAAATATCTTTATGATTGGTCGTTGATCCAAACATAATTTGAGGATAATCCATATTCTTCAAAATGACATAAACAAAATAATTATGAAAGTAAAAATCATTATCAAAGCATAACTTTTATTTATGTATAACAATTACATAACCATACTATCTACTACAAACAACAAAAAATAAAATATTTATATTTTTACAGATTCATCACTGATCACATGACTTGTTTCTCCTTCCGAGAGTGCAAAGTAATCAGCTACATCCAAATGCATGAAGTCTAAATTATCTTCATAAACAAAATTTGCTTCAGCATTTTTCTATGTCTTCTTCAGGGAGGCTTGATACAGCTCAACCAGGTGCTTTGGCGTACGACATATATGCATTTTCTGTCTTTGCTCCCTTTTCCTCCACATTTATAGCATGCATTTTCTGCCTTTGTTGTTTGCACCGCTTCATGCTTTTGTACCTTCCTTTTCCAGTGCTGGTGGTGATGAGGGTTCTTTGGTGCATTATTATTACCATGACTAGAGTTTCTTCCCCGACCACTGCCATGACCACGACTGAGGCCATGTCCTCTTCCACGCTTAGTTTGGTGGAAGTTTGTCTCATTCACTTCAGGACAAGAACCAGTAGGTCGACTTTCATGATTTTTCATTAATAGCCCATTATGTTGCTCGGCTACAAGAAGATGTGAGATACGTTCAGAATACTTTTTGAATCCCATCTCTCGATAGTGTTGTTGCAAGAGCATATTCGAGGCATGAAAAGTGGTGAAAGTTTTCTCTAACATATCATGATCAATAATATTATCACCACATAATTTTAATTGGAAAATAATTCTGAACATAGCAGAATTATACTCACTGTCGCGCCCCTTTTTCTCGTGAAATCGGGTTTTGACGTTGACAACTCTTTTAAAAGGAAGGGTTACTAAAAGAGAGAGTCGCCACCTAACAGATTAAGGTGCGTTAGGGCACCTATTTGCAAATGACTCGGGTTTACTAGTTTGCGTCACCAAAGATTGGGTAAGGGCTCAAATTACCTCGAGGAGAAGGTGTTAGGCACTACTCGAGGTCCACAACGGTGGGTCCCGGCCAAACTCAAATCATGTGAATTAGTCTAAGAGAAAAGAAACAATTGACAAATGAAATAAATAATTTATTTTAAAACAGAAATGGGGGTCCAAGTTTTTTAGCCTAAAGGATCACCCCGTGCAATATAAATAATACTTCGTAACTCTTTCAAGACGGGGTGTTACTCATATTATTCAACGGGCACAAACTATCATCTCCTACTACCTAATTACTATCTTTAAGTTATTTACCTAAAGCGCTCTAATCAATTCTAAGCCGTACCCTATGCGTGCACTACACGTCACATGCCTTTGGTCCAGGAGGCATTTGGACCTCTATTTCAGGGTGGTTCTAAACTTTAACTTAGGTTGCTCAAAAAGAAAAAACTAGGCGACATACAAAAACAGTTATGACTTTCAAATAGAAACAAGTATGGGATCAAGTTACCCTCCGCATTTAGACATCAAATGCACGCCAAACTGATTAGCATTAACAGGTTTTATTAACTACAAAATCCTATAGGCAGGATATCTATGTGATAAAACCAGTTTCTTAGTGCGATTATTAGAACCTACAAAGTTTGCCTACTGATTTTAGCATAATACGATTAAGCCTACCAATATGGTATTTAGGTGTTTTGTGCGATAGTAAATAGTAGCCAGTCACGGAAACAAACCTAAAATTATTCATTTTAATCCTACAAGCATGTTTTCTAGTGAGGAAAGCAGCACAATAAACATGCATAAATAACAATTAAACAGATTCAGGCGTGTATTCTATTACCTGATCCAATTTGAATCCTATAGGCATGATTTCTATAATCTGAATAGTTTTGAATCTTATAGACATGATTTCTACAATCTGAACATTTTTTGAATCATATAGACATGATTTCTATAATCTGAACAAAACAGTATGCAAGCAGGAATTCACACACACATCGGACCATACCATTCTCTATAGGCATGGTCTATAATAGAACATAACTGAACCAAACATTGAGCCTATGGCTGCTAGCACATAATGACTGAACACAATAAGATACCTAGAGGCATGATTTCTAACATATAACATTCAACAACATAGCATTAACCCTATAGGCAGGATTTCTACCCCACTTTATAGTAAATGTAAAATAAGAACCCTTTCCCATTTCACTAATACCCCAGAATTGTTACAAATAATTATTACAGACCAGAATTTGATGAATGAATTACAAAGTAAGTAAAACTATACGGAGCCCACAGCAGGCCCAAATACACCTGGACAGGCCAGACCTTCAACTCAGAGTAGTTCCAAAAGCCCATGTTCATAGATACACAATAACCAGTAGTGAATGATTCACCCATATTTCAAGGATAAGCATACAGAACCCAAATCTCTAATGTGTCAGAGTTATTAAGGGCTTCAGGAACCCAAGGCAGTGCTCACACTAGAGAGATTGATCAAAAACAGTTCAAAGAAAGACTAGGGACCAGGTCCTAGTGTGTTAGAGTTCACAAGGGTCTCACAAGAACCCTGAGCAGTGCTCACACTAGGGAGGTCAGAGGACAGAACCTAAATAGCTTTGGCTTTCAGCCAGCTAGGAGTAGGAATTCAGAAGGATCATGGGAGTAGAATGAATTAGGGAATCCACTTTAAGACAGAGTCACATATTGAGCATATAGAAACAAACGGTAGACATGCTTGAACTTAGGCAGACTTAGTCAAGTTTTTAAGAATTAACAAAATCACATGCTAATAAGGCCAGTTCATAAACATGTTAACGGTGATAACAGATAAGTCATAGAAAGAAAACACATTGATTAGCAGTAGGAACTAATTAAGAAAATCTAGTAGAGGTATCATAACATAGTGAGAATAGAACTAAACAGGCTGAACAAATTCAACAAACAAACATTATAAATATGTTAAGGCACACATCTATACATGGCTAAAGAGGTATGAAAGCATGTTTAACTCTAAAAGATAGTCCTCAATAACACAGAATTAGGCAGATTTCATTAATCAGCTTAAACTAAGTTCAAACACGTCTCAACTACAAGTAATAGCATTTAGGACAACATGGTCTAATTGCAATAATACTTTGAGCAAGTAATCATAATGAAATGGCAGGGGATTAAATAACTCACCGGTTAAGATGAAACATGGAAGAAAAGAATCCAACAGTGTAGCAAATATCACCAAACATGAGCAGAACTTGGAGATTTCTCGCCTTGGCTTTCAGCTGGCCAGGAATCAAAGCACAAAGTAAAATTACTCAAGAGAATATGAGTATGCAGCTTTTGTTTATAGTAGTGAAAGGATCTTTCGAACTTTTTTCTTCTCTCCTCCTCCTTTCAAAGGGGAGTGGGGAGGGGTTTAAATATTGCCGAGATTAGAGCATAAACATGGAAAATAGTTTATTAAAACACCAAAAGGCAAGTACTCAAATCAGTAAAGTTGAAACCATAAATTTTAGGTAAAAATACACAAAATCGGCAGAAAAATAAGGCAGAGAATCACACAATACATATAATGAACATAGACAGGAAATTATTTAAAAAAAGCACGGAATCGAACCAGATTTGATTCAAGTAAAAAGGGTCTGAAACCCTAATTGTTGGTAAATCCCAAAATCAATAGAGAATAATGGCAAAGAATCACGTATTGGTATAAAAATAAACATAGACAGGAGATTGTTCAAAAAAGAAACATAAAATCGAACCAGATTTGGTTCGATTAAAGAGGATTTGAAACCCTAATTCGGGTAAGTAAAGAAATCGACAAAATAGGCAGATTCACAAGTAATAGAGTGAATATAGGCAGAATAATGCTAAAAATCAGAGTTTGAACCAGTTTAGGTTCGAATCAATAGAGAATCTGAAACCCTAACCTTAGGGAATCAGCAAGATACGAGCGAATAGGGCTCATACGGTACAAAATAACGCGTTTGGACTTAAGGTCATCCAGATTCAAGAGGTAAAAATCGATTGGGACAGAATCAAAGTGGGGTACTTACCATGTTTAGGCAAGTACTTAAGTTACTCCGTAACATAGCACCAAATAAGGAAAAAATATCGAAATGGTAAGTGAATGGGGAAAGAATCCCATTAGGAACGGGATTGGGGGGATTTTAGTGAGGTGGCGGGATTAGGGTTCATCGGAGGAAGGAAATAGAGGCAACGGGTTTTGGAAAATGGGGTTTAGGGTTTGGGGGTGGAGATATAAGGAAAGGGAAGGGTTGTTTGTGAGCCGTTGATCATTTGTGATCGACGGCTGGGATCTAGGTAGGGGTTGGGTCAGTTTATTAAGTGGATAAGGGTATTGGGCTTGGGTGAATTGAGTTGGTTTGGGTAGTATCAGGTCCGAAATCAATTAAAATTATGGCCAGATTTTAAATACTCAAATTTAACCAATAAAATAATTTGTAAAAATAATAGATAAATAATAAAAATATCATTTGTACATAAAAATGATTGAAAACAAATATTCAATATTATAAAAATATAAAAAGGTTATTTTTGCATAAATAAAGTAATTATATGTACATATAGGCTATTATTGCAAAAATATGCAATTGTAGCCTTTAAAATGCAAATATAATTATAACAAATGTACTAAAAATATTTAAAACCTAATATGGGTGTAAATGATGAGTTTATATGATAAAATCATCATAAAAATTATTTGTAAGGTAATTAATGGGTATTTATATAATAAAATACGGAAATAAATTAATTTAAAGCCTTTAAAAATTATGGAGAATTATGAAAATACTTGTATATGCTTGTAAATCAAATGATGATGCATATGCACTATTTTTAAAGTATATATATATATATATATATAAAGGAAAAAATTGGGTATCGACACTCACTGATAGATTTAAAATCTTGTAGCCTTAGATGAGTCCAATCATAACGTGCATACGGAAGAACGACCATCTTCAGGTGGTCGTATCTATTTATTAAATTATTCCACAGTATGACTGGATCTTTAATAGTGAGATATTCCATTTTCAAGCTTTCATCAAGGTGATGGCGTAGGAATACCATTGGTTTTGGCACGGTATTGGTTTGATGCTTGATTTTTGTCCTTGATAGTATCTGCCAAACGCATCAATATGAATTTTAGTATTAAGCACTCAAGATATGTAACTTTTGCCCGATATATTCAGGGCTACAAATTCAAGTTTAGAAAGATTTGTCATTATTTAGAAAAAGAAAGTTCTTACCTTTGATACTTTCAAAGTATTTGCTCGAGATGGCAGAGTCTCGTGCTGATAACGTGTTATGAAATAAAAATTGTAAAGTAAATACAAGTGTAGAGAGAAACTGATATAATATTCAAGCTTCAAATATATGTACATAATGAAATGAAATCTCCTCTATTTATAGAAAAAAGTAAGTTGATGTGTAAGCTGCTGCTGCACCATATATAGATAATCTTATACCTGTGGTAATATTTATCCATAACAGAGTACCGAAAGGATAAGCTCATTGCACCAAATATAGATAATCTTCTACCGGGGGTGATATTTATCTATAACGGAGTACCCAAGGATAAGCTCATTGTACCAAATATAGATAATCTTCTATCGGGGGTGATGTTTATCCATAACGGAGTACCAAAAGGATAAACTCATTATATTAGATATAGATAATCTTTTACCGGGGATGATGTTTATCCATAACGGAGTACCGAAAGGATAAGCTTCTTCAGAAGGCTTATTTCCAATAGAGTACTAAATAGATAAACATATTTACGGCGGAGTCTCGTATAGATAAGATTCTTCAGGAAGCTTATTTACAACGGAATACTAAATGAACATCCATAATATAATATATTTATAACAAGTAATACGAATATTAATCTATTGAAAGATAAAATATGCTTTTTAAAGTAAGTAATTTAGTATAACAATCTTTTCATTATTAATGAGCACATAAAAAATGTATGCATTATAATCTCCCAAAATCGCATTTAAGGGTACAACCTAATAGCCAATTGAGAACCATGAGCTCACAAGTTCAAATTCTAAGCAAAAACACTAAGTAATTTTTTCCTACATATCAAATTTTAAGGGACAAAGGACTCCATAGTATATATATAAAAAAATCTCTACATAATAAACTTTTTGTTATAAAATAAAGACTGTAAAATAAATAAATCGAAGACAAATATATAGAGAGATTGATATATTATTCAACTTCAAACTCATGTTCATAATGAACTGAAAACTCCTCTATTTATAGAAGAAAGGAGGCAACTGCGAGACTTTTCAGGAAGCAGTTGCAAAGCTTTTCTTTAGTTGCTTGTAAGCTGTCTGCATGAGTTGCTTGCAACCTGCCTGCATCAACTGCTTGTAGATAAACTTTAACAGAGCACTAAGTGGATAATCTTCTTCAGGAAGATTATCTATGAAGAAGATTATCTATAGCGGAGTAATGAATGGACATCCACAATATAATATTTTTATAACACTCCCCCTTGGATGCTCATTAAAAGATAATGTGCCTCGTTAAAACCTTACTAGGAATAACCCCGTGGGAAAAAATTCTAACGAAGGAAAAAGAGTACACAAATATTTAGTAACTAGTAAAAGATGGCTCATGCTCATCATGGGCCCAAGATATTTTACATGCGAGAATTTTTTTTTCCTTTTTTTTAATTTTGTCTTTGCGTTAAATAGTTAATTAATTAAGAGAACATTACTTGTGTCATTTAATTTGTTGCCCATGAGATATTAGAGTGCACAATAGGTTGAATTTTTAATGTGAATTTTTTTATTTCCCTTTTTATCTTATTGTTTCTTTTGTTCTGCTTGTCTTTTTTTATATTATAGATTCATTTAGCGATTATTCTGACTTGTGAGATCGCAATTTGGTGGTCGTCCAATATTAAAGTTTTTTAATATTTAAAAAGATGCACCTAAGGTTCAAATGTTTTATGAAATAATACAAGACATTTCATTTGGATGTCCTCCTTATGGCATTCGATAGAACTTGCTCCCCTCCTTAGTCCTTTTTCTTCTCTTTCTTATTTGTGATTGATTTGAATTGATTTGGTTAAATTGAAAAAAGCATCATTATTGAGTTCTGTTGGATTGATTGTTGAAGAGCATTTAGTCTATTGGTGTTAGTATATCTGATACTATAAAATTTGAAGTTATTTGGACCTATTTTGAAGAAAAAAGTTTTCGTGAAATTTCTCAAAAACTCATGATGATCTATCGGAATATATGAACTACTTATTTTGTATCAAAATATATGAATTATTTATTTTGAAATTATGATACATCATATGCAAAACTCCTGATGATGCACATGGATTTGTAGGTTGTAGCAAGTCCATCTATTAGAAATCTAGTTATCTTTACTTGATGCGGTAGGATTGAACTTCATTTGATAAATATTGAAGAATTGACACTTTAAAGTTTTATGTGCCTAATTGCCTATAGACAAAATGAAAAAGAATTAGTAACAAAGAGGTTTATTTGTCTTAATAAAAAGTTCATACCCGACAAAGTAAAAGTGGGTACCATGACATTAAAAATAGTCACCTTACTGGACAATGTAATAGATATAATAAATAAAACAGATTGTAATTATACTAATCCATGTGTATTGGAAAATTGAAAAATATGTAGACTAATACGAAATTCATATTAGTGCATTAGGAATTTGTTCTTCTATCAAACTTCAATATCTTCAAAGTAGGACTTACATAAAAGATTTTTTTAAGCTTTTCGACTTCTTCAAAAAATTATTCGTTAAATTGGTTGTCTATATAATTAATTAATAAGAGGTTTACATATAAATTTTAGGGTAACAATAAAAATTTAAGAGTTTAAGTTCTATGTATTGATAATGTAATAAAATATTTATGTAGTCACATAACTTAAAAGAAAATTACATATAACTCTATTTAATAAATAATACTCCAGGTAAACAGTTAAAATAGATTAAATTACACTCAAGATGTAAATAATTTATTACATTATTATTGCATGTAATTTAAATCGAAAAGCCAAAAATTAAAGTATGATTTCAGATTTAGAAATCAACGTGCAAGGCTCATGGGGTGAGTTTAATGAGGACACGTGAATATCGTTGTAAAAGTTAATGTTCGAGTAATTTTCCTTCATATACCTTTATTTTCATTTTTTTTTTAATTTTGTTGTTTATGAGTTTTCATTTCCTTTGTTTTATATTATGTAATGATTTTTAACAAGCTATATAAAGGTAGTCATATAGGAGAAGTTAATGGCTTTAAACTAATAATTTTGTTATTGAGAAGGCCATGTGAAATTTTGTTAGAAAGATAACAACCTAGTGTTTGTTGTATGTGAAATTTCAAATGGGCCCCACCATGATAATGACAATTTCAAAATTGATGTAGAACAATTTACCCGAGAGGGCTCAGAGCACGTAGGATTTACGGAAAACTAAGGAAGAAACATAAGTAATAAGTAGATAAAAGTGAGGCCAAAACAAATCTCTGTAAAAGCTATTTTTACGAAATAGGCGGAACCTGACATCTTCATCCATTTAACACAGACTGCGGAGGACAAATAGTTAAAGCAGAAGTACAGCTAACGACTAAATTAACCTCGGGATGGCCAGGCAGACGTGTTGACCATGACCTGCATGGTTATTTTTATTTATAGTATAGGAATAGATACGCATAACTAGTTGTCTCATTAAAAATATTATAAAAAAAATTCCGTGAAAAAAAATTTAGTAAGGAAAAAAGAGTACAATACGTATTTCACTTCCCCTGATGAAAATATTATTCCAAATATTTGAGTCTCCACATTCCAATCTTGTATACCATCTTCTCAAAAGTTGAAGTTGGCAAAGTGAACAAATATGCTGGATTGTCACTTGAACGGATTTGTTGCATATCGATGTCATCATTTTTCTGAAGATCGTATGTGTAGAATAATTTTGGTGAAATGTGGTTCGCTCTATCTCCTTTTATAAATCCTCCATTCAATTGGGCTATGCATGCAGCATTGTCTTCGTATAAAATTGTGGGTCTTTTATCGTATTCCAAACCACATTTTTCTCGAATAAAATAAATTATTGATCTCAACCATACGTATTCCCTACTTGCTTCATGAATAGCTATTATCTCAACATGATTTGAAGAAGTAGCGACAATAGATTGCTTTGTGGAGCGCCATGATATGACAGTACCTCCATATGTAAACACATATCCGGTTTGAGATCGAGCTTTATGTGGATTAGATAAATAACTTGCATCTGCATAACCAATATGATCTTCACCACATTAACATAAATGCACCAATTGCATTGAGATAGAGTATTTCAGGATCAAGGAGTTCCTCATCCTCTTCTGGAGGTTAGAACGGATGCCTATTCACTTCAAGTGATTGAACACCCATTTGGTGTACTTAATGGGTGCGCTTTGTCCACGTAAAAGCGTTTTAAAACCTTTTCTGTATAGACAGATTGATGAATAAAGATCTCGTCTGCTAAATATTCAATTTATAGACTAAGACAAAGTTTTTCCCTTTGGAGCTCTTATGGAGTTCATGTGATATTTATGCTATTAACATAAACAACAAGTATAACAAACTATGATGTTATTTTTTTTGTAAAAATGCATGGACAAATACCATCATTTACATAACCTTCATTCATCAATTTAGTGAGGCAATTATATCACATGCACCGGGATTGATTTAAACCGTACAAAGATCTTTGTACTCTGATTGAATGCATTTCACGATGCTTTGAACTATATGCTTCATGCATTTTAAATCCTCCAGGGGTCTTCATATAGACTTAATCAAATGAGTCATATAGGTTATGACTTGCATTTAGATGGCATGACATCTTCAGGTGTCTGGACTACAGGTCCGATCCTCACAATCTTTTTACAATATTGTGAACTATATTGTATCAAATATATCGTCGACGATCGTTTTGTATCGGTTCGCAAGTGACATAACTTGTTGAGATCTCATCACTTTCTTTATTTTCAGGTACCTGAACTTCTTCTGGAGTTTCATGAAATGTTATGTCGTGGGCTCTTCTATAGCTTATTTCCTCCTCATTATGATCGTTTGCTCCTATCCTTTTCAAGGATTGTTACCTTTGGAACTGATCGGTTTACTATACTTCATGCGTGCAGTAAACTTTATCCTCCAGGGACTTTAATTTTAATAAGAGCATGTGTAGCTGAAATATGATATTTAATTTTGGATCAGCAAATGCTTCTGGAATTTGACTTGAATTATCTTCTAAGTGAGGATCATATTAATGATAATTCGATTCATATAGCATATTTTCCAACTGTTTATTCCATCCCCCAACTGTTAGAAAAACTAACATATATCCTCAATCTTCTTTGAAAAATCTATCTTTGTGCATTGTGGTAGAGAAATTAATCATATACCACACATCAAAAGTTATTAGATAGTAAAAATATTTGGTTTCTGATCCTAAACCAATTGTGAGGGGAGGACTTATTATATTTTATTGGTCTGATGCATACAAATATTGTTTTATGCAATTTAGAAAATCTTAGACCAACACATGAGACTTTATTCTCATAAGCAATAGTTTATCCATTAATAGGAGCTATTCAATGCTAAACTAGCTTGAATATAAACCAGCATCATCAAGATGAACTATCTTGATTTCATAATCTGAAAATTATGCTTTTAATTGAGAAAGACAATTTCAAATGCCAAGCTGCAGATTGACAATAAACATACATATAACCATCGTATATATACATCTATAAGTGGTTCACATGATACGTGAATGTAGCCATATTCACCTTTTATATATTCCAGAATTCGAGAATTTTAGTCCCAACTTTAGATGGTATAATCAAGTTATTATGAGAACAAGCAACACAAGAGAATTCTTGAAGAATCTTCTAGTTCTTCAGTATATGCTTATCTGAATTCTCAAATAGCTCATCTAAAAATGGTAAATGAGAACTTCAAGTTTATCATGGAATGTGCTATCTCTAAGTAAACTTTTGGTTTACTATGGCATAAACTTTTGCATCAGTAAATTCTGATTTACTGTAGCTACTTTTGTATTAGTAACTTTCTGATTTACTGTGACTGCTTTTGCATAGTAAACTTCTGGTATACTGTGATACATGATGTAGTACAAATTTGAAGAATACGGTAGGTAACTTCTCACATACATATTTACCCCATATGATTGTGGAAACATGAAGATTTTTAATCTTTCAATCATTTGTAGTCTAAGTATGATAGTCATATGTATTAGTAATCTTCAGGTTTACTACAACATATATTTTGACCATAATCATATAATCTGAATGACATATTTGTATATAAAATCTTCGAGAGCCTTCATTTATTATCCACAATCTAATATTTATTGGACACTACTGGTGTCATGTGTCTTCTAGACAAACAGTTAGCTCTTTGAGAGCTTTTGTTGTACTACCAAATATTTCTCAGACACTTCTGGTGTCACGAGAGAAAATCATAATCAAATGAACAATATAAAACTAATTTTAAATTTATAAATGACGAAAATTAAGAATTTTAATATTTCTACCACTAACTTTGTGACAAATATCTCCTTCAAGGAGAAATATCATTAACATCTGAATATTTTATATCAATACGGTAACCACATAGTCATTGCATCTTTTAAGGAAATATACACGAGTTGTTATTTCATTCGTGGAACAATAACTAACCACAATATATTAATGTGGTTGTAGCAGAAAGTATTCTGCAAGAATGATTTTTCCTTAGAATGATATTTAATAAAATTATCCAAGATGTGTTTACGTACAACATGTACGTGCGGCAATGGTCTTTATACCACAAAAAAAATATTTATATCCTCTGTTATTCTAGCTCTTCCGAAAGTGAGTTGTTGTATTTCTTCATTCACTCCAGGGAATGAAAATGTACTTCAAAAATAAACTTGAATAGCTCGTTATATTATTTACGCACAAAAAGGCATAATTTCATAATATTTTCCTGCTTCGGGAGAAAATTTCAATTGTGTTACTTCTTATGGAGCAAAGTAAAATACGAAAAATTGAGTATATATTCTCTCAACCATATTATCTCTTCTGGAGGTGAATCGTAATATATTTACATCAATAGTGCGCTCATATTTACGGCTTTATTAATATTGTCACATTCACTTTAGGGAATGGATTAATATTTATAAAAATTCTCATCCTTCAGGAAATCGAACATAATTATCTGAACACGCATTAATCACATCAAATTGTGATGCTTCAACCTCTTTTAAAATATTTACTACTTCAGGAGCAAATCGAGGCGTGCATGTAATATAGAGAATATTTCTCTAGTTTATCTTTAATTGTAACCATAGAAGGTCTAAATTATTACTTCTGGTGGTCATGGGCATACACCACTTCTGGTAGTTAATAAAATTTAGTTACAATGAGATATACGAAACATAACCACTTCTGGTGGTTGTATATTTCTTGTAAACTCTATTGGAGTTTAAGTGGATCTAACAATGTTATGCACTTTGTAATCCTTTATTAAGATAATTAGGATGAAAATAAATATCAAAATAGGTACTGTATACGTAACATATAACCAAACAAGCGATGATAAAGATATTAAAATATAAGCAAAAGGCTCAAATTAAATTACGCAAATTTGGCCACTCCATATGTAAGTAATATCTACATCACTATTGCCAAGAAGAAAAACTTATCACCTCAAGGATATAATTTGCCTTATGATACTTCGAATGAACAAAATCTAACCACGGACATAAGAGTGTCGCCTTACATCGGAGATGAACACTGAAATAGAAATTAAATTCCAAGTAAGTGCTCAAAATGGCAGAGTCTCGTGCTGATAACGTGTTATAAAATAAAGACTGTAAAGTAAATAAACCGAAGACAAGTCTATATAGAGATTGATATATTATTCAACTTCAAACTCATGTTCATAATGAACTGAAAACTCCTCTATTTAAAAAAGAAAGGAAGCAGTTGCGAGGCTTTTCAGGAAGCAGCTGCAAGGTTTTTCTTTAGCTGCTTGTAAGCTGTCTGCATTCGCTGCTTGCAACCTGTTTGTTTAATAAGAAGCTGCTGCAAATTATTTCATTGAGTTACTTGCAACCTGCCTACATGAGCTGCTTGTAAGCTATCTGTAGAGCTGCTTGCAATCTTCTTGTTTAAATAAGAAGTTGCTGCAAATCATTTCATTGAGTTGCTTGCAACCTGCCTGCATCAGCTGCTTGTAGATAAATTTCAATAGAGTACTAAAATGGATAATCTTTTTTCAAGCGAAGTAATATTTTCATAACACTCTTCAATTTTTTATGGCCAAATACATATACCGCCCCCTTAAATTTGGCTCCAATTTCCATTTAAACACTTTAACTAAGGTCGATACCTATTATACATTTTAACTTAATGCAATATGTACCTATTAAATACCTCGCACTCACCCAATGTAAAAATGTAAGTGCATGGTATTCACTTTCAGATAATGTGGTGCAATATCGAATTAAAGAGTGACACGTGGTTGTGCCCATTTTCTTTTTTCTTTATTTAAGGTTAAATAATCCAAATTGAAAAATATTTTTTAAAAAAGGCCAAATATATAGACGACCCCTTAAAGTTGGTTCCAAATTCCATCTGAACACCTTAACTTAGTCTGTTTCCTATTAAACACTTAATATTAACATAAATTGTGCCTATTAGACACAAATGCTGAGGTGGCAAAGTAAGTATATCACACTTCTTTTTGAGAGTGTGGATACAAAAAATAGAGTGCCGATTGACGATTAGGCTATAATTTTCTTCCATCTCCTTTATCTGGCTTCTCTGCAGATATCACCCCACCACGCCACCTCCATAGCCACAGTCTTCATCACCGCATCATTCCCACCTCCACCGTTTTGGCCAGTTCCTCCACATGTACTTTTACAACATAAGCACCTCCATCTCCCACTAAGCTATCACTGTGAAAATCACTTCGAGCTCCACCACATCTCCACCATTAGAAATAAAAATCCGCATCATAATATCAAAACTCCACAGCTTCTTCAAATAATTTCAGACCAAATACACCCAAATTCGCAATTTCAAGTTGGTAGTTTATAAATTTCTCATTAAAGAAGAAATCAAAACACCAACATAATAATACTCAGATGAAATATAAAAGAAAAAATAAAAATAACAGAGGATAAAGAATTGAAATAGAGGATAAATTTCTCAAGGGTTGGCGTCTTATTTTTGGACAAAAAAAGTTCTTGGGATGTTCCACCGGAAAAGTAGCCAGTAAGACTCCATTAATGGAGTATGATCATGGCTTTAAAATAAATGACTGTGATGGGCTTTCGCTGGAGGAACTAGAGGGGTCAACGACACTGGTGTGGAACTTCACCTACCGTCGTTCAGACTCGTTCTCTTAGACAAATAATAGAAAAAATGGTTAAAAGAGAGAGTTTACTGGTGAGAGAGATTTGATCGAGAAAGGGGTAGAGTGATGATTGGGAGGGGCTCATTTAGAGAAGAAGACGACGAGAGAGGCAAGGTGGAGAAGAAAACAAGTTTATATTTTTTGGGGGGCATATTGTTAATATATTATTTGGGTTAAATAATACGTTATTTGATTTGTTTTTTGGCCACATCATAGCGTTTGATTTCACGCTGTTACTTTTGTTTACTGTTGGTTAGACGATGGCCTAATAGGTATAGTTTAGGTTGAGATTAAGTGTTTAATAGGAAACAACGTAAGTTGAGTTGTCAAAATGGAGTTTGGAGCCAACTTTAAGTGGCTCTCTATGTATTTGGCCTTAAAAAAATATTAAAAACTTTACTCCCCCACCCACCTATCAAACTCATCTTTTCCGGACAGCCATTTTTTCCCCTCTCCTTTCTGAAGCTATCTGCTTCTTCCCTGCCCATTCATATTTTTCCACCTCTCTGTAACTATGTCCAAACAAAAAATATATTGCTGTCTTCTTGGTTGAAAAATCTCCATGTTTGTAGCTGTACATCTTCGTTGTTAAATTTCACATCTGGACGGAGAATTTCGATGCCAGCGAAATCGTTGGATTGAACTCCATGTTTGTAGCTTCAAAATTAATTCATGTTTTTGATGTCTGAAATTGCTGGATTTTTCTTGTTGAGTTTTATCGGTGTAAAATCGGATCAATTTTACAGAGTTGATGTTTGAAATTGCTGCGCTTTTCTTGTTGGGTTTCTCTTTGCAAAATCTACTCAAGTTTGTTTGATTATTTTATGAAATTGATGAGTTTATTTTCCGCTATCCCAATTTGATTCACTTCTTTTAGGCATCACATCTTTGGATGGAATTTAAATAAACTATTTTTTGAATAATTTATCTTTGGGTTTGTGTTTTGGTATCATTTTTCATGCCTGCTACTTTTTTTTATATCTTGCTATCAAAACAATTGGAAGCTGCATTTGATTAAACCATTTAATGGATTTATATTTTCATAATTAGAAGTTCTATAGAAAGGCCCTAAAGGAAATTAAGAGGAATATGATAAACTCATATTCGTAGACGCCGACTTCATTTTCTTCAAGAATCTCGATCCTTTCTTCATGTTTCCTCAGTTATCAGCAGCCGAAAACTGTAGGCATGTGTTCAACTCAGGGATGGAGGTAGCGATGAGAAATGAAGGAGAAAGAAAAAGAATAAAAAAAATGTCTAGAAGAAAATAGAAAAAATATAATATTTCTTGTTCACGCGCCGAACTCTTAAGTGCAAATAACACATCATGATACCTGTCATGAGGTGTTTAATGTTGAGGTTTTATTTTTTAAGATGTAATATTCTTAAAATGAGGGTGAATGGGAAATGGAGAAAAAATGAAATTTTGAGTAAAATTTTAAGTTTCCCCTCTTAACAATGAGACATTGTCCCATATTGGAAGTGGAAGACATTTTTGGTGGGTATATATATAATTGCTCTTCTTGTAGCTCTTAAAGAGTTAAGAAGAAAGCAAGCCTCGCGCCGTCGTCGTCGCTCGCTCGGCTCGGCTTCGGCTACGGCTACGGCTACGGCTACGGCTACGGCTTCGGCTTCGGCTTCGGCTTCGGATTTGGATTTGGATTTGGATTTGGATTTGGTCAAATGATCGATTGATTGATTAATTTTTTGGACCAAATTTATTTGTTAATAGTAAATATTAACGTAAGATTATCCGTATTTGTAAACGGATATTTTCCAATCCGTGTATTGATAATTTGGCAGCCGGATAATGGTCTTCCCACCATGAAGTGCTTGCTCCACAAATATGAAGTGCTTGCTCCACAAATATGTAATGCTTGATCCACCATGAAGGGTGGACGTTTGGTCTTGCACTCCTTCTTGGCTGCTATATATATATGAGCAGCAAATGTTGAAGAAATACTCAACTCAACATACAATTCGCTCAACAAATTGGCTATACATTGCACTCCTTCCTCTCAGAACTTCCATACGTTTTTCTGAGTATATACTCCTTCGTTCTGCATTATTTTTTAACTTCAAACAAAGCAACTGTAAGTGTGATTTGCTACCGAACTTTGTGTTCGCCGAAATACTGGGGTTTGAAGTACCGCTACACCAGTGTGTTATTCGTTCTATCCTGGGAGGAAATAATCCATTACCTTGGGTACTAGGAGGGGATTAAATTCCTTAAGGAAACACTGTGAATTCAGTGGGCTCGAATTTATTATTATTGTTTCATTACGTTAACTTATATTTTGCAGAATTAATATTTACAAATACAGCAATATTGACCGGGAATAACAATCTTAAGGAATTTAATATTTATTTCTGTACTTGTGTTATTCTTATTATTCTGCAAACTAAAACCTTTGTGGTTTGTGTACTCCCGTTTTGGAGAGTTAAGCCTTCGTGGCGTTTTGTTGGATATTAAAATCTACGTGATTTTTACTCCAGTTTGAAAACGTGTATTAAACGTTTGTTTGTGTCATTCTTTTACAGAAAAGATGATGACTGAAAACGAAAACCAAGCTGTTCCGATGGCGACTGCCAACGCAACGACAAGCCGAACACCGGCGTTGGCACCGGCAGAAAAACCCGGAAAATTTTTCGGGATTGATTTCAAATGCTGGCAGCAGAAGATGTTCTTCTACTTAACTACGTTATGTCTACAGAAGTTCATCAAGGAAGATGTTCCTGATCTGCCGGATAAAACTCCAGATAATGAACGCTTTCTCGTGATTGAAGCGTGGAAGCATTCTGATTTTTTATGCAAGAATTATATTCTTAGCGGACTGGATGATAATCTGTATAATGTATACAGTAGCATGGAGACATCCAAAGAATTGTGGAATGCGCTTGAAAAGAAATATAAGACTGAAGATGCCGGGATGAAGAAATTCGTTGCCGCAAAATTTCTGGACTACAAAATGATAGATAGCAAGTCTGTTATTACTCAAGTCCAGGAATTGCAAGTGATTATTCATGATCTACTTGCTGAAGGTCTTGTAATCAACGAAGCATTCCAAGTAGCAGCAATGATTGAGAAGTTGCCTCCGTTGTGGAAGGACTTCAAAAATTATTTGAAACACAAACGAAAGGAAATGTCCATTGAAGATCTCATTGTTCGGTTGAGAATCGAAGAGGACAATAAAGCTGCTGAAAGGAGAGGCCGTGGAAATTCAACAATAATGGGAGCAAATATTGTTGAAGCTAACAAAAAGAGGAAGAAGGCTTCTGGTCCGAAATACAACCCAAGCAAGAAGCGGTTCAGTGGAAACTGCTACAACTGTGGGAAAACCGGACACAAATCTACGGAGTGTCGTGCTCCGAAGAAAGACAAGAAAAGGGGTCAAGCAAACATGGTAGTAAACCATGATGATGTTGATAACTTGTGTGCCATGCTCTCTGAATGTAACTTGGTGGGAAATCCTAAACTGTGGTGGTTTGATTCAGGAGCCACTCGCCATGTTTGTGCAGTTAGAGAGGCTTTTGCTACCTATGCTCTTGCTGAACCCGGAGAGACAGTTTATATGGGAAATGCTTCAACAACAAAAGTTGAAGGATATGGGAAGGTATTTCTAAAAATGACTTCTGGCAAGGTCATGACTTTGAACAATGTCCTTCATGTTCCCGAAATGAGAAAGAATTTAGTCTCTACTGGACTTCTTGTTAAGCACGGTTTTAAGTGCGTTTTTGTATCCAACAAGGTTGTAATTAGTAAGAATGAAATATTTGTGGGAAAAGGTTACCTCACCGAGGGCCTTTTCAACCTAAATGTAATGGTTGTTGAAAATAATAATAATATTTCAGCTTCTTCTTACTTACTTGAGTCAAATGATTTATGGCATGTACGTTTGGGTCATGTCAATTATAAAACCTTGCGGAAAATGATTAACTTGGAAGTACTGCCCAAGTTTGAATGCGAAAAATCAAAATGTAAAATATGTGTGGAATGTAAGTATGTTAAACATCCTTATAAGTCAGTTGAAAGGAATTCAAATCCTTTAGACTTAATTCACACAGATATTTGTGACATGAAGTCAATACCATCTCGCGGTGGAAAGAAGTATTTCATAACTTTTATTGACGATG
Organism: Nicotiana tabacum; assembly: GCF_000715075.1. Taxonomy (NCBI): domain Eukaryota; kingdom Viridiplantae; phylum Streptophyta; class Magnoliopsida; order Solanales; family Solanaceae; genus Nicotiana; species Nicotiana tabacum. The sequence continues at coordinate 66,472,541 of NC_134083.1, read as the reverse complement.
GTACTCGATATTGCTATGTTTACTTACTGAATAGTAAAGATGAAGCAATAGACGCATTCAGGCAATACAAAAATGAAGTTGAAACGCAACTTAACAAGAAAGTAAAAATGATAAGAAGTGATAGGGGTGGTGAATATGAATCTCCTTTTGAAGAAATATGTTTAGAATATGGAATTATTCATCAAACAACAGCCCCTTACACGCCCCAATCTAATGGGATTGCGGAAAGAAAGAATCGCACATTAAAGGAGATGATAAATGCGTTGTTGATAAGTTCTGGTTTGCCACAGAACTTGTGGGGGAAGCCATTCTTACGGCTAATCGAATATTAAATCGAGTGCCCCATAGCAAAACACAATCCATTCCTTATGAACAATGGAAAGGAAGGAAGCCCAACTTGAATTATTTTAAAGTGTGGGGGTGTTTGGCAAAAGTGCAAGTTCCTAAACCCAAAAGGGTAAAGATAGGACCGAAAACCGTTGATTGTGTTTTCATAGGATATGCGACAAATAGTAAAGCATATCAATTTCTGGTTCATAAATCAGAAAATCCCGACATTCATAATAATACGGTTATAGAATCAGATAATGCTGAGTTTTTTGAAAATATATATCCGTATAAAAAGGAATGTGAGTCGTTTGGTGAAGGATCTAAACGACCTCGGGAAGAAACAAAAGAAAGTACATGTAATCAGGAGAATCCAAGACGTAGTAAACGTCAAAGAACGTCTACTTCATTTGGACCAGATTTTGTGACTTTCTTATTGGAGAATGAGCCTCAAACATTTAAAGAAGCTATGACTTCTTCGGAATCATTGTTTTGGAAAGAGGCAGTCAATAGTGAAATAGAATCCATATTGAACAACCATACATGGGAATTGGTTGATCTTCCTCCTGGAAATAAACCTTTGGGTTCTAAATGGATTTTTAAGAGAAAAATCAAAGATGATGGCACTATTGATAAATTCAAGGCAAGGCTCGTAGTCAAAGGGTATAGACAACGAGAAGGTCTAGACTACTTTGATACATACTCTCCAGTTACAAGAATTACGTCCATACGGATGTTAGTAGCATTAGCTGCAGTGTATGGTCTTGAAATTCATCAAATGGATGTTAAGACGGCCTTCTTAAATGGAGAGTTGGAGGAAGAAATTTACATGGAACAACCTGAAGGGTTTGTGGTTCCAGGTAAAGAAAAGAAGGTATGTAGACTTGTTAAGTCTCTTTACGGACTAAAACAAGCACCCAAACAATGGCATGCGAAATTTGACCAAACAATGTTGTCAAATGGTTTTAAGATAAATGAATGTGATAAATGCGTGTACATTAAAAATGTTCCAAATCACATAGTCATTGTTTGCCTATATGTGGATGATATGTTGATAATGAGTAATGACATTGCCAACATAAATGCTACTAAGCGTATGCTCAATAGCAAGTTTGATATGAAAGACTTGGGAGTTGCTGATTTAATTCTGGGAATTAAGATCAATAAGACTCCTCAAGGTCTAGCATTGTCACAATCTCATTATATTAAGACAGTACTTGAAAAATTCAAGCACTTGGGCTTTAAAGTTGCAAAGACTCCAATTGACGTGAATCTTGCATTAGCAAAGAACAAAGGCCAAAGCATATCACAATTGGATTATGCTCATGTATTGGGATGCTTAATGTATATCATGAATTGTACACGACCAGACATAGCTTGTGCTATAAGTAAACTGAGTCGATATACGAGCAATCCAGGCCAATCTCATTGGATGGCAATGAAACGAGTTTTGGGATATTTAGAACATACCCAGAACTTTGAATTGCACTACAGTAATTTCCCTGCGGTGATTGAGGGATACTGTGATGCAAATTGGATCACCGGTTCAACTGATTCTAAGTCCACGAGTGGATATGTATTCACTATTGGTGGAGGAGCGGTATCTTGGAAGTCGTCCAAACAAACATGTATTGCCCGCTCTACAATGGAGGCTGAATTCATAGCCTTAGATAAAGCCGGTGAAGAAGCTGAATGGCTCCGGAATTTCTTGGAAGACATTCCATTTTGGCCCAAACCGTTGGCACCAATATGCATACATTGTGATAGTCAAGCGGCAATTGGAAGGGCTGGGAGCGTCATGTATAACGGTAAATCTCGTCATATACGACGAAGACATAAAACCGTTCACTTGACTATGTAAAGTCAAGTGATAATGTGTCGGATCCACTTACAAAAGGCCTAACTAGAGAGGTAGCTGAGAAATCATCAAGGGGAATGGGGCTATGGCCGAGAACAAGTCATTGTGGCAGTAACTCTACCTAGAAGACTGGAGATCCCAAGATCTAGGTTCAAAGAGATCAAACAAAGTCATTAATGACGGTTCAACATTGTCAAATAAAATTTTAGTCCATTCTCGTGATGAGACAATGTTCAGTACCAAGGATAAAGCATTAAGGCTTTTTAATGATTTCTAAATTTGATACGGGGTATATCAAATAGTGTATCTACAGGATGACACGTTTAGGAATCACCTATTTAAGTGTGAAGTGTGAGCCGCTTCAAGGAGAACTTTGTAAGGCCAGTTCTCTACGCACTTATGAAACCAGGCGGTGTTCATGGCTGAAACGAACACAACAATGAGAACCAAAGACGGTTAAGGGTTGATTGTGTGACTTATGGTTGTCTAGGTATACACCAAAGATCGACGGTTCAAAGATATCAAATCTACCGATTGACCGAGTATATCCGACATAAGTTTACTACGGAAAGTTCAAAGGAAAACCTACTTATCCAGATGCAATTAATCCTTGCTTGTAAATCACACAGTTTTTCATGCATACTTCCGTGATATAGCCATTCCCCATTCATGTGGGGGATTGTTGAGGTTTTATTTTTTAAGATGTAATATTCTTAAAATGAGGGTGAATGGGAAATGGAGGGAAAATGAAATTTTGAGTAAAATTTTAAGTTTTTCCCTCTTAACAATGAGACATTGTCCCATATTGGAAGTGGAAGACATTTTTGGTGGGTATATATATAATTGCTCTTCTTGTAGCTCTTAAAGAGTTAAGAAGAAAGCAAGCCTCGCGCCGTCGTCGTCGTCGCTCGCTCGGCTCGGCTTCGGCTACGACTACGGCTTCGGCTTCGGCTTCGGCTTCGGATTTGAATTTGGATTTGGATTTGGATTTGGTCAAATGATCGATTGATTGATTAATTTTTTGGACCAAATTTATTTGTTAATAGTAAATATTAACGTAAGATTATCCGTATTTGTAAACGGATATTTTCCAATCCGTATATTGATAATTTGGCAGCCGGATAATGGTCTTCCCACCATGAAGTGCTTGCTCCACAAATATGCAGTGCTTGCTCCACAAATATGTAATGCTTGATCCACCATGAAGGGTGGACGTTTGGTCTTGCACTCCTTCTTGGCTGCTATATATATATGAGCAGCAAATGTTGAAGAAATACTCAACTCAACATACAATTCGCTCAACAAATTGGCTATACATTGCACTCCTTCCTCTCAGAACTTCCATACGTTTTTCTGAGTATATACTCCTTCGTTCTGCATTGTTTTTTAACTTCAAACAAAGCAACTGTAAGTGTGATTTGCTACCGAACTTTGTGTTCGCCGAAACACTGGGGTTTGAAGTACCGCTACACCAGTGTGTTATTCGTTCTATCCTGGGAGGAAATAATCCATTACCTTGGGTACTAGGAGGGAATTAAATTCCTTAAGGAAACACTGTGAATTCAGTGGGCTCGAATTTATTATTATTGTTTCATTACGTTAACTTATATTTTGCAGAATTAATATTTACAAATACAGCAATATTGACCGGGAATAACATTTAATAGGTACATAATATATTAAGTTAAAGTATACAATAGGTACTAAACTTAGTTAAAGTGTTTAAATGTATATTGGAGCTAAGTTTACGGGGCTAATAAGTATTTGGCCATTTTTTATTTTATCATAGTTGGAAGTTTTGAACCATCTCTTATACCTAGAGTAAGAGGACAAAAAAGGGGAGGGAAAAAAGAAAAACCGCAGCTCCATCCCCGTCTTCCCCAAATCGGCGAGTCAGTGTGGAAGCAAAGAGAAGCAGAGAACGACGGCGGCATGGGAACGTCGGTTCAGGTGACGCCACTGTGTGGAGTGTACAATGAGAACCCTCTCTCTTACCTCGTATCTATCGATGGCTTCAATTTCCTCATCGATTGTGGTTGGAATGACCAATTTGACACTTCTCTTCTTCAGCCCCTTTCCAGGTCAACAAACAAATATCAATTTTACTCTCTTTTCAGTTCAATGTATATAATTTTCCTATTTCCCGGAGCAAAACAAGTGCTTTCTACAGTGTAAACTCTTTTGCTAATTATTGTAATGAAATTTCTTCATCTAGTTATTGTCGTTTCAACTTTTATATATTAATGTACAGGGTAGCTTCAAGTGTGGATGCTGTATTGCTATCACACTCTGATACATTTCATCTCGGTGCATTGCCCTATGCTATGAAACAACTTGGTCTTTCCGCTCCTATTTATGCTACAGAACCAGTGTACAGACTAGGGTTACTAACTATGTATGATCACTATCTCTCACGGAAGGTGAACCTTTTACTCTAGCGTAATCATCAAATGCACTTGTCTATTTTAGTTTATAAGCTTTATAATCAAGCATTTCACATGTATATTAAGTGTCTGTCCTTAACATTGATGTCGTGTTTAGTTTTTTGTGCTTTGCAATGAATTACGTTGAGCTATAGATTCCAATGTGCTTGATTTTATGTACTCCCTAAGGGAGAGAGTTTATCTGAGGCAATGCACAAGTTTACTAGCCAGAGTTTGAGGCTTCTGTTTGTATGTTTCAAACTGTCTTCATTAGAAAAGGAAACTAAAACTTTCGACTGTTATAACATGTATTATAGGGATCATTATCTCTATAATCCTTCTGTATTTTGTTGACAAACTGATTAATTAGGTCTTGGTCTCCTTAATTATTTGCATAGTAAACGACGAATGCAGACTACTGATTCAGTTGCTGTCTACTTGGTAGTTAAGGTGTCAGTGATGCTAACCAACCCTTTCAAATTTTAGAGAAGAACAATGGAAATAAAGTTGGCAAAAAGTGAGTCACCATTATCAGACCCGTATGTACCAACTCGAATGTTACTTAATCTTTCTTCTTCTACTAATAGGGTTCAAAACTTTTTAAAGAAAAATAGAGAGAAATAGAAGTACCTATAGAACAATATATGGCAGCTGCTAAGAATAGTATAGTCCAATATCTGACGGAATCATTTGTGTTTGTTGTTTATGAGTGTGTAATCATATAGAAGTCCATTGACATTCTCTTTTTGTGCAGCAAGTTTCAGAGTTTGATCTATTCACTTTGGATGACATTGATTCTGCGTTCCAAAATGTGACCAGATTAACCTACTCTCAAAATCATTACATGTCTGGTAGGTTTCTTTTCTTGTTTAGTATGTTACTCCACCTTTTTTGAGTTCACTTCATGTCCGTTTCTGGTCTCTTAATATCATGTATAGTCTAGTACTTCATATTATCAAGGAGATAAAGTTGCCCATGACGTTGATGAGTGGTCGTTAAGAGCTAGATTGGTTGCAAGTCCCGGCTACAACTGAATTTGAAGAACTTAAATCTCTTAATGACTCCGGAACTGCTGTTATATTGTAGGAAAAGGAGAAGGGATTGTTATTGCTCCACTGGTAGCTGGTCATCTGTTAGGAGGTACTACATGGAAGATAACAAAAGATGGGGAGGATGTCATATATGCTGTTGACTTCAATCACCGTAAAGAAAGGTAAACTTAGAACAGTCTTATTATCCGTCTAAATTGGATTCTACTCAACTTGATCCTAATATTATAATTACACTTTTCTCCCTTTCAGACATCTGAATGGAACTGTTTTAGAGTCTTTTGTCCGTCCAGCTGTTCTAATAACGGATGCCTTTAATGCCTTAAACAATCAACCCTCTAGGCGCCAAAGGGACCAAGAGTTTCTAGGTAATTGTTGTTCCTTTTTATTGTGAAGAACTTTTTGGATCTCAGAATGGCTTGTCATACGGACTTCGTTGGTTTAGGCCTTTAGGGGAAGTCACAGATACACACAATACATTTTATAAATTTTTAGTTATTAACTTGCACATCCAGAGGACTTCCGGATTGTCATTTGGTCTTCCCTTATCCTCATTCAAAAGAAAAAAGATTGCCACTTTTCGGTTTGAGGAGCTCTTTTGGATCTGAGAAGGGCTTGTCCTTCGTACTTCACTTGTTTAGGAGAAGTCATAAATACACACGACACATTTTTATAATTGTACAGTTATTAATTTGCATATTTAGAGGACTTTCAAATGGTCGTTTGATCTTCCCTATTCCCATTCAGTAGGAAAAAGATCGTCGGATCTTCCCTTCCATGCTGCAAGTGATAATTTCTCAGTTCTTGTCTATGTCTCAGTTCTTGTCTATGTGTTTTTCTTTTTCCTGTAGATGCCATAGAGAAAACGGTAAATGTTGGGGGAAATGTATTACTTCCTGTTGATACTGCTGGTAGAGTTTTGGAGCTCATCTTGACGTTGGAACAGGTGCAGGAACGAGAGTATCTCATCTTTTTGTCTGCAACTTATTAACTAGTTAGTCTCATAGCTGGTTTTGGTGAGAATTGCAGCACTGGACACAAAAGCAGTTGTCGACTCCCATCTTCTTCCTCTCATATGTAGCATCAAGTACTGTTGACTATGCGAAGAGTTTCCTTGAGTGGATGAGCGATTCAATTGCAAAATCTTTTGAGCACACTCGGGACAATGCTTTTCTATTAAGGTAAGGATGATATACTTCAAATGTTTTCATTATTGGAGATTTATTAAAAAATGTTGTCAATCTTGGAGAGATGTTTAACTAATGAATTGTTTTGCTTCAATGATGATTCTTTGAGGCTATTGAACTGTGGGGGTCGGGTTTACTTTAAGTTGTCCATTATTTTTGGAGGCTACTGAACCCCAAGGGTAAGATTTCCTTTAAGTTGCCCCTCTAGGAGGTTAGCAGATAACTTGTGACAGCCTGTGCTTTAACAGCCTCAGCTTTCAAGCTAATCATACCTTTGTTATAGGCTAAGATCAACTGAAATTCATTGGATCACCTTTCTGTCAAATTACAAAGAAAGCCTACATAAGGAACGTTAATGCAAGGAGATAAAATGAATCTAGTACCCTCCTAAGTTTTTTTATTTTTTATTTTATTTTGTCCTTTTGTCTCTAGGTATTTTTTTCAAATATTGCATCTACTTCTTGGGAAATCAGGATGAAGGTTTTGAATCATCTGATAGACGGGGTAATGGCTTGGAAGTTGAATGTATAGTTGTGTCAGATCAACCCTCCTAAGGTTGAAGATGTTCTCTTTCTTTAGTTTCTTATTCTTCTTTTCTTTGTTGGAGTGGCTTTACAAATCTGGATAACATATTCCATTTTGGAAGGTGAATGTGGCATCATATTTACCTTTTACTGACTGTCTTGCTGTCACGTGTGGAATTATAGCAAAGGTTTTTTGTTACTTCAAAAACTCTAGTGGTGATCCTTTGAGTATTGCTCAACAAGATGGAAAGTAGTGCAATAAACTCAAAAGTATTGTTATCACCTTTTTTCTTTTGCTACCTTCAAGTGGAAAATACTCTCACCTGTATTTGTAATAGTCAGCATGATTAATATTACTTAAATTTTCCTATATTCCAGCAGTTATAAGCTTATTAGAATTCTAATGGAGCGTTTACAATACATACAGGAAAATTAAGCTCGTGATTAACAAGAGTGGTCTTGAAGAAGTTCCTGGGCCAAAGGTTCATTTCTCTGCTTCTTTTGGTAAAAGAGGAGTCGTCTTTATGTTTTCTCAGTTGATCTGTATACAATGTATAGGTTGTTATGGCTTCCATGGCCAGTTTAGAAGCTGGATATGCACATGACATCTTTGTTGAATGGGCAGCTGATCCAAAGAATCTTGTTCTGTTCACTGAAAGAGGGCAGGTGTGCTTGCACTCAGATTGATTAATCCTTTTTCAAAATTTGGATTGTGACCAGCATTTTTTAATGCTAACTTACAGTAAGACATATCGGTTTCACCCCTTCTGAGGTCCAAGGGATACTCGTCTGTTAGAATATCTCTATTACTTGTAAGATGCATGTATAATTTTGCAGCTCCAGTATCTCTACTTCTTGAGTGAATTTCTTCTTGCCACGTTTTCTTGAATAGTAATAATTTATTTCGTTAACGGCAGCTCATTTTCGTTGTTGGAAATTGGTTTCACCGTTCCTTGCTTTGCAGGAAAGCTGCCAGTTTCACTGATAAACATTTTAACAATATTTATTCAAAATTTCGGATTTTGAGGAAATTGATCTTGTTTCTGTTTGTATCTTCAATTACATATGCTTATACTGATGCCTTCAACTTGAATACAGTTTGGCACATTGGCACGCATTCTTCAGTCAAATCCACCTCCTAAAGCTGTTAAAGTTACTATGTCAAGGAGAATTCCCTTGGTTGGTGAGGAGTTAGCCGCTTATGAGGAGGAGCAAAACAGGATAAAAAGGGAAGAAGCTCTCAGAGCTACTCTTGTTAAAGAGGAGGAATCAAAAGCGCTTATTGGGGCCGAAGTCATCACCGGTGACCCAATGGTCATTGATGCCAATGTCACACATGCTTCCTCCAATGGTATAGTGCAATCTGCTGATATGTGAATGATTACACTTTGCATCTGGTACCTGTGCACTTTGACTCATCATATTTGAGAGGATGTTGAACCTTTAAATTGTATGTTTTTTTCTTTGAGATCTGTCAGAATCCCACATCGGGTGGTATGGGTTCTTTGGTCTCTTCAGATGATCTTGAGCAATCATCACCTTATAAGCTAGCTTTTAGGGTTGAGTTAGGTCCAAAGTCCATTTCTTTATCCTGGTATCAGAGCCATGTTGAGCCCCCATTTATGTTGTCCATACTCCAGATGTCCAGTCCTTGGCATTATGGGGGGTCAGAGTCCTACATCAGGCGGGTATGGGTTCTTTGGTCTCTTCATATTGTCTTGGGCAATCCTCACCCCATAAGCTAGCTTTTGGGGTTAAGTTAAGCCCAAGGTCCTTTTTTTATTGATAAAATAATAAAATTCATTAAAACAATATGTAAGAAGTATGCCAAAGAGTAGAAAACCTTCCAAAACACCCAAGGTCCATTTCCTTATCAAGATCCATCTTTGAAACTTTGGAACATTTCTCATCCCCCACAAAAACATGAAGTAGAAAGGCTGAATGCATGCATCATTGGATTCCCATTCCCTTATTCTTTTTTATTAGACGATCCTATCACTTCAAACCAGTGGTGAGCACCCTCCACTTCCAACCAAGAGGTTGTGAGTTCGAGTCATCCCAAGAGCAAGGTGGGTAGTTCTTGGAGGGAGGGAGCCGAGGGTCTATCGGAAACAACCTCTCTACTCCAGGGTAGGGGTAAGGTCTGCGTACACGCTACCCTCTCCAGACCCCACTAGTGAGATTATAGTGGGTTGTTGTTGTTGTTGATCCTATCACTAATAGATGTGAACATTACTTTCCACACATATCTTCTCCTTCAGGTCTCTCTCTACAAATTGCTTATCCTAGAGTTTGGTTCCCTCTCCCCCCTCTTTCTGTATACGTCTTCTGAATTCCTTCTGTGTAGTCCTCTTTTCTCCTACTTTATTGGACCTGCTTCTATGTCAGATCTTCACTATTCGTCCGCCTCCCTCCTCTATCTGAATGTTCTTCTGAACCTTGACTCTCCCTGCCCCTATCACTTTGCTCTAGAGAACTCCTGATGGTGCATGTGGGTAAACAAAATACTTGTGGCTGATTTCTGCTGGTTTCGGGTATAATTTTCAGATCTGGCAGTATATTGCCTGTTGAGATTTACCAAAATTTATTTTGATCGTATTTGGGTTAAACCAACGAATTTAAAATGTTGAAGGGATATTCATGAAATTTGTCGTCTCTGGTGGTCAGATAAGGAAGTTGTTGAGAAGTGTGGGCATAATCACAATAGTGGGCTTTAATAGGCATGCTAAAGAAATAACAGGCACACTGAGCTCAAACTTTTTTTTTTTTGAGAAAGAACTAAGCTCTAACTTTATTTTGAAGAGAATATATATCTACTTTTTGGAAGAAGAAAATTGGCAACCCCACTATGAACAAGGATGCAGACAAAATATCTATAGCACCCATGCACAGACTTTCTTTTTTCTTCTTCTTTAGAACTTTTATGTTTTAAGTTAAACATAGGTCTTATCATGTTTACAGCTGCTGGTCCGTACAGTGGTGCTTTCAAGGATGTCTTGATTGATGGATTTGTTCCACCTTCATCTAGCGTAGCTCCAATGTTCCCTTTCTATGATAACACCTCTGAGTGGGATGACTTTGGTGAAGTCATCAATCCAGATGATTACGTGATCAAAGATGACAATATGGAGCAGTTGTCAATGCATGTGAGTTAAAGTTGGTCAATTGTGCCTTCAGTTGAGCAGTGTCATGGTTATTTTATTGTTTAGAAATCAACTTGTATGTTTGGTTGTCCAATGCAGAAAATCTTTCTGGTTTCATCTGAGTCAAGAAGATTGAACTCTGCATCATTTTGCTAATGATTGTTCAAATGTAACCATACATCATCAGAGCATCTGATAGATTTTAGTGGCAGCTCGAGTACTTTCTGAACTAAAGTTTCTCATGTTCTTGAACTTTTATTATATCGTAGCCCATGTAGGGTGCAACAATAATTTCTGTTGGGCTTAAAATCAATTTTGGGGTTAACAGCATTACCCGTGGTCTTAAACATGCCTTAAATTTCTTAAGGGAAGAACTGGCGATTTGCCTGTGAATCATGTATTATGCTACTTGGGGTTGGAGTTTGTAGTAAATAATTTTACAGGTAAACATTATAGCTCTTGCATACATATGACTTCTGTAAAGCTTGACTCTTTTTAAAAGTTTACAGTTCTTCAAGACTTTATATCATGGACATTGTACATCCATTGTAAACAGGAAACAGGTCCTCTCACATTTGGCGAGTTTAAAGTTTTTCCTACTGTTTGACTCACAACAAATGGCTATCTCTGGTGTATCATTTATCTCTTGTGATAAGCAGAAAAAATACTAGGAAGAAATGAAAGACAGACATTAGGAACTAGATCTAGCCATTACTTTCTGCGTTTCATAGCATTAGCTGACACCTCAAGAATATTAATGAACATGTTATTTATTAGATGGTAAAATTTCATCTCCAGGACATTTACTTGTATCCTGCTGTTAACTTTTTTCAACCATCCAATTAGCTACAGTTTTGTGGCGAATTGTACGTTTCCTGACCTTGTTGGATAATTATTTACTGTCTTTCTAATCTTATTCTAGGTTGATGGAGATCTAAATGGAAACCTTGATGAAGGATCAGCAAATCTAATCCTTGATACAACGCCCTCAAAAGTTGTATCTTCAGAGTTAACAGTAAGTCTTAGTTTGCTTCTTGATTTCTTTTGATACTCGAGGTAAAGCTGAATTTACTTGAAACCACTTCAATAAATGATAATGTAGAATCTTAGTTACAATGCAGTGACCAAATAGCCTCTTCAAAGTGAGCAAGTGAAAATAGAATCGGTCAATCCAACTTTTGTATTGTGGTACTATAGGCCTGACATTTTTCTTTTTACTAGTTTCAGGATACGCAAGTTGTGCGTGGACCCTATATAGATGAGAATAAACTTTTGAAAAAAAAAAACATTCAAAGCATGTGTTTGAGTCACAAAATAAATATTAAGTAAGAATTCAAGTTCCAAAAATTGATAAATATTGATCAGAAAATTGACACATTATATTCATTTATTTATGATCTTATGTAAAAATATTTATTTGAGTTACAAATTAAAGTCAAGGTATACAAAATTTTATTATGAGTAATTTGAAATTAGAATATCTTATATTGCTTTGTTTTGATCACCATATATAATGTGATTCGTCATGGTTAGATATATAGGAACCAGTAAAGATTGACAAATTAACTTATTTAGTTAGGTATTAGTTATAATTGCAATTCTTTGGAGGTCCTAGAAATAAAATAATGTACTGGAATTCTCGAAAAAGGTTTATGTAAGGTAAACTTTTATTTGATTTTAAAGTCCAAAATCTTAGGACTTCTTATACATTAATGATTTAATAAGTAAAATTTTAGTTGATCTCAAAGTCCTAAGTATTAGGAAAGTAACTTAATTTACAATCTTATCCAATGTAAGATCTATTTTTAAAGGGTAAAAAAGGTGAATGATATTTCGCTAAGGTGCTTTGTGCTTTTATTAGAATATAGATTTATCAAATTCAACCGCTTTAATGTACGCCATCAGAATGCAGAATTCTTAGTAACAATGTAGTGACCGAGTAGTTCTTTCGAAATGAGAAAGTGACAATATTGTAGAGCAATCAAAATATTGTATCATCCTAGCTTAGGCCTGTTATAATTTTTCTTAAATTTCTTTCTTATCAAAGTTTCATGCACTTGCTACTTCCGTCAGTATTGCACTATTCAGAAACTATTTCAGGGCTGTGATGGTTTTGAGATGAGAAGCAAAAAATGATGCTATTTCTGGAATATCTTATTGAGCAATTAGTTAGTCCGTCTGCCCCAATTTTTTGGGCTCTATTACTATTTGGATAATCAAAAGTTTTCTTTATAACTAAGATTTTTTAAATGTTCTTAAATTTTTTATCACGCGCCTATGTATATAGCTTTTTAAATTCTGACCTTGTCCATCCGAAAATAATGAGAAAGTTGGAAAATCACACCCAACTTTTGACACAGGATAAAGGTCTCCTCTTCTGTTCCGCTTTCTTCTGCTCACCAAATCGAAACTCCATTTCAAAACTTAGAAAAAATTGTGATTGATGGTACTATTATGCAGACACATGTAAAGTGTATTGCAAAGAATTTGAGAAACCTATATCCAAATTCACTCTAGATAAGTTGAGATGGGGAGCCTTGGAGCAAACGGGTTCGAGCCGTGGAAGCAACCACTAATGCTTGCATTAGGGTAGGCTGTCTACATCACACCCCCTGTGGTGCGGCTCCCCGGACCCTGCGTGAATGCTCCAACCGGCCTGTCTTTTTTACTCTAGATAGGTTGACCCTCATACTCTAACCCTGGCATCTTTTTGATGATTAGGACGGAGGGAGTATATGATTAGATCCTAGCTGGAAGTAACTTACAGTCGATGCATCTTCAAACTGTCTCTATCTGAATTCACTCTTTCTTTACAAAGTTGGCTCTTAAAAATGTTGCTTCAATTGTTAAACTCCGGAAATGTTGAATGTCACTTAAGTTTTGACATGTGTTCCTGATCTTCTGAAACTATAGTTTTAGTGATCCATGTTTTGTGATTTCACAAATATACAGATACAATCATTAACCTTAGTAAAGGGTAACATGTTGTAGTGTACTGTCATCTGGAAAGTTGGATGGTTTGCTGCTAACTTTTACTTCTTTTTTTCCCTAATTGCACTTGCTCACCAGCAAACATACAACATTTTAATATGCTCAGTATTCTGATTAGCATCCTGATAATATGTTTTGCTCCAATTTCTGTCCTCCCCTTTTTTCCTCTCGCAGGTACAAGTCAAGTGTTCCTTATTATACGTGGATTTTGAAGGTCGTTCAGATGGCCGTTCGATCAAATCAATTCTTGCTCATGTTGCGCCCTTAAAGCTTGTATGGACGTCCTTTCTATAACTGATAATGTAGATTTCCTAAAGATAAGAGAGAATCACATTTTTTCTTTCATGCACTTCTACCATCTTTTCAAAAGTTGCTATTATCAGTAATAACACAATTGTTCTCATGTGTATTATGACATGTCTTCCATGTTCTGTGTTTTTTTTGTGTCTAAATATTCATTTATCACATATATTCACATGCTTCCACAATGTTCTCATTCAAAGAACCAACATATATTCCTCGTGCATGCATGGAATATATTCTTGGCACAGTTGGATCATAGGCTTTCTTCTACCATGAAGAAATAATCTCCAGTAAAGTGATCTGAAATATTTTGGTCATTTAATGGCTTTTCTTGAAAAATAATAGGATATAACATCCTTTATACCTGTCGGACAAGAGGATGTCTTGCTTTTAGTAAAACTGGAGGGTTTTGTTCTTCTGATCTAACTGCTAGTTCTCTGCTGTATAGCTTCATCCTAAATAGTAAAAGAATTTCTTAGCCAAAAGACTTGTGGAACTCTTAACATATTTGAACAGATGGTTTTATTGGAAACACTATTAAACTACTGCAGAAGAAAATTATCTTTTTCTCTTTCTACCTCTGCTGCCCCACCTTAAAGAAAAAAGAGAAGCATTTGTATCCTGTGTAATCAGAATCCGCCATAGAAAATCCTCACAGTTCTATCATCCCCTTTCTGGTGAATCATCTGACCTTGCTTGCCTTTTCTCTATCTGGCGAGGAAAGTGGAAAGCCAAAAGAAAGAAAACCTGTAGGTCACATATATTAAGCTTTCAGTATATATGACCGAATTATTTTCGTTTTCCCATAGAATATGTATTTCACTGATTCTATATCATATTCTTAAATTTTGTAACTTCATTTCACAAGATGAAAACTGCTAGCTTGGTATTGATTTCTACTTCAGTGCCACTGGTAGCTTTTTTACTTACGGAATCAAAGGATATTTTTTCACCGATTCTGTATTGCAAACAAGTTGAGTCAAAGATTTTGAAAATCTCACATAATATATTTAAATATCCTATGAAGACTTTATTTTAGCTTTTTTCTCTTTTAAAGCTGAAACGTTGACTGATGTCGGTTATCCTTAGTCTGAAACTTACTTGACATGAGGGTTACAGGCTTACAGTTTTGGAACCAATAATAATAGGGTTTGCAGGAGCTAGTTGAACTCATCCCATCCTGCATATGAAAAAAAAGAATATAGGAAGGGAAAAAGTGATGCATCAAGATTTGATAAAGGGCCTATTAGTATGGTTCACAATGTATGTCTAGATTAATGAGTCGTATTCTAAAATATCAATGTCAGTTAGTTTATTTATGTCTTTATTTTTGATAACTGAGAAATCCCTGAGGGTTGGTGGCGCAAGGTTTGAACCTCGATGGATATTGGCCCACCTCTCTACCCTTCTCCACTTAAATATTATCTAGGGCAGGGTTCGAACCCGTGATGTGCGTCTAACCTACACATCACATGCTGTTCTTACCACTAGACCGAAGCTCTTGGGGATCAGGATCAGTTAGTTTATGTTGTCCACAACTTCTCCTGGATCACAATTTCCTAACTGAAGTTGGTAATTTTGTATTAGAAGTTCAATAGCACAAAAATAACCATTTGGATTGGATCTTCATGTCTATATCTTTCTGCTTTTGATGCACTTATTGGATGCTCATTAACTTAACTTTGTGCCCTTTTCCCTATGAATACTATCCCTGTTCTACTTCTCTTCTTCTTCAATGATCTGAAACCATTAGTTCTTGCAGTTTCGACTGTTTGACATGCTATAATAGCTGTTCTGTTTTATAGGTATTGGTGCATGGATCAGCTGAAGCCACTGAGCATCTGAAGCAACATTGTCTGAAACAAGTTTGTCCGCATGTTTACGCTCCCCAGTTAGAAGAAACAATTGACGTCACTTCAGATTTGTGTGCTTATAAGGTTAGTCTACTTTCTTTATTGTGGTTTATACCTTTGTTAAAAAACACACCAGTATTAACATGCTGGTTCTATGTTTGTTTCCTTGATAGGTCCAACTCTCTGAGAAGCTAATGAGCAAAGTGCTCTTTAAGAAGGTAAGCTGGATATAGTATGGCTGACATCAACAAATGGCTTTCTTCAGGAATTTTGCCACTTTATGTATTCTAAGAACTGTTTTTACGCATTTATGGAAGCAGGTGAAGTTAGTAAGTAAATTATGCACATCCCATTTAAAAAAAGTAACCTATGTACACTTGCTGAAGTTATATCAAGGTTCTCTTTCTCAAAAGTTTTCTGCACTAGCAATTTTGTAGCCATCCTTCTGTTCTGAAATGCTGGGGCTCATTACACTCCATACACTAAAAGGGTATAAAGATTTCAAGCGTTTGTGCTAAAAGTTCTGGTATATTCGACTTTCTGCCCCATATGCTGTGTGCAGAGACCAATTTTACTTTGATCATATTGTGGTCCGAGTCTTCCTCTCTCCTTGGTTAATTGTGTTTACATTTGTAATAGCTTGGAGACTATGAAATAGCATGGGTTGATGCTGAAGTGGGGAGGACAGAAAATGACATGATCTCTTTACTTCCTCTCTCGGGACCCGCTCCCCCGCATAAAACAGTTCTCGTCGGAGATATAAAAATGTCCGATTTCAAGCAGTTTCTCGCCAGCAAGGGCGTCCAGGTCCTTTTGATTTTCTTTTGTCTTCTCTTTTCTACTAATTATGTTTTGGCTTTGGCTTAGCAAATTGTTAAGACCAACAAATTTCATTTTTCAGGTAGAATTTGCTGGTGGTGCTTTACGTTGCGGGGAGTATGTGACCATTCGCAAAGTTGGAGATGCTAGTCAAAAGGTGGCAACTTTTGATAATACTTCAAAATCTTTTTCATATTACTAGCAAATCAAGCCTTTCAGAGCCTTTTCCTTGACTTCCTTTATTGAAACTTCTGTTTGGGAAATTTATTGTAGGTTGGAGGTGCTGCTATTCAGCAGATCGTGCTTGAAGGTCCATTGTCTGAAGAGTACTATAAAATTCGAGAATACCTATATTCACATTTTTATTCCCTCTAATGTCAAGAGCAGAGTAACTTGTCTTGTATTTGTACCCGGGTGCGGAGGCAGAGGGATGCAAGGGGTTCAATTAACCCCATTTGTCGGAAAACTATGTAAATAGTGCAAAATTTGGACTTTTTTTGCTTATTTATAAGTTGTTGAATTCCCAAGATTTTTTTCTTTTTAAATTCCCTTGTTTGGATTCCTTGCTCCGCCTATGTTAATTGTACTTTGTACCCATAATACAGTTTTCCTTTTTCCTTTTTCTGCCTCTTTTCCTTCTCATGGACGTGGCTGTTTTCCTAGTAGTTTGTAAATATCTTCTCTTTGGTTTCGGAAAGCTCAATCGTCAGTATTTCCTGCAAAGTGCAGACCATTTAGACTGTTGAATTTGCGCCAATGGCAGTTCCGAACGAAAATTAAGAATTTACTCACTGCTTGGCAAATGAAGAATCACGAATCCGGAGTCTGGACGTATTAGAGTAGAAAAAAATTGAGCTGAATTTAGAAGTTTCGACCAAGCTATTGGCAGAAAAAAGAGAGGACCAATTATAACTTAGCGTACATCTCTAATTGAATGTTTTGTTGTCAATTAATTGTCCCCTTTTATCTTTTAAGTCTGGGGGAAGCATACATGTTTCTTAAATAGGGTTTTGGTTTAACTTTTCCCGTGCAAGTTGCAACTGGATTTTTATTTATCAAATTGAAAGATGACCAAATTAGAAAGGGAGTCTTGGACAACGATATCGTTGTTTCCGTGTGACTTATAGGTAGGGTTCAAGATATGGAAGCAGCCACTAATGCTTGCATTAGGGTAGGCTGTCTACATGATACCCCTTGAAGTGTGGGTCTTCCTCGGATCCTGAACAGTGGGCGGACGCATATGGTGGAAAGCGGGTTCAACTGAACCCGCTTCGTTAAAAAATAATACTGTGTATATGTATAAATTATGATTAAAGCTGCATAAATTTTGTATAAATATTTTATTTGAATTCGCTTGCATAAAATCTTGGGTCCGTCACTGATCCTGAATGCTTTGTGCATGAGACTGTTATTTGAAAAATGACCAAATTAATGCTGCTATTTGATGTCGGCGCACTTGACATAAGATGTAAGTATTCGTACGCTGAACCAAACGTTAGGAATGATGGGGCAGCAAATAAATGAGTAAGCCGAATTTGATTAGACAAATAGTAATACTTAATACCCGCAGTTTTATTTGATTTTAGGGAAAGGATGAACAACTTATAGGACTATCCAAATATTAATTTCAGATATTATAGATCCAAATTAGTTAGCAGGTTCACTTCTTTCTGATGAAAATACCCAATTTCTGTTACCTTTTATCCTACCCTCCACGCGTCTCTCAATCCATTGTCTTAACTTTTATTTTTGTTATATTGCTTTAACGTAACTACTACTATTTACAGCTTGTTTGGATGGTTGTTATTTTTTGTATTATATCGTATTTTTACTTTAAATATAATATTTGTTTTGATTGTTACTTAAATTTTATTGTATCGTATCGTTAAATTCGTCGTTACGTAACGACGAAAAGTGTAACGACGGATTTGGTATGGTGGCGTCGTTACTATATTTTTTTCTCTCATTTTGCCCTTTTTTATTATTAAATAATTATATTTTATCCTTTATCATACTTTTTTATATAATAATTCTACTTCGCATCCTATTTTTTTTCTTAGTAATGTTCTAAGTTTATTCTTCATATTTTTGGTGCGTGAGATCAAGAAACGATGGCAAACGATACAATCTATCCAAACATTGTATTTATCAAACAATACAATACAGTACAATATAATACGATATAATATGAAACGACATGTAACGACCAACCAAACAAGCTGATAGTAGCTTGATATCGTCTACTAAGTTTTAAAAAATCTTAATCAAAATTGTTATTTTCTTACGTCTATCTCATGAACCAAACGAAGGATAAAAGTCCATCCAATCCCATCCAAAACAAGATTAAAAATCCATCTTTAACTTAAACTAATTAATATTAATATACAATCCGCTAATTTAATCTTCTGGTCAACCGCCTCAATATTTTACTCATAGTACGAATTTCGCCTTTACCGATACTCCATGTGATTTAATTTATGTAATATTATTTTTAACTAATTTTTTTTAAAAAGAGCGAGACATTTCTTATTTGTCGTGTTATGATATATTTTTAAGATCATAAATTAAAAATAAATAAATTACCATACCGAGATATACATAATTTAAGGATTAATAATGAATCTGCAGAAAAAGTGTATCTGTCGTATATATGGTAACGGGTAATTCAGTTGGTCTTCGACAGCTTATATAGCTGTATTTCGTAAAATATTAAGTATGAAAAAGGAAAAAGGAAAATGTTCGTATAAGATAAAGCAACGATAAGATAAAACAAAGAGAAGTGAAATAAACATATCTCTATTTCATCTTCTACAGTTCTACTTTCTCCATAATACTGACAAGAAAAACCCTAGATTTTCTCACTTCTAAATATCTTAACAACATTTCTGTACTTGTGTGTTTTCACTATTTATATATGCGGAGTCAAATAATTTGAACCATTCCTGACAAAGCTCAATTCACTATATAAACCCTAATTTATCAATTGGGGTTTTGTTGAAAATTTACGACAAAAATTATGAGTTCTTTGAGTAGTACAACATGGTGTCCCAACTCTTCTCAGCTTCGATTAGCATTCAGCTGCAAAAACAAAAAACCATCAGCAGTTTTTGCAGGAATGCGTGTAGGGAAGCTGGATTATCGTGGGGTTCGTTTGGTTTTGATTAGTATGAATAATAGTAATGTGTCAATTGGTGGTGGTGGATTGGAAAAAAGAAGAAGTACAGGGGTAAATTCGGCTTCTTCTTCAGCTGATGGTTTCTCTGGTTGGTCTGGAGCTGATGCTGCTGAAAAATCCACTGACTCGCAGCGAAAGAAGTCCATCACAGGTATAATGTGCGACGCTAATTAGTTAGAACTTCAGGCTAATCGTGTTGGTACACTTACATTAAGTTCAGGTTTTTTAGTTTGTATTAGATATTTGTATGTCAGTAGAAAATGTAGAAAGAGACAAGAGTGGATTGCTCTAGTGGTGAGCGCCCTCCGCTTCCAACCAAGAGGTTGTGAGTTCGAGTCAGCCCAAGAGCAAGGTGGTGAGTTCTTGGAGGGAGGGAGCCGAGGGTCTATCGGAAACATCCTCTCTACCCTAGGGTAGAGGTAAGGTCTGCGTACAAACTATACTCCCCAGACCCCACTAGTGGGATTATACTGGGTTGTTGTAGTAGAAAATGTAGAAAGAGTGTAAGAGAAGTTATAATATGTTTTAAAGATAAAATATTGAGTATTGAAATGAAACAAGTTCGAATTTGCGGTATGGATATTGAGAATCCATATAGCTAACCGCAACTTACTTGGAGTTGATGCTTAGTTGCTGTAGCTGTTCGGGATAATCTATCATTTTTTAAGTGTGCCTGTAAAATTTGATGTAGCAGTCGCTTGATTGAGTTTGGTGGTTTACATGCTTCAAGTTGACTGTTAGGATGATGTATTGGCGCATTGGTTCTTAGACATCTGTAATACTCACGTCGAATGAAAGCAGTAATATCCATAAAACTAAATTCAGAATCATGACATATAGTGATTTTCAAATGGAATCTGATTAGTGTTCCAGTTACCTGGCGAAGATTGGGATGTAGGTGCTATGACTGCAGAATTCATAAAATGCTTTAAAGCAGCACGTTTTTGTCTTAGTTCTTTTGTGGACTGATAACACTTTTGACGTAGCTTATTTTCAGGGATTTTGGGGGCAGGAGCAGCTGGTATTATCCTTGTGTCTGGCCTTACCTTTGCTGCATTGTCAATAAGCAGACGGAGTTCAACAAGTGAGTTTAGTACTTTCCACTAACTGTGATGACCAAGTGATTTCTGTCAAAAGCTATTGGTGGAATGTTTTCTAAAGTAATGATGACTGGAAAACCTGATTGGACCTTCCAATCACCAGCCAAGTCTGGATCTTGCTTCCATTAATAAAACTATCTTGCATAAAAAAAACTGATTATATTTGTGAAACATCCGCATGTGTATGAGAAGTAACAATTTGAATAATTTTAAGAAGTCCTCAGTTTGACATCTATGCAATAAGAGGTTTCCTGCACGAAGTATGTGGTACCTGTCAGAGATGAAACTCACTCAAAGTCCCTCTTCGCTTTTGAAAGACCGATTTAGTCTGTGACTTTTGAGGAGGGTTTAAATGGTTACAGAGAAGCTTAATATTTGAGATATTGCCCAATAATTAATGGAGTAGACTAATCTGCTGAAGTGTATGTGTTTAATTATAACATGTGTGTTTAGATGGTTAATTATGCTTTTCATGACTTAAAAACATGCTCATCCCCTTCAGAGGTGGTATTTTCCTTTGAGAGCTTCTTGCTAGTTATGTTCATAATTTGCAAGTTCATGCGCACAGGAATTAAACAGCAGATGGAGCCGTTAACAGAACAACAAGAAATGTCAATCAATTCTGGCAATCATAATGACTCAGTTCAGGGGGAGATAGTTGTAGATGATAATGAAATCAAAGATAATAGCGGTGAAGAGTTCCAGGCAGGTATAAGCAAGGATCCATCTTTATATTCCGAAAATGAATGTAGAATTAGTGGGGACACTAATGATGGGCATCCATCAAATGATGGTATCATCATTGATGAGCCCCAAATTCAGCATGATTTGGATGATGGAAAAGCTAGTGATGATGCAGTAGTTGCTACTGAAGCCATATCTGAATCCCCTGATGGGACCTTCGCAACGTCAAGCTATGAAAGTGAGGAAGACAACTTTGGTGCTGGAAAACCAGAACCAACAACTGTACCAGAATGGAAGAACTATAATGATGACGAAGTAGCTACTGCATCAGTCCTAAATCCTGATTCAACATATGAAGTTGATAACCAGGTGGGAATATCTAGTTTGGAAGGATCAGGATATCCCGAGACTTCCTTGGATTCACCTCCTATTGAGCCTTCGAACCTCAACACTGCTGTTAATCTACAGTCAGAAGCACTTCTAGAACCCATGATTACGCACGAAGAGTATGTAGAGACTCAAAGCTCATTTACCACCACCAGAGTTGACCCGAGCAAAATGATGGAGGTTCCAAGTGATGGGGATAAGTCATCTTTTGAAGTGCATAAGTTAAACAGGGACAAAGTGCCTGATACAACTTTGGTTGCTACAACAGCTTATGACCATCTTGAAAATGAATTTAAGGATTTAAATGCGAGCAGATCATCTTTTAACTCAATGGATCCTGGTGATATCTTTACTTCTGCTGGTATTCCTGCTCCATCTACTATTTCTGCAGCTCTGCAAGCACTTCCAGGAAAGGTTTTGGTTCCTGCTTCCTTTGATCAAGTCCAAGGTCAGGTGCTCGCAGCATTACAAGCTTTGAAGGTATTAGATAATTACTTCATCGAGTTCAGTCTTTCCTGGAAAGAGTTTTCTGCGTCATGGTATATAATTTTATTGCGCTAGTTACTTTGCGTTGATATTTTTCACTTAGATAACTCAATTTCATAAGGAGGTAAGCCCTTCCCTTTCTTCATGGTACGTTTTTATTTGAGAGAAACTGATGAGAGATGTTAGACAAGTGTTATGTAAAACCAATGCTACATTGCCATAATACGGCATGTGATAAAAAGAAAACCGAGGTGATTTCTTCCCATCTATTGGCCGGTACATGTGCTGGTAGGAGGTAGTAGGTATCCGATGGAATAGTCGAGGTGCCCTTGGTGTGGACACCATGTTACCAAAAAATAAAATAAATAAATAAATAAATGAAGTGCAGCCTATGGGATTCAACTTCTCCCTGCATTGGCCTTCAAATCATCAAAAGCAGTATTGATGTACCCTCATCATGTTTTAAGATGAAAATTCAAGCACGTTTTAGTGAGAATATTGATTTGTCCTTTTCCCTGAGTTTCGATGTTTGTGGTTGGTCCTAAGGTTGGCCCCAGACTCATTTCTCAGAATCTCGGTCATAAAAAAAATTGATCCAGCCTTTTCTAGTTGAATAAAACTATCTATGGTACATAAGGTCAAGGGGAGAAGTGTTCAATCCTATGTTAGTTTGTAGTTGTGCCAATATGCGTTTTGCACCTGGTTTTGAATCTTTAAGTTGTAGGTTATTGAGTCTGATGTTCAACCTGGAGATCTTTGCACTCGGCGTGAATATGCTCGTTGGTTGGTCTCTGCTAGTAGTGCTCTATCAAGGTATAACCGTCTCTTATACTCTCCAACATGATCGGTGGTCTTGTTTTATATTTGAAACACTGAAAAGTCAAGTGACATACCCATTGAGGAAGCGAGGGTGCTTTTGATTACCACAGGACCACTGTCTCAAAGGTCTACCCCGCTATGTATATTGAGAATGTTACTGACCTTGCCTTCGATGATATTACACCTGCTGATCCAGACTTCCCTTCTATACAAGGTAGAGCTTCGGATCACCAATGTTTTCTTTTAAGTTATACTTTTGAGTTCAAATACTTAAACTTTGGAGCTGTGGCTTTGTGATTGTGAATCTTTTTAGGTTTGGCTGAAGCAGGGTTACTTTCCAGCAAGCTCTCAAGACGTGACATGCAGTCATCTTCGGATGATGACCAAAGTTCTGTCTTCTTCTGTCCCGAAAGGTATAATACTTGCTCACAAATGCAATGTTGGGCTTTGTTTAGGTGATCACTTTTCAAGTATCAATAGTTCAACGGTATTTTACTGGTGGAGACTGAGTTGATGAGTGTCTTAACTTTCCGTAGCCAGATCCTCTGCCTCTCTCATATACTAGGTCCCTTCACTGATGAATACAAAACTTATCTCTTTTGTTAGTTTGGGTTTATGGATGCTTATATATTTCTTACATCTTATATTCATTTAAGTTGCTGATCAATGTTCTCCTGATGTACTTGTGATGAAAGAATAATATTGTTCCTGATCTAATTACTATTAGCTTCATGGCATGCTAATGTATTTTGAGGCCAACTAACATTTCCTAGTCATTTCCTACTTGATGCATTAAAGTTCTGCATTGCAGTCCTTTATCACGTCAGGATCTTGTCAGCTGGAAGATGGCCATAGAGAAAAGACAGCTACCAATAGTTGACCAAAAGGTTGCATGCAAATTGAAGAATGATGGCTTCTATCTTGTTTATTGCACATTGCAAGTGACGATCTACTAATTTGCTACAATCTCTTTTCCTTGACAGTCCGTACAGAGAGTCTCTGGATTCATAGATGTCGACAAGATTCATCCAGATGCATGGCCTGCGCTGGTAGCTGACTTATCATCAGGTGAACAAGGAATAGTAGCCCTTGCATTTGGTGAGTCATATTAATCGTGTCTGATGTGGAATTATGTTATATGAGAAAAGGTATGATATGCTAACCTATCAAAACAGGGTACACAAGACTCTTCCAACCAGATAAACCTGTGACCAAAGCCCAAGCTGCTGTTGCCCTAGCAACTGGTGAAGCTTCTGACATCGTTGGCGAGGAACTTACACGCATTGAGGCCGAGTCAATGGCTGAAAAAGCTGTTGCTGCCCATAATGCTCTGGTAGCTGAAGTTGAAAAAGATGTGAATTCAAGTTTTGAGAAGGAACTCCTATTTGAAAGGGAAAAGATTGATGCAGTGGAGAAGTTGGCTGAGGAAGCGAGGAGAGAGTTGGAGAGTTTGAGAGCTCAACGGGAGGAAGAGAATTTAGCATTAATGAAGGAACGTGCTGCTGTTGATTCAGAGATGGAACTCTTTTCCAGATTAAGACGCGAGGTAGAGGAGCAATTACAGACTCTTCTGAGCAACAAATTAGAGATCTCATATGAAAAAGAGAGGATTGACAAGCTTAGGAAAGATTCAGAAATTGAAAACCAAGAGATAGCACGATTGCAGTATGAGCTGGAGGTCGAGAAAAAAGCATTATCCTTGGCTAGGTAAGAGATATATTATCTTGAATTTTCTTCTAGTGGGATCTTAATTACCTTGCTGATTCACCACATTCAAATGGCTCATCAAGGTGGATATCACCTGCTTGCTAATTAATGTCACTCCCACAGTTCACTTGTTGTGTATTATCACTGGCTGACGATCAGTTCCATAATGTATTGATATTTAAGTATTCTGGGGAAGTTGTGACATCATGTATCATGAGAGTTGGTACTAGTTGTACTTCGACTTAAGTTAAAAAAATCGTGGAAAGGAGCTAAGAAAATTCATCCCATTTTCTTTGATAATTTTGAAGCCTGTTCCTTGTCTGGGCTCCGCTGATTCTTGTTCGAACTCACTAGCTGATAATTGCCAATAAACACAGGAGTTACAATATCTCTTTGTCCCATTTTTAAGTTGTCACCTTTTCTGTCCTTGAAATTCCAGTGTTTTCCCTAAACCTTCTGCCTTGACCTATGGATTGCTTTAGTATCATAAGAAAGTTACATTTTCTAACAACTAGGTTTTATGTGAAACTACCGGCACTCAAATATCTCATTGTATGTACTATAGGTAACTTTTGGTTCCAGCATCTTTGATATTGTCACTTGTCAGTGATTGTTGGTCTGTTGCTCCACTCACGCAGTCACTCCCAATCTAAGTTGCTTGGACACGGTGCGGGTGTCCGACACGGGTGCGGATCTAGAGGTCGGATCCTTCGAGATATAAATTCTAAGATTCGGGGATATGGATCCTAGTACGGATACGGGTGCGGGGATCCGGCTAAAAATAATTCAAAAAATAGAAGTATAAAAATATCTGTAAATTATGAGAAATTTTGTGGAATACTTACGTATAACTTGTAAAATGTGGATTTCTTTTTTGTTCTCAAGTTGTAGATAAATAAAGGATTGATTTCCTAGGTAAGGTATGCTATTTTCTTTAAATTTACCCTAGTTTTGGTTCTGATTTCGGGAATCAAATTGTATCTCGTCTCGAATTTTTTCGTCCATCATGGTCAAAGTACCCAAAATTGTTTGACCATATCCGGTACGAATCCCATACCCACAACCATACTAGTGTTGTGTCGACACGGGTGCGGCACCTAAACTGCCATGTCGGAGCAACTTAGCTCCCAATTGTAAAATACCTAATGTTAAGCAACTTCGTCTGAACATGTTGAAACATTTAGCACATCATATTTTATAAATAGTTTCTCACTAGTGTTCAAAAACTTTTCTTTTCCCCTTTGTTCTTTGTTTGCATCTACAGTTGATTAATTACTTCTTCGAATCTTGCAACTAGAACTTGGGCGGAAGATGAGGCTAAAAAAGCCAGACAGCAAGCAAAAGCCCTGGAAGAGGCTAGAGACCGCTGGCAGAAGCAAGGCATCAAGGTGGTAGTTGACAATGACCTGCAAGAAGAAGCCAATGCTGGAGTTACTTGGGTGAATGCTGGAAATCAGTCTGTTGAGTCGACTGTTAATAGAGCTGAGACATTGGTGGACAAGCTCAAAGAAATGGCTGATACAGTGAGAGGGAAATCAAGAGAGACAATCCATATGATTATTGGAAAAATAATGTTGCTGATCGCTACGCTTAAGGAGTGGGCACTAAAGGCAGGCAGGCAAATAGCGGAGTTCAAGGATGCTGCCATGTCAAAGATGGGCAGCTCAGTACAAGGAGTGCAGCATACCTCCGCTGAAATAGGATCAGCTTTCAAGGATGGTGTTAAGCGCTTTGCCGGTGATTGCAGGGAGGGAGTTGAGAAGATCTCACAGAAATTCAAGACATGAAAAGTGTGATGTATTAAACGCTCTTATATCACTTTTGCTTTTTTGGTCAATAAATTCTCTGATTTAAGCAGTCAATTTTGCCCCATATAAGCTGGTGGGTATAGCCCATCCACCAGAAGAGAGGAATAATAAGAGAAAACTCTGCGAGGGATATATGTCTTCCATTAGCACATTGATAATTTTAGCTTCTTAATTGTACTATATACATGTTTGTACTAGTACTGATTTTTTTTCCGCTAATGTAATATCACTGCAAACTGATCTAGTCAGGTTGCATCGTCCCCTCACAAAAAATGACTAAAGAAGACGTGACAACCCCCTCCAACCAGCTACCCCGACCCCAAAACCAGATACTAGTGTGTTATATCCTTTCAAAATGTCCTCCTAACAAAGTGTAAAGACCCTTCATATCAGAAACAACAAAAAAAGATACTTTTCCTTATTTGAGAATGGCTTACTCCTGATTGGGAGGTGGACGAATTCAATATGTTGATCGAAATACTCTACTAACAAAACAGCGTACTCACTGGTCAGGGCTGTTGGAGGTGGAGAGCAAGAAGTGAATAGTGATGGTGCATTTCCAGTAAAATCAACCTACCATAAGCTTTTAGTGAAGTCAAGTTTTCTGCATGTTAGTTTGGATTACTTCTTCTCTTGGTTGGCAGCAAGGGAGCGACTCTGACAGCAAAGAACATGAGGAAGAAGAGGATTACGTATGTTAGGTGGTGTTTTATGTGTAGATATTCAAGAGAAGACGTGAATCACCTCTTATTACATTGATAGACGGGTTGGGTTTGTATTAAACTGGTTTTAGCATGCAGAGAAGAATGTCGAGATCAGTGAAGAATATATGAGCTGCTAGCAGATGGAAGAGAAGACGCTGGACATGGGACACTCCCCCGCTAGCCAACATATTTGAGGAGTTGGAAGACAATTTTATACATTTGTAAAATTGCCTCTTATTCTTTGTTTTTGGTGCACCCTTGGAGTCTTAGTGCACTCATGAATTTCTTTAGAAGATAGGGAACCACATTACCTTCTAAGTTTACAGAAATTTAATAAAATTATTACCCCTCCAAGATATGGACGACTTGGACTAACAGAAACACTATGTACTAAACAATATTGTGCTTCACCTCGAAACTTCCAACAATATTGCCCACCCATACAAATTGAAAATATTAAACAAGCCAAACTACTTGGGGCTTTTGAAAACTACTGAAAAAAACTGAGAACTTTTACACTAAAGGTGATTTATCTGAACCATTAGTTGGATTTGAAAACTACTAAAAAAAACTGAGAACTTTTACACTAAAGGTGATTTATCTGAACCATTAGTCGGACAACGTTGCACTTTGACAATATGTTACAATTAGAATAAGACTCGTAAAATTCAGACTTCTAGTATGACTTAAAGACCCAAAATTCAATTCTGTGATACTCCTTTTGGTATGATTAATTTTCAGAGCTAACTTTAGATTGCACACTGAATAGATTCCTACTCGAGCAGAGACAATGAAACGATTAGTGTGGAATAGTTCTAGGGGATAAACCATAGGTCCTCGTAATATAGGAAGATCCGAGGTCAGCTTACTATGGAACGGGGTATATTACAAGGCAAGGAGTAATATGATTTTCCCGAAAATATAAAATAGTACTAGTGCTAGACTAAAAATAACTTAAGATGTAGACTTGAAAGTTGAGCAAAATGTCATAATAATCTTGATGAAAATTCAAAACCATAGATCTGATAACAAGTTTTCTTTCTAGAAAACAGAGAATTACATAGCTAAATAAAAAAGATCATGTATATCTAATGAACTCAGTTCCTCAATCATCAAAACAAGGATCAAGTCTTCACTTCTTCTTCTCAGCACCTCCGGTGGCCCTGCAAAAGGCAAAGAACATAATGAAATATTAGTCAAGGATTTTGCATATTCTTCTTCTGAGATAGTAAAAACAATATGACAGACTATGCTAGGAACCGAATGATCACAAGACATTACCTCATCTTACGGAGAACGCTTGACATCTCCTCTCTCTTCTTCTTTGCCCTCTTGTGAGTACCCAACTTCCTCTTGGCTACCTTCAAGGCACGTTTGTCCTTTCCAACCTTGAGAAGCTCAGTAATCCTCTTCTCATATGGCGCAAATCCAGCAACTTCTCTGATGAGGCTCCTGACAAAGAGGACTCTTTTGCTTGTTTTCTAAATTAACATCAAACACCAATTGAGTCACAATTTTTAAGTTGAAAAAAATACAATGTAAGCTAAAGCATGGTGGGCTCCATCCAAAACTGGAGACTTCATTTAGACTGAATGTATTCATCCTTTCACAACTATAACTGAAACATTTTCTTGCTTTCTTCTTTCTTTGGAAAAGATAAGAAAAAAGAATTACAGAAAGAGCCTACCCAAATAATACAATGTTGCTTTAGACAACGGTTGTTCTCAATTGTTAATTGAGCACTATTAGCCACTATAAACTCATTTTAATCTTAAGGTGACATACTTCTATCAATAGAAAGATGCATAACTTTAGGCACATTCTAGTAAAATGACAATTTTTGGTCTGTCCTAGAGTACTCTTCCTTTAGTCATCATTATTTTCAACACCCTAAACTCCTTAGAAAATAGATATCAACCATTAGCTCTCAACATTCTCTGCATACACATATTTAGGCCCATTCTAATCAAAATGACAATAATTTCTGTGTCCAAGAATGTGCTCCACTATAACACAACACAGCTTTTTAACTCCTTAAACTCCTCAGGAGTGATTTGAATACAGGAAAAAACAAAACTTTTAGGTATTAATATACACCTTTTATCTGTGCTACAAGTAAAATCAATGGTCACAAATAAAAATAAAACCAGAAGTACAGTCTAATGCACACTGCACTCCACTTGCAGAAAGTGTTTATACTGTTATACAGTAGCTGACACTAGTTCATATTTATTATTCAAATACAATAAACCTAACACAAAAGGGGCACTAGATGTTCAAATTTAAACATTACAAGCCCAAGATAGCAAAAGTGGAACTAAAGCGAGTTCAACTAAACTCACTACTTTCATCGCAAACTATGTAGACATACGCCAAAAAAAATTAAAATGTGTATATAAATATATTAAAATCAAACTCATTCAAATCGTTATGACTCTAAATTACGAATCCGACTGGGCAAACTAGTACAGATAGAATTGTAATCAACAAGCTATATGCTCAAAAAAGAAAAGAATGAACATTACCCCTTTTCTGTCAGAAGGGCGAGGAGCTAACTCCTTCTTGGTGACAACATGGCCTTTGTTCAGACCCACAGCTAAACCTGAATTCGGCGGCGCCATTCCAAAAGCTTACCTTCGATTTGCTCGATCTGAGAGTCTCAGGCGGGTGATAAGCTGAGATTAGGGTTTTGGGTATTTTATATACCAGGACCGCGATTAAGAGGGTAAAATGGTAGTTTTGACGGCTTCTTGAGGACTTAGGGTTTGGGCCGTTTGGGCTTCGACCTTTATTGTGCTATGTTCGTCACTCCTGCAATACAATTAAAACCCAATAAGCTAAAGGGCCATTTTGGGAAAAAAATCAGAAATAGCCAGATTTACAACTAATAATTGAAAAATAGTCATATTTTCAAAAATAATCAAAATTCAGCTATTTTTTCATATAAAAATAAAATGTGAACAAAAACACCTTTAAAAATACAGAAATATTCCAGCATAATATGCTGGAGTTTTAATTTTTTACGTATTAGATTCTAGTTCCAGCATAATGTGCTAAAATTTCATAATGTGTTGAAGTTCCAACATAATATGCGAAAAGTTTATACGTATGAGCTCCAATCCAGCATATTATGCTGGAACTTTCCGTGTTTCAGCAAATCAGTAGCTATTTTTTCAATGACTTTGCTAACGCTAGTTATTTTTTAATTATCGGTCCAAAAATTGGCTAGTCCGTGCTATTTTCACGCCATTTTCTGCGCGACAAGAAAATTTTAAAAATATCATCTATTGTAAATATTGAAGCTAGTAAATGTTCAAAATTCCAATATAACAAAAAGAAAAGCTATCAATTCTAGATGGTAAATGATCTTATAAATATCAGTAGGACCAAGCTAATTTTCAATTTCATACATTAACTTGTGTAATGATCGGTATTTTTTTTTTAAAAAGAAAAAATTAAAACACTATCTAATATTTTGAGCTTTTATTTCTATATTACAATTAAGGTGTGAACGACTAATCTATATCTATCTATACTATATTAAAAGTACGAAGGCCTTTAGTGAAATGCCATTCGCCTTTTTTACCCTTTAAAAATATATTTTACACTGGACAAAATAGTAATTTAAGTTATTTTCCTAAAATTTTGGACTTTAAAGTTAGCTAAAATTTTGGTAATCAAATCTTTCCTTATTTAAATTATGTAAAAATCCTAATAGTTAGAAATTTAAACTCAAATCGAAGTTTACTTATATAGACTACTAACGAAAACTAGGATGACAAAGAGAAAAAGCATTACGCGTTGGAACAAGTACAATCTTATTCTACAATTGCTGTAAAAATTAAAAATTATACATATGCAACCATTGTTACGGTAATTACTTTAATGCTTATTAGTGAAAACTTTATGGAATGCTAGATACCAAAAGAAGGATTCAATTAACAAATTCGTATGGATGCTATAATAAAATGTCGTATCATTATATATTTTTTGGGTCAAATATTATAATTATATGGGAATTACTTACCAATATTTAGGCATTTTATCTTAGCCAATAGCTTCTTAATCCTTGCATATTAAAATTATTTAACATAATTATAATATATTTTATATTAATTATTTTAATATTTAGGATCTAAAAATTAACTAAGTATTTTTTTATTTGAACTATGTAGAAATAGTTATTCAGTACTTTAAATAAATTAAATTTTAGTTGCCTTATATAATTATTTTCTTATTTGAACGATGTAACATAATTATGATTTCTTTTAAGCTATAATTAAATATTTAAAACTTGGAATCAACAAAAAAATAAATTAGTTAATGTTAAAACCAAATAATTAAGTATAAAAATCCAATTCAATTATTTATCAAATTTATCATTGTCACGCCCCAAACTCGGGGAGCGCGACCGGCGCTCAACCGAGAGAACCCGGCAGAGCAAGCCTGTTAGATTTCCTTCTACCCAAACTCATCCATGAATAAATAGGAGATGTACTCCATTAATCAATCACTGAAAAGATTTTATTAACAACTTCCTTTTCATTCCCATTAGCAGCTTCATTAATAATTTCCAAAACATTAGGAATTTATAGAATTAATGAAAAATATGATTTTCAAATACCAACATTTCTAGTTCAATTCTCAAATTCAACCACAACCCACAACCTGTCTACGGAGCCTCTAATATAATAGAAGAGTAATATGGAAATGCCGGCAACAAGGCCCCGGCTATACCTCAAAATACAGTACATGAGAAACAAAAGATATATAACCCCGAAATGAAGTGGGGATCACCAAATCAGTTGAAAAGAGTGCACTGCTATCACTGATCAATGTCGTCTGCTGTAGAACCACCTGCATCCATTAAAGATGCAGCGCCCCCGGCAAAAAAAAACGTTAGTACCGTCGAATAGCACTAGTATGTATAGCTAAAAGTCCTCTTTCAAAATAGAATGCCAATATAAGAAAGGCAACACATAGAAACAACAAGTCATAATCAACAATATCCAAATGTTCAGTTAAAACACAATAATTTTCAAAATACAAACTTCATATACAATTTTGGTTGGGAGATAATTAGCACCGATATACCACCGTCTTAGTTAGCACGGAGTCCGATCACGCCCGATCGGCTAGGCCATCTCTCCACGAACAATGTGGTTTGACAGGTGATGTGAAAGAAAGTTGTTACCAAGAGTAGTACCACCATGTGAGCACCATGGTGTCTGATCTCCACCCGATCAGCTAGGCCGCCTTCCCACATATGCTGTGTGGGTTGACTTTTCCAATCTACAAAGGTTCCAGTTTTATCCCAATTAAAGGGAATAATATTATAATTTCCCAAAGGTTCCAATTTTATCCCAAATAAGGGGAATAATTCCAATTCACCCCTACACCGGCACGTGTAGTTTCAGGTGTAGGCCTTATGACCCACCCTTCCTCGATATTGCTAATGATGCTCCCAAAAATATTTTTGATTTGATTTGCAAACAGAAATATCATAAATACAACTGTACTCACCTCGACATCTTTCACATTGTATAAATTCTCATTAGTATTTCGAGTCATTCACAACGATAATATTTCCTTGGCTCATTAGGCCATTCACAAGATTCTTTATTCCTGGCACGATGGCCGTATTTCATATTCCACACTTTCACCTCTTTCAATTTCAAATATCACCATCAAATATCAACATATAGAATATTTCAGAAATCATATACTTCAAATCTATTTGAATTGGGAACTTCAAACATGAATGGTTTCTTCCCAAAGAATGAGGCATACAACCCAACAATATAAACACACATGAAAAATCATAAACAATCAATACACCATTTATTCTTGCAATACTCTTCCCCAGAAATGACAAATGTACAATTTCAACACATGAGTATATAGAACTCGAATCACACTGGATATATTTATAAAGCAAAGCATTAGTTAAAGCAGCCACTGATGGGCATGAATTGAGTATAAAAGCTCTTAGACAAATTCTATTTTCTTCCAAATCACTTTTAAAATGGTGGGGTCGAGGCTCATTTCATATTCTTTATCGCATCCTCTAAAATCATATGCACTACTAGCCATAACATAACATAAATTCTTGGCACGTTGGCCACACTCTATTTCTTCAATCTGCTTATTTCATTTTCAAGTATCTTTAAAGGTTATCAACAATAAGACACTTCCAATCAAGTCTTTAGGTACACATATGAGCAATTATGAGTCTTAAGCATATCGAGTTTTTCACACCCAATTGGTATACTAGTTCTCATTTAAAACACGACTCAAAGCCACAACATTTTAATACGTAAACCATACTTTGAACATCTATCTTTCGACATAAGGCTCTTCCGGAATAAACAAATTTATAGGGAATAACCCGGAATATAGAAGTTAGGAATCTTGAGCCAATCATACTTGATCTTACGGAAACATTATGGATATCTATTCTAAGAGAGAAAGTTTACCCAACATACCTTTCTTTGAGCTTTTCTTAAATTACTACAATGTTCTGAAAATTTTAGCAATCCCAATCTATTTTGAGACATAACAAAATTGAACCATTATTAGGAAGATATTCATGATTTCAGCTCATTTGAGCATTTTATCAAGCACTAGGTGTGCAAATCTAACTACAAGATTCTTCTAAAAGATTTCCTTCACTCCACAACCCAATCTTTACTTATTTGAGCTCAACAATCTTTCCACAAATCTTATTAGTACAAGAATGTATATATAATACTCATATACCCAAGAATCATACTCCAAATCAACCATCTTTTACCCAAATTCGAAATTGAAAACTAGGGTATGGAACCTTACCTCTTAGATGAAGATCTTGTTATTAGCTTCCTTGATTCTTGAAGTTTGGTGCAAGGTTGGATGATTATAATGTTAGGTTCCCTTCTTCTCTCTCTAAAATGCTCATACCTCTCTCTAAAACCCTCAGAAAAACACCCCAAAATAAGCCTCAAAGCCTATTTATCAAAATTGGGTCGGGTTATGAAAAAAGAAAAATTAACCCTCTGAATTCAACTATGCGGTCGCACAATGGACCGTACAATTGGTGTGTGGGTCGTACAATGGTCGCATAAATCGGTGCCCAGAACTGGGCTGTTCTGGTCCATTCGGCGACCAGTTTGCGATCGCATAACCATTTTGCGATCGCATAATGGTCGCCCAATTTGGTCGCAAAAATCGTATTCCGTCAGCTTTTGGTAATTTGGTCATAACTTCTTGTAGGAGTGTCCAAATGACAAATGGTTTGAAGCGTTGGAAATTAAACTCAAAGGGCTTTAATTTTATATGTAATACACCATATAACTATTTATATCAAGATATGTATGATCATTTAAAGTTAGGTCTTGTGCGAACTCACTTGAAACTTTATCCCATCATAAAATTTTCAACTTGCCTTAGCCTTGGGGCTCTTCTTAGACCATAAACCATTCTTAATGCACCTCATACATATATTATCATGATAAATTAATATTATTCTTATAATATCCCTTGTCTGCACACAAAATAATATAATTAGTGCACGTCGACTTTCTTAATAACACTTAAGTACTTCGAAATTTTTCGGGGTGTTACATTCTCCCCCACTTAAGAACACTCGTCCTCGAATGTTTTAAAAGTCCCTTCTAAGAATATAGTTACCATCATTTTACCTCCAACCATTATACATAGGCGCTTATGACTACATGGGTCTTATACTTCCCTTCCAAAATCTCAACTTACTTATGGCCCGTAAAATTGGCTATCTTTACAAATTCGTAAAAAATTCGACAGAATTTCCCCTGTAACTGGGCCTATTCACCTGTTAGAGAATCCCAGAAATCAATCATAACAATATATCCATTACTCAATGACGCATCACAGTATATATCAACAACAATGATCTCAACATTAGGGCATTACATTAACAATATTGGTATCTTGACATGAAATGTACACATTTAAACCATAATGCATAGAAGGTATATTTTTGAACCACAACCATTTGGCTCTACAAACAAGTGAGAATATTTCCTTTCCTCGACACTTTCGACCTACGAGGTGATCTCCTCGACTCACAAACTTAGCCATAACACTTGATGGAGGCAATCTTAACTTCCGGACTTATCTAACAAGGATAGAAAGTAGTTTTTCCTCATAATCCAATTATCCATTAACTTCACCTTCTTAGACATAGACACATGAAACACCGGGTACACGGAGAACAATAATACGGAAACATCATACTCATAGTTTGGCCTATTTCCTTTAAGATTTCATAAGTCCTAATGTGACTACACATACTCTACCTTTATTAACAATTCACATAGCATCCTCATGGGAAAACAATATTGAGAATAACCCGTTCACTTTCTTCAACTCCAAATCTCTACGCCGAACACCCAAACTAAACCTTTGGCGACCTCCAACAATTAGTCTAAGATGTGCTAGCTTGAATATGACCATAAAATTTCCTATCCAATATATTTGATCACGGAATGATGCTTCTTCTTTGACATATTTGAACCTTTAACCCCCATATGTTTACTAAAAATAGGAACAACGAGGTTCGAGATTGGGCTGGAATTATTCAAGAATCCATCAATGTGCTGAGCACGGTATTTCAGGAGGTTATATCCTAAGAGACATGAAGGTTGTGATGACATCATTGATTCGACACATGAGGCATAGAGTTTTCTAGTAGGCATTGATAATGTAGGGATCATGTTCATGATTATGAGATTTAAAAGAAATGAGTCATAAAAAAAAACAGCAATAATTGTTTCATTCCATATGTGCCTTGTTCGGCAATAGTAAACCTCAAAGAGAAATGGCCAAGTACATGACAACAGTCGTCTCCTGGATTGTAGGAAAAATTAGTTTAACTTGAAACGAGAATATTCCAGTACCCTAAATGTGATATGGGTTTCAAAATATATGATGTTGCATTATGCTCTTAACAGTAACTAGCACAAGGAATTTATGCCATAAGCCTACAAGGATGAAAAAGAAGTTGAACACTTGTGATATTATTATCATTCTGACAGCTTAACCCCTTTTCGATAGTTGATCATATATGAGAGAACTAGAGATACGATGAATTTGTCCTTCAATTCAATATGCTCATCACAAGGCCGCTTAACTTTCAACCTCACACAAGTGGAATCATGTAACTAGGACATCTTAATTGGGACGAAATCATGTATTGGTTAGAGAGAATGAACACTTTGCTATGAGCTATGAGCTATGAACACTTTGCCATAACAATTCTCAAGTTGCAATACTGGGCCACTTCATGTGCAACTACAATACTAGTAACAATGTTAGTTACTCACTGAGGCATGATCTAGGTGAACATGAAAGTCATACTTAGATGGGCAAACAAATAGATCTTCATGTGGTGAATTTGTGAAAACCTCAAATTTCTCAGAAACTTTATGCGGACAAGTGGCCCCTTTCAATTGACATGTACGCACAAGATAGGTGTTGAGATATGCTCTCATGTTACTAGACCGTGAAAAGGATTCATGATAATATACACAAAGGAACAAAGTGATTGTTCAAACCATAGGAGCAACATACACCGGAGAGAAAAGGAGTTGCTCAAAAAGGACCTCAACATTAGGCTGTTTTACATTAGATTTGATACCACATAGGTAAATATTATGGTAGTGCGTGCATAGGCACAAATGAGCAGATGTTATCCATTTAAATCAAAATGTTCTGTAAGAAATTCATTAGGCATGGTCTCTTATTGAGAATTTAGGAAATCAAGTGGGAAGTATTAATCCTAGAGTTATAACTCGATTCAAAGACATAATTATAGAGCTCAATTCCACAAGAGGTTGTAAATAAGAGAATTTGTGATAGAGTGGATTCACGAATAATGTGTCTCGTTCAAAGAGTAGATACATTCAATGTTTTGTGATTCAACGTTTTGGTTAAGACCATATTTATGTAGGCCTCTTCAATATGGATGTACATATATAACAAAGAAAATAATGTGGGGTTCATAATAATGTACTAAGCAGTGACTTACTTGATGACTTTAGATTGACAGGGCAGTACCTTAATTGATGTCCCTCTACTCCACATCCAAAACATACATTAGTGCTATAGTTACATACCCCCGAATGACGTCTCATACACTTCACGCAACGAGGATGGGGTCCGCTGAACTGACTCGCCCCACTTACCTGACATTTGCCCTTTTTGCATACATTATAAGCATTGCCCTTAGTCTTCCTCCAAGCTTTCTTGGCGGGAGTAGCAATCTCTGCAACATCTTGTTGTATGGACTTTTGGAATTGCCCAAATCTACCACCCCTAACACGCTTCTGAGCATACTCGCAACATGACGCAAATTATTTTCGCCCGCATATCGGGGAGACCAGGATGGGTATATCCACCCTAAGGGCATTTGTTCTTCCTGTGCCCCCTCTTTCCACAACCATAATATATTTCAAGAATCATCTAACATAAACCAAGTGGCTAAACCCGAGTGGCTTTTCTTTTATATCAAACATTTCGGCTTATTGATGCCAATAATCCTCTTTCATTTCTTAGGTGCTCTCACCACATAAACTGGTGGCGGGGTAAGATTAATAAAAATAGGGACACTTCCCTTAGCAATTGGTTCTTTCATTCCCTTCTCGCTGACTTGAACCCGTGGGTTACTCATATAGAAAATGAGACATGACGAGGAAATTAACTTCTTATCTTGAGTTCTATCACACGATATAGAGTATTAAAAAAAGTGTGAATTTCCTAAATATCCAAGTAGCCTCCTCATTATAGATGTGGTCGACAACACACCGATAAGAAAGACTCTATTAGACACGGCTCCGAGACATCCTAGGACACTTTAAAACCTTAGGCTCTGATACCAAGTTTGTCACGCCCCAAACTCGGGGAGCGTGATCGGCGGTCAACCGAGAGAACCCGACAGAGCAAGCCTATTTGATTTTCTTCTACCCAAACTCATCCATGAATAAAGAGGAGATGTAAGCCATTAATCAATCACTGAAAATATTTTATTAACAACTTTTTTTTCATTCCCATTAGCAGCTTCATTCATAATTTTCAAAACATTACGAATTTATAGAATTAATTAAAAACATGATTTTCAAATACCAACATTTCTAGTTCAATTCTCAACTTCAATCACAACCCACAAACTGTCTACGGAGCCTCTAATACAATAGATGAGTAATATAGAAATGCCGGCAACAAGGCCCCGGTTATACCTCAAAATACAGTACATGAGAAACAAAAGGTATATGACCCCGAAATGAAGTGGGGATCACTAAATTAGCTGAAAAGAGTGCACTGCTATCACTGATCAATGTCGTCTGTTGTAGAACCACCTACATCCATTAAAGATGCAGTGCCCCCGGCAAAAAGGGACGTTAGTACCGTCGAATAGCACTAGTATGTATAGCTAAAAGTCCTCTTTCAAAATAAAATGCCAATATAAGAAAGGCAACACATAGAAACAACAAGTCATAATCAACAATATCCAAATGTTCAGTTAAAACATAATAATTTTCAAAATATGAACTTCATATACAATTTTGGTTGGGAGATCATTAGCACCGATATACTACCGTCTTTGTTAGCACGGAGTCCGATCACGCCCGATAGGCTAGGCCGTCTCCCCACGGACAATGTGGTTTGACAGGTGATGCGAAAGAAAGTTGTTACCAAGAGTATTACCACCATGTACGCAACATGACGTCTGATCTCTACCCGATCAACTAGGCAGCCTTCCCACATATGCCGTGTGGGTTGACTTTTCCAATACATAAAAGTTCGAGTTTCATCCCAATTAAAAGGAATAATATCACAATT
Organism: Nicotiana tabacum; assembly: GCF_000715075.1. Taxonomy (NCBI): domain Eukaryota; kingdom Viridiplantae; phylum Streptophyta; class Magnoliopsida; order Solanales; family Solanaceae; genus Nicotiana; species Nicotiana tabacum. The sequence continues at coordinate 66,433,338 of NC_134083.1, read as the reverse complement.
TCCCAAAGGTTCCAATTTCATCCCAAATAGGGAGAATAATCCCAATCTACCCCTACACCGGCACGTATAGTTTCAGGTGTAGGCCTTATGACCCACCCTTCCTCGGTATTGCTAATGATGCTCCCAAAATCATTTTTGATTTGATTTGCAAACAGAAAAATCATAAATACAATTGTACTCACCTCAACATCTTTCACATTGTATAAATTCTCATTAGTATTTTCAGTCATTCACAACGACAATATTTCCTTGGCTCATTAGGCCATTCACAAGATTCTTTATTCCTGGCACGATGGCCGTATTTCATATTCCACACTTTCACCTCTTTCAATTTCAAATATCAACATATAGAATATTTTAAAAATCATATACTTCAAATCCATTTGAAATGGGAACTTCAAACACGAATGGTTTCTTCCCAAATAATGAGGCATACCAACCAACAATATAAACACACATGAAAAATCATAAACAATCAATACACTATTTATTCTTGCAATACACTTCCCCAGAAATGACAATGTACAATTTCAACACATGAGTATATAGAACTCGAATCACTCTGGATATATTTATAAAGCAAAGCATTAGTTAAAGCAACCACTGATTGGCATGAATTGAGTATAAAAGCTCTTAGGCAAATTCTATTTTTTTCCAAATCACTTTTAACATGGTGGAGTCGAGGCTCATTTCATATTCTTTATCGCATCCTCTAAAATCATATGCACTACTAGCCACAACATAACTTAAATTCTTGGCACATTGGCCACACTCTATTTCTTCAATCCGCTTATTTCATTTTCAAGAATCTTTAAAGATTATCAACAACAAGACACTTTCAATCAAGTCTTTAGGTACACATATGAGCAATTATGAGTCTTAAGCATATCGAGTTTTTCTCACCCAATTGGTATACTAGTTCTCATAAACAATTAAGATACATAAACATATTGTATTAGACTAAACATGATAGCTACACATATTGGAATAACTCAATTAAGAATGAAAATAGATTAGTACTCATTAAAATGGTATAACTCAAAATAATAGGAAAACATGTTGCTGCTCAGTAAGAAAATCAGGTTTCACCACAAGTAGCCCATGTAGTACTCGTCACCTCACGTACACGGCGCTCACATATCACAATAGTTCCAAATCTTAAGGGGATTCTCCCCTCCCACAAAGTTAGGCAAGCCACTTACCTCGAGTCAAGCTCAATTAATAGGTCACAATGCCTTTCCCACGAATATCCAGCTCCGAATGGCCCAAATCTAGCCAAAAGCAATTACGTATCATAAATACAACAATAATAGACTCATCTAATTAACGAAATCAACATCTTAACGAAAATTCCAAAATTAACTCAAAAATCGCATGTGGCGCCCACTTCTTGGAATCGGGTAAAAGTCATAAAATACGAAAGCTCGTTCACTCACGAGTTCACTCGTAACAAAATTCACCAAATTCGATGTCTAAATCCCAATCAAAACTCAGAATTTTGTTTAGGGAATTTTCCGCCCATTTCCCCAACTTTTCAATCCAAAACCGAAATTAAATAGAGAAACCAACTATAGATTAATGAAATACAACCAAAAACGAATTAGGAATCGTTAACCCAAAGTTCTCTCTGAAAATCCCTCAAAGAATCGCCGATTTTCGAGCTCCCAAGTCCAAAAATGGAGAAATGACTCAAGCCCTCGAAACTCTCTCTTTTCTGCCCAGCGAACTCGCTTCTGCAAGCCCAGAACCGCTCCTGCAGTACCGCTTCTGCGGCTAGGATGCCGCACCTACGAGTTTTCATAAAACTCCAAAGCCCGCACATGCACGCCTAAGTCCGCACCTACGCGCCTAAGTCCGCACCTGCGGATGCGCTTCTGCGCTCAATCGTCCGCTTCTGCGGAACCTTGGGTCCTTCTTATCTCCGCATCACTCATCGCATTTGCGACCACTGACTCCCCAAAGTAAAAACGCACCTGCGATCCCAGCGTCGCTTTTACGAGGCCGCACCTGCGGACTTCCCACCGCATGTGCAAAAACACCAGAACCAACAACTTCAAAATTCTTCTAAGTCCAAGCTTTCACCCGTTAAGTAAACTGCGTACAGCTCTCAAGAACCGTGATGTAAACTTCAAAATTTCAAAATGTTGTACAACTATCCAGAACCGTGATGTAAACTGCGTACCCCGATCAGAGATAATAGATACCGGTACACCATAAAGCCTGACGATCTCATGGATGTAGATTCGAGCTAGCTGCTCGGAAGAATAGGTAGTCATCACAGGAATGAAATGAGTCGACTTGGTGAGCCTATCCACAATCACCCAAACTGCATCAAACCTCCGCTGAGTCCGTGGGAGTCCAACAATGAAATCCATAGTGATCCACTCCCATTTCCACTCCAGAATCTCTAACTTCTGAAGCAATCCATCTGGTCGCTGATGCTCATATTTTACATGCTGGCAATTCAGACATCGAGCCACATACTCTACTATGTTCTTCTTCATTCTTCTCCACCAGTAATGTTGTTTCAAGTCCTGATACATCTTTGCGGCACTCGGATGAATAGAGTACCGCGAATTGTGAGCCTCCTGGAGAAATAACTCACGCAGACCATCTACATTGGGCACACATAGCCTGCCCTGCATCCTCAATGCACCATCATCTCCAATAGTGACCTCTTTAGCATCACCATGGTGGACCGTGTACTTAAGGACAATCAGATGTGGGTCATCATACTGACGCTCCCTGATACAATCATAAAGAGAAGACCAAGAGACCATACAAGCCAATACTCGACTCGGCTCAGAAATATCCAATCTCACAAACTGGCTGGCTAAGGCCTGAACATCCAATGCCAATGGCCTCTCTGCTGTTGGTTGATATGCTAAACTCCCCAAACTCTCTTCCCGGCGAATCAAAGCATCGACCACCACATTGGCCTTCCTAGGGTGGTACAAAATAGTCATATCATAATCCTTAAGCAGCTCCAACCACCTTCGCTGACGTAAGTTAAGATCTTTCTGCTTAAACAAATGTTGCAAACTCCGATGATTGGTGTAAATCTCACAAGGAACACCGTACAAATAATGTCGCCATATCTTCAAGGCATGAACAATAGCTGCTAACTCAAGGTCGTGGACATGATAGTTCTTTTCGTGCACCTTCAGTTGTCTGGACGCGTAGGCAATCACCCTACCGTCCTTCATCAACACCGCGCCGAGACCAATCCGCGATGCATCACAATATACAATATAAGACCCCGAACCTGTAGGTAATACCAATACTGGGGCTGTAGTCAAAGCTGTATTGAGCTTCTGAAAGTTATCCTCACATTCCTCTGTCCACCTGAACGAAGCACCCTTGTGGGTCATCCTAGTCATAAGTGCTGCAATAGACGAGAAACCCTCTACAAATCGATGGTAATACCCCGCCAAACCAAGATAACTCCGGATCTCTGTAGCTGAGGACGGTCTGGGCCAACTCTGCACTGCTTCAATCTTCCTCGGATCCACCTGGATCCCATCACTCGATATTATATGACCCAAGAATGCCACTGAGTCTAGCCAAAACTCACACTTTGAAAATTTTGCATATAATTTATTTTCTCTCAAGGTCTGAAATGCAGTTCTCGGGTGCTGCTCATGATCCTCCCGACTCCGGGAGTATACCATAATGTCGTCAATAAACACAATGACGAATGAGTCAAGATAGGGCCGGAACATACTGTGCATCAAGTGCATAAAAACTGTTGGGGCATTGGTCAGCCCAAAAGACATCACAAGAAATTCATAGTGACCATATCTGGTCCTGAAAGCAGTCTTCGGGATATCTGGCTCCCGAATCTTCAACTGATGATAACCTGAACGTAAGTCAATCTTGGAAAACACTCTGGCACCCTGTAATTGATCAAATAAGTCATCAATACGAGGCAATGTATACTTGTTCTTCACTATGACTTTGTTCAACTGGCGGTAATCAATACACATCCGCATAGAACCATCATTCTTCTTCACAAATAAGACAGGAGCACCCCAAGGTGACACACTGGGCCGAATGAAGCCCTTATCAAGCAATTCCTGTAATTGCTCCTTCAACTCTTTTAACTCAGGAGGAGCCATACGATATGGAGGAATAAATATGGGATGAGTGCCCGGCAACAAGTCAATGCCAAAATCAATATCTTTGTCGGGCGGCATGCCCGGAAGATCAGTTGGAAACACATCTAGAAAGTCCCTCACTACTAGAACTTACTCAACTGTAGGGGTATCAATACTGACATCTCTCACATAAGCTAGATACGCATCACACCCCTTCTCAACCATTCGTTGATCTTTGAGAAAAGAAACAACTATGTTGGGAGTATACTCTAAGGTACCTCTCCACTCTAATCGCGGTAAACCTGGCATAGCCAGCGTCACAGTCTTAGCGTGACAATCAAGAATACCATAATGGGGTGACAACCAGTCCATGCCCAAAATAATATCAAAGTCCACCATGTTGAGCAATAATAAATCGGCTCTGGTCTCAAAACCACTAAGAGCAATCAAACAGGACTGATACACGCGGTCCACAACAAGAGAATCTCCCACAGGAGTAGACACATAAATAGGAAAACTCAAAGAATCCTGAGATACGCCCAAATACGGGGCAAAATAAGAGGACACATAAGAATATATAGAGCCCGGGTCAAATAATACCGATGCATCTCTATGACAGACCGGAACAATACCTGTAATGACAAAATCAGAATCAACTGCCTCTGTACGAGCAGGAAGTGCATAATATCTTGCCTGACCTCCCCCTCTAGGGTGACCTCTATCTCCCCGACCTCCACCTCGAGTTGGCTGAGCAGGTGGGGGTGGCAGTTGGTGTTGTAATCCTAGCCTAAGGACCCGGTGGAGCACGTTGTGGCTGAGAAGTCTGTAGAGGTGCACCCCTCCTAATCCTGGGGCAATCCCTCACCACATGGCGAGTGTCACCACACTCAAAATAAGCTCTGGTAGGGTGTGGCTGCTGTGACTGGCTCGGGCCAGGTCTGCTGGACTGGTCACTAGGAACACCCCGTGCAGGAGGCACACTAGATACTGCCGGTGCATAATAAGGCTCCTGGGGTCTAGAAGGAGCTGGAACACCGCTGGCGGCTGGAAGAGTTGAATGAACGGGGCGACTCACATAACCCCTACCTTGGCGAGCTGCTGGGGCACCAGCTCCAGAATAATAACCAGCCTCTCAAGACCTCTTGGCCTCCCTCTCCTCTCTATCCCGGGCAAACATGCCCTTAAATCTCCTGGCAATACTTACAACCTGCTGATAGAAAATATCCATCTCCAATTCCCTGGCCATACTACTCCGGATGCTAGGATAGAGTCCCTCAATAAACCGTCGAACCCTATCTCGAACTGTGGCAACTAAGGCCGGTGCAAGTCGGGCCAAATCACTGAAGCGAACTGCATACTCTGATACAGTCATAGCACCCTAACGTAGCTGCTCAAACTCCGCACGCCATGAGTCCCTGAGGCTCTAAGGGACATACTCTCTGAAAAACATGTCCGAGAATTGAGTCCATGTAAGTGAAGCTGCCTCAGTCGAACTACTCAGATCATAAGCACGCCACCACTGATAGGCTGCTCCTCTAAGCTGGAATGTAGGAAAAGAAACCCCGCTCGTCTCTGCTACACCCATAGTACATAGAGTACGATGACACTCCTCCAGAAAACCTTGAGCATCATCTGTAGACAATCCGCTGAAAGTAGGTGGGTGGTACTTCTTGTACCTCTCAAGTCTGAGCTGCTCGACCTTAGAAGTTATGGCCCTAACCTCGGGCTGAGCTGGAGCTACCGGCTGCATTGGTACAACCTCTAAAACCTGGTCGACCTGAACCCGCTGCTCTGGAGTACCGGCGAAGGGAGTTTGTGCTCCTCCCCCGGCCTGAGATGTGGCAGGAGCAAGTGGAATCAATTCAGCCTGAGCTAAGGTGTTGAACATGCTCAGAAACTGGGCTAGAGTCTCCTAGAGGGCTGGTGCAGAAACAGGTACCTCAGGTGTCTGCCCTCCAACTGGAGCTATTGGGGGCTCCTTTGTAGTAGCTCGTGCGGGTGCTCTGGCTGCACCATGTGGACGTCCTCGACCTCTACCCCGGCCCCGGCCTCTCGCGACTCTAGCAGGGGGTGCGAGTGCCTGGTCATCAGATCCGCTTGTACGTGTCCTCACCATCTGTGAGAGAATAGAATATAGAAGTTTAGAATCTTTGAAGTCAATAATTTTCGCACGACAAGGAATCAAGGTAGTGAAATTTTCCTAACAGTTCCATAGCCTCCCGAAGATAAGTACACACGTCTCCGTAACGATCCGCGAGACTCTACTAAACCGGTTTGTGACTCACGACACCTATGAACCTAGAGCTCTGATACCAACTTGTCACGACCCAATTTCCCCTCCGTGTGACGTCGTAACGAAACCTAGTCTCTACAACTAGGTAAGCCTAACATTTTGCGGAATAGTGAAATAAAAATATAAATTTAACCAACTATTAAAAAATACACAACAAATCCCAAAACCCGAAACATCGTGAATCATAAACTACAGAAGGAAAAATCTAGTGTCTCTATACATCAGAATCTAACAAGGAAAAATACAGAAGATAATGGACATAAGAAAGAGTAGAAGGGGACTCCTAGGTCTGCGGACGCGACAGATATACCTTGAAGTCTCCAAAGCTGTCCCGGCTCATTGATAGTGCGACTGATAAGGTGCACCTGGATCTGCACATGAAAAACATGTACAACGAGTAGCATGAGTACACCACAATCGGTACCCAGTAAGTGCCAAGCCTAACCTCGGTCGAGTAGTGACGAGGTCAGGTCAGGGCCCTACTGGTAAATATATAATAAAAATAATATAGAGTGTAATACCGCAATAAAATAAAGGCTGAAATTTAACAACAATGAAATCATAGAAGGTAACAGCTCAGTACACAGAAACACAACAGGGGATCTCCCGAGATACTGTCTCGTAGTCCCATCAGTAAATGTGTAGGGGGATCTCCCAGAATATCGTTCCGTAGTCCCAAAGTAAATATACAAGACAGGGGGATCTCCCTGGAATACCGTTACGTAGTCCCAAAGTAAATAATGCAGTACATGGGAATCTCCCGGAATACTGTTCCGTAGTCCCAAAGTAAATATGCAGTACATGGGGATCTCCCGGAATACCGTTTCGTAGTCTCAAAGTAAATATGCAGTACAAGGGGATCTCCCGGAATACCGTTCCGTAGTCCCAAAGTAAATATGCAGTACAGGAGAATCTCTCAGAATACCGTTCCGTAGTCCCAAAGTAAATATGCAGCGCGAACGATAGAAATACAACTACATCACGAAATTCTTACGATTTAGACTATATACCAGTCATGGGAGAAGCAGGAAATTCACTAAGCATGCTGCACAGAATTCACATAAACAATTAAGACACGTAGACATGTTGTATTAGACTAAATATGATAGCTACACATATTGGAATTACACAATTAAGAATGAAAATAGATTAGTACTCATTAAAATGGTATAACTCAAAATAACAGGAAAACATATTGCTGCTCAGTAAAAAAAAATGGGTTTTACCACAATTAGCCTGTGTAAGTACTCGTCACCTCACGTACACGGCGCTCACATATCACAATAGTTCCAAATCTTAAGGGGATTCCCCCCCCCTCTCCCCACAAAGTTAGGCAAGCCACTTACCTCGAGTCAAGCTCCATTAATCGGTCACAATGCCTTTCCCATGAATATCCGGCTACGAATGGCCCAAATCTAGCCAAAAGCAATTACGTATCATAAATACAACAATAATAGACTCATCTAATTAACGAAATCAACATCTTAACAAAAATTCCGAAATTAACTCAAAAATCGCATGTGGGGCCCACTTCTCGGAATCGGGTAAAAGTCATAAAATATGAAAGCTCGTTCACTCACGAGTTCACTCGTAACAAAATTCACCAAATTCGATGCCTAAATCCCAATCAAAACTCAGAATTTGGTTTAGGGAATTTCCCCCCCATTTTCCCCAACTTTTCAATTCAAAACCGAAATTAAATGGAGAAACCAACTATAGATTAATGAAATAAAACCAAAAAATAAGTTAGGAATCGTTACCCCAAAGTTCTCTCTGAAAATTCCTCAAAGAATCGCCAATTTCCGAGCTCCCAAGTCCAAAAATGGAGAAATGACTCAAGCCCTTGAAACTCTCTCTTTTCTGCCCAGCGAACTCGCTTCTGCGAGCCCAGAACCGCACATGCGGTACCGCTTCTGCGGCTAGGATGCCGCACCTGGAGTTTTTATAAAACTCCAGAGCCCGCACTTGTGCGCCTAAGTCCGCACCTGCGGATGCGTTTCTGCTCTCAATCGTACGCTTTTGTGGAACCTTGGGTCCTTCTCATCTCCGCATCTACGACTGACCTTCCGCAGATGCGGCTCCGCTCCTACGGCTCACTCGTCGCATCTGTGACCACTGACTCCCTGGCCTAAAAGCGCACATGCGATCCGAGCCTCGCTTCTGCGAGGCCCCACCTGCGGACTTCCCACCGCAGGTGCGAAAACACAAGAACCAGCAACTTTAAAATTCTTCTAAGTCTAAGCTTTCACCCGTTAAGTACCCGAAACTCACCCGAGGCCCCCGGGACCTCGACCAAACATACCAACCAATCATAAAATACCATACGAACTAAGTCGAGCCCTCAAATCACATCAACTAACGCTAAAATCACAAATCATTCTCCGATTCAAACTTAAAGTACTTGAAACTTCTAAATTCGACAACCGACGCCGAAACTAACCAAACCACGTCCGATTGACTCCAAATTTTGTACACAAGACATATTCAACATTATGGACCTATACAACTTCCGAAATCGGAAAACGACCCCGATATAAAAAATTTCACTACCGGCCCAAAACTCTAAAAATTTGACTTTTCGCCATTTCAAGCCTAAATGAACTACAGACCTCCAAAACACAATCCGGATACGCCCCTAAGTCCAAAATCACCTAACGGAGCTAACGAAACCGACATAACTCTATTCCAAAGTTGTCTTCATGCAGTTCTGACTACGGTCAAAAATCCTAAGACTTAAGCTCTCGTTTTAGGGACTAAGTATCCCAAATCATTTCAAAAACCAAAACGAAACCTCCCGGCAAGTCATAATAGTAGAAATAGATATGGGAGAAGCAGTAAATAGGGGATCATGGCTATTACTCTCAAAACGACCGGCCGAGTCGTTACATCTAACTACAAGGTTCTTCTACAAGATTTCCTTCACTCCACAACCCAATCTTTACATATTTGAGCTCAACAATCTTCCCACAAACCTTACTAGTACAAGAATGCATATATAATACTCATATACCCAAGAATCATACTCCAAATCAACCATCTTTTACCCAAATTCGAAATTGAAAATTAGGGTATGGAACCTTACCTCTTAGATGGAGATCTTGTGATTAGCTTTCTTGATTCTTGAAGATTAGTGCAAGGTTGGATGTTTATAATGTTAGGTTCCCTCCTTCTCTCTATAAAATGCTCTTACCTCTCTCTAAAACCCTCAGAAAAATATCCCAAAATAAGCCGCAAAGCCTATTTATCAAAATAGGGTCGGGTTATGAAAAGAGAAAAATTAACCCTCCGAATTCAACTACGTGGTCGCACAATGGACCGCACAATTGGTGTGCGGGTCGCACAAATCGGTGCCCGGAATTGGGCTGTTCTGGTCCATTCGGTGACCAGTTTGCGGTCGCATAACCATTTTGCGATCTCATAATGGTCGCATAATGGTCGCCGAATTTGGTCGCAAAAATCGCATTCCGTCAACCTTTGGTAATTTGGTCATAACTTCTTGTGAAAGTGTCCAAATGACAAACGGTTGGAAGCGTTAGAAACTAGACTCAAAGAAATTTAATTTTATAGGTAATACACCATACAACTCTTCATATAAAGATAGGTATGATTGTTTGAAGTTAGGTCTTGTGCGAACTCACTTGAAACTTTATCCCATCATAAAATTTTCAACTTGCCTTAGCCTTGGGGCTCTTCTTAGACCATAAACCATTCTTAATGCACCTCATACATATATTATAATGATAAATTGATATTATTCATATAATAGTCCTTGTATTCACATAAAATAATATAATTAGCGCACATCAATTTTCTTAATAGCGCTTAAGTACTTCGAAATTTTTCGGGGTGTTACATTCTGCCCCACTTAAGAACATTTGTCCTCGAATGTTTTACAAGTCCCTTCTAAGAATAGAGTTACCATCATTTTACCCCCAACCATTATACATAGGCACTTATGACTACATCATATTATATAGGAGCAGTACTTACGATTTTCTAAAAAGTCGTATACTCATTGACTTAGGTACACGCGCAAAGCGCGTACCATAAGACCAAAAGAGTAGTACTTAAAAAATATGCTTCATATTGGATAAAATAGTAATTTAGTTATTTTCCTAATTTTTAGGACTTCAAAATTAGTTAAAATTTTGGTTATTAAATTCTTCCTTATTTGACATTTGTATCTCTTTGTATAACGATATTAAATGCACTAAATCTCCTTTTATAAATAAACTAAAACTAATATTTATGGTTTGAGATCATTAATGAATTTACTACTTCTATTCTTGAACAAAGAAAGTTCAATGTAAAATCTATATGAATGGAATTTTTTTAAAGCCTACGAACACTAAGGTTTCCAAAAATCCTACCAAATCTGGATGTTATTCACCTAAATATAAAAGTTCACCCAAGGAAGTTTTTCTTTTTCCATTGATACAATAAATGACTTGATGTAGTTTTTCATATATTAAGTTATTTATATTAGTTGATAAATCTTTGAGAAATTGTGATAAAAGCATATGAATTAACAAATATCCATACTTTTAGGATTTAATATTAGGCCACACAAATAGTAGTATTTTTCAAAAGATATATTCAAAGGATATTCTTTGAAAATTCACGTGAAATCGATAAATCAAACCCTTATGTAGTTATGTAAAGTTGAATGACCTTTTAACCTTAAAAATAAGCACTTATTTTATACCATTTGTGTGCAAAAATTAAATACATATTATCAAATTCCAGAAAATACTTAATTAATAAAAAGACTGTAATGACCCGGCCGGTCGTTTTGAGAGTTAGAGCCCTGAACCCCTATTCACTGCTTTTCCCATATCTATTTCTGCTATTGTGACTTGCCGGGATAATTAGTTTTGAGTTTCGGAGTGTTTTGGGACTCTTAATCCCTAAATGAGAGCTTAAGTCTTAGAATTTGGACTGTAGTCGGAACTATGTGAAGACGAATCCAGAATAGAATTCCGTCGACTCCGTTAGCTCCGTTGAGTGATTTTAAGCTTAGGAGCGTGTCCGAAATGTGTTTTGGAGGTATGTAGTAGATTTAGGCTTGAATTGGCGAAAGTTAGATTTTCGGCGATTTCGGCCGATAGTGGAAAATTTGATATCAAGCTTGGAATGGATTTCCGAAAAGTGGCTGTAGGTTCGTAGTGTCATTTGTGACATGTGTGTAAAATTTAAGGTAATTCGGACTAGATTTGACGTGGTTCGGCAACGTTTGTAGAATTTGGAAAATTCTAAGTTCTTAGGCTTGAATCCATGCTTAATTCATGATTTTTGATGTTGTTCGATGTAGTTTTATGGCTCGACTAAGTTCGTATGGTGTTATAGGATTGGTTGGTAGGTTTGGTTGAGGTCCCAGGGGGCCTCGGGTGTATTTCGGATGCTTAACGGAATGAAATTGGACTTAAGAAAATTTGGTGATTTTGCTGGTTCTGCTGTAATCGCATATGCGCAAGGCTGCCCGCATGTGCGAGCAAATTGGCACAGAAGCGGGAAAATGGAGGAGTGCCAGAGGTCGCAGGTGTAGGTGTTTTCCACATGTGCGATGCCCGCAGATGCGTTAGGGGTCTTCGCAGGTACGCAAGGTCCGCAGAAGCGGAAGGGAATTCCGCAGGCGCGCACGCGCAGATGCAACCCTTTCATCGCATGTGCGAAGGCAGAGGGGGAAGTGAATTGCACAGATGCGCACAATATCCACACAAGCGCACCCGCAGGTGCGAGCCCAGGCTCTGCAGGTACGGAAATACCTGGGCAGTGGTTAAAACCGAAGGGCTTCGCGATTTTTGTCATTTTTTGACTTTGCAACTCGGTTTAGGGCGATGTTTGAGAGCATTTTCGAGAGATTTCTTGAGGTAAGTCCCTTGTGTTTATTTTTTATCAATAATCCTGCTTCCTCATGTATTTTTTCACCTAGTTAGTGTGTATTTAAGGTGAAAATTGGGAATTGGAGGCTAAGGATTTGGAAGTTTGATTTGTGGATTTGAAGGACCATTTTGTGTTGGATTTTAGTAATTTTGATATGGTTAGACTCGTGAGTGAACGAGTTTTTATATTTTATGACTTTTACCTGATTTCGAGACGTGGGCCCCACAGGCAAAGTTTGAGTTAATTTCGGAATTTTCGTTAAAATGTTGATTTCGTTAATTAGATGAGTCTATTATTGTTGTAATTATGATATGTAATTGCTTTTGGCTAGATTTGGGCCATTCAGAGCCGGATATTCATGGAAAGGGCATTCTTACGGATTGATTGAGCTTGACTCGAGGTAAGTGGCTTGCCTAACTTTGTGTGGGGGAAAATTCCCTTAAGATTTGGAACTACTGTGTTATGTGAGCGTCGTGTACATGAGGTGATGAGTACATACACGGGCTAATTGTGGAAAATTCGATTTTCTTACTGAGCAGCAACATGTTTTTCTGTTATTTTGAGTTATATCATTTTAATGAGTACTAATCTATTTTCATTCTTAATTGAGTTATTCCAATATGTGTAGCTATCATGTTTAGTCTAATACAACATGTTTACGTGTCTTAATTGTTTATGTGAATTATGTGCATCATGCTTAGTAAATTTCCTACTTCTTCCCTGACTGGTACTTTGGGACTACGGAACGGTATTTCGAGAGATCCCCATGTACTGCATATTTACTTTGGGACTACGGAACGGTATTCCGGGAGATCCCCATGTACTGCATATTTACTTTGGGACTACGAAACGGTATTTCGGGAGATCCCCATATCTTGCATATTTACTTTGGAACTACGGAACGGTATTCCGGGAGATCCCCCTACACATTTATTTGGGACTACGGAACGGTATTCCGGAAGATCCCCCTGCACATTTACGTTTGGGACTACGAGACGGTATCTCAGGAGATCCCCTGTTGTGTTTCTGTGTACTGAGCTATTACCTTCTATGACTTCATTGTTGTTAAATTTCAACTTTTATTTTATTGCGATATTACACTCTATATTATTTTATTATATATTTACCAGTAGGGCCTGACCCGACCTCGTCACTACTCGATCGAGGTTAGGCTTGGCACTTAGTGGGTACCGATTGTGGTGTACTCATGCTACTCGTTATATATATTTTTCGTGTGCAGATCCAGGTGCACCTTATCAGTCGCACTATCACTGAGCCGGGACAGCTTTGGAGATTTCAAGGTATATCTGTCGCGTCCGCGGACCTAGGAGTCCCCTTCTACTCTTTCTCATGTCCATTATCTTCTGTATTTTTCCTTGTTAGATTCTGATGTATAGAGACACGAGATTTTTTCTTCTGTAGTTTGTGATTCACGATGTTCCGGGTTTTGAGATTTGTTGTGTATTTTTGAATAGTTGGTTAAATTAATATTTTTATTTCATTATAATCCGAAAAATATTAGGCTTACCTAGTTGTAGAGATTAGGTGCCGTCACGACGTCACACGGAGGGAAAATTGGGTCGTGACAAAGACACTTAACAATTGTACATCAAGTTCAAATGATATAGTATCCAACTTTAGGGGAGATAAATATATTATTATTATTACATCATTATCATTCAATTTATGTATATCAAATATATTCTATTAAATAATTCCAAAATAAACAAGAAACAGATAACTTTAATAACTTAATCGGAGGCACCAAAAGCGGAAGTCCAAAATCATCACCATTTAGTTTTGAACTTTATTAGAATAATAATTAAAACTATAAATTGTGCGTTAATAAGTAATTATATACTCATTATCATCATTTGCCCAAAATTATCATTTAAGTTTTCCCTAATATTTTGAAGTTTTTAATCAATCAAACTTTGTGCATTTAATCCTTACTTATTTGAATTGTATATAAATTTTTAATGTTAAATACATTATATAAATTCTTTCCTTATTTGAATCATGTAAACTTTTATTTTATAACTTAAACATAATTTTAATATAATACTTATCTAATTATTTTAAACATATCATCAAGATGGGATACACGTGCAAAACACGTATCGTAAGACTAGTACAGCTTAAATGAAGACTATGAGAGAGTAGCGCTCGAATCTTTTCAATGGAAAAGAAATTAGGTAAATCTTGGTGAATTGAATTATTTAGTATATGTACTGATGGAAATGATATTGTTTTGAGTGAAATAATTGAATTGTAAGTAGACACAATTATTATTTAGAAGAACAAGAAAAAGGAAGGTAATCGCAACCACATTGCTCATTGCTGGTCTAACTCCAATTAAACTGCATCATGAAAATTCATTATACTCTAATTCCATGTAAATGACCAACTTTTGACTAAATTCATGGTGAAATTTATTCCGTGAGCAAAACTTGGCTCGAGTATATCTTTAGCCAAAATATAGGAACAAGGATAGAAATATAATTGTACATTATTTTAACTTATATGTATTAATAATGTAAAATATTTTCATGTTATTGTTAGTAGAGTAATTTTATTGGTTTGTAACAAGTCATCTACTGTCTTTTGCTGATCACCAATCCACATGTGTCACGACCCAAAACTCTCATCACAGGCGTCGTGATGGCACCTAATCTCTAAAATTAGGTAAGCCGATTTCAATTATATTTTTGAAACTATTTTTTTTAATTAAATAAGTAACCAAAACTAATAGCGGAACAAATATGAATGTACAACCTCCCAAGACTGGTAGTAATGAGTCACGAACTCTAACTGAATACATGGAATGATCAAGAGGACCGAATATATAATACTGTTTGATTAAAATTAACAGTACAATGAAATAAAAAGACTCCAAGGGACTGCGACGACCAAGCAACTCTACCTTGAATCCTTACGATCACGCTTTAACTCTTCTCAAGTTCGATGTCTCTAATACCTGACTCTGCACAAAAATATGCAGAAGTGTAGTATGAGTACACCACGGTCGGTACCCAATAAGTATCAAGACTAACCTCAATGGAGTTAAGACGAAGTACAGTCAAGACACTCACTAGTTTAATAACCTGTGCAATATAATGTACAAAATAATAGGAGACAAATAATAATAAGGGCAGGATAAAACAACCAGTGATATGCACAACAGACAACAAGAATACCATTAATATTACTCAACAATTAATAGACACAATTACACCCAATTAAATCAAATCCTTCAAATAAATATCTTTCTATTATAATTCTTTCAGATAACTCTCTTTCAAATATAATTTTCTCAAATAATTATTTTTCAAATATAATTCTTTCAATAAATCTTTTCAAATATAATTTTCTCAATTAAATATCTTTCAAATACAATTCTTTCATATAATACTTTCTAAGTAAAAATCCTTCCAAATAAATATTTTGAATATAATTTTTTCTATTAAAAAGTCACCATGTGACACCTCATTTGATAATCATAAAAATACGGGTCTCGCCCCTTTTTCATATTTCTACGGCATCTCGTGCCCATAATTAAATCATCATATTTCCCCGATACCCCGTGCCCTCATTTCATATCTCAACTGCACGGACAATTAACATGCCAATTATCATTATCATTTCATCACAACACCTCGTGCCCACATTTCATATCACAACTGCACGGATAATTCACGTGCCAAATATCTTCATTATTTACTCACGGCACCTCGTGCCCATTTCTTTTATAAACCGCTTGGCAATAGCCACAGACTCTCAATTTCAACATAAATCAGATTGTTATCAATTTACCAACAACAAGACAAATTGCACAAGTTATAAAAGTAAACACAAGAAAATCACAACACCACATGAAAATTATCAACACCACAACCCCATATCATCACATATCGTCCCTGACAATAGCCACCCTTATCGCTCCTATTTCCATCCTTATCACTCCTATAGCCACCCTTATCGCTCCACCCAGACAATACCAATAGTCACCCTTATCGCTCTTATTGCCACCCTTATCGCTCCGTCCAGACAATATTCTAACAAACACAACAGTGAAATGCCACCCTTATAACCACATAATATCAGCATTGAAATGCCACCCTTATCTCCCCAAAATAACAACTCACACAACACAATAATTTACAGGGTAAATTATCACAGCAACATAACAAATCAATTCATATCACAATTTGCCCAATGACCACAACCAAATTCTAAAGCTACAACCAAGTCAATTAATTTTATAACAAATAGCCAAAAGCTTCACACAATGTGTCCAACACCCAAAAATAATCAATAGAGATAGAAATTACTCAACATAAAGCAAAATCTTCATTAAATTCAAATTTTCAATAATTATATAAACACCTCTTCTTAAGCTCATTTAATTAATTATTTACAGAGGAAAAATCCATAATGAAATTAAATTCCAATAATTATCAAACCAACAAATTCACGAAATTACATAAATAATCAAGTAACAATCACATCAAATTGTCATATAACAACAGATTCAACAACAACAAGGATTTAGGTACGATAATTAGATGATTAAATATATACCAACAATTACCCAATTTACCACACAATATGCTCAGGACTTTAACTCAATAAAATTTACACATATAAGCCGAGTACGTACTTGTCACCTCGCGTACACGACTTTCACATTTCACAAATGGCACATAAGACTCGATGCCTAAGGGGTAATTCCCCCACTCGAGGTTAAGCAAGTCACTTCCCTTTTTAAAGTTAGGCCGATATTCCAAAATAGCCTTCTTGCTTGAATTGACCTCCGGACAGCTCAAATCTATCCAAATTAATTATATAACTTCATTAAAATTCATCAGAAATAATTCCGGATAATAATACGTCGACTTAAAAATTTATTCCAAAAAGTCAACAAAAGTCAACGCGGGCCTGCCCCTCGGAACCCGACATAATTTTTATGAAATCCGAACACTCATTCCGATACGAGTTCAACCATACCAATTTTATCAAATTCCAACAACAAATCGACCTCCAAATCTTAAATTTAAACCAAGAGAGTTTTCTAAATTTTTCAACACAATTCACTAATTTAGTGATAAAAACAACAATAGATTCATGTAATTTAACTAAAATCAAGTTAGGAATTCTTACCCCAATGTTTTCCTTGAAAAACTCTCGAAAAATCGCCTCACTCGAGCTTCCTTGGTCCAAAAATGGAAGAATGACACGAATTTGGACTTTATTCTACTGCCTAGGGGTTTTGTTCTTTGCGTTCGCGATGAACAAATTCTTCAAAAGTCATTTTCAAACTCTTCTCAAATAGCCTCTAGTATAATGGTCATAAATTTTTGTACAAAACTTCAAATGATGAATAGTTTGACTTTCTGAAAACTAGACTCCAAGGTATATAACTTTTATTTGTTGCTCATCTCCCAATTCCTTATAGCTTATGAGATATAAGCTCCCAAAGTCAGCCCTCTGCAACAGAGATTTCCAACCTCTTTCCAGATAGCCTATAGTGTATCCACCATAACTTTTTGTATACAACTCCAGATGACAAATGGTTTATATTTATGAAATTTAGACACAAAGGGTTACAACATTTATTTTTGGATCATCTCCAAATTCTTTATAGATTGTGATATATGAGCCTCTAAAGTCAGACGACCAACAACAAATTTTCCTTCTTCGCGAACGTGAAGAACAAAGTCCTAACAACAAAATCCTTCTTCGCGAACGCGAGAGGCTCCTCGCGAACGCGAAGAACAACACCAGAACCAGCAACCAGCAGCATCAAAACACCCAAACTTGGTCCGGAACCACCCCGAATCAAACCCGAGGCCCCCAGGACCCCGTCAAATCGTACCAACCAGTCCCAATACATAACACGAACATGCTCGAGGCCTCAAATCACATCAAACAACATCAAAGCCATGAATCATACCCCAATTCAAGTCTAATGAACTTTGAAATTTCAAATTCTATATCTTGTGCCGAAATACATCAAACCAATCTGGAATGATTTCAAATTTTGCACACAAGTCATAATTGACATAACGAAACTATTCCAATTTCTAGAATCGGATTCCGACCCCGATATCAAAAAGTCAACCCCCCGGTCAAACTTCCCAAAAATTCATCTTTCGTCATTTCAAGCCAAATTCCTCTACGGACCTCCAAATAATTTTCCGGACACGCTCCTAAGTCCATAATCATCATACAGAGCTATTGACTAATCAAAATTCCATTACGGAGTCGTCTTCACAAAGTTCTGACTACGGTAAAAATCCTAAGACTTAAGTTTCCGTTTTGGGGACCAAGTGTCCCAAATCACTCCAAATCATCCGGTAACTGAATTCACCACGCACGCAAGTCAATACACATAATAAGAAGCTGCTCATGACCTTATGCCGCCAGGCGAAGCTTAAATTCTTAAAACGACAAGTCGGATCGTTACAATATATGCTACAATAAGGTTACTATCATTGATTTTTGAGTGAACAGATATTACATTATCAACATATAAGAATTAAACTACTGTTTAATATATCTA
This sequence comes from Nicotiana tabacum, assembly GCF_000715075.1. NCBI lineage: Eukaryota > Viridiplantae > Streptophyta > Magnoliopsida > Solanales > Solanaceae > Nicotiana > Nicotiana tabacum. Next base: position 66,414,503 of record NC_134083.1, on the reverse strand, counting down.
ACAACGATTATTACAAGATTGTTTGTGTTACTAATTAAATAGTTTTGTATTGATGATAAAGCCTTGATATTTGTATCATGCCCTTATACAAAAAGATAGCTTTGGTTACACTTCAGCAAATTGATAATATTTGGTTTATGACCACTACTAGTTTAGTTTATTAGTTCGTAACAAGTCATCTACTGTTTTTTGCTGTTCACGATCCATAAGTGCTGCAAAACGATACTGTAATTAATTTTTGTATGGTGTAGTATTAGTACACTATCAATATATAATTATTAAATTATTGGCAACGTATCTAGCAACTATTATTTATAAGATTTTTTGTGTTACTAATAAATAGTTTACAATTGATGATATAGTTTTACTCCTTATGTCATGGTCATGCATTCCTTATACTAAAAGATAGCTTGGATTGCACTACAAATAATTGATAATGTATTTTGTTTAAAGGTATGCTCTTAAATAACAGAGTGCATATTAGCTTCACGTCACATTATATAAAATGGAGACACAACGACATCCTTACATGATAAATAAAATATCTAGTTCTAATTTTTTAAATAATCGTTGAACTAAATTTTATGGTAATCAAATAGAGTAACATTCAATTTTACAAATTATAAGAGTTGAATTATGTTTTTTTTTCTTTTTGAGCAGTGCAAAGAAACGGTGACATTTTTCTGATGATCGGGAAATAAACCTGCTCAAAGCGGCCAATCTCCCTGTGAGCCTTTGAACTTATTTCACGCTTGATAGCTGATCCGGGATGTCTTCGATGGCTTTGATCTTATCGGGGTTTACCTCAATCCCCCTTGTGATACCAGAAATCCTATGAACTTGCCGGAGCTGACCCCCAACGCGCACTTCTCAGGGTTAAGCTTTATGTTATGCTTCCTTAGGATGTCAAAAGTTTCTTGCAAATGCGTAAGATGATCACCTGCGTTCAAAGACTTAACAAGCATATCGTCTATATAAACTTCCATGGGTTTCTCTATCTGTTTTTCAAACATCCTATTTACGAGTCGTTGATAAGTGGCTCCGGCGTTTTTTAGCCCGAAGGGCATCATATTATAGCAATATGTGCCGAAATTTATTATGAACGAAGTCTTTTCCCGATCCTCAAGGTTCATCTTAATTTGGTTGTACCCGGAATAAGCATCAAGGAAACTTATTAACTCGTGCCCGGCCATTGCATCAATCATTTGATCGATGTTTGACAGTGGGAACGGGTCTTTTGGGCACGCTTTATTCAAGTCCTTATAATCTACGCATATATGAAATTTATTATTTCTCTTATGAATTACTACCACATTAGCTAGCCAGTCTGGATACTTTACCTCTCGGATCGAACCGATATCAAGTAGGTGAGTTACCTCTTCTTTGATGAATTTTTTCCTGGCCTCCTCAATAGGGCATTTCTTTTGTCTTACTGGAGGGAAGTTGGGATCCAAGCTTAGCTTGTGTACGGCCACTTCCGTCAGGATATATGTCATATCCGCATGCGACCACGCAAAATAATCGGCATTATATTTAAGAAATTCAATAAATCCAGACCTGAGTTCGGGGTGCAGTCCAGTCCCCAAGTGGAATTTTCTCTCCAAAAATTTTTCAAACAATGTAACTTGCTCGAGCCCTTCCGCTATGGACTTTGTTGTATCCGTCTCTTCTGGTACCTAGAAGTATCTTCGCACATGGTAAGATTCTAACGCTTCTCTCCCCTGGTTGACTTTACTTAATTCGGGAACAGGCGTCGGTTCCTGTAATTGCTATACCGCATGCTCCTTCCCTTTGCTACTAGAGATCGAAATCACATTCATCTCCCTTGCTGCCGATTGATCGCCTTTTATCTGTTTAATTCCCTTGGGAGTTGGGAATTTCAGCAACTGATGAAATCTTGATGGTACGAATTTCATCTCATGCAACCACGGTCATCCCAGAATAATGTTATAACCCATATCACCGTCCACAACTTCGAAAAGGGTCCTTTTCATCACCCCTTCGGCATTCGTAGGCAGCAGGATTTCTCATCGCGTTGTCACACTTGCGAGGTTGAATCCGGCGAGGAGTTTTGTGGCCGGAATTATGCTTCTAGTAAGTTCGTCTTGCTTCAATCCCCTCTATTTTATGATATTGGCCGAATATTGGCCGAACTTCCTGGATCCACCAGAACGCGTTTGATTTTAAAATCTAGTACATTTAAAGAAATTACCAATACATCGTTGTGCAATAGCAACAACCTGTATGCGTCCTCCTCTGTAAAAGTGATGTCGTCTTCAGCGACTTCCCAGAGTCTCTTGCTATGGGTTATAGACACCTTCGTCATCTTTGCTGCTGAGAAGGTAACCTCGTTGATCTCATTCCCCCCGAAGATCATGTTGATCGTCTAGCGCGGGGGTCTTCCCCTGGTTTTGAGTTCTCCGCGTTGTCACAGTTGCGACCGTAATTGTTCTTAATCCGGTCGCTTAAGAATTCCCTTAGATGGTAATTTTTCAATAGTGTCGCCCCTTCTTCACGCAGATGTCGACATTCCCCAGCCCGATGGCCATTTGTCCCGTGGTATTCCCACCACAAATGTTGATCCCTCTGACTGGGGTCGGACCTCATCGCTTCGGGAACCGTGCTTCTTTAATGTTTCTCATAGACGATGCCAACTTTACTATACTGACGTTGAAGTTGTATTCTGATAGCCTCGGGTAGGAAGGGTCCCGCGTACCTGATGCTTCTTTGTCCTGTAATGACATGTTATTCCGACCGCGATCAATTCTTCTATCGGTAACGAACCTGACTGCTGACCGGAAACCTTTGCCGCGTCATTAGGCCCGTTCGTAGGGCAAAAACTGGCCCCTCGAAGACCGTCTATCCGTGTCGAAATCGTCTTTTGATTTTTCTTTACTCTTCTCCTAACCTTTTTGCCGACGCCGAGAAGCCAATCAGATCATCTTCAATCCTTATCTTAGACTCGTACCGGTTGTGAACATATGCCCAAGCCGTCGCTTGGAACTCAAGCAAGCTTTCCTTCAATTTCCGGGAAGCATTAGGACTTCTTGGATTCAGACTCTTGGTGAATGCTTCAGCCGCCCATTAATCCGGAACAACCTGGAGCAACATCCTCTCCTTTTGGAACAGGGTGACGAATTCTTGTAATAATTCGGACTCTCCTTGTGCAATTGTGAATATGTCGGCCTTTCGGTCCTGTACCTTTCTGGCCCCGACATATGCTTTAATAAAAGAATCCGCGAGCATCTCAAAGAATCTATGGAATGTTTGGGTAATAGCGAATACCACGTCAAGGCTTCCCTCGTGAAAGTCTCTCCGAATTACTTCAGCAAAACAAATTCAATCTCGTGGGGAGCTAAATCGTTCCCATTCACCGCCGTTGTATATGTGGTAATATGCTCCTGAGGGTCCGAAGTCCCATCATATTTCGGCACGTCGTGCATTTTAAACCGCTTCGGGATTAATTCTGGTGCCGCGCTTGGTTTATACGGCAAACTGAGTATACTTCTTTGAGTCTGACCCTTTCCGCACTCGTGGTGCACCCGGGATTTGGTCCATGCGGACGTTCACTTCCCTCATAAACCGCAGGAGCTCACTTTTGAAGGGATCGCTCTCGTTGTTGTGACCAGAACCACTCCCCCGGCCCCATCAGAGCCGACCTCGCCTCTCAAGGTGTTGTTGTTGACCCTCTGCGTTGTTTGATTTGCGGGAGCACCAGGAGGAACTGGACCTTGTCCATTTGCGTTATTGGAAGCACCCGACAACGCCTACTTTATTTCTGTCATAACCTTATCCTGCCGTGTGAGATGGCCTAGAATGACCTCTTGTTGCTCTTGTAGGACCCTTATCGCTTCAACAACATTGTAATGACCCGGCCGGTCGTTTTGAATATTATAACCCTATTTTCCCATTTACTGCTCAATTTATGCCTTTCTATTGATTTATGACTTATCGGGTTAGTTGGTTCGGGTCCGAAAGGAATTCAGAGTGAAATGAGATACTTAGTCTCATAATTGAAAAAATATTAAGTTAGAAAAGTGGACCGGATATAGACCTATATGTAAACGATCTCGGATTCAAATTCTGATAATTCTGATAGCTCCGTATGGTGATTTCGGACTTAGGAGCGTGTCCGGAAGAATTTTTGGAGGTCTGTAGAGGAATTAGACTTGAAATGTCGAAAGTTGAATTTTTGGAAAGTTTGACCGAGGGGTTGACTTTTTGATATCAGGGTCGAAATCCGATTCTGAAAATTTTAATAGGTATGTTATGTCATTTATGACTTGTGTGCAAAATTTGAGGTCAATCGGACGTGATTTGAAAGGTTTCGGCGTTATTTGTAGAAATTAGAAATTTCAAAGTTCAATAGGCTTGAATTGGGCCGTAATTCATGGTTTTAGCGTTGTTTGAGGTGATTTGAGGATTTGACTAAGTTCGTATGATATTTTAGGACTTGTTGGTATATTTGGTTGAGGTCCCGAGGGCCTCGGGTGAGTTTTGGATGGTTACATATCAAACAATTTGAACTACAACAGCTGCTGCAATTTCCTTCTATTGGAAATTTCTTCTGCCACATTCGAGCCTAGAAATCTCTCAGAATCGAGGGCCACGATCGAAACCATGATCGAGCCCAGGGTTGATGGCTATGATCGAAGCCATGATCGAACCCAGGGTCGAGGGCCGCGATCGAAGCCATGATCTAGCCCAGGGTCGAGGGTCATGGTAGAAGGCAGGGTCGAAGACATGATCGAAGGCTAGGGTCGAGGGCCATGATCGAGGATCAGGATCGAAGCCACGATCGAGGCTTAGGATCGAGGACTAGGATCGAAGCCGAGGATCGAGGCCTAGGATTGAGGACCTCGATCGAAGGCCAAGATCGAAGGCCAAGATCGAGGCAGAACTGAGGTTGTCTGGGCAGAATTATAAAAATATGGACTTCGTCCCATTCGCCATTTTTGACAAATTGGAGCTTAAGGAGAGGCAATTTTTGATATATTTTCAAGAAAAACTTGAGATAAGTTCCTTGTGATCATTTGTACTCCATAATATTGAATTATCATCCAATAATCCGACTAGATTACATGATTTTGAGGTGTAAATCGGAGATTGGAACTTAGAAATTTGGAAATAAGATTTGTAGTTTTGAGGGTCAAGTTGAGGTCGGATTTTAGTAAAATTGGTATGGGTAGACTCGTGGTTGAATGGGCTTTTGAATTTTATAACTTTTGTCGGGTTCCGAGACATGGGCCCCACGGGCAATTTTTGAGCTAAATTTCGGATTTTTATGAAAAGTTAGTATTTTCTTATGAAATTAATTTCAATAAATTTTATTGATTGAAACGAATTATTTGTGACTAGATTCGAGGCATTCGGAGGCCGATTTGCGAGGCAAAGGCATAGCAAAGTAAATAGTTTCACGTTTTGAGGTAAGTAACAATTTTAAATCTCGTCCTGAGGGTATTAAACCTCGGATTTTGGTATCATGTGATTATTTTGGAGGTGATGCACATGCTAGGTGACGGGCGTGTGGGTGTGCACCGAGGAGATTATGACTTGGTCCGTCCCGAAAAACTGTAAAGTTGAATAATTTGTTGTTAGCTATATGCTCTCTATGTGTTGATAAAATTTGACTGTAAATCATGTGAGAAATCATGCTTAGGCTATGTGATAGTACTGTTGGGACCCACAGAGGTCGCGTACTTGTTGAATTGCCTGCTAAATGCTATATGTACTCAGTCTCAGTTTTTACTTGCACGTTTTATCTCAGTCTCTGTTATTATTATCGATACATCATATCATTGTTGTTTGGGCTGATTTCATGATTAATGAGAGCCCGAGAGACTGGAGATATTTATGACTGAGAGAGGCCGAGGGCCTGATTGTGAGATATTGATATCATAGCATGTGAGTTGTCAGTGCAACACGTGAGTTGGCCGTGTAGATCCTTATATTATACTATAGCATGTGAGTTGGCCGTGCAGCACGTGAGTTGGCTGTTCGGATCCTTATATTATACTATAGCACGTGAGTTGGCCGTGCAGCACGTAAGTGGCCAGTGCGGATCCAGATATTTATATTATGGCACGTGAGTAGTCCGTGCAGATTATAGCGCTTGGGCTGTAGGAGCCCCTCCGGAGTCTGTAAACCCCCAGTGAGTGCGTGTACCCATTGAGAGTGAGTGATGAGGGCTGGGAGCCCAGTGAGAGATTGTTGTCCTAAGAGGTTGTATTCTATTTATTGTTGCACTTAGTTGCTATCTGTCATTGTTGTGAAATCTCTGAAAGATTGTTGATATACGGATTACATGAACAGGAACTGTAAAAAAATTGATTTGACATTAAACTGCCAGATTTGATAGCATGTCTATTCTTTGCTGGAATTACTGAAAATGAACCATAAATGTGTAGCTCGTTACTATCTTCAGTTCCTTATTTATTATTGTTACTTGCTGAGTTGATTGTACTCATATTACACCCTACACTTCGTGTGCAGATCTAGGTGTTCCTGGACATAGCGAGTGTTGATCCTTTCGCGCGGTTGGTTTTCAGGAGATTTTGAGGTAGCTGCCGTGTTCCGCAGACCTTGTCTCTCCTTCTCTATCTCTTTGTTTACTGTATTTGGTCTCAGACTATTATAGACTATATTTTCCAGACTTGTATTCATATTAGATGCTCATGTACTCAGTGACACCATGTTTTGGGGAGTGTTTGTATTGTATTTAAATATTATATTTTTAACCTTAAAGAGAAGTTTTTGGTTATTGAGATTATCGGCTTGGCTAGTATCGAGATAGGCAACATCACGACAGGTTGGGATTTTAGGTCGTGACAAGTTGGTATCAGAGCCTAGGTTATGTAGGTCTCATGAGTCATGAGCATGTTTAGTAGAGTCTTGCGGATCGGTACAGAGACGTCTGTACTTATCATCGAGAGGCTGCAGAACCTTTAGAAAAATTTCACTTTCTTGTATTCTGTCGTGCGAATTTGTTGATTCTGGAAACTAAATTTCGGTTATTCTATTCTCTCACAGATGGTGAGGACACGTACTACCGGATCGGACGGTCAGCCACCAGTTAGGGCCGCGAGAGGCCAGGGCCGTGGTAGAGGTCGGGCCCAAGGTAGAGGTCGAGTTGTAGCTCGTACCACAGTTAGAACAACACTTGTAGTACCACCAGTTGTTCCAACTCAGGAACAGATTCCAGATATAGTTGAGCCGACAGGATCAGCTCAGGCACCGTCTGTGCCCATTGAGATTGCATGCATTCAGGAGACTTTGGCCCAGATATTGGCAGCCTGCACTGGTCTTGCTCAGGTGGTTTCGGCTCAGGCCGCACCTGCCACTTCTCAGGCTGGGGAGCTACTCATACCCCTGTTGCCCGTACTCCAGACTAGGTAGTATAAGGACTTCAGATACCGGGGGCACTACCAGCCCAGCCGGTTGCTGCTGCTCAGGCCCCGATAGTTCCTATTATGGCAGACGATGAGCAGAGGAGACTTGAGAGATTTGAGAGGCTTCGACCTCCACCATTTAGCGGTACCGAGTCAGAGGATGCTCAGGATTTTATGGATAGGTGCCAATGGATACTTCGGACAACAAGTGTTCTTGAGATCAATGGGGTCTCATTCACAACTTTTTAGTTTTCTGGGGATGCACTTAGATGGTGGGAGACTTACGAGAGGCGTAGGCCTGTTGGCGCAACACCCCTTACTTGGCATCAATTCTCCGTGGTCTTTTTGGAGAAGTTCGTACTTCAGTCCCACAAAGAAGAGCTGTGCAGACAGTTTGAGCAGCTTTGCCAGGGTGATATGTCCGTGACGCGGTACGAGATGAGATTTTCTGAGTTGGCTCGTCACGCAATCTGGTTGGTTCCCACTGATAGGGAGAGGATTAGGAGATTCATTTATGGCCTCACATATCAGCTGCGGTTACTTATAACTAGAGAGATAGTATTTGGTGCTACTTTTGATGAGGTAGTGGACATTGCTCGGCAGATAGAGATGGTTCGTAGCCAGGAACATGGAGAGAGAGAGAGACTAAGGGGCCTCGTGGTCCGGGTGATTACAACGTTGTTCCTTTAGGGGGTCAGTTTCACCGAGGCAGGGGTCGTTCTTACAGACACGCTTAGACGGGTCATCCAGCTCATCGTGGTGCATCAGCTATCCATGGTTATTACAATGCTCACTCATGCCAGTCTTCATTTAGTGCACTACCAGCGCATAGTTCTCATCATGCCTCGTCCGCATAGGATTCTACAGTTCATTCCTCGGGTTATCAGGAGAAGCAGTTCCGTCAGAGGAGGGGTTGTTTCGAGTGCGAAGAATTTGGTCATTTCAAGAGAGAGTGCCCTAGGCTGTTGAGTGGGGCTTCACAACAGAGTTCTCGACCGACAGCACCAGCACCAGCAGTTATACCACCCGTCCTGCCATCTCGGGGTAGGGGTCAGGCAGCTAGGGATCGCCCAAGAGGGGGAGGCCGATCAGGTGGCAGGCAGGCTTGATTCTGTGCTTTTCCTGCCACGCCAGATGCTGTTGCCTCAGACGCAGTGATCACATGTATTGTTTCTATGTGACACAGGGACGCATCTATATTATTTGACACTAGTTCCACTTATTCATATGTATCATCGTATTTTTCTCATTATCTAGATATTCCCTGTGAGTCCTTAGTTTCACCTGTTTGTGTCTACACCGGTGGGCGATATTATTACTGTGGATCGTGTGTATCGGTCGTGTGTGGTAACTATTGGGGAACTGGAGACTAGAGTTGATCTCTTATTACTCGGTATGGTTGATTTCGATGTAATCCTGGGTATGGATTGGTTGTCTCCATGTCATGCTATTCTGGACCGTCACGCAAAAATCGTGACGTTGACGATGCCGGGGTTGCCAAAGGTTGAATCGAGGGGTTCTCTAGATCTTGTTCCTAGCAGGGTAATTTCTTATTTGAAGTCCCAACGTATGGTTGGAAAGGGATGCTTGTCATATTTGTGAGAGATGTTGATGCAGATACTCCTATTATTGATTCAGTACCGGTCGTGTGAGACTTTTCGGATGTATTTCCTGCAGACCTGCCGGGTATGCCACCCGATAGGGATATTGATTTCGGTATTGACTTGGTACATGGCACTCAGCCCATTTCTATTCCTCCGTATCACATGGCACCAGTTGAGTTAAAAGAATTGAAAGAGCAACTTCAGGAACTCCTTGAAAAAGGGTTTATTAGACCTAGTGTGTCGCCTTGGGGTGCACCGGTTCTGTTTGTGAAAAAGAAAGATGATACTATGTGGATGTGCATTAATTATAGGCAGTTGAACAAAGTTACAATCAAGAATAAATATCAATTGCTGCGTATTGATGATTTATTTGACCAGCTTCAAGGAGCGAGGGTGTTCTCCAAAATTGATTTGAGGTCTGGGTATCACCAATTAAAAATTTGGGATTCAGATATTCTAAAGACGGCATTCAGGACTCGTTATGGCCACTATGAATTTCTTGTGATGTCTTTTGGGCAAACCAACGCCCCAACAACATTTATGCATTTGATGAATAGTGTATTTTAGCCATATCTTGATTTATTTGTCGTGGTATTCATTGATGATATTCTGATGTACTCACGTAGCTAGGAGGAGCATGCACAACACTTGGGTATTGTATTACAGAGGTTGAGAGAGGAGAAACTTTATGTCAAATTCTCTAAGTGTGAGTTCTGGCTTAGTTCGGTGGCATTCTTGGGACATATAGTGTCCAGTGAAGGTATTAAGGTGGATCCGAAGAAAATAGAGGCAGTTCAAAATTGGCCCAGACCATCCTCAGTTACTGAGATTCGGAGTTGGCCGTGCGGATCCAGATATTTATATTATGGCACGTGAGTTGTCCGTGCAGATTATAACGCTTGGGCTGTAGGAGCCCCTCCGGAGTCTGTACACCCCCAGTGAGCGCGGGTACCCATTTAGAGTGAGTGATGAGGGCTGGGAGCCGAGTGAGTGATTGTTGTCCTAAGAGGTTGTACTTGATTTCCATTTTTTGTTGCACTTAGTTGCTATTTGTCATTGTTGTGAAATCTCTGAAAGATTGTTGATATACGGATTACATGAACATGAACAGTATAAAAATTGATTTGACATTAAACTGCCAAATTTGATAGCATGTCTATTCTTTGCTGGAATTACTGGAAATGAACCATAACTGTGTAGCTCGTTATTATCTTCAGTTCCTTATTTATTATTGTTACTTGCTGAGTTGGTTATACTCATACTACACCCTGCACTTCGTGTGCAGATCTAGGTATTCCCGGACATAACGGGTGTTGATCCTTTCACGCGGTTGATTTTCAGGAGATTTTGAGGTAGCTGCCGTGTTCCGCAGACCTTGTCTCTCCTTCTCTATCTCTTTATTTACTGTATTTGGTCTTAGACTATTATAGACTATTTTTTCCAGACTTGTATTCATATTAGATGCTCATGTACTCAGTGACACCAGGTTTTGATGAGTGTTTGTATTATATTTAAATATTATATTTTCAACCTTAAAGAAAAGTTTTGGTTTATTGAGATTATCGGCTTGCCTAGTATCGAGATAGGCGCCATCACGACCGGTTGGGATTTTGGGTCGTGACAAGTTCAATCTCGTGGGGAGCTAAATCGTTCTCATTCACCGCCGTTGTATAGGTGGTAATATGCTCCTGAGGGTCCGAAGTCCCATCATATTTCGGCACGTCGTGCATTTTAAACTGCTTCGGGATCAATTCTGGTGCCGCGCTTGGTTTATACGGCAACTGAGTATACTTCTTTGAGTCTGGCCCTTTCAGCACTCGTGGTGCACCCGGGATTTGGTCCATGCGGACGTTCACTTCCCTCATAAACTGCAGGAGCTCACTTTTGAAGGGATCGCTCTCATTGTTTTGACCAGAACTACTCCCCCCGGCCCCATCAGAGCCGACCTCGCCCCTCGAGGTGTTGTTGTTGACCCTCCACGTTGTTTGATTTGCGGGAGCATCGGGAGCAACTGGACCTTGTCCATTTGCGTTATTGGAAGCACCCGACAACACCTGCTTTATTTCTATCATAACCTTATCCTGCCGTGTGAGATGGCCTAGAATGACCTCTTGTTGCTCTTGCAGGACCCTTACCGCTTCAACAACATGCTCCATTTCAGCATCAACGAGAGTTGCCTCCCGAACATGTCGCGGGTACCGCCTGCCATGGACCAGCATAGCATCGTTTCCCTTATTGCGGGTGTCACTGATTGAATCATCGTGCTGAGGCTGGTTTCCTTGGGCCTCAGGATTGTGTGTGTTGTTGACACCATTATCTGCCAGTTTTTGTGATTTTTTGCTAAGAACAAATAATCAAAACACGTTAGTAAAAGAGACAATGATCAACTTAATTACACGACTGTCTAGGCCCTACGGTGGGTGCCAAATTGTTTATCCATAAAAGATACAGTTGAATTTATACATGGTTTCTAGACAAGTGAATTAATTCGATTCTGAAATAATACAAGAATTGAAAAAATATACAATACTTAGCCTTGAAATGAAGACGAAATAATAGAAACAGTAATTCCGGGAGCAAGGCTTTCGGGCAAAACAATAATGAAATCAAAAAGTAAAAAGGTAAAGTTGTATAAAGTTTTGAATAGATTATAGTGTCAGTTTGCTAGAAAATTTGTGTCCTTTTTACAATGACAATAGATCTCACTATTTATAGGTGCACCTAGGGAACAAGGTCTCAGGATCATGCCCCTCTTTAATGTCAATTATGAGGGTCATTGAAGAGTGTGTAACGATGAGCATAAATGATAAATTTATTATAACGGACAATGTACTAAATGCTGTAGAATATTCTCCATTAAATGCTACCGGGTGGTAGACATTTATTGCATCTTTATGAGCATCATTCTTTCCGGTAATAAATGAAACAATTGTCTTCGATTTTAGCTATCATCTGCTTTCGACTCCACGTGTCACTCTCTTATGCAATTACTTAGCATAACATATTTTTACCCTATACAATGTTCTTTTTTTCCTGGTCGAAAGTAAAAAAAAATAAAAAAATCAACCAAGGGTATACAAATGTATATCTACTAGTTCGTGGGACTCTATAACTAGACATCTAAGACCTCGTGAAAGAAACCATTTCTATCTAAGAGATACATAGCATATTCATCAATCTTTTTTTTCTTCTTTTTTTTAATCAAATATACCACTGGATTATTCACATAGTAGTTATTATATTAAATAAATCCCACAGGGTCCTATTATTACTATTCATCAATCTACTCTTACGCATGATATCTATTTAATTTATCAAGTAATTATTTTCATTTGCTCTGTGATGTGTACTTGAATGGCAATCTCCTTCAGCCTGCTATTGCTTTCTCTTTGAACCCCTTGAAATCTTCTAGTATTCCTTTCATTCCAGATGTAATAAACTGAGACAACAAATAAGAAGTTCAATATCCATACCCTAGCTCTGTTGTTATTTATCCTTTTCGATAACTAGTGCACTTCATCGTCCCAGCTTCCCATCTATATGCTTTCTCCCATCCAAACTCTTTTTTTGTTTCTTACTCGGTGTCCGGTACCCGCATCGTGGCATGACTAAATTCGAATTCACTCCGGGAAGTAGGTAAAACGCTCCCTAACAAAGTTAATTCCATACTCATGCCTCAAACCCGAGATCTTTGATTAAGGATGAATGAGTACTTACCACTCCACCACAACCCTTGTTGGTTCTCCCGTCCAACTCAACAGGGAGCACCAAATATGTATTTGGAGTAGGTACATGTGAAAAAGAGATGTGACAGAGTATCCTCTACTCCTACATTCTTTAGGAGCTTGAATTTTTCACTTTTCTAGTATATCAACCGTAGATAATCTTCCTTGAACAGTTAGCCATAGGATAAACTGGCGTCTTGGCATTAGACCTGGTTTCATGCTTTTCCTCTGGACCTTCTGAGACTGTTTTGAGAACTCCCTTCCAGCAATAAGTCTGCAGAGCTGTCCCAAAGTTCATGCTCTATTAAGAAACCACTTTCTAGCATCCAATATATTGCTCCAGCTGACTTGTTTAGGAGTTGGTAAAACTGTTAGGTCTCTCCCTTTTTTATATAGAAGTTATGCACCCATTGAATCTATAGTGTGAAGTTATGCACCTATTGAATCCATATTGTGTCCGATAATGCCCCAAAAAGTAAACAAATTGCAGCTCTATTCCATATATAAAAATTAATGATGTTCAATCCTCCTGATGACCTAGGCATACACAATCTCTCCCAATTTTTTTTTTTTTTTTTTGTCAAAAGTGTTTTTTTCTTTCTAAAATTAAGGTGTTTGACCAAGCTTTTGAAAGGAAAAAAAGTGCTTTTGAAGAAAAGCAGAAACAGTTTTTGAGAAGCAGAAAAAAGTAGCTTATCTTCAAAAGTACTTTTTAATATACTTAGAAACAGTTTTTTAAACCTTGGTCAAACACTAATTGCTGCTCAGAAATATTTTTTAAATTAATTAGCCAAACACAAACTGATTCTCACCAAAAATATTGTTGAGAAAAATACTTTTAAGAAAACGCACTACACAAAATAAGTTAATTTTTGCAGCTTGACCAAACGGGCTATCAGCCTTTTTTGAAGTTTCATAAATGCCCGTTCAAAAAAGATCCTACAAATATTTAGTTTTCTCCTTTCAAGTTTATCGTTGCAGAATAAAACATCAAAGTAGGTCAATGTGCATAAAGAGGCATATGAATATAATTGTTTTTGTCTGCACCAAATGGTGTGATCTTATAATCAATTATGTGGGCGAAAGTTGTGGAAAATTAGGGTTCAAATTATAACAAAAAATTTAGATAATTTTTTCTCATATGCTAAATTAACTAAAAACATTTATATAATTTTTCTTTTCCTATTTGTTGTCAATCTCCTTTTAAATTGGAATTAAATCGATAGGAGAAGTGGACACTACAAATCATATGCTAAATTAACTAGAAACATTTATATAATTTTCATTTTCCTGTCCGTTTTCATCTCCTTTTAAATTGGAATTAAATAGAAAAGGAGAAGTGGACACTATAAAAAATTCTACATTATTAGAGTTTTCTCTTTTTCTCCTTTTCAATATTTTTCCAGTTTCCCTTTTTCCCTAAATCCACTTCCGGAGAACAGGGAAAAAACACGAGTGAAAAAGGACAACGAAAACACCAAACACGTGATGAACGATTATAACTACGGTCGGTGAAGGAGCAAAAGTGAAGACAACATCTCGGCCTTAAAAATACTCGCCACGTTATTAGCCGAGTCCAAATTTTGACTTTCAGCTAGCTCATAAGCCACTACATACTACAACTCAGCAATGATTGGTACACATATGTCCTGATAACGAGGCTAAGTTTGTGCAATTTCCTTGATTATTATTCTGGCCAAAAAAAAGAAGAAGAAGCAGGGGGAGGGTGCTGACTGCTGAGAACTGAGAAGTGAGAATTCACGGCGTTGACTCCAGAATTCTCCCTCCTTTTAATTCTCAGTTTGTTCGTTTTCTTGATCATTACCTGAATCTGCTACTTGGGCGTGTCAATTCTATGCCTATTCTGCTTTCTTTAGGTATTACAACGTGTTCAATTGCACACTAGCCCTAAGGTAGATGGACCAATTCAGCTAATGTTTAATGTTGCAGAGCTAAAGCTGTTAATCTTTTTATTGCTCTTTCCATTTTCTCCTCTCTCTTTTTCCCCCCTAATCATAGTTCATGTTACTGGGTACCAATGAAATGTGAAGAAGGCTCTTTATAGAATCAAATTCTTGTATTTTCAGCATTCTTGATACATGTACAACTTGCATAGTTTTAAATTTATTTTTCGGCACCAAATTAGATACTCTTAGCATGGATATGAATATCACTGTAGGAATAAGTCTCTTTTGTTTAGTTAGAGATAATTGTAAGATTCTCTAGTTTTAGCAAACTCCCATTTTACCTCTAAATAAGATACAAGACATCTCTAGTTTTAGCAAACTCCCAATTTAACTGTAAAGACAATTCGGTAATGTTCGAATGAAATGAGCTCAATTGTAATTGGAGTGGATATAAAAAATTCATATAGCCAACCCCAACTAGCTTTCTCAGTTTTTCTTTTAAAAAAGAAAAAAAGAACCCGACTTTTAACCTAGTTGATTGATTGATATTTGTTTATATGATTGTGAACTACTCATCTAAGTTGTGGGTCTTGTGGCATTTATGTTAAGACATCTTTGAACTTATAATCTGCTATCTTGACATTGCAGATTTTTTCCTTGCTTATGCTGGATATATACTCAAGGGCATTCTTTCTCAATGGTTTGATGCATAGGCTCTAAGTAATAATGTCAGTTCTCTGTGGTTTACCCCCTCTCCTTGAATGTGTATACTGTGTAGCATGTGCCCGCTGGGCATGGAAGCGGTGCCTCCACAGTGCAGGGCATGACAGCGAAACTTGGGGCCTTGCCACAGCTGAAGAATTTGAACCTGTTCCTAGGCTCTGCCGATACATATTGGCCGTATACGAAGATGATCTTAGACAACCTCAGTGGGAACCACCTGAAGGATATGGAATTAATCCAGATTGCTTAATTGTGAAGAAAAACTATCCAGATACCGGTGGCCGAGTACCACCATATCTCTTATATCTGGATCATGAACATGCTGACATAGTTCTCGCTATTAGAGGTCTTGATTTGGCGAAGCATAGTGATTATGCAGTCTTGTTGGACAATAAGCTGGGTAAAAGGAAATATGACGGTGGATATGTTCACAATGGGTTATTAAAAGCGGCTGGATTGGTGTTAAATACAGAATGTGAAATCTTGAGGCAATTGCTGGAGAAATATCCAAACTATACCTTGACTTTCACTGGACATTCACTTGGGTCAGGTGTAGCAGCGTTATTAACAATGGTAGTAGCACAAAATCGTGACAGACTGGGCAATATTGACAGGAAAAGAATAAGGTGCTTTGCTATTGCACCAGCTAGATGTATGTCATTGAATCTGGCAGTGAGATATGCAGATGTCATCAACTCCATTGTGCTTCAGGCAAGTGTACTCTCCGTCCTTCTTACTAGGGGAAGTTGATTTATTGGCTTTCGAATTTGTACCTAGAAAGGAATGAGCTTCATTTATTATGGATAATGGTTGAGATGTTTGCATTATTTTCCTTTCTCTATTTTGATGTCCATCATCAATATGTCTCCTGGCTTTTTGGACTTCCTTTGATGTTTTTGTCTGATCGTGCTGGTTGCAAATTCTTTCAATCTAACTCCATCTTCTTTTTTCTTAAATAGGATGATTTCTTGCCACGTACAGCAACCCCCTTGGAAGACATATTCAAGTCACTATTCTGGTAAAAGATATTTGAATTTGATCTTCTACTTGCTTTCAAGAGTCCATTCCCTTATTTATAATAAGAACTTCGGGTTCCTCGTCTATAACTCTCTTAAGAAGCATTAGATTGGTGGTTCCCCATCAACTAGGAAGATTGAGCTCTTCTTTTTGTTTCTGCTTTCAGTTTTTGTTCATCTCCTCTTCATTGTGTTTACCCCCAGTGGACTTACTAAGACTTTATTTAATATTAAAAAGAGACAGAATCATGTTTTTGTAAAAGATAGGAAGGCACTACATAGTAGGGATGCGATTGTTCCTACATTAAGATGAGATTTCCTACGGCAGTCATTAAGTGGAGGGTCCACTATTATTGATTCTTTTTTACATGCTGATGTTTACTATTCATGAGTAACCACATTTATTTTCATTTGCTTATTTATTTTTTGCAGTTTGCCATGCCTATTATGTCTGAGGTGCATGAGAGATACATGCATCTCAGAAGAGAAGATGATCAAAGATCCACGCAGACTTTATGCCCCAGGTCGCCTTTACCACATTGTTGAGAGGAAACCTTTTAGGTAGTTTCAGACTTAAGGATGTGCTACATGAAATTGTCTTGAGTCGTTTAAACACAACCCCATCAATTAAACAAGTTCTTTGATGTTGGTTCTGTATAATAAGCCATTTATTGTACATGTTCAATCAATTTTGTTATGTTTCTGTTTTGAATAAAAGCATCTAGTGCGGCAGGTTTGCCATAAAAACCACATTGTCGGTTTGCATACTGCATAGTACATGCAATCGATAAGGATACCATTTAGTCTGCAGTATTTTCTAGTCTACTATTAGGCAAATAATTTGAACTCTGATTCCTATACTACCATGACTGTCTGTCAAAACAGATGTGGACGATTTCCACCTGTTGTGAGGACTGCAGTTCCAGTGGATGGGAGATTTGAGCACATAGTTCTCTCTTGTAATGCTACTTCTGATCATGCAATTATTTGGATAGAGAGAGAAGCACGAAGGGCCCTCAAAGTAAGTTGTGTGCACTTTTGTCTATGACGATTGATGGATTGTGATATAATACCTAACAAATTGTTTTTTACACTTTATTTGATAAAAAAGAAATTGTCTTTGCACTTTACATCGTTGTAACCGTAGTTTTACTTCTACTGTGCCTGCTCAGCTGTAGCCTATCTGGAATGAATTTTCAATAAATTCATGGTTTTTGCATATGCCTGCTGCTCTATGCAGTAGACACAATCACAGAAATAGAAATTTTACTGCTGCACTAACTTTGAATGGTGATGGTTCAAAGTTAAAACTAGTATGAACATGTTTTCACTCATGGGCTCTCCACCTTATTTCATTGATGGCGTTGTCTGTACCCAGTCCACCCGTGTGAGGCACTTATGATCTACTTTCATTGTCAGTTAAGACAGTTTCAGTGGTAATTCTTCTTGTCACAAGTTCATCACTCTTAATGGTGGTTGAATACGAAATGCAGCTCTATTGATAAAGAGTGGGTAAACTTTTTTATTGCACAAGTCGTCAAATAGAGAAACTGAAAGCAGAAAAGCGTGGTTGTGTCTATTGGTTCCTGTAGTCTGTGGATTGATGCATTCTTATAAGGGAAAAGGTTCAAATGTGCCCCTGTAGTATCCGTAATTGCTCAACTTTTCCCGCGGCTAAACTTTTGGTCCATACATACCCTTGCTTTGCTGTTAGCAAGTATTTGCCCTTGCCATTAATAGAGATCCAGCGTGAAATGGGTGGAATCCACATGTACAAATTCTTCGAGAAAAAATGTCCAAATTTACCCCTCAACTTTTGACTATGGTTTAGTGCCCTCAAGTTGGAGCTTTCTTAGGGGGTTACGGGCAAAACGAGACTTTGACTTAACAGCAGGGGTAAAATTAGACCAAAAAGTCTAATGGAGAGCAAAGTTGCTCAATTTCGGACAATATAGGGGCAAATTCCCTTCTTTAATATGTATTGTTAATGTAGGTGCATTGAAGAATTTTTGCAACTTATATGCCCTTTGGAAATATATAGAGGATTCATATTGTCAAACCGAGTAGCTTGGCATTGATGCATAGCTTATTGATTGATTTATAACATATTTAAATATTTACGGGGAGCTTTGGTAGTCATTCATTTAGCTTATGCAAATATTGTTGAATTCACTTATGGCTAGTTGTTCGGGCTTGAAATATGAGGGTAATTTGGCTTGAACATACTTTAAATGAACGACCTGTATCTTGTGATGCCCCTATTTGTGAGTTGGGAATTGGAATTCAAATGAATTGTAAAATGTATCTGCCATTCTATTCTATTGATGTGGTCCAAAAGAGTTCTTCTATGTATCCTTGTTACGTTGTAGGTATTGAAGCTTAAATTGGTTTTGACAACATTCATATTTATTTTATGCATCTAGTTGATGGAAGAGAGAGATCATGTGATGGAAATTCCAGCTAAGCAAAAGATGGAGCGTCAACAGACGTTAACTAGAGGGCACGGCGAGGAGCATAAAGCTGCTCTACAGAGAGCTGTCACCTTGGCTGTACCGCATGCTTTTTCACCTTCTCATTATGGAACTTTTGATGGAAAAGAGGATGAACATTCTGATAAATCAGTTGGTGATTCATCTACAGGGTCGTCGACTAAAAGCAAGAACAAAGATAACTGGGAAGAACTGATTGAGCGTCTCTTTGAGAAGGATGAGTCAGGTCATATGATTCTGAAGAAACCACAGTGATAAGCAAGCAATGTTGTAACTTAAGCATCCTATATAAGTAGTGATACTTTGGATCATCATTCTTTAATTAAACCTTATAATTCTTTTTTCTCAATTTCAACTTGATTGACACTTCTTTTGTGTGTGCGTGTCAGCCAGTGGCTTGTATCAATGTATTCAGAGAAACTTTCAGAATATATGCTAAAATTGACGTATTTATTGGTCTTCTTTTTATGTAAGATTAATGTGTTAAAGATTCTTTTCAGGGGGCTGCTAAGTAGGTAGGAGTAATAGAGAGCATAAGGTGTTAGATTTTTTAGTCATCCAATGTTAGAGAAGCTTCTAATAAAGATACATCATTTCAGGTTTTTTCTGGAGATGCGTTTTTTTTTAAGAGAGGATATTCTAAATGTAATTAATCTTTGTTTTCCGAATGAGACGATAAGTGTAGAAATATCCACTTTTAGGCTTAATATAAGTACTGGAAAGAAACTCTCCAGACTATATTAGCCATTTATTCTTTTATTTTTCTTCTTAAAACAATCTTAAGAAAATTATTTCGCGATGTAATTGAAATTCTCTCGTACAGTAAGTTATAAAGAAGCTAATTGAAATTATATGTAAAAAACTCCATTTGAATAGGTGATGATATTATAGAATTATGAGGTTTTAGGTTCAAATTTCTGCGGAGGCAAAAACATTAGTTAACTTGTTCTTATATGTTTAAATCTTGATTGACAAATTATTTGGTATTGGTGCTAGTGGGAGGTAATAAATATATCGTGAAATTAGTTGAGGTAGGGCATTAGTTTGCGACAAAGGAGCAACACTCTACCAGTTGCAATAAATCAAATCAAAGCCTATTTGCGGTGCGAAGCATATCTTAAACTAAAGTATGTCGGACAGAATAAAAAATTGGCTGATTGACCAAAATTAATTGCATTCGTTAGCTAAAAAACATATAAAATATGTATATTTTTTTTGTATATAGGTATATTATATAAAAAATATATTTTGTCCGCTTTTTTTTTTTTGGGAACTGCTAAAATTATACATTTCTCAAGTATATTATTTACATTCATTAAAGATAGCATTATGACAGACGTTATTATTATGAAATTGCAATTTGTTTTAAACTATTTGAGAAAATTACAAACCAAAGACATTATAGTTTCTCCCAAGAAATAAGCGAAAAGAATTTAAATCCTATACACTGATAATAATTTTAATAGGTTATTAATCAATT
This sequence comes from Nicotiana tabacum, assembly GCF_000715075.1. Taxonomy (NCBI): domain Eukaryota; kingdom Viridiplantae; phylum Streptophyta; class Magnoliopsida; order Solanales; family Solanaceae; genus Nicotiana; species Nicotiana tabacum. The sequence continues at coordinate 66,394,171 of NC_134083.1, read as the reverse complement.
ATGTACGTACATATGCTTATAATTATTTTTTTAAAATGGCAAAATATATAAAGACCCATTAAACTTGTCCAAAAAACAGGTTTGAACACTTTAACTAAACGAGTGTTCTTTTACCCCCTAAACACATTGCAAGTGAATTTTGTTCCACTCTCCATGACCCCAGACCCAACGCGTGGAAACATTTGATTTGTGAGCGCATTTTACACTAAAATTAATGGATAAAATGAATTTAAAAAAAATCATTATAAAATAAAGAGACCTAATGGTAAAAGAGACTTTTTACTTTATAAGGAGACCCAAAGGTAAAATCTCCAATTATCTGATCCAATTCTTCTTCTCTTCTTTACGAACCCTAAATCTCTTCTCCTTCAATCACTCACAAATTCTGGCCAAGACCTACAATTTCGAATCCTTTTATCTGAATCAAAGCCTTATTCTTCTCTATAATCTTTTGGTACATATGATTTTAGGGCTTATTGAATGTTTCGAATTTCTTCTTATTTGAGGAGTTCATCTGCTTTTAGGGCCTAGTCGACAATGCGGTCAACTAACTTGGCTAGGCTTTGCATGGAAGATGATGATCCTGGGTTGAATGAAGAAGTGCGCTGCAATCATGGTTATGTGCTGCCGATAATGACTGTTTGGACCCCTCGGAACCCCGGTAGAAGATATTGGGTGTGTCCATACTATGAGGTAAGTTTAATCTTTTTAAATTAGTTGAAGCTTTCACTGATTGACCTTTAATTAATTCCTTGTGTTTCATCATTGTAGGATCCAAGATCTTGTGATTTTTGGCGTTGGAGAGATGTAGAAATTGATCCAAGATCGAAATTTGTTATTCCTAAACTTGTGGAGAAAATTGGTGAACTTGAAAGTGCATTGAAAGTGTATGAAAGTGTTATGAAGCCTAGGGGAAAAAATAAGTGGAAAGGAAGATAGAGATGCAATTAGAGAAGTTGGAGGGAAAGATTGAGAAGATGAAAAGAAGGGAGAAGAAGTGGAGGATCAGTTTGGTTAAGTCCAAGATTAGGGAGAAAGTACTTTATTTTTTTGTGTTGTGTGGATGTGTTATAGCTATAAGCTATTGGTTTCATCCAGTATATGTGAAGAATCATTCAATGAAGTTGCCTTAGGATCAGTTATGGCAGTAATATCTTTAGTGTTGCTTAACAAAATTGCAATATATTTTGTAAAAATTGGGTGTAACTTTTGTTGTAATATAATGCACCTTGTTGATATAGTTTGTGTTGTGAAAGCTGATAATATGTCTGTTACAAATACATGCTTTATATTGACTTAGAAATCTGCAGCACTGCTGCATATTAGCAGCATAATTATGCCGAAAAATAGATCAACAATTTTGCAGTCACTACTGTATATTAGCAGTATATTTATGCAGAAAACAGATTAACAACTTTGCAGCATACTTAAACAGAAAAAACTGAAAACCGACTTAACAAAATTTCAGTCATTGCTGCATATTATTTCCAGTAAACAGACCTACAAATCTGTAGTAACTGTTGGATATTGAAGAAAAACAGACTTAAACAGAAGCACAAAGAAACTGACTTAACAAAATTGCAGTCATTGTTACTTATCATTTCCAGTAATAGACCTACAAATCAACAGTCGTTGCTGCACATAATACCATAGACTTAGAAACTTTCAGTCATTGCTGAATACAGTTACATACCAAAACATAAATTCATATTGTCTTTACATATACCAACTTCCAAAAGGCAAACAAAAAAACTAAAGTTCTAATATCTACTAGGGATTGTGGTGCTGATGAACTTGTTTGGCTCAAACGAACTCTTTCAGATGCCTTTGACCTTGTCTTTATTCTTTTCTTAGCTTGAATATGTTGAAGATTCCTTGAGGTGATAACTTCTTTACCTTTTCATTTCACCCTTGTTCTTGGCTTGTGTCCAATATCTCCAGTCACTACTGCAGAGTTCATAGGCACAGCTGACACTCCAGGCTATATTCACAGAAACAAACTTAGTTAGTTTACATCCAAGTTTGATCAAAATGAGTTCAACAGTTGACACTATACGCTTACATTATAGATGGAAGCTCCACTTTCTGTTTATAGAATTCCCATACCAACCATTCTTGGCCTTTTATAGGGTGTCCCTCTTCCTATACCAGTAACAATATCCTATAAAAAGTATAAATTATTAAGAGGTTAAACATAAAACAGACCTACAAATATGCAGTCTATATAAGTAACTTCAGAATAATTACCTGTTTTGTTAAACCTCTTGGTCTTCCTCTTCCTCTTCTTGTTCCTGTTTTTGGTACACTTTGTACTGAAGGTGTTGATGAAGGACCAACACTTGATGACTTTGCACCACCATTTGATCTTGCAGTACCTTGTGTAGCCTTGTGAGAACCTTTCTTGTTATGGCCTTTAGCATGACATTTGTTACAGGTCATTTGGGTATCTCTTTTGGAAAGCTTTCCTATTTTGTTTTCAGTTGGTTCCTTCCTTCTCACTTTCTTGGGCCTGCCAGGCATTACTTTTACTTCTGGTGGTATAATTGAAGGGTTTTATGATTGTGGACACATCTTCATATTTTGTACAGGCTAAAGGAAGTGACTGTAGGTTTTCATATAAGTCTCCCTATGGTACCAATATGCAATATCCAAGAATCGAAAGTTTCAGCCATATTGTTGTCAACACTGTCACAATTACTGAAATACCTGAAATACACCTTGCATCACCTCTCTTTGTTTTAGTATAGCAGGTCCTCAACTATTTTATCTCATAGTTTCTCCATGTGATCAAGATTTTCTTTATCTCTTGTTCATAAGTTGACCTAGCATATCTCCAAAAACAGTTCCTTCTCTCAATGCCTCTTCATTTTTTTGACTAGTTTGCTAGGATGTGCTTGGCACACGTCCTATGTTCTGCTTGTGGGAGGATCTCACTAATTTCTTTGTCAAGTCCCTACAATATATAAAAGATAAATAGTGACAATATAAACAGTTAAAAGAATAAATAGAATTAACAGATTTGAACAACACATTTAATAGAATATAAGTTACTTTCTGCATGTCTGTAATAACAGTTAACTCTGTCCCATCTCCAAGCTCAAGATCATTCATTAAAAGGTTCACAAACCATCTCCAATTAAATATATTTTTAACTTCAACTACTGCCCAAGCCAATAGTAACATCTGTTTATTCCCATCCTTACAAACAACCACAAGTAATTTCCCTTTACATACACCTTTCAAAAAATAACCATCAAACCCAATACACCTCCTACATCCATCAATGAAGGCCTTATTCAATGCATCAAAGTAGATATAAAATACTACAAGCATTTTCCTCCCATCTTCTTGTGTTTCTTCACTAAGTCTCACAACACATGTGCTGCCTGGATTAGTCTTTAGTAGCTCATCTCTATAGTCCAGAATTCTATCAAACTCCTTAACATAGTCTCCCATAATCTATGTTAACACAATATTCTTGGTTTTTCTTGCAACAGTCCTTCCAATATATACTTCTAACTTCTTTTGAACTAACTCCTGAAACTTAAAGATTCTAATATTTGGTTCAGAAATTATTCTGTCCTTTTATATTTCTACTAAGTACTTTGAGTTGCACAGTTTTTTCTTGGTAGTACCATTGCACTTGTGAAATGGATTATAGTTCTTCACCATAAAATCTTTTGTCCTAGAATCATAACTAGCAAACAAGATCCATGGACAGCCAACACAACACTTTATCCTCACCTTTGTTGGTTCATTAATATACTTATCTAACTCTACATGTTCATCAATTGCATACTTAGTAAGTGCTTCTCTAAACTGTCTAACACTCTCAAAAGAAAGTCCAATTTCCCAAATAATTAACTTACAACTAGGATCAAAGATAACCCCATTTTGCTGCTTTCTTCTTGCTCTTACTGGCTTTTGGACTTCAGCTTCACCTTCATCATAAGCAGTTTGATCAGGATCTGTTTCAAAACTAGCAGCTTCATATGAGGGATAGTATGGCTTATCTCCAGCAATCTTACCCTCTAAAGAAGTCTCTTTCCTAGCTGCATACTCATCATATCCTACATCTCGACCTTTTTTTACCTAACTTGGCATGTCTAGTTTGAACCTCTTTCTCTTTTCTCTTCCTTCTATGCACATTTTTCCTCTCTTCTCTTAAATTCCTATACTCCTCATCAACATCACTACCATATTCTTCTTCCTCATCCTCAAACAATTCTTCAATTTTTGAATCTGTACTATAGTTACTGCTTTCTACATCAATTTCAACTAATAGAGTATCATCAAGATTAGAAAGACCACCTTCATCCCCACCAGGCACACTATGAGCATCAAGGACACTATTTTGTGGTTCTTCAAACCCTACACCTTCACTGCCCCTAACACTTTGATTTATCCCTTTATCAAAAGACACACTAGATTCCTCATACACATGGCTTACATATTCAATACCTGGAGGGACCACTAATGCTTCATCTACAGAGTGGGACACATACACTTCAAATATATCCCCATTTTTTAATAGAGGCACAATACCCGTAATATCCCTATCAGTTAAATTTTTTGCCAAAGTGCTAGAATTAGGTGATCTCACATAATTGTCACATGCTTCACAATTATACCTATTTTCTTTCACATAGTCTACAAACTCAAAATACGAAAATCTGTCAACATCAATATCAAAGTACTCTGTCATAATACCTCCTTCGTAGTTGATATGATACTGTTGTAACTGGCCTCCATGGAACATCTTCAGTGTAACGAGCTCAAAAGCCATTTCTTCGAACTGAAATTAGTAAATAAGAAAAATGTCCGTAAATATTTTTTACACTTCAAAATCAACAAGAGATTGAAGAAAACAAGAAGATTCTATAAGAGAAGCCAACGATCTTCAGTATCTACGCTCTAATCGACGAGATTTGGGAAAAAATCGACACTAGGTTTTGACTTCATTAGCCCTTTTCTCTTTTTGTTTAGAGATAAATGAGGTTGGGTAATTCAGCCTAGGGTAAAAAATAAAAGATAGAGGATCAGGTATTTTGATCGGATGGGTTTTTAAGTAATGGACCAGATCATTAAAAGGTTTGAGTTCATTAATGACATGACATCACCAGAAACAACGTGGCTCACACTCGTTTCATGGAGGGTGGTAATTCACTTGCAATGTGTTGAGGGATTAAAAGAACTCCGGTTTAATTAAAGTGTTCAAACCTATTTTTAGAAAAGTTTAATGGGGTATTTATGTATTTTGGCTTAAAAAATGTACGCTCTTGATTGATACCATTTTGCCACGTATGGAAGCAGCACGGAGTTTCATGGCCCTCAAGCGAGAGAGTGAGTTGAAACTTCGCAGATCCCTCTCGAATAACGCTGTTAGCGAACTCTGCGTTTCCCCAAAAAAGAAAGCCCTCACTTTCCCATTTTCTCAGGTTCAACAATGGCGAGCTTTTTTTGGTTTTTTATCTTCTTGGCTTTGGGGATCAGTTCTCAGGCTCTCTTCGCCCAAAAGTCAGTAATAAATTTCCTGCATTTTAGTTCATTATCTTTGATTTCTCTTCTTCTTCAATAATTGTTTCCTTGATACTCATTAGTAATTGCTACTTTCATTATTTTGAACACAAACCTCTCCTGATCTGAATTCATGATATTACATTATCTTTTTTTTTTTTTTTTTTTCCTTTGGGTATTCATAGGTTTTCATGTATTTAGTTTTTAGAATTTAAGGTTACTTAGCATGTTTAATAACTATAACGTATTCACACTTGAATCCAAGCCCAGATTCTTGTGGGGGTTCTGAACACAATGTATAACTTGCCTTTTTCTATTCCTTGTTTCTCCCCCCTTAAGTTTCGGTCTTTTGAGCTAAAAGTTTGGCAGCTTCTATGGGTCTGTCAAAAATACTGATTTTTATTATTGGGAGTTTGGAAAAGAACCTGATTTATCATATTATCCTGTACTTGTGGTTTCGAGTGGTTTCGAGAGAAACGATTTTCGACTGTACTGTAGAAGGTGTATTGCTCAATTAGTTGTAAGTTGCAAAAGCTTAAATTTAAGAAGAATTGTAATAAGCACAAGTTTTGAAGTGATTTTCGTAAATGGTGCTTTACATGATTACGACAATTTGTTTCAGAAGCCGAAAAGAATTGAGGGGCAAGGAGGTGAATGGGGATGACACTGTAAAGTTGGGCCATTCTAATAGATTTGATCCCTCACAAGTCGTTCAACTCTCGTGGCGACCAAGGTCAGGTAGTCAATTCAATCATTAACCTTGTTGCTTCTTCAATGTGTTGTGGCAAAAAAATTTCACGAGCGCAAAATTATGGGGTATAAGTGATTACACCCAAAAAGAAGAAGAATTTTCTTTGTTACTTCGGTGTATTGAAGGCATGTTTGTTTTGTGTCCTGATTTTCTTGATGAGATTACTTGAATAATTCTCTGTATGGAGGAATAATGAACATTTTTTCTTGAAATAGGGTCTTCTTGTATAGAGACTTTCTCTCAGCAGAAGAGACTGATCACTTAATCTCCTTGGTAAATCAGTGCCTCACAACTTGTAGTGCAATTCTTTTTTGGCTTAGGAGGTTTTTTCTAAAATGTATGTTAATATGGCTGCATTTGTGTAGGTGCATGGCAAGAGAAATAGCTCCACAAGTGATAATGCTTCATTGGGTGGGGAGAAGTTTCCAACCATGGGTATTCCTTTAGATGCGGAGGTAAGTTCTTTGTTATCTACACGGTGCTTTATACGAACTAATGCTTCTTTGGAGCATACATGTGACATTTGTATCTTAGATCATCTCTCTACACCTAAAATACACTACTTCATGTAGAAATCTTTAACCTTGTAAACTGAAGATATTAGTAATAATGCATTAGCGTTCTATAAATTCTGCTTACCATGATAGTGGACGGCACGCTCACTAGCTTTGCTGGCAGAGAAAGATATTCGTGTTGATTAAAACTCCGTACTCAGTACTCATAACATGTAAAAATGCAAGGTAAGGCTGCCTACATAAGACCCAATGTGGTCCGGCCCTTTCCTGGACTCCACGCATGAATGGAGCTTAGTGCACCAGGCTGCCCTCGAACTTGGTACTTATAACATGTTTCTTGTCACCATTCTGTAGGATCCTACTTCCTCAAGGATTGAAGAAAGGATCTCGGCTTGGACCTTTCTGCCTAAAGGTAGTTTCTATTGCCAAACATATTAATAGCCTGTTTGGTCAAGCTTCTCACCATGCCAAAAGTTTGCTTTTTTTTTTTTTGGGAAAAAAATGCTTTTGGCTAGAAGCAGAAGCAATTTCGAAGAAGCAGGAAAAAGTAACTTATCTCCAGAAGCAAAAGCGGTTTTGACTTTTCTTCCTACCAAAAATACCCTTTGCAAAATATTATATATACCTAAATAACTTTACTTAGTTTAAACTATTAAGTAATATAAATGATTTTGGGATGAACTTTCATATTTATTGAATGATTTTTTGACATATTTAAATTATCTTGAAAGAATAAAGTACTTTTCAATTTTATTTTTATATTTTACTTAAATAAAATAAAAAACTTAATTATTATCTTTAATAATAAATATTTGTAATTATTTATCTACTTATATAATATTAACTATTAAGCAAATCTTTAATAAAAGTACTTTTTGAAAAGCTTGGCCAAACACAAGTTATTGTTTAAAAGTGCATTTCAAATTGATTAGCCAAACACAAATTGTTTTTCTCCAAAAGTACTTTTTTGAAAAGCACTTCTCAAAATAAGCTGATTTTTCTAGCTTGGCCAAACAGGCTATAAGTTCCACTTTTTTTTCTTTCTAGGTACCCGTCCCAACTGAAGGTTTTGAGTCTATCTTTCTGTGTTCTCTGACTGACCACAATCACCCTTGCCTTTAGGAAATAGCAGGCCATTGCATGTTCTGCGTACTGGGCGTGAGAATTTAAAGGGGAATTATGGTTATTTTGACGGGGACTCCGCACTTAAATCCAAAGAACCATTAATGGCAACCATCATTTTGTACCTATCAAATGTGACGCATGGTGGTCAGATCCTCTTCCCTGGTTCGGAGGTAAAAAAGAGTGCTTTCTTTTCTTATTTTCGTAATGCCATCTTTGCTGTTTGTGCTGTTATTCTGATTCATTAGAACTCACTGGTGCAGAACAAGATCTTGTCCGACTGTATCAAGAGTAGTGACACCTTGAAACCAACGAAAGGAAATGCAATCCTGTTCTTCAATGCTCACCTTGATGCATCTCCTGACAGGAGTAGCTCCCATGCGAGATGCCCTGTTATTGAGGGTGAAATGTGGTATGCAATCAAATTCTTTTATCTCAGAAGTATTACTGTACAAAAGGATCCACTACAATCGGGTGATGACACCAATTGTACAGATGAGGATGATAACTGTGCTCAATGGGCTGCTACTGGAGAGTGTGAAAGAAATGCTGTTTTTATGGTTGGTTCTCCTGATTATTATGGTACATGTAGGAAAAGTTGTAATGCATGCTAATTCTTCATGTAATGTTATATGTACCTTAACTGGTTTTGTTTTTGACAAAACATCTTCTCATTATATCTCTTTTCTGTTTTCTTTTTGCCAACTATTGTGTAAACATGGCATCCAAATAGACTATTGGCGCTTAGCTGCTGAATCTTAAACCTTAAATTACAGAAAATTTGGCGGCGATAAATGTTGCTCCTTTCACCTGCAATGATCATTGACATTCTCTCAAATAACCTATTTGATCTGCCCAATTCGTCCAAGGTTGGGCCGGACATTGACCCACCTATTTGTTGAATTTTAGTGCCCGTTTCGACATAAAATTTGGTTGAAGTTTTTTCCAAAAAAATTTCACTTTTTTTCAAAATCAGCGTTTGTTCATAAAATTTTCAATTTTCGTATTTTGGAAATTTTTGAAAATTTGAAGAACTCCAAAAAATTGTTTTTCAGAATTCACTCAAATCACTCACAAAACTTAAAAAACAACCAAAACTGAAATTTATGTTCAAACACAACTCTAAATTTCAAATACCATTTTCACTTAAATTTGTTTCACCATTTTTTCGAATTTTACAATTCTTATGTCCAAACGCCTACTTAGCCCAACCCATCTTAGCTCATCTAAAGTCGACTTATTTTTAGCCTAAATTGATCCATAAGTAATTTTGATAAAATATATTTAAAATAATTCTTTTTTGGTTTGATATATTATATATGATGATAACAAAAGAAAAAAAGTCTTATTTGATAATTAAACAATTCATAAGAAAACAACGCACGCTTGATAAGAGTTGAACAGGTTGGGTTATGACGCAAAGTTTAACATATTTTGACCCAGTCTATTTTAGCTCAAGTAACTTTTGAGCGGGTCAACTCGCCCAAAATCAACTCAACCCGCCCATTTGACACCCTTAAAAAAAAAAATTCCTTAGCTGCCAACGAACTAATAAAAAAAGTCCCTTGCCGCCGATGAACTTATTAAATTAAATAAAAAAGTCTCTAATCTAAATGAGGAGACAATTTTGCCTAAATCCCTTGGTTGACTAATTATATTCCCAATCATTTGGTGGTCTGGTAGGCTCTTTTTTTTTTTTCCTCTTCCAAATTTAGATGTTTCATTTCCAGCTAAGTTGATAAAGCCTTTTTCCTTTTAAATAACCTCCATTAGAATATGCATTCAGGATTGTGTTTGGTGACCTATAGATGGTGCAAAAGGTCAAACTTCAAGGATTTTTGTGACAAAGTTATCGGTACTTGTGCTAGAATATGCAATAAAAAATTTAAGATACAAAGTAAACCATAACTTAAGACATTGAAAAAGAAGAAGGACAAATTCAGCTGCCAATAACAAAAAATATTGTTATCACCTGGAGACGCATCAATGGGAAGAAGAGAATGCTATAATGAAGATAGTAATTATTTACCTGCGAAATGTTTTACTGTGAAACCAACTTTCTCAAACTTGCCTTTCTCATTGCTTTCTCTAAACTTCAAATAATCAGCACAAAGAAAAGGCTTATAGACCCTCAAATTTTCGCTACGAACAATCTCTTTGGGAGCAGCAATCAGTTTGTCATCTTCAAAACACCAAAAGAAAGCAATGGAAAATCGACTTACAGGCTCTTTTAGGACAACTCTGTGCTCAGATGACCTTAATTTCCCATTACTCCAAGCCTGCAAAAGATCACCAACATTCACAACAAGAGTGTCTTGACAAGGATCAATGTCCATCCACTTACCTTCTTTGGATCTAACTTGAAGACCACCAACTTCGTCTTGATACACTATTGTTATGCAGCTCATATCAGTGTGCATCCCTAGCCCTTCAACTTCTTCTTCCTCTTGTACATTTGTCGTGAATTCGGGTGGAGTGTAGTTGTTTACTCTTAGATAGCCATGACAATTCTTGAATTCAGATGCAAATTTCTGCTCAAATTCAGGGCCTAAGCTCATCAGTATGACCTCAACAATGCTTTTGCACAGTTTCTCCATTTTGCTCCCATACTCCTCCATTGCATGACTAGGGGACATAAGAAATTTTTAAAACAATAAGGGAATAGCTAAATTCTTACCAGAGAGACAATTCATGTGACAAACAATCTTAAACCAGTTTGTGATGTATACAAGAGAAGAAAAAGATTCTTCTGGACCATAAAGCACAATAACAAAAACTTAAAATAAAAATTTAGCGATAAGTGCATTCAACGGTGTGGCCTTGCGCTCAATGAAGCACACGAAAACCAAGGGTCAAGTCCAAGCCGAGACAAACCCATCTGCCAAAGCTTTAATGGACAAAGTTACCCGGTACCTATGCTAGTGTAAGGTAGCATGTAGCGGATGAATAGTCGAGATGCATGTCAGCTAGCCCCGGCATCACCATTATAAATAAAATAAAATAAAAAGAAAAGATGTTGTATTTTTTTTTTGTTTTACCTGAATTCGGGAATTGGCTGGTTGATGAGGGCATGGCAAGTGCTTTGTGCAGAGGCAAAGAAGTCAGGTCCGGACACCCTCAGACTCTCAAAGAAAGGGGAAGCAATGAAATGGGGAGTGTAGGTTCTTATATTTGACAAGGGTCCAGCTTTCAGCTTTACATCAGAAGGAAAACTGAAAGTCTGTTTGGAAACGAAATGAAGTTGTCTGGATAAATCTTTGGGAATTCCATGGTTGCGGATGTGAAAGAAACCCCATTCTTTACAAGCTAAAGAAAGGGACTTAAGAGAAGATGAACCAAAAGGCCTCGAGATGTCGAAAATGGGAAGTTTTACAGAAGTCTGAGATTCAGACATGCTCAACAAGTAATGAACAGCAGATAGATAAGTTAGTTTCTTCAGTTGGAAACAGTACTAAGGTAAAAGAAATGCATGCATCCTTCAGTTTAGTTAACTGTGTAAATAAACTTATGTAATAGAATGAGTCACAAGAATCTCAATTACTCCTACATTATATATATATTTAGGGATGAGGACAAAATAGATGTGTAAACCAGTAATCCTCCAGAGAAATGGAAATAAATAATTATGCAGGATATAAAGAATGTTAACTTGAACTTAAATTAATATTTTGCAAGCTACTATGGACATTCACCAATTTATTAAGGTTTGACAATTTCTGTTTAGTGTTTGCCAACTCTTCTTCCCATTCCTTACAGCTCTCCTTTATTTTAAGAAGGTCAATGAAAGTGGAGAATGAATTTAAGACTCTGTAAGCAATTAGGCAACAGCGGGCACAAATGATGGAGCTGTGCTGGTCAAAACGGCTGTGTTGTTGGTTCTCAAGCTTAGATTCTTCAATATCAAGCCATACTTACTCGCACTCGATATTTATATCAAATTAAACAATTTAACCTAAAGAGTAGTATAAATTAAAGTAAGAATATTATATCGCTTAACCATGATTATTAGAGACCCTGGCCTATTTATAGATGTGAAGACTTGGGCAGGGGAGTCAAATGTTTCAGCCTCTCTCTATTTGTCGCTACTGTTTTTGACCTTGCTAATTTTTATTTGGAGCGGGCTCTCGCCTTATTTTGCAGTAAATCTTTTAAAGCTGGGAGAGGGGCGCAAGTCTAATTCTATTGATTTGTCTTATTCTCTCATATTCATTACTCTGACAAAAAAAGCACGACAATTAAGCAAAGCATAATTTATATGCAACCGAGGACATTGTGCCTTTGTTTTCTCCACACATATAAATTTAAAACCTAAAACACTTGAGAGAGAAATAGGAAAAAATAAAAAGAGCTGGTCCCGGTTCCTCCCTCACCCTTGAAAGTTTGGGATTCATCAATGCATGATGACACATTCTATACTTGTTTGTTCCTTTACTCCAGCAAGGAAACATGATTGACTTTTGGTGATGGCATAGTTTTACATATATTTTGATCAAATCCAAAGTTTCTGCATCTTCAGAAAGAAAATAAAGACCATTTTTTCTGGCAACTTATCAAGGAACTGAGGCACTAATAGACAAATATGCGGACTTCACATTTGACATGATGTAAGTAAACGCATAACATGCTAAAGCCATGCAAAATCTATAATTGCCATCCAACAGCACTTATTTCCCTCTCTTCCTTACTTACCACAAACCACATATTTCTGGAATCACTGAATATGTGGAAACAGGTTAAAGCTGAAGAAATTAAAAAGATGAGAAACCTATAGACTTAGTTGTGCACTTTTACAAACAAGGCAGTGAATTGTACTTAGAATCTTCTTTTTGGCTTTATTACTGCTAACAGCAGAAGACAGGGCTTTGGTCTTCCAATCTTCATTCAAGTTGCTTATCTGAGGTCCTCTACAACTGCAAAGGGAAGGTAAAATGATTATACGCATTTGAATACTTCACTACATGAAAGCATTTTTCTTAGATATAGATCACTTGTCAATTTTATATTGCCTTTCTGAAGGCGCAGCTTTTTAACAAGTAAAATGTCATTTTTCTAGATAAAGTGAAATCAGTTGCAATGGTGAAGTGAGAATTAAGTGTAAATTACACTCTCATTTTGAGAAACTTACATGCAAGTAGGAATGGCAAACGTGGGGTCGGGTTGGATATGGTTCGGGTCGAAAACGGGTAATGAAAAAACGGATAAATTATCCGACCCAACCCATATTTAATACGGATAAAAAACGGGTTAACCGACTATCCATAACTTCTTGAATATGAACATTTTTGGGAGAATTCCTAGTCTCCCAAACTTAAGGAACCCCCAATTTGAGGCTTTACAAATGTAAAAGTTAAACCCATTAGTTATCCATTGATTACCCATTGGTTATCCATTTTCTAAATGGATAATATGGTTCTTATTCATATATTTGACCCATTTTTAAAAAGTTCATTATCCAACCCATTTTTTAGTGGATAATATGGGTGGTTAACTGTGTTCTTTTAACCATTTTGCCACCCCTACATGCAAGTATATAGTTTTGTCAAATACACAAATGCTCCTAATCATAGTTTTAATGACACCAGTGGCAGCTATCCAAAAGGAAACAAAGAAAAATCATACAAAATTAAAGAAAAAGCACTAGCCCCTGGCAGCTGAACCCAGAAAGATTCCAATCTGCTTAGATAAGAGAACAAGAAAAATACTGGACATACGAAAGCTAGCTAAATTATTTTTGGTCGTAAGTGAGCTGAAGTAGCAAACAAATCCAAGCCAATTGGGGTTTTGTGATACTTTTATTTTTCTCATTTTTGCTCCATAGATCGTTACTTTCCATGGACTAGAGAGAAATTTAATAGACACCATTGGAGATTCAGATATTGAACTGCAACAAGTCTCCAACTGTCCACGGATCTATGCTTTATGGACTTTTCTGTTGAAGAAAAAATTACCTTGTGATACATGCAACACTTGCAGCTATGGACAATTCCCATCTGGTATACACATGGCAATTAGTGTATTATAATATTGGATATGGGACTATATCGAGTTGAATGAATCACCTCCTCTAAAAGTTTAAACTACTAGAAAGAGAATTGAAAAACGGATATCTTTCGTCACTTCCATTCAATAGGCAAGCAACATAAATCGCTTTCTTGAGCTTGCATACCAAGTTAGGATTCCTAGGAGAAGAGAAGCCTGGAGTTGGAGGAGGCTGAATAGAAACTTATTCTTGCCCCCTTCCCTTATGTTGTTGAAAGGCATTCTATTCTTCACGTCAAATTGAAATAAGGCCACCTTTTGATTGCAGCCAAGGCAAGAATGCCACGAATGGTGCAGGCTATCGTCTTCTCTCCCCTTTGATGTCTACTCAATCTATTTTCCTTCATATACCTTACCTCGACACTTTTATTTATTTGTTTATTTAGGTCAACAACGTGCCCCCTTCTCAAGGCCGGTTTTTTTTATTTACGTGGAACAACCATGTGAAGTATTTCGTCGATGGGTGGTGGTAAGACTCGAGCTCTTGACCTACTCTGATCTGATATCATATTTGCGTGAACGCCATCTAAAAGCCCAGAGTAGGGGTGTTCAAAACCGAACCGAAACCGAAAACCGAACCGCAAAAATGACTTATTAGCTTATTGGTATCGGATTATCGGATTAACGAGTGGTGAACGGATTAAAATTTTATAATTAAGGCCTTATCGGTTTAGAGACGGATTATTCAATTTTCTTATCGGATAAACCGTTAACCAGTTAAGAATTTTTATATTTATATTTTTATCCCTATGTATATTAAATATCTCTTCCGCTAATTTTGAAACCCTAAAATCTATATTCCTAATTTCTCCTCCATGAACTGTTAGTTGCATCAATTGTATTTTGGATTTCTCCTCCAATTGTTTTAAATTTATTTCTAAATTTCCATTTCCATAGTTTTAGATTTAATTAACATTAGTGATTATAACTTATAAGTGTCTTTGCAAACAAGAATATCAGTTAAACAAATAGTTGTACTAACAAATAGTGGTACTCCAGTAACAAAAAAAGCATCAGACTTTTAGGCAGGTTTAGATCAAGCAAGTTAATATAAATGGGTTTAAATTTAATGATTTAATGTCAAGTGGTATATGCACTCATATTCTATTAAATTTAGCCGATAAACCGCCCGATAATAGCTAAACCGATACCAATCCGTCCGATATCTTATCGGATGGCTAGCGGATTAATACATTTACAAGGCGATAACCAATAAGCCGAACCGTTAGGCGTAAATAACCGCCCGATCCGCCCGATAAGCAACCCTAGCCCAGAGTGTTGTGAAGGGATATATCATTTATTCAGGTCCTAAATAATGTGCCCACTTGAAAGTTAAGAGTAAGCAGCATTTTCTGTCCCCAAATTGCCATTAAATATCCATAAATCCAACAAAGATGCATGCATCTTACACCCAAGTCCATGTGACAAGTGACATTATACAGGATAGTGACTATAATTTATAAGGAACAGCACTGAGAAGCATCAAGGACTAAACCTGCAGCAATTATTGAACTAATCTGACAATCATCAGAAACTCCCAACCCAAGTTGGCAGGCAACTAATTAGTGATCCAAATTTGAAGTCACTATTTTAAACAGCAACTTGAGTGAATGCTCCCTTCACATAAAATGTGAGCATAGAAAAGACATAAATCGAATTAGTTATGGCAAAGAAAGATCAAGCAATCATTACTTTGTAAACCACACCTCTCCTCATCAATATTTTCAAGCACAACTTTTACTTGCTTTTCTTGGATAAGCCAATAAAACAGCATAACCAATATATAACACCTAATCTATTAGCAAACAAAACAATTGCACCCCTCCACTTTTGTTTTCATTAAGATTGCTAATTTCTGAATGGGTTAATATGCTTGAATCATAAATGACTAATCAGCAACTGAGAAGCTTTTGCTGGACGTACCAGTTTTGGAGTAACAATGTTAGTTTACACCCTGAGCAAGATTTATCAACCCTCTGAAAATCCTGTTCCTTTCTTTCCAAAAGGCAAATCTTGCAGGAAACTCATTTAGAGCCTTACGAATGCGTTCAAGTCATAGACCAATATGTGTTGGCAGACAGTGGTGCAGTGTACTGAATGGGGTTCAACTGAATCCCCTTCATCGAAAAGTTACACCATGCAAATAGGGCAAGAACAATTTTTTTTATATATATAAAATAATTTTTGAATCCACTTGATACCTAAGTGCCTTCACACAATCTGCAAGTTTTGCATTATTCTAATCCCCTTGTTACAATTCCTGGTTCCACCAGTTGGCAGAGCCAAGGATTACAACTAGACTCGGTTACAAACATCCCCAGAGTACCAAAAAAGTCTCTCTTTCACAAGCAAAAACCCGAGGCATTAGTATTTGTGAAATAAACTGACCTTGGGCACAAACACTTATCAACAGCAATTGGAATTGAAAGACTCTTCTTTCACAGTAAATCAAACCTTCACTATTATCCCAAAACAGTAAAAAAAAGCTCTAATTTTCATAGAAAACCATTCTCTTTGCATTCAAGCTTGCAACTTGACCAACTTTATCAACGACAAAGAATAAGCTTTTCCAATATTGCACGCATAGCTAATAATTACCAACATTATAATGAAAGAAGAAGTTAACGAAAGCTGTCAGTATCAAATTTCAAGAAGTTATAATCATAGGATCGGAATCCGAACCGGAGCTGAGTTTTGGGGGCTATTCTGAAGAAGAATTAGGGTTGTTGATGGAGCAAGATGACTTAAAAGCTTCAATATGAGACTGGCATTTCAAATAGTCGCCTTTATTTTCTTCCAAACACTTCTTCAGAGCCTCCACATCGCATGCTTTCTTCTTCACACTCTTGTTTTCCTTCTCCGTTTTCCCCTCCATTTATCTCACTTCTCGCTTCTATTTCCACAAAAAGATTTGGAATAAAAATAAAAAATAAAAAGGTATATACTCCAGGAAAAAGAAAAGAGAAAATGATGGACAATTGGACTGGACTCCTCTTTGTAATATGCTGGACTGGACCTTTGACGTAACCCGGAACCAGCCCAACTGACCGGTTAATTTTATATTTTAAAAATATACATTTCTCAAAAATTTAAAAGAGCCCTTCATTTTAAGAAATTCATAATGAGATTATACTATGAGAAATACTTACTGATCATTGTACCAAATTAAATAATTTAACTTTCTGAGTTACATAATAAAATAAAAATACATACAGTATCATTAATTATGTTTAATCGATATAAAAAATGCATATCTTGTTTTTATTAGTTTGATGCAAATATGAATTTCGTAAATTTTTTGTGGTTTTACCCTTTCAATACGAAAATGCATTTGAAAGTTCAATATTCCATAAGTAATGATGTTGGATGTTGGGTCTAAGTCATGGGTCGATCCATATGGGTAGACCTGATCCATCCTTTTTGTTGAAGGGATCAGATGAAATAACTTCTCAAAAAAAGTTACTACACGTAAGTGTAGGGGACAGTTTTTGTTGGTAACTGCTATATGAGTGCTCTTAATTATTGGGGTTTTGATCTTTGGCAAAGTGTGAGAAACGCAAGAAAGGAAAAAAACAGAGAATTAAGTTCTCTTCTTTCTTCCACATTAACACATAAAAAGACACTTAGTTTGTAAAAATTTTGCTTTGTTTCCAAGAGATTCAAAGAGGACGTTGGAGCACTTTTCTGGGTTGTAACTTTTACTCCGCTGTATTAACAGGTGACGAGTGTCTGGCGTGTATAAAATTCTAACTCGTACTCTGTCAAATAATAGTATAGAAAGATATCGAACCAACAGAGATTGGTTTATCTATTCTACAGACGTTTCTTGTTTTAATTACTATTTGAGAAAATCAGAAAGAGTAGAGTTGTGAATTAACTAACTAAAAATGCATGAATAGAGCAATAGAAAATATTATTTTTCACAAATATAGTAAAAAGGTGTTGGGAAAGTTTACTTCACTTAATATTTTTATTATACAATAGATATATTTATTCTTCAATTTTTATTTCTCGAAAATGTATAAATGCCTCTCACGATTACATTTATATATTATTACTATAGTTGAACAATTAATTGCACTCCTCTCACTTATACGAATTAATCGTTAGAATGGTAATATTAAAGAACCAGAAATATATACTTGAACTAAAACATGCTCTTTTTAGTAAGTCCCTTTCGGTTACCCTACTTGTGATAATTGATTACTACAATATTTGCCTCTTTCGGTTACAAATAGTGTTGAGTCAATTTTAACATATAAGAGATAAATGTCACTAAATAAAAGTTAACATCTATCAATACCAAAATTAACTATATTACTTCTTCTGCCTCTTTCGATTACAGAATTAGTAAAAAGTTAATATATAGTACGAAATAGATAGATGTTAACAAATTAAATAACACCTAACTATAAAAGCAGATAAAATTTAAATGAAAAGCTTCAGCTCAAATATGTGAAATTAAGAAATAATATCTACTATTATATTGAAATATTAAGATCTGTCATTCTCCCAACACAAGAAAAGTTACTCTATAATGGAGTTAGTACTGACAACGGAAATATTCTTGCCCATTAAATAAGAATATAGAAAGAAATATTCGAGAGAATAATTCTCCCTATTTAATTAAAAACAGGAACTAGAGTAATTTCTAACATTATAATTTATTTGGAACTAGAAATGATGTGAGTGTAATGGCTAAAAGAAGAAACAACTGAAGAAGAAAGAAAAGAAGAAGCTCGAAAGAAATGAATTCCAAACCGTAGCTATAAGCTTTCTCTCCCTTCATTTCATGTCTTGGAGCAGCTAATCGTGTCCCTATTTATAGATGTTTCCAAGAGTAGTGTGCATTGAATGTTTGGCAACTTGTTATTTTAACTTGGCAAGTTACAAGTTACTTTGGATTTAAAAGATGAATTCACGCCAATTTCTTTTTTTCTTTTTTCTTTTTTCTTTTTTAAAAAAAAAACCAAGTTGGCAGTAGCACATGGGCTAATTTTTCTCTTTTTTATTATTAATTCTTTCCTTTTCTTTTAATTTGTATAGTGAAGAAAGACCTTAGGTATGTGGGTCCCTTTTCTCCTCATAATTGATATAATCTAAATGCTTTTACAAATCCAATTCTCAAGTAAGATATGTGCTCCTGTCTTCCATATCTTTTCTTTTCTTCTTTCAATACCATGAATCTTCATTGTAAAATTTAGCTTTTTGTATTCAGATTTCTCCAAGGTCAGTCATTTCCCTTTTTTCATTAGTTAATTATTTCCTGCAAAGAAAGTAAAAATATTACTACTAAACTTTAAAGATAATAACTAAATTTATCCATGATATTTTTTTCTTGTCAACTACATAAATTTTGTACTGATCTTGAAATAATCCATGTCTCTGTTAATTATGTTTTTGCTAACAATGGTATCAGAGCATATATTATTTGTTTCCAAGTCTAACACTGATTCTCTTGAAATACACCGTCGTTGTAAATCTCTGTTAATTTTTTATTTGTCCGACCAGAGAAGAAATAAGAGAAGAAATAGGTATAGTGTACTAAAGCTAAGAGTAATAATAACTATGAATAGTACTGCAATCCATATATAACCATCAAAGTTGTGGGTTCTATTATTCTAGCTATGTGTCAAATGGCTTACTTTGTAAAGGATATATAAAGAGTACTCATATATAAAAGAATAACAAGTATTGTATTGACTAGTCAAAAATAGTTTGGTACAATTATGATTTGTGTCAGATCAATCACGCGAAGCCTTTCTTTATACATGAGTCAAAAGTAAGAATTGTTTGTCCTTATTTGCTATGAGAATTGATAGCTCTCTAGAAATACTTTAAGAATATAAATAATTACTTAATTTACTGCGCTACTATTAAGAGTTACGCCATGTTAAGCATGTTCAAATTTTTGTTACTTCGGTTATTTGAGAAGTGTACAAATATTTTTGTAATTGATTCTGTATATTGTTCTACGTACGTGAATAGCCATGGTGCTGCATCATTAAGTGATTTTTCGTTTGTTGTTTTTGATGTAAAAGCTTGAAGCTATGAATTTGGTCTATGTAAGGCAAAACAATGCATTAAATTTACTTGTATGTTTGGATTTAATTTAAGATGTGAATTGTTTGTTAACTTATGTTATGAGTCACCCAAAGAAGGGTAATACTGCCTAACACAAGAGGGATCTAGAAACTTATAATATTTGAAAAAAGAAAGATTCCACTGCACGTGGAATTATTGTAAGTTCAGTTGATGATGATCTCATCCACGAATGTGAGCAATATCCTACCGCTCAAGCCATGTGGGCACATTGAAGAGAGGCATATGGGGGTACAATTGTGACTCACCTTCGACAGCTGGCATCAAGTTTGACACGTACTATCACGACCCAAAACCACGTGACCGGTACCCGGCCCACTACCCGACTCGAGCGAACCAAACTATGTGATGCACCCAAATTATATGCATGAAATCAATTTAATTGCGGAAGCTCCCTGAAAATTATATATATTTTCAAGTTAAATGATAAAATATTTTTCAATTCAAAATTACACATGACGTCTTTTATGATAATAACAATGAGACTAAGTAAAATAAATATACTTTCATGTATGTCGCGTACAACCTCGTTACTACAATCTTTCACAATTATCTATGGAGCCTCTATATCAAAGAATAGAATCAAACACTTGGGCTAATATCCGACTAGCATAAATTAAGGAAACAACATGATAGCTACCACTAAATAGGAGTGGTGCCTCACCATATACCTCAGGAAGAGAGTCATCCTAGCCCTGACCGCATGCCACGTATCACTCATCATCCTGAAACATGTAAAGTAAGCGGGACCCTGGAGGGAGGGGGGCTAAGGGCTGAGTACACCACAACGGTACTCAATAAGTGTCATAGACTCTCTCTAACTTAAGTTCTTGAGACAAACTTTATAAAAAATAATGCCTCAATATTTGATATAAAATGATAAGAAGTTTTATCAATTCATGATCCTTGTCATTTTAAATAAAAGACAAGTACGATATAAACCAACATATAAACTTTTAAAATGTTTACATCAATCCAAGATTTTGGATAAAATCATACAAAATCATTCCATTTGTTTTAAGTCATTGAAATCACTTTTGGCTCCTTAGTCCTAAACATAAGAAAACCATCCTTACCTTTCACTAGGAGTAATATACCATCACCGTCATAAGAAGGTCAACTAGGTTATGTACCTAGCGGCAAGTATCATATACCCTACTTGCTCATATCGTCTCATCGTAGTGCCGTACGAATCGACTCAGGCATGCTAATAATAGCACAAAATAGTACTCTCTTGAGGGAGAGCACTCTGCCGTAGTCTAGACCACAAAGTGACCATCTACTCCTACACCAGCACAAGTAGTTTCATGACAACGAACATAATATATCCAAAGTCAATCTCGGTGAACACAAGTAACTCCCAAAATATTTGATACTTCAAAAATAGATTCATAGCATAATAGCTTCAAATGATCTATTTTTATCAACTCATAGCATTTATAGAAAATCTAAATCATTTGAACAAAAATTAAATAAATAGCCTTTTACATGCTAAAGACTTTAGCAATTAATGATGTGTTGGGTTGATTCTTACTCAATATACATGAGTTCTAACATCATTCTTGCATCCAAAAGCTCGACTTCATCATCAAATCCTCAAGAACACTAAAATCACCAAAGTTGTGATTTTTCAAGATTGAGCTACTAGAGGTAATTTCAATACTTCAAACTCATTTATTATGAGTAGTTAGAAGTATTTGAAGCATTTGTTACAAGTTTTAATGGTTGAAAGATTGGATTATAAAACTCTAGTTCATGGCATGAATAGTACTTTTGAGAAAATAAGAGGGAAGATGAATGTTAATCTTGACGATGAAATTTATGGATACAATGAACCTATGAAATTATTTATTAGCAAAAGATGGAAGTGATCAACTAAGTAATTACCCGAATTGTATATTTTTGTAACGATCCGGCCGGTCGTTTTGGGAGTTATTACCCCGTTTCCCTCATTTCTATTTCCTTTATGTTCTTAAGCTATATTATAATATACCGGGTTAGTTGGTTCGGGTCCGGAGTGGTTTCAGAATGGAATGAGACACTTAGTCTCTTATTTAGAACCTTAGGTTGGAAAAGTCAATCGGATATTGACCTATATGTAAACGATCTCAGAATTTAATTCTGATGGTTCTCTTAGCTCCGTTAAGTAATTTTGGACTTAGGAGTGCGTCCAGAATGTGATTTGGAGGTCCGTGGTAGAATTAGACTTGAATTGGTAAAAATTAAAAATTTAGCAATTTTTGGTCAATAGTGGAAAATTTGATATCGGGGTCGGAATGGAATTCCGGAAGTTGAAGTAGGTTCGTAGTATCATTTGTGACGTGTGCGCAAAATTTGAGGTCATTCGGACGTGGTTTGGTTGGTTTCGGCATCAGATGTCGAATTTGGAAGTTTAGAAGTTCTTAGGCTTGAATTCGAGGGTAATTTGGTATTTCGATATTGTTTTGAGTGATTCGAAGGTTCGATTGTATGTTGATATATGACTTGTAGGTATTTTTGGTTGAGGTTCCGGAGGCCTCGGGTGTGTTTCGGGTGAGTTTGAGCGAGTCTGGGCATTACCGGAATTGAGGCATGGTTCTGGTGCTTAAAATTCCGCTGAGGGTAGCAAAAATTCCGCTGAGGGCGGCAAAATTCCGCTGAGGGCGGAGGAGGGGGCGCGAACCGCGTAAATTTGGTCGCGGAGGCGCTCCAGGGCAGATCTGCAGATTCGCAGGTCCGACTTCGGAAGCCTATATATTTTGATCTACAAGGAATTTTGAGATGATTAAAAAATAAAAGTTGTATTCCTTCGTGTCTAGTTTTCAGAAAATTAAAGAAATTATCATTTGGACATATGTAGAGAAAGTTATGGCCAAAATATTAAAGCATGTCACTACAACCACCAGAAGTGCGGTCAGCGCTACCTTTTTGTGACCGCAGGGGTTGGATTTTCGCGTCCGCGCATGGATTTTTGCGGTCAACGTAGTGGAGATCAGGGAGTGCACTATATAAACGAGAGCTCAGTTTGTGGCAATGTTTTGAGGGTTTTTCAAGAAATTCATCGAGGTAAGTGATTCTAACTCGGATTTGGTTAATGTACATGAATATATCACTGATTTCATCATTTGATTAGTACTTTGGGGTTAAAAAATTGGGGAAAATAGTAAAAACTTCATAAAATGGGTTTTGAGAGTTGAATGTCGATTCGAAGTTGGATTTTGACAAATTTGGTATGGTTGGACTCGTGAGTGAATGTGTTTTCTAGTTTTGTAAATTTTATCGGATTTCGAGATGTGGGCCTGGGGGTCGGGTTTGAGCCAATTTCGGATTTTGGGCTAATTTGATAGTTTTTCTTGTGGAATTCATTCCATTAACATATATTGATGGTATTGTACTGATTGTGAATAGATTCAGAGCATTTGGAGGCCGCGTCGAGAGGAAGAGCATTTCGGGGTAGAGATTTGACCGGTTTGAGGTAAGGAACGATTGTAAATCTAGTCTTGAGGGTATGAAATCTCGGATTTCGTATCATTCTACTATTTTTGAAGTGACGCACATACTAGATGACGGGCGTGTGGGCGTGCACTGTTGGGGATTGTGACTTGGTCCGTCCAGTAGAAAATATAAAGTTGCATATTTTGTTGAAATTATATGATACTTATATGTTTTAGAAAGAGTTTATGTAAATTGGGCTGAATGCCATGTTTGGGCCTTGTGCCAGTGCCGTTTGGACCTTTAAGGGCCTTTTCTTACTATCCTCTCACTGTTTTCGATTGAAAATTTATACTCAGTCATGATTATACTTGTTTATTGCATAACTCAGTTTTATTACTCTATTTTGATGCACATAAATATTGTTTTGGGTTTAATGCCCTGTGTTTACTGAAATGCCCGAGTGGCTTGAGAGGTTTATGACTGTGTGAGGCCAATTGCCTGATTTGTGAGGATAAATATGGGATCAGACTGCATGCCGCTGCATGTTCGGATAATTATGGGATCAGGATACATGCCGCAGCATGTTTGATTTAGGCCGAGGGCCTGAGTGATTTATGCCATGATTTGGCTTGATATAGTGCTTGGGCTGAAGGAGCCCCTCCGGAGTCTGTACACACGCCCAGTGAGCACAAGTACCTACTGAGTGTGAGTGCCGAGTGACTGGGAGGCATGAGTGATTGTGAGATATTCCCTAGTGGCAAGAGTGATTGTGAGGTATCCCCGATGGCAAGAGTGATTGTGAGGTATGCCCGAGTGGCACGAGTGACTGTGAGGTTTGCCCGAGGGGCTGTTTACGATTTCATCATTTTTGCTCACATTTGCATTTTTTCTCTGTTTGAAAATTATTGAAAAATATCTTTAAATGATTTTACTGGAACTGGGTTTAAACGAGATGTTTTGATTCAAATCCTGATTTTAAAAACATGAGATATTCTACTGAGAGTTTCCTAATATGAACGTTATATACTTTATTGCTCGTCACTACTGCTCAGTTTTTATTTATTGTTGTTACTAACTGAGTTGGCGTACTCATGTTACTCCCTGCACCTTATGTGCAGATCCAGGTGTAGCTGGACATGGTAGCGGTTGTTGATTAATCTGGTTGCAGATTTTTCCTCGGAGATAGCAAGGTAGCTGCTTGGCGATCGCAACCCCTGCTCTTCTCCCTCCTATCTTCCTTTAGTTGTATTTAGCTATTTTCCAGGCTGAGTTAGCCCTGATATTGTTAGACATATTGTAATAGATGCTCATGACTAGTGACACCCCGATGTCGGGCTTTTCTTTCCGCACTTTTGTTTTGATTTGAACTCCTTTACGGAAGTTTTTATGTTAATGGCCTTGGAATTTATCCTTGAAATAAAAATATTGGTTTGTTTTTCTTGGAAATGAGTCGGCTTGCCTAGTTCCACGATAGGCGCCATCACGACAGGGTTAGTTTGGGTCGTGACAATTTTACAAGTGTTGATTATGGAAGACGATGAATAGTAACTTGGTGGCATTGGATAATTGATGTAGTATCATTAATGACTTCGAATGGATATTAAAACTTAAGAATGAAGTTGAACGGTCTAGCATGTAAATCTATTTGGTGATTTGAGTTGTTGGAGGCTTGTAGCCAACTTATGAGCCATATATGGATATTGATCAATATCTTATGTCATATTTTGATGCAATTAGGATATATAATTGTAGATATCGGTTTGTTGGTGATGTTTGAGCATTTTAATCAACACTGGAATGATGGAAGAGGATTGAAAGCTTATGAATGTTAATAAAGCGAAAGCGAGGTAAGTTGATTAAAACTTACTCTTCTTGAGGGACTTTCTCTAAAAGCATGTTTCAAGTTAATACTTAAGTTGTTTGCAAATGTGCTTTCGTGCTTGTGGGGACAAACAAGTACGGATGTCTCCATATACTAGAATATTATGTTGCATATGTAGTGTCATGCCGTTTTATAAAATTTTATTTTAAACCTTGTTGGCATAATGACACTATCCTTGTGGTTCGGCCCTTCTCCGACCCCGCGCATAGCGGAAGCTTAGTGCACCGGGCTGTCCTTTTTTTGGCAGAATGACACTCAAGGTAAATGTTATAAGTTTTTATCAAAACTTACGCATTGACAAGAGTATACATATTTGAGCGCTAAAGATAAGTTTTCATGGAAAGTATTTTTTTGGAAATTGACGAACAGAATAGCACTTGTGGTATCTTTTAAAGATGATGTTAAATTGCTAAAGGCTTTAGAATGTAAAAGGTTGTTTATTTAATTTTTGTTCAAATAATTTAGATTTTCTATAAATGCTATGAGTTGATAAAAATAGATCCTTTGAAGCTACTATGCTATGAATGTATTTTCGAAATATCAAATATTTTGGTAGTTACTTGTGTTCACCAAGTTTGACTTCGGATATATTATATTCGTTGTCATGAAACTACCCGTGCCAGTGTAGGCGTAGATGGCCACTTTGTGGTATATACTACGACATAGTGCTCTCCCTCGAGAGTACCTTTTTGTGCTATTATTATCATGGCTGAGTCGATTGGTACGACACTGCGATGAGACGACCTGAGCAAGTAGGGTATATGATACATGCCGCTAGGTACAAAACCTAGTTGACCTTCTTATGTAGTTCATGCAAATATTACCCTTTACTTTGTAAATTCTATTTCATACTATTTAATTAATGAAAATTATGATTTCAAAATACTAAAATGAGAAACTAAGTGATCAATCATTGTTGGCTTTTCTGACGGCGGTGTTAGGTGCCATCACGACCTTTAGTAGATTTTGGGTCGTGACAGCTTGGTATCAGAGAGTTAGGTTTACTTAGGTCTCACGAGTCATGAGCAAGTCTAGTAGAATTTTGCGGATCGGTACAGAGACGTCTGTACTTATCTTCGAGAGGCTACATGGCTGTTTGGAGCACTTCCCTTCTTGATTTCCTCATCGCGCGGTTTGATTCCATTGAGGCTTGTCCCTTTATTTCCTTCCTACTCAATCTTATGCGATGCGAAATTCTTGTTATCAATTGGGTGTCGAGGAGTTGTAGTGGTACTGCAGACGTGGTGCAGGATGTTTTTCATTCCGTGTTCGGGTAGGCTGTTATCGTCGCCCTGCGGAAGGATATTATTTTGTTCTAACTCAGTATCTGTATTTTCTATGATTTTGAGACTGTGCACGGATTGCTACGATGTCTATGCGTTGTTATCGCACAATGTTGGTGTATTGGTAAGGTGCTCGTTTATGTGTTGAGACAGTGGATGACTTGAAAGGATTATTTTAGGTGCATGACTTAAAGGTTTAGCATTTAATTCCAACAAACGAAAAGCACTCGGACTATGGATGTTCAGGTTTTGGCTGATGGAGTAACGAGACTTGGTATTTTTGAGCGTGGTGGAATTTTTATTGTGATACAGCGTCGTCGTCCTTGTTTAAATGCATTAAGGTTCGTGTTGATGTCCAATTGTTCCCTAATATTTTAAAATAGCATATTTGCATCATCATTTAGTTTACAAACCCATACAAGCAATTTTCATAATTTTTCATAATCTTTAGAAGCTCTAAATTAATTTCTTGCTGCATTTTATTATTTTTATTAGTTTACAAACCCTTCAAATTATTTTTATGATGATTTAATCATCCAAACTTATTATTTACATCAACATGTATGTTTTATAATATTCTACTTCATTTTTCTATAATTGCATTTGCATTTTTAGGCTAATTCCACGTTTTTGCAATAATAGCCTATATTCACGTATAATTACATTACTTGTGCCAAAATAATTTTTTATATTAATGTTAAGTTATTATTTCCCATCATTTTAGTGCACAAATAATATTTTTTGTTATTTATTAATTACTTTTATAAATTATTATTTTTGATAATTATTTGGTATTTAAACAACAACCCATTTTTAAACCGATTTCGGACCAAATAAATAGCCCAAAACCCTGAAACATCTAGCCCAAATACCCCAGCCCAAATCAAATGACCCACTAATCCAAAACCCGATCGGTGCCCCATCTCCATGACCCGCCCGTTCCAACTTTTAATCTTAGTCGTTGATCTCTCAAGATCAACGACCCTTATTCACCCTTCCCTTTTAATTAACCCAACCCCCAAACCCTAACCTATTATCCCCTAACCCACCTCCCTCACACTCTCTCAATCTCCCCTTCTCTCTCTGAAGAACCCTAAACCCCCCTAAATCCTTCTCCTAATCCTACTAAATATGGGATTTGACTACCATTTTTTGCCATATCTGACCCCCTTTTGGTACTGGTTGTTCTCTTATGGTATTACCTAAGTGCTTTCCTAAACATGGCAAGCAAATCTCTTCCAAAATCGAACCAAAATGGTTCAAATCTCCTATTTTGAATGCTATTCTGTCTATATACGTTCTATGCTACTATGTGAGTCCGATTTTTTGTTTACATTCTATTGATTTACATTTTCCCTAAAAATTAGGGTTTACAGATTTCTCTCTTAAATTGATTTCAGATTGATTTGCATGTTTATTTTCCTTGTTTGTTGCTTAATTTACTCTGTTTCCTTGATTATTGCTCGATGTTTTCACTACTATATAAACCCCTCCCCCATTCCCTTTTGGACAGACTTCGAATCACAAACTCCCACTAAAAATCTAAAGATCTTCACTCTGTTATTCGCTTATTCTCTTGTTCTACTCTGGCTCTTGGCCAGCTGAAAACCAAGGCAACCGAAATTCCTATTTTTTGATCTTCCTTGGGTGCGAGCATTGCCCTGGGTTTCTCGAAGCCCTTGGGAACTAGACGCATCTAAGGTCCTGGGTTATACTATTGTGTTTACGTTTAAAGTGTTGTGGAGTCTGTTCTTGCTTGTTTTGTCTACTTGTCAATCAGTAATTGGTGAGTTCTTTAGCCTTTGCAATATTCATTCTCTTGTGTTCATGATTTGCATATTCACATCTCTAAAATTTCATAACCCAATGTGTTTCTGTGATGACCCAAAATGTCATCTTTAAATTTAATGTGTAGTTCTGTGTTTTAAGACCTCGAAAAGAACCATTAATTATTCCTCGACTTGCGTGCGTAGTCTGTAAAATTTTTCGGAAAGTTTTCATGTGAAAAATGGATTAAAATATGAAATAAAGCTTTAAAACTCAGTTGAGTTGACTTTGGTCAATATTTTTAGCAAACGGACCCGGATTAGTGTTTTAGCAGTTCTGGTAGCTCCGTATCGGGATTTGGGACTTGGGCGTATGCCCAAAATTTAATTTGGAGGTCCCTAGCTCAAGTTATGACCATTTAACGAAACTAGCAATTTAAAGGCTAAAGATTCTAAGTTTGACCACAGGTTGACTTTTTGATATCGGAGTCAGAATTTGATTCTGGAAATTTGAACAGCTCTGTTATGTCATTTATGACTTGTGTGCCAAATTTGAAGTCATTCCGGATTCATTTAATATGTTTTGGCACGAGTTTTGCAAATTGAAAAGTTTAAAACTCAAAGTTTGAATCGGGGTGTGAATTATAATTTCAGCGTTGTTTGACGTGATACGAGACCCCGAGTAAGTCCGTATTATGTTATTGGACTTGTTGGTATATTCGTAAGGGGTCCCGAGTACCCCGAGAGTGATACAGATTGAAATCGGATCAAGAATTGGACCTAAGAAAAATCTGAATTTTTTTCCTTCTGTTGTAATCGCACCTGCGGATATTTGCCCGCAGGTGCGAGCTCGCAGATGCGAGCCTTCCATAGCAGATGCGCCCAGGCATGTCAAGGCTTAGATCGTAGAAGCGGAAACCTTCTCGCAGAAGCGTGTCTGCAGATGCGCACCAAATCATGCAGATGCAGGACTGGGCTGGGCTGGGGTCTTCGCAGGTGCGACCATTTTGCACAGAAGCGGACGTCGCAGGTGCGACAGGAGTGTCCGCAGATGCAGAACTTCACCTGGCAGCCTAGCATCGCAAATGCGAGCTTTGTCTCGCAAATGCGAGTCCGCAAATGCAGAACTTTTATCCGCAAATGCGAAAATGCTGGGCAGAATACATAAAATCGGGTCTTAGCCATTTTTACTCATTTTTGAGTTTCAAGTCTCGGATTTGGGCGATTTCAAGGGGGATTTTTACGACTTTGAATTGGGTAAGTGTTCTATAACCAAAAGTGATTATATTTCACAAATCCATATCTATATTCATCATTTATTTCGGATTTAGATGAGGAAAAAATCAGATTTTTATAAAATCTTTCAAAAACGAAAAGTTAAGATTTGAAGGTCCATTTGATATCGGAATTGGACAATTTTTGTATGGTTGAACTCGTAGCGAAACGGGTGTTCGGATTTCATGAGTTTTTCCGAGATTTGAGACATGGGTCCCACTATCGAATGTTTTCATGAATTTTGAATTTTTATCCGGAAGATTTGTAAATTTATATGGAATTAATTCCTATGATTAGTATTGAATGTATCGAATTGTTTGTGAATTGATTTGAAGATTTCTGAGACAAAATTAAAAGGAAAAAGTTGTGGTTGAATAATTGATTGGAATTTGCAAAGCGGGGTAAGTGTCGTGGTTAACCTTGACTTGAGAGAATAGGACCCTTAAATTAATTGTTATGTGAATTGCATGTGAATAACATATAGGCGAGGTGATGAGTGCCTATACGTCGTCAAATTAATTTCTTACATAATTATTTGAAAATCCTAAATTTGTTTTAATACATGAATTAATTATTATAATAATTGTTTCTCTCATATTCTTTGCCAAATATTAATTCTTAAATTTCTGTAATAATTGCTACATGCTTATTTGAATTATGTGCACTAATTGCTACTTGCCTATTTTCTTCCTGATTTCCAAAATAAATTGTTATTGTCATTGTTTGTTCATAAATAAATTATAATTATTGTGTGCCTTGATGCTTAATAGTTTCTCATTGGACGTGGTATTTATTGGAGTAATTTTTATTTACATTATGAGCTGTTTAAAGTTATATATATTGGGGAAACGGGTTGCACGCCGCAACGGAAATGAAAGTAAATATATATATATATTGGGGGATCGGATTGCACGCTGCAATAGACTTATTTAAAAGTCAATATTGGGGGATTGGATTGCACGCCGCAATAGACTTATTTAAAAGTCAATATTGGGGGATCGGATTGCACGCCGCAACAGACTTATTAAAAAGTTTATATATATACTTGATTGAAATAAATATATGACAGACTTGATTAAAAGGAATATATATTGGGAGAGCGGGATACACGCTGTAACTGAATTAAGTGTGAATATATTGTGAGAGCAGGTTGCACGCTGCAACAGAATTGGTTGAAATGATAATGGATTATGACTGCTGAGTTGGCTTCAATTATTATAAATGAGTTACCTGTTTTATTTCTATTATTTGTTGTTGTTATTAATATTGCGTACAGGTTAATATAAGTGAACCGCCTTAGCCTCGTCACTACTTCGTCGAGGTTAGGCTCAGCACTTACCAGTACATGGGGTCGGTTGTACTGATACTACACTCTGCACTTGTTGTGCAGATTTTGGAGTTGGTCCTAGCGGCGTACCATAGACTTGCTCGAATTTCAGCTACCAGAGGAGACTTGAGGTATAACTGCATGGCGTCCGCAGTTCTGAAGTCCCCGTCTATTTTACTTTAGCTGTGTGTTTATTTTCAGACAACTTTATTTTATTCAGACCTTTATTTGTATTTATTCTAGAAGCTCGTGCACTTGCGACACCAATTCTAGGATGGTATTTAGACACTGTTGTTTTTATGGGTTATTTCACTATATTTCAAACTTTGCTTCCACATTTGTTTCTTTGATTATTAATAATTTAAAGATTGTTTAAAAATTGGTTTATATTATTCTATCATTCTCTTGTGTTCATGATTTGCATATTCACATCTCTAAAATTTCATAACCCAATGTGTTTCTAGACTATCTCTATGTGCAACCCTGCTAGTATCGAATCTGTTTGTGATATGAACCTCTCTAGCATCTGCTTATGCCTAAACTGCCAGTTCTGAAATGTGTTTATGTTTAACTGGAACAATTTAGACTGTTTGAAGTCGTTTAGCTTAATATATTGGTACTTTGAGTGTCTACATTGGTTATATGACATCAGTTTGTTTCCTACCTTGTCCTGGATTTCTATAGTGATTGATTTGTATCTGTGATATGCACCAATCCATGTTAAAACCCTCATTCTAGCTATGATTTGCTCCTATGATCATTTTATCACTTAGTATATCCTTACCCTGCCTAACTCTGCACTCCCTAGCAACTAGTTGGAACCTTTTAGAATAGCTTCTCAACTTGAGTTTCCCTCATGACATTTGACTGTGTTTTGCCTTGTTGCTATGAGTTGGTCTGTTTAACTTCTGGTGTGCAGCATAATTTTATCCTTAGGTTTGAACCTGTTAGGTTAATATTCTATTGTTTAGCTTACTGGCCTAATGCACATTTGCTTATTAGTTTGCAATCCCAGAAGTCATAATTCCCCCTTGCTTCCTACAAATGTCCTCTGCCCCAATATGCTAAGTGTGGACTCGTGATATCAACCTGTCTTTTAAGTTTGTTTACCCTCTTTGCTGATATGTTCATTGTGTGATCACCTCTGCAATGCCTGTTTCTAAAAATGCAAATGCACTTCTTCAAATTCTACCAGTTGATCACTATTTTTCATTCTCATTGGTTATTTACCCTATTCTGAACCTATAATTCTCGGCCGGCTGAAAGCCAAGGCCACTAAAGCTTTCTCTATTAACCTCCCTAGTGTGAGCACTGCTCGGGGTCCATTTTGAGACCTTTGTGAACTCTGACACACTAGGACCTGAGGTTCTTTGGTCATTTTCTTTACTACTCGGCTCTGTCCCTCTTTCTGTCTGTTGAATGTGCAAATTGATTTGTGTGAGTGATTGATTTCTGGATCCTATGATCAAACCATGCCTGTTTGGTTTGGTTTGAGATCTCCTATGGTTTCTGGGCTATGTTGAGATCTGTGTGTGCTAAAAGGTGGAGAAAGAGCTTAGTTGAAGGACTGGCAGTGCTGGGTATCTCTTTGGGCCTGTCTTGGGCCTATTGTTATTACTTGTACCACTTTGTAATTTATTCATTATTGGGTTTGTAATAATTCTGTAATAACAATTGGGGTAATAGTGAAATTGGGAAATGGGTATCTCCTAATCCTTGCATGAAAAGGGTAGAAAACATGCTCATAGGATTTGTGTGATACATTTGCTTTCCGACCTATTATATTTAAATCTCTTTGTGCACTATTAGAGATCATGTTATTTGGCAATCACACACTCACGTAATCGGTGTACTGTCAAAGCATGAGTGCTCTATTTATTCCCATGTCTACTGCTATATGTTGCTAGATAGCATGTCTATAGGAAATAATTGCTAACAACTACTCTTTAATCCTCACCATGTTCATTAGATACCATGCCTATAGGAGTTTAACTAATTAATTCGCTTCATTCATCTAGACAGCATGCCTATAAGAGCTAAAGGTATAAAATCAGTTCCAATCGTCAATCTCTAGAAATCATGCCATAAGACATCACTGCTCACTTTTCAAACGCTGTTTCATTTCTCATCCACGCAATTATTAGGAAGCATAGGTAATTTTGAGCATTTCCAATAAGTTTCACTATCTGTGTAAACCATTTAGAGATCATGCCTATAGGTCTATTAACTTATAATCTGTAATAAGTGACTTAGCAGCAACATGTATTCACAACTGGTAATTTAGAAGTCATAGGTCTAAAATAGCCTACATATCTGAATCAGATCATCTAGAAGCTATGTCTATATGGCTTAACGACTTCAATCTCCCTCAATTCTGAAACTGCCTAATACCCTACATAGAAATCTGTCTGCGTGCCTTTGTTATCTAATCGCGGAGGCTAACTTGAGCCTTTAGTTGTATTTAATTGCAGTCCTATTTGTTTTGAACTGTCGCCTAGTTTTAATATTGTCGGAGCAGCCTAAGTCAAGTCTAGAACCACCCAAAATAGAGGTCCAAATGGCTCCTGGACCATAGGTATGGGACGAGTAGTGCACGCATAAGGTACGATTTAGAATCAACTAGTGCGATTTAGGTAATAACTTAAAGATAGTAATCGGGTAGCAGGAGATGATAGTCTATATTCGCTGAATAATACGAGTAACACCCCATCTCGAGGGAGTTACGATGTATTATTTATGTTGCACGGGGTGATCCTTTAGGCTAAAAAACTTAGGACCCCTCCCCATCTTATTCTTGTTTATCTTTGAATCAAGTGTTCGTATTTACTCAACGTCTTTTAATAAATTTCCCAAATTTCTTGTTTTTCTCTGTCTTCATTTATCTGACTAATTCATATAATTCAAGTTCGACCGGGACCCACAGTTGTGGACCTCGAAGAGTGCCTAACACCTTCTCTTAGAGGTAATTTCGAGCCCTTACCCGATCTTTGGTGATGCAAACTAGTTTAACTTGAGTCATATGCAAATAGGTGCCCTAACACACCTTAAACTGTTAGGTGATAACTCTCCTCTTTTAATACTTCCTTAAAAGTGTTTTCACATGTCGAAACCCGATTTCGCAAGAAAAAGGGCGCGGCAGTTCGCCGGTGGTATGGTCTTCTTGTTTTTGCCTTCGGGGCAGGGTGTTGTGAAATGGTTCCAGAGGGGCGGTTGTCAGAGTTAGCGGTGTGCAGTGGTTTAGAATCGAATTGGTATTAATGTTGATGGCTCGGGAAAGATAATCTTCTAGGAGGTTTAGAGTTGGTGGAAATTCATTAGCTTTGGTGCTACAGATAGGGAGTTGGTATAAGGAAGCAGTTGGGCAGCAAAGTATGAGGGAGGACATGGCAGGAAGTGTCTCGCGGTAGTTGAATCACTAGCAAGTCAAGTGTGAACAACAGAGGTCAGAAAGTTGCTTAAAGGGGATGGTTTGACCGAAGTGGGAGTGACAGAGTAATATATATATTCTGTGGTAGGATAGCCACATGCTTTGAGAGAGTTTAGAGCGATATTGGGAATCATGATGGAATGTGATTTGGTCTACGGATTTTATTTAGGATGGTGGTTGCTGTACTGAGGAAGAGCGAATACGATAGAAAGGATTTTGCTTGAAATGAAGAGGGGTGTGAAGATTCGATTATCGTTTCAGATGTAATATGACTTGAGTTCAGAAGGTATTGTTGAACTTTTAGTTGATGTCAATAGGGAAGAAGCAGACTTATACAGCTGGTGGGCGAGCATGAGCTCCGGAGAATTTACTGATGTCGGTAAGGAATTCCACAGCTGGGTTATCTCTTGTGAGCATGTTAGCAGTTGCGTGATGTTAATGAAGCTTATGCGAAGAATACCACTTTCTACCCGGTAAGAGATCGAGTTTGTGACTGTGACTGATGATTCGGAATGTTCATGAAAAGCTTAACAACAGACTTCGAGAAATTTGACGGGTTAACGGTGCGAGATCATGGTATATGAGAAGGAGGAATCGTTGTGGGCTCTACATTATGTGATGGTATCTTAAAGCTAAGTGGGAGAGACCCACCGTCTACAATTGGATCGCGTGGTTGTCGGCTTGTGCATCTTCTGGTTATCGGTGCATTGGTGGATTATTTGTGACTAAGAAAGGTAAACATCAAGGGTAATTCGAGCAGAGAAATTGATAAATGTGTGCTATATTCTGCCCTATCGATTCATGTGCAGGTTTTGGGAAGACTCAGAGTGTATGCTTTGTGGATGTGATGTACAAGGAAAAGAATTCAACCGATTGCTTCTTTGAGAGGGTGTTCAATGCTAGCAGAGCGTTGCAGTATGGTTATATTCGGAATCAGGTCAGAGTGGGTGACTCTCAACAACGGTCCTAGTGGGTTCAAGAATTAAGGTGCAATGCCTAAGGATTTCGGGTCTGTTGTGTGGTTAAGGATCGAGTTTTTGCAGTGGATTACAAAAGGGGCTTGGAATTTTCTATGTTATCATCGGGTATGCGGTGCAGTATTGGAGTAAAGGAAGAAATAGTTTGGGATTCGTGAAAGGTCTTGCAAAATGGGTGTATCAATTGGAGATGCTATTGTGCGCTTGAAATGGTATGAGAAGATTCATGGGTATTAAAACGATGTGGTTTCACGATTCGGGTCACTCGGGAGGAGTGCTATTATTATTTCTAAGACATGTCAAGAGTACATTGAAAGAAGTTGGGTCAGTTAGTAATAGTTGAATCGAAATAGTTGTGGAAATGATCAGTTCCTTTGGTGTGTAAAGTTATACATGTGGTTTGTGGTCGTACGTGCGGGCTTGACATCCACCATGACCTGATTGATATGGGAGGTATTTGATTCAAATGGCTTTGTTGTGTAAATGGATTCTGGAAGAGTTATGACGGTTTAGATCATGGCTTGAGGTTGTATTTATTTTCTGTGGTTTAGGAATTCAGTTGCGTGTCACATGGGCTCTTCGGAAATGAGCTAAGTGAAAGGTTTCTAGCCAATGAAGTGTTATTCTACTGGTAGTTGATGAGTTATGATGAATTCATGTATTCTCGCGTAGCGGCATGATAGGTGCAGTGAGCGGCATGGGAATTTGAAAATTGAGGACCAAGGTTGCAGTTCGGTGTTGAAAAGAATGTCACGAGCTCGGATGAGCTGGAAAGAATTAGATGTTTAGAGTAAACTGTCATTATCCTACTGTCGCCTGGGAATGGTGTTCTGTGGAAGGAGCATTGTGTATTGATTTGTGGATTCTTGATCTGCTTTATAGAATTTGTACAGTTGGTGGTATGGATGTGCAGACTTGGTTACCTGGGCGGAAGGTCATGAGAGCGTACCCCACGGGGAAATTGTATGAGTGTGACATGCTAGTCACTTGATTGTTAATATCGAGACCCAAGTACAGAGATTTTTGGTATTATCGTTAATGTGAGAGTTTATGCCTGGAAGGCGCTCTATTCCTTTGGTTGTGAACTGTGGGGGTTGTGCTGGATAGAGACGGCTTGATTATTCGCACATGTGTTGAGGTCCCGTGTAGTTTGTGGTGTCATATGAGCAAGATAGCTCTCGAGATGCATGTCATTTATCGCACCTTAATCGTGCTAAGGTTTTGTGGAGTATTGCGCTATTCGTCTCTCTAGAGTTGTATTTTTGCACTTACATGCTTGTAGCCGATATTCGATATTCCATAGGTAGAAGCATTATGTATTGATGGGTATGTCCTTATTTATTATTATGAGTGAATCGGGTGGCACGCCGCCACGGGTACGTTATTTGGATTGGGTTGCACATCGCAACGGTATCATGTTTGGATCAGATCGCACGCCGCAACAATGTTATGTTGAGTATGGTTCCCTATATCTATTCCTGCATATTTTGTTTCTCATCCTCTAAGGAGGGTTCATAGCATTTGTTCGACCGTTTTATTCGTTACGCGGACTTGGTAATTCTTTTCCAGAGTTCGTTCCTCCTTATGTGTCATATTCGAGTTGTAGCTCGTCAGCGCATTGATGGCATCATATGAGATCCGATTCAGTGGTTGAGGTGGCTTATTTCCTGAGCTGCTTGTACTGGTGAGACGAGATTATTGGACCTGAAATTTGCGCAACCAGATTTATATAAGGTATACAAAAAGGAAAATATCGTTATTCAGTTTAGAATGAGGTAATGGTTCTTGTCAGGAGGGGAGACTCCATGAATTATTGATTCGGCAAGTGGTTATGAGTTTCTACATATCTCTTTCATCGTGGCAGTATTGCGAGAGTTGGAACATGATTTATATACGTCATGAGGTGTATTGCGGGCATCAGATTTGTGAAATTACAGCTATTGTGGTTGTAGGATATTATTATGGGCATGTGAATTATGCGGGGCATGGTGTGAATTTAGCAAAAGGTGTACGATCGTGTTTTAGTATGGTGTGTGGTGATTGGTACGGTGTTTGTATGTTAGAATCAGGTCTTATAGTGAAATTCGGAGGTTGGAATTTGGTTCTAAGGATTATTGACTAAATGAAAGGGAGGATTTTCAATCTAGCTCGAGCTAATGTGTTCAACTGGAATGCGGTGGCACGGGCAGGTGCATTTTTGACAACTCTGGAATTACTCTTAGCACGTTCGAGGACGAACATATGTTTAAGTGGTGGAGAATGTAATGACCGATCGGTCATTTTGAGATCTAGCACGTTATTCGGAGGTTTGAGGACTTGAGTAGCTTCACTTCAGGTATTATGACTTGTACGTATGGTCGGAATTGAATTTCAGGAAATTTCAGAGTTGATTCAGATGAAAAATTTTAATTTCGAAAGTTTTAAGTTGGAAGAATTGACTAAGGTGTGACTTTTGAGTAAACGACCTCAGAATCTGGATTTGGAGGTTCCAATAGGTTCGCATGATGATTTCGGACTTGGGCGTATGTTTGGGTTGAGTATCAGATCACCCGGGAGCATTTCAGGCTTATAGGGAAGATTGGTATTTTAAAAGTTTAAGAAGTTTTTAAGTTTGACTTGAAGTGGATTTAATGTTATCGATGTCCGTTTGGGATTCCGATCTTTGGAATAGCTTCGTTATGTCATTTATGACTTGTGTACAAAATTTAAGGTCAATCGAACTTGATTTGATACGTTTCAGCACCAGATATAGAATTTGGAAATTTGGAAATTTATAAGTTTGATTCGAGGCGCGATTCATGATTTTGATGTTGTTTGACATGGTTTAAGGCTTCCACTAAGTTCGTATTGTATTTTGGGATGCGTTGGCATATTTGGTCAAGGTCCCGGGGGTCTCAGGTTGATTACGAATGGTTAACAGATTGAATTTGACCTTATGAAATTGTTGGTGGCAGCACATCTGCTGTAACCGCACATGCGAGGTTTTGGCCGCAGGTGCGAAGCCGCAGAAGAGGCCCAGAGGGTCGCAGAAGCGGTTCTGGGTGAGCAGGGACGTGGCGCAGGTGCGAGACCATTACCGCATCTGTGATGGCGCAGATGCGGCGTCCTTGAGCGCAAAAGCAGAATGGCTGGGGATGGCTGGGACCGCAGATGCGGTCGAGTTCCGCAGAAGCGGAACCGCACCTGCGCATGAGAAGCTGCAGAAGTGCTGGAGGGGCCGCAGATGCGGAGGTTGAGGGACCTGAGGGGAGCCGCATAAGCGAACTCGGAGTCGTAGAAGCAACTAAGGTTCCGCAGAAGCGAGATGTCGCTAGGCAGTGAGGTTTTATAAAAACGGGGTTTGGCCCCTTTTCTTTCATTTTCACTTGGTTTGGGCTATTTTGGAGTGCTTCAAGGGGAGATTTTCATCAAGCAACACAAGGTAAGTGATTCTCACCTATTACAAGTTAAATACATGATTTGTATAAGGATTTAAACATAGAAATTAGTCGAAATTGTGGGGGGATTTGGTAGAAAACCTAGAATTTGGTATTTTTGAATTTTGACCACGAAATTGGACGTGGAATTGAGAATAAATTATATATTTGAGTTCGTAATGTTATGGGTAATGTTTATCTTCGAAAATTTTCGGAATCCAGGCACGTGTGCCAGAGGGTTGATTTTATAGACTCTTCGAGCGGAGTTGAGAATTATCATGAATTGAATTATTATGAACATTAGAGTATATTTTGATTAGTTTGCATCTTGTTTGACTAGTTTTGGATCGGCGGGCATTTGTTTCTAACTCGGTGAGGGTTAAACTACCCCTAGGTGATGTATTTGTTATGTGCTACTTGTTGCGGGGGCTACGTACGCACAAGGTTAAGAGAGTCCGTGCGTAGCTAAATTCATGTTATGTCCGGGTAGACTAAATTCATAGCATATATGTGAGCTTTTTCCTGATTGAATTGTGACGACCTATCTGGTAAGGTCCAAAATAAATATACTTCGATTGAGGAGGTAGCTACTAGCTGAGAGTTTGAGTTATTGCTGAGAGGAGGACTGTGCCACGTATTATACTTGTTATTCCGCTGATTTACTCTGTCTCACACCTGTTTACTTATACTGTATCTGTCTTATTGGACCACTAGTAAGTGTTGATGTCGACCCCTCGTCACTACTTCTCTGGAGTTAGGCTAGATACTTACTGGGTACACATTGATTTACGTACTCATGTTATACTTGCTGCACTTTTTGTGCAGGTACATATATGTCTGGTGGTCTTTTGGGCGCAAAGGCGCGGCCAGGGACTTTACCGTGAGCTGCATTTCATGTTACGATCTGCAGGCTGCAGAGTCTCCATTAGAGTTATTTATATTCTCATGTCTAATTTGTATTCCAGACAGTTGTTATATTTTATTATATTTTCTAGTTGATACTCATGCACTTGTGACACCGGGTTTTGGGGGTTCCTACGGGTGGCTCATTATTGTAGTTCGTGTAAATATTATCCTTTATCCTGTAAATTCAATTTCATACTATATAATTAATGAAAGTTATGGTTTCAAAACACTAAAATGAGAAAATAAATGATCAATCACCGTTGGCTTGCCTGGCGGCAGTGTTAGGCTCCATCACGACCTTTAGTGGATTTTGGGTCGTGACAATACTCAAAGTACAAAAGTATATAATTGATGCACTTATGGTATATGTAAGGTCGTGTGGGGCCTAAATAGTTCATCATGTTCTATATTGCTAGTTGTTGAGCTATATTGTTATTGGTGCCCGTGTGGGGGCTTGTTTTGGACACGTTAAATTTTTGGATAGTCCTAGTTATAAGGGAAACTATGTCGAAAGTTTTAAGAATTCATAAAGATAGCAAGTATGGGGGCCATAAGTAAGTTGAGATTTTGGAAAGAAAGTATAAGACCCATATAGTCATAAGTGCCTATGCATAATGGTTGGAGATAAAAGGATGGTAGCTATATGCTTATAAGTGACTTGTAAAACATTCGAGGGCGGGGGAATGTATCACCCCGGAAAATTTCGAAATACTTTAGCGCTATTAAAAAAGTTGATGTGTGTTAATTACATTATTTTGTGTGCAGACGAGGACTATTAATAAGATGGATATTATTTGGATATGATAATAAGTGTACGAGGTGTATTTGAAGTGATATAGGGCATAAGGAGAGCCCTTGGGACAAATCAAGTTAGAAATTACATGATAGACTAAAGTTCCAAATGAGTACGCACAAGATCTAACTGTAGACGATCATATCTATATATATATATAAGGACTTATATGATGGAAAACCTATCAAATGAAAGATCTTCGAGTCTAATTTCTAACGCTTCAAACCGTTTGTCATTTGTACATTCCTACAAGAAGTTATGACTAAATTACCTAAGGCTGACAGAGGAGTGAACTGCGGATGCGAAGCATCCGGGGCCATGTCCGAAAGAAAGGTTGGCAGTGAAGTGCTGCCATAGCATCCAGGTCCGCGTCCGAGCTTCGAAGAGGAGTGAACTGGGGATGCGAAGCATCTGAGGCCGCGTCCGAAACCCAGAAATCCGGGCCTATAAATACAAAGTCGGGGGAGGAGAGTACTTTGAGTATTTGGGGTTAGGGTTCTTGAGGTAAAGGGGCGATTTTTCAACCCCTCTCACAATCATCAAACCTGCACGCATTCAGTTACCTTTCTAAGAGCTCCTTTCATTTCTCTTCTTTGCAGTTAGACTGTAGTTTCATAGATCTACATGGGAATCTTTGTCAGATCGATCATGCAGTTTTAAGCTCAAATTAAGTCCAATCAACCAAGGTAAGTTGTTAATGATGTTTTGGGTTGATTCTTACTCAATATACATGAGTTCTAACATCATTCTTGCATCCAAATGCTAGATTTCATCATCAAATCCTCAAGAACACTAAAATCACCAAAGTTGTGATTTTTCAAGATTGAGCTACTAGAGGTAATTTCAATGCTTCAAACTCGTTTATTATGAGTAGTTAGAAGTATTTGAAGCATTTGTTACAAGTTTTAATGGTTGAAATATTGGATTATAAAACTCTAGTTCATGGCATGAATAGTACTTTAGAGAAAATAAGAGAGAAGATGAATGTTAATCTTGGCGATGAAATTTATGAATACAATGAACCTCTGGAATTATTTGTAGCAAAAGATGGAAGTGATCAACTAAGTAATCACCCGAATTGTATATTTTGCAAGTGTTGATTATGTAAGACGATGATAGTAACTTGGTGGCATTGGACAATTGATGTAGTATCATTAATGACTTCGAATGTGTATTAAAACATAAGAATGAAGTTGAACGGTCTAGCATGTAAATCTATTTGGCGATTTGTGTTATTGGAGGCTTGTAGCCAACTTATGAGCCATATATCGATATTGATCAATATCTTATGTCATATTTGATATAATTAGGATATCTAATTGTAGATATCGACTTGTTGGTGATGTTTGAGCATTTTAATCAATATTGGAATGATGGAAGAGGATTGAGAGCTTGTGAATGTTAATAAAGCAAAAGCGAGGTAAGTTGATTAAAACTTACTCTTCTTGAGGTACTTTCTCTAAAAGCATGTTTCAAGTTAATACTTAAGTTGTTTGCAAATGTGCTTTTGTGCTTTGGGGACAAACAAGTGTGGATGTCTCCATGTACTAGAATATTATGTTGCATATGTAGTGTCATGCCGTTTTATGAAATTATATTTTAAACCTTGTTGGCAGAATGTCACTTAAGGTAAATGTTAAAAGTTTTTATCAAAACTTACGTATTGACAAGAGTATACATATTTGAGTGCTAAAGATAAGTTTTCATGGAAAGTATTTCTTTTGGAAATTGACGTATAGAATAGCACTTGTGGTATTTTTTAAAGATTGATGTTAAATTACTAAAGGTTTTAGCATGTAAAAGGTTGTTTATTTAATTTTTCGTTCAAATAATTTAGATTTTCTATAAATGCTATGAGTTGATAAAAATAGATCCTTTGAAGCTACTATGCTATGAATCTATTTTTGAAGTATCAAATATTTTGGGAGTTACTTGTGTTCACCGAGATTGACTTCAGATATATTGTGTTCGTTGTCATGAAACTACACGTGCCGCTATAGGCGTAGATGGCCAATTTGTGGTATAGACTACGGCAGAGTGCTCTCCCTCGAGAGAGTACTATTTTGTACTATTATTAGCATGGCTGAGTCGATTCGTATGACACTACGATGAGACGACCTGAGCAAGTAGGATATATGATACTTGCTGCTAGGTACATAACCTAGTTGACCTTCTTATGTCGGTGATGGTATAGTACTCCCAGTGAAAGG
Organism: Nicotiana tabacum; assembly: GCF_000715075.1. NCBI lineage: Eukaryota > Viridiplantae > Streptophyta > Magnoliopsida > Solanales > Solanaceae > Nicotiana > Nicotiana tabacum. Next base: position 66,351,449 of record NC_134083.1, on the reverse strand, counting down.
TAAGGATGATTTTCTTATGTTTAGGCCTAAGGAGCTGAAAGTGATTTCAATGACCTAAAACAAATGGAATGATTTTGTATGATTTTATCCAAAATCTTGGATTGATGTAAACATTTTAAAAGTTTATATTGTGGTTTATATTTTACTTGTCTTTTATTTAAAATGACAAGGATCATAAATTGATAAAACTTCTTATCGTTTTATATAAAATATTGATGCATTAGTTTTTTTTATAAAGTTTGTCTCAAGAACTTAAGTTAGAGAGAGTCTATGACACCTATTGAGTACCGTTGTAGTGTACTCATCCCTTAGGCCCCCCCTCCTCCAGGGTCCCGCTTACTTTACATGTTTCAGGATGATGTGTGATATGTGGCATGCGGTCAGGGCTAGGTTGACTCTCTTCCTGGGGTATATGGTGAGGCACCACTCCTATTTCATGGTAGCTATCATGGTGTTTTCTTAATTTATGCTAGTCAGATATTAGCCCAAGTGTTTGATTCTTTTATTTGGTATAAAATCTCCATAGATAGTTGTGAAATATTGTAGTAACGGGGTTGTACGCGACATACATGAAAGTATATTTATTTTACTTAGTCTCATTGTTATTATCATGAAAGACGTCATGTGTGATTTTGAATTGGAAAATATTTTATTATTTAATTTAAAATGTATATGATTTTCAAAGAGCTTCCGTACTTAAATTGGTTTTCATGCATATGATTTGGGTGCATCACATGGTTTGGTTCACTCGGGTTGGGTAGTGTGCCGAGTGTCGGTCACGTGGTTTTGGGTCGTGACATGTACAAAAATCGTCATGATCACAGTGTCAAGCAAAATCTAAGGGTGATGTCAAATATGATTGCTCAACTCAAAAGTGTTGGCCATGTTCTCTCTGATCAGCAGCAGGTTCAGGCAGTGATTTAGTCTATTCCCAATAATTGGGAACATCTGAAGGTTAACTTGACCCACAATGATAGCATCAAAACTTTTGCTGATGTTGCTCATCATGTGGAGCATGAAGACGAATGGTTTGGTGTTGCTAAAGTTGTACCTTATGCCTTTGTGGCAGAATCAAGTGGTACAAAGAGATCAAACTTCAAGCGCAAGAGAAACTGAAAAAAATGACGAAAAAGGTAAGGACACCGGAGAAGGATCCTCCAAGAAAAGAAACAAGCCAAATTCCAAGAAAGGAAAATGGTTCTACAAGAAAAAAGACAAGAGTAAGATGAAGTGCTACAATTTCCAAGTTCTAGGGCATTTTGCTCGTGAGTGAACTGAGCCGAAAAAGGTAGCATTTCAAAACGCTTATTTTAGTGTTATATATGTTTCTAGTATTGTTTTACTAACTGAATCTTATCCTGTTTGGATTGTAGACTCAGGGGCTACCGACCATGTGAGTCATGATAGAGAAGCGTTTATAAAGTTTCATCAAGTTCTACCTGCATCAAAGCATGTGTATGTGAAACATAATGCAAAGCTTGAAGTCAAAGGGATAAGTACTTGCAGAATGGACATGCGTGGTGGTCGATCTTTGATGTTGCATGACGTCCTATATGTTCCAAAGATTTGACGAAACTTAGTCTCTGTGTCTGTTCTTCTAGATTTAGATTTCAATTTGAACTTTATTCGCAATGGTCTTAGAAATACTCTAGACAATGTTTTTTTATGGCTTTGGACATCGTTATGATGGTTTTATTGTGTTAGATTTTAATCCTTCTACGTATAACTATTATGTTGGCCGTTGTGTTATGGCATGTTATTCTAGTAATAATAGTATTTATGTTATTATATGGCATGCAAGATTAGGTCACACGGGGCAGGATCAGATAAATAGATTGGCTAAGGAAGGACATTTAGGTTCTTTCTCTAAAATTAAAATGCCAACTTGTAAAATTGTCTTGCCGGAAAGATTACACGTAAACCATTTGGAAAGGCTAGGAGAGCTGATTTTTCATTGAAATTAATCCATTTTGATATATGTGGTATGTGAGGGCTAGGTGTGGTGATCTATATTTCATTACGTTCATTGACGATTTCACGCGCTTTGGTTATGTCTATTTGATTTCTCATAAACCTGAAGCACTTGAATGCTTTAAGAAATATTTGAATGAAGTTGAGAATCAATTAGACAAAAGGATTAAGGCCTTAAGAACCGATAGAGGGCGTGAGTATCTATCAAAGAATTTGAAGAATTGTGTAAGGAAAAGGGCATCACCAGACAATTAACTATTCCTTACACACCTCAGCAAAATGGTATAGCAGAAAAGAGGAATAGAACACTATTGGACATGATAAGGTCCATGATGGCGCATGCAAATTTACCTATCTCCTTTTGGGGAGATGCGTTATTGACTGTAGCCTACATATTGAATAAGTGCCTTCTAAATTAGTTTCTTACACTCCTTATGAGCTTTGGACCAGTCATAAACCAAACTTAAATGATTTACGACCTTGGGGTTGTATTGCATATATAAAAGATTCTTTTAGCAAGTTTGGAAAATTAGGCCCAAAAGACAAGAAATGTATCTTTGTAAGATATTCAGAACACTCCAAAGGATATGTGTTCATTAGTAAATTATAGGATGGAAGTGCTACTAAGATTGAATCACGAGATGTCATATTTCTGGAAAATATTTTTCCAAAGAAGGGCAAGATAAAGAATGGAGAGCCTCTTTATGAAATGTTGAACTCAGATAGTCAGCAAGTATCTTCTGACACAGCTATTAATAAAATCAATCAAAATATTTTTCTTGATCCGAGTGGGAGCGGAAGTTCTCAATCCCAAAATCCTTTTGGCGAATCTGAATTTCAACTACGAACGAGTACCCGAAAAAATATACCTAAACATACTTATGAGATTGATGATTACGTTTTATTGGTATCTCCCACAGAAATGGATGATCCAAAGTCTGTAACTAAGGCTTTATCGAGCCCTAGAAAAGATGAGAGAATGAAATCATTGAAAGAAGAATTACAGTCCATAAAAACCAACAAAGTCTGGGATCTAGTTAACCTTCCGCCTAGGCGTAGAGCCATTGGGAACAAATGGGTTCTAAAAATTAAACTCAAAACAGATGGGTCAATAAAAAGATATAAGGAATGATTGGTGGCAAAAGGCTTTACTCAATAAGCTGGGATAGATTATGAAGAAACATTTTCACCAGTTCTGAAGTTTACCTCAATTCACTTACTTTTGATTATTGTTGCACGTTTGAATTTGGAATTACATTAAATAGATGTGAAGACAGCTTTTCTCAATGGAGAACTAAATAAAGAAATCTACATGGAACAACCTGTAGACTTCATCGTTAAAGGCCAAGAAAAGAAGGTCTATAAATTGAAAAGATTTATTTATGGCCTGAAGCAATCTTCAAGGCAATGGTATTTGAGATTTCACAAGGAGGTTATCTCGTATGATTTCACCATGATCAATAAATACCATCGCATTTATGTAAAAAAGTCTAATGGGATGTTTGTAATTCTTTCTCTTTACGTGAATGATATTTTATTGGCCGAAAATAATTTGGAGTATTTGAAAACTATCAAGTCATGGCTTTCAGAGTCATTTGACATGAAAAATATGGGTGAGGTTGACTATATCCTTGGAGTTAAGATCCAAAGAGATCGTTCCAAAAAGTTATTGAGTTTATCTCAAGAAACTTATATAAAGAAAATTTTGGAGCGTTTTCGCATTAATAGTTGCAAATTCATGGATACTCTTATAGCGAGAGGTGAAACTTTAAGCCTTGAAATGTGTCCCAAGACTAAAAATGAAAAGGAAGACATGTCTCGAGTTCTGTACTCAAGTGTTGTCCGGAGCTTGATGTACAATATGATGTGTACTCACCTAGACATTTGTTATACTATAGATCTAGTTAGCAGGTATCAATCCAATCATGTAAGAGAACATTGGAAAGCCGTGAACAAAATTTTCAAATACCTGAAGGGAACTGCTGATTATTCACTATGTTATAGTGGAAATGATTTATACTTGAGAGGATATACAAATGTTGATTGGGCTGGTGACCCGAGTGATGGAAAATCAACATCCGGTTATGCTTTCATACTTAATGGCGGTGTTATTTCATGGAAAAGTAAGAAACAAACTTGTACTGCCCTTTTGACGATTGAAGCTGAGTTCGTATCTTGTGCGTCTGCAGTACAAGAAGTTGTTTGGTTGAATAGATTCTTTGAGCATTTGGATATTACAAAGAACTCTCAGGGTCCCATGACTCTATATTGTGATAGTCAAGCGGCTATTGCATACACAAAAGATCCTAAGTATCACAGCAAGACCAAACATATTGACATCAAGTATAACTTTGTAAGAGACATGGTAGCAAGTGGAGAGATAAATTTACAGTACATTACTATGCGAAATATAATAGTTGATCCTTTTACAAAGACTATATCTAGAGACCTATTTGAGAAACATGTTATGGCTCTAGGTTAACCTATTTAACGGGCCGGGTTGATCCGTTTCCGGCTCGACCCGAACCGGCAGTAACCCGGACAGGATCGGACCAGTAGTTAGGCGGCCGGGTGGGCTGGGTTAGGGGAGTTGGTCCATGTAAAACAAATTCGGTTAACTAGACCGGTCAAACCGGGTCAAGAAAAATCACGGTTGAACCGATTAACCGGACCGGACCATCCCGACCTGGTTTAACAATGATTTTTTGATTTTTTTTTTAAAAAAAAATCATTTGATTGTTGGTAACAACCCCCTCTTCTTCATTTCTTCACTCATCTCTCATTTCTCAAACTCAAATTCTCAATTCAAGTTAAATCATGCCATGTGATTCTCAAGTGTGCTCATATGTTTGGGAACACTTTGAGGTGGTATAAGAAAATGAAGAAGTTCACAAAGTAAAGTGCAAGAACTGTGGTCGAGTCTTAAATCTTTGTCGAAAGTGGGAGGGTACATGCTATTTAAGGAGGCATATGAAGAGTTGTCTTCAGCGTCCTCCAGAAATTCATATTTAAGATTTTAAGTTGATTTGAGACAATTTGTGTTATTTTAAAATTATTAGACGTATTATGCTTAATGTTTTAGTTTGTTAGATTAATTTGAAGTATTATTATGCAATGAAAAATTTGAAATGAAACTATGAAAGCCTTTGAATTTAACACTCCAGAAGATGGCCAACAAGGTCATATTAATTATGAAGAACTTACTAAGGCAATGCAAAACTTTTGAAGTTCTAGATTTATATTTAATAATTAAATTTTGAATTTACTCTTTTTTCATTAATTTAGTTGTTGTTAAATGTAAACTTTAATTTGCAAGTTTGAACTTGCAAATTATAAGTGCAATTATTTTCCATCTTCATTGTATTCTATTATCTTAAATTCTTAATGAAATATTCAAATATAAGAATTTTAAAGTCTTTGCATCATTTATTCAAACACTCTTTTTATAAGATTTTTTTTGTTTTATATTTTTACTTTAGTTATACAAAATACAAAAACACAAAATTTACACTAACTCGGCCCGGCCCCTTAGGCCCCAAACCATTCCGGTTCAATTTTTGACAGGATGGGGCCAGACCCGTTAAGCCCGATTCATAAAACCCGAAACCCGGCTCGGATCGGTGACCGACCAGACACTTTTTTTCTCGACCCGGCCCAGCCTACCCCGGCCCGGCCCACCCGTTTGTCACCTTTACTCTAGGTTTGTGAATGATATGGCTATGTTTATGTATTGTAAAATGACCTAATTATTATAATATGCTCATCAATATTTGACTCTTGAATTTATGTTCATATCTAGTATGCATGTAATGATATTTTATTGATAAAGTATGTCGAACAAGTCGCAAGATTGACTCTCTCACACGAGCAATCGCCTCTTACGTTGAGAATCGTGAAGAGATGAAACCTTATATAACCTTTAATGGTGCGAGGTCGTATTTCATTTATAAAGGTCGATCTTGACAACTGGCAGACTTACGAATTGCACCATTCGTTCATGACTTGTTTAGTAATCCAGATGCGAGTTTCTCGAAGAAGATGAATGAGGATTATTGAAGTGAGAAATTAGGGTTAAGACATTTGTAGGTGTCTAGACCAAGGCCTGTACGGTGTTGAATGAGTAAAATAACTAGACACACGCACTAATATATGGTGAGAACACCGTAACACGTGTTTCATCCCACGTGTGCTAACGACCAATGAGATCATGGAAGAATTGATCCCTGCTTCTTCATTGTGTGAGATCCCCAAAAGTTATATCAACTTTTATTATAATACCCTTTGACCTTTTAATATTTCTTGAAGTGCCAATCGATGTTGCTACTTTAGCATGTCACTAATATCCATGAGTGATTCGGCAATGCAGTGCATGTCTAGGAAAGTAGTTGATCTGTGATGGATAGTTTCGAGTAGAAAGGGAAGATAACTAAAATAAATAATTTAACTTGTATTCATAGGTCGACCATTACACTTACCATAGGGTAACAAGTGTAATTATGGATACAAAGTTAAACATGAAGGGATCAGATGAAATAACTTCTCAAAATAAGTTACTACACGTAAGTATGGTGGGGCAGTTTTTTGTTGATAACTACTATTTGAGTGCTCTTAAATATAGGGGTTTTGAACTTTGGCAGAGTGTGAGAAACACAAGAAAGGAAAAAAAATAGAGAAGTAAGTTCTCTTCTCTTCTTCCACATTAACACATAAAAAGACATTTACTTTGTGGCAATTTTGCTTTGTTTCCAAGAGATTCAAAGAGGACTTTGGAGTAATTTTCTGGGTTGTAACTTATACTTCGCTGCATTAACATATACAAACTTAAGCCTTACAAATCTCATTTGTACCCTTCTCGATTTGTGTGCGCAATCCGTACATGTTTCCGGAAAGCTTTCATGTTGAAAATTGATGAAAATAAGAATTTACACCTTAAAAGTTGATTTTATTTGACTTTGGTCAATATTTTTGGTAAATGGGCCCAGATATATATTTTGATGGTCTCAACGGGTCCGTATCGAATTATGGGACTCGGGCGTATGCCCGGAATCGAATTCGGAGGTCCCTAGCCCGAGTTACGAATTTTTTATGAAAATTAAAAGTCTAAAAATTAATTATTTTTAAGCATTGGTTGATATTTGGCCTTGTTTATACCAGGTCCGTATTTTTGGTTCCGGAGCCTGGTATAGATCCAATATAATATTTAAGACTTGTCTATGAAATTTAGTGAGAAACGGAGTTGATTTGACGTGATTCGGACGTCCAGTTGAGAAAATAAAAATTTTAAAGTGTTCTTGAGAATTTTATTTGATTTGGTGCTAAATTCGTAGTTCTAGGTGTTATTTTGGCGATTTGAATGCGCGAGCAAGTTTGTATAATATTTTTAAATTTATGTGCATGTTTGCTTTGGAGCCCCGAGGGTTCGAGTGAGTTTCGGATAGGTCACGGGATGTTTTGTACTTGTGAAATTCTGGTATTTTGCTGCAGCAGGTGTTCTGGCATGTCCTTCTTCACGTACACGAAGGTACTCCTGCGAACGCGAAGAGTAAACTGATGAGGCCGGAATTTCTTCATCGCGAACGCGAAGGCTTGGTCACGAATGCGAAGCGATGGGGGCATTATCCTTCGCGAACACGATAAGCCCATCGCGAACGCGTAGTGTTAGGCACTGGGGGGGGGGTCAGCCTTTTCTTCATCGCGAATGCGAGCAATGTCTCGCGAACGCGAAGTCCAGAGGAGGGTAGCCTACGCGAATGCGAACAATTTGTCGTGAACGCAAAGGCCTGGCAGCCAATGCTTTTCGCGAACGCGGCAGTGGCCTCGTGAACGCGATGCACACTGTCGCCCAGCACTTAACAGAATCCAAAAACGGGATTTAGCCAAAAATTCATTTTTCTCAAAAACCAAACGGGGAGAGGCGAGCTTTCAAGAGCCATTTCTTTCCCAATTTGTTGGTAAGTGATTCTAAACCATTTTCTTTCAATTACCCATTACGTTTCATGAATTATCAACCTAAAATCTAGAGTTTGCATGGTAGAATTAGGGGTTAGGGTAGAAACTAGGGATTTCGGAAATTTGGGGATTTAGACCTCAATTTGAGGTCGTATTCCAAAACCAATTACATATTCGGGATCGGGGGTGAATGGATAAATGAATTTTGGTCCGAACCTCGTGTTTTGACCAAACGGGCCCGGGGTCGAGTTTTTGACTTTTTGGAGAAAAATTTGGGAAATTTAATTTATGCAATATAATTGATTCCTTTAGCAACATTTGACATTATTGAGTCATTTTTGAATAGATACGAGTGGTTTGGAGGTGAATTTTAAAGGAAAAGTTGTGATTGAGAATTAAGTGGCTTTCGGAGCAAGGTAAGTGTTGTGTCTAACCGTGACTTGAGGGAATTAGGAACCTTAGACTATTTGCTATGTGAAATTCATGTGAGCGGCGTATATGTGAGGTGACGAGTACTTATGCGCCGCCAATTTACCTGTTTTCCATGTTTCTCTGTTTTTCTTATATTGTCTCTTTCCTATGCCTAATTACTACGTGTTATACTAGTGTTGTTCAATTTATCGTTCTTATCATGTTTACGAATTTTCTGGTGATAATTGAGTATTTATTTCAAAGTTGAGATTGATATTGTGGAACCAAATATTGAAGTAAGGTTTGTACTTGTTATTCTATCTCCCTGTTGTTATTTATGCATTGCATTATGGTAAGGGAGAGTGTTAATGCACGAAGGGTGATGTCGTGCCATATTGTGAGTGTTAATGCACGAAGGGTGATGTCGTGCCATATTGTGAGTGTTAATGCACGAAGGGTGATGTCGTGCCATATTGTGAGTTAATGCACGAAGGGTGATGACGTGCCATGATATGAGAGTTAATGTACGAACGGTAATGCCGTGCCTTTTCTATTGATTTTATGGTGAGATTGAGAATAAAAGCACGAAGGGTGATGTCGTGCATTTTTCCTTTACTGTATTCGTGCTCCTGTTGATTCATAGTATATTGATTGTTCCGGTTCTTATTCTGCTGTAGCTCTTTATTTCGTATTTCCCCCAGCATGTTTCCCCCTCCCGATATTTCTTGTCTAGCTCTTCATTACTATTATTTGTATATACACTGTTAAATTGTACAGGTTGATTTGTAGGTGCCTTGCCTTAGCCTCGTCACTACTTCGTCAAGGTTAGGCTCGACACTTACCAGTACATGGGGTAGGTTGTACTGATACTGCACTCTACACTTTCTGTGCAGATTTTGGTACCGGCTTGGATTGCTCAAGATTTTACTATTGGACCGCTATCCGGAGAGTCAAGGTAGATATGTCGGCGTTCATAGACCTTGAACTCCCCGTCTATCTTTTCTGTTCAACTGTTTCTTTCATTCAGACAGTTGTATTTCTTTCAGACTATTACTTGTAGTAAATTCTAGAATGCTCGTGAATTGTGACTCCTGATCCCAGTGGTAGTAGTTAACACAGTTTTCATATTAGTGAGAACTTATTATATTTTATCTTAGCTAATTATTGTTATTTACTGAATGGAAATAAGGATTTGGTTTAATGATTCTCTAACATTGGCTTGCCTAGCAAGTGAAATATTAGGCGCCATCACGGTCCCGACGGTGGGATTTTCGGGTCGTGACAAGTTGGTATCAGAGCACTAGGTTGCCTAGGTCTCACGATTCACGAGCAAGCTTAGTAGAGTTTGTGCTTATCTTCCAATGGCTATGAAGTTTAGGAAAAAATTTCACTTCTATTCTCCTCTGTCGTGCGATGTTGTTTTCTCAATACTGATTGAACTCTTCTACTCTTATTCTCTCACAGATGGCGAGAACACATACCGCTTCCTTAGCTGAGCAGCAGCTAGAGCCTCCAGTGGCAGCTCCTACGAGGAGCAGAGGCCGAGGCAGGGGCAGGGCTCAGCCCAGAGCCCAAGAAGCAGCCCCAGCAGTGGAGCCTCAGATAGAGCTTGACGAGGAGGTTCTAGCCCAGACTGTTCCTGCCGGACCAGCTCAGGTTCCGGAGGGGTTCATTGCCACCCTAGTACTTCAGGACGCTTTGGTCCGTTTGGTGAGCCTTATGGAGAGTGTGGCCCAGACTGGCGCATTTCCCATGGCACTAGCCATCTCTCAGGCTGGAGGAGGAGCCCAGACTCCCACTACTCCCGCTCCGGAGCATATGGCTCCCCAATATCAGGCTCTAGCAGCTCAGCCAGTCGGAGTAGTTCAGCCGGTTGTTGCGGCACAGGTCGGAGATAGGCCAGCTATGTCTTCTGAGGCCTTATGGATATTGGACAGGTTTACCAAGCTCTTCCCATTTCACTTCAGTGGTGCCCCTTCAGAGGATCCCTAAGAGTATCTCGACAGCTGTCACTAGGTTCTACAGAATATGGGTATAATGGAGACCAATGGGGTAGATTTTGCTGCATTTCAGATGACTGGTTTCGCCAAGAAATGGTGGAGGGATTATTTGTTGACCAGACCAGATGGATCGCCTGCTCTTACTTGGGACCAATTCTCTTAGCTCTTCATAGAGAAGTTTCTGCCTATCACATTGAGAGAGGAACGTTGTCGTCAGTTCGAGCGTCTCCAGCAGGGCAGTATGACTGTTACTCAGTATGAGACCCATTTTGTGGATTTGGCCCGTCATGTTATTCTTCTGCTTCCCACCTAGAGAGAGAGGGTGAGGAGGTTTATTGACAGACTTGCTCAACTATCAGATTGGAGATGGCTAAGGAGACTGGGAGTGAGATTTCTTTTCAGGCGGCTGCTAATATCGCCAGACGAGTTGAAATGGTTCTTACTCAGGGAGGTCAGGGGTCTGACAAGAGACCTCGTCATTCCGGTGAGTTCAGCGGTGCCTCATCTAGAGGCAGAGGTACTTTTGGTAGAGGCCATCCTCCCAGGCCGTTTCATTCAGCACTCCAAGCATCCCACTGTGTCAGGAGGTCGTGGTCCTCATATACCTTATTCCGACCAGCTAGCCTACAGTGCACCACCAGCTCTTATTAGTGCACCTCTACTCCAGAGTTATCAGGGTGGTTACTTAGGTCGACATGGTCAGTTTTAGGGTCAGCAGTCACAGCAGCCGAGGTCATATTATACTTGTGGTGATCCGAGGCACATTGCTAGATTTTTCCCTCGGGCAACGGGCAGCTCACAATATCAGAGTTCCCGTGCCATGGTTCCAGCACCAGTTGTTGCACCACCTGCTCAGCCCGCCAGAGTCAGGGGTCAGGTAGCCAGAGGTAAAGGCCAAACTGTTAGAGGTGGAGGTCAGGTCGTTAGAGGTGGAGATCAGCAAGCTAGAGGCCATCCCAGAGACGTAATTCAGAGTGGTGGGGCCAGCCTCGATGTTATGCTTTCCTAGCTAGGCCTGAGGCTGAGTCATCTGATGCTGTTATCACAGGTACTGTTTCAGTTTGCAGTAGAGATGCTTCAGTTCTATTTGATCCGGGGTCTACTTACTCCTATGTATCATCCTATTTTGCTTCATATTTGGTTGTGCCCCGTGATTCTTTGAGTTCTCTTGTGTATGTGTTTACACTAGTAAGAGATTCTATTGTTGTAGATCGTGTTTATTGTTCGTGTGTGGTCACCATTGGGAGTCTTGAGACTCATGTAGACCTTCTACTTCTCGATATGGTTGATTTTGATGTCATACTGGGTATGGATTGGCTGTAACCTTATCATGCTATATTAGATTGCACGCCAAGACGGTGACTTTATCCTCGCATGGGTTGCCTCGATTAGAGTGGAGAGGGACTCTTGGACATTCTACCAGCATGGTTATCTCTTATGTGAAGGCTCAACATATGGTCGAGAAGGTGTGTCTAGTTTACTTGGCTTATGTCCGCGATTCTAGTGCGGAGGTTCCTTCCATGGAGTCAGTGCTGGTTATTTATGGGTTTCCAGAGGTGTTTCCTGTAGATCCGCCGGGGATGCCACCCGACAGGGATATTGATTTGGCCCCGGGCACTCAGCCCATTTACATTCTGCCATACCGCATGGACCTGCCAAAGTTGAAAGAATTGAAGGAACAGTTGAAAGATTTGCTTGATAAGGGCTTCATTAGAACTAGTGTCTCACCCTGGGGTGCACCAGTATTGTTTGTGATGAAGAAAGATGGATCGATGAGGATGTATATAGATTATTGGCAGTTGAACAAAGTCACCATCAAGAACAAGTATCCATTGCCGAGGATTGATGATTTATTTGATCAGCTTCAGGGTGCCCAGGTCTTTTCAAAGATTGATTTGAGATCTAGCTACCATCAGTTGAGGATTAGGGAATCTGATGTCCCTAAGACAGCTTTTCGGACTCGGTATGGGCATTATGAGTTTCTAGTGATGTCATTTGGGCTGATAAATGCCCCAGCAGCATTCATGGATTTGATGAACCGGGTGTTCAAGCTTTACTTGGATTCCTTTGTGATTGTGTTTATTGATGATATCTTGATCTACTCCCACAGCCGAGAGGAGCATGAGAAGCACCTTCAGATCGTTCTTCAGACTCTGAAAGACAGTCAGTTATATGCTAAGTTCCCAAAATCCGAGTTTTGGTTGAGTTCAGTTGCTTTCTTAGGTCACGTTGTATCAGCAGAGGGTATTCAGGTGGATCCTAAGAAGATTGAGGTAGTCCAGAACTGGCCTAGACCCACATCACCTATAGAGATTCATAGTTTCTTGGGTTTGGCGGGCTACTACCGTCGATTCGTGGAAGGGTTTTCATCCATAGCAGCCCCGTTGACCAGGTTGACCCAAAAGGGTGTCCCGTTCAGATGGTCAGACGAGTGTGAGGCGGGCTTTTAAAAGCTCAAGACAACTTTGACTACGACACCGGTATTGGTGTTACCCACAGGTTCAGGGTCTTATACAGTATATTGTGACGCATCTCATATTGGTCTGGGTGCGGTATTGATGTAGGGTGGCAAGGTTATTGCATATGCTTCATGGCAGCTGAAGGTTCACGAAAAAAATTATCATGTTCATGATCTAGAGTTGGCAGCCATTGTTCACGCGCTGAAGATTTGGAGGCACTACCTTTACGGCATGCCATATGAGGTATTCATGGATCATCGGAGCTTGCAGTATTTGTTCAAGCAGAAGGAACTCAATTTGAGACAGAGGAGGTGGTTGGAGCTATTGAAAGACTATGATATCACCATATTGTATCATCCCGGGAAGGCCAATGTGGTGGCCGATGCCTTGAGTAGAAAGTCAGCTAGTATGGGTAGCCTTGCATATATTCCAATTGGTGAGAGACTGCTTGCATTGGATGTTCAGGCCTTGACCAATCAGTTCGTGAGGTTAGATGTTTTGTAGCCTTGCATATATTCTAATTTGTTTGAGTGTATCAGAGATCTGCAATATGATGATCCTCATTTGCTTGTCCTTAGAGACACAGTGCGGCACAGTGGTGCCAAGCAGGTTACTGTCGGAGATGACGAAGTTTTGAGGATGTATGGTCGTATTTGTGTGCCTAATGTGGATGGACTTCGTGAGTTGATTCTTGAGGAGGCCCACAGTTCCCGGTATTCTATTCATCCGGGCGCCGCCAAGTTGTATCAGGACCTGTGGCAGCATTATTGGTGGAGGATGAAGAAGGATATAGATGCATATATAGCTCGGTGTCTAAATTGTCAGCAAGTCAAGTACGAGCATCAGAGACCTGGTGGTTTGCTTCAAAAGATAGAGATTCCTGAGTGGAAGTGGGAGCGTATTACTATCGATTTCGTTGTTGGACTCCCATGGACTTAGACGAAGTTCGATGTTGTTTGGGTCATTGTGGACAGGCTGACTAAGTCAGCGCACTTCATTCCTGTTGCAGTTTCATATTCTTCATAGTGGTTGGTTGAGATTTATATCCGCGAGATTGTCCGTCTTCACGGTGTGCCCGTGTCTATCATTCTAACGGAGACATGCAGTTCACCTCGTACTTCTGGGGAGCAGTACAGCGTGAGTTGGGCACGCGGGTTGAGTTGAGCACAGCGTTTCATCCTTAGACGGGCGGATAGTCCGAGCGCACTATTCAGACCTTAGAAGATATACTCTGCGCATGTGTTATAGACTTCGGAGGATCATGGGATCAGTTTTTGCCCCTTGCAGAGTTTGCCTACAACAACAGCTACCAGCCGAGCATTCAGATGGCTCCCTATGAGGCACTATATGGTAGACAGTGTCGATCGCCGGTCGGATGGTTTGAGTCGGGAGAGGCTCGGTATTTGGTACAGATTTGGTACACGATGCCTTGGACATGGTCAAGATTATTTAGGATAGACTTCGCACAGCTCAGTCCAGGCAGAAGAGTTATGCCGACCGCAAGGTTCATGATGTTGAATTCATGGTCGGGGAGAGAGTATTGCTTCAGGTGTCACCCATGAAGGGTGTGATGAGGTTCGGAAAGAAGGGCAAGTTGAGCCCTAGGTATATCGGACCTTTTAATATTTTGGAAAGAGTGGGAGAGGTGGCTTACAGGCTTGCGTTGCCACCTAGTTTATCAGCAGTTCATTCGGTATTCCATGTGTCCATGCTTCAAAAGTATCACGGCGATCCGTCCCATGTGTTAGATTTCAGCTCTATACAGTTGGACAAGGATTTGACTTACGAGGAGGAGCCGGTGGCTATTCTGGCCCGACAAGTTCGCCAGTTGAGATCAAAGAGTTACCCTTCAGTTCGAGTGTAGTGGAGAGGTCAGCCTATTGAGGCAGCTACTTGGGAGTCCGATTCCGATATGCGGAGTAAATATCCCCACCTTTTCACCAGCCCAGGTACTTTTCTATGTCCGTTCGAGGACGAACAGTTGTTTTAGATGTGGAGAATGTGATGACCCAAAAGGTCATCTTATGTTTTAGAACTTGAATCTGAGCTCTTAAGCCTTACAAATCTCATTTTTACCCTCCTTGATTTGCATGCGCAGTCTGGACATGTTTCCGGAAAGCTGTCATGTTGAAAATTGATGAAAATAAGAATTTATACTTTAAAAGTTAATTTTATTTGACTTCGGTCAACATTTTTGATAAACATGCCCGGATCCATGTTTTGATGGTCCCGGTGGGTCCGTATCAAATTATGGGACCTGGGCGTATGCCCGGAATTGAATTCGGAGGTCCCTAGCCCAAGTTATGAATTTTTGATGAAAATTAAAAGTCTAAAAATTAATTGTTTTTATGAATTGGTTGATGTTTGGCCTTGTTGATACCAGGTCCGTATTTTTGGTTCCGGAGCATGGTATAGATCCAATATAATATTTAAGACTTGTCTGTGAAATTTGGTGAGAAACAGAGTTAATTTGACGTAATTCGGACGTCCAGTTGAGAAGATAGAAATTTTAAAGTGTTCTTGAGAATTTCATTTGATTTAGTGCTAAATTCGTAGTTCTAGGTGTTATTTTGGCGATTTTATCACGCGAGCAAGTTCGTACGATATTTTTAGACTTGTGTGCATGTTTAGTTTGGAGCCCCGATGGATCGGGTCAGTATCTGATAGGCCACGGGATGTTTTGGACTTGGGTAATTCTGGTATTTTGCTGCATCAGGTGTTCTGGCATGTCCTTCGCGTTCGCGAAGGTACTCCCGCGAACGCGAAGAGTAAACTAATGAGGCCGGAATTTCTTTTTCGCGAACGCGACAAGCCCATCGCGAACGCGTAGTGTTAGGCACTGGGGGGTCAGCCTTTTCTTCATCGCGAACGCGAGCAATGTCTCGCGAACGCGAAGTCCACTGGGGGTAGCCTACGCGAACGTGAAAAGTGTCTCGCGAACGCGAAGGCTTGGTAGCCAATGCTCTTCGCGAACGCAACAGTGGCCTCGCGAACGCGATGCACACTTTCGCCCAGCACATAACAGAATCCAGAAACGATATTTAGCTAAAGATTCATTTTTCTCAAAAATCAAACGGGGAGAGGCGATTTTTCAAGAGCCATGTCTTCCTCAAATTGTTGGTAAGTGATTCTAAACCATTTTCTTTCAATTACCCATTACGTTTCATGAATTGTCAACCTAAAATCTAGAGTTTTCATGGTAGAATTAGGGGTTAGGGTAGAAACTAGGGATTTCAAAAATTTGGGGATTTAGACCTCAATTTGAGGTCGGATTCCAAAACCAATTACATATTCGGGCTAGAGGGTGAATGGGTAAATGGATTTTGGTCCGAACATCGGGTTTTGACCAAGCGGGCCCAGGGTCGATTTTTTCACTTTTTGGAGGAAAATTTGGAAAATTTAATTTATGCAATATAATTAATTCCTTTTGCAATATTTGACATTATTGAGTTATTTTTTACTAGATACGAGTGGTTTGGAGGTGAATTCTAAAGAAAAAGTTGTGATTGAGAATTAAGTGGCTTTCGGAGCAAGGTAAGTGTTGTGTCTAACCGTGACTTGAGGGAATTAGGAACCTTAGACTATTTGCTATGTGAAATTCATGTGAGCGGCGTATATGTGAGGTGACGAGTACTTCTGCGGCGCCAATTTACATGTTTTCCATGTTTCTCTGTTTTTCTTATATTGTCTCTTTCCTATGCCTAATTGCTACGTGGTATACTAGTGTTGTTCAATTTATCGTTCTTACCATGTTTACGGATTTTCTGGTGATAATTGAGTATTTATTTCAAAGTTGAGATTGATATTGTGGAACCAAATGTTGAAGAAAGGTTTGTACTTGTTATTCTATCTCCCTGTTATTATTTATGCATTGCATTATGGTAAAGGAGAGTGTTAATGCACGTAGGGTGATGTCGTGCCATATTGTGAGTGTTAATGCACGAAGGGTGATGTCGTACCATACTGTGAGTGTTAATGCACGAAGGGTGATGCCGTGCCATATTGTGAGTGTTAATGCATGAAGGGTGATGTCGTGCCATATTATGAGTGTTAATGCACAAAGGGTGATATCGTGCCATATTGTGAGTATTAATGCACGAAGGGTGATGCTATGCCATATTGTGAGTGTTAATGCACGAAGGGTGATGTCGTGCCATATTGTGAGTTTTAATGCACGAAGGGTGATACCGTTCCATGATATGAGAGTTAATGCACGAAGGGTGATGTCGTGCCTTTTCTATTGATTTTATGGTGAGATTGAGAGTAAAAGCACGAAGGGAGATGTGGTGCATTTTTTCTTTACTGTATTCGTGCTCCTGTTGATTCATAGTATATTAGTTGTTCCAGTTCTTATTCTGCTGTAGCTCTTTATTTCGTATTTCCCCCAGCATGTCTCCCCCTCCCGATATTTCCTTTCTAGCTCTTTATTACTGTTATTTTTATATACATTGTTAAATTGTACAGATTGATTTGTAGGTGCCTTGCCTTAGCCTCCGTCACTACTTCGTCGAGGTTAGGCTCGACACTTACTAGTACATGGGGTCGGTTGTATTGATACTGCACTCTGCACTTTCTGTGCAGATTTTGGTACTGGCTCGGGTTGATCGAGATTTTGCTATTGGATCGCTATCCGGAGACTCAAGGTAGATATGTAGGCGTTCACAGACTTTGAAGTCCCCGTCTATCTTTTGTGTTCTACTGTTTCTTTCATTCATACGGTTGTATTTCTTTCAGACTATCACTTGTAGTAAATTCTAGAATGCTCGTGAATTGTGACTCCGGATCCGGGTGGTAGTAGTTAATACAGATAAGTATTTGGCTTAATGATTCTCTAACGTTGGCTTGCCTAGCAAGTGAAATATTATGCGTCATCACGGTCCCGACGGTGACAATTCTGGGTCGTGACACTTTAGAATTACTAAATACAAATTACTACTATTACTTTTGTTCGGTGCTAAAAAAAATATTATCCTTATATAAAATGAAATGGAGGGAATATTACTTCCGTAATCAAATATTACGTCTTTGTTATAAAATAAAGATTGTAAAAGAAATAAACTGAAGACAAGTATAGAGGGAGATTGATATTTTATTCAACTTCAAACTTATGTTCATAATGAACTGAAAACTTCTCTATTTATAGAAGAAAGGAAGCAGCTGCGAGGCTTTTCAGGAAGAAGCTGCGAGGCTTTTCTTGAGTTGCTTGTAAGCTGTATGCATGAGCTGCTTGCAGCTTGCCTGTTTAATAAGAAGTTGTTGCAAATTATTTCATTGAGTTGCTTGCAACCTGCCTGCATCAGCTGCTTGTAGATAAACTTCAATAGAGTACCAAACGGATAATCTTCTTCAGGAAGATTATCTATAGCGGAGTAATAAATGGACATCCACATTATAATTATTTTCATAACACTCCCCCTTGGATGTTCATTAAAAGATATTGTGCCTCATTAAAACATTACTAGGAAAAACCCAGTGGGAAAATTCTAGTGAAAGAAAAAAGAGTGCACATATTTAGTAATAGGCAATTCTAGCTGCCTCATTAAAAACCTTACAAGAAAAACCCCATGGGAAAAACCTTAGTAAGGAAAAAAGAGTACAACGCGTATTTCACTCCCCCTGATGAAAACCTTGTTGCAAATATTTGAGTCTCTGCATATCAATCTTGTATACCACCTTCTCAAAAGTTAAAGTTGGCAAAGATTTAGTGGACAAATCTGCTAGATTGTCACTTGAACGGATTTGTTTCACATCGATGTCACCATTTTTTTAAAGATCATGTGTGTAGAATAATTTTGGTGAAATGTGCTTTGTTCTATCTCCTTTTATAAATCCTCCCTTTAATTGAGCTATGCATGCAACATCGTATTCGTATAATATTGTGGTTTTTGTTTTATCACATTCCAAACCATATTTTTCTTTAATAAAATGAATCAATAATCTCAACCATATGCATTCCCTACTTGCTTCATGAATAGCTATTATCTCAGCATGATTTGAAGAAGTAGCAACAATTGATTCCTTTGTGGAGCACCATGATATGAAAATACCTCCACATGTAAACACGTACCCGATTTGAGATCGAGCTTTATGGGGATCAGATAAATAATCTGCATCTGTATAACCAACAAGATCTGCACTACCTTTGTTAGCATAAAACAAACCCATATCAAGAGTTCCCTTTAAATATCGCAATATATGGTTAATCCCATTCCAATGTCTTCGTGTAGGAGAAGAGCTATATCTTGCTAGTAAATTATTAGAAAATTCTATGTCAGACCTTGTAGCATTAGCAAGATACATAAGTGCACCAATTGCACTAAGATAGGGTGTTTCAGGACCAAGGAGTTCCTCATCCTCTTCTGGAGATCGGAACGGGTCCTTATTCATTTCAAGTGATCGAACAATCATTGGTGTACTCAATGGGTGCGCTTTGTCCATGTAAAAGTGTTTTAAGACCCTTTATGTATTGACAGATTGATGGATAAAGATCTCGTCTGCTAAATCTTGAATTTGCAGACCAAGATAAAGTTTTGTCTTTCCAAGATCTTTCATCTCAAATTCTTTCTTAAGATATTCAATTACCTTTTGGAGCTCTTCTGGAGTTCTAACAAGATTTATGTCATCAACCCATTTTCTTTATAAAAATACATGGACAAATAACATCATTTATGTAATCTTCTTTCAACAGATATTCACTAAGGCGATTATACTACATGCGCCCAGATTGCTTTAAACCATACAAATATCTTTGTAATCTGATTAAATACATTTTTCGAGATTTTGAATTTGCTTCATGCATTTCAAATCCTTCAGGAATCTTCATATAGAATTAATCAAATGAGTGATATAGGTTATGACTTACATTTAAATGGCATGACATCTTCAGGTGTCTGGACTACAAATCTGATCCTCACAATCTTTTACAATATTGTGCACTATATTGTATCAAATATATCGTCGACGATCATTTCGTATCAGTTTGCAAGCGACATAACTTGTTGAGATCTCATCACTTTCTTTATTTTCAAGTACCTAAACTTCTTCTGGAGTTTCATTAAATGCTATGTCATGGGTTCTTCTAGAACTTATTTCCTCCTTATTATGATCATTTTGATCATTTGCTCCTATTCTTTTCAAGGATTGTTATCGTTGGAACCGAGTGGTCTACCCCGCTTCATGCGTACAGTAAACCCTATCATTCAGTGACTTTAATTTTAATAGGAGCATTTGCAGCTGAAATATGATATTTAATTTTGGATCAGCAAATGCTTCTGGCATTTGACTTGAATTATCTTCTAAGTGAGGATCATATTAATGATAATTCGATTCATATAGCATATTTTCCAGCTGTTTTATTCAATCCCCCAAATGTTAGAAAAACTAACTCATATCCCCAATCTTCTTTGGGAAATATATCTTTGTGCATTGTGGTAGAGTAATTAATCATATACCACACATTAAAAGTTATTAGATAGTAAAAATATTTGTTTTATGATCCTAAACCAATTGTGAGGGGATGACTTATCATATTTTATTGGTCTGATGCATACAAGTGTTGTTGTATGCAATGTAGAAAATCTTGAACCAACACATAAGGCTTTATTCTCATAAGCAATAGTTTAGCCATTAATAGGAGGTATTCAATTCTAAACTAGCTTGGATATAAACCAGCATCATCAAGATGAACTATCTTGATTTCATAATCTGAAAATTATGCTCTTAATTGAGAAAGGCAATTTCAAATGCCAAACTGTAGGTTGATAATAAACACACATGTAACCATCTCATATATGTATCTATAAGTGGTTCACATGATAGGTGAATGGGCCCATATTAACCTTTTATATATTCCAGAATTCAGGGATTTTAGTCCCAACTTTAGCTAGTATAATCAAGTTATTATGAGAACAAGCAACACAAGAGAATTCTTGAAGAATCTTCTAGTTCTTCAGTATATGCTTATCTGAATTCTCAAATAGATCATTTAAAAATGGCAAATGAAAACTTCAAGTTTATCCTGGCATGTGCTATCTCTAAGTAAACTTCTGGTTTACTATGGCATAAACTTTTGCATCAGTAAACTTTTGATTTACTATGGCTACTTTTGTATCAGTAAATTTCTGATTTACTGTGACTGCTTTTGTATTAGTAAACTTCTGGTATATTGTGATACATGATGTAGTACAAACTTGAAGAATAAGGCAGGTATCTTCTCACATACATATTTACCCCATATGATTGTGGAAACATGAAAATTTTCAATCTTTCAATCATTTATAGTCTCAGTATGACAGTCATATGTATTAGTAAACTTCGGTTTATCATAACATATATTTTGACCACAATAATGACAAATAAGCTCTTCGGGAGCCTTTCATTTATTGTCCACAATCAAATATTATTCAGACACTACTTGTGTCATGTGTCTTCTAGACAAACAGTTAGCTCTTCAGGAGCTTTTGTTGTACTATCAAATATTGTTCAGACACTTCTGGTGTCATGAGAGAAAATCATAATCAAATGAACAATATAAAGTTAATTCTAAATTTATAAATGACGAAAATTAAGAATTTTAATATTTCTACCACTAACTTTGTGACAAAAGAGAAATATCATTAACATCTGAATATTTTGTATCAATACGGCAACCACATAGTCATTGCATCTTTTAAGGAAAGATACACAAGTTGTTATTTCCTTCGGGGAACTCAATAACTAACCATAATATATTAATGTGATTGTAGTAGAATACAAGAATGCTTTTGCCTTAGAATGATACTTAATAAAATTATCCAAGATGTTTTACGTACAACAAGTACGTGTGGCAATGATCTTTATGCTACAAAAATAATATTTATATCATCTATTATTCGACCTCTTCAGGAGGTGAGTTGTGGTATTTCTTCATTCACTCTAGGGAATAAAAATGTACTTCAAAAATAACTTTGAATAGCTCATTATTTTGTTTAAGCACATAAAGATACTGCTTCAAAATATTTTCCTACTTCAGGAGAAAATTTCAATTGTGTTACTTCTTCAGGAGCAAATTTAAAATACGAAATATTGAGTATATATTGTCTCAATCATATTAACTCTTCTGGAGGTGAATTGTAATATATTTACAACAAGAGTGTGTTCATATTTACGACTTTATTAATATTATCACATTCACTTCAGGGAATTGATTAATATTTATCAAAAATTCTCATCCTTCAGGAAATCGAACATAATTATCTAAACGCGCATTAATTACATCAAATTGTGATGCTTCAACCTCTTTTAAAATATTTACTACTTCATGAGCAAATCGAGGCGTGCATGTAATATAGAGAATATTTCTCTAGCTTATCTTTAATTGTAACCATAGAAAGCCTAAATTATCACTTCTGGTGGTCATAGGCATATACCACTTCTGGTGGTTAACAAAATTTAGTTACAATGAGATATACGAAATATAACCACTTCTGGTGGTTGTATATTTCTTGCAAACTCTGCTGGAGTTTAAGTGGATCTAACAATGTTATCCACTTTGTAATCCTTTATTAAGATAATAAGGATGAAAACAAATACCAAAATAGGCACTGTATACGTAACATATAACCAAGCAAGCGATGATAAAGATATTAAAATATAAGCAAAAGACTCAAATTAAATTACGCAAATTTGGCCACTCCATATGTAAGTGATATCTACATCACTACTGTCAAGAAGAAAAACTCACCACCTCAAGGATATAATCTGCCTTATGATGCTCAGAATGAACAAGATTTGACCACGGACATAAGAGTGTCGCCTTACATTGGAGATGAACACTGAAATAAAAATTAAATTCGATGTAAGTGCTCAAAATGGCAGAGTCTCGTGCTGATAACGTGTTATAAAATAAAGACTAAAAGAAATAAACTGAAGACAAGTATAGAGGGAGATTGGTATTTTATTCAACTTAAAACTTATGTTCATAATGAACCGAAAATTCCTCTATTTATAGAAGAAAGGAAGCAGCTGCGAGGCTTTTCAGGAAGCAGTTGCGAGGCTTTTCTTGAGCTGCTTGTAAGCTGTGTTGCATAAGCTACTTGCAACCTGTCTGTTTAATAAAAATCTGCTGCAAATCATTTCATTGAGTTGCTTGTAACCTGCCTGCATCAGCTGCTTGTAGATAAACTTCAATAGGGTACCAAACGGATAATATTCTTCAAAAAAATTATTTATAGCAGAGTAACCAATGGATATCTTACATTATAATTATTTTTATAACAGTATATTTACATTATGGCGTTATTTAGCGGGATTTATCATGAATGATAAAGTCTTCCTGAGGAGCGTGGAAGAGCGCCAGGTAGGACTGACGAAGATTTTGAAAATTGAACCCTAACAACGGCTACTTCTCTAGACATAATACATCACTAGTTCACTACCACTGACCAGAGAATCCACTCTATCACTCTAATTCGTCCAAAATCTCCATAATTGTAAAATTTCAAGCTCTGATTTCTTCCATGGCTTTGTCAACGCCCGATTCAAATCGCTTCAAACTACCCATCGCTGGCCCAAGAATCTCGCGCAGAGTACGAATTGTTGGAAAAATCCGAGGATTTACAGACCAAGAGTCTGAAATATCGGGTCGAGATTTGAAACCGTGGGTCACTGTGTGCCGGCACAAAGAGAGCGATTCGGATCCCGAAAAAGTTACAATCTCATTCGGAGATGAAGGGAGTAGGTAATTATAAATTGTATCGATACGTTGATTATGTTCAATTGTTTTGATTTTAACATACCCTTTTTCGTTCCGGTTTTAAATTTACTGAAGTAAACCCAATATTAGTTTGTTTTAGTTACAGGCGCGGGTTGAGGTTAAGCCTGCTGCATTAGGCCCCAAGATATCAAAAGCCCCAATTCTTACTACTATTAGATATAATAGTATATATATACAATTATTGTTTCAAATTTTGCATTTGTTTTTGGAATTTGATTGTAGTAGTTTAAAATGAACAAATTATGTAAGTTTTTCTCTCTCACTAATTAATACATTTATCTTCCTTTTGTTTTTTATTATTCCTCCTCCACATAGATTCATTTTTTTTTCTGTTTAAGACTGATTTCATTTTTCAATTTTAACACGATTTGCCTGAATAAGCTATATAAGAATGAGTAGATAAAAATGCATTTGAATGTAAATACATACGATTTGCCGCGATTTCATTTTGCACCTCAAAAAGCTAGAAGAATGAACGGTAAATAAAAATATATATTCATCAAATAAGTTTTAGGCCTCTTATCGAAATTTAGCTTTAGGGCATCAATTTTGTTATGCCGAAGATTCCCATTTGTAAATGTGTTTTCTACATGATTTTGTTTCTTTTGACATTGATTGGTGCTAGGCTTCCTTTTTTTTTGGTGAAATGTTTTGAGATTCTCTAGTATTTTGCAGTCGCAAAGATAGATATGAATTAGATAATTGCTATGAACAAGACGAGGATAATGCTGTAGTATTCTCAAGAGAGGTAAAGCCACTGATAGCAGAAGTTCTCAGCGGTCGAAATGCATCCATTATTGCATATGGGGCAAGAGGCAGTGGAAAAACCCAAACAATCCAGGTATGTCTTCATTTTGCCAATAAGTGGGTTCTTTTTCCATGTATCTCTGCTTCTCCTCTGCTTCTCTAATAATAACCTTCTGTTACTTTGAAACTGAGGATATTGTTTCTCTATTTTAGGGTTCTGTGGACAATGAAGGTTTGGCAGCAATGGCAATAGCTGAGATCCTTTCGCAAACAAAGGATGCCCAGAAAGCAGTCCTCGTTTCCTTTTATGAGGTGTTCCAGGATCATGTCTATGATCTTTTGGACCCTAATCATCCCGAAGTTCAAGTGCTTGAAGATTCTCAAGGAAAAATAAAGCTCAAAGGACTTTCTAAGGCAAGTTAAAGTAATCCAATTCTAGGAGTAAAATATTGAGATATTGCACATTGTTATGGTTAAGATCGCTCTCTTCTTTTCTTTTACGTAGGCCGCTGTGGATTCCATTTCACACTTTCATGATCTAAGTGCTTGTTTGGCTGCACCATGCTATTCAGTACCAAAGACACCAATCCAAATACTCAAAAGGAGTCACAAAGGATTAATGATACATATAGCATCTGCTGATGACATCCAGGGTAGTAAATGTCCCAATGCGATGAACTTTGTGGATTTGGCAGGTTAGCTAGTCCTAAACCTCCAAAAGTTGCAGAGATTTTCTCTTTTGCCGAATAATTGCTTTTTAGTTATCTTCACTGTATTATTATGCTCTCAGGCTATGAGGATTCCAGAAGAAGCAGCAAAGATGGAATTACGCTTACTGAAAGTGCTAGAATAAACAAGTCTTTATATGGCATTATGAACGTGGTGTACGCTCTGAACACAAATGAAAAGCGTGTTCCTTATCGAGAAAGCAAACTCACTCGGATGCTTCAGGAATCTCTTGGTGGCTCCAATCATGTTTTGCTGCTAACCTGCTTGGTAATGACTTTTCTCATTCTAACATGGTTAGATATTCTGTGTAGATTCCAAGTCGCTTTGAAAGATTCCTTTTCTCACCCTTCCATTTTTTGTTCTAGAATCCAATTCTTTGCCAAGATACTCTTTATGTAGCAAGTTTGGCTTCACGATCATGTCAAAGTGCTGGCCAGATATTGACAAGCTCTACAATGAAAAGTAAAAAGCACACCAATCAGCAAGCACGACTAGTGGGTACCCCGTTGTCTGGGAAAAAGAACAACTCTGCCTCCAATTTGATAGGAAGGTATCGCTACATGGCATATCATATTATGAACT
This sequence comes from Nicotiana tabacum, assembly GCF_000715075.1. Classification (NCBI taxonomy): domain Eukaryota; kingdom Viridiplantae; phylum Streptophyta; class Magnoliopsida; order Solanales; family Solanaceae; genus Nicotiana; species Nicotiana tabacum. Next base: position 66,325,848 of record NC_134083.1, on the reverse strand, counting down.
AGAATATATGGTTGACGGACGTGTACTGAAATATTTGCTTCTTTGTTTTCATTGAAGGAAACTATTCAGTGACAGAAAAACTATCATCTCTAAGCAGGTACCAGTGCATTGCTTTTTGGTTCTTATTCCAATATAATTGGTTGCATTAACTGTTAAAAAGAATAGTTTACTTACAAGTCCGCTACTTTAATTGTCAACTCGTCAGGTTTGTACCTCTATGTTTTAGGGTGTGACATTTTGAGTTTCTTCACTCCACAAATTCTCTCTTTTGCTTTTGGAATGTTGCTTTTAAATTTTTGGCTGGGTTCGTTGGTTTAATATAACGATGGAAATTACCTAGTCTAGTTGAAATCAATCGGTAATGTCTACAACATTTTTTGTTGGGAATAAACCCCCACAAAAATAATATTCACGGTAATAAAAGCGGAATAATAATGTAGCACCGAGATACGGTAATTAACAAGAATAAAAGAGTGACAACGACACCAAGATTATTACGTGGAAAACCCTTTTGAATAAGGGAAAAACCACGGCCCCGAGATGAGCAATTGATATCACTATAGCAAGGAATTTTACACTTTGTAGGTCCGAGTAAAATACTCCAAAGACCACTACAACACTCAAAAGAAATAATCCTCTTTTGATATTCTCACCTCACTACAATATCGCTAACTCTGTATTTTTCTCACAGACTATTTTCTTATACCTTGTCCGTGAAACCTCACTCTTTCTTTCTAACTCTCAGATATATTTTTCCTCTAAGATTGGTGTATAAAATGAGAGTTGAAGCTCTCGTTATATAGAGGGGATGGCTGCCCCAATTAACCAATCGGAAGATTGGATCTCACTTTACAACTTGCACTATGCAATTTGCGGTGCAAATTGGTTGCCAACTCTAAAACTTGCTCTTGCCATCATTAGATTCCCTTTCTTTTCTTTTTTCGATTAATGGGTGTGGACCCCATCAATCTCCTCCTCCAGACCCATTGACCTGAAGGAGTTAACATCGGACTTCTAGCTTGAGTGCATGCCGACAAGTTCTTTGCACAATTCGAACTTGTCTCTTGGTACCACCTTGGTCAGCATATCTGTGGGATTCTCAACTTGTAGAAATTCATTCTCTACCATTTCTCGAATCCAGTGATATCTCACGTTGATGTGTTTGGTCCTTGCATGGTACATGGAGTTCTTGATAAGGTCTATTGCACTTTGGCTGTCACAATAGACGACATACTCCTTCGGATGCAATCCAAGCTCTTGAAAGAACCGTTTCAACCATATCATCTCCTTGCCAGCTTCAGTAGCGGCAATATACTCCGCTTCAGTTGTAGAGAGTGCGACACACTTCTGCAACCTTGACTGCCATGATATAGCTCCCCCTGAAAATGTAAACAAATATCCAGTAGTGGATTTTCTGTTATCAATGTCACCTGCCATATCAGCATTTGTATAGCCCTTCAAGATTGGATCAGATCCTCCAAAGCACAAACAATCTCCCATGGTACCTCTCAAGTACCTGAGTATCCATTTGACGGCTTCCCAGTGTTCTTTTCCAGGATTTTCAAGAAACCTGCTGACAACACTAACTGCGTGAGCAATATTAGGTCTAAGAGGAATAAGGAACTTTGGTCATGCTTTCCTTTTCCTCCATTATTGTAGGACACATCTCCTTGCTTAACTTCAGATGACTAGCAAGAGGTGTGCTGACTGGCTTAGCATTCTTCATGTTGAAGCATTCCAGTACACGTTCAATGTACTTCTCCTGAGATAGCCACAACTTTCTGCTTGTTCTCTCTCTGACTATCTTCATACCCAGAATTTGTTGTGCTGGGCCCAAGTCCTTCATATCAAATGACTTGGACAAATCTCCCTTCAACTTTGCGATCAGCCCCTTGTTTTTTTCCTACAATTAACATGCCATCCACATACAATAACAAAATAATAAAGTTGTCAGAAAATCTTTTGAAGTATAAACATGGATCAGAATATGTCTTTGTGTAAGTTTGACTTTTCATGAATAAGTCAAACTTCTTGTACCACTGCCTTGGTGCCTGCTTCAGCCCATAAAGACTCTTATTCAGCTTGTACACCATGTGTTTCCTTTCAGCTACTTCAAATCCTTCTGGTTGCTCCATATAGATCTCCTCTTCCAAATCTCCGTGAAGAAATGCAATTTTCACGTCCAACTGCTCCACTTCAAGATTTAGGCTAGCTGCTAAGCTCAAGATTGTTCGAATAGAAGTCATTTTGACAACAAGTGAGAAAATTTCGTCAAAATCAATACCTTTCTTCTGCTCGAAGCCTTTTACCACCAATTGAGCTTTGTATCTGACCAACTTGCCATTTCCATCTTTCTTGAGTTTAAAGACCCATTTGCATTTGAGTGGTCTTTTACCCTTTGGAAGTTCAACCAGCTTGTATGTGCCATTTTTTTGTAGAGATTTCATCTCTTCTTGCATGGCTTTCATCCACTGGTTCTTTTCTAGATGGGACATCACCTCCTTAAGACTTTCTGGCTCCCCTTCATCACTGATGAGGACATACTCTGTGGAAGGGTACCTATATGACTCTACCCTTGGCCTCTCTGATCTCCTCAGAGGTTGAGGTTGTTCTTCTTCCTGAGTGGGGTGCTCCACTTGCTCGACACCATCATCAAGTTGCTTCTTTTGTTCAATAACCTCATCAGGATGCTCCCCCTGCTCGGCAACCTCGTCGGCCGTACTTTCTGCACTTGTGGGATAGTTAGAAGAAGAAGGAATGGTAACAAGGTTAGGGATTATACCATTCTTTGTCTTCTCTGATTGATCATCTACAACTCCAACTTCACTTTCTCGGAAAATTACATCTCTGCTTCTAATGACCTTCTTTATCGGATCCCACAATCTGTACCCGAACTCTTCATCTCCATATCCGATGAATATGCACAGAACAGATTTATCATCCAGCTTTGTTCTCTGCTCCTTTGGTACGTGCTCCTTTGGTACATGTGCAAAAGCTCTGCAACCGAACACCTTTAGATGTGAGTAGGACACTTCCTTGTTGGTCCAAACTCTCTCTAGGATGTCAAACTCCAATGGAACTGATGGACTCCTATTGATTAGGTAACAGGTTGTCTGAACTGCTTCACCCCAGAATGACTTAGGCAGTCAAGCCATTCTGAGCATGCTTCCCACCTTCTCAACAATGGTGTGGTTCATCCTCTCGGCTACTCCATTGTGTTGTGGGGTTCCAGGAACTATCTTTTCATGTTTGATCCCATGACTTAAACAATACTCTTCAAATTCTCTTGAAGTGTACTCACCTCCATTGTCACTTCAGAGACGCTTATTTTGGCCCGTCTCCCTTTCCACCAAAGCATGAAACTTTTGGAAAACTTGAAACACCTGATCTTTGGTTTTCAAAATATAAACCCATAATTTTCGTGAAGCATCATCAATAAAAGTAACAAAATATTTGTTACCACCCATCGATTCAATTTCCATTGGACCACAAACATCAGAATATACCAAATCAAGTATATTCAATTTTCTTTCAGACGATGTCTGAAATGAGACTCTATGTTGCTTACCAAATAAATAGTACTACACAAGGTTTTAACGTTGTACCTTTGGCATAAGAAATGAGTGATTTCTTGGCAAGAATTTGCAATCCCTTCTCGCTTATATGACCCATTCTTTTGTGCCACAAATCTGCAGAAATCTCATCTTGTGTCGCGTTCAATTCACCTTGGCATATTTCTGCATTTGTCCTGTACAACGTGCCACGAGCAACTCCCTTTGCAATTACCAATGATCCCTTGGTGACTCTCCACTTTTGATTTGCAAAATAGTTCTCGTATCCATCTCGGTCTAAAGCAATTCCCGAGATCAAGTTCATCCGCAAATCAAGTACATGTCGCACGCCCTTTAGAACTAATGTATATCCAACATTTTGTCTTGATACAAATGTCACCGATCCCCGCAATCTTTGAGTAACTTGTGTTACCCATTTTCACAGTGCTGAAATCACCTGCTACATATCTGCAAAAAAGATCTCTTACCGGTGTGGCATGGTAAGATGTTGTTGTATCAACTACCCATTCCGACTCTGGACCTGACAAGTGCATGCATTCCTCTTCCTCATTTATAAAGAGGACAACATTATTATTGTGTTGCACCATGGCGGTTGTGTTGTCGTCATTCTTCTGGCCACTGCTTTCATCTTTGCCCTTCCTTAGATTTGGGCAATCTCTTTTGAAGTGACCTGGTCAATCATAATTGTAGCAATTTCTGGCTCTTGATTTGGATCGGTTCTTAGACTTCTCACGAGCTCCGGATCTACCATAGTTGTTCGAACTCCTTTGATAACTCCTGCCTCTACCTTCTGTGATGAGAGCTTGTCCTTGATTTTCAGACTTCTTTCTCATCTTCTCATTGAGTAGAAGAGCCGATGTGACGTCTTTCAACTCAATGGTAGTCTTACCGTGCAGGATGGTTGTTGCCAAATTATCGTACGAAGATGGCAACTAGTTCAATAGCAAGATGGCTTTATCTTCTTCCTCGATTTTCACTCCGAGGTTGGCGAGCTGTGTGATTAGTCCGTTAAACACATTTAAATGTGACAAAAAATTCGTACCTTCACCCATGTGTAGGGCGTATAGCTGCTTCTTCAGGTACAATTTATTTGTCAGCGTTTTGGACATGTATAGGCTTTCCAACCTTGTCCAAATGCCATATGCGATATCTTCATCAATTATGTTATTTACCACATCATCTGATAAGTGCAACCTGATTGCAGTAGCAGCCCTTTCATCCAAGTCAGCCCAATCCTCAGCTTTCATGGTATCAGATTTTTTGGCATTAGCATCTAGTACCTTGTGTAATCCTTGTTAAACACATTTAAATGTGACAAAAAATTCGTACCTTCACCCATGTGTAGGGCGTATAGCTGCTTCTTCAGGTACAATTTATTTGTCAGCGTTTTGGACATGTATAGGCTTTCCAACCTTGTCCAAATGCCATATGCGATATCTTCATCAATTATGTTATTTACCACATCATCTGATAAGTGCAACCTGATTGCAGTAGCAGCCCTTTCATCCAAGTCAGCCCAATCCTCAGCTTTCATGGTATCAGATTTTTTGGCATTAGCATCTAGTACCTTGTGTAATCCTTGTTAAACACATTTAAATGTGACAAAAAATTCGTACCTTCACCCATGTGTAGGGCGTATAGCTGCTTCTTCAGGTACAATTTATTTGTCAGTGTTTTGGACATGTATAGGCTTTCCAACCTTGTCCAAATGCCATATGCGATGTCTTCATCAATGATATTATTTACCACATCATCTGATAAGTGCAACCTGATTGCAGTAGCAGCCCTTTCATCCAAGTCAGCCCAATCCTCAGCTTTCATGGTATCAGATTTTTTGGCATTAGCATCTAGTACCTTGTGTAATCCTTGTTGAATGAGCAGATCCCTCATCCTTCTTTGCCATGTTGAGAAACCGTTATCTCCGTTGAATTTTGCTACCTCGTACTTTACTCCGGATATTTTTTTTTTCCCCGAGTATAGTACTACCAACAGTGAATAGTACTTCTGTGAGCGAGCAGAACCTGCGCTCTGATACCAATTGTTGGGAATAAACCCCTACAAAAATAATATTCACGGTAATAAAAGCGGAATAATAACGTAGCATCGAGATACGGTAAATAACAAGAATAAAAGAGTGACAACGACACCAAGATTTTTACGTGGAAAACCCTTTTGAATAAGGGAAAAACCACTGCCCCGAGATGAGCAACTGATATCACTATAGTAAGGAATTTTACACTTTGAAGGTCCGAGTAAAATACTCAAAAGAAATAATCCTCTTTTGATATTCCCACCTCACTACAATATCGCTCACTCTCTATTTTTCTCACATACTATTTTCTTATACTGTGAAACCTCACTCTTTTTTTCTAACTCTCAGATATATTTTTCCTCTGAGATTGGTGTATAAAATGAGAGTTGAAGCTCTTCTTATATAGAGGGGATGGCTGCCCCAATTAACCAATCGGAAGATTGGATCTCACTTTACAACTTGCACTATGCAATTTGCAGTGCAAATTGGTTGCCAACTCTAAAACTTGCTCTTGCCATCGTTAGATTCCCTTTCTTTTCTTTTTTCTATTAATGGGTGTGGACCCCATCATTTTTACATGTCATTGATTCATAGGCAAAATACATAAGTTACCACCTGAACTAAGGACCAAATTCCTGTTACACACTTTCTGACGGTGAAAATCATCTTACACACTTAACCTTTCAAAAGTGTGTCTAGGACACATCATTTTTGTCAGATGGCATGCGCGTGTTTAACTAAAACATTGAGCGCGTAAAACCTCCAAATTTTTATTCAGATCTTTAATTAAATGCCATGTGTCATAATATTTTTTCTTTTTCCTTATATCTTTTCTTAATCTGATAAAAAGAAATCAAAAAAGGGGAAACCGGATCTGGCTTTCTTGTGCCTTGCTATCCCCCGCTTAGACCCATCCCCCCTCCCCCCCCCCAACCCACAATTTTTTTTCATTTCTTCCTCAAATCACCTTCCGGCAAACTCTCGCTACAGCAAATTAAAGGCAATTAAAAGTGGGTTTTGCGTTTGAAGTTATAATCCAGCTTGATATTATGTTTCTTCTCTTTTCTTCCCATGTATAAAAATAATCATAACAAACATTTAAAGAATTTTCCTCTTCAATTGCTTTTGGATTTCTCTTGTTTTCAAACAAAGGTTTCTTTTTTGAATGGGTGTGGAGAAGGAGGGCTGTGGTATTTGTTGCTTTGTTTTGAAAGTTAATGGTGATGGTAGCTGCTACGGCGTTGGTGGAAGCTATGGCGGTGACAACAGTGATAAGGTGGTGATAATGGAGACAGTTGTATTTGTTCTTAGTATCTACAGCACATCTCAAGAATTCTAGTTCTTCACATTTCCTTCAGCTTTTCTATTTTGAATCTCAAAAATTTCAGGAAATAAGAATGCACCAGAAGCTAGGAGCTGACCACTATTATATAAAAATAAAAGGGCAGTTGACTTGGGCTTTTAAGTTTTGTTGATTTTTTCTTGTGGTCGGCGGCAGGGGATACTTTGCCGGAGAAGAGAAAGAGATGAGAGGGAGAAGATGGTTAAAGGGTGTAGTTGTAAATTTAAGTATTTTATTCTTAAAAAATAGTAATGACACGTGTTACGATTTTATTGGTGCGTGACGTTACACATGTTTTACAAAATTGGTCAAGAAAAAAATGGTGTATTAGATACGCTTTTGAAAGGTTGAGTGTGTAAGATGATTTTTGCCGTCAGAAAGTTCGTAAGGGGGATTTGGTCCATAGTTTAGGTGGTAACTTATGTATTTTGCATTGATTCATAGGATGATGTCACCTCAGCCACAAAGTTTAAGTCTCTTTCAGAGAATGCTTCAACTATCATATCTTCCTTCCATAAAAAGGTATATGACTTTATCTGTTGAAAGCATTGGTTTACTAAAGAAGTTAACATCTTATTCATTGTTTAGTTTATGCCTCATGGAACTTAAGATGTTATGTATTGCTAGACTTCTCAAGACAAGTCCAATTCAGATAGCTCTAGAGCCTTGATATCATCAGCAGAAAACGTTAGTACACTTTCATTTTGTGAATGCATTTTTGTTCCTTATATATATTTCTGTTTTAATGGCTATGCGTGGGCTTGATCAACTTATTGGTTGCAGGATATCCCAAATGCTTTCAAGGAAACAATCTCTATTCATAAAATGGAAAAGGTGAGGCAAATTAGTTATTTAATTAAACATTTTTGACTGATGCACTTTAATTAATTGGTGTTATCTGTGTAATGATATTAACCTTTGCATCTCAGGATGCCTCTCCACCAAATATAGCAAAGGATTTAAAAGTTACTCCTGAAGTTCATTGTGATGTCAAAGAAATACTTTCTTTTGCAGATGATGGTAGGTTGTGTTACAAGTTGGTTATTGTGTTAAATTTGAACTTTTACTCTTTTTTTTCTTTTTCTCACAGTGCTATAAACTCGTAGGTGTTGTGGATACCGAGAAGAAAAGTGGAGATATGAACATAGACAAAGTAGCATCACCACCACTAAGTGAAAGACTTAGAGAAATAACAAATAATTTACGGTTGTTGGAGTCTTCAACTTCTTTGCATATGTTGATGCCAAAGCAGTTGGACACATCTCAAGGAAGCCTTGAAAGTTCTGGTGACATTATAGAACCCAAAACCCCAAAAGCTGAAACTGATATGAGAACCGGTGACAAATTGGAGATTGCCATGTATACTAGTCCTTGGGAAAGATTTCATACGCGCAGTTCTGGAGTAAAGGTTTAATTGATTTACTTTTGTGAGTAGTTCTTTAGCATTTTTTTGTCTGATGCTACTTCAACTTATTCACTCTCCTTTTTCATTGTGCAGAATTGTCTTGTCCAAGAATATCTGAATTTATTAAACACTGCAAGCAAGTAAGTGAATGATTCCCCTATATAACCGGTTCTCCTCTTTTCATATAGTTCTTTTCCTTCTGATATTAATTGTCAATTTATCGGTGACTAAGATTTTCCTTCTCATCATATTTTTATTCCCTTCCAAAATCCAAGACAACTAACTTGATGATATTACTTCTCAAGCTATTTTCCCTGTCCAGCTTTCACTTTTTTTGCAACATCCTTTTTTCCAGTTGTAAAGCATTAGCTAAGTGGTGAAAATTGCAAGTTTGTAAAAGAAGCAACCCTCATATTATGCGATCTTAAGTAGCACAACACAAGTGAAGAAGCAACCGTGATATTTACTTCTCAACCTATGTTACACCGTCCAGCTTGCACCTTTATTGCAACATCATATTTTTTAGTTGTAAAGCATTAGCTAAAGCGGTGAAAACTGCAAGTTCTAAAGTAGCAACCTTAATGTTATGTTATCTTAAGCAGCAAACTGCAAGGTTTCACAGTTCCTTCTTTTGGATTATGAGGGAATGACTCTAGCCAGAACTGGTCTTGTAAACCGCGCTTTGATGCTAAGACCGAGGCCCCCAAGAGTAAAAAGGGGTGGTTGTTATTTAAACGGGTTTCAGTATATTTGTTTATTCTTGTGGTGTGTGCATTGGCTAATATTTCTTATAACATTCATCTCTCTCATTTGTGATTACAGAGAAGATTTAACAAGGATCCAGGTAAGATCACATGTCAATACTATTCTTTTTCAAGCCTATCATTGCGTATAATAGTTTATATGTCAATATCATATTTCGCGTAGGGCATCGGAGAAAAGAGAGCAACTTACATTCTTGAACTACGTGAAGAATCTTCAGAACCCTTTAAGAGTGTAAGGACCTTGGACATAATGGTTTTGCAACTGGAAAAATGAAAAAGATATAGTGATTGTACTTAAATTTATTGATCATTTTGTTTACTTTTGTTCAGCTTGAAGATTTGAAAGAAGTTGGTCTCTCGGAAAAGGAGGTACTTTTACTAATCTTTCAATTTTTCTTGATGTCCAATGTGTTGCTAATTTTGTAAACTTAACGGTCATTACTGCCATATACTTTAATTCTCTTGAGCGCCATAGCCTAAGAAGAAAAAGTCGAATATATGTGGGAAAAAAATAGTGTTACAAGTAAACTTGCCAAAGTCTTGTATGGTTGTTTTGATCTGGTATATGCGTGTTCTGAATTTGACGTTAATTTTCTCCATGCACTTCGCCCCTGTCAGAAAAGGAAAATAATAAAAAGAAAAAGCAAACAAGAAAGACATCTTGAGTTGAGGAAAACAAGTTAAAAGAACACGAAGAAGTAAAAATTTCACTTGATTTTTCAAGAACTTATTAAGTATGTTGGGATGAGTTATAGGACCTTCAAGTATTCACTTGATTACTAGTAACTTTGTCTATGGGAGATGAACTATTATTCAAGTAATTTATGCTCTTATTCTCTTGTTTTCTGTTTATGTATCTTTACAGATAAATGGCTTGATGAGGAGAATGGCTGGACAACTTTTCTGCTAGAATGACCTTTTAAGAATTGTTTGATGGCAACTAGAAGTTGCCAGCAGTTATATTATGATGATTTTGAATGTAATATGTTTCTTTGCAATTGTTCAAACAAATGGAAAAACATACTACTTTGTGATATGCTATGCTTTTGTGGAAAATATACATAACTAGTCTCATGAGACGACTATCCAAGAACAAGAATAATCCAACTGAAGCTGTTACCTTCACTACTGTTTTGTGTGAAAGTTATCCCAAAAAGGCATCGATAAATCAGCCCATAGAGCATCTGGCTCAGTCGTGATCATTTCTGTACAATGGGCCAAAACAAAGGAAGAGAGAGAAGAATAACAAGCAGAAATTCACGTACAACATCTAAATAAAGACTACTAACTTTTCTTTTTGAAATTAAAACCCAAAAAAAAACTTTAGGCTTGGAGGAGAGTGAGAATCAAATATTAACGGAGTAGTGCTTGCATTTCTGGTAGCATCCTTGTCACGTTTCGTACACCAGTTGTATTATTAGCAGTGCTAAACTTGAGACCTCGCCATGGCCAACACAAACGCCTCAGTCTACGGCGATTTATTCGCTCCCTTTTCTCTACTTCTTCTAATTGTCTTGCTAGCTCCTCAATCTGCTTATGTAGCTCAGTAGCCCTGCTGTCTGCAAGTTGGAGAGAACTCTCAGCTGCCTCCCTAGCAGCGATGGCTGTCGCCACTAGCTCATCTTTCAGCTGCAACTTGCTATTAGAAATACGTAAAGCAGCTCTTGTCTTTTCCAATTCTTGTTTCAGAATATTAACCTGTCGTTAACAAAATTTTAGCATCACTTTTGTCTCAGGTTCACAAAATAAATAAATTGTTTTCACTAGTTTTGATGTACAAGTAGCAGCAATTTGGTGTACTAGTCTGGCTTAATAGGCCAATTAGAAAAGCAGATTCCGTTTGGTTTTTCCTGCTTTCTTTAGCTTTCTAGCTATTCAGGGCAATTGGTTCTCAAAGGCTCACGTAATTCCAATGGAATAGTTTATAAATTAAGCAATCAAAATGTACACCGTTCTTTATTCATACATTAGATTCCCAAGTACAGACATTGTGAATACGTGAACCCAAAAGGTCTAAACAAAGGTTGGTAAAGTTACAAAGGTGTAAAGAAATGCTACTCAAAGTAATTAAGAAAATTGTTAGCAGAAAGCATATGATAGAAGCTGCACATCAGTAAAATAGAGTATATTGATCAGTGGCAGAGTAATTTTCCTTAGGTGTCTCTTTTTTCTGGGGAAAAGGGAATTTTTAGGATTAGTAATGAATTTGGGAGAGTTCAGGACACAGTTTTTCCTCATATTTCCCAAACATATGCTAGCACAGAAGAGAAGCACCAGTACTCCAAAATGAACCTAAATAATCCCCACGTTCTTCTGGCCTCATAAGGAAAGCAACTTTCCCAGAGTGAGATAGGGCAGTAAGGCACCCCCCACAGCTCAAATTGGCTAGAAACTGTACACTAATTCCTCTCATTCTTTGAAAGACAGTGACTGACTGGATTCATTAATCTTAGCTGAATTATAGCCTGTTTTGCCGAGCTTCTAAAATTAGCTTATTTTGAGAAGTATTTTTCTCAAAAGTACTTTTCAAAAAAGTGTTTTTGGCGAGAAGCAGTTTGTGTTTGACTAATTAATTTGAAAAACACTTTTGAGCAGTAATTAGTGTTTGGCCAAGCTTTTGAAAATTGTTTCTAAGTGTATTTCTCTCAAAAGTGCTTTTGGAGAGAAACTACTTTTTCTGTTTCTCAAAAAATGCTTCTGCTTCTCCTCAAAAGCACTTTTGTTCCATTTAAAAGCTTGGTAAACCCCTCAATTTTTGGCCAAAAGTACTTTTGGCAAGAAAAAATAATTTTGGCAAAAAAAAAAAAGGTTGGCCAAACACGCTATTAGTATGTATTTATAAATATTTGCTGGATCAGTACTATAACCAACTTACTAGTAATTTACGTTACCGGTCGACCACCAAAATAAAATCTAGCAATACAATGCGAGGGCAAAAACAAAGCAAGTAAAAATAAGAAAGCTCGATTGATCGTGCAAACCTACCAGTACTTCATGCTCCTTAATAGATTTCTTTCCAGCTTCCACTTCCATTTCGCAAGCTTCTCTCCATCTAGAGATTTCTTCTTCAGCGTCTTTATTTTCTACCACGAGTGCTTCAACCTGGAAGATGAAACGGGGAAAAAGCATGTAACAGTTGAACATCTTAAGGACTGTTACCTTAGTCAGAAACTAACCTTTTGAGTAAGCAGCATTTCTCTATCTTCCAACTCTTTAATGTATTTCATATTTTCTGCTAGTTTCTGACTTTGTTTGTCTGATAGATTCTGCAGAAACTCCATGCCTGACCTGGCAGTAACTTGATAATTAAACACAAGACTCCAGGTAAAGGATTAAATTAAGGTTAATCTTTCAATCTTCTACCCAGAAAAGGTAATTTTTCAATCATCCATGTTGTCTAACTCTTGCCCCCTCTTATTGGTATGTTCTCTGGTAAGCGCATCAAATAAAAGTAAGCATAGAGCACTTTAAAGCGGGGTCCAATGAAAATATGTTGAAGTCGAAAAGGGAGATAGATAAGTTAACCTTTCCCTTATCAAGTCAGTCAGAAGCGAAAAATAAAAATAAAATCCTGTGTATGTGTGCATGGGAGAAACTTTCTATTCTTATCTTTTATTTTGCATTTTACATCCTGTCAGGCTTCTCAATTGGGACTTCCTATCAAGATTTATCTCCAATCTTCTCTAAGGATCTTCTGTCTATGATACTCCCTAAGTGAGTAGGTTATTGAAGTTGCAAGATACTATAGCTATTCAATGTTTTCTTCCTGGATATGTATCAAGTAACATGTACACAGCTGACTTGACATACGTTTATTTAGGAGTTTGTCAAGCCTTGTGGGAAGATCTTTTAGCAAGTTTGTTTGAATCTTGAGCACATCTGTTGGGGAGGGGGGGGGGGTGGGGGGTGGGGGGGCATGTGAAGTTTCATGAATCAAAGAGGGTGATTTCATTTCATTCTTGAACTTCTTGCAGTCTGACAGAAATGATCTTTCACTAACAAAGTACAAGATGCTTCAAAATCGTACTATGCTATATATAGCAGAAAATGTACACTTTACCACATCGAATTGATTGAGCCTCATTCAGAGAATATTATCAGAATGTTATCCTATTCGATGTAATGCTATTAAGCACCAGGCTTATTTATGCACTGTGTTTAATGTTATTGCTGCACATTCTAGTTTCATGCTCCAACGTCTAAGCTCAATTGTAAAATTTGAAGGATAATATTTTATATAAACTTGATCTAAGACGACACTAAGCAGTCATGCAATATGAAGTATAAGAAAAGAGCTAAAGGAAATACCTAATTTGAAGGTGGACTTGATAACGAATAACTATGAACATAAAAACTGCAGTTTGCCAGCACAATACCTAGATTCCTCCAAAGACCTCTGCAATTGTGTGATTTCAAGTCTTAACTTCTTTGTTATTGTTTCTACAGTTGAGACCTGGTAAGCATCAATGAATAAATTACATGAGTCAGAAACATGGCAAGTGATTTCCAATCAAGCTTACAAAAGTACTACCGTCAAGGTGACGAAACCTTCTCTTCTAAAATCTCTATATGTGTATTTGCAAGGTCAAGAATATGGTCGCAAAATTTTATTAAATTAGGCTTAAAACCACCTAAAGAGATGGCTAGGGGAGAATGAATTTGATAATCTATCTACATCTTTATGTTTGTATGACTATTGATTCTGAAATTTATCATCTCAATATTTGAATAGCTTTACCGCTGGGTAACCTTGCTATTCTTCTTTTCAAATGTCAAGACAAACATAGAGATGCAGAACCAAATCTATAATTTGGAGCCATCAGAGTTAGCAAGGTCTATTACATATATAAGTACTATGTGTGTGTGCGCGCGCGAATGTGTGTGGGTACATACACATTCTTTGTGTATGTATATAGATGCTCTGGGCCAAAAATGTTACCAGAGTGACAGCTTCTGTTTGGCATTCATCATTATCTGATTTAGCACTGGTTTCAGAATCCAAATTATCTGAAGATGTTTCACTGGTTGCACTTCCCATCATAAACCCGAACCCGAACCCAACCTTTTGCAACCCTCTCTCTGCAATCTGCATAATGGCACCTCTCTTCTGTTCAGTATTTCCCCTTATTCTGTTCAAACTCTTCTCCGCTGTCTCCTTTTCAACCAAAGCAATTCTAAGCAAGCTATTAATATCTCGATTCTCCTCCGCTAAACTCGCCGCGCTGTTCTCCAATTCTCTCTTCTCTTTTTTCCTCATTTCCTCATACTCTCCCCATTTTTCCTCTACCAAATTCGCCAGCTCTAGAACCTTCTTCAGCTCCACAGAAAAAACAGCCTTCTCTTCATTTAACAATTTTGTTTTTTCGCACTTTAACTGATCAGAACTTTCCGTTCTATTCACACGTGAATTGAAATTCTTAACCAATCTCAGTAACCCGTGCTTCGCTGATTGCACAATCTCCAAATTACGCATACAAACTTCTGATTGCTCTCTTTTCTCATCTAATAATTCCTCAGCTTTCTTCCTAGAAACCTCGAGCTCGGTGTTATTTCTCTCTGTTTCTTTGTGAAAATCCATTTCTCTCACGCGAAAATCATCCTCTAGTCTCTGAATTGCGAGGCAAAGCCCGTCTCTTTCGCTTGAGACCTCTTTAATTGCCTCTGAAAGATCGATGTATTGCTTGAGAACATCGTCCTTCTGCAACTCAATTTGGTGAAGGAGTTCGTCCTTTTGCGTCAACTCCGATTTTAGGCTTTGGTTGGAAGTGCGAAGAGTCTCGAGATCAGCGAGTTGAGAGCTGTTTAGTGAGTTTAAATCGGAAATTTCATCGCGGGAGAGATGTTGAGCTTCCATTAGATCCGTATTCTCCATAGTTTGTGATTGAAGTTGTCATGAAAAGAAAGAAGCGAGCCCTCACAGAGCAACTACCAGTCAATGAAATATGAATTTCCGTTAGGTGATGAGGTTATATATATATTTGGCGCGGGAACTTTTAGTTACAAAATCACACTTCTTTCATATTTTATCTTCAACATGTCATGTCAATTTGTATATATAATAATGTATCATCAAAAGAGAAAATGTACTACAAAAGATTAAAGAGTTTTCAAATAATATGATTGAGTGTCTACTAAAAGAGTGTCTCTATCTCCACAAGGTAGGGATAAGGTTTGCGTACACACTACCCTCTCCAGACTTCATTATGTGGGATTACACTGAGTTGTTGTTGTTGTATGACTGTCACTCTTGTTAGAATAGACAATAAGTAAAAGAGTGTTATATTAACTGAACATAACAAGAAATTTGTTCTATGTAAATTTTGAGCGAAATTATAGTGGTCTTCTAATGTCTAACAAAATAATAAATATAATAATGTCTTTCAAACTTTGCAAAAGAAAAGGAATACTTGAAACTTATTGTGTTCTTCGTCGTCTAAGATGTACTAGAATAGTGTAGCATTGGAATTTTGGATAAGATCTAAGATTTTATGTTTAGCCTTATAATCCTTCCTTCATCTCGACCAACCCTAGAAATTACGCACCAACTTCATTCACTTTGCTGGTTGAATGAATTGATTGTTGTTGGGATTGAAGGTTGGTGCATGGAAAATGGAGGGAAGAAATGTTAATGGAAAGTGAGCTCTCTTGTGATTTAGAAAGAGCAATTGTCCCTCATTGGTGGTGAAAAGAAAAGAAAATGTGCTTATATTGATAAAGTACTTCCCTTGGTGTTAAACGGGTTGGAAAGAAGGTAAGCCTCATGCCGTCGTTGCTCGCTCGGCTTTGGATTCGGTCAAAGATCGATTGATTGATCCACCTGTTTTTCCAACAGCCATGATTGATTCTGAAAGGTTGCAAACTTTTCAGAATATAAATATGCCTTGATCCCAGTATTCTTTCCTTACGAAACTTTTTCTGAACTTCTTCTCTTTTTTCTGCACAAGTAAATTCCGGTGTGATTTACTCACCAGCGTTTTTGGTACCGATACTCTGGTGAGTTAAATTATTCTATCCTCGGAGGATAATATTCCAATACCTCGGGTACTTGAGGGGAATAATTTTCTTAAGGATACACTGTGCATTCGGTGGGCTCAATTTCATTCCGAAATTTATTTTCAAATTATGTTTGATTATTTCGAGATTCAGCTTTACTTTTGATTTTCTGTTTCTGTTTTTTTCTGTTAAAGAAATATTACTGTTTCATTATAATATAGTATTACAGTTTTGACTAATGATAACTAGGAGTTTTAGCCTATTATTTGCTCTCTTTTGCTTAGGTTTTGGGTCAAAATGCGTAAAGGTATTTCCGAAAACTAACTTAATGTGCTTGCTTGCAGGGTTTGGTCAAAATGAGGCAAAGAATCCATAATCAACTCATGAAGGAGTCAAACCTGCACGAATCCAAGGCTGAGACTGGAGCGCTGAGAGCGGCAAAAAAGCGCGGCCGCGTAAGGACCACCGCTGAGGCGGCCACTATTACGCGGTCCGCGAAAGTAGATTCAGAGAAGCTGCTTTGAGTACTAAAATCACCGCAGACCGCGTTGGAAAGGCGCGGCCACGAGGGAATTTTTACTGAGAGCGCGGTTCGAGGTTCAGAGACTCTACAGTTTGGGCTCAAATGAAGAACGCGGCCCGCGTCCAAATTATGCGGCCGCGAATTGATCTTACGCGGACGCGAAGGAAATTCCGCTGAGAGCGCATCTTGAGGTTCAGAGGCCCTGCAAGTCGGGCTTAACTGAAGAACGCGGTCCGCGTCCAAATTACGCGGTCGCGATGGAAGCACATGCGAACGCGGTTGAAATTATGCGATCCGCGAAACTAAGCCCAATCCAAGCCCAATATTGAAGAAACGCGGACCACGCTCATTATTATGCGGCCGCAAAAGCTCAAGCGCGGACGCGGTCAGAATTACGCGTCCGCAAATCCTCCGCAGGGGCATTTTTATTCGAAAAATTCAGCCTAGTATAAATAAATCCTTTTATCAATTTTAGGTTAAGTTTTGTTTAGCAGAGCACATGAACGGCTGATTTTTCTCCTTTTGTTTAGTAGATTTACCTTCAAACTTTAGATTTTTATTTTGTACTTTAATATTATGGCTTATATTTCATCTTTATCTTTGATTTCTGCTGTTATTATGAGTAGTTAGACCCCATAGCTAGGGTTGTGACCCAACCCTAGTGTGGGTATTTAATGGATCTTGAATTTTAGGGCTTTATTGTTTATGGGTTAGTGATATTTAGCCTAATTCATGCTAAAATTATAGAATTAGTGGTTGCAAACACTGACTCGTGCCTTTATGACTTAGGCTCTTCTTGAAAAAGAGGGCCTAAGTCTAGAAAAATTAGGCTAACAAGGAATTGGGGTGAACTCAAGAGATTGATAGCCCCAATTAAAGGGTTAAACCTAGAGATAGTAATACCCGACTTGAGCCAATTTTACTTGTATTGTATGAACACCCATTTGGGCTTGAGAAAGCCAAATCGGGCAAAGTCACTCAAACTACCGAGAGGTATAGAGTAAGAACTTATGTGTGATGGTTATATCACGACCCCAGTCATAACAAGCTTGTCCTAGATTCTTGATACCCATTAGATACTCACCTAGGCGGAAGTCACTTCCCTAGTGCCTTTTAACACTTGAAAACTTTTACCAAAAATATTGTACTTAGCTTACACTTAGCATACAATAATATAAAATTAAAGCATTGAATACTCGACCTAAGGGGGCACTACCAAGTGATACGGTAGTAAACCCGAAGGGTGGGAACAATACAGGTCATGCTATGGCAGTGACCACAAGAAGCGGTAGAGGTGGAGATGCAAGTACCTCTAATCCAAAGAAGATTGTGAGTGACAATGTTGTGTTGCAAGAAGATGATGAGATTCAAGCCAATGATGAGAATATGAATGATGAAGTGAGGATCGATATTGATGACAACATGGAGGAGAGTCAAAATGATATGAACCCGTCTAGGGAACACGTGATAGACATACCGGAAATGGTAGTGCCTAAAGCCAAGGCCCTTTTGCCAAGTCCTCCTCCACCGTATCCTCAAAGGCTTGCAAAACAAAATAATGAAAACCAATTCAAGAAGTTTATTAAGATGATGAAAAGTTTGTCAATCAATGTGCCCTTGGTGGAAGCTCTCGAACAAATGCCGGGATATGCCAAGTTCATGAAGGACTTGGTAACCAAGAAGACATCTATGAATTGTGAGACCATCAAAATGACTCATCAAGTGAGTGCCATTGTGCACTCGATGGCTCCAAAGCTTGAATATCCCGGTGCCTTTACAATTCCATGCACCATTGGTAGCGCCGATTTTGCAAAAGCCTTGTGTGATTTTGGAGCAAGTATTAATTTGATGCCATATTCCGTGTTCAAGACACTAGGTATTGGGCAACCAAGAGCTACTTCCATGAGATTACAAATGGCGGATCAGACAATGAAAAGGCCGCTTGGAAATATTGATGATGTTCTAGTCCGAGTCGACAAGTTTATTTTGCCTGCTGATTTTGTAATTCTCGACTGCAAAGTCGACTATGAAGTGCCTATAATATTGGGGAGACCTTTCCTAGCAACAGGGAAGGCATTGGTTGATGTGGAAGCAGGGGAGCTCACCTTCCGAGTGGGCAATGAAAAAGTTGTATTCCACGTGTGAAAATCAATGAGGCAACCAAATAGCAATGAAGTTTGCTCTTTTGTGGATCTTGTGACGGAGGTGATAATTGATGACACGAGTGCCATGATCAATGTGGAAGACCCTTTGGAAGCTGTGTTGTGAAAACATGAGGATGATGAAAAGGAAGGCTTGGTTGAATGTGCAAATGCATTGCAAGGAATGGGATCCTACTCATATGGGCCCCGTAAACTTTCCTTGGACTTGGAAAACCGGAAGACTCTGCCAACAAAGCCCTCAATCTAGGAGCCACCAACATTGTAGTTGAAGCCTTTGCCTTCACACCTCAGGTATGAATTCTTAGGCCCTTCTTCCACATTACCTATTATTCTTTATGCTTACCTAACTAACGTGCAGGTAGACTCCACCCTTGCGGTGCTTCAAAGAAGGAAAAAGGCAATTGGATGGACTTTGGCTGACATTTAGGGTAGACTCCACCCCTCCTTTTGCATGCACAAAATTATACTAGAGGATGATGCCAAACCCTCCGTGGAACATCAAAAGAGGTTGAACAAGGCTATGAAAGAGATCGTCAAGAAGAAAATTATCAAGTGGCTTGATGCAGGGGTTGTGTACCCTATTTCGGATAGTTCACGGACTTCACCGATACAATATGTGTCGAAGAAGGAGGGTATGACTATGGTCACAAATGAGAAAAATGAGTTGATCCCCACTCGTACTGTCATCGGATGGAGGGTATGTATGGACTACAGAAAGTTGAACAAAGTGACCCGCAAAGACCACTTGCCATTGCCCTTTCTTGATCAAATGTTGGACAGACTTGCCGGGCGTGCCTACTATTGCTTTTTGGATGGGTACTCAGGGTACAACCAGATTTTCATTGCACCGGAAGATCAAGAGAAAACCACCTTCACATGTCCGTATGGCACATTTGCATTCTCACGGATGTCGTTTGGTTTGTGTAATGCACCGGCTACCTTTCAACGGTGTATGATGGCAATATTTACGGATATGGTGGAGGACTTCCTCGAAGTATTCATGGATGATTTTAGTGTTGTGGGGGAATCATTTGAAGAATGCTTGGATAATCTTGACAAAGTGTTGGCCCGATGTGAAGAGACAAACCTTGTGCTTAATTAGGAAAAATGCCACTTTATGGTCGAGGAGGGCATTGTCCTCGGCCATAAGATCTTAAAGAACGGTATTGAAGTGGACAAAGTGAAGATTGAAGTTATTTCAAAACTCCCTCCTCCTACTTCCGTTAAGGGAGTTAGGAGCTTTCTTGGGCACGCGGGGTTCTACCGAAGGTTCATCAAGGATTTCTCAAAAGTGGTGAACCTCTTGTGCAAGCTGCTAGAAAAGGATGCAAAGTTTGTGTTCAATAAAGATTGCATGAAAGATTTTGAGCTTCTCAAGTATGAATTTACAACCACTCCCATCATTACCGCACCCAATTGGAGCTTACCATTTGAGCTCATGTGCGATGCTAGTGACGTTGCGGTAGGAGCGGTTTTGGGGCAAAGGGTAAACAAGATATTTCATCCGGTTTATTATGCAAGCAAAACGATGAATGATGCCCAAGTCAATTATACGGTGACCAAGAAAGAGTTATTAGCCATTGTCTTCGCCATGAAAAAGTTCAGGCCATATCTCATGGGTGCCAAAGTGATTGTGCACACCGATCACGCGTTACTTGATGACCAAAAAGGACTCGAAGGCTAGGTTGATAAGATGGGTTCTTCTGCTTCAAGAGTTTGACCTTGAAATCATTGATAGAAAAGGAAGTGATAATCAAGTGGCGGACCACTTGTCCCGCTTAGAAGAGGAGGGGAGGCCCCACGATGGCCTCGAAATTAATGATTCATTCCCGGATGAACAACTCATCTCCGTGTCTTTGAATGGTAGACATTGGTTCACCGATGTGGCTAACTTTCTTGTGACCGGCATTGTCCCGAGTGAGCTCTCTTCTAACCAAAGGAAGAAACTCAAACGGGACAACTTGGATTATTATTGGGACGAGCCCTATCTTTTTAAGATTTGCAATAATGGTGTGATCCGGAGATGTGTCCTGGAAGAGGGGCAAATGAATATTCTTGATCATTGCCATTCCTCGCCCTACGGTAGTTATCATGGTGGGGCGAGAACTGCTTCAAAGGTTCTTAGCTATGGATTTTATTGGCCTACCCTGTATAAAGATGCAACTGAGCTTGTTAAGAGGTGTGATGAATGCCAAAGAGCTGGTGGAATTTCCAAGAAGGATGAAATGCCTCTTACCACTATTCTTGAGATCAATATTTTTGGCGTGTGGGGCATAGACTTCATGGGGCCATTTGTGAGTTCATGTGGTAACACCTACATTCTGGTTGCTGTTGATTATGTTTCCAAGTGGGTTGAAGCTGTAGCTTTGCCCAACAATGAGGCACGGAGTGTGGTGGCGTTCTTAAAGAAAAATATCTTCACAAGGTTTGGCACTCCTAGGGAGATCATCAGTGATGGGGGTTCTCATTTCTGCAACAAGGCCTTCGACACTTTATTTTCCAAGTATGGTGTCAACCCCTTATCATCCCCAGGCTAGTGGACAAGTTGAGGTCTCCAACTGGAGATAAAGAGCATATTATCAAAAACTGTCAATGCAAACCGGACGGATTGGTCAAGGAAACTTGACGATACTTTGTGGGCTTATAGAACTGCGTACAAGACTCTAATTGGTATGTCTCCGTACCGGTTGGTATTTGGGAAAGCATGCCATATTCCGGTTGAGTTTGAGCACAAGGCCATGTGGGCGCTCAAGAAGTTAAACCTTGAATGGGATGTAGCAGCCAATCTCCGGGTAGAGCAACTCAATGAACTTGATGAATTCCGGTTTCATGCCTATTGTAGCTCGTCCTTGTATAAGGACAAGATGAAGTACTTACATGGCAAATATGCCCGGAACAAAGAATTCAAGAAGGGTGACTTGGTTCTTCTATTCAATTCTCGGTTACGACTGTTTCCGGAAAAGCTCAAGTCAAAATGGAGTGGCCCTTTTGAAGTGGTACATGCAACTCCGTTTGGTACTCTTGATTTGAAAAACAAAAATGGTGAAATCTTCAGAGTTAATGGGCATCGAGTTAAGCACTACCTCGGCAAGTTTGATGACAGCCACGTGGTAGCCTTGATCAATTTCACATGATGATGGTAACATGCGTCGTGTCGCGACGTTAAATCAGGCGCTTCTTGGGAGGCAACCCATGTGACGTTTTCTTTTTCTTCTTTTCTTTCTTTTTGATTTTCTTATTAGATTAGGCATTGTTTTGGACTAACTAGTTATGAAGTTTGTGTAGGAATTATTTGTGCAGTACAAGACTGTTGCTGGAAAAATTTGCCTAAGTGTGGGGAATTACGCGGACCGCACTCAAAATTTTGCGGTCAGCGAGAGCTTTTCACGGGGGTGCAAATTGTCAGCGGACGCGGACTTGAAAAGTCCAGAATATCAACTCTCTGAAGTTGTATTCGCGTCCGCGTTCGTAATTTAGCGGTCCCCGTTGATCTTACGCGGCCGCACCCGTTAATCCGCTCCTAGCGGACCTGTTTCTGAAAAGGCTCTTCGAAAGGTAAAAAAGTGCAGACCGCGGTGGAATTCCGCGAACCGCGCTCAGGTAAGTTGGTGGGACCTCTGGGGTTGGTATAAATAGGAAGTCCTTAGGACTTTTATACTTTTCGAACCCCACACTCTCACCGAAATAGACCACTATTCATCTTCCCCTTCTTACACTTTCAATTTCATATCTCATTAATCAAGAAGCAATTTCCTACTACAAATCCATACCTGGTATGCTCAAATTTTTACATTAATTTTATCTTTTGATTTTCTTTTCTTCTAGTTTTACTTTTTCTTTTTTAGGGTTTAACACATGTCATGATTTCAAAATGATGCTTGATTGACGCTAAAATTGTATGTGGGTAATGTTTAATGCCTAATGGGGGATAGTGTTATTCACTATGCCTGTTAATTACCTTTATTTTTGCACTAAGTGAAACCTTAAGTCTTATATAATTCATCAGTGCCAGTATGATTTAAATTTCACGGATCGCGATCCAAATTACGCGGTCCGCATTCATGCTTTTGTGCGAACTGGGTAGGCTTATATGTTCGGGGACGCGGTGATTTTTTCGTGATCAGCGGTTGACTTTATGTGGCCGCGTCCATAATTTCGAGGACCGCATTCATGAGCTTCATAGAATTAACAAATTGATTATGCGGTCACGTTCATTTTTATGC
This sequence comes from Nicotiana tabacum, assembly GCF_000715075.1. Lineage (NCBI taxonomy): Eukaryota > Viridiplantae > Streptophyta > Magnoliopsida > Solanales > Solanaceae > Nicotiana > Nicotiana tabacum. The sequence goes on along the minus strand of NC_134083.1, from coordinate 66,302,832 downwards.
GGTCCGCATTTGTTATTTCGCGGTCGCGCCTATTATTTTGTGGGTCAGCAGAAACCAATGTTCAGAGAATTGGTAGTCTGGTCCCAACTCTTTCGCGGCCGCGCTCCTTTTTACGCGGACCGCGCTGACCCTTCCGCGGTCGCGCTCCTTTTTACGCTGTCAGCAGACCCCTGCTTTGAGAAACACTGTGATCATTTCATCTGCTTTCCTTTGCTGATTCATTGAACCACAATACTAATGAGCTTTCACTGATTGTGTATGCAGATAATGGTGCGATTTCGTGGCGGTCCTGGGAAATCACAAGGGAGGGGAGAATTCTCCCGAGGCCGGGGCAGAGGGAAACAGACTGCACCCTTAGCACCTAAAAGGGTCATTGGCAAGAAGCAAACCCTCCTAAGACCCACTCCCGACTCTTCTGAGACTAGTGAATATGTTCCTTCCCGGGAGATTTCTGAAGGGGAAGGTGCACAACCCCAACAAGAGGCTCAATCACAGCCCTACCGCCTCGTCAATGAATCTGCCTCCTTGTCTGGGTCGTCTGATGGCTCAGGAGGAGGTAGTGAGACTTCGACACCACCTACCCTACCTACTACTACTTCGGCCTCAACAACGGCTCCAATTAATATTGATGATGAAGAGGATGTCCCGTATGACGAGAGAGGTGGTGATACCCGGGTTGGAGGTTTGGTGAGATAAATAAAGCCCGCAGTATGGCAAGATAGATTTGTCAGTGAGAAAGCCTACCACAAGTTCCGGGAATGGTGGCCACAAAGGTCGCTCACCCTCGAGGGGGATTTCATAGAAAGAGATCTTCTACCCCACAATCCCAATGTGAAGAAGCAATTTGATGAACGAGTGGGGTGGAAATTCTTCACTAGCAAGCTACCGAAGTCCAATGAGTAATTAGTCAAAGAATTCTACGCCAATGTTGCCCATATCAAAAAGGGCACCTATGTGACTAAGGTACGGAACCGGAAGATCAGATTTGATGGCAAGACATTGAACACATATGCCGGGTTCGATGATGTGGACAAATCCCTGTACTTGGAGAAGGTGGCATTAGATGATGCAGCCTGTCCATGAGGTCTACCCAATGCTAGATGCAGAGGCCAAAATTGCAGACTATTAAACAATGCATTAGTTTATTGCTAGAAACACTCTGAGCTTTGAAGCAAAAGGGTGGTGCACCTTCGTTTGCAGCCGGCTAGACCCATCTCAGCATGACAGTGATATCCCAGTCTCCCGGGCAATTATTGTGGCGTCTATCATGGCGGGGTACCCGATAAATATGGGAAACATCATGGCCAAAAACATCACCAAAGCTATCGGGAAGGAAGAAACATCATACCCGTTCCCCAACTTCCTCACCATGTATTTAGAGGACCAAGATGTAGAAGGGAGGGATTTTGACATCAAGGTGAAGCCAAAAAGGCCCTTCTCTTGGTACAACCTTCAGGGAGCAGACAATCCCAAGTCCAAAGGCAAATCCACTACCTCCGCTGGCCAGTCTGAAGAGCCAAGGGTAGTGGCCACTGGGTCCGAGCCTTCCACAGCCAAAGGTTCATCTGCTGCTATGCCACCTCCTTTCTCAGGGCTATCTGTCTCTGCCCCACTATTTGTGCCTTCCTCCTCAGCTTACCCTCAGACTGCACTGCAGGTTACTCAGACTTTATCCAGCATCAACAACTGGATGCAGGTAGCTACATCAAAGCTATCTGCCTTATCCAGTGCAGTCGCAGCACAGGTAGCTCCAGCACAGCTTTAGATGCCTCCGTCAGTAGAGGATTCATTGAAGAAGATCCTTGACAACCAAAAGAAAATTCTGGAGACTCTGGGTACTCATGAGAAGGTAATCAAGGAGATGGGAAAACAGGTCAAGAAGGTGAAGAAGAATCAAGAGCTGTTAAAGAAGGAGGTGGAGAAGCTTACTTCCACCAGAGATATTCCTTTGGACCTCCTTATGGAGGAGACTGCACCGGCAGCACAAACAAATCAGGCATCAGAGCAGGAGGCTGACAGAGATCCGGTGAGAAGATTTGTGGTACCCCAGACTGAGGACTTGGAGATTCAGTTAGAGGATCCTGATGGAGCTGATGAGCCTACGAAGTCTGAGGACCCTACCAGAGTGCCTGATCCCATGCAGACAGAGACCACATAGGGAGTTTTCTTTACTCTCTATCCCTCCCCTCGATCTTATTTTTACTTTTAGCATTGAGGACAATGCTAACTTCTATTTTGGGGGAGGGGGGTGGTCTTATTTTGATTTGATGACTTTGATGACTGGCATATAATAATTATGATATCATTTTTCTTTATTTTTACTTATCGTTATTTTCATTTTTGTTATTTTTCACTTTTGGTATGTATATAACTTTACCATTCCATGTATATATTCATCCCCATTTTGTGTATATTCGTTTCACTCCCCTATTGTACATATTCATTTTACTTTCTGTATTTTACTTTATAACTTCTTTTGTAATTTTCATTAATAGCTTAGCATCTTATTTCCTTTAGTAGCTTCTTTTTGAGTTCGTAGCCTCTTTTTACATTTCGGCGTGATCAATAAGCCTTTGGTTTTCTTAATGCCACGGTTCTTTCCAAAGGTGGATGTTGTGTGAACTGGGTGGCTCTTCCCAACGATGGATGGTGTGACAACCTTCTTAAGGGATTGAGTCTGTTTTTCTTTCTGTTTTAATATACAGTAGTAATGAATAAAAGTGTCTCAAGTAGGCTTCACTTGGCACTAACACATTTACCTTCGACCTCATGGTTAGAGACAAGTTTGTTGACTAAATTAGCTCTAGTTGTGACCTTTAGACTCTTGAGTTGACTAAAACAATCATCAAGTGGTTTCTGTGAGCCATCTGTGATCTTCAATCTTAGCTGGGGTTGTTGTGGGCCTTCGACTCTATTTTCTTTAACAATCCAGTAGCTTGAGAGGTGAGGTATTGAATTGTAAGTCCAAGTCCCGTGCCAACAAGTCTAGAACTTATCCTGAATATTTTTCTAGGCGAAATTCTAAGTGTAGCTCGACTTGAGAAGTGATTATAGGCTCTCCTTGGTCCCATTTGAAATTTGAAAACTTTTGTAGCCTACTATTATGATATCCTTAGTCAACCCCTTTGAGCCTAAGCCTTTTTCATTCAATAACCACATTACAAGCCCTCATCCGTTTTATAATGACCCTATCTTGGAACCCAATCTTTCCTTAGCATTCATGATGAACATTTGGCAGAAAAAAACATAAGTTTGGGGGAGAGACGAGGAATTTCAAAATGATGAAAGGTTCAAAGAACAAAAAGAATTGATGAAAAGGAAAGGCAAAGAAAGGATGAAAAACCAAAAAGAAACATGTCAAAAAGAAAGTAAAGGTTGAAAGGATTCAAGAAAACAATGTTAAAAGGCATGGAATGAAAAAAAAAGATTGTCATGAAGAAGAAAAAATGACAATGTGTCTCTCTGGTTCCCCTAAGGAAGAAGAAAATGACTCAAAAGAGTCAAGAAAATATGAGCCGAAATGAGAAAATGGAGTGCTTAAGAAAAGATGATACCATCATAGTTCATTATGTCCTACCTTGATCCAAAAAGCCTTCATTACATCACGCTAAAGCCCTATAGGATTTCAAGTTGAGTGAGCTTACATTAGTGGTGATTTACATGAGGGGTAAGCTTATGGTACTTAGAGCCGGACTTGTGATATTCTTTTGAGAGTGATGAGTGCACTTCTTTACAATCCCTGTTTTGAGTGTCGCATTCTATAAGGTGAGATTAGCTCATGGAGAGTAGAGGAGGAGGAGTTTGGGATCCACAATGACCTACGTGAGAGAGCGAGCTTCCTTGATGAATTGAGTCAACTCTTGATACTTTTGTGTCACATTTGAACTATGGAACTCAAGAAGTCATAGCATGATGTTGTTGATAATGCATTTGTGTTAAGGGTAATTGTTAGTCCCAATTGATGCTTGATGAAGTCACCTTAGGAAAGCTGAAATTTACCTTTCTTTTTCTTGTGGAGGTGGGAATTATCTTATTTTCTTGAGGACAAGCAAAAGCTTAAGTTTGGGGGAGTTGATAACTAGGGGGTTTAGCCTATTATTTGCTCTCTTTTGCTTAGGTTTTGGGTCAAAAATGCGTAAAGATATTCCTGAAAACTAATTTAATGTGCTTGCTTGCAGGGTTTGGTAAAAATGAGGCAAAAAAGCCATAATCAACTCATGAACGAGTCAAACCTGCACGAATCCAAGGCTGAGACTGGAGTGCTGAGAGCGGCAGAAAAGCGCGACCGCGTAAGGACCACCACTGAGACGGCCACTATTACGCGGTCCGCGAAAGTAGATTCAGAGAAGCTGCTTTGAGTACTAAAATCACCGCTGACCGCGTTGGAAAGGCGCGGCCGCGAGGGGATTTTCACTGAGAGCATGGTTCGAGGTTCAGAGACTCTACAGTTTGGGCTCAAATGAAGAACGTGGCCTGCGTCCAAATTACACGACAGCGAATTGATCTTACGCGGATGCGAAGGGAATTCCGCTGAGAGCGCATCTTGAGGTTCAGAGACCCTGCAAGTCGGGCTTAACTGAAGAACGTGGTCCGCGTCCAAATTATGCGGTCGCGATGGAAGCACACGCGGACGCGGTTAAAATTATGCGGTCCGTGAAACTAATCCTAATCCAAACCCAGTATTGAAGAAATGCAGACCACGCTCATTATTACGCGGCCGCGAAAGCTCAAGCGCGGACACGGTCAGAATTACGCATCCGCGAATCCTCCGCAGGGGTATTTTTGTCCGAAAATTTCAGCCTAGTATAAATAGATCCTTTTATCAATTTTAGGTTAAGTTTTGTTTAGCATAGCACGTGAACGGCTAGTGTTTCCCTTTTTGGACAATTTTAGAGTAGATTTACCTTCAAACATTAGATTTTCATTTTGTACTTTAATATTATGGCTTATATTTCATCTTTATCTTTGATTACTATTGTTATTATGAGTAGCTAGACCACATAGCTAAGGTTGTGACCCAACCCTAGTGTGGGTATTTAATGGGTCTTGAATTTTAGGGCTTTATTGTTTATGGGTTAGTGATATTTAGCCTAATTCATGCTAAAATTGTAGAATTAGTGATTGCAAACACTGACCCATGCCTTTATGACTTAGGCTCTTCTTGAGAAAGAGGGACTAAGTCTAGAAAAATTAGGCTAACAAGGAATTAGGGTGAACTCAAGAGATTGATAGCCCCAATTGAAGGGTTAAACCTAGAGATAGTAATACCAGACTTGAGCCAATTTTACTTGTATTGTATGAACACCCATTTGGGCTTGAGAAAGCTAAATCGGACAAAGTCACTCAAACTACCGAGAGGTATAGAGTGAGCAATTATGTTTCTACTTCCTTTGGACCAGATTTCGTTACAATATTGCTTGAAAATGAACCTCAAACTTTTAAAGCAGATATGTCATCTTCTGACTCAGTATTTTGGGAAGAGGCAGTCAATAGTGAGATTCAATCAATTTTGGATAATAATACATGGTAATTGGTTGATCTTACTCCAGGAAATAAGCCTTTAGGTTCGAAATGGATCTTTAAGAGGAAAATGAAAGCTGATGAAACTATTGACAAATATAAGACAAGACTTGTTATCAAAGGTTATAGATAAAAGAAAGGTCTTGATTACTTTGACACTTACTCGCCAGTAATAAGGATAACATCTATTAGGGTATTAGTGGCACTGGCGGCCGTGTATGGTCTTGAAATCCATCAAATGGATGTTAAAACAACTTTCTTAAATGGAGAATTGGAGGAAGAAATTTATATAGAACAACCTGAAGGTTTTGTGGTTCTTAGTAAAGAAAAGAAAGTGTGCAAACTTGTTAAGTCACTTTATGGACTTAAACAAGCACCCAAACACAATGGAATGCTAAATTTGACCAAACAATGTTGGCAAATGAGTTTAAAATTAATGAGTGTGACAAATGTGTTTACATTAAAAACACTCTAGTTCATGAAGTCATTGTTTGTTTATATGTTGATGACATATTGATAATGAGCAAAGATATGGCACATATAAATGCTACTAAGTGCATGCTGGCTAGCAAATTTGAAATGAAAGAATTAGGAGTTGCTGATGTGATCTTAAGAATTAGAATTCACAAGATTCCACAAGGTCTAACATTATCACAGTCTCACTACATTGAAAAAGTACTTGACAAGTTCAAGTATTTGGATTTCAAGATTGCCAAGACTCCAATTGACGTGAGTTATACACTTCAAAAAAATGAAGGTGAAAGTGACTCACAACTAGACTATGCAAGAGTATTGGGAAGTTTGATGTATATCATGAATTGTACGCGACCAGATATAGCATGTGCTATTAGCAAATTGTGTCGGTTTATCGGTTTTGGGTCGTGACAGGATGGCAATGAAACGAGTTTTGGGGTATCTGAAACATACCCAAAATTATGCTTTGCATTATAACAAATATCCTTCCGTGATCGAGGGATATAGTGATGCAAATTGGATCACCGGATCATCTGAAGTTAAATCCACTAGTGGATATGTTTTCACAATTGGGGGTGGAGCAGTGTCTTGGAAATTATCCAAACAAACGTGCATCGCCCGTTCTATAATGAAATTTGAATTCATAACTTTAGACAAGGCCGGTGAAGAAGCTGAATGGCTCCGGAATTTCTTGAAAGATAATCTATTTTGGCCCAAACCTTTGACACTTATATGTATACATTGTGATAGTCAAGCGGCAATAGGTAGGGCAGGGTGCGTTATGTATAACGGAAAATCTTGTCACATACGACGAAGACACAATATTGTTAGACAACTATTCTCTAGTGGTATTATCATGATTGACTACGTGAAGTCAAGAGATAAAGTGTCGGATTCACTTACAAAAGGCCTATCTAGAGAGGCAGTTGAAAGATCATCGAAGGGAATGAGATTAAGGCGTAGGACAAGTCATCATGGCGGTAACTCTACCTAGCAGACTTGAGATCCCAAGAGCTAGGTTCAAAGAGATCAAACAAAGTTATGAATGACGATTCAACATTGTCAAGTAACTCAACCCATTCTCATGATGAAGACAATGTTCAGGAATCAGGGTAAAACATTAAGGCTTTTTGATGAGTCAATAAAACTTAAAGCTTTTTAATGATTTGCTAAGTCTGGCAGGAAATGACCAGATAGTGTGTCTATAGGACTACACGTTTAGAAATTACCTATGTGGGTGTGAAGTGTAAGTCGCTTCAAGGGGAATGAAAGTAAAGACTCATTCCCTAAGCACTTATGAAACCAGGCGGTGTTCATGTCTGAAATGAATACAACCGTGAGAACCATAGATTGTTAAGAATTGATTGAGTGACTTATGTTGTCTAGGTATACAACAAAGCTCGACGGTTCAAAGATATCAAACCTACCGATTGACCGAGTATATCTTATATAAGTTCACTACGGAAAGTTCAAAGGGAAACCTGCTTATGTAGATGCAATTAATCCTTGTATGTAAATCACACACTCGTCCGTGAATTCCTTTGTCTTATAGCCATTCCAAATTCATATGGGGGGATTGTTGGGATTGAAGGTTGGTGAATGGGAAATGGAGGGAAGAAATGTGAAGGGAAAGTGAGCTCCCTTATGCTTTGAAAAGAGCAATTGTCCCTCATTGGTAGTGGAAAGAAAAGGGAATGTGCTTATATTGAGAAAGCACTTTCCTTGGTGTTAAATGGGTTGGAAAGAAGGTAAACCTCGTGTCGTCGCCATTGCTCGCTCGGCTAGGCTCGGCTTCGACTTCGGATTCGGATTCGGATTTTGTCAAAGATCGATTGATTGATTAATCTTTCGGAAAAAAATTCTTTAAATTATTTAATTAATTTGATTGATTGATTAATCTTTTTGGACAAAATTTCTTTTAATTAATTAATTAATTAATTTAATTAATTATAGAAAAATCATCCCGGAATAACCCAGGACCCACGCACGATGCGACCCAGTCTGTTTCTTTCATCACACACTCGTCCGTGCATTCCTTTGTCTTATAGCCATTCCTCATTCATGTGGAGGATTGTTAGGATTGAAGGTTAGTGAATGGAAAATGGAGAAAAGAAATATGAAGGGAAAGTGAGCTCCCTTATGCTTTGGAAAGAGCAATTGTCCCTAATCGGCGGTGGAAAGAAAATGGAATGTGCTTATATTGAGAAAGCACTTTCCTTGGTGTTAAATTGGTGGGAAAGAAGGTAAGCCTCGCACCGTCGTCGTCATCGCTCGGCTCGGCTTCGGCTTCGACTTTGGTTTCGGCTTCGGCTTCGGCTTCGGATTTGGTCAAAGATTGATTAATTAATTATTTTGGAAAAAAATTCTTTCAATTATTTAATTAATTAATTTAGTTAATTATCGAAAACTCAACCCGGAATAACCCAGGACTCGCGCGCGACACGACCCGATCTGTTTCTTTCCCGAATTTATTTTTAAATTCTTTTTCGGAATATTTTGAACGTTCCAACCTATTCCAACAGCCATGGCTGATTCTGAAAAGGTTACAAACGTTTCAGAAACAGTGCCAGAAAATGGCTACAAATATGCCTTGATCCCAGAATCTTTCCTTACGAAATTTTTTCTGAACTTCTTCTCCTTCTTCTGCACAAGTAAATTCTAGTGTGATTTACAGCCATTAAGTGGTTCGCCGTTCACCAGTATTTTTGGTACCGATACTCTAGTGAGTTAAATCGTTCTATCATGGGAGGATAATATTCCAACACCTCGGGTACTTGAGGGAAATAATTTTCTTAAGGACACACTGTACATTTAATGGGCTCGATTTCATTCCGAAATTTATTTTCAGATTATATTTGATTATTTCGAGATTCAGCTTTATTTCTGATTTTCTGTTTCTATTTTTTTTTCATGTTACAGAAATATTACTATTTCATTATATTATAGTATTACAATTTTGACTAACAATTGTGACGAAGAAAAATATGTATAAATGACTATTGTTCGTTTATGTTAAATGAAAAGTTATGATATCTCTTCCACCCCAACTTTTTATATCAGACCATGGAGTTTATATGTAAAATTAATTCATATGTTATTGAGAATTAGAAAAATCTCACATCAAAGCTTAAAATTTGAAACGCTAATAAAATTGAGTTTTTCAAAATTGTAAAAGCTATATGTAAAATAATATTTTTACTATAAAAGTTTCAAACATTTTGGATGTAGTAGATGGAATATTTTTTAAATACCATAAAAGTTTCATGAAACAACTTATATTTTCAGCCATTCTCTTTACAGGCGTGTAACGTTTTAAAAAAAAGAAGAAGAAAGAACTAAAACAGATGTAGTAGTATGAAATTGTTGAGAGAAATAGTTAAAATTATCTCGAAGTAAATCTGCAATTATATAAAGTATTACTACTACTTTATTTTATATTAACTTGAAGTATTGGTGAGAGTACAAGTTGCCATTTTAGATAATATTGCATGAAACGGACCAATATATAAAGTAGATTAAAAGAGTAACGAATTTAATCTCATTCCCATGTTTAGTTGGCCCGCTTCTTAACATTAGATAAAAGTCCCCCTTATCTACCTATTTTCTTCACCAACCAAACTAAGTAATATTACTACTGTCTTTTGCCTTCCATTTAAAAGAATTATTTATATATTTTTTAAAATGATTTCTTGAATATTTATTTTCTCTATACTCCTTTGACTTGATACCAGACACCCAATCCATAAGCAACATTCGACGACACCTGCATTCATAGGAGTCAACGGAAATCTAAAACTTTATTATGTTTGCATTAAATTAACAAATAATTGATGTATATTTTTTCTATATTAATTAATCACAATAAATTAGTTGAGTATATTGATAATTGGCTTAATGTATGCATATTTTGATATATACCGCCTCACATTTTGCTCATGTCTCGACGATTTGAGATGTTTAATATGATTATTTGTGCTAAATTTTGGTATTTCTATGTGTAGGGATCATTCCGGTGCAATTTGGGATGAAAGGGCGCGAATTGGAGCGAAATCGGAACAAAAAAGTAAAAAGTGAAATTTGAGGGCCACAGCGAGCGTGGGGCGCTGGCTGTGGCGCAATTTACAGTAGCTAAAATATTTGAGCACTAGGGCCAGCGCCCCATGCTGCCCTGGACGCTCAAAACATGAACATGTCCTATTTCGACCGGAACTCGGTTATTTCGACCCCAAGACGCCTCCAACTCATATAAAAGCCAACCTAAACCTATTTTAAAAGGGGGAGGACGTTTTGAGAGAAAAAACACAAGCACAGAGCCGCCGTGGAGGCCGGAATTCATCAAGTTCCATCTTTCTCTCACCAAACTTAGTAATTTTTATGTTTCTTTGTATGATTTGTTGTTTGGCTATCATGTCTATGTGGAGCTAAACTTCACGTTCTAGGGTTGTGGTTCTTTCATGACTATTGTTATTCGGATATTGATTTTGCCTTCTTGATTTATCATATTGATTTATTTATTCAATATTGCGCTTAATTATTTAATTGCTTGATCACCAATTGAATACTATCTACGAATCTAAAATTGAACTCGAAAGTGGAAATTCTAGATTGCATATAAGATTGAGTAGAGCAAGTTCTTGAACTCGGGTATCGGGGAATAGATTTGTGATTAGGATAGACATATACTTAATTACTTTGCTTGGTTAATTTACAAAAATTATAAATGTGTTCTTGTTGATTCTAACTCCATAGACATATAGGCGTTAGGTTAGCTTGAATAGGCAAGTAAGAACTCGACAGATTCTTATGAGCAATATTAACCCTGTCAACCAATAAGCTAGATAAATTAGTCGGTCAATTCAATTGAAGAATACAATAGGATTGTTAGATAGCCCATAACCCTAGATCTTTTTCATTACATTGATATCATAAAAATCTGCTCTTTCTCTGTTCAAAGTTTATTATTTATATTTTTTTATTTAATTAGTTTAGAATAAAATATTTTTAGGTTTAATTCTTATTTGGATAATTAGGATAGTCTAATTTAGTAAATAGTTAATCACAAGTCCTCGTGGGTTCGACATCCGACTTTTAATCACTTTATTACTTGACGACCGCGTATACTTGCGTGTGCTTTTGGCCGCAACAAGTTTTCGATAATTGGCTTAATGTATGCATATTTTGATGTATATTGCCTCACATTTTGCTCATGTCTCAAAGATTTGAGATGTATAATATAATAATTTGTGCTAATTTTTGGTATTTCTATGTGTCAGAATCATTCGGATGCAATTTGGGATGAAAGCGCGTGAATTGGAGCGAAAATGGGAAGAAAATACAAAAGTGCACATTTGAGGGCCACAGGCAGCGTGGGGCGTTACCTGTGGCGCTCAAAACAGAATGCTAAAAAGTTGAGCGCCAGGGCCAGCGCCCCACGCTGCACTGGACGCTCAAAACATGAACATGTCCTATTTTGACCAGGACTCGGTTATTTCGACCCCAAGATGCCCCCAACTCATATAAAAGCCAACCTAAACCTATTTTGGAGGGGAGAGGACGTTTTGAGAGAAAAAACACAAGCACGGAGCCGCCGTGAAGGCCGGAATTCATCAAGTTCCATCTTTCTCTCACCAAACTTAGTAATTTTTATGTTTCTTTGTATGATTTGTTGTTTGGCTACCATATCTATGTGGATCTAAATTTCACATTCTAGGGTTGTAGTTCTTTCATGACTATTGTTATTCGGATATTGATTTTGCCTTCTTGATTTATCATATTGGTTTATTTATTCAATCTTGCGCTTAATTATTTAATTGCTTGATCACTAATTGAATACTATCTACGAATCTAGAATTGAACTCGAAAGTGGGAATTCTAGATTGCATATAGGATTGAGTAGAGCAAGTTCTCGAACTCGGGCATCGGGGAACAGATTCGTGGTTAGGATAGACATATACTTAATTGTCTTCCTTGGTTGATTTACAGGAATTATAAATGTGTTCTTGTTGATTCTAACTCCATAGACATATAGGCGTTAGGTTAGCTTGAATAGGCAAGTAAGAACTCGACAGATTCTTATGAGCAATATTAAACCTGTCAACCAATAAACTAGATAAATTAGTCGGTCAATTCAATTGAAAAATACAATAGGATTGTTAGATAGCCCATAACCCTAGATCTTTTTCATTACATTGATATCATAAAAAGCTGTTCTTTCTCTGTTCAAAGTTCATTATTTATATTTTTTTAATTTAATTAGTTTAGAATAAAATATTTTTAGGTTTAATTCTTGTTTAGATAATTAGGATAATCTAATTTAGTTAATAGTTAATCACAAGTCCTCGTGGGTTCGACATCCGACTTTTAGTCACTTTATTACTTGACGACTGCGTATACTTGCGTGTGCGTTTGGCCGCAACAAATTTTTGGCGCCGTTGCGCGGGACTTAGAATTAGCTACTTTTCTAGATTAGACTTTTACTTTTATCTTTACATGTTTTGTTTTTTTTTTCTTTTTGTAAATATTTTTAATTTTATAACTATTTGATTTTTCTCTTAGTTTGTTCATAGTTCTCTCAACATGACATCTGGGGATGAAATATTCGGAGGTAAGGTTATTGATAAAGACGCTTGGTTGACGGAAGACTTTTATGGCCCGTCTTTTTGGGCTTGTCATGACCTGAACTCTGGGAGGTCTGAATTTGAATATGGGAGTAAGGGTTGGTATTGGGAAGAATATTCACGGTTAAGGGAATACGAGGAACGACGTTATCTTCTAACAAAATTGGTGAATGACTAGTCTAAGGAGAGTGTTGAACTTGCACAAGAAATTGACAGGTTTGGCTTGGCTGTGCGTAACTTAGATGCAGATTTGAGTGCAAAGGTTGATGTGTGTAACGCCCAACAATTTAATGATGAGTTGTGCGAAGCTGAAAAAAATCTTCTAGACCAAATTGAGGAGCTAAAACGAGAATACCAATCATTAGACCATATTTTTCTTGAGGATGTCAATGTTGGAAAGAGTGTTCTAGAGTCATATGAGGGAGTAGATAATGTTATATTTGAAGACTCTAATGCATGTAAATATGAGGATATAAATAGTAATATAATTCCAAAGTTGGGGCGTGTTGGTTCTCATTTAAATATTTTTCGACATTGTGTTTGGATGATGACATGGAAATCGAGTCATCTGAGCCTTTGGAGGAGTCAATGGAAGAGGAACAAGCTGCTTACATTCTTGGATTTATCGTTCCAGAGAGAAAAAAATTACATTCCTCATATAAAGGCCGAGAAGTATAGAATGAAAAATTTGTTACTTGGCCTATTTATTTTTGTATCCCCACCAAAGGAGCATAGCCACACACTGGATGCCATGTTAGGGGTACAATTCATAAGTTTGAGGTGGAGGATGAAAGTGGTTCAAGTCGTGCCGCGACGTTAAATCATGCGCTTGTTGGGAGGTAACTCAGCTTTACTGCTTTATTTTATTTTTGTTTATTTTTTATTTTATTTTATTTTTATTTTTTTGTAGTATTTATTTTTGTTTTGTAGGATTATGAGCATAGGAAGTAAAGTCATTGGAAGAGTGCAAAAGCGAGCTATAGACGGTGAGGACTAAGTGTGGGGTGCCGACACAAAGGACGATGCCTGGGGGAAGTCTGAGTGACCGTTATTGCTTCGGCCTTTGGCCTACCAGAAAGTCTCTTTTACCCTCTTATTATTTATAGTGTGCATTGAGGACATTGCAAAATTTTAAGTGTGGGGTGAGGAGATCGTTTGGGTGAGTTTCTGTGCTATTTTAGCTTAGTTGTAGTACTCGTTCTTAAGTGTAGTAGTTTATGTGCTATTTTAGCTTAGTTGTAGTACTCGTTCTTAAGTGTAATAGCTTTTGTGGAAAAAAAAATGAAAAAGGTAGAAAAATTGGACTTTTTCCGACGATGGATCTCCTAGAAAGTTTTCTTGAGGTATTAAAGTCTAAACAAAAATCCAAAAATATGTCTTTTAGCTTTCTTTAAGTAGTAATAATCCCCTGTGATTTTTCTTTCTGCCTCGGTTCTTTTTTATGGGATGTAGTTTGAACCGGGTAATTTTTTATTTTTTTTAGAATAGATTAGAGTTTAGAAAATAAATGGAGGGAGAAATATGAGATTCCTAGGAGCTCTTGACTTATTTGATAGTAGCATATTCAGGCTTTGGTATGTGTAGTGCCTTTCCTATGTTTTAAAATTGATCATGAAGCCTTTATAAATTGGATAGCATGTTTTGTGGCACATATTTCTCGTTTTCTTGACTTGTGTTCACTTTGCGCTTAATGCTCAATCTCGTGGCTCTGTGAATATTTGCATCTGTTGAGAGTCGGAATGTGACCGTCCTTAGTGAGGCATGTGCCATGTGTGGTGAGGTTTTTGTGTAGTCCATATTTTTGTACTTGTGTCTAGAACTTGCCCGGTATGTGAGTTGAAGCGAAATTTTAGGTGATGCTTGGTTTGAAAAATAATTTTAGGCTTTCTTTGATCTTTTTGAGCTTAATTACTTACCACAAATAAAATTGATCCTTAGTTAACCCTTTTGAGCCTATAGACTTTTATTTGGTACCCACATTATAAGTCTATACCCTTTTTGTTCTTAATTGATATTTTTTGATCCTTTTACCTCTTAAAGAACTTTAATTATGAAATGAGCGCTAAAAGAAGTAAGAAGGGACTAAGTATGGGGTGGATTTTGAGTGGAACCAATGAAAGAAAGAAGGGTTCACTTATTTTGTAAAATAATACACCACTAGCGGAAATTGAAAAAGAAAAAAAAAAGGAAGAAGAGAAAAATCTGGAAAAAAAGAAAGAAAAATATAGATGAATAAATTATTGTCTTGTTCTTGCTAGTGGGTATGAATTAAAGTAGTGCTTAAAGAAAGAGGAAATATTATTGTGGGTGATATTATTTGTGAAATTGAAGTAGTGTTGAAGAATTTACGCTTAAGTTATTTGGTGATGTGTTAAAGTTCTTAGGAGGTTGAGTCACTATCCCTAAAATATATCATACCCGTCCCTTAGCCGACATTGCAACCATGAAAAAGTCCTAATTAATTTTAGATCGAGCGATCTTATATTAGTAGAGATTTACATCAAGGACAAGCCTATGGTACCAATTACATGCATGTGACTTCTTTTGTGAGAGTGAGCGATTTTCTTTGATATATGTGAGCATGAGATTCAAATGTGTGGATTGATTTTAATATATTTGCTTTTGTTGTGAGGGCACATGGTTTTACGAGGGATAGGTAACATTATTAGACTTCTCTAGGATGTTGGGTGTTTAAGCCATGAGTGCATTGTGACATTGAGTCGGTTTTTGAGGCTAGGATTGTTATGAGCATGTTGTCTTTGTTTGAATATTTTTGAAGTATGGCATAAGTTAAAGGGAAGTGTGTGGTGATTGCATACTCTAGAGTTTAATTGTTGCTATCAACCATGGTCATTGGTGTAGAGTGCTCAAAGATAGAGTTATTTGTTGGTTGACTCGAGGACGAGCAACATTTAAGTGTGGGGTGTTGATAATTGGCTTAATGTATGCATATTTTAATGTATATTGCCTCATATTTTGCTCATGTCTCGAAGATAATTTATGCTAATTTATGGTATTTCTACGTATAAGAATCATTTGGATGCGATTTGGGATGAAAGCGCGTGAATTGGAGCGAAAATGAGAAGAAAAGACAAAAGTGCACATTTGAGGGCCACAGGCAGCGTGGGGCGCTACCTGTGGCGCTCAAAACAGAATGCTAAAAAGTTGAGCGCCAGGGCCAGCGCCCCACGCTGCACTGGACGCTCAAAACGTGAACATGTCCTATTTCGACCGGGACTCGGTTATTTCGACCCCAAGATGTCCCAAACTCATATAAAATCTAACCTAAACCTATTTTGGAGGGGAGAGGACGTTTTGAGAGAAAATATACAAGCACAAAGCCGCCGTGGAGGCCGAAATTCATCAAGTTCTATCTTTCTCTCACCAAACTTAGTAATTTCTATGTTTCTTTGTATGATTTGTTGTTTGGCTACCATGTCTATGTGGAGCTAAACTTCACGTTCTAGGGTTGTGGTTCTTTCATGACTATTGTTATTCAGATATTGATTTTGTAACGACCCGGCCAGTCGTTTTGAATATTATAATCATGTTCCCTAATTTACTACTCAATTTATGTCTTGCAATTGATTTATGATTTATCGGGTTAGTTGGTTCGGGTCCGAAAGGAACTCGGAGTGAAATAAGACATTTAGTCTCATAATTGAGAAATTTAAGTTAGAAAAGTGGACCGGATATGGATCTATGTGTAAACGACCTCGGAATTTAATTTTGATGATTCCAATAGCTCCGTATGGTGATTTTGGACTTAGGAGCGCATCCGAAATATTATTTGAAAGTCCGTAGAGGAATTAAGCTTGAAATGCCGAAAGTTTTATTTTTGAGAAGTTTGACCGGGGGGTTGACTTTTAGATATCGGGGTCGGAATCCGATTCTGAAAATTAGAATACCTCTGTTATGTTATTTAGGACTTGTGTGTAAAATTTGAGGTCAATCGGACGTGATTTGATAGGTTCCGGAGTTGTTTGTAGAAATTAGAAATTCAAAATTCATTAGGCTTGAATTGGGGTGTAATTCATGATTTTAGCATTTTTTTAAGGTGAGTTGAGGATTCGACTAAGTTCGTATGATGTTTTAGGACTTGTTGGTATATTTGGTTGAGGTCCCAAGGGCTCAGGTGAGTTTCGGATGGTTAACAGATCAAAAATTGAACTAGAACAGCTGCTGCAATTTCCTTCTGTTGGAAATTGCTTCTGCCCAGATGTAAGCCCAGATCGAGCTCAGGGTCGAGGGCCACGACCGAAGCCCAGATCGAGCTCAGGGTCGAGGGCCATGATCGAAGGCATGATCGAGCTCAGAGTCGAGGGCCACGATCGAGCCCAGAGTCGAGGGCCACGATCGAAGGCATGATCTAGCCCAGAGTCGAGGGCCACGATCGAAGGCATGATCGAGCCCAGGGTCGAGGGCCACAGTCGAAGGACGGGTCGAAGATATAATCGAGGGCCAGGACCGAGAACCCGGATCGAGAACCTCGATCGAAGGCCAAGATCAAGGCAGAACCGAGGATGTCTGGGCAGAATTATAAAAATGGGGACTTCGCCCCATTTGCCATTTTTGACAAATTGGAGCTTAAGGAGAGGCGATTTTTGATATATTTTTAAGAAAAACTTGAGGTAAGTCCCTTGTGATCATTTCTACTCCATAATATTGAATTATCATCGAATAATCCGACTAGATTACATGATTTTGAGGTGTAAATCGGAGATTGGAACTTAAAATTTTGGAAATAAGATTTGTAGATTTGAGGGTCGAGTTGAGGTCGGATTTTGGTAAAATTAGTATGGGTAGACTCGTGGTTAAATGGGCTTTCGGATTTTGTAACTTTTGTCGAGTTCCGAGACGTGGGCCCCTCAGGTAATTTTTGAGCCAATTTCGGGTTTTGGTTTAATTTTGAAGCTTTTTCTTGTGGAATTCATTCCATTAGCGTATATTGATGGTATTATTATGATTGTGAATAGATTTGGAGTATTTGGAGGCCGAGTCCAGAGGCAAGAGCATTGCGGGGTAGAGATTTGACCAGTTTGAGGTAAGTAACAGTTTTAACTTTGGCTTTGAGGGTATAAACCCGAAGACTTGACATCACGTGATTTTTTGGAAGTGATACCCATGCTAGGTGACGAGCGTGTGGGTGTGCACCGTGAGAAATTGAGACTTGGTCTGTCCCGTGAGGTTGTGAGGCCTAATGGCTATTATCTGTGGTTATGTGTTTATTTGTTGTTGAACTTGTTTGCCTTCATGTTAGAAATCATGCTTGGCTTTATTCATGCTCATATTATTTGTACTCAGTCATAGAAATTATTGTACATGTTTACCTCAGTCTCTATTATTTGCTAATATGCAGTGATACTTGATGTGGACTATGTTCCCTTATTTGTTGGTGATTGTGAGGTACATGATTGAGTGAGGCAGAGGGCCTGGTTGTAAGGATATTAATACCATAGTACGTGAGTTGTCCGCGTAGCACGTGAGTTGACCGTGCGGGTCTAGGTATTGATACCATAGCGCGTGAGTTGTCCGCGTAGCACGTGAGTTGACCGTGTGGATTCAGGTATTGATATGATGGCACATGAGTTGTCAGTACTTAGCGCTTGGGCTTTGGGAGCCCCTCCGGAGTCTGTACACACCCCCAGTGAGCACAGAGTGTTGAGTGTTTTGAGTATTGAGTGCTGAGTGCGAGTGATGAGTGATGGAGTGACACTGCTGTGAGGTGGTATTTATTTGTGTTGTTGCTGCATTTATCTGTTAAACTTCTTTGTGGCATTTACTGAGTTATGGAATTTACCTGTTGATTTCTGTTTATTTTTATATTATAAATAAATAAATAAATAATTGGACTATTTTACTTAGTTCGTCACTATTGCTCAGTTCCTTAGTTATTTCTGTTACTTGCTGAGGTGATTGTACTCATGCTACACCCTGCACTTTATGTGCAAATTCAGGTGAGTTAGAGCACGGTGATCGTTGAGTTCAGGCCGGCTATCTGTGGAGATTGCAAGGTAGCTGCTAGCGTCCGCAGGACCTTGTTACTCCTTTTATCATTTTTTCTTTGGGACAGTTAGACAGTTTATATATCTTAGTTTATAGTTTTAGACGCTCATGACTTAGTGACACCCCGATGTTTGGGGCTCGTTTCCGTATTTCTAAAATTTTATTTAAAGTTGATTTAGTTTATGAGAAACTCAAATGTTGAAATGCTTTATTAAATTCTTATAATCGGTTTAGTAGAAATATTTTGGGAAGTAGGCTTGCCTTGTAACACGATAGGCGCCATCACGACCATGGTCAGATTTTGGGTCGTGACAGATTTTGCCTTCTTGATTTATCATATTGGTTTATTTATTCAATCTTGCGCTTAATTATTTAATTGCTTGATCACCAATTGAATACTATCTACGAATCTAAAATTGAACTCGAAAGTGGGAATTCTAGATTGCATATAGGATTGAGTAGAGCAAGTTCTTGAACTCGGGCATCGGGGAACAAATTCGTGGTTAGGATAGATATATACTTAATTGCCTTGCTTGGTTGATTTGCATGAATTATAAATGCGTTCTTGTTGATTCTAACTCCATAGACATATAGGCGTTAGGTTAGCTTGAAAAGGCGAGTAAGAACTTGACAGATTCTTATGAGCAATATTAACCCTGTCAACCAATAAGCTAGATAAATTAGTCGGTCAATTCAATTGAAGAATACAATAGGATTGTTAGATAGCCCATAACCCTAGATCTTTTTCATTACATTGATATCATAAAAATCTGCTCTTTCTCTGTTCAAAGTTCATTATTTATATATTTTTTATTTAATTAGTTTAGAATAAAATATTTTTAGGTTTAATTCTTGTTTAGATAATTAAGATAGTCTAATTTAGTTAATAGTTAATCACAAATCCTCGTGAGTTATATTATCATATCTATAGATCACTTAATTATAATTAAGTAAAATTCAGTGTGAATGAGTTTTTTCTGAACCAATATCAACTAATCGAGCAAAAAGTTAATTTGTTCCCGTCAAAGAAGTTGGAGCTAAATTGACATTCTGCTTAACCTTAAATGTGGGGAAATAAAATCAAAGTCTTCGCCTCGTTGTCACCCACAAGACGTATGGCTAAAGTTAGAATAAGTCCACATGGTATGTTTTGGGACAATTCATCTGCTCCTAGGTTTTTTTTACCTTTCTTTTCTTTGACCAATTATTTAAACACAAATGGAAAATTAGAAAAAAAGGTCATGTTCTGATCCAGTTGATCATATAATTGAAGAACCTCATAAAATCAAAATGAATCAATCAATTTTACAACATGTATGGTACTTGAAGAGACTAAATTAATTGGAAAAAATGAACTAGCAGTTATTAACGCCTTGATGAAATAGCCCCCCATTCTTTTTCACTATTACCTCCTATATAATATGTATTTCTTTATTTTGTACGAAAAGTTTGAAATGATCATTTCACTTGAAATTTTATAATATATTAAAATAAACAATTAAGTTATTGAAGTATATGCAAGGAGATATATTGATGTAGGTTGTACCAAACTAACAACTAAACTTTAAGAGTAAGAGATTAAAATAAAAAATACCTTAAATGACACATAGTCTTGCAAATATTAATGTGGTACGTACTACCATGCACAGCTTTTGGTTGTAGATTATAGAACAGTAATTTTACTAATTCTCAGCCAAACAATATCTTGATCCATGACTAAGTGTGATTCAACTTTTAGTTTAAACGGAGTAAAGGAATTTTAGTAAAATATTCGTCGGCTTTTGGTAATAAATTAAAATACTAAATGCAGTTGTAATTTTGCTAATTATCAGCCAGGCAATGTCTTAATCCACGAACAAATTGACGGTAAAGACAGAATTATTAAAGAGTGGCAAGAAAAAGACAGAATTGTTAACGTTGACACTGAAAGGAAAATAGAAAAGGAAAAAAGAAAAATGGAAACTTTACAGATAAAATTTCCACACACTATCTCTTCTTCTTACTAACAAGAAAGCCTTTTTCCGTCCAAAAGCAGGCACCCACTTTCTCCCCCAGAAAGTGCTTTATGATTACCCCTTTATCAGTTACAGATTGATCAACCAACCCTATGAAAGCATTTTTTTGAGCAAAATTGAGCTTGTGGGGAGAGAATTGCAGAGGGATTTGTAAATATTTGTGAATTTGGAGCGATGAGTGAGGGGTTTGGAGTGATTAATGCAGAAGGGATCTGTGATGGGGAGAATACGGTGTTTGTAGCAGTGGGAAAGAATGTGAAGGAGGGCAAATCCATACTCTCATGGGCCTTGAAAAGCTTTTCTGTTAGGAGAATTTGTATTCTTCACGTTCACCAGCCCAATCATTTACGTAAGCTCACTGCCTTCTTTTAACATATGAAATTTAACATTAAGCATCTGCAGTATACACACATAAAGTTTTGTTATGACATTTGTATTCTTCATGTTGCCTGACTCTCAACTTGTTTGGGATTGAGATGCAGTTTTTAGATTGATTGATACACATAGAAGTCTTGTAATCAATCTAAACATATGAAGGAAAATGTGTCCTTTTTGCTCTTGTTTTTTTTTTTTTAATTTTGTGACAGTGGTGGTCGGGTCAACTTGCGCGCACTTCGATTATTCCAACTTACTCCAATTTTTACTCATCTTGCAATTCAGAAGCTTCCTAGTTAATATACTTTTAGCCACACACACACACCAACAAAAAAAGAAAAAAGAAAAGGAAATAGCTTGTACTAATTTGCTGCTCCATTTACCCTTGAACCCGTAGTATATCTGATAATCACACAACAAAATAGTCCAAAGTACCCAGACAAAGGTATAATAGTTGTAAGTCAGCCTTATCGGGATTATACTTCAAAAATGCTATTTTGCAACCAAATTTTGCATGCCTCAGATGAATCTCTAATCTCACAAGGCCCCAATCGCTCCAAAATGGAATGAGACATACTGCATGATGCGTTAGTGATCATGTCAAAAGTGATAATTAATAATCTCTTTTCTTGTTGCTATGATGAATGCATTAACCTCTATTTGCCTACTATTCACCCTTTTTTATTCTTCAAAAAAATTATAGTCATTCACATGACCATAGATGAATGAATTACATTTCTTTGAATTTGCAGTGGATGGGAAGGTTTCAGGTACAAAGCTGAAACAGCACATGGTGAAAGCATGCCAAGAACTTGAACGCCAAAAACTGCACAAACTTCTAAATCAGCATCTTCTCTTTTTATCCCAAGCTGGGGTACATTTTTCTCTAATTCTCTTCTTAGATTGACTTGGCATTGTTAGTTATTCACATCCTTATATGCTCTATATAAGGTCATTTATGATTGTGAGCCCCTTGTGGCTTTCAAGTTTTATCACATCATAGAGAACTTCCTTTTGAGGAAAGTGACTGCGATTTGGGAGGTTACAGAAAGAAAAGTTGGAGTTCCAGTTAAGACCAAGTAAGCCGTTTAAGATGGAAGTTAGGCTGAAGATAGGTTCCAATAGCTGTCTTCCAAGTATTGGTCATAACATCTTTGCAGAAAGCATCACAATGCTTTGCATGCCTATTAATGCATGTTGAGATAGATTAAAACCATATTATTGCTTGCAATAGATAAAGTTACTAGTATTCAAAATATTGAACACTGCTCACTTCTGCAGATACAGGGGGGTAAGGTGTGGCTTGAAATGAATAATGTGGAGAAAGGGATAATACATATTATTGAACAACACAAAATTCAATGGCTTGTCATGGGAGCAGCAGCAGAGACTCATTACTCAAAGTATGACACATTTTTTTCCTTTGAAGATCTATCATAAGAGGAACAGGAAGCTTTGGAACTTTAGGGAATGGTTGTACTATCCATTCAAGTGATTTTCACATTTAACTATGTTACTGTCTCGTGCATCTCATTTCATGGGTTTTTTTCATTTGCTTTATTTGCAATTTTGGCTATTTTTTTCCTTTTATTATTCTTCTTCTTTTCGGCTTATGTCTTTAGATTTTACCATTTTCTAAATAGAGATTTTCCCTACAGAGTTAAAGGATATTGTGGTTCCTTGTAAAACCCTGTGGCACCGACACTGCAAATTTTGAAGTTTTTGGTGTAGGACTTATTTTTAGGACTTAACAATATGATGGCTAGAATTATGCTTCATTTGGCTGCTAAATAACTGCTACAGAATTAGAGCTGCTTGATAACATAAACTCATGCTCTCTACAGACAGAAAACCCAGCAAGCTTTGCTAGAATTAAGTCCTAAGAATTTAATTTTCTTTTGGTATTAGAATTTCCAATAACCATAATTTTGCTGATTAGGATTCTCTAGATTGCAGGCAATTGTCAGAGCTCAAGTCCAGCAAAGCTAAATTCGTGTGCCAGCATGCACCAATCCACTGTCAAATTTGGTTTACTTGCAGCAGCTACCTGATACATACGAGGTATGATGACTGTGGGTGTGAACTCATCCAGATAACACATAAAGCAATGGCCTATGTATGTTACTCTATTGTCGCATGATTCACTTTCTCATGATGTGCTTTGTTATCAGAATACTCCTTTGATAGTCATAATCTGCGGTTCTGTATGATGTATCCACACATTTTACAGGTCTGAGTACTAAAAAACAAGTGATCGTTGCAATCACACATGTCCTTTTCATGTCTTTTTCCACATTACACTGTTCTTGTTGACAGTCTGCTTGTGATGCGTGATCATCGCAACCCCTAAAGTGGTTACGTTGGAAGAAGCTTAACAGTATGCATCTGTCAGCCGTTGTCGCTTTAATATGCCAGTAATGCTATAAGCATGTCACTGGCTGTTTCTTTTTAATGGAATTTCAAGGTCACATTAATATATCAGTGGTCCTTGGGTATTTTTTAGGTTGTTATAACTTGTGATCTATGTAATTCTGACATGCTCCACCTAGAAATGGAATTTCTGAGAAGTTGTACAACAAGTTAGAAATGTCTAAAAATCTCCACCATCTGTGCTCTTATCCATATACAGATATCTTCAGATGTCCACCTTACCTTGGCTACAGGCTCTCAACTCCGTCATTATCTCGTTTCTGCTGCTTCACAGTCCAATGCTGTTTAAGATTTTTAAATTTACTTTTTTAACAAGTTAAAAGGATTAAATTTACTTACCCTTTCATATCCCGGTATTCCTCCAAGAACAGAGACAAAATGTGAGACAGAATGCAATCATTTTGAACTCCCACCCACAAAAAGAAAAGAAAAAGAAAGAACTGGTGGGGGCATGTTTAGTTATTTGCTTTGCATGCGAGATAATTGCTACTAGATATTTGATATCACAAAATCAGATGTTGGAACTAAATTCATTAGATATACGTCTTTTGATGGAATTGATCTGAGGATGAAATGCTATGGCATAAAAAAAAGATATAGAAGAGAGCTACCCTAGAACTTTTGTAAATCATTGTTAATGTTATTGAGCATGAATTTTACGCTTGGCTTTTGATAAACAGTTTTCCAAAGGGAACAAAATGGATAGTGAGGATAAATATAGATTACCCCGGGTAGCTTGGGATTGAGGAATGAGGACTAATTGTTGCTTTTGATGAACAGTTTTCTGAGGTTGACTATTTTTCTATTTTGTTTCCCTTTGTCTTGCAAGGTCTAAGAACTGCTCTCATTTAACTAGCAAAGAGTCATTGTCGTCTCCAAAAGATAATGGAGGAACCAAATTGCATGATCATGCTGATGATGGATATGAAGATTTGAACATTTCGGAAGACGCATCAATGTCAGCTGACAAAATGGTCAACGTAGAGATCAAAGGAAACTATTCATTCTTGCGCTCAAAAAACAAGTGTGAAGCACATTTACATCGTTCAACATCTCTTCCTATACTGGTAAGCATTATACTTTCTCATATGAAGATGCCGCAAACTTGTATCCAATATCATGAAAGCTCTTAAGGCGTATTTAAATCTTAAAGAGTTGAAGTTGTGATCTGTATGAACCTTCATCGCTTAATCTCCAACATGTACCGGCTCTAGAATTTCCTTAGCATTAATGTAGAGTTTGTTACAGCTCGTCTTGTTAGAGAGAGAGAGAGAGAGAGAGAGAGAGAGAGAGAGAGAGAGAGAGAGAGAGAGAGAGAGAGAGAGAGAGAGAAATGATCGGAAAGTTAACGCAGTACCATCTTGTTGGAGACTGTCATTGGTGCACTACTGTGACATGCATTATGAAGCTACTAGTTTTTTTTTCTTTCTGGTTAACATGAAGCTATTATTTATCAAATATCTGATCCAGGAAGAAGGACGATTTCACGCGAAACCCTCTAGTGATGAAAGGAGTAGACTGGAGCATGCTATGATGGATGCTGAGAACTCCAAAAAAAGGGCATTTGAAGAGTCGGTAAAGCGATGGAGAGCTGAAGAAGATGCTATGGAGGCTATCCACATGGTAATTCTTGCTTCCTCCTTCAAGTATATCCATCTCTCTGAATCTCCCAATTACCTCTTCACTTTACCATTTCGTTTTATGCAGTTGTGTGTTTAAGAAACAAGAAGTCAGAAAGTTACGAACCACTGTGTGAGATAGCTAAGACTCCTGTGTAGTTTTTACCACTTGATTATCAGTTCTGATCTTCTTTAGTTTCTCTAAGGTGGTAGTTGCTATTTTGCATATTCACCACGACTATACTTGTCTAGTTGTCTTATGATAAAAATAACATATTTTAATTTGGATTTCTTGCTTCACACCCACACCCATGCACGAGCACACGCACAGACACACACACACACACATGTATATTGATACGTATATACAAATTGAATTGCTACATGATACCAGCTGGCAGCTAGTTAGATGTAATGATATGACCTGGTACTCCACTAGAGCTTGAATCATAGGCTTTTCCGCCCTACTAATACTTTTTGGTGGATAGAAGACGTCCACATATTTTTATAACATGCTTGTCACCGGCTTTGGATTGTCCCAGGCTGAAGTGTCATATAAATTATCCAAGGAAGAGGAAGGCCGAAGGAAAGAAAAGGAGGAAATTTTGGCAAAGCAAAAGGAAGAAGTAGAAAGGATGAAGATTCAGTATGACTTGTGCCTGAAAGAACTTCAGATGATCCAGGAGAAGAAGCTTGTACTAGAAAGTCAAATAACTGAGTCCTCCTATGCAGCACAGGAGTTAGAGGAGAAGATAATTCAAGCAGTGGAGCTTCTGATATCTTTTAGGAAGAAAAGGGATGAGCTGCAGATAGAGTGTGACAATGCAATTAAAGAAGTTAACCAATTCAGAAAGTTGGTAGAAGCTGATACCGATGAGCATTGTATCAAAAATTTCTTTTCAATTTCTTTTTCTGACATCATAGAGGCTACACAAAATTTTGATCCAACCTCAAAGATTGGAGAAGGAAAACTCGGAAGTGTTTACAAGGGGATTATTCACAATGTAAAAGTAGCTATAAAGATGTTACCAGCTTGTGGTTCTTTAAGTGATTCAGATTTCCAACATAAGGTGAATCTCTATGAAATCTTGAGATGCTAAATTTGTGGAGTGTGCGCAATTGAATTTCTTGTTATATAATTGCATTTGCTGATTCCTAATGAACTTCTTTATGCAAGTACTAGCTGCCCTGCTATATATTATACACTTCATTCCCGGCATTTTAAAGCTTTAGTTTCAATGAGATTGAAATTGCACCAATTCTCCCAAGGGGTGAAACTTTGAAAGTGCACAATCTTAGTGAAATGTGGGATGGATAATAATTCTTGAGTGGTTTCATTTCATATTTCCTATCCCCACCCTCCCCTCCCTTGTGGTGTCTTTTGTAGGAACCCTTGTACGTTTGTTGTGGGATAAGTGACTGGGTGAAATCTCCTCGATTTGTTTCTTCTTGATCTCAAGTACAGGACAGTCCTTAGATCTACTATAGATGCCCCTGTTCCTTAAATGCGGAGGATTTTGATGCTTTGACAGAATATGAAATTTCCTTCCATTTTCTGCCTTAATCCTCAATAACCTGTTGCTTGAAGAATAAAGCCACTGTTATCATCTTTGTTCTTATGGAGAAATTTTTAAGGCTTTCTGGAGTATGTTGTGTCTACACTTTTCCCATTCTTTGAATAACTGTCTTGGCTTTACGATTGATAAATAAACAGTTTCTTTAACAATGTTTTTTTGGTTCATTACAGGCAGAAAGTTTGAGCAGGGTGAGGCATCCAAACCTTGTTACACTGATGGGGATTTGCTCAGAATCTAGGTCCCTTACATATGAATTCCTTGAAAAAGGAAACCTTGAAGATCACCTGGCTGGCCGAACAAAATCCCGCCCTCTTTGTTGGCAACATCGGATAAGAATTGCTGTTGAGATATGCTCTGCTCTTATCTTTCTGCATGCCAGCGACCCTTGCCTTGTCCACGGAAACTTGACACTTAGCAACATCCTCCTTGATGCTAAATTTATCAGCAAAATTAGTGATCTGGGAGTCCATCTCTTGGTTTCCCATAATGAGAATTCCAGTATTGATGGCATATTCTGTTGTAAGGATGACCCAGAGGCTTCTGATCCAGAATGTATCGATAAGGGACAGCTTACTGTGGAATCTGATGTTTACTCATTTGGTATTATACTTTTACGACTTTTGACTGCAAGACCAGCTTCAGGCATAGTGAGGGAGGTCAAGTGTGCTTGGGAAAGTGGGAACTTGGGTTCAGTTTTGGACTGTTCAGCTGGTGAATGGCCAACTGAACGAGCAAACCTATTAGCTTATCTAGCATTGAGGTGCTGTGCGAATGATCCTTTAAATCGACCTAATATGCTCTTAGATGTCTGGCCAACAATTGAGCCAATGAGAGATGTATCCACACCATGCCCGGATTCAAATACTTCATCTCAGGGTTCCAAGGGTCAACGACGAATTCCTCCTCATTTCGTTTGTCCTATCTTCCAGGTAAGGTTAAGATATATGATTAGTGTTCTTTTGCTTCAAATTCTGGCATTAGTTTCATAACTAGTCACTCTTACCTCCCAAATGGAGATGTAGAAATTGTCTGCGTGAGATGCTCAATTTTCGTGTTCAATGCTTGTTTTGTGTGAGAATATGTATACAGCAATCTAGCATATCAGATGCTCAGTCTTGTGTTGAGCACTCATTCTATGTGACTGTACATAAAACTCACGTTCCCTCAGTAACTTGTTAGGTTGCGCTAGCAAGTGACTATGATAAGAATGTCTTACTTTCTCTCAGGTGATACAAAACATGATTAGAATGATGAATACTTTCGCAGGTAAAGAATTAAAGAAGCCCCCTATATCCTTGGCAGTTGCCCTTTCCTGACTTGAATCAAGAATAGTACATAAGATACTATCAAGAATCAAAATGTACAGTCACATTATTGGAGCCAGCAACTCTAACAAGGGGATTCAAAGAAATGCAAGATTGTCACAACTACAATTAAAACCTATAACCTAAAGCAATTTTTGAACGAGCACTTTTGCCACTATTCTAGGAGCTTACGTTATCTCAAGGGAATTCGATAATATATACTCACTCACACACTATTTGCACAGTATAAATTTTTGACAAATGGAATTTAATTGAATTATTGAACCCCCTTCGTTATATGTAGTTCTGCTCTGTGTACAGATGGTTGCTGAGACTTCATATCTGGTATACTTTGTCTGTTCTGTTTGACTATATCCTCCTTAAGAGGTGTGACAGAGGGCTGTGTAAGGATTGTAAGGTTATTCCGGGTGAGATACTCACGACGCATCATAGGCTCTTGGTGATAGATGTTGGTATTATGTTAAAGAGAAGGAAAAGGTTCGACCGCGGACGACCGAGAATCAGGTGGGGTGCCTTGACTAAGGATAAAGCCCAGGAGTTGGAGGGGCGGTTGTCGGCTATGGGAGCCTTGAGGAACAGTGGTGACGCGAGCATTATGTGGTCAACGACAGCAAAGTATATAAGGGAGGCTGCGAGAGAAGTGTTAGGGACCTCGACGGGCGTCTCTGATAGGCACAAAGGAGACTTGTGGTGGAATGAACTGGTCCAAGGTAAAGTGGAAGCGAAGAAGACAGCATACCTAAAATTAGTAGGGAGCACAAGTGAGGAGGAGAGGAGGGCGTGCATGGAGTGGTATAAGGTAGCTAGGAAGGAAGCAAAGCTGGCGGTCATGGAGGCTAAAACTGCAGCCTATGGTCGTATGTACGAGGAAATGGGGGAAAAAGGCGGAGAGAGGAAGTTATTCCGGCTGGCGAAGACGAGAGAGAGGAAGGCCCGGGATTTGGACCAAGTGAGATGCATCAAGGACAACGATGGTAGAGTATTGATGGAAAATGTTCAGATTAAGAGGAGATGGCAGACTTACTTTCATGAACTTCTGAATGAAAAAGGGGATCGGAATATTGTGCTAGGTGAACTGGAGCATTCCGAGAGTCACCGTGACTTTGGGGACTGCAGGTGCATCGAGGTTGAGGAGGTCGTGGGAGTTATGCGTAAGATGAGTAGGGGTAGAGCGACCGGGCCAGACGAAATTCCGATTGAATTTTGGAAGTGTGTGGCTAGAGCAAGCTTGGAGTGGCTGACTGGACTGTTTAATGTTATTTTTAGAACGAAGAGGATGCCGAAAGAATGGAGGTGGAGTACGGCGGTTCCGTTATATAAGAACAAAGGTGATATCCAGAGTTGTAACAATTATAGGGGTATCAAATTACCGAGTCATACCATAAAAGTAGGGGAGAGGGTGGTTGAAGCGAGGGTGAGGAGGACAGTGTCTATATCCGACAACCAGTTTGGGTTCACGCCGGGTCGTTTTACTACGGAAGCTATACACCTTATTAGGAGGTTGGTGGACCGGTACAGGGAGAGGAAGAAGGATCTGCACATGGTGTTTATTGATTTAGAGAAAGCATATGACAAAGTTCCTAGAGAAGTTCTCTGGAGATGCTTAGAGACAAAAGGCGTGTCGGCTGCCTACATTTAGGCAATTAAGGACATGTATGATAGGGCTAAGACTCGGGTTAGGACTATAGGAGGCGACTCTGAGCAGTTTCCAGTTGTTATGGGGTTACACCAAGGTTCTGCGCTCAGCCCGTTCTTATTTGCCCTGGTGATGGACGTGTTAACACACCATATTCAAGGGAAGGTGCCATGGTGTATGTTCTTGGCCGATGATATAGTTCTGATTGACGAGTCGCGAACCAGTGTTAACGAGAGGTTAGAGGTCTGGATACAGGCCCTTGAGTCTAAGGGTTTCAAGCTGAGCAGGACGAAGACGGAATACCTGGAGTGTAAGTTCAGCACTGAGCCGAGGGAAGTGGGCGTGGAAGTGAGGCTTGAATCACAGGTCATACCAAGTAGTGGCAAATTCAAGTACCTTGGGTCGGTTATCCAGAGGGAAGGGGAGATTGACGAGGATGTTACACACCGTATTGGGGTGGGGTGGATGAAGTGGAGGTTAGCATCTGGAGTCTTGTGTGATAAGAGAGTGCCACCGATACTCAAAGGTAAGTTTTACAAAGCGGTACTTAGACTGTCCATGATATATGGAGTTGAGTGTTGGCCTTTTAAGAACTCACATATCCAGAAGATGAGAGTAGCAGAAATGAGGATGTTGAGGTGGATGTGCGGACACACTAGGATGGATAAGATTAGGAATGAAGATATTCGGGAGAAGGTGGGCGTGGCTCCCATTGATGACAAGATGCGGGAAGCGCGACTCAGATGGTTCGGACACGTACAAAGGAGAAGCTCAGATGCCCCGGTAAGGAGGTGTGAGCGGCTGGCTTTGGAGGGCACGAGAAGAGTTAGAGGACGGCCTAAGAAGTATTGGGGAGAGGTGATCAGGCAGGACATGGCGAGGCTTCATATTTCCGAGGACATGACTCTTGATAGGAAGTTGTGGAGGTCGAGTATTAGAGTTGTAGGTTATGAGGTACATAGTTGAGTCTCCCTTATTTCGTACCTTTGTGAGGCTAGTCTGGTAGGATTTTTGTCGATGTCAACTAGTGGCAAGGTTGTGTCTTACTACTCTTTTGTTTTCCATAGTGTCGGGTCTATGTATTGTCTATCGCGTTTGCTTTGCATCTACTTTCTCATTTTCATGATGTTATTTTTCCTATGGTTTCTATTGGTGATAATGATATTGTCTCTTTTCGTCTTCTTGAGTCGAGAGTCTTTCGGAAACAGCCTCTCTACTCCCTCGGGTAGGGGTAAGGTCTGCGTATACACTACCCTCCCCAGACCCCACTAGTGGGATTTCACTGGGTGGTTGTTGTTGTTGTTGTTGTTATTTGTCTGTCCTGTTTGATTGATGTCTTATCTTTTCCATTACACTTTCAGGAAGTTATGGAAGACCCATATATAGCAGCAGATGGTTATACATATGAAGGTGATGCAATAAAAGGATGGCTGTATAGCGGACATGATACTTCTCCGATGACAAACCTCAAGCTGGATACCTGCGATCTAATTCCCAATTATGCTCTCTATCGCGCAATTCAGGAATGGCAGCAACAGTCCTGAAACTCATTAGGGTCTATAATGCCTTTTACAAACAAAAACAGCTACAAAGTTGAAATATACACTGAAATTACAAAGTTAGCCATACCTCATGGTAGTCCCACTGAGTTAATGCTTGGATTAAGACTTATTTGAACTTGTTAGGAAACGTATACAAGTCTTACTGCACATGTATAGATTTTATCAATTTGTACATTGCATACTACAAATATAGAGCAAAAGGACGAATCCCCTGTTCTTCAGTGTGTTTGATATGACGGAAGTTGTATATTTGGGAGAATATTTTCCTTGATTAAATAACTTTCCTGTATTTGTTACCCTGAATTGCTGAATATGTTCTCTTGGGAAAAAATTTTCCAGTATTTTGTTACCTTGAGAAGGGGAGCCTTGGCGGCTTGGCGTAACTGGTAAAGTTGCTGCCATGTGACTAGGAGGTCACGAGTTCGAGCCGTGAAAACAACCTCTTACAGAAATACAGGGTAAGGCTGCGTATAATAGACTTTTGTGGTCCGGTCCTTCCCCGAATCCCGCGTATACCGGGAGCTTAGTGCACCGAGCTGCCTTTTTATTTTGTTACCTTGAATTGCTGAAGATGTTTTCTCTTGGGAAAATACTTTCAACTGGACAAAAGTATTTGCCTTTACAAGTAGTATCACCTTTACTTAATATAATTCTCTTAAATTAATTCCGCATGATTTATTTTACTCACAATTTTTATGATGTACGCCCACACGCTCGTCACTTAGCATGTGCGTCACCTCCAAAAATTGATATAACACAAAATTCAGGAATTCATACCCTCAAAACCAAGTTTAGAAATGTTACTTACCTCAAACCGTGTAATTCTTTACTCTGCTATACCCTTGCATCGCGAATCGGTATCCGAACGGCTCAAATCTGGTGTGTGTGTGTGTATATATTGGAAATAAAATATGGGGTCACAAATTATGATTAATTTGATTTTCACTCAATATTGGATAGAACTCGACTAATCCAAATTCGTGCTTGTCCCACTTGCGCAAAGTGCACAAAGCCACAAATTATCATTATTACCCAACGTATGAAGTAAGTCAAAAAAATTTGGAATTCAACAATAGATAAGTAAATATATATAGTACTCCCTCCGTTCACTTTTATTTATTTATTGTGTACTTTACATGTCCCTTAAGAAATAATAAATAAAATACATAATTTATCATAATACCCATATTAATTTATGTATATTTTTAATAAATTTGAAAAAAATTTGAAATGAGTAATTAATATATGCTAGAAATGATAAATAAAAATAAAAATTTATTTTTATATGTTAGAAGTGACAAGTAAAAGCTAAAATTTATTTTTAGAATAGTTTAAAAAAGTACGGAACACATTTTGCTTTCCATATAGTTGCCCAAAAGGTTACATATTTTTGCTCCTTTACACCATATTCTCCCTTTATTTTCTCACACTTTCCCTACTTCTCACTCTCCCTCCCTTTGGTCCGTCAGCAGATTTCGCCGACTCCTCCTCTCCTCTCCCAATATATATATAAAGGCTCCAGCTATACACACATTAATACATATATATTCACATAGTCTTTTTTTCTCTCTACCGGCGATTTTCAATCCCTCCGACCGCCGGTGATCCCTCGATACTTTTGCGGCACTGGTATGTATTCTAAACTCTACTAAGGAGTATTCTTTTTCTATGTTTTGTACCGGCACGTGCCGATCACGGATCACGTCACCTCAAGCCCTAATTCGACGCACGTTTTCTTTCTTTTTAATCAAGTTAGCTCTACTTTGATCTGATATTAATGTACTTCTTGTTATTGCTTTGTTATTTCATTCATATCATAGAGTCTTATTTATTTTTATTGGAACTTTATTAGTTCTATGAGTTGCTTTACTGTGTAGAAGTTGCATAACTGTATATTTTTTTTATAGCAACCTAAGCAGTGTATTAAACTACTGAAGAAAGTTTAACTTTTGATGCGCTAAATGTGAATGCGTCAATCAGTAACTATGATTCTCATTCTGCATTGGTGATGGAACGGGGAGCTTTTTTTTAAAATTAATATTCTTATTCTAAATGCTGTTGAATCCAACATTTGAGCCCGGTGTACAAATTTATCTATTGTAATCCGTCTCTTGACGTGGCTGGTCTTTGCAATTTTGGAATCACTCTACTTCCAACCAAGAGGTTGTGAGTTCGAGTCACCCCAAGAGCAAGGTGGGAGTTCTTGGAGGGAAGGATGCCGAGGGTCTATTGGAAACAGCCTCTCTACCCCAGGGTAGGGGTAAGGTCTGCGTACACACTACCCTCCCCAGACCCCACTAGTGGGATTATACTGGGTTGTTGTTGTTGTTGTTGTATGTTTGATTGGGCAATCATAATTGATGGTGAATGTTGCAAACCTCACTATTGGGAATGGTACTTTGAGATACAGTAACAAGTTTTGAATCCCTCGGCTTTGGTCCGATGGTAAGATTGCCACACGTAATGTGTGGATTAGGCGCATGTCTTAGGTTAGAACTTAGAACACTGCCGTCTGCCGTAGACAAAAGCTTGGTATTTAAGTGGAGAAGGGTAGAGGAACAAGACCATTATCGACCAGGTTGTAAATTGTGCACCCCTGGCTTGGGTATTTCTCGGTTATAAAATTAATAAGTTTTGAAACATTATGGTTAACAATCCTTAATGTATGTATGGTTCCTAACCATAATCTTTAGGAATCTTACTTTTTCTTTGATAAAGTAATAATGGAAGGAAGATCTTACATAAGAAGGATAATATGAAAATAGGCTCTGTTGTTAGAAATAAGATTAGGTGAGCTTCTAGTTTTGACAACTGATTTCATTATCTAACATTTATGTATCTTGGCTGATCGTATGGAATCCTTAATTGTATTGGAAAGGATGGACTCTAGTGTCTTAAAAATACATTTGAGATTTGGTTGCGATATTTAAGGAAGTTATTAAGAAAACTCTGTTCTGTATAAACAGTAGATTATTTTCATGGAGATGGTTAACAAGACTGATTATTTGATGGCGCAAAATTTACCTCTTAGTTTCTCTTCTACTTCTGCCCACCTATTCAGTAAGCATACAGGGTAAGGATCTTCAGGATTTCAAGTTAGTTGAAGGGACTGGTGTACACTTCACCATAAAGCAGTAAACCTTTTTCTTGTTGAGATGTTCAAGGAGATCCAGCTGTACCAATAAAAGTCAACTGTACTTGGCTTTTTATGAGAGACTGCTGCTCGAGATCAATTACATCTGTACTATAGAAGGTGAAAAATTGATAGGTGTTGTTCTTATCTAGCCTTCTTTTAGTGACCTGTTGCCTTTTAACCAGTAAATTTTCTATTTATTCATTTGTTGATAGGATATCTGCTTTTTCAAAACACTTCTTCTAGGTGCATTAAGAAAAAGAAAAGAAAGAGAAGTTTCGCTGGTTGAATGCTGGAAAAACCATCTTTCTTGCATGAATTGCTTCAGTTGTAAAACGAGCTAGCGTCACAGAGTCAATTGCATCATAATTGAAAGAATATTTTTAAATCAGTAACGATTGAAAGAATATTTTCAAACAAGGTAGTAGTTGTTGATAGTGGAAGTAGGCTTGCTAAATAATTAAATACAATTTAAATATGCACACTTGGGATCAGCTTCTCATTTAATACTCGAAAATTAATCTGTGAAATGAGCAATGCATGCCTAAACTTCTAAAGCTAACAAGGTAGATAAGTTGAGTTTGTAAAGCTAATCACCAGGTTTGTTTCTGCTTCAATGTAGGGTTTGAAGTTTTTAGCTAGCCAAGGCTATTCAGAAAAACTTCAAAGAAGGTCTGCATCTTTGGATTAAAGGTCAACTTAAGAGATTTCCAAAATCCTTTAGAAGTGAACCTCTTTTTGATTAGTGAAATAAGTATTATGCCTGGTTCCCGGATAGGAAACAAATCAGTACTAGAATATCTTCTTCTTTATGATGATCTCAGGTGCCTGCCGAAAGTAATTTATGCTTCTGAGTGACAATTAGTAGAATAACTGAGATAAGTATCGGAAACAGCCTCTCTGCCCTTCTGGAGTAGGGGTAAGACTGCGTTTGTTGACTTACCTGATTAGGCAAGCCATCTTACCCTCCCCAGGCCCCACTTGTGGGAAACTACTGGGTTTGTTGTTGTTGTTGTTTTAGTTTCCAGATGTTTTGGATTTGCTATATATCTGTTTTAGGTCAGGATGTTTTAACATTGTGGCTGTTCATGCAAGTAATTCTGTTTATTCTTCTTTTCTGTCCATTTGTTTGCTGTAATTTTTCGTAACTCAGTGGCATTCTGTGATTGTATCTTCAATTTATGAGTACAGTTTCAAAAATTTTATTTTCAGTTTCAAAATTTATGAGTAGTGTCTCTTCCAGGTTATGTCTAAAGATACAAGTTGTGTTCATCTTTTACTTTTTTCTTGCATCTCTTTTTATTTCTGCTGTAAAAAACACATCTTTTGCAGTTCTTGCCTGCCATGATGAAGATATAATATATCTACACAAGCCCAACTCAGAAACATGCATGTACAGATATATCTGACTCGTGCTGCAGAATATGCGATATTAATTTGGATTGTTGATATCTAATTGATAACTTCTTCTGCAGTTCAATTTTATGAGCCATTAACTGAGAATACATGTCGGTTGCAAAGCTCAGAATAGGTGCTACTCCAGCTGCAATGAAAGCCGATGAGGGAAATGATTCGCTTGATACTTTGATTAGGCAAGCCATAGGCAAGGAGCCTCTTTTTTCTTTCTCAAGAACAGGGGATGGTCCTGTCCAGTGGTTTCAACTGCTTCATGGTTTAGAGCAGCAAGGTAACAAAGTAACGTCTAAAAATGGCTGCATTCATAGCATACATCATTTCTCTAGGTTTTTATTAGATAAGTGAGTCAGGTAAGTCACCAATATTTCAGTAGGTCTGAAAACCTTGTGGTTGTAAAGAATGTCAAGCTTTTGGCAGTACTTGTCTTTTGTGTGTTAGAGGCAGAACCCTTCAAGTACATGAAATGGACTAAAAATTGGTTACCTATGGAGCTACAGTTGAAGCCATGAGGATTGATTTTGGTTTATGTGGTTCTTTGTGCAGATAATGCTGGTGGTTGGCCAATGCTAACACCGTTAAAACTTCAGAAGTGTGAAAAATGTTCTCGGGAATTTTATGCCCCTATAAATTATCGGAGACATATGCGTCTGCATCGCCGAGCTTTAAACTTTGATAAGGTATCTTTAGATGTCATTTTCCTTTATATTACTTTGTACTTTCAGAATAACAAGTTTGTTTTATTCCAGAAAGTTATAGGTTTACTGTTTGCATATGTAAACCACCTTTTTCCAATATAATTTCCATTCTGGTGACCTTTACAATGTTTTGTTATAAAACTTAGTGCAGTTGTGTTTGCTTGTCAATAATTTGAATGTGGGTGTGCTACATGTGCATCTTATTATTTGTTCACATTTTGCAGGAATCTCGCAAATATAGGGATCTGCTGGGAGCATTTTGGGATAAGGTACTCCCCTCTGCTCCCCTCTCTAAATTTTCTCTGTAGTGTTGTTCAGTGTCCTTTGTTCCATATGGCTATTTATGTTTGCATAACTACATGCAGCTCTCAGTGGATGAGATTAAGGAAGTTGTATCGTTGCATGATGTTTCAATAAAGGTAAGTACCAGATTCACTTTACCTGTCTTAGGTATTTGTTCGCCTGGAATTTGAAGTGAGTTTTCTTAACATGCAAATTTTGACCTTATCCAAAAAAAAAATGCAAATTTGAGACAAATGTGAAGATCATCTAAAATCAACCATTGATCATTAAATTGCTTGCAGTGACTGTAGTAGGATAATTGGTGATGTGCTACAAGGTGCTTCTTACATCTCTGACGTATATATGTGAAGTTGACAATAGTATATTTATCCTATGATTGTTGTTGTGATACTAATATTGTTTCCTTTTTGTCATTTTGTCATTTTGTCATTTTGTCTTTTTATTTTTTTTTGAGCCGAGGGTCTTTCGGAAACAGCCTCTCTACTCCTTCGGGGTAGGGGTAAGGTCTGCGTACACACTACCCTCCCCAGACCCCATTAGTGGGATTTTACTGGGTTGTTGTTGTTTGTTTGTTTGTATTCTGCATGTTCTACCTTTCTATGAGAAATTACAGCTTAATTCTTATGCACTTAGTTCTATTTCCCTTTATAGAGAGGTAGCAGGCTGATTATTATCACACAAGTAATTGTTAACTGTAGAGGTTAACGGATCTATTTTTTATTCAAACTATCTCTTTATTTCATATAAATGTCTACTCATGCTAGAAATCTCTAGCTTGTTTATAACAGTGTTATGAAGAGCGTGAAGCGAGGAAAAGCGACAAGCCCCTTTTCGCTTAAAGCGTGAAGCGAGAAGCGAAGCACTCGCTTTTTTGAAGTGAATCGGAATTTTAAAAAAAAATACTAAAATAAATATTGCGTAGACAACACATGTACTGTAAGAAAATGTTCAATACTTCAATGCAAAAACTAAAGAGTAGCATCAATGAAAGCACAAAATGAGCATCCTTTTTTTTTACAAGATTGTCAAATTCTTGTATTCCACTATCATTATTATATTCCACTATCATTATTCCACTAGCACAAAATGAACTTGAACTTGAAGAATGCTGAAAATGGGCTGATGTTGTGAAAAAAGACTCAGCTTTTTTATTTTTTTCACTCAAGTAACATTGGCTCACTT
Source organism: Nicotiana tabacum (assembly GCF_000715075.1). Lineage (NCBI taxonomy): Eukaryota > Viridiplantae > Streptophyta > Magnoliopsida > Solanales > Solanaceae > Nicotiana > Nicotiana tabacum. The sequence goes on along the minus strand of NC_134083.1, from coordinate 66,264,947 downwards.
AAAAGACTGAAGCGCTCGCTACAGTCGCTTCTCGCTTCAGAGCCAGACGCGGACACTTCATCTGACCTACTACACTTCACAACATAAAAGCGACACAGCGGTCGCCTCGCTTCGCGCTTTAAGCGCCGAAACGAGCGCTTTTCACAACACTGGTTTATAATAAGCGTACGACTGGCGGTAAAATTTTCTTTAAAGTGACTGTTGGACTGTAGTACCCTAGAAAATTCTAACGTTTCATCTGCTGATCTTTAAACTTACAAAGGATCATTTTTGTGGTTGATAATGACTTTCAGGACCTTGCTGGATCTTCACTTGTTAATGACCTGGCAACATCTCTGCAAAAGATGGTGATTTGGGCTCATCCTCAAGATTATTATAAGGCTGGTTTAGCTTTGTTGGTAAGTAATCTATTTCAACTTCCTGTCAAGTGCTATCGATGCCCTTCCCGACAAAAGAGAAGTGAGCAGAAGAGCCAATAATGCTCATAGTTAATTTGCAGGAAGTCATCCAAGGTAAACCTTCCAAGCTTCCAATTACCTCTCAGGAATTATTTAGCATCCTTGATGATGCTAGCGAAAAAACATTTTTATGTGCTGGCACAGCCGAGTCGGTGCAAAAATATGTTTTTGACGGGTATGCTGCCAAAAAAGGTCTCGAGTTGAAAAACTTGGTTGCTTGCGCTAGCTTCCTTTTTGAACAGAAACTGGTAGTTCTTTCTCCCCTACCTCTTAATTTTTTTTCTTTATTTCTTGAGAACTAGCTAGCTTTATGTTGTCTGTGTGTACATGTCTATAGAAATATTAATGCCATGCACCAGCATATTGCATTGAAATGAATGTTTCTAGGTTAATTATATTTTGGAAAATGCTGATAGTTGTGCAAAGCATTCTCTGTTTATTTTTTCTTTTTCTCGTATCAGACCGATCCTGTCCTTTAAACCAACATGCACAGTGACTTGTGTCCTGTTATGCCCAGGTAAAAGCATGGTTCGCAGACAAAGATGCTGAAGCTATGAGATGCCAGAAGTTGCTTTTTGAGGAGGAAGAAGCTGCTCAAAAAAGGTGAGGCACTGTTTATTGTATTTCTCGTTCTCTAATATTGCCTTTTCATGTGTCCCACTAGGAATTATGGCTTTTACTGATCATCATTTTTCTTATGTTCTTAGTAGGTAGTCAATAATTGATAAAGAGGTATTCTTTTTATTTTATGGAATGAAGTGTTAGAAAACGTTTACATACTCGAGGTGTGACTATTCTTGTAAACAGATTTATATGTTGTGAAGTTGTGCTCTTGGAGTTTATTCCCTCTTTTCTTGAAGCATATTACTTTTCATTTAGTTCTCAATCCCAGAAATGGTATACATGTTTTGAGGACCGGTGATGTTGACATTTATATCCCTATTAATGTGGCCAATAATTTCCTCTGGTTTCATAGCTACTTGTTTTGTTACTTGTTCTTGGCCAACTGATTTGTAAGTCTGGAAAATAAATAATGAGGAGATTTCAATAGCTTTTTTAGCATTTCCGGAAGGGGATAGAGTGAGACTGAACCAGCGATTCTTGTTCATAGTTGTTGGGAGAGTTCTCTTCATGCCATGTCAAGAGTTCGAGGCTGAAAGTTGTCAGCAGAGAAAAAGCGATAGAGTGAGACACAAATCAAAGGGGAAAATATTCTACATGCTTAACAACTCCTAGTTACTTGAAAGATTTGTTATCACTTACATAAAAATAAAATAAGATACATGATTTGCCTCCGGGGCATTGATCTAGTGGTAAGAGCACAACATGTGATGTAGATCATCGTTCAAATCCTGCTGGCTGCTGCAGACAAATGCTTGATATTTAAGTATAGAAGGGTATAGGGGCAATGCCCATTATTTATTGAGTTTAGAATCGTCCGTCACTAGCCCTCGGACTTTACTCAGTTATCAAAAAAAGAATAAGATACATGATTATATTTTCAGTTGTGCAGTTACAGAAACTCATTTTCACTATCATTCTTGTTTTCTTGTAGACAAGCTGAGCTGTTGGAAAGGAAAAAGCTGAAAAAGCTTAGGCAGAAGGAACAGAGAGCAAGAGAGCAATCAAATTGGGAAAGGGGAGATTTGGAGGTACCTGCTGATTCTTTTGAAGGTCCAATAGCAGAATCTTCTGTCCGTTCAGCGGCAGCATCTGAATCCAGTTCTAGTACTCCCGAAGTATCTGATGATATTTCCTCCTGCCTTGAACTTGTTCAATTCACTAACAATGAAAATATGGACATTGAAGCCCAACTAAATATCTCTCATCCACACCTGGATCTGGTTGAAATTCAGGATGTTGAACCCCCTCCAGTGTCTGCAAATAGTCGACGGCATTTCCCCCACACCCAGTGGCAAGTCGCAAAATCACAAAGAACAGGGAGAAATGGTTTTCGTAACAGCCAGAATCATGAAGTACAGAAACTTGAACCAGTACAGAAGCATGGAGTTATTAAAGACCGAGGTGCCCCTGTTAATGGCAGTAAGATTTGGACAAGAAAAATTAGAGTGCAAAATGGTGAGCGCTTAAGGCTGGATCCGCAGAAAGAGGCAATTGATCAAGATCAGAGTAACTGTGAAGTGATGATTGGTTCTATATCTGTTCCAATGAAAAATTGCAGCACACATGGACAGGGTAACTGTCCTACTGTCGAAAAAGATAACTTTGAAAGCACAGAGCCAGCCATGCTACAAAAGTTAAATCATGTACAGAAGCCAGCAAAGCATGATGTTCTTCAGGATGGGTCAAATGGAGCAGCTGTGAAGCTCTGGAGGCCTGTGAGCAGGCATGGAAGTGGACAACAAGATCCTGGAGAGGATGTGATCTTTGTAAAGTTGGACAATCGGACTTCCTCCACTGAAAATAATTTGCGATTATGCTCGAGGGACAACCCTACTGGCAAGAGTAAGAATTACACATGTCAGGTTTCAGATGGAAATGTTTTTCAAGGTCTGGGATTTTGCAGTGTATCTGCGAAAGCTTTTCTATCTCAGAGTATGTTTCTATGCTCTTATTCATCTCCTGTTCTAGGTTTTCTACCTGCTTATTATCACCTTCATATTAGTCTGACTGGTCTGAATAAATGTAGGATGGAAGGAGGCAATCTCGGGAGATCATGTTAGATTAGTCCTTTCCGATGACACTGAGGTTTCAGGACAGTCCGACATGCAAAATGGCAGTTCAGAAGCAGCCCTGTCATATGCTGATCAGGACCATGGTATTCTTGTCAAAGCTGACAACCAGCAGGCAAATACTGGAGATCTTAGTTTTTCGTCCAATGGCAACACTAAGGTCAAGTTTAGGCAGAAGCCTGATAAGTCTACTAAGATAAAGTACATTCCAAAGCAAAAACAAAACCCATAATTTAGTAGGATAAAGGTATTTCATGGTTATACCAGATTGTGCACAGCTTTTACAGTCCAGCAGAGGTTCCGTTTTACCTGTGGTCTTCTGTCAAAGAGTTGAAGGAAGGTTTTCTAGAGTATACAGTGCCATTCTCTTATTGGAGTTGTCGCCGCATTATGGCTAGGGTAGTTTTCTTTTTGCAGCTTCCAATTTTTCTGTAATAAGTTGGCTTTCTAAATTTTTTGATCTCAGTGCTCGTCATTTTCTGCCGTTGCCGCTCACCAAATCTCATGTTTTCTCGGACAATATATGAATATAGGATCAATTGATAAGATAGTCCCAATTATTTACTGAACAATTAGATTAGCACTCACTCTGAGCTTCTTCCAATTTATTTTTGGTTCAGTTAAGATCCCACTTGTGTGATTATACTGGGTTTGTTGTTGTTTACTAAGGGATAACCTTCTTGCTACACCTGCGTATTCAGGCTCCCACAGGATACTCGCATTCTTTAGTTCGCTGCACTGGCTGTTGATCTTTTTCTATCCTCCTAAGAGAAAATATGAAGAAGGTTCATTCCAACTTGTGCAACATAATTCCTGACGACTTGACAATACGGCCAGTCTTTTGTTGCCCAGCTTAGAATACATACTTAAGTAACTGACTAGGATTGATCTGTGTCTTCAGTTTTCATGGGGAGGCTATTCAGATTGGTCATGTTATAACGGATTAATATCATTATTACACCAGTTGTATAATTATGAATACTCTCATGTTCTAGTCAAATTTAACTGATGTGGAGTTTAAGATTAAAATGTTGAACAGATTATCAAATACAATAATATAAAATGATAATAATAACTGATGTTAAACTCAATCGCTAGAGATGAGCAAAGTTTTCAGCAGAGTCAAATAGATAACTTGTTGGAAATGTATTTGGTTGTCTATGAGCATCCCTGTGATAAATAGCCCTTAAACACTTCTTTTAGATATTTTTTTCTGAAGTTAATTTTTTAAGGATAAATAGGAAAGACTAACCAATAGGAAAGAATGTCTAGTTTTACTTTTTTAAAAGGTCATTATTTTTTAATCATCTGCTGAAAAGTTGAATTTCCAATGCATAACTCACGGAAGTAACAATAGTGATAACACTCACGGAAAAAGGGGGCGAAAGAATAAACTCACGGACGCAGTCACTCGACAGGCCACAACTCGACCGCCGAACGATATGCCTCCTTAGTAGCTTCACACATTTTGACCAACGACAAATGACTTAGCTATCTAACAATCACATTTTAGGGCTATACATAATTTGGTAAATATCGAATTATTATACTAAAATTAAAAATTTTAATATTTGGTATTTAATATTTTGATATTCGATATGTTATTTGGTTTAAGTTTTAACAAAATATGGTATTATGTATGATATTTGATACTTTTAAATAAAATACCGAAGTATCGATATTGTACCGAAATATATATTATATTACACAAAACACATATTATTAATTATATCATAAATATAAAAAATTAAAATTTTATTTTCTTTTATTTTCTAAGTTCATCAATTAACTCTAAACAAGTAAGACTACATTTCTAATGATCAAATTTATTCCTTTATGTGCAGTTTTCTCTCTCTACGTTGATATTTGATGATTTTGGATAAAATTTTTGCCAATTAACATTTTATGTTTTGTACCTTTGAGTACTTTAATTAAGAATATTATAGTCTATAATTCGATACACTTGTTAGTATTCAAACCGAATAAATCAAAATCGAAAAAAAAAAAAAGTGAATCATATTAAATTTAATTAGGTACGATATTGATATAACATTTTAAGAAATTGAATACCGAAAATACCGAACTCAAATATCCAAATACCGTAGCATATCGACTTACGAACAACCGCGACATTCCAAAAATAAACTATTTATCCCCTCCCCAAAAAAAAATGCAACGTCCCCTCTTTTCAGCCACGTATTTTAGCCAGCACCTCCAATTGCCACGTGTACTTCCTTGTCCCCTTACAAGACAAAACTTCTGCAATTTTAACTGCAAGTGGTTCTTCACTTTCTGAACCAGTTAGTTCCTGATTATCTTCAAAAAAAGATCACCATATAAACGAATTTTACTTCAAATCCATCACCAAAAAAGTAACCAAGTAACGAAGTTTTAAAGAAATGTCAGGTGGGGTTGGTGTATGTAGTGACATTAGTTTACCCAAAGATGAACACATTCAACAAGACAATAATCAGACCAAATTTCCCAACAATTCCCAGAAAAAAACTCATCACCAAAACAGACGATTCTTCACTTTCAGACAACTTAACGCCCTTGCCGTTGTAATCGTCTTTTCTTCTAGTGGTATGGTGAGTGTTGAGGATTTCGCTTTTGTCCTATTTTCTCTAATTTACATGTACTTCATTTCCAAAATTGCCTTCCCACCAATTTCTCCTCAAACAGAACCCCCTGTTTTTAGTGAAAACAACAAGTTACTGACTCTTTACGTTACAATTGGAGCAATTGTGGGACTATTTCTTCCCATAGCTTATATTTTCGAAGGTATTTACGAGGGTGATAAAGAAGGTATTAAAGCAGCAGCGCCACATGTTTTCTTGTTGTCCAGTCAAGTTTTTATGGAAGGATTGGCATTTACTGATAGATTTTCGCTGCCCATACGTGTATTTGTTCCAGTTTTTTACAATTCGAGGAGGATTTTTACAATTATGGAGTGGTTGACAAGTGAAATTTCTAAAGTGGATCAAGAATATGGAGGAAATGTGAGGAGGTTGTATATGGGTAGAGCTTTAGCTGTTGCAAATATGGTATTTTGGTCCTTTAATTTGTTTGGTTTCTTGTTGCCTGTGTATCTTCCTAAGGCCTTTAAGATATATTACTCTGGCCGCAAACTAAAAGATTGAGTAATGTAAGTATTGTATTTCTTAGGCTTTTATTTTCATCTTCTAAAAGATTCAAGTATGTAAGTTATGGTGAATATATAAATGGATTTGTATTTTCTGTGATCTGTCTACATAATTTGATTGATCAAGAAAAGACCCATAGACTTATTTTTTTTTAACAAAAGTGGAAAAATTAAAAAAGACTTCCTAATTAATATTTCCCATTATAAACAGCGAGCACTAAGAGGGTTATGCACGGATTATAGTTTATCTATTTGTGATAAATTAATTACCATGTCTACTATCAAATTAGCTGGAATTTTTTTTTCTATGTAACTTGATAGTTGAAAATTTTAAACTGTCAGTATAGATTTTGTGTTTTTTCAATTTCTAGACGGATTGCTTTTGTTTTATTTTCTTTATGATAAAGATAGATGAACAGTTCATATGTGTCAGTCTGGCACCTTGTTCTTGCCTCTTTGAAATACACAATAGTAATAGCTTGTTTGGCCCATTTTTTTTGGAAGCTTTTAGATGGGCTTTTGAGGAGAAGCAGAAGCAGAAAAAAAATAATTTCTTGTCAAAAGTAATTTTTTGAGAAGAAGTTTTGAGAAAAATACACTTAGAAATATTTTTCAAAAGCTTAGCCAAACACTACTTACTGTTCAAAAGTATTTTTTAAATTAATTAGTCAAACACAAATTACTTCTAATTCTAAAGCATTTTTAAAAAAAATACTTTCTCAAAATAAATTGATTTTAAAAACTTGGCCAAACAGGCTATAAGTAGGTGTTGGGACATAAAAATTGTAGTTTTTTTTATAAAAAAAAATAGTATTTGGAAGTAAATTTAAAAATAATATTTATAATTTGAAATTATGCTTGGACTTTTGAAAAAATATTATAATTTTGTGAGTTTGGAAACAAAAAATTCTAAAAATAAATTATTTTTTAATTTTTAAAAAGCTTATTTTTGAATTCTTTTTAAAAAATTTAAAATTTTTTATGGACAAATATATTTTTGAAAAAAATAATATTTATAGACAAACAGGTCCAATTTTCCAGGCACAGGGTCAGGGGCGGAGTTAGTCTTCTGCTTACGGGTTCGGCCGAACCCAATAGCTTATGTGCAGACTTTGTATTTGTCTTAAAAAATTTATGAAATATGTATAAACGAAAGAATCCTGAACTCATAAACTTCAAATCATGGCTCTGCCTCTGCACAGGTATCAGGCTTGCCTTGTCTGTTTCCGGCCAGGAGAAAGATACTATACAACTACTATAAGATAAGCTTGTGAGTTAATATAGAATGGAGATCGCTATGACTCCATTATCCCTAAGCTGGTAAAGTTGTGAAAAAAGTTAATAACTACACCATAAAATCCTAGTAACTAAGTAGAATTCAATTACAGTTTTATTCAGATGTAATTTAGACAATAACCTACTGTTCTTTTAATCTTTCAAAGAATTTCGCACCGAGTGTAGTAGACCCGAGTGCAAGATTTCACTTCAGCACCATTTTCTGAAAGCAACTTTGGGAATAGATAGAGGGGAAAACATAAAAAAAAAAATAACCACAAGTTTACACTAAGTGAGCTCTCACGTTGCCTAGAACACCACACTTACGAGTTGCTCACATAATCCATCCCAAGCCTGAATAAAGGAAGAGAGTCGGAATAAGTTGACAGTCAGCGTAAAACTACTGTCATTCCCAGATGAATCCTCACAATTTATGATATTGAGGTTCAAACAGCCAATCCAACTAGCTTGGGATGGAGGCCTGGTTATCGTTTGTTTGTTAACCACAAGCTTAGACTAATTACTTGTACAGTGAAGAAACAGAAGCACGATATCTATTTTGTACATAATATACAGTTACACACCCTGGTGTCAAGTGAGGTATGCCAGCCATTTCATGAGAGAAATGGTCATTATACATTCCTTTTTAAGGGGGAAAAGGCAAAAGCAAATTTAAATTAAAAAATAAAAAAATAAAGCAAAGGGGTGGCGGGGGGAATTACAACAGCCATTTGAACCAAATCAGAGAAGATAAAAGAACAGGTTTAAAGAAATTTGGAATCTATTGCAAAATTGGAAATTGTGTCTGGAAATGCATGGCAAATGCAATGCAAGTTACCATAAACCACAAACAACGAAAACTTTCCTTCTATTTTGATATTTCCCTACACTTTGAGCACTCGGCTTGGCTTATCCAGCGACAAGAACTCACTTTTAGCAGCTTGACAAGAGGGTAGAACTTTACATGCAATGAACAACAAAACATTACCAGCCATCGTTGCAAACAGCGGAGACAGGCACGCTGGCATGTTAAGCTCAAGCTGAATCTAAAAGACGCATTATCCACCATTTCAACCATTATCCTCGGTCCACACCTGCTGCAAAGATTATAGACTCCCAATGAGACACAAGATTCTAGCACAAAACAGTCAGCTTTTTATTTCTCTTGCACAATGCAGACATCTGTTTTATCAAGTCGTCTTATATTGATTCGGGTGATTCTGTTTTTCTTTTTTTTTAGGGTGGAAAATGTTCAAGGAGAGGTGCAAAGCTAACAATCAACAAATAATCATTGTTCACAACCACAAACTAGCCACGAAGTTTAATACACATTCCCAGCTCTAGAAGCCGCGACTAATAAATGAAATGACAGGGCCATGAGAAAAATCATGCACGGAGCTACAAGCATTCAGACTAAATTACTTCCCTAATATGTCAACTCCAAAGAACCATTGAAACTCTGACTACAAAAAGTCAGCTGCAGCAATAAGACTACTTATAAGCCTAATTTCCACAGCAAAAATTTGAAATAAACTAGGTTAAAGATCACCCTGACTCGACCAGGAGAAATCGCTGTGGGAAATCAGAAATGTGACACACGTTAAACAAAAGAGATAGAGTTTTGATTTCAAGGAATGCTTTTAGTTCTTTGAGGGAAGTGCAAACAAATCAAATGCTATACCGCATTAAATCTGGAACCATTTCTGACACTACCGAGGCATTGTCTCATTAGGTATATAATGAATGTCAGATACAATCATGGCAGCTCCATACTACGATATTCTTTTACGATTAAGATTCTACTATTTAATTCAACTTCTCAAAACAGCCTAAAAATTATTGTACTTGTTGGCATATTCCAATCACCTACGGATTGAATTCTTTATTTCACTGCAGCTCAGCAAGATCTTTCCTAAAGAATATTTACATTTTTTCTAAGTTCTCTATAAATGTTTGGTCTGTGGAATCTCTTGGGTAATGCCACCGACTGTTAGGAGCTTGTTGGAAAAGTGGCATAGTCAAAGAGTACCTAGAAGACTGAAGCAAATATGGAGAACCATCCCATTATGCATCTTCTGGACTTTATGGCTGGAAAGGAACCGGGCTTGTTTTGAAGGACATAGGGAGCACATTTTTAGAATTAGAAACAAATGTATTCACATCTTGTTTTATTGGTGTAAAAGTAGTGTATCAATGGAACATCAAAAGTTTTTAGAGTTTCTGGATTTACTAGGAGGCCTATAGGATATGGCTGTTTTGGGGTGTTTTCTGTAACTTTTTGTACCATCTTGGTACCTTATGAATAAAACTTTTACCTTATCAAAAAAAAAAATCTTACCTGTACATCTCTTCAAGGAACCATTTCCATTCATGGAAATTGGTCCAAGCCTTCTCTCTGGAGCCAAAGACAAAATCTGTTGCATCCTGTCCGGCCAGTCACAGTTTAGTCGCCGAGCAAAATCCTCAACCTCCCTGCAATTTAGAAATTCAGAATCAAGTTACAAACTCCATATTTTACCATTGGAATAGTTAAAAGAGAACTTGCCCCATACAGACCATAGAAGCCCATGCTAAGAGTAATATGGAAAGCATCTCTCTGTAATAGATAGTAATTGCTACTTCCACACACAGAGACTAGAACAAGCCCCTTCTCCAAAGACAGAATTATGATGGAACTTCTACATATTCTCAAGGATAAATAATAAGAAATGACCTCTGCTACATAACTAAGGATTTATCGATTGTTATCCATTCCCCATCATACGTGGATGAGATCACAGTTCTACACTGATTAAATAAATCCATATACTATGATATGTAAGCAGATTCCAGCTAGAAGAATGCGAGCATTATAATGCTGATTAACTTGCAGTTTGCACAATGTTTAGGAAAGACAACCAGAATACGAAAGCAGGCAAGAAATTAATGCCAGCAGGGGCTGCACGAAGGAAGCAGGTCAAACAAAGAAATCAAGGAAATTCATGGAATTAGATGAACAAAAGACAGATCATCAAAGGTGTGCCCATAGTAGATCCAGATATAGAATCTAGAGTTTTAAACCAAGGGAGCTATATCACGGGGAAAGACTCTCCATGGGATTTTGGGAAGATAAATATTCTATCTCTAACCCTTTTTCTATCTTTTGTTCTTTTTTTCTTTCCTCCTTTTTTGGGGGTTGTTTTGGGGGGTGGGGGTTTAGTTATGCGCATAAAGGCTAAGTTATTAACCTTTAAGCCATGCAATATGCCCTGAAGTATGCAAATCCTTCAGTCTTGCCAGAAAGAAGGGATATCGATAGTTACTTATAAAAAAAAACAGATAGTTCCACTGAGCTTCTTAGATAGGTATGCAACCTCCGCAGAAGCCACTGTCAGTAAGTTCACTAAGCAACACAACAGTCCAGAAGAAGCAGAAGGAACCCAGCGAGAGAGAGAGAGAGAGAAGCCAAAAAAAACAGCTTTTCATGAATAAAAACTGTGCTTTACCACCAGAGAACTAGTCTTCCCTTCACCTAAAGAATCCTGCCAAGATCTATGAGAAAAAGAAACATAAACATATACTAAAACTCAACAATTTAACATCAGAAATGCAATCATGTCATATAGTAGAACAACACATCTATCTCTAGAACACTATACAAGATAAGCAAACCTGTCAATTTTTTCCTTCATTACTGGATCTAACTCATCATCCATATCAAAGTCATCAAAGTCGAGTTTAGATGGAAACGTTGCAGATGCCGAGTTTTGCAGCTTCGAATTTCTACTCGGAGAAGACACGTCGTTGATATCACCATTTAGGCAGCCAGATGCAAGGCAACTAGATTCCTGAGTACCAGCAAGGATCAGATCAAAATAAATAAAAGATAGTTCCGAGTAACACACTCTCCTCTCTTTTACACGCATGCGAGCAGAAAAAATAAAAGAAACAGAAAGAAACCTAGAGTCCACGAGATGCCAACCTTATTACAGTTTCCAGCTTCATTATTTGAAGAATTGTTTCTAGCTTGTTCTTTTCTCCCTCGAGTTTTCTTTTTATTTTTTGTTTCTCTCACTCCCTTTGAGTCTGCCAAAAAAAAGTACCATGATACAATTAAAAGAAGGAACTTGTCAGACACAGAATCAAGACCAAGGTTCTCAAAACAATAATGTTGGTTATAAATCATCCAATGTCAGGGGCTTGTAGAAATGAGAAGTATACAGTTCTGAGTTGACTGAAAAGCTAACCTATGCATGTGCATGTACTAATGAAAAAGTCAAATCCTTCAGACGAAGCTAGATTACAGTATTATGAGGTCCAGTGACCATACAGACTACAAATATGATGAATATGCAGCAATTTATTTTCTCTGATTATGCAGATATGCAGCAATATGTTTACTTATCGGAAAAAGAATTTATGCAGCAAAGAATTCATCGAAAGCACAAGAATGAAGCATGCCCATGACCATAGCTTGGGCAAACTAAAGATACAAACTATGACACGCAACTCCATCGATAAAGTTGCGTGCACTCCAAAACATGCTCTTAACCTTTCCATCAAGAAAGCATCCACAATACAGAACCGGAGAAATAATGATGTAGTGAAAAGAATTCACACCCAAAAGGTGACTAAAGATAGAAGTCGACAAACAATGATACATAGCGATGCCAGGAAGCTGCAATACAACTTCATCTAGTCATTAGCAATATATGGAAATTAACGTACGCAAATAGCTAAATTATACTACTTATATAACATGTAGAAATTAGAGCAACTCTACACCACAATGGAGGGTGTCAATGAAGTTCATAAATATACCTCCATCTCCACCATTTATGAATGACAAAAGATCATCAACGGATCTTTCATCTACACGTTGTTGTTCTTCCACCTCAACATTCTGGAAAATGTAAATGAAGAGCAGTTCCCCATTAATGAATTGATGCAAAACAAGAGTTGATGCATATACAATCACGCAATAATTAGCGTCAACTTAAGTAACCACAATTAAAGATTCAAACAAAAGCTAAATGTCAAAGCACCTTTAGTTTCTTTCGCTCATTCAATTCTTTTCTTTTTTTTGCATAGAGTCGATTTAGAAGGCGGATACGTGGATCATCCGTCATATTTCTTAAAGGCTCCAACTTCTCCTCCTGACGAAATACCACTTCCATGTAAGAATAAAAACAATATGGAAGTAGCGAGCTATCAAAGTTCTATGATAGCGAGACAGACCTCTGTTAGATCATCAGGCAAATGGAAAGTTTCACGTATTTCTTCGGGAGTTTTGCCTTCAATCACCCTGGCAAGTGCACGGCTTGTAAGGTCAACCACAGGCTTTAGTTGAAGGCTGTCAGCAGCAGAAGCCAATTCACATAACTTCTGGGTATCTAACCGGATGTACTTCTCATCAAAAATCTTGCGCTCCTAGATACGTAAAAGACAACTGTTGCACTTAGTGGAAAGCAAATGCTTGAACATCCTATTACATAAAACCTACACATAACATACTGAGCTCTGATTTTCCTTCATTGTGGGGAGAGGACATGCATTGTTAACAAGGAAGCAAGAAATAAACCTTATTAGAACGGCCAGTAACTTGATGGAACCGACAAAAATCCAGTATTAACCCTAAGACAGCAGCATTGACTCGTTCAGGAAGTACAACTGCATTATTTTTCGAGGATCCCGTGCTGTTTTGAAGTACTTCCCTGCATATCACAGGGCAATACATGGCAACCTCTTGCTCCACTTGTTGGATTGAACCATCAGCTGTTTGGAGCCAGATGTATGACTTCATCTGTACGGAAGAACCGCAAAGCAAATTAGCAAGAGTAATTTGGAAACGGTCACTTGATTGGAACCAAGAGTGGGTTGCTCTAGTGGTGAGCACCCTCCACTTCCAACCAAGAGGTTGTAAGTTCGAGTCACCCCAAAAGCAAGGTGGGGAGTTATTGGAGGAGGGAGCCGAGGGTCTATAGGAAACAGCCTCTCTACCCCAGGGTAGGGGTAAGGTCTGCGTACAAACTACCCTCCCCAGACCCCACTAGTGGGATTATACTGGGTTGTTGTTGTTGTCACTTGATTGGAACATATAATATGGGGAGCAGTGGAAATACACAAAAAATCTATGCCCAAAACTTGGACAGTGACAGAGGATGTCACACGACTTTCCCATGCAAAAGGTATCCAGAAGAAATAACAGTGTCTTTAAATAATAACACTTAATGGCAGCTGTCACACCTCCTTTTTCCCGAGGGGATAGGGAGTTTCAGAAATTAGGTGCTCACAGCAACTAAAATTATGCCACCAGTGCCCGCATTAGAGCTTCCCATTATCAGTTCTCCAACTGGATCAACGCTTACAACATTTCAGCGCAATGATCTATATAACATATCTTGTGTGGTGATGCAACATGGCATCATTAAACTAAGAAACACCTAACTCGTCCATGCAGCATCCATCTTTAAATCTAAAATATGTCTAAAAAAAAGTAAATCAGCAGAGCCAGTTCATCTTAACACAAAAAAACTGATATTCCCAAATCGTGGCATCTCATAATACCTTAAGTGAATGCAACTCACAGCCTGAAAGAGCAACTGATACAAGACACCCTTTAAACGGAATGGGATTGATTGAGGATAAAAGGAATAAAAATTAGAAGGGTGTCCAAAATTCCCATACATCATAACCACTACATGAGCTCATACCTCATGGTCTCTCATACTTCTTTTACTAGATAAATAAATACAGCCAAGTGTCGTTTGAACATAAAAATTTATGGTTTCTCATACCTCTGGTTTGACGATCGCCATAGGACCTCCCGACATGAGCTGCCCAATCTGAGAAAAACTGTTTATAGGCCTTCTCAGAACTAATGCAAGAATAAAGGTAAAATCTTAAAAAATGTAAATGTAGTGAATAAGACAGAAACTTTATTCATTCAGAAGACAAGCATCAGCAAAACCTTCGTAAGTAAACTTTTCCGAATTCCAATAAGACATGCACCTCCAAGGAGATGGTTTCATTAGTTGAAAAATGTTCAATGGAAAATACAAGTTGATCAAGTTACATTAATTAATAAACATTGATTAACCCCTCTCCCCCAAACCCCCTCCCACCCAAATAGGAGGTAAGTAGGTTCTTTCTTTTGTAAAAGAAGGGGCAAAATTAAGAAGTAAAAAAGGAAAAACAATAAACAATCCCCACAAAAAACACTAGGTGATTTCTTTCCATCTACCTCAGCTTGGTGGACTTACCCGGTACCCGTGGGAGGTAGCGGGTACCCAGCAGAATAGACGAGGTGTGAGCAAGCTGGCCCGGACACCACCATCATCAAAAATTAAACAATCCCCAGAAATGAACATTTGACAGAGAAGTATCAAAAAACTTCAATTTTCACCCCAATAGTTACCAAATGAATAAACCCGTCAACATTTTCTCCATTTAACCCCAATGAATATCCACCAATTGGAAAACCATATAAAGCAACTCGATTTTTACACGAAATTAAAACCAAGAAACCAATAAAGAACCAATCTTTACTTTACAAAGAGGTAGTTATCAACAATTAACATAGGTAATTAAATTCTTCTTCTCTAACAGAAGTAATTAAACTCAAAATAAAAAAGTGAAAACGAAAATGAAAGGGCACCTGAGGAAACAATGTAGCCACCGTTTGAACAACACCGCAGAAATAAGAGATGGGGAAGACAAAACCCCAGAGGAATATATAGGGTTTTCAGATAGCAAGAAAATGGAAGAAAGGTAATTTTATTCTTTTTTTGGCTCGTTTAGGGTTTTTATTTTTTTTATTTTTTTTTATTTTTATTCTTCCCCGATAGGAGGGAGAACAGTTTCTGTAATTGTATGTATATATATCTGGTTTCTGTTTCTGTTTCTGGCACGTGAGTGTCAATGGTAGTTTACCAGATTCGCACGGTTTAGGAATTAGGGCTCTCTATCTCAACGACAATGGTGGCTGCTGGATTTACGAGGGAGCTACTGGTTAACCTCTTTTACTGCCAAATATTATCAACATTTCCTTTTTATTTTTTTCATTTGTTTTCTGTCCGCATTTGGAACTTCAACTATTAAAGAACCTTTAAAGAAATTAACTATGAAAACTGATAGAAAATTTCTATACATCTCTATCACAATTTTTATTATATTATAATTTTCTTTTATTTTTCCTTATCATATTATTTATTATTATTTTTATTCTTTTCTTGTGAAACAAAGTAGATAGTATGAATATTGTGGTAACTTCAAAATATAATAGCCAAATGGAGCAAAATAGGTTATATTTCATGCACATAGCTTAGTTTGAAATTGAGGCGTAATTGTCTTATTTTAAAGTTGATATACAGTGGTTAATTAAATTGTTCTAATTATGTCCAAAATACTACTCTCGGAAGATACTTCTTGTTTCATTTTTTCTCGATAAGCATCTATTTTATGTATAAATATTAGATTTTTACGTTTAAAAAAAGTAAAATAAAATAACTAACTAGTCAAATCTCAACATAACAAGAAAATGGGATGAGTAAAGTATATATTAATAAGTAATGTTACACCAGACATAAATTATTATTTATTGTATGTCTGGTGTAACATTACTTATTAATATATACTTTACTCATCCCATTTTCTTGTTATGTTGAGATTTGACTAATGTAAATATACCCTAGTTGAACGTGCATGTTCGTATATAAACTTTACATTGTTTACTCTGATTTTAACTATACGAGAAAGTTCTAATGATCTAACTATTATTGAACCCTACTATAAGCCAAGCAACAAACAATTTTCCAATGTCTTAGTATTAGTTACTATGCAATGACCATAATTTTGCTTTTCAATTTGTCTTTTCGATCAAATTTAACTCTTTAAATGCTCATTGTCATCTATAAAAGAAATACTATAATGAACTCGCATTTAGTATTCCAAACGAAACATATATTTTAAAATTTTCAAATTGAATTACCTTGGCCACGTGCACAATTGAAATTTTACGAATGATTAAAAATATAACAGATTTCACAGTTAAATTATAATCACTAATTTATAGAATTTCTAACTTAGTTTTTTTTAATAATATTTCCTTTTTATTATATTTCTAAATGTCCTTTGTTGACAAGAAATCGGGTAAAATAATCTCCCACCTCCAATTCTAAATGAATTCAAATGCTTTTCAAATTAAATATAATTTGATTTAATCTCATGTCAATGTGGATTTGTATTATTTTATTTCCATTTATGCTCTATAGTCATTATTAAAATCCTTTCATAAATGATTTTAGCAACTTAATCTTCTTGGATTCAATAAATCTTCTTCACATTCTCTTTTCATAACGGTTTTCTCCCCATAATTTTTAAAGTGCCCAAGAATATTTTTCTTCACATAACCATAATATGTAAATTCAAATTTTTTAAGTTCTAAATTTTAAATCTTTTTATAACTCTCTTCTACCTCGAATTTTCATAATCTCTGTTACCTAATTATTACTTCTAGTTCAAATTGAATTCAAATGCTTTCCAAATGAAATGTTGTTTAATTTCATCTTATGTGATTGATAGATTTTGAATTATTTTATTTCCATATGTGTTCTACATTCATAATTAATATCCTTCCATGAATGATTTTAGCATCTTGATCTTCTTGGATTTCAGCAAATCTTCTTTTGTAGAATTCTCTTTTCATAACATTATTTTATTGTACATTCCCAACAATACTTTACTTGACATAATCATAGTATCTCAATTCAGATTTATAGCAAAATGAATTTCCAATTTTAAATCTTTTCATAACTCTAGCAAATCCTATCTCCATACTCTAGTAGAGCTTGGACAAATATTTTTTGATCTTCCTCAAATCTTATGTTTGTTATATCTTTTTTCCTTTCAAAAAGTTGCAACAACTCAATCATAACACCCTCTTAATCAACATAACTAAGATATTTCCATTAAATGTGGACATTTGTTATGCACCAAATTCCGACATCAAAAACATATCTCGACCATATTAGATTTAGTGTCTTTTCATATTTATTGTTCGAGATCTCTCATATTCTCTTTCATAATGTATCAAATATTTATTCCATATTTTCCTTAATCTTGACATTCCTCCCATAACGAAATATATCAAATTATCATGCGCAATTCCATTCCTTCCCTATAAGTCTTGGATCTACGACTATTTTGTTTGTTCTTCTAAAAAAATCTTTCAATTTCTATATTTTTTTCCAAAAGTATATTTACTACATAAGTAATTAATTGTTCTTTGATTAAAATTTACTATACCAATATTGAATGTCCATTGTGTTAATTTGTTATCAACGACATTAGTTTGTAAAATTATTGGATTAACATATGAAAGATAAGTCAATAACAGAAATGATACCACACAAAAAATCTAAAAAAGTAAAAGGTTTATAATTTGGAGTCCATAACCCATTTGTGGTTGTTTTTGCCAAGTAGGACAGAAATGCGTGTAAAAAAAAAAGAGTTACCTAACTATATATAACGCTCTTTTAAAGAGCGCTATACCTTAACGGACGTTTTGGAAGTTAAGGTATAGCGCTCTTTAAAAGAGCGTTATATATATATAACGCCCTTATAAACCGCGCTATATATGTATAGCGCAGTTATAAAGAGTGCTATATATGTTTTGTGGGCCCACCAATAAGTCTCATATGTTTAACTGACATAACAATAATTCAAATGTGTATAGCGCCCTCTAAAAGAGCGTTATACGTAAAAATAAAAAAAAAATAAAAAATAAAAATAAAAAAAAAACAGCCCCTCGAGCTACGCATTGCCTTATTTAAAGGCGTTAGGATTTTACAAAAATCCATTCAAAAATATTCCTTACTCCCACTCAAATTTTTCTTCTTGTTAAATTCTCAAGCATTTTTTCATAATGTCTGAAGAGCGAAAAGCAAGGGTTTCATTATATTGGGGGGGTGAGGTTGTGGTGGCGAATAACTCTGTGAGCTATAATTTATCTCCACATTTTCATGTTAAGTTTTCACTTACAATGGAGTACGATAGATTAGTATCGTTATTATGTAATAAAATGAGTGTGAGGAAACGTTCGGTGAACCTTAAAGTAACCGGAAGATATCTGTATTCCGTCACTCTGCAAGGGGTTGCTTGTTACGCTTAGTTCAACATCGATGATGATGAAACTTTGAGGGATTTTTTGAGGACTCCGGATGAATACTGGGAATTTCTTGTGATAAAAATGTTGGAAATGTACGTCAAGGTCGAAGACGTTCGCAATAATGAGATTGAGCATAGTAGGGATAACCCTCAGCCATCGGGTGGTTATTCTGGAGCAGTTTTTGCCGGACAGATTCCGGATGAAAGAGTTTGCCCTGATTTAAACTTCTCACCACTGGCGAATGAGGAGCGAGAAAATAATTTCTCTCATGTTTTACATAATCCACAAGACGAGTGGTAAACTTCAATTTTCCTTTGTGTTACGATGTATATTTTTGTTGTATTGAATTTGTATTAACGCTCACATATTCCGCAGGGGGTACCAGCCAGATATGACTTTTACAAGTTATGAACCCTCGGCCAGTTGGAATATGCATAGTTTTGGTGTGTTGGATCATGGTGGTTCATCCGGGAGTCGTCACCGACAGGATAATGTCCATCAAGGAATGTCAACACATTACGACTTGTAAGTGAAGTGATACAACTATATGGAAAGTATTTATTAATTTCAGTAATGATGTTTACTTTGTTATTTGTGCAGTAAAAACGAGCAAGTTGAACCACCTGTCCTGACTCAATTTCGCGAAGACGACATATTAAATCGGGATCTGGCAGATGTACAGAGTGAGGAAGAGAACAGTGATTATGATAACAATGCCGATGATTCTAGAGACGACACACCCTTCCCTCGTGAGGATGGTGATGAGGAGGAAAAGAATGAAGGACCTGATTTGACAAGGGAGTATGCTCCACCCCCCGTTAGACCAAGAGTGTACGAGTCTCAAGTGCCGTTTTATTCAAGGAAAATTCCCTACCTTGATCATTTGCCAAATATGCCGGATGTGGATGCTCTGACAAGGGATTTTGATGAAATCCGGACAGCGATGTGGGATGATTCTAGACCAATGGTGCTGGCAAAAGGCATGCTTTTTCCTGATAAAGTGCGCCTAAGTAGGGCAGCGAAAATGTACAGCGTAAAAGAGTATCGTGAGATGACGGTATGGGAGTCAAGTCCGAATGTATGCAAGTTTGTTTGTCACAGATGGTTTACGGGTTGTCATTGAATGCTCCGTGCGAGCAAGAAGAACACAGGTCTGTGGAAAGTGGGTAAATATATTCCCACCCACATATGTAAAATGGACACATTCAATGGGAATCACTGCAACTTGGATATTGACTTGATTTCTCTTGTCCTTATTCTACACCTTGAAGCGTCCATAAGGTATAAAATCAAAGAGTGTATTACATCAGTCCACTAGGAATATGGCCATACCATTACCAAAAGAAAGGCATTTCTCGGGCGCAAACGTGTGTTTGAAATTATTTATGGTAACTGGGATAAGTCATTTGCAACTCTACCCAGGTACATGGTTGTACTGCAGCACTTTAACCCCGGGACGGTTGTTGAATGGAAGCTTGAGCGAAGTCTGGGAAGACCAGAATATATATTCAATTACGTGTTCTGGGCATTTAAACCAGCAATTGATGGTTTTTCGCATTGTCGATCGGTAATATCCATAGACGGCGCTCATGTCTATGGAAAGTATGATATCAAACTGTTGATCGTCGTTGCAGTAGATGCTAATGGACAAATACTTCCTCTAGCTTTTGCTATTTGTGCCAATGAAAGCCAAGAGACGTGGACGCTGTTTTTGAACCATTTGAAAGAGCACATTGTCAAACAGCATTTTCGGTATTTGTCTAATATCTGATCGACATGGTGGTGTCTTAAGTTTTATATAGAATTTGCCTGCATGGCAAGAACCTTATGCCTACCATCGTTACTGTGTGAGACGCCTGAAGGCCAATTTCCAGAAGGCACATCCCAACAAAGATCTGCATGATTTGATGTGGATGGCAGCAACAGAACACTAAGAGCATAAATTCCGGAGGCACATGGAATCTATCAGGCAGGAAGATGAGAGAGCCTATGGTTGGTTGATGCGACATGAGCTTGACAAGTGGACTATGCATGCGGATGGTGGAAGAAGATGGAGAATTCTGACTACAAATGTGTCAGAGCCTTTCAACGGGTTATTGAAGTCGGCAAGAGGATTGCTTGTCACTGCCATAGTGCGCATGTCGTTCAAGCTGATGGCGGAGAGGTTTATTGAAAGGGTTGCAACTGTAACATCATTAATGGAAAGGGGTGTTGAATCTATGCCACTGCCGATGAAGAGATTTGAGAAATACAGGCGGCGAGCACATTGGCATTCATTTTTACAGTATGATCACGACAGAATTTTTTTTGAAGTTCGCACCGCTATCCATCAAAATCGGGGGAATAATATACATACCATAAATGAATATACAAGGTTATGCTCTTGTGGGAAATGATCCATCTATCACATGCCATGCTCACATGCCATCAGGTGCTTTCAACATGTTGGTTTAGGGACAACCAACTACGTTGATAAATAATATAGTGTCGATGCATACTTAAATATCTATAGTGGGCAGTTGCAGCCAGTGGGTGCTGAGCATTATTGATCGCCGAAACCATTTAAAATGGTATGTAACAAGGAGTTTTTGCGGCGAATATAGGTGCAGGTACAGAAGAGAATGCGTATACGGAATCAAATGGATGTTAGCGATACCATTTATGCGCGCAAATGTGGTATATGCTCGCAAACAGGACATGACCGTCAAAAATGTCCTTCGGCTAGTTTGGGTGGCGGTGGTAATCCAGCTCCTGGTGGGAGTTCTTCTAATGTGCCCAACTATCAAGGATACATGTAGTAACTGGGTTTCGTAATGTAGTTGTAATAAGTGTATGTACTTGTTTATGTTGCAAGATGTATCAAATAAAATTATGTTTCCATTGTTGTTAAATCTTATTGATAATGGTCCATTTTTCAGTTGAGTAAATTAATGAATTTCTCCCTCTCGCTCATGTAATCAAAAATAGTATTGGATTTACAAACGGAATTTTTTTTAGTAGACCTTCGAATTTCATGCTAAATTTATTATTAGAAAACTACACTGTGAGAGGAGGAAGATTTTTGATAAATATGTGAATATATATAACGAGGTTAAATATTACGTTATGTGTTAGCATAGCACGGTTAAATACTACGTTATATGTGTTGTCTTGTCGAATTTAAAAGCTGCCCGCCTGCGAAAAAACTATTTTGTATCCGAAAGAATCTTTAACATGCGAAGCATAGCGCGGTTAAATACTACGTTATGTGTAAGCATAGCGCGGTTAAATACTACGTTATGTGTGTTGTCTTGCCTATAAATAATAGGTGCATTCTAGTTATTTTCTGCGCTTAACAATAACCAATATCAAAACTCTCCATAAAGCAGGGTTTTTTTCGCTTTAACAAATGTCTGAACGCCTTTATGTACCAAGGTGCCAATGCGGCAAAAAATGTATGATGACGGACTGTTGGGATGATGGTGAAGTTGTGCGCCGATACTGGATATGTGTGAACAAGTTTTATAGGATTCCCGATGAACCTTTTTGTAATTTTGAGGTATGGATTGATGAACCATGTAAGAAGGAATGCTACAAATAAACTTTGCAGTATATTCATGATTTGAACAAAAAATACGAACGTGATGAGGTTATGTATAAACGAAAAATTGCGGCGTTTAAGGAGAAATTAAAAGAGGTGGAAGAAGAAAAAAATAAGTTGTTGGATCAATTTGAGTGGTTAAATAAGAGAATAGTTGACTAAACAAACCAATGTATGTGTTGAGTATTGTATTTTATCTTTATGCTTTCCATGTCATGTATTTTCATTATGTGTGCCGAATTTAAATTATGTTAAGTTGTTGTGTTTGTGTTTGTGTTGCAGTATTAAAATAACGAAGAACCCGAGAAATATATACATAATGCGCATATAACGAAAACAATAAAATTTGTTGCTATTATTTACATAAAATAATATTTACATCAAATACAAAAAAAAATTAAAAAAAATCAATGTGTTCCACAGCCTGTGTGCTTCAATGCAGCCGTTGGCCTGAGGCGCATCCCATCCCGCCCAACTACGCTATCAGGATCATCCTCATCACATCGCCTCTTTATAGCAGGATGCGCTGCAGCATGATCATCAGTAGTGCTGGCAGGATCGGTAGAAGGGTCGTCGGTCCAGTAGTAACCTACAAAAGAATAAGCCAGATCAGTAAAGGAAAATATATATTAAGTCACAACAATTTAAATTGTCTTACCACGATCTCGTTGGCCTCCTGAATATAATCATCCGTCGCAGTCAGGTCAGCATCGCACAAAGCGGCCTCCGTGACAGGCGAGGATGAAGCCTTAATAAGAAAATTAATAAAGTTATTTTATGGAAAATAAATGAGAATTTTTTTAAAAGTAAATACTAATAAAAACATACTTGCGCCTGTGAAAGCTCCCCAGCACCCCTCGATGATGAGCCATAACTCAGCCGACGCCCACTATCCACATCTCGGGTCGGGCGATCCTCAACAGTAGTCGATGAGCCTGGGAAGTATGCATCCCAATCCTCTCCGGTAATGTCCGTGCCCGTGATCAATAATGGACCTGACGGGGGTCACCTGCGAAGTTCCTAGAGTGAGCTGCAGCCCACGGATATATGACAGCATGTTGTTGCGATACTCGTCTGGCTCATGAAGGTCACCCAGCAAATCAGCATCAATATAATCAACATGGGCCTCAACGCCCCCTTGCTGGGGACCACCTCCTCGCCGCCCACCACGACCCCGTGGGGCAGCCCTGCCTCGTGGGGCACCCCTACCTCGTGGGACACCCCTACCTCGCTGGTACTGCTCTGGCGCCACATAAGCAGGGTCGTGTCCTAAGCATTGATATTCTCGGGCTCGTTGCAGTGTCCGGGCAGCCACCTCTGCAAGCTGCCAGCCATAATCGTGCAAAGCGTCTGCTCCCTCACCGGTATGCTGTTGCATTTGCAATCCCATCTAGTAGACTATATGTAGGCCAATAGCCTGCACAACGTATAAAATATAAACTACAGAATACTATGTTACAATTATATAAGTAATAATACCAGAAAATATACTAGGGCCTCGTGCCGCCCGGCGTATGGAACGTACCGACCGCCAGCTCGATGAATGGGATTCCCGATGAAAAGTTGGGTAACACGGCGGTACTAGGGCATATACTCATGAATAGTATCCGTCCGGCTCTGTGAAGGGGGTGGGGGTGGGGGAGGGGGGGGAATCAGGTCAGCTCACCGGTCCCAAGTATCGACCTACGCCTCTAGCCATGCCATATGTGTGTCTTCCACCCTAGAACGATCATCCCGCTGATAATGTGTGGGCTCCCATATGGGCCCTCTCGGTACAAGCTGCGGACGGCCAAACTGGCATAGTATCCTCTCCGTGGCATGATGCTCCACAATATCGAGGCACATCAGCGGGACTGAAGTGCTCCAAATTAGTCGGCCGACCGAGCAATAATCGGGCAGGCCACCTATCAAGTCGTCGCTGTATGGCGTCCAGATGAACTATTAAATAAAAACAGAAAACGTGAGTATGCGCAACACATGTGAAGCTATACCAAGTAAACTTAGGTATACATTTACCTGTGCGCCCTCCGGCATATCCAACAAATCCCTGCAAAGGGGGAGATTATGCCGAGCCTCATAGATATGTACGTATCCCCGCCGGAGAACCCACCTTCTAGTTAGAGGGAGAAACGGAGGTGGTACATCCAGAGGTAATGGTGGTAGAGGTGGCTACAACTGCAGTAACGGCTCCCGGCCCCAAACCTAATATACAAAGTTGACGTAAAATTTAAGATTAATTTTTACTAGATATGTTATAGTGAATAGAGTATTCGAATATGTTGTCACCTATAGCAGCGGCAAAAATCCACATACGTCATGTTGGGTGCCCATGCTCACCGGCACATCTGCCTGTACAAGTAGGCGAGAACAGCAGCACCCTAGTTGTACTGGGGTAAATCATCTAGCCGCTCAAGATGATGAATAAATCTCAAGCTGACTAGGTTCCCCGAAGTGTTCGGGAACAAGACCCCTCTAAACATAAGGAGTAACAACAACCTCATATACCGGTGAATATGCAGATCATTTGTCTCGCCAGTGATGTCGGGGTGCAATATCTCCAAATGTTGTCGAATAGCTGTCAAACTCATGCGACTGGCCTCTGAGTGTGCAGTCTCATCCTGTGGCATGAAACCAGTGAGCTGCTGTAGCATGTCCAAATACTACCCACGCGTCATCTCTCTCATGGCCTGAGGTAGTGCAACGGGCAGTCCATCAACGGGCAGGCCATATAAAACCTCCACGTCCTGCAGCGTGATAGTGGCCTCGCCAATGGGCAGGTGGAATGTGTGCGTCTCCGGTCGCCACCGCTCTATCAGGGTTGTGACCAGAGACTAGTAGAGCTGCAACCGCCCGATCTCCAAAATCCTGTAGAAACCTGTAACCTGTAGGCGCTAGATTATACAGGGATGGAGATCTTTGTCTTTCATAAAATCCCACATGTCGTCCACTCTCCTGGCACGGAGAGTCTGGGCCAATAACTCTCCCTCACATACGTGCGCGGACCTATGATCGCCTTGTAACACTAATAGCTCATCGGAGAAAGGTCCGGGATGCATAGGCGGCACGCCCATGTCGTCTACTGTAAATTAAACAACATTAATTGTATGTTTGATCTGTAAATTAAATAATTAATTTTTATAATTCTACAATATTTTATTGGACAGAGTATATATCTATGGGTTTCAGGCTCAATATTTGAGGCCCAGTAGCACCAAGCTATCCTGAATTCTTGTATGTTTCAATTTTGTTATTTTCATAATTTTGTATGTTTGATCTGTTAATTAAATAATTAATTTTTAAAGTTATACAATATTTAATTGGACAAAGTATATATCTATGGGTTCCATGCTCGATATTTGAGGCCCAGTAGTACCAAGCTATCCTGAATTCTTGTATGTCAATTTTATTATTTTCATAATTTTGTATGTTTGATCTGTAAATTAAATAATTAATTTTTAAAGTTATACAATATTTAATTGGACATAGTATATATCTATGGGTTCCAGGTTCGATATTTGAGGCCTAGTAGAACCAAGCTATCCTGAATTCTTATATGTAGGGGTGTTCATAAAAAATAAAAAACCGAGCCAAACCGAAAACCGAACCAAACCGACTAAAAAACCCGATACTTTTTAGTTTTGGTTTTTGATTTTAAATTTTAAAAACCCATCAAATTTGGTTTGGTTTTGATTTTAATAAAAAAATAACCAAACCAAACCGACTATAAAAGTAGCTATATAAATTTATTATTACTACTATATATATGTATATTTTTATATAAAGTTTCTGAAATTTTATGGTATATATTAGTCATTTGTATTTTTGGTCTAGTCCTTTGCTATTATAGTAATCTAATTATTTGTCTTCTAGTTTGATTGGTAGTTTTCTTTTGCTAAGCACAAGAATTTATTTCATGTTAAAAATAATCAATTTTTAATTGAGTACTTAAATTATTCATCACGATTTGAGTCAATTATTATCAATATATCTTAGTAAATGATAGATTTCTCAAAGAGCAATTAGTTTGATAGTATTATGTTGAAAATGTAGTCGCCGGAATATGCATTTTGTAGTGTATGTCTCATATTTAAGAGAAAACCGATAAATAATCGAAAAACCCGAAAACCCGACAAAAATCGACAAAAACCGAAACGATAAAAAATCGACTTAATTGGTTTGGTTTGGTTCCAATATTTGAAAAATCGACTTACTTAGTTTGGGTTTTTTTTTTAAGGAAAAAACGGACCCAAACCGAACCATGAATACCCCTATTTATATGTGTCAATTTTATTATTTTCATAGTTTTGTATGTTTGATCTGTAAATTAAACAATTAATTTTTAAAGTTATACAATATTTAATTGGACATAGTATATATCTATGGGTTCCATGCTCGATATTTGAGGTCCAGTAGCACCAAGCTATCCTGAATTCTTGTATGTGTCAATTTTATTATTTTCAAAATTTTGTATGTTTGATCTGTAAATTAAATAATTAATTTTTAAAGCTATACAATATTTAATTGCACAGAGTATATATCTATGTGTTCCAGGCTCGATATTTGAGGCCCAGTAGTACCAAACTATCTTGAATTCTTATATGTGTCAATTTTATTATTTTCATAATTTTGTATGTTTTGTTGTGTAAATTAAATAATTATTTTTTAAAGTTCTACAATATTTAATTGGACAGAGTATATATCTATGGGTTTCAGACTCGATATTTGAGACCAGTAGCACCAAGCTATCCTGAATTCTTGTATGTGTCAATTTTATTATTTTCATAATTTTGTATGTTTGATCTGTAAATTAAATAATTAATTTTTATAATTCTACAATATTTAATTGGACAGAGTATATATCTATGGGTTCTAGACTCGATATTTGAGGCCCAGTAGCACCAAGCTATCCTGAATTCTTGTATGTGTCAATTTTATTATTTTTATAATTTTGTATGTTTGATCTGTAAATTAAATAATTAATTTTTAAAGTTATACAATATTTAATTAGACAGAGTATATATCTATGGGTTTCATGCTCGATATTTGATGCCCAGTAGCACCAAGCTATCCTGAATTCTTATATGTGTCAATTTTATTATTTTCATAGTTTTGTATGTTTGATCTGTAAATTAAATAATTAATTTTTATAATTCTACAATATTTAATTGGACAGAGTATATATCTATATGTTCCAGGCTCGATATTTGAGGCCCAGTAGCACCAAGCTATCCTGAATTCTTGTATGTTTTAATTTTGTTATTTTCATAATTTTGCATGTTTGATCTGTAAATTAAATAATTAATTTTTAAAGTTATACAATATTTAATTGGACAGAGTATATATTTATGGGTTTCAGGCTCGACATTTGAGGCCCAGTAGCACCAAGCTATCCTGAATTCTTGTATGTGTCAATTTTATTATTTTCGTAATTTTGTATGTTTTATTCTGTAAATTAAATAATTATTTTTTATAATTCTACAATATTTAATTGGACAAAGTATATATCTATGGGTTCCAGACTCGATATTTGAGGCCTAGTAGTACCAAGCTATCCTGAATTCTTATATGTGTCAATTTTATTATTTTACATGTTAGTTTCATAATTTTATATGTTTGTTTTGTAAATTAAATAATTAATTTTTGTACATTGGACAGAGTTTGTGTTTGATCTATCAATATAAGAGATACTTAAACTACAGGGATACTACGCTAAAAGGCTCTACATTTTACTACGCTAAAAGGGCACTATATTACTAGTCTTTAAGCAAATAAATAATCTAAACTAGATAAACAAATAATAAATTTAATCACAAAACATTCACGGAAATACATATAAAACAGTAAAAGAAATTTATTAAATATTTTTATTAACAAATAATAATGATTTCTCAATTTTTACATATTTTTTTAGAACACTAATATCTTAGCCCGGATAAAAATAACATACTAGTTTAATCGCAAAAAAAAATACGAAATAACATGAAAACACATTCAAAACAACTAATATGCATTATTTATACGAGTTTCGACATAAACTAAATCGGAATAGCTCGATTTATGTTTTTCGGAAAGTTGATAAATTGAAAATTTGAGTCCGAAACAAGCAAACCACAACATAGAAGGCTTGGCTACGACGTGGGACCTACAATCTTGTCGTTTTGTGTGACGGGTGGGGTCCACTCGGATTTTTTTGGAGAAAAATTGGGGGAGGGGGACCGCTGCTGTTTTGTTTTTTTTCTTAAAAATGGGGTAATCGTGGGGAAGAAGGGAAGGGGACCGTTTTTATCTATGTATAGCGCGGTATATAACAACGCTATACATATAACGCTTTTATATACCGCGCTATGCATAGCTGTCTTACCAGCCAATGCATAACGCGGTTCATAAGGGCGTTATATATTTATAATATATATATATATATATATATATATATAAGCTATATTCGATACAGTATTACCTAATACACCAAAACGTCCGTTAAGGTATATCGTTCTTTAAAATAGCATTATATATAGTTAGATAACTCTTTTTTTTTACACGCATTTTCGTCCTACTTGGCAAAAATAATCACAAATGGGTTCTGGACTCTAAAATTTGAGGGTATAAATAGACTTTGCATATAAGATCACTTGTTAATTATCGGATTTTGAGATATGATAAAGGAAACATTCAAAGTTTAAAGTTGGAAGAAAATATTAATTTTGTTACAAAAAATGAAAGGAGAAAAAATAAATTTCACACAAGAATTCACTCAAAATGGATAAAAATTAATGTCAAAACCAATAAAGTCCAAAAGGTGGATTAACCATTATATTATGAGAAAAATGATATGGTTAGTGTTTAACTTGTAAAAATAGTAAGGTGTGTAGATTGGGCAAATGTGTAGGCTAGCACTTCCACTTGGCAACATACGCTCCACACCAGGTACATTCATATTCTTGGTCAGACAACTGCAATTTTTAATTTTGCTGCTACTTCCGTGTCAGTCCGCTAATTCAGGAAAGTGAAACATGCAAGTCGTAATTTAATTTAATGTTTGCTTTTAATACACATTTATCTGTGCATTAAAGCAAAGCTAACTTCTGCACTATTTTCCAGTTCCCATCTCTTCCATTTATCTACAACACAGACAAGCATAAAAACAAACCAAGAAAACTAAAATGTGGTTTTTCAGGAGAAAAGGGGCATCTGGGTTTTCGTATAATTCTACTGCTGAGGAAGTTACTCATGGAATTGATGGCTCTGGTCTCACTGCCATTGTTACAGGTTACACTCTGCTTCCTCCTTTTTACTTTCTTGAAAATTCCCTTTTTGATTCCTGCCTATAATGGTCTAATTTGAACTCGATCGTTGCTATTGTTGGTGCATGCAACTATTTCCCTTAAAAAATGGAGGACAACCCGGTGCACATAGCGCGGTATCCGGATACCGGAAATGCCGGATCATAAGGGTCTATTGTATACAAACTTACCCTACAATGGTCGTGTATTGTTTACACGGCTCGAACCCACGATGACATCAAACCGCCATGATTCTCCTTCCATGCAACTATTTCCTTTAGTATGTTAAATTAAAAAAGGGTGACACCTTCATCGATTAAGGGTATGAACCAATAAATTAAAGTTGATTGCTGACAATATTCAATTTCAACTTCATTTTGTACCAGACCAACATAATTGGTAATTGAATTTCATTCATAATCTCATGATGTACTGAAAAGCTAATGAAATATTGAATTCCTTAAAGTAGTCATCAGTCATCAGGCAATTTCTTGACTACGACCTTGTTACCAATGCTTATGTGGCCCAGCTAATGCAAAAATTGGTCTACACAACGATTAGACTATTGCAGAAGCTGCAATCTGTATATGTAGTTGAAGCAATTGGTCTATTATCACCAAGTGTGAAGTAGAAAAAAATCTATATTGGTTAACTTTAATTGATACATTCTCATGTTGACCTCTTCTTCATTTTCCATACTATGGCTACTAGTGATTTATCATAAACAGTGAAATTGAGGAGGTCACGAGTTCAAGTCGTGGAAACAAAATCTTGCAAAAATGATGGTTAAGGCTGCGTACCAGGGGTGGACCGACGCTTCCTCAAGCGGTGTCATGTGACACCGCTTCGTCAGAAAATTTTATTATATATATATATATATATATATATATATATATATATATACACACACACACACTATACTATATATACTATATATAGAAAGAAAATGACACTTTTTAGCGTTAAGAGTCGCTAGCATTGGTTCGGCGCATGATTTTGTTCGCCGATGTTGCAGGTTCGAGCTTCACCCTAAGCCTATTTTTGGCAAATAGGACCTCTGTGGCTAAAAGTTGTCGTTATGTAGTAGCATCGCACCCACTTGCCTCTTAAAACAGTATTTGACCAATGGGTCAAGGCTATCTATTACCTAGAGATGTGATACTAATAATTTTGTTATCTCTTTTATAAATATCGACACTGCTTACAAGAAATCTTACGTACGCCCCTGCTGTGTACAATAGACCCTTGTGGTCTGGCCCTTCCGCGGACTCCGCGCATAGCGGGAGCTTAGTGCACCGGGCTGCCCTTCAGTGAAATTGACAATACTAATGTAAATACGCATGTTTGAGTAAACTGGCTTTTTTAGACAGTTGAGATTACACATTGGATTCTCTTAGGTAAAGTGTGTGCAATGTCTTTATTAAGAGGCGGGGAGGCAGGAAATGTTAAGCGTTTAGCAGTATCTGGTTTGCTCATGAACATCCATTTGCAGGAGCATCAAGTGGTATTGGATCTGAAACTAGCCGTGTTCTTGCTTTGCGTGGAGTTCATGTTATCATGGCCGTCAGGAATATGGCTGCTGGAAAAGATGTTAAAGAAACAATAGTTAAGGAAATCCCTGCTGCTAAAGTTGATACGATGGAGTTAGATCTTAGCTCATTGGCATCAGTGAAGAAATTTGCTTCTGACTTTAAATCATCAGGTCGCCCATTGAACCTTTTAATGTAAGAGTGGTAATCACGTATCTGAAGACTGCAGTTTACTCCCCATATTTCTTTTAAGTAGCTTTATTCTCTGCGTGAACCCCTTCCCTCTTCATATATCTCCGTACAGTAGGTCATTTAACCATTTTCTTCTTTGAAAGTAATAATGCAGGAGTGATGGCAACTCCCTTTATGCTCTCAAAAGACAACATAGAGCTGCAATTTGCTACAAATCATCTAGGTAACAACTATTTGATAGATATATGTTTCTATGCATATATCGATCATGGAATGAGGAAAAGCATAATTTGGTTTGGAGAAGATATTATTGATGTTTTATAGTAGATCATAGAATACTTGCATTTTCTTTTATCTTTTCTTTTTTGTTCCAGCAACAGTTCATTTTATCTCCCTTCCTGATTTTATTGAGATGAAGATTCAGTTCTCGCTGAAAAGAGATCAATAGTTGATTCTCAATTTTGACATCTTAGGCTTATGTTATAAAATGCATACATAAAAGACCATCTGAGACCTGCTTTAACTTGTATATCCAACAACGATACAAAGGAGATAAAGCATGATTGTAGAATCACACGGGTAAGCGGGCAATTAATGTCCCTTTTGTATATGTTGTCATCCTACTCTTCTGTAATACAACACAGAAATGAAAAATCTTACAAGGTTGGTAGTAAGTTGTAGATAGATGATAGGCGCGCGATGATTCTATAAGTAAGCTTTCAAGACATTCTTCCTGTTTATTTGTCTTAGCCATAATTATTCTATTTTGTTGTGTTTGCAGGTCATTTTCTTTTGACGAATTTGTTGTTGGACAAGATGAAGGAGACAGCACGTAAAACAAAGAGAGAGGGAAGGATTGTGAATGTTGCATCAGAGGCTCATCGATTTGCATATCGCGAGGGAGTTCGGTTTGACAAAATTAATGACCGCAAAAGGTAATTTGATTAAATTTTATTGCCTAATTTTCAGAAAGTTCTCCATATTGTAAGAGAAACCTGTGTTTACTCAAACCATCACTTTTTTGATGACTTCTTTAATCATCCTGGAATTTTCACAATTTCCTATCTAAAGCGCCAGTAGTTCCATGAGAGTGTATATATTTAATACTATGTATTTTCAATGTTATCATACCTGAAACTAGGATGAGTACTTGCAATTCGTTACAAGTTCTTGGTTGACCATCTCTCTTGTTAATTTTGTTGACTGCTGTTGTTGCCTGGAGAGTACTGGAGTTATGCTATTTGTATTTTAACTTAAATGAATTATTTTAGACTATCAATTAAATGATCACTTAACTTGTTTGGTTTCTTTCAATCTTAATAGTTGCTCATTTCGACTATTGTACCAACCAAAGAAGACAAAATTTTCGTGCTAAAATTGACGATTCATTGTCGTCTTTTTCACTTAAAGCTACATAACCATGATTACGATTACATGACAAAAATAGTCTTGCCCTGTGGAGAATTGATTTTAATTGTCTATGTTGTTTGTTATCTTATGCGCAGCTACAACAGCTTCGGTGCGTATGGCCAGTCAAAGCTGGCTAATATACTGCACGCGAATGAGCTTACGAGACGCTTAAAGGTGATCTTTCAGAAAATAATTACATACTGATTTTAATTCTGATTTTATCTCAGCGGTTCTTGTGTAGTCATGATATGTCTCCATTCCTAGAGGCAAACACATATATTTCTTAAGGTGGATATTTGGACCTCTTTGCACATTAAGAGAATTCTTGGTTTGGAGTCTGACTTCTGTAGCCCAATCATAGCTTTATATGAGGGTCCATGCCATTCAATTGAAATCGAAGATTTGAGCGATCGTTGTTTCTAACAGGAAGATGGAGCGGAAATAATTGCAAATTCACTTCATCCTGGAATGATCACAACCAATCTTTTCCGTCACATGGGTGTTTTTGATGGTAGGAAGATTCTCTTTTCTTCTTTTTTCTATTTAGTGGCCGGTGTCTGATTAATATGAATGGTATGTGCAGTCTGTTATCTATTTTCTTTATGTCTGGAAAAAAGCATCAGTCCTCTTACTAATGCTAACTCATGGCATAATGAGAAAAGGCAGTCGTATTTTGATCTGTAGATTTGTGGTGCGTCATCGCCCTTCTTTTTCCAACATTTGACAAAGTTAATCCTTAGTCTGTGTCGACAAGTCACTCTAGCTCTTTCCTCTTTTTCTCTTTATTTTATTTTTTCCTCAGTGGGGTAGAAAGGGAGGGGGGTTGTTAAGAACTCGACCACTACAAATTTAGGGGAGGAGAGGGGGATGGAATTGAACCCTCACACTAAGTCTAATGGTCATTATCGAGCCACCAGGTTGTCTCCTTGCTGACTTTGCATAGCTTCGTGAGATACACGTCTCTGTGACATTTAACTTCAGAAAGTCTTCATATATAGTTCTAAGCCCACGGTCATTGTAGAATATTCACGTGTAATGTTTGTCTCGCGTGCTGCCTGGAGAGAAGCGAACATGAAATATTCCTTTCTTCTTATAACAGGTCTTGTAAGCAAGCTTGGAAAACTTGTGCTTAAAAATGTACAACAGGTATGTTTCGCATCGAAGCATTTAAATTTGAAGTATGCACAGATGTATAATTTGTACTTCAAATAGATCTATTATTTTGCAAATCTATTCACTGTGCAGTGAATTTTGACATGTTCTTGAACAATTAGTTTTGCTCACGATGGGGAAAATGCCTAAATAGTATAGGCATACAGCACCTGTTCTTGCTATCAGAGGGTTTTTTCTTAGGATCAATAATCAGTTGGATAAATATATTCATCAGTCTCATCTAGAAACATAATTTGTATTTCTCATAAGTCTTCTGATAAAATTCCCTGGTATGTACATGGGAAATTTAAGAAAACGGAACCTGACCAAAAAACAAATTCCGGGAGGTAAGTCACAAAACAAAACTAGAGAATGATTTGTCGATACTCTATACAGAATAGCTTGTCTAATACTCTCTTGACGCACATGACCTTTGCTCAGACCAAGAAGGCTAGAATATGATTCACTAAAGAATAAAAATCATGATGCTATGGCAAATGACGAGTTTAACGTTCGTGTTTCTTCTCTATAGGGAGCATCAACCACCTGTTATCTTGCATTGCATCCACAAGTGAAGGGAGTAAGTGGTGAATATTTTCTGGACAACAATTTGGCGACAACAACAGCGAAGGCTAAGGACATGGATTTAGCTAAAAGGCTTTGGGATTTTAGTATGGATTTGGTCAAGTAAACATATAACATGTTGTACCAGTGATATAGAAAAGTAACTTTGTATTTGGTCGTTTATGATCTTA
Source organism: Nicotiana tabacum (assembly GCF_000715075.1). Lineage (NCBI taxonomy): Eukaryota > Viridiplantae > Streptophyta > Magnoliopsida > Solanales > Solanaceae > Nicotiana > Nicotiana tabacum. The sequence continues at coordinate 66,230,335 of NC_134083.1, read as the reverse complement.
TTATTGCACTAAGTGTTAGAGATGGATATCGTGCTGTGTTTAGTGTTTAATCTTCAGCTTTCTGCAGATGTTCAACGTTTGGACCGAGCATGCTTAAAATGAAAATCTTTTATGAGCCGCTCAAAGCAAGAAAGCCTGAGCGGGCTGTTCTCTTAAACAAACTGGATCAATATTCTATTATGCCACTCCGAATTTAAGTTCTATGCACTAACTTTTTATAAAAATATTTATACAGTCATGTCACCTAAAAGGTAATTATATGTAATATGGTAAGTAATATGTTATAACAAGTTAAATTACACTGGTGGTGTAAAAGAAGAGTATAACTTAATCTACTAGTCCTAAATCATAATTGTCCCATCAACTACTTCTTTTTCTTTGCTTTTTATATTTCCTAAATTTTGGGCCATCTAAAATTTCCGACTCTGTACATTTCAATCCACTATTAACAATCAAGAAAATGAAAATAAGGAGAAAAGAAGACAGGATTCAGAACACAATTACTCCTATTATACTAGAGAACAAATTCGAGGGAAGAAGACTGGTAATTGGGGTAGTTTTTATGGGACCTGCTCGGGTTACGGTCATTTAACTTTGTCCAATATTTCGTGTAAATAGAACGGGCTAGTCATTTTTTGTGTAATTAACTTTCGTGTAATTGAAAAATAATCAGCATTTGTAAAGTCATTGAAAAATAATCATTATTTTGCTGAAACACGAAAAGTTCTAACATAATATGCGGGATTATGGAGCTCCTACGTATAAGCTTCCAACATATTATATTGATACTCCAGCACACGGAAAGTTCACGCATAACATGCTAGATTATAGAGCTCATGCATATAAACTTCTCGCATATTATGTTGGAACTCCAACACATTATGAAATTCCAGCACATTATGCTAGAATCTCATATGTAAAAAATTCGAACTCCAGCATATTGTGTTGGAATATTTTTGGATTTTTAAGGGAGTTTTTGTTCAGATGTTTTCTTTACATGAAAAATGGCTAAATTTCGATCACTTTTGAAATTGTGACTATTTTTCAGTTACCAGTTGTAAATCTGACTATTTTTTTTCCCAATATTTATATAGAAGAATATTTATTCATTATACCAGTAAATCTTAAAATTATTTCTTGTTATATTAAATTAGATAAATTTTCAAACTTTGACAATAAAGTAACAAAATTATTTTTGTCACATTAAAGTAATCGATTTTATCCGCTATAGGATTAAATTCACAAAATTTTAACCATAAATCGCCTTGACGAATAAGTTTGTTGTAATAGTGGACTTTAAAATGAGTAAAGTTAAGTTAAGTTACTTTAATATAATAAAAAATAATTTAGTGACTTTATTGCTAAAATTATTAAAATTTAGTAACTTTATATAATTTTGTAACTTCTTATAACATAGATCATGATCATTTTATTTGTTCTTTGGTAGCAGACGAGCAGTAATGTTCCCGAAATACTGAACACGTGTGGTGAGATGAAAAAGAAAAAAGAAAAAAGAAAAAAAGAAGAAGATGTGCAGTGTGATTGATGTAGTGCCCGGTAAGCAAAGCTGCATTTTGCATTTTTCCAGTTTGCATATCCATAGGTAGATGTATGGAGATTCTACACAATTAATCTGAGCTATTAATTTAGTGTCAGTACCATTAAACTCCGTGTAAGCAAGCAGAGCAGCAAAGCTAAACAAAACTATGTGGCTTTTCAACAGGAAAGGGCCATCTGGCTTTTCATATTCGTCCAAGTCACCCATGGAATCGGCGGCTCTGGTCTCACTGCCATTGTTACAGGTTCACTCTCCTTTCTCCATTTCACTTTCTTTTTTGTAAAACAAATAGTATTCCCTTTTGGTGGCATGCAATAGGTGTTTGTATATATGACTACTTCTTTTAAGTCTACTTTCAGCTCTTTGCTTTAATAACAATAATTCAAGTGTGACACTCTCATGGATTAAGTATATAAGTATTTATCAATCTCTCCTTGAAAATATATGTTGCTTTGCATATATTTTTTGTCCTATACATGGACATATAATTACACGAGATATAGTGCCAGAGCCACCCTTCTAGAAGGCGTGTCGCTGGAAACTTACACAGTGTAATTAATATGTAACTTGTATTTTGGTACATCTTGATTAGTTTCTTTTTCTTCTCAATGGTGGTATTAGCACCTTGTTGTGCTCATTCCATAGGGGAGAGGAAGACTAAGAAAGATATTGCCATGATTTTTAATGCTATAATAAAAATATAACGCATTGATTTGAATATCTCTTTACAATATTTTTGTTCTTTTATATATCTTAAGCTATACATATAGTATAATATAGTATAGTATAGTATAGTATAGTATATATATATATATATATATATATATATATATATATATATATATATATATATATATATATATATAGCTTATATTTATACTATACTATAGTCTATACTATATATACATCTCATAAGATATATAAGCTATATTCGATATACATATATATATAAGCCTATATATATACTATCGAATACGGCTTATATACTATAGTATAGTATAGTATAATATATATATACTATATATACAACTTAAGATATATAAACTATATTCGATATACTATATATACATCTTAAGATATACTATATATACTATACTATACTATATATACATCTTAAGATATACTATATATACATAGTATACTAGATATACTAGATATATATATATATATAGTAGATATACATGTATATATAGTATATCTTAAGATGTATATATAATATATAAATCGAATATAGCTTATATATAGTAAGATGTATATATATTATAGTATAGTATAGTATACATATAAACTTATATATATATGTGTATATCGAATATATCGAATATAGCTTATATATCTTAAGTTGTATATATAGTATATACTATACTATACTATAATATATATACATCTTACTATATATATTATATATATCTTAAGATGTATACTATCGAATATGACTTATATACTATGTATATATAGTATAGTGTGTGTATATATAAGATGTATATATAGTATAGTGTGTGTGTGTATATATATATCTTAAGATGTATATATAGTATAGTGTGTGTATATATATATATATCTTAAGATGTATATATAGTATATCTTAAGATGTATACTATCGAATATGACTTATATACTATGTATATATAGTATAGTGTGTGTATATATATATATATATATATATATATATATATATATATATATATATATATATATATATATATATATATATATATATATATATATATATATATATATATATATATATATATATATATATATATATATATATATATATACATAGTATAGTATAGTATATATATATAAGCTTATATATATATATATGTATATCGAATATAGCTTATATATCTTAAGTTGTATATATAGTATATACTATACTATACTATAATATATATACATCTTACTATATATATTATATATATCTTAAGATGTATACTATCGAATATGACTTATATACTATGTATATATAGTATAGTGTGTGTATATATAAGATGTATATATAGTATAGTGTATATATATCTTAAGATGTATATATATACTATAATATACTATATATATACTATAATATATATACATAGTTTATAAGTCATATTCGATAGTATACATCTTAAGATATACTATATATACATCTTACTATATATATATATATATATAGCTTATATATCTTAAGATGTATATATATCTTAAGATCTACTATACTATACTATATATATATATATATAGTATATCTTAAGATGTATATATAGTATATTTTAAGATGTATACTATGTATATATAATATAGTATATATATATATATATATATATATATATATATATATATATATATATATATATATTTTAAGATATATATATAGTATATAAATCGAATATAGTTTATATATCTTTATTACTATTTTTTTCTCTAACTTCTATAAAAAAAAAATTAAAAATACAAAGTTTCTGTTGGGCCCGTTTAGGCCCGGGGTCTCGAGACCGGCCCACTTAACTCGGGACCGTTAGTTCGTGGTCCCGATCCCGAGCCGATTCCAACAATAAGCCCGCGAAGCCCGGGACCGTTTAGGACCGGACCGCATAGGACCGGTCCACTTAGGACCGGCCCACTTAAGACCGGGCCCGCGAAGCCCACTTAGGATCGGGCCCGGCCCACTTGCCACCCCTAGCTTAATGGTTAACCAGACAAAGTAGAGGTGTTAGGAACTAACTGGACTCATGTCCAAATTCATTAAAAAATATGTTTGTGTGATTTTTTCGTGTGTTTATTTTTTTTTATATTTTGAGTCCCTTCGGCGAAAGTTTCGGGCAAATCCCAAGCAAGTTGGAGATGAATCTTCTATAATCATTCCAATTCATTTGGGCGCCTATCATTCCACTACTCAATAGTTTATCTCGTAGGATAACTTAGATTCTATAGCACTACGGATTCTCGAAATTTATGCCCCTTTTCTATACTGTCATACTATCTTTAACTACACTCGAAAAGACTCCTGTCAAACAGTGAGCTTTATATAAATGTGTGAATAACGACTAGCCTTATTCCTAGCTCGTTGATATCACCTACACAAGTATATATGCTTGGCTTCCATTCTGCTATGTTTTTCACTAAGTCCGCATGTATTTCAAGAACTTTATTTGTTAGGTCTTTTATGAAAACTTTCCTCCATATGATTGTTGGTCTACCTCGAATTCTTTTAACACCTTCAATAGTCATGTTACCAGCTACGGATTAGTGCATTTGCATGTTACCAGCTACGGATTAAGCAAACCATCTCCGATGACATCTTTAACATTTTCCTCTGTTTGTTTTACTTGTACCTTTTGGCAATTGTCATCATTTTTAATCTTGTCTAATTTTTATATGACCAAATTATCCATATGTCTAGGACATTCATCTGCTACTTGTAGATAGATAGAGGCCTAACATTAATGCGCATATAGCATTGTTGGTCTCACAACTTTTCAATAAAAATAAAACTTTTCACTTTGTTACATATGGATGACTTTAATTTATTGGGAATGCAGATTTTTAGGTTTACTTCCATTTCCCTATCATGGGTATTGCTAATGTATGATAAGCTTCGCGATTGACACTACTGATGTAAATACGTGTGTTTCTGACCAACTTGGCTGCTTATATACATCTCAGAATCTTTTATGCGAAGTCTGTGCAAGGTCAAGCACAAAATAGTAATGTTGGAAAAAATAATAATCCCGCCCATGAATAATATCCACGGCAAATAATAAAAATATAAGAGAGTAATAACGACATCAACTCTTTTAATTGGTAAAATACAATACCCGAGCGGAGCAATATAACCACTATAATATTACAACTTAGTAGTGTCAAGAGACTACTACAATCTTGAAAGAAATAACACTCTTTATTTGAAACAGCTCACTATAATATTACTCACTATTTATCTCACAGACTACAATCTATGGATTACTCTCTCTAACTTCTATTGCTTCTATCTTATTTTTGGTGTCACTGAAATGAAGAATGGAGTCCTCTATTTATAGTAAGAGATGTCATTCAACTACTATAAAGAAGATGTCTTGTTGTTGATTTAGTCATATAATTTTTCAACAAAGTTAGGCACCTCCCATTTTCTTCAAAAAAGTTGTCAACAAAGTTAGGCACCTCCCATTTTCTTCAACAAAGTTGTCAACAAAATTAGGCACCTCCCATTTTCTTCAATAAAGTTGTCAACAAAGTTAGGCACCTCCCATTTTCTTCTTTGTTTTTCTTTAATAAGCCCCACAAATCTCTCCCTTAATTTTGATTTTTCTTTTTCATTCCAAGACTTGATCTCAATCTCTGAAAATTCTCAAACTTAAGAGGCTTTGTAAAGATATCTGCAGCATGATCATGAGACTTCACATATTTGAGCTTGACTTCCTTCTTGGCAATGCACTCTCTGATGAAGTGATATCTTGTATCTATATGCTTGCTTCGATCATGATACACCGGATTCTTGGCGAGTGCCTGTGCAGATTTGTTATCAATACAAATCTTTGTAGCTTCAATTTGTGGCAAATTGAACTCATTCAATAATCTTCTTAGCCAAATAGCATGACAGGTACATGATGTTGCTGCTATATATTCGGCTTCACAAGTCGAGAGAGTAACTATGGATTGTTTCTTTGAACTCCAAGAAATAACAGAATCACCCAAGAAAAACACAAAGCCAGTTGTGCTTTTTCTATCATCAATATCTCCCGCATAATCACTATCACAAAGTCCCATAAGGTTGAAGAAGAATAAAATAACCCAAAGTTGATCGTACCTTTTAGGTAACGAAGAATTCTTCTAGTGACTTTCAAATGGGTGGAGGTAGGAGTTTTCATGAAGCGACTTACTACTCCAACTGCAAAGAGTATATCTGGCCTGGTACAAGTCAAGTTCCTCAAACTTCCCACAAGACTTTTGAAAAATGTGGGATCCATATTTTCTCCTTCATCAAACTTGAACAATTTTGTCCCACTCTCCATCGGTGTGTTCACGGGGTTGCAATCGAGCATGTTGAACTTCTTCAAGATTTTCTTCGTATAGCTTTCTTGAGAGATGAAAATTCCATCCTCCATCTGCTTCACTTCTAGGCCCAATTAGTATGACATGAGCCCTACATCTGTCATCTCGAACTCACTAGACATATCTTTCTTAAAAGCTTCAAACAAACTTGGGTTATTACCCGTGAAAATAAGATCATCAATATAAAGACAAACAAGTAAGATATCTCCATTAGTATGAATTTTAAGGTAAATAGCATATTAATGGAGACACCGAGTAAACCCATTGTCTTGAAAATACTTGTCGATGCAACTATTCCATGCTCGTGGGGCTTGCTTTAATCCATATAAAGCTTTCTTCAATCGCAACACTTTATCTTCATGGTTTTTGACCACAAAGCCCAATGGTTGTTCAACATAGACTTCTTCTTCAAGATAGCCATTCAAGAATGCTGATTTGACATCTAGTTGATGGATCTTCCAATTCATTTGCTCCGCCAAAGAGATCAACAAACGAATCGTCTCTATGCGGGCAACAAGTGCATAGACTTCTTCATAGTCAATGCCTTGCCTTTGCTTGTAGCCTTTATCCACAAGCTGTGCCTTGTATCTCTCCACATCTCCATCAGCATTCTTCTTTGCCTTGTATACCCATTTAACTCCAATTGCTCGATGACCATTGGGAAGTGTTGCTAACTCCCAAGTGTTGTTCTTCTCTATTGACTCGATCTCCTCATGCATGGCTTGTCTCCACCTTTTGTCTTCAACAGCTTCATCAAAGTTCATTGGTTCACTATCAGCAAAGAGACAATATAAAAAATCAAAATTAGTAACTTCTTCTGTGTCCTCATAGAGCTCTTGAATACTCCTTGTCCTTTGCGGTTGTTCATTTGAACTTTCTTGAGAAGAGGGAGATGCAACATTTGTTGGAGAAAGAGGTGGAGTTTTATCCTGCACAGGTTTCACGGTTTCTGGTTCTTCTTCATCACCAAAGTATGGAAGAAAATCATATGAAGTTTCTTCCTGAGCTTCCCAGTTCCATGCCAATTCTTCATCAAATTCAACATCGCGACTTACCACCATCTTGCCGCTACTTGGGTTATATAGCTTGTAGCCTTTTGAACTCGTATCATAGCCAACAAATACATGCTTGACACTTCGATCGTTAAGCTTCGCTCTCCCTTGATGTAGCACATGAGCATAGGCTATGATCCCAAAGATTCTCAAGTGCTTGACACTTGGCTTTCTTCCACTCCATGCTTCTTGAGAGGTTTGATCTCTAACATTTTTTGTTGGAGACTTGTTGTTCAAATAAACTGCATAATATACAGCTTCTGCCCAAAATTTCTTGGGCATATTTTTAGCTTTTAACATATATCTAGCCATATTAAAAATCGTTCGATTCTTTCTCTTTGCAACTCCATTTTATTGGGGTGAATAAGGTACCGTTAGTGGGCGATGAATTCTATGAGATTTACAAAAGTCATTAAACTTTTTTGAAGTGAATTCGCCTCCTCTATCGGACCTTAAAACTTTTATTTCATAGCTACTTTCTTTTTCTACAAGTACTTTAAAATTTTTAAAAGTAGAAAAAGCTTCAAATTTTTGGTTCAAGAAATAAACCCTAGTCTTTCTACTAAAGTCATCAATGAAAAGTAGAAAGTATTTACTTTTACCAAAGGAAGGTGGATAGATTAGTCCACACACATCAGTGTGAACAAGCTGAAGCGGCTTGGTTGATCTTGACATGGCCTCCTTTGGAAAACTCCTCATTGCATGTTTTCCAAGAAGACAAGCTTCACACAATTGATTGGGATGACTTATTGATGGTATCCCATGCACCATGTTCTTCTCCCATTGATTTTAGCGCTTCAAAATTCAAGTGCCCAAATCGCATGTGCCAAACACCATGATTCATATTGTACATTAGCCTTCAAACACTTTGCATCAATTGTCTTAAGATTCAGAGAGAATAATCTATTCTTAGCCATATGCACTTTAGCAATTAGAATTCCACTTGAATCTCTAAGCCAAAGATGCATATTTTTCATGTGGATGTCATATTCCTTTTCAAGAAGTTGGCCCAAACTCAAAATATTACTTTTTAATTTTGGGACATAATAAACATCTTGAATTAACTTGTTACTACCATCTTTACAGGAGATCATAATCGTACCTATCCTTTCAATTTGAATCTTTGAGGTATCTCCAAAGGACACATTACCTCTCACCGTTTTATTGATTTCCACAAACTTCTCTTTGCATCCACACATATGATTGCTTACTCCATTGTCCAAATACCACGAGCTGTAATCATCCTTATTTTCTTCCTTGAGTGCCATCAATAACGTTGACTCAACTTCTTCTTTCTTGTCGTCAACAAGGTTAACTTTTTCTTTAACATTGCTATGACATTCCCAAGAGTAATGACCAAATTTATGACAATTATTATACTCAATTTTTGATTTGTCATACCTTTGTCCATTATTTTCTTTGGTAGTAGCCACGTCCTCTTCCTCCTCTATGTCCACGACCACGATCTCTTAATGTCTGGTGGATTTTAACTTCATTGTTGAAGTTGTTAGCGTTGCTTCTTCCTCTTCCATGACTGCCACGACTTCGTCCCCGTCCATTCCCTCGATAGCTCTTTCACCTCCATAATCTTTGAAGGATGCCTGAGTTTTAAGAAGTTGCTCCAATGGTACTTCTTGTCTCCTCTTGATCTTTTATTCATGGGCCTGTAAAGAACCCTCCAATTGCTCTACCATCATATAGTCTAAATCTTTAGACTCCTTAATAGCACACACCACAAAATCAAATTTAGGTGTTAAAGTGCGAAGGATATTTTCTACCACACGGACATCTTTTATATCCTTCCCATATCTTCTTAATTGATTTACAACAACCTTCACTTTTGAACAATAATCTAAAATGCATTCGGATTCTTTCATTTTTAAAACTTCAAAATCAACCCTTAGAGTTTGAAGTTTTACCTTCCTCACCTTGTCAACTCCTTGAAGAGAATTTTGTAAAATCTCCCAAGCTTCCTTTGAGGTGATAGCATCTGCCACCTTTTCGAATATGGCATCATCGAGACATTGATGGATGAGCGTGAGGGCTTGTTGATCCTTCTTCCTTGTCTTTGCCAAGACATCTTTTTCATTATGAGGCAGAGTTTTCTCATTATCGGGTTTTGCATACCCTCTATCTACGATTTTCCACACATCCTGAGAGCCAAGAATGACTTTCATACGTAGACACCATTTTTATAATTATCTTTTGTGAGACGGGGTACTGAAAAGACAGCGTACCATTATTTGCCATGGCTCTGATACCATGTTGTTAGAAAAAATAATAATCCCGCCTAGGAATAATATCAACGATAAATAATAAAAATACAAGAGAGTAACAATGACACCAACTCTTTTAATGGGTAAAATACAATACCCGAACGGAGCAATATAACCACTGTAATATTACAACTTAGTAGTGTCAAGAGACTACTACAATCTTGAAAGAAATAAACTTCAAAGCTCACTACAATATTATTCATACTCACTATTTATCTCACAGACTACAATCTGTGGATTACTCTCTCTAATTTCTATTGCTTCTCTCTTATTTTTGGTGTCATTGAAATAAAGAATGGAGACCTCTATTTATAGTAAGAGATGTCATTCAACTACTATAAAGAAGATGTCTTGTTGTTGATTTAGTCCTATATTTTTTCAACAAAGTTAGACACCTACCATTTTATTCGACAAAGTTATCAACAAAGTTAGGCGCCTCCCATTTTCTTCAACAAAGTTGTCAACAAAGTTAGGCACATCCCATTTTCTTCAACAAAGTTGTCAACAAAATTAGGCACCTCGCATTTTCTTCAACAAAGTTGTCAACAAAGTTAGGCACCTCCCATTTCCTTCTTTATTTTTCTTTAATATGAGCCCCACAGTGAAAATCTTGAGTGTTCTATTGAGAGGCAAGAAATTTATTCATTTAATAAATATTTGTTTCGCTTATAGACATCCATTTGCAGGAGCATCAAGTGGTATTAGATCTGAAACCAGCCGTGTTCTTGCTCTGCGAGGAGTTCATGTTATCATGGCTGTCAGGAATATGGCTGCTGGAAAAGATGTTAAAGAAGAAATAGTTAAGGAAATCCCTGCTGCTAAAGTTGATGTAATGGAGTTAGATCTTAGGTCAATGGCATCCGTAAGGAAATTTGCGGCTGGCTTTATATCATCGGGTCACTCGTTGAACATGCTAATGTAAGTGAAGAGTAAAAGTGGTAACCACATACTAGAAGACTTTGCACTTTTGCTACCTAGTTTTCCCCTTTTGCACGAATCCCTTCCCCTCTTCATATATCTCCACATACATCTATTAGTATTATCTTGTTTTCCATAAGTAATAATGCAGGAGTGGGGGGAATTCCCTTTATGCTTTCCAAAGACAACATAGAGCTGCAATTTGCCACAAATCATCTAGGTACGGCTGTTTGTTATACGTATGTTTCTGCGCAATATATCGATCACAGAATGAGGAACAACATAATTGGACCATTCTATGAGGAGAAGATATATTTTTTATGTTTGCAGTAAAAGAGAGCTCGAAATATTTGTATCTTTTTTCAATTCTAGCAACAGTTCATTTTAAAGAATAAAGCATCTAATCTAAATGTATCTCCGTTCCTATTTTTACTGAAATGAAGATTCAGTTCTCACTTAAAAGGAGATCAATAGTCAATTCTCAATAATGTCATTTTAGGTACGGCTGTTTGTTATACGTATGTTTGTTATACGTATGTTTCTGCGCAATATATCGATGATTTGTCATGTCAAATGATAAGTTTAACTTTCGTGTTTCCTGTTCTATAGGGAGCATCAACCACCTGTTATCTTGCATTACATCCACAAGTGAAGGGGGTAAGTGGTGAATATTTTCAGGACAACAATTTGGCCACGCCAACAGCGATGGCTAAGGACATGGATTTGGCTAAGAAACTCTGGGATTTTAGTATGGATTTGGTCAAGTAACATCTAACATGCATGTACCAATACAACAGAAAAGCAACTTTGTATTTTTTAGTTTTTTTTATCTTATTGGAGATGGATTTCGGGGAATATTGTTACTATATCATTTATTTAGGAGAAATCGAGAGAGGATTAAGAACACATGTATTATACTTGTGAACAAATTCGATGAGAAGAAAAGACCGATTTTCTTTTTTTCTTAAGGTTTATTATTGTATAAATGATAAATAGTCTATTTTAACTTCTAATAGAACTGTAACAACTTGTTTTAATAGAAAGAGCCAATAAATAAACTGAAATGTTGAAATCTCATCAAAGATAATTTCATGTGCTCCACATTATTACAAGTTGGACTAATGTTGATTTTGAACAATGAGTATCGGGGAGAGTCCATGCATTTGCTTATTTTTATTTTTATCTTTTTGAATTTAAATGCATGTCAAAGTGTGCAATATGGATTTGTCCAATCTCCGCAATGACAAGGAAATCCCAAAAGAGAAATACAATGAAAATTCATTGTTGTGTTATGTATTTATTTATTAAGAAAGGGTGAAAAGTCAATTTCTATACGATATTTAGACTTGCTCATTGCATATTCTACTTATTCTTGTCGTTATTAAGCCAACTCAAATTTACAGTTAGATACTCAATAAATGCATGTCTGTGATGACCCAAAGTGTCATCTTTAAATTTAATAAGTAATTCTGTATTCTAAGACCTCGAAAAATACTATTTATCATTCCTCGACTTGCATGCGCAATCCGCATAATTTTTCGAAAAGTTTTTATGTGAAAAATAGATTAAAATGTGAAATAGAGCTTTAAAACTCAACCGAGTTGACTTTGGTCAACATTTTGAGTAAACAGACTCGGATCAGTATTTTGACAATTCCGATAGGTCTCTATCGTGATTTGGAACTTGGGCATATGCCCGCAATCGAATTTCGAGGTCCCTACCCCGAGATATGAAATTTTGATAAAAAATTAATAGTATGAAAGCTTAATGATTTTTAAGAATTTACTGATGTTGGATTTATTGACACCGGGTTCGTATTTTAGTTTCGGAGCCCGGTATAGGTCCACTATAATATTTATGACTTGTCTGCAGAATTTGGTGAGAAACGGAGTTCATTTGACGTGATTCGGATGTCCGGTTGTGAAAATACAAGTTTTAAAGTTTTCTTGAAAATTTTCTTTGATATGGTGTCCGATTCGTAGTTCTAGGTGTTAATTTGCAGATTTGATTGCGCGAGCAAGTTCGTATGATGTTTTAGGACTCGGGTGCATATTTGGTTTGGAGTCTTGAGGGCTCGGGTGAGTTTCAGATAGGCTACGAGATGATTTCGGACTTAGAAAAATCTGGTGTGCTGCAGACTTCAGGCTTCTGGTGTGTTCTTCTTCGCGTTCGCGAAGGTACTCTCGCGAACGCGAAGAGTAAATTGGACTGGCATGTTTTTTGCTTCGCGTTCGCGATAGAGGGAACGCGTTCGCGAAGGGTCGAGGTGCAAAGCTTCGCGTTCTCGATTGAAGCCTCACGTTCGCGAAAGGTAAATGGCCGGAGAGAAATTTGCCTTCGCGTTCGCGAAGGGCAGCTCGCGTCCGCAAAGGCAAAGCTAGGCAAGCTTCCCGTTCGCGAAGGGTAAAATTAGACAGCACAAATTTGTGCTTCGCGAATGCGAGGCACTGACCTTGTTCACGAAGGGTAAAAATTCGAGAAACAGATGTTCTAGAAAATGGGATTCGTTTCATTTTCAACCATTTTCCATTTTTAAGCTCAGATAGGGCGATTTTTAGGCGATTTTCACGGAAAAACATTGGGGTAAGTGTTCCATATCCTATATTGATTATATATCACGATTCCATACTTATTTATATCATGAATCCGTGAAATTTTGGGAGAAAAATCAGATTTTTATAAAATCTTCCAAAAATAAAAATTTAAGATTTGAAGGTCCATTTGACAACGGAATTTGATAATTTTTGTATGGTTGGATTCGTCTCTGAATGGGTGTTCTAATTTCGTAAGTTTTTCTGAGATTTGAGATGTGGACCCCACTGTCAATTTTTAAAGTGAATTTCGAATTTTATCCGGAAAATTAGTAAATTCATATGGAATTAATTCCTATGATTCGTATTGAGTATATCGAATTGTTTGTGAATAAATTTGATGCTTTTGGAGACAAATTCAAAAGGAAAAGTTGTGGTCGAGTAATTGATTGAAATTATAAAGCGAGGTAGGTATCGTGGTTATCTTGACTCGAGGGAATAGAACCCTTAAATTATTTGTTATGTGAATTGCATGTGAACGACGTATAGGCGAGGTGACGAGTGTCTATACGTCGTCAAATTAATTGTTTGCATAATTATTTGAAAATCCTAAATTTGTTTTAATACATGAATTAATTATTATGATAATTGTTTCTCTCCTATTCTTTGTCAAATATTAATTCTTGAATTCCTGCAATAATTGCTACATGGTGATTTGATTTATGTGCATTAATTGTTACTTGATATTTAGCATATTAAATAGTAAATTATCTATTTTCTCCCTGATTTCCATAATAAATTGCTATTTGTCATTGTTTGTTTCATAATTAAATCATAATTTTTGTATGCTTGTCATCTTTAAAATTTTATATTAATTATTGCATTTATCAGGGTAATTTCTTCTATAAGAATTGGTAAATAGATATATTGGAAGAGCGGGTTGCACGCTGTAACAGAATTGATCAAAATGAATATATTGGGAGATCGGGTTGCACGCCGCAACAGACTTATTAAAAGTCTATATTGGAGGATCGAGTTGTACGCCGCAACAAACTTATTAAAAGTCCATATTGGGAGATCGGGTTGCACGCCGCAATAGACTTGTTTAAAAGTCCATATTGGGGGATCGAGTTGCTCGCCGCAACAAACTTATTTAAAAGTTTATATCTACTTGATTAAAATAAATATATGGGAGGATTGAAAACGAATATGTTGTGGGAGCGGGTTGCACGCTGCAACAAAAATTGATTGAAATAATATTTGGTTATGACTGTTGAGTTGGCTTCAACTATTAGAAATGAGTTACCTAATTTAATTCTATTATTATGGTTATTATTATTATTATTGCGTACAAGTTAATGTAAGTGACATGCTTTAGCCTCGTCACTACTTCGTCGAGGTTAGGCTCGACACTAACCAGTATATGGGGTCGGTTGTATACTACACTCTGCAATTCTTGTGCAGATTTCAGAGTTGATCCAGCGGTGTACCATAAACTTGCTCGGGTTTCAGTTACCAGAGGAGACTTGAGGTATAATTGCACGGCGTCCGTAGTTCTGAAGTCCCCGTCTACTTTACTTTAGTTGTGTGTTTGTTTTCAGACAACTTTATTTTTTTCAGACCTTTATCTGTATTATTCTAGAAGCTTGTGCACTTCTGACACAAATTCTTGGATGGTATTTAGACACCGTTATTTTTATGGATTATTCACTACATTGCAAACTTTACTTCCGTATTTATATTTTTGTTATTAATAAATTTAAAAATTATTTTAAAATGGATAATATTATTCTAACGTTGGTTTGCCTAGCAAGTGAAATGTTAGGCACCATCACAGTCCGAAGGTGGGAATTTCGAGTTGTGACAGTTGGTATCAGAGCCCTAGGTTACATAGGTCTCATGAGTCACGAGCAAGCTTAGTAGAGTCTGAAGGATCGGTACAGAGACGTATGTACTTATCTCTTAGAGGCTATGAAGTTTAGGAACAATATCACTTCTTTCTTATTCTGTCATGCAATTTTTTTCTAACATCGATGATTGAACCATTCTACTCTTATTCTTTCGCAGATGGTAAGGACACGTAATACATTTACCGATGGACAGGGACTAGGGCCCCCGGTGAAAACTATGGCCAAGGGGAGAGGTCGAGGCCGAGGTCGTACTAGAGGCCGAGGCAGAGGAAAAAGTAGAGCTCAGTCTAGAACTCGAGTAGCAGCACTTGTTGTAGAACCTCAAGCGGATCTTGAGGAGTAGGTTCCAGTTCAAACTGTACCAGTTGGACCAGTTCAGGTCCCGGAAGGATTTATAGCTACTCTAGTACTTCAGGATGCTCTAGTCCGTCTGATGAGTCTTATGGAGGGCGTAGCCCAGAATGGTACATTTCCGTAGCACCAGTCATCTCACAGGCTGGGGGAGGAGCACAAACTCCCACTACTCCCGCTCTGGAGCAGATGGCTCCCCAGAATCAGGCTCCAACAGCCCTGCCAGTTGGGGTAATTCAGCCAGTTGTTGCGGCACAGACCAGTGATAGTCCTGCCATGTCCTTTAAGGCCTTATTGAGACTGGATAAGTTTACTAAGCTCTTTCTAGTTCACTTCAGTAGTACATCTTCTGAGGACCCACATGATTATCTTGACTGCTGCCATGAGGTGCTGTGAAACATGGGTATAGTTGAGACCAATGAGGTTGATTTTGCTGTATCTCAGATGACGGGTTTCGACAAGAGGTGGTGGAGAGATTGTACATTGACCAGACCAGTTGGATCGTCTACACTTACCTGGGAACAGTTCTCGCAGCTATTTCTGGAGCAGTTCCTTCCTATCACACTTAGAGAGGATTACCGCAAGCAATTTGAGCGTCTACAGCAGGGCAGTATGACTACTACTCAGTATGAGTCCCGTTTTGTGGATTTAGCCCGTCATGGTCTCCTTTTACTACCTACTGAGAGAGAGAAAGTGAGGAGGTTTATTTAGGGACTCACTCACCCTATCAGGCTTTAGATGGCCAAGGAGACCGGAAGCGAGATTTCTTTCTAGGCAGCTGCTAATGTCGCGAGGTAGATCGAGATGGTTCTTGCGCAGGAGAGAGGGCAGAGGTCTGATAAGAGGCCTCGTCAGTTTGATGGTTTTAGTGGTGCATAGTCTGGAGGCAGGGGTAGTTTTCGTAGGGGTCATCCTCCCAGACCGTTTCATTCAGCACTTCAGGCATCTCTCGGTGCTTCAGGGAGTCACGATCCTATTATGCCTTACTCAGGGTAGCCAACACTTAGTGCACATTCAGCTCCTATCAGTGCATCACCACTCCAGAGTCACTACAATGGTTATCCGGCCCATTCGGGTCAGCTTTAGCTCCAGCAAACACGGTATCAGGATGTGTGCTATTAGTGTGGGAACATTGGTCATATCAGGAGGTATTGCCCTAGGTTGGCGAGTAACAAATCTCGATAGGATTCTCGTGCCATCATACCAGCACCGGTTGCTTCACCGCCTGCTCAGCCAACTAGAGGTAAGGGTCAGGCTACTAGAGGTGGAGGTCAGGCCATTAGAGGTGGAGGTCAGACCGTTAGAGGTGGAGGCCAGTCAGCTAGAGGCCGTCCCAAGGACGCAGTTCAGAGTGGTGGGGCTCACCCCCTATTTTATGCTTTTCTAGTTAGGCCTAAGGCCGATTCATTCGATGTTGTGATCACATGTATTATTCCAGTTTGCCATAGAGATGCTTCAGTTCTATTTGGTCCAGGATCTACTTATTCCTATGTGTCCTCCTATTTTTCTTCATATTTTGTGCCTTATGATTCTCTGAGTGCTTCTGTGTGTGTATCTACACCGGTGGGAGACTCTGTTATAGTCGATCATGTCTACCATTCGTGTGTGGTTACTATTGGTAGTTTTGAGACTAGTGTTGATATTCTACTTCTTGATATGGTAGATTTTGATGTCATCTTGGGTATGGATTGGCTTCCACCTTATCATGCTATATTGGATTGTCATGCCAAGACAATGACCCTAGCCATGTCGGGGTTACCTCAGTTAGAGTGGAAATAAACTCCTGGTCATTCTATCAGCAGGGTTATTTCTTATATGAAAGCTCAGCGTATGGTCTAGAAAGGGTGTCTAGCCTATTTGGCATATATTCGCGATCCCATTGAAGATGTTCTTTCTATGGACTCAGTACCAGTTGTTCGTGAATTTCCAGAAGTATTTCCTGCAGATTTGCCGGGGATGCCACCCGATAGAGATATTGAGATATTGACTTCTGTATTAATTTGGCTCCGGGCACTCAGCCCATTTCTATTCCACCATACCATATGGCCCCGCCGGAGTTGAAAGAATTGAAGGAGCAGTTACAAGACTTGCTTGATCAGGGATTTATTAGACATAGTGTCTCGCCCTGGGGTGCACAAGTACTATTTTTAAAGAAGAAAGATGGCTTTATGCGGATGTGTATAGATTATTGGCAGTTGAACAAGGCCACTATCAAAAACAAATATCCGCTGCCAAGAATTGATGACTTATTTGATCAGCTTCAGGGTGCCATCGAAGATCGATTTAAGGTCTGGTTACCATCAGTTGAAGATTAGGGCATCTGATATCCCTAAAATAACTTTTCGGACTCGGTATAGGCATTACGAATTCCTAGTGATGTTATTTGGGTTGACAAATGCCCCAGCAACAATTATGGATTTGATGAATCGGGTGTTCAAGCCCTATTTGGATTCTTTTGTGGTTGTATTCATTGATGATATCTTAATTTATTCCAGCAGTCGAGAGGAGCATGAGCAACATCTTCGGAGTGTGCTTCATACTTTGAAGAATAATCAGTTATATGCCAAAATTTCAAAATGTGAGTTTTGGTTAGACTCAGTTGCCTTTTTGGGGCATGTAGTATCGGCAGAAGGCATAAAGGTAGATCCTAAGGAGATTGAGGCTGTTCAGAATTGGCCTAGACCTACTTCAGTTATAGAGATCTGGAGTTTCCTTGGTTTGGTAGGTTATTATCGTCGGTTCATGGAAGGGTTTTCATCTATAGCAAGCCCATTGACCAGAGTGACCTAGAAATGTGTCCCATTCAGATGGTCAGACGAGTATGAGTTGAGCTTTCAGAAGCTCAAGACTGCTTTGAGTACGACATCAGTGTTGGTATTACCCACAGGTTCATGATCGTATATGGTATATTATGACACATCTCACATTGGGCTTGGTGTAGTATTAATGCAAGATGGCAGGGTGATTGCATATGCATCGCGACAGTTGAAAGGTCACGAGAAGAATTATCCTGTTCATGACTTACAATTGGCAGCCATTGTTCAAGCGCTGAAGATTTGGAGACATTACCTCTACGGTGTCTCATGTGAGGTATTTACTGATCATCGTAGCCTTCAGTATCTGTTCAAACAAAAAGATCTTAATTTGAGGCAGAGAAGATGGTTGGAGTTGTTGAAAGATTATGATATCACCATTTTGTATCACCCCGAAAAGGCCAATATGGTGGCTGGCGCTTTGAGTAGAAAGGCTGTGAGTATGAGTAGTCTTGCGTAAATTCTGGTCGGTGAGAGGCCATTAGCTGCAGATGTTCAGACTTTGGCTAATCAGTTCGTGAGGTTAGATGTTTTAGAGCCCAGTCGGGTTTTAGCTTGCACCGTCGCCCGGTCTTCTTTATATGAGCGTATCAGAGAGAGATAATATGATGATCCTCATTTACTTGTCCTTAATGACACGGTGCGACACGGTGATGTAAAATAGGTTATTGTGGGGGAAGATGGACTTCTGCGAATGCAGGGTCATATTTGTGTGCCTAATGTGGATGGACTTTGCGAATTAATTCTTGAAGAGGCACACGGTTCTAGGTATTCTATTCATCCAGGTGCCGCCAAAATGTATCAAGATTTGCGACAACATTATTGGTGGAGGAGAATGAAGAAGGATAGAGTTGCATATGTACCTCGGTGTCTGAATTGTCAGCAAGTTAAGTACGAGCATCAGAGACCTGGTAGTTTGCTTCAGAAGTTAGAAATTCCCGAGTGGAAGTGAGAGCGTATCACTATGGATTTTGTTGTTGGATTTCCCCAAACTCAGAGAAAATTTGATGCAATATGGGTTATTGTGGACAGGCTGACCAAGTCGGCACATTTCATTCTAGTGGCAGTTACCTATTCTTCAGAGCGGTTAGCTGAAATTTATATTCGTGAGATTGTCCGTCTTCACAGTGTGCCCGTGTCTATTATTTCAGATTGAGGTACGCAGTTTACCTCACACTTCTGGAGGGCTGTATAACGTGAGTTAGGCATGCGAGTTGAGTTGAGTACAACATTTCATCCACAGACAGACGGTCAGTCAGACCACACCATTCAGATATTGGAAGATATGCTTCGCGCTTGTGTTATAGACTTTGGAGGTTCTTAGGATCAGTTCTTGCCACTTGCGGAATTTGTTTATAATAATAGCTATCAGTGGAGCATTCAGATGGCTCCATATGAGGCATTATACGGAAGGCAATGCCGTTCGCCAGTTGGCTGGTTTGAATCGGGAGAGGTTCGGTTGTTGGTTACTGATTTGGTACAGGATGCCTTGGATAAGGTCAAGATTATTCAGGATCGACTTCGCACAGCTCAGTCTAGGCAAAAGAGTTATGTCGCCCTTAAAGTTCATGATATTGCCTTCATGGTTAGAGAAAGAATATTGCTCCGGGTTTCACCTGTGAAAGGTGTAATGAGGTTCAGAAACAAGGGCAAGTTGAGCCCTATGTATATCAGACCTTTTGAAATTCTTGAAAGGGTGGGTGAAGTAGCCCATTACCACCTAGTTTATCAGCGGTTCATCCGGTGTTCCATGTGTCTATGCTCCATAAATATCATGGTGATCCGTCCCATGTGTTAAATTTCAACTCAGTCCAATTGGACAAAGATTTGACTTACGAGGTGGAGCCGGTGGCTATTCTAGCCCGGCAGGTCCGACAGTTGAGGTCTAAGAGTTATCCTTCAGTTCGGGTGCAATGGAGAGGTCAACCAGTAGAGGAATCTACCTGAGATACCGAGTCGGACATGCAGAGTAAATATCCACACCTTTTCTCCAGCTCAAGTACTTTTTCTAGCTCCGTTCGATAACGAACGTCTGTTTTAGAGATGGAGAATGTGATAACCCAAAGTATCATCTTTAAATTTAATAAGTAATTCTATGTTCTAAGACCTAGAAAAGCACTATTTTTCATTCCTCGACTTGCATGTGCAGTTCACATAATTTTCAGAATGTTTTTATGTGAAAAATGGATTAAAATGTGAAATAGAGCTTTAAAACTCAACTGAGTTGACTTTGGTTAACATTTTGAGCAAACGGACGCGAATCAGTGTTTTGACAATTCCTGTAGGTCTGTATCGTTATTTGGGTCTTGGGCGTATATCCGAAATCGATTTTCGAGGTCCCTAGCCCAAGATATGGAATTTTGATGAAAATTTAAAAGTTTGAAAGGTAAATGATTTTTAAGAATTTACTGATGCTGGATTTATTGACACTGGGTTCGTATTTTGGTTACGGAGCCCGATATAGGTCCACTATAATATTTATGACTTGTCTTTCTAATTTGGGGAGAAACGAAGTTGATTTGACGTGATTCGGATGCCCGGTTGTGAAAATATAAATTTAAAGTTTTCTTGAATTTTTTTTTTAATTTGGTGTCCGATTCGTAGTTCTAGGTGTTGATTTGGCGATTTGATTGTGCGATCAAGTTCGTATGATGTTTTAGGACTTGGGTGCATGTTTGGTTTGGAGCCCCGAGGGCTCGGGTGAGTTTCGGATAGGCTACGGGATGATTTCAGACTTAGAATCTAGTTTGCTGCAGACTATAATCTGGTTTGCTGCAGACTTCAGGCTTCTGGTGTGTTCTTCTTCGCGTTCGCGAAGGTACTCTCGCGAATGCGAAGAGTAAATTGAACAGGCACATTTTGTGCTTCGCGTTCGCGACAGATGAAACGCGTTCGCGATTGAAGCCTCGTGTTCACGAAGGGTAAATTTGCCTTCGTGAAGGCCAAGCTAGGCAAGCTTCGTGTTCGCGAGGTAGCCCTTGTGTTCACGAAGGGTAAAATTGGCAGAACAAATTTGTGCTTCGCGAACGCGAGGCACTGACCGCGTTCGCGAAGGGTAAAAATTCGAGAAACAGAACTTAAGTTCTAGAAAATGGGATTCGTCCTATTTTCAACCATTTTCTATTTTTGAGCTCGGATAGGGCGATGTTTGGGCGATTTTCACTGAAAAATATTGGGGTAAGTGTTCCTTATATTATATTGATTATATTTTAAGATTCCATACTTGTATATATCATGAATCCGTAAAATTTTGGGAGAAAAATCTGATTTTTATAATATCTTCCAAAAATAAAAATTTAAGATTTGAAAGTACATTTGACATCGGAATTTGATAATTTTTGTATGGGTGGACTCGTCTCGGAATGAGTGTTCGGATTTCGTAAGTTTTTCTGAGATTTGAGATGTGGGCCCCACTGTCAATTTTTAAAGTGAATTTAGGATTTTATCCGAAAAATTAGTAAATTCATTTGGAATTAATTCCTATGATTCGTATTGAGTATATCAAATTGTTTTTGAATAGATTTGACACTTTTGGCAACAAATTCTAAAGAAAAAGCTGTGGTCGAGTAATTGATTGAAATTGCAAAGCGAGGTAAGTGGCGTGGTCAACCTTGACTTAAGGGAATAGTACCCTTAAATAATTTGTTATGTGAAATGCATGTAAACGACGTATAGGCGAGGTGACGAGTGTCTATATGTCGTTAAATTAATTGTTTGCATAATTATTTAAAAATCCTAAATTTATTTTAATACACGAATTATTTATTATCATAATTATTTCTCTCCTATTCTTTGTCAAATATTAATTCTTGAATTCCTGCAATAATTGTTACATGATGATTGGATTTATGTGCATTAATTGTTACTTGATATTTAGTATATTAAATAGTAAACTGCCTATTTTCTCCCTGATTTCCATAATAAATTGCTAGTTGTCATTGTTTGTTTCATAATTAAATCATAAATATTGTATGCTTGTTGTCCCAAAAATTTTATATTAATTATTGTATTTATCGGGACAATTTCTTCTATAAGAATTGGTAAATGGATATATTTGAGGAGCGGGTTGCATGCCGCAACACAATTGATCGAAATGAATATATTGGGGAATCGGGTTGCACGCCGTAACAGACTTATTAAAAGTCCATATTGGGGGATCGGGTTGCACGCCGCAACAGACTTATTAAAAGTCCATATTGGGGATCGAGTTGCACGCTGCAACAGACTTATTAAAAGTCCATATTGGGAGATCGGGTTGCACGACGCTACAAACTTATTTAAAAGTCCATATTGGGAGATCGGGTTGCTCGCCGCAATAGACTTATTTAAAGGTCTATATATACTTGATTAAATAAATATATGGGAGGATTGAAAATAAATATGTTGTGGGAGCGGGTTGCACGCTGCAACGAAAAATGATTGAAATAATATTTGATTATGACTGTTGAGTTGGCTTCAACTATTAGAAATGAGTTACCTGATTTAATTCTATTATTGTGATTATTACTATTATTGTGTACAAGTTAATGTAAGTGACATGCCTTAGCCTCGTCACTACTTTGTCGAGGTTAGGCTCGGCACTTACTAGTACATGGGGTCGGTTGTACTGATACTACACTATGCACTTCTTGTGCAGATTTCGGAGTTGATCCCAGCGGCGTACCATAGACTTGCTCGGATTTCAGCTACCAGAGGAGACTTGAGGTATAACTGCACGACGTCCGTAGTTCTGAAGTCCCCGTCTACTTTACTTTAGCTGTGTGTTTGTTTTTAGACAGCTTTATTTTTTCAGACCTTTATCTGTATTATTCTAGAAGCTTGTGCACTTGTGACACCAATTCTTGGATGATATTTAGACACAGTTATTTTTATGGATTATTCACTACATTACAAACTTTACTTCCGTATTTATTTTTTTGTTATTAATAAATTTAAAAATTATTTTAAAATGGATAATATTATTCTAACGTTGGCTTGCCGCAAGTGAAATGTTAGACGCCATCACGGTTCGAAGATGAGAATTTCGGGTCGTGACAATGTCAAAGTGTGCAATATGGATTTGTCCAATCTCCGCAATGACCTGGAAATCCCAAAAGAGAAATACAATGAAAATTCATTGTTGTGTTATGCAATTATTTATTAAGAAAGGGCGGAAAGACAATTTGTATACGATATTTAGACTTGCTCATTGCATATTCTACTTATTCTCGTCGTTGTTAAGCCAGCTCAAGTTTACAGTTAGATACTCAATAATGTTTTTTCTTTGAAATTTTTCAAAGAAATTTTAAGTATATTCATCATTAAGTTTGTGTTCAATAAAAAATTTAGTTTTTAATTTGTAAATCATGTTTAAAGAAAAAACTCAAATAATTAGTTAGGTTGACTGTTGACCAAGAAACTAGAGACAATAATTGCTCCTACTAGCGGTTTACAATCACCTTAATAGATAGGTTTGTTATTATAGTGAATAAAATTTAATGACATTATTGTCAGAAATTGTATTTGATATTATAATGATAAAGTTAAATGAATTAGGAATGTGACTTACTCTTTATTCTCATCCCGTAGCTACGTTAACAATGACAACTTGTTTGATGCATTTGGTGATCTTTAGCAGGGAGATCACATGTTGTTGATGCACATTTACAAGTATTGAGGGAAAGAATAGAAAAAGTGAGGATCAAATAAAGATTGGAGAAATCTTTGATGTGTGAGCAGGGATACTGCATGCAATTAAGCTTACAAAAAGCTTAAAGGTGCGTTTTTTCGGAAAATAAATCTTACATGCTACTTTTCGCGTGCCTCCATTCCTCGAGAGTCTAGAGGTGGCAATAGTTAAAAGAAAATCCACTCATATTATCCATTAAAAAATGAGTTGAATAATGAATTTTTTAAAAATGAATCGAATATGAATAAGAACCATATTATCCACTTAAAAAATTGTTAACCAAATGGATAACAATTGTGTTTAACTTTTACATTTATAAAGCTTCAAATTGGAGATTCCTCAAGTTTGGAAGATTAGGAATTCTCCCACAAGTGATCATATTCAAGAAGATATGAATAATATGGATACCCATATTATCCGTCGGCTAACCCATTTTGTATCCATCTAAAATACGGATCTGGTCGGATAATTTATCCATTTTTAAATTATTCATTTTTGACCTGCTCATACCCGACCCGCCCGTTTGCCACCTTACTCAAGACAAATACATATATTTCTTGGAGTGAATTTTTGGGCATTCCTTTTTTCACATCAAGAAATTCTTGGTTTGGTGATACCAACTTGTCACGATCCAAAATCCCACCACAGGCGTCGTGATGACACCTAGTATCTAAGACTAGGTAAGCCGATTCCCATTACATTTTGAAGCCATTTCTTTTTGAATATGAATTGAATAGGTAATCAAAACCAACAGCGGAACAAATATGAATATAACAACCTCCCAAGACTAGTAGTACTGAGTCACGAGCTCTAATTGAATACATGAAATGATCTCAAGGATCGAATACTCAATACCGTTTGATTAATAATTAACAGTACAATAAAATAAAAAGATTTCAAGGGACTGCGACGACCAAGCAGCTCTACCTTGAATCCTTACGATCACACTTTAACTATGTCCGAGTCCGATAGCTCCAATACCTGGCTCTGCACAAATAATATGCAGAAGTGTAGTATGAGTACACCACGGTCGGTACCCAGTAAGTATCAAGACTAACCTCAGTGGAGTATAGACGAGGTACAGTCAAGACACTCACTAGTCTAATAGCCTGTGCAATAAGATATATAAAATAATAGGAAATAAATAACAATAAATGCAACAAGAACACCATTAATAACGCTCAACAATTTATAAATACAAATACACCCAATTAAATCAAGTATTTCAAATAAATATCTTACACATATAATTCTTCCGAATAAATCTCTTTCAAATATAATTCCTTCAAATAAATATCTTTTAAATATACTTCCTTTAAATAAATATCTCTCAAATATAATTTCTTTAAATAAATCTCTCTCAAATATAATTTCTTCAAATAAATACTTTCGAATGTAATTCTTTCAAATAAATCTTTTTGAATAAAAATCCTTCCAAATAAATATTTTGAATATAATTCTTTCAATTAAAAAGTCACCATGTGACACTTCATTTCATAATCATACAACTACGGGTCTCAGCCCATTTTTATATTTTTCATAAACACGTGTCTCAGCCCACTTTCATATTTTAATGGCACTTCGTGCCTATAATTAAATCATCATATTTTTCTAGCACCTCGTACCCTCATTTCATATCATAATTGCACAGACAATTCACGTGCCAATATCATCATTATTTACTCATGACACCTTGTGCCCATATTTCATATCATAATCCGCCTGGCAATGGCCACATACCCCAATTTCAACATAAATCATACTATTACCAATTTACCAATATCAAGACCAATTGCACAAGATATAAAAATAAACACAATAAAAATCACAACATCACATAAAAATTTCCAACGCAACAACCCCACATCATCACATATCATCCGTGACAATAGCCACCCTTATCTCTCCTATAGCCACCCTTATCACTCCTATAATAGCCTCCCTTATCCCTCCGCCCTGAAAATATCAATAACCACCCTTATCGCTCCGCCCAGACAATACCCCAACACACATAACAACAGTGAAATACCTCCCTTATGCCCACATAATATCAACAGTGAGATGCCACCCTTATATCCTCAAAATGATAACTCAATTAACACAATAATTTACACGGAATATTATCACGACAACGTAACAAAAATCAATTCATATCACAATTTGCACAATGGCCACAAACAATTCCCAGGATATAACAAAATCAATTAATTTCACAATAAATAACCCAAGGCTCCACACAATATATATAAAATCTCAAAAATAATCAACAGAGATAGAAAAATAATCAACATAGGGAACACCTTCATTAATCCAAATTTAGATAATTATATTAACACTTCTTCTTAAGCTTGCTTAATTAATTATTTTCATAGGAAAAATTCATAATGAAATAAAATTTCAAGAAATATCAAACCATCAAACTCACGGAAATCACATAACTATACAAGTAATAATTACATCGAATTGTCATATAAAAATAAGTTTAATAATTGATTTGAGGCCTGGCAATTAGATGATTAAATATATACCAAATAATTATCCAATTTACTACATAATATGCCCAAGACTTTAACTCAATAAATTTTGCACATATAAGCCCGAGTACGTACTCGTCACCTCGCGTACACGACTTTTCATATTTCACAAATGGCACATAAGACTCGATGCCTAAGGGGTAATTCCCCCACTCGAGGTTAAGCAAGGCACTTACCTTTTTGAAATAAGTCGATATTCCAAAATAGCCTTCTTGCTTGAATTGACCCCCGGACAGCTCAAATCTATCCAAATTAACTGTACAACTTCATTAAAATTCATCGAAAATAATTCTGAATAATAAAACATCGATTTTAAAATTTATTCTAAAAAGTCAACAAAAGTCAACGCATGGCTCGCCTCACGGAATCCGACATAATTTTCACGAAATCCGAACACCCATTCCGATACGAGTTCAACCATACCGATTTTATCAAATTCGATAATAACTCGATCTCCAAATCTTAAATTTTCGTTTTTGAAAGATTTTGCAAAAATCTTGATTTTTCTTCCATATATTCACGGATTCATGATGTAAATGAGCATGGAAGCATGAAATATAATCAATATAGGATAAGAAAAACTTACCCCAATGTTTTCCTGCGAAAATAGCCTAAAAATCACCCAAGAACAGTGCTCCAAAAATCCAAAACGAAATGAAGGAAATAACCATTTTTGGTCCTTATGTTTCTGCCCATCTGTAACTAAAAATCCATTTTTCGTCACTAAAAGACCACACCAAAACTTGCTTGCACCAGCCTTTATTCAATCGATCATAACTTTATGTACAAATGCCCAAATGATAAATGGTTTAACTTTCTTGAAACTATAATCAAACGAATACAACTCTCATGTTTTGATAATTTTTAGATTCCTTATGAATTGCGAGATATAAGCTTCCAAAGTCGGCTCCATGCATCAGAAATTTCTAGCAAAACTGCTTTACCAGCCTTCATTCAATCTATAATAACTTTCTGTACAAATATCCATATAATGAATGGTTTAATTTTCTGGAAACTAGAATTAAAGAGCTACAACTTTGACGTTTTAAATATTTTCAGATTCCTTATAGATTAAGAGATATAAGTTTTCCAAGTTGGCTCCACACACCAGAAATTTCTGGCGAACAGCTCTGCAACAGAAATTTCCAGCAACCCTCTTTGTCCGAAATCCATTCCGTTTACCTTCCGAAATCCACCCGAGCCCCTCGGGACCTTAACCAACTATACCAATATTTTCCAAAATATAATACGAACTTAGTCGAGGCTTCAAACTACATCAAACAATATTAAAACGACGAATCGCACCTCAATTCAAAATCTATGAACTTTGAACTTTCAAATTCTATATCTTATGCCGAAACACATCAAATTAATTCGTAATGACTTCAAATTTTTCACACAAATCATAAATGACACAACGGACTTGTTACAATTTCCAGAATCGGATTTCGACCTCGATATCAATAAGTCAACTCTCGGTCAAACTTCCCAAAAATTCAACTTTCGACATTTCAAGCCTAATTCCACTACGGACCTCCAAATAATTTTTTGAACACGCTCCTAAGTCCAAGATCACTATACGGAGATATTGACACCATCAAAATTCTATTCGGGAGTTATTTGCTCAAAAGTCAACTCTCCGGTCAACTCTTTTCATTTAAGCTTCTAATTAAGGATTGTTTCTTTTAATTAATTTTGAATCTTCCGAAAAATCAAGCTCGACCACACCCGCGGGTTATAATACTTATTACGAAGTTTCTCGAGACCTTAAGTCGCTGAACGGAGCGTTAATTCTTAAAACGAGAAGTCGGGTCGTTACATTCTCCAGCTCTTAAACAAACGTTCGTCCTCGAACGTGGTAAGAATTATTCTGAGGTTACCAAATTGATGATTTTACTTTTACACATATACTTACGATTGATCCCACATTACCTTATTTGAGATAAGTCCGACAACACCATCTCAGTTGAGATTATTTCTTTGATTTACACTTATAAGCCTTAAAACTAATTTCTTATACTCCAAACATTTTTAAAAGGCCTGATTTTCACATCAACGCACGGTATTAGTCTCAACTGGCTATAGCCATTAGCCACTCGTGTCTCCATACACATCAACTTTCTTGATAGTGCTGAAGTACTTTGAAATTATTCCGGGGTGTTACGTCCCCCCTCTTAGGATCATTCACCCTCAAATACAGAACATAACTTATCTCTTCTTTTGCACGTCTCAATCTCCCAAATTTTTACTAACTCCCAATTTTTTTAGAAATTTCGGCAGAGTCTCCCCTGTAAATGGGTCTATCCACTTTCCAGAGTAACACCAAAGCAACTCCTAACAACACATCCACAACCCAACAAAGTACCACAATGTATACATCAATAACACTAATCTTAGCATTACATGCACCGCATTATCATAATGATATCAGGACTAGAAGCACATCATATGTATGCCCATCACCACATCTCTGGTCTTAATAGTTGTTCATAATCGATTACAACATCGCCGATTAACCTCATATTAACCAAAACCTCATTTTGAATTTTTCCCAGCTCTGACAGTAAAATGGGAGGCATGAAGACCTCATAACTATTTATCCGACTTAATGAGTCACATTTAACGCCACCTGGGCACTCACTTCGTAGGCTAAAACTCAATAACTATGGCACAATTATGGTACAGAAACACATAAAAGAATTATCACATAAGCCTATCAGGCTTAACTCCCTATTAGTACTTTAGTAGAAATTAAACTTCACAAAGGGAGAATTTAAACTCATAAATATTTTACCACAAGAACCTCGTTCTTATATAACTTCCACTGTGGCTTGTATCCCGGTTTAAATATCTCACATCATATAAAAATGCGAGCATCTCGTCATCAACTCCGAATCACAAGTATTTTGCACATTGTGCCAACTGAAATTTCAATTTCCTTTCTTTCTTCTTTTTAATAAATTTCGTAAATATTTTTCATAACACATAATGAACCCTCATACCGGTAGGGCATATAATTCATAAAATTGAAATCAATTATTCCGAAACACATCAAACCCACTGTAATGACTAATAAAAATTACTTTTTGACTTATAGCTCTCAATGGTGCCCAAAAATATAATGATTGACACGAGCTAACATCATCAAACCTCCCAACATGGATAAACATATAAGTGGTTCACAAAATTACGATGCTCACCCATAAGCGGAGCATAATAGGAGGACTCGCCTCAATATACAGAACCAAATCAAATTAAGGAAAAATATTCTTTATAACAAATCAGGATCATACCTGTAACGACACCATCTGGTGTATCGGCTTCAGCCAAATCATAGCGATTATATCAATGGGTCGGGCCTCCACCTCTTAGGCGCCCTCTACTCGTCTGTCCTCCACCCATAACTGGCTGTGCACGTGGGGTAGTTGCTGCACTGGGGTCCATAGTCTGAGTGTTCTGATAAAATCCACCCCTCCCAATTCTGGGACAATCTCTCATAATGTGCCTAGTTTCACCACACTCATAACAGCCCCTCTGAAGTCACGACTGCTCGTATTGAGTCTGTGCCGGTTAATTGGAATAACCACTGTAAAAATCTCGTGTCGGTGGTACACTATAAGAACTTACTGGGGAACCCCAAGTAATCTGATGTGCGGACTGAGCTGGTCGACTGCTCGAACCTCCGCCATAATGGGTCATACATGAAATGTAAAATCCACTGAACCCTCTAGAGCTTCGAGACCTTTTGGCCTCCTTAGACTCCCTTTCCTCACCTAAAACACCCTCAATCATCCTCGCAATGTCCACTACTTGCTGAAATGGAGTATCAATTTGCAACTATCAAGCCATGCATATTTTAAGATCATAATCGATCCCCTCAATGAATTTGCGGACCCGTTCTCTGATGGTAGGAACCAAAGTAGGTGCATGACAAGCTAACTCACTGAACCTGATGGCATATTCTGACACTGTCATGGTGCCCTGACGCTACCGTTCAAACTATGTGCGTCACGCATCTCGGAGGTTCTGGGGAACAAATTCCTTCAAAAACATCTCTGAAAACTGAGCCCAAGTAGGTGGTATTGCATCGACTGATCTATCTTCTTCATAGATTTGCCACCACTGATACGCTACGTTTGAAAGTTGAAATGTAGTAAAGGCAACTCCTCTCACTTCCACAATACCCATGGTGCGGAGAATATGGTGACAATTTTCTAGAAATCTTTTGGCATCCTCTGTAGTTGTGCCACTGAAAGTAGGTGGACTGTATCTCTTAAACCTCTCAAGTATCTTTTGTCCTTCTTCTGATGCCTCTGGCCTAACCTCAGGCTGAACCGGAATAACAGGTTGTACTTGTATTACACCCGTAACCTGACCAACATGAACCTGCTCCTCTGGAGTCGTGGTAGAAGTCTGAGCTACTCCCCCAATCTGCGAAATATTTGGTGCAACGGAGATCAATCTCGCTTGAGTTAATGTACCAAACATACTCAGGAACTGTGCTAAAGTCTCCTGAAGTCTGGGGGTAACAACATGTGCTTCTGATACCTGTCCCCTAACTAGAGCTACTGGCAGCTCCTCAAATGCTGTTCTGACAGGTGCTCTAGTCGAGGCACGTGCCTTTCCTCGACCTCTACCTCAGCCTCTACATCAGTCCCGGCCTCTTGCAGCCCTAGCAGTATGTGCCGATGCCTACTCAGCTAACCCGGTAGCATGTCTCCTCATCATGTGTGAGAGAATAGAGATACAAAGGCTCCGATTCCAAATTCAACAAATTTCGTATGGCATGAATGAAAGAAGTGAAAATTTCCTAACAGTTCTGTAGCCTCTCGAAGATAAATACAGACGTCTCCGTACCGATTCGTAAGACTCTACTAGACTCGTTCGTGACTCGTAGAACCTATGAACCTAGAGCTCTGATACCAACTTGTCACGACCCAAAATCCCACCATAGGCGTCGTGATGACACCTAGTCTCTAAGACTAGTTAAGCCGATTTCCATTACATTTCGAAGCCATTGTTTTTTGAATATGAATTGAATAGGTAATCAAAACAAACAGCGGAACAAATATGAATATAACAACCTCCCAAGACTTGTAGTACTGAGTCACGAACTCTAACTGAATACATGAAATGATCTCAAGGATCGAATACTCAATACTGTTTGATTAATAATTAAAGTACAATAAAATGAAAAGACTTCAAGGGACTGCGACGACCAAGCAGCTCTACCTTGAATCCTTACGATCACACTTTAACTATGTCCGAGTCCGATAGCTCCAATACCTGGCTCTCCACAAAAAATGTGTAAAAATATAGTATGAGTACACCATGGTCGGTACCCAGTAAGTATCAAGACTAACCTCAGTGGAGTATAGACGAGGTACAGTCAAGACACTCACTAGTCTAATAGCCTGTGCAATAAGATATACAAAATAATAATAAAATAAATAACAATAAGTGCAACAAGAACACCATTAATAACGCTCAACAATTTATAAATATAAGTACACCCAATTAAATCAAGTATTTCAAATAAATATCTTTCACATATAATTCTTCTGAATAAATCTCTTTCAAATATAATTCCTTCAAATAAATCTCTTTCAAATATACTTCCTTTAAATAAATCTCTCTCAAATATAATTTCTTCAAATAAATACCTTTCGAATGTAATTCTTTCAAATACATCTTTTTGAATAAAACTCCTTCCAAATAAACTTTTTCAATATAATTATTTCAATTAAAAAGTCACCATGTGATATTTCATTTCATAATCATACAACTACGGGTCTCAACCATTTTCATATTTTTCATAAACACGAGTCTCAACCCACTTTCATATTTTCACGGTACTTCGTGCCTATAATTAAATAATCATATTTTTCCAGCACCTCGTGCCCTCATTTCATATCATAACTGCACGGACAATTCACGTGCCAATATCACTATTATTTACTGACGACACCTCGTGCCCATATTTAATATCATAATCCGCCTCGCAATGCCCACAGACCCCAATTTCAACATAAATCAGACTATTACCAATTTACCAACAACAAGACCAATTGCACAAGATATAAAAATAAAGACAATGAAAACCACAACATCACATAAAAATTTCCAACGCAACAACCCCACATCATCACTTATCATCCGTGACAATAACCACCCTTATCTCTACTATAGCCACCCTTATCACTCCTATAATAGCCTCCGTTATCCCTCCGCCCCGACAATATCAATAGCCACCCTTGTCGCTCCTATAGCCACCCTTATCGCTACTATAGCCAACCTTATCGCTCCGCCCAGACAATACCCCAACACACATAACAGCAGTGAAATACCTCCCTTTTGCCACATAATATCAACAATGAGATGCCACCCTTATATCCTCAAAATGATAACTCAATTAACACAACAATTTATACGGAATATTATCACGACAACGTAACAAAAATCAATTCATATCACAATTTGCACAATGGCCACAACCAATTTCAAGGATATAACAAAATTAATTAATTTCACAATAAATAGCCCAAGGCTCCACACAATGTATATAAAACCTCAAAAACAATCAACAGAGATAGAAAAATAATCAACATAGGGAACACCTTCATTAATCCAAATTTAGATAATTATATTAACACTTCTTCTTAAGCTTGCTTAATTAATTATTTTCATAGGAAAAATTCATAATGAAATAAAATTTCAAGAAATATCAAACCATCAAACTCACGGAAATCACATAACTATACAAGTAATAATTACATCGAATTGTCATATAAAAACAAGTTCAATAATTGTGATTTGAGGAATGGCAATTAGATGATTAAATATATACCAAATAATTATCCAATTTACTACACAATCTTCCTAAGACTTTAACTCAATATATTTTGCACATATAAGCCTGAGTACGTACTCGTCACCTCGCGTACACGGCTTTTCACATTTCACAAATGGCACATAAGACTTCATGCCTAAGGGGTAATTCCCTCACTCGAGGTTAAGCAAGACACTTACCTTTTTGAAGTTAGGCCGATATTCCAAAATAGCCTTCTTGCTTTAATTGACCTCCGGACATCTCAAATCTATCCAAATTAATTGTATAACTTTATTAAAATTTATCGAAAATAATTCCGGATAATAAAATATTGACTTTAAAATTTATTCTGAAAAAGTCAACAAAAGTCAACGGGGGCCCCGTCTCTCTGAACCCGATATAATTTTCACGAAATCCAAACACCCATTTCGATACGAGTTCAACCATACCGATTTTATCAAA
This sequence comes from Nicotiana tabacum, assembly GCF_000715075.1. NCBI lineage: Eukaryota > Viridiplantae > Streptophyta > Magnoliopsida > Solanales > Solanaceae > Nicotiana > Nicotiana tabacum. The sequence goes on along the minus strand of NC_134083.1, from coordinate 66,196,399 downwards.
TTCCGATAATAACTCGACCTCCAAATCTTAAATTTTCGTTTTTAGAAGATTTTGCAAAAAAATTAATTTTTCTTACATAAATTCACGGATTCATGATATAAATGAGTATGAAATCATGAAATATAATCAATTATAGGATAAGGAACACTTACCCCAATGTTTTTTCGTGAAAATCGCCCAAAAACCACTCAAGAACCGTGCTCCAAAAATTCAAAACGAAATGAAGGAAATGACCATTTTTGGTCCTTAAGTTTCTGCCCATCCATCACTAAAAGTCTATTTTCCGTCACTAAAATTCTACACCAGAACTTGTTTACGCCAGCCTTCATTCAATCGATCATAACTTTATGAAAAAATACCCAAATTATGAGTGGTTAAACTTTCTGAAAACTAAAATCAAAATACTACAACTTTCATGTTTTGATAATTTTCCGATTCTATATGAATTGCGAGATATAAGCTTCCAAAGTCGGCTCCACGTATCATAACTGGCCAAATTTCTGACGAAACTGCTCTACTAGCCTTCATTCAATCCATGATAATCTTTTGTATAAATTTCCAAATGCTGAATGGTTTAAATTTCTGGAAAATATAATCAAAGGGCTACAACTTTGACGTTTTAAATATTTTCTGATTTTTTATAGATTAAAATATACAAGCATCCAAAATTGGCTCTACGCACCAGAAATTTCTGGCGAACAGCTCTACAACAGAAATTTCCAGCAACCCTCTTTGTCCGAAATCTATTCTATTTACCTTCCGAAATCCATCCGAGGCCCTCGGGACCTTAACCAATTATACCAACATATCAAAAAATACAATACAAACTTAGTCGAGACTTCAAACCACATCAAACAATATCAAAACGACGAATCGCACCTCAAATCAAAATCTATGAAGTTTGAATTTTCAAATTCTATATCTTGTGCCGGAACACATTAAATCAATTCGGAATAACTTTAAATTTTGCACACAAGTCATAAACGATATAACAGACCTATTACGATTTTCAGAACCGGATTCCGACCTCGATATCAAAAAGTCAACTCCCGATCAAACTTTCCAAAAATTCAACTTTCGGCATTTCAAGCCTAATTCCACTACGAACGTCCAAATAATTTTTCGGACACGCTCCTAAGTCTAAACATTACCATACGGAGCTATTGACATCATCAAAATTCCATTTCGGAGTTGTTTGCTCAAAAATCAACTCTCCGGTCAACTCTTTCCATTTAAGATTCTAATTAAGGATTGTTTCTTTTAATTAATTCTGAATCTTCCGAAAAATCAACCTCGATAACACCCTCATAATACTTATTACAAAATTTTTGGAGACCTTAAGTCGCTCAACGAGGCGTTAATTCTTAAAACAACAAGTCGGGTCGTTGCAATCATAACTTTGGGTGAGGGGTCCATGCCATTCAATTAAACTCTAAAATTTTAAGTGATCTTTATTTCGAACAGGAAGATGGAGTTGAGATAACTGCAAATTCACTTCATCTTGGAGAAATCACAACCAACATTTTTCGTCATATGCGTATCAAAATCTTGGAGAAATCACAACCAACATTTTTCGTCATATGCGTATTGTTGATGGTAATAGCAAGATTCTCTTTTCGTCCTTTTCTATATTAGCCTTAGAGTACGTGTGTTACACGTGTATACTGAGTCAAACAATTAAATTTGTGTAGAAGAAGAAGAAATTATGTAAAACAATAATGTACGTTAAAGAAGATATAATATTGATTTATCATATTAACGCAATAGTTGAATTCAAAATAATTGAGTATCTTCTGGATTTATAAAGGTGAACAATTTAATATGAACGTGCAAGTTTGTCCCGTGTTAGCAATAGCAATACTTAAGCAAGTCTTACATGGACAACTTTGCAACTAATTGCAGTTGGTTTGGAAATACTTGATAGCCTATTATTTAGGATGAGAACTCTTAATGATTTACAAATCCTATGTTTTTTATTAACATATCCTATGGTAATTTGAGTTTTAGTGCTAGTTACAACTTTAACCAACATTAAATATACTTTAAAGATTAACAAAACCGATCAATATTTTAATATTTTATTATTATACACACGTAAACATGCTCGAGTATATAACACAATATATGTATAATAAACACATTGAAAATAAAATATGCGTTGAATTTGACATCCTAGGTTCAATCAAATTTTTCTCGCATATTATAGACTTTATCCTATTGTAATTGTTGCAAATTTCTTATAAAATTGATTATCTATATTTTAATCAAACATATATATACACCACCAAATAATAAAATATAACGACAACAAAACAATCAAGCACAATAAATGCCTATAACAAATAAAAAATACAACATACTTTTACCCTCATTCAAATCTTCAAACACTATGCCACACACCATATTCCTTCTAGATATAGGATAAAAATTTAAAGTGATTTTTTACCAACTACTATTTCATAAATTCTTAAAATACAAAATATGATATTTTAATTATTCCCAACTTATTGAGCCTCCTATAACTAATCAATATAAAAAAAAACATTTATCGATTAAGACTAAAGCAAAATATTATCACGACCCAAAATCACACCTGTCGTGATGACACCTATCTTAATACTAGGCAAGACGACAACCTTAATAAACCACAAATTTTTTTAAGCTTGAAAATATAATATTTAATTTTAATAGAAAACCCTACACATACTGATATAAATACACTCCCAAAATCTGATGTCATTCAGTATATGAGCATCTAAATGAAAACAAAGTCCGCCTGATAAAAGCATTGTCTGAAAATATAGAACAATATAAAAACTGAAAGAAAAGAGAGTCAAGGTCTGCGGACGTCAAGCAACTACCTCGATAGTCTCCAACAGATAAAGCTCCAAAAAATTAGCAACCGCCGTGTCCAAAAGTACCTAAATTTGCGCACGAGGTGAAGGGTGTAGTATGAGCATAACCAACTCAGCAAGTAATAATACTAAATAAAGAAGTGAAAGTGGTGACGAGCTTCACAACTAAATCCAATTACAGTAATTTCCAACATAAGAAGGTAGGCATGCTTTCAAGCTCACTATTTAAGACCCAAACATTAATCTCATATCCAATTACAGTAATTTTTTTCATGTACCTTTAATTGTCTAGACGCATAGAAAATTACCCTACCGTCTTGCATCGAGACCAATACGCGGCACATCACAATACACAGTATAAGACCTTGAACTTGTAGGCAACACCAATATTGGTGTTTTAGTCAAAGTTGTCTTGAGCTTCTAAAAGCTCTCTTCACACTCATCCAACCACCTGAACGGAGCACCTTTCTGGGTTAATTTAGTCATAGGTGCCGCAATAGACGAGAAACCCTCCACGAAGCAAATAACCGACCAAACCGAGAAAACTCTGAATCTCAGTAACTGAAGATGGCCTGGGCCAACTCTGAATTGCCTCTATCTTCTTCGGATTCACCTTAATTCCTTCACTGGACACTATGTATCCCAAGAATGCCACTGAACTAAACCAGAACACACACATAGAGAATTTAGCATAAAGTCTCTCATCTCTCAGCCTCTGTAATACAATACCCAAGTGTTGTGTATGCTCCTTCTGGATACATGAGTACACTAGGATATTATCAATAAATACCACGATAAATGAATTAAGATACGGTTGGAATATGCTATTCATCAAGTGCATAAATGTTGCTGGGGCGTTGGTAAACCCAAAAGACATCACGAGAAATTCATAGTGACTATAACAGGTCCTTAATGCCATCTTTAGAATATCCAAACCCCGAATTTTCAGCTAGTGATACCCGGATCTCAAATTAATTTTGGAGAATACCCTTGCTCCCTGAAGCTGGTCAAATAAATCATCAATATGCGGCAAATGATACTTATTCTTGATTGTAACTTTGTTCAGTTGCCTGTAATCGATGCACATCCGCATAGTACCATCTTTTTTTTTTCACAAACAGAATCGGTGTACCCCAAGGCGACACACTAGGAGCAATAAGAGATCAACTCTAGTCTTCAGTCCCCCAATAATTACCACTCATGACCAATACACACGGTCCACAATAATAGTATCGCCCACCGGAGTAGATACACAAACAGGTGAAACTAAGGACTCACGGGGAATATCCATATAATGAGCAAAATACGATGATACATATGAATAAGTGGAACCAGGGTCAAATAATATAGAAGATTCCTGTGGCACACTGAGACAATACATGTGATCCCTGCATCTGAAGCAACAACATTTGGCCTGGCAGGAAAAACATATAATCGGTCCTGACCGCCACCTGATCGGCCTCCCCCTCTTGGGCGACCCTTAGCTGATTGAATCCCACCTCGAGCTGGCTGGGCAGGTGACGAAGTAACTGGTGTTGAAGTCGTAGTATGATTCAACTGCTGTGCTGGACCTCTCGGGCGATGAGGACACTGCCTCCACATATGCCCAAACTCCCCGCACTCAAAGCGACTCCACTGTATTGGTGGTGGTGAGGACTGAATCGGGCCCCGAGAACCAAAATAACCGCTAGAAGCACCCGATGCAAATGAACCCTGAACTGAAGGAGCACAGGATGAACTCTGGGCTGGAAGGGCACTGAGAGATGACTGACCCTGATGAGAACTGTATGAACTATGGCTGGATAATGCACCATGGTGAACTGGACGACCCATCTGATCATGTCAGAAAGAATGACCCGTGTCGTGGTAATACTGACCCCCTAAAGGAACTCCGCTATAACCACTCGATCCACGAGGCCTCTTGGCCTCCCTCTCTCCTTGATCCTAACTATGGACCATCTCTATCGCCGAGCAATGTCAACCACCTCGTCAAAAGTAGCACCAGATACCCATTCCCAAGTCATAAGTAACCGCAGCTAGTATGTGAACCTCCTAATCCTCTCCCTATCAGTGGGAACTAACCAAACTGCTTGACGAGCCAACTCATAAATCCTTATCATGTACTGGGTCACAGACATTCCATTTTGCTGAAGCTGCTCAAACTGTCTGCGCAGCTCCTCCCTGCGAGACTGTGACACGAACTTCAAAAAAGAGACTAGAGAACTCCTGCCATATAAGTGGTACTGCACCGATTGGCCTGCGTTTCTCATAAGCCTCCCACCATCTGAAGGCAACCCAAAAAACTAAAAAGTAGTGAACGAGACCCCACTGGTCTCCAGAATACCCGTTGTCTGAAGCATCCGCTGGTCATCTGCCATAACAGGGACTACCGGGACCTGAGCAGCTGCAGCCGGCTGGGCTAGTAGTGCCCCCGGTATCTGAAGTCCCTGCACTACCTGCTCTGGAGTACGGGCAATAGGGGTATGAGTACCTCCCCCGACCTGAGAAGTGGCCGGTGCAGCCTGAGCCGAAACCACATGAACAAGGCCAGTGCAAACTGTCAATATCTATGCTAGAGCCTCCTGAAGGCCTCGAATCAATATAGGCACAACTGGTGCCTGAGCTGGTCCCGCCAGCTCAACTATATCTAGAATTTGTTCCTGAATTGGAGCAACTAGTGATGTTACAGGTGCTGCTCCAACTCCTGTACGAGCTACACCTCGACCTCTACCTCGGCCCCGACCTCTACCACGGCCCCGACCTCTCGCGGCCCTAACTGGTGGCACTGTTGGCTGACCTACCGATCCGGTAGTACGTGTCGTCACCATCTGTGAAAGAATAGAATAACAAAAATTTAGTTTCCGAAATTAACAAATTCGCATGACAGAATACAAGAAAGTAAAATTTTTCTAAGGGTTCGGCAGCCTATCGAAGATAAGTACAGACGTCTCCGTACCGATCCGCAAGACTCTACTAAACCTGCTCATGATTCGTGAGACCTATGTAACCTAGGCTCTAATACCAACTTGTCATAACCCAAAATCATACCGGTCGTGATGGCGCCTAGCATAATACTAGGCAGGCCAGCAACCTCAATCAACCATAATTTCTTTTAAGCTTGAAAATATAATATTTAATTTTAATTGAAAACCCCACACATACTGATATAAATACACTCCCAAAATCTGGTGTCATTGAGTAATGAGTATCAAAATGATAATAAAGTCCGACTGATAAAAACACTGTCTGAAAATATGGAACATTATAAAAACTGAAAGGAAAGAGAGTCAAGGTTTGCGAATGTCATGAAACTACCTCGATAGTCTCCAATAGATAAAGCTCCGAAAAACTAGCAACCGTGATGTCCAGAAGTACCTGGATCTGCACACGAGGTAAAAGGTGTAGTATGAGTACAACCAACTCAGCAAGTAACAATACTAAATAAAGAACTGAAAGTAGTGACGAGCTTTACAGCTAAGTCCAATTACAGTAATTTCCAACATAAGAAGGTAAGCATGCTTTCAAGCTCAACATTTAAGACCCAAACAATAATCTCATATCAAGTCCAAATGAAAACCAAAGATAATATCTCTCAGAAATTCCCAAACAGTGATATATGACAGCTGAAATGCAAAAATATGGAATCAATGCATCCTCTCAGACCAACAATCACTCAGACCTCCCATTCACTCCAACCTCACAATCACCCTTTCCTCGCAGTCACTCATTTCTCTCAATCACTCAGAACTCGGCACTTAGCACTCGCACTCGCACTCAGTAGGTACCTACGCTCACTTGGGGTGTGTACAGACTCTGGAAGGGCTCCTTCAGCCCAAGCGCTATAACAAGCCAGTCATGGCACAAATTAATGAAACATGTTGCGGCGTGCATCCCGATCCCATATATATCCTCACAATCAGGCCCTCGGCCTCACCCAGTCATCAACCTCTCTAGTCTCTCGGGCTCTCAGAAATTATGATAAACAACCCAAACAACAATGACATGATGCATCAATAATGAAAAATAGAGACTAAGATGTAATAAGCAAGTAAAATTGTGACCGAGTAAAAAAGAATAATTTAGCAGATAATTCAACATATACACGATCTCTGTATGTCCTTACAGTGTCAACACATATTTTAAACATGATTTATAGTTTGATTTCTTAAATATGTGAAAAATGTACGGATATCAACAGATTATTCAACCACACACTTCTATAGAATTTATCAAGTCACAATTCCTACGGTTCACGCCCACACGCCCGTCACCTAGCATGTGCGTCATCTCAAAACCAATCACATATCATAGAATCCGGGGTTTCATACCCTCAGAGCCAACTTTAAAACTGTTGCTTACCTCGAACCGTGTAATTTCTTACTCTACTATGCCTTTGCCTCGCGAATCGGTCTCCAAACGCCTCGAATCTAGTCATAATTAATTTGATTCAGTCAATATAAATTCTAGGAAATAATTCCATATGAAAATACTAATTTTTCAACAAAATCCGAAATTTAACTAAAAAATCGTCCGTGGGACCCACATCCCGAAATCCGACAAAGGTTATAAAATTCAAAAGCCCATTCAACCACGAGTCTAACCATATAAATTTTACCAAATTGCGACATCAACTCGACCTCCAGATCTTATATTCTTTTGAAATTTCTAGGCCCAAATCCTCTAATTGCACCTCAAAAACATGTAATCTAGTCGAAATACTCAATGATAATCCAATATTATTGACTAATAATGATCACAAGTGACTTACTCAAGTTTTTCCGTGAATTCCCTCTGAAAAATTTCCCAAACCGTGCTTGAAATGTTAGAAATGAAGTCACAATCGATAACCCTTGTTTTTAACATTCTTCCGAGACTTTTCGCTTCTGCGGTTCACTAAGCCGCTTCTGCAGCGAAGCTGCCGCTTCTGCGGCTAATCACGCTTTTGCAGAATTTTGTCCACTTCTGCGAAGAAGCTGTCCGCTTCTGCAATGGAGTCTGCCCCTCCGTGTTCTGCTTCTGCGATCACAAAGCCGCTTTTGCGGCATTGAAGATGCGGCCAAATATCCGCACCTGCGCACACTGCCTTGCCAGCCCCTCCCCACTTCTGCGCTTTCCCAGATCGCTTCTGCGAGCTCGCACCTTCGAGAAAATGGCCGCAGGTGCGATTACACCAGAAGGCAAATTTTTTAGATTTTTCCTTAAGTCCAAATTTCGATACGTTAACCATCCAAAACTAACCCGAGGCTACCGGGACCTCAACCAAACATACCAAGAAGTTCTAAAATATCATACGAACTTAATCCACAATATTATTTTTAATCCCCTTAGCGGTAATTCTGCCTCCACTACTGACTATCTCTCTTCTCTATAATCAGTATGCAATCCACAATTTCTCTAACTCTCCGCTTGTAATCCCAATTATTCTCACTGAACAACCAAGCTGCTTCTAGGTTTGCAGGACAATTCAGGTTTGGCTAAGATGGCAATAACTGAATAGATGCAAGCAAGGGCGGCTGTAGCGTAAGGCAGGTGAAGCTATTGCCTTGGGCCCCCAAATATTTAAGGCCCAAAAAATATAAAGTACTACTATATCATTATATAATATATGTAATTTATATTTATACAATTATTAATAAAATATTTTAAATTTTAATATATTTAAAAGATTTGGTAGAGCTAGGATTGAATGTGTTAATAGGATAAAACTTTCCCCTCACTAAATTAAATACTATATTTACCTTCTTATCAATTCTATTTTTCTTTCTTTCTTTTTTCATATTTTTCACTATTTTACTCCCTAATTTCAACTCAAATTCTCTAAATTATCTATTCTTTTTTGTTACATTTGACTGATCTAAACATCAGAAAGCAAGTTCTTTAATGTCTCATCTTTTTTAACTAAGAAATTTCCGAGACAAGTGTCGCAAGGTTTCAAATACAATGAATAATAAGCTCAACTCTTTTACCATTTTCACTTAATGCTAAGTTTTTGTATAGGAGAGAGTTCAATACCATATAACGTGCGCCTAACCCACACATTATACATTGCTCTCTCACCACTAGATCAAAGCCATGTAGACTTTTTTTGTCTCAATATTATATGGATTTTATGAAAATAATTTCAGGGTCTTTTAATATGTTTTAGATTTAAGCCACCAATTCCGATGAGCCACGATGATTAATGTTCAATAATTATTTATAGATTACTGCCCCATTAACGTGTTGTTCAACCAACTTCATTCACATTTGGTAACTAAATAACACATTTATTGATTATTATCTTATCTTAATTGAAACTCTATAAAATTTGATTTAGAATGCCAGGGGTGGACAAGTGGCTCAAGTAGGAGACTAGTAAAGCTTTGATTTAGGTCTCCAAATGTTTTCAATAAAGTATTTCATGATCTTATTTCAACTTAGGCAATATTAAAGTTTTTGAAAAAGAAAAGTACAAAAATCCTTGGAAAGAAAGCAAGATTTTCTACTCTTTAACACTAAAAATATTTTAGAATTTCGAATTAAATTACCTAAATCTTTATATTAGTAAATATATTTTTTACAACAATATTAAAGGTAACATATTGAAAATACATGTCTAACATTTTATTTATTTAAGTTGTAGTAGTCTCGTGACACTACCAGGTTGTAATATTATAGTTGTATTATATTGCCCCGTTCGGGTATTGTATTTTACCCCGTTACAAGATTTGGTGTCGTTATTATTTATTGTTAATATTATTCATGTACGGGATATTATTTTTTTCCCAACAAATACTAAATTCATAAAAGAATAGTGAAGTGGATGAAGTTTAGTGACTTTAGAACGAGTAAAATTTAACGTAATGAAAAATAATTTGGTGACTTTATTGTTAGAATTTTTAAAATTTAGTAACTTTACTAATGATAGTGGGTAATATTCTATTACTTTAATAAGATAATTTTGTAACTTCTTGTAACAAATATCATGATAATGAAATTAACCCAAATTGCTATCTTGGAATCTTGGAGATTTTTTATTTGTTCATTCTTCATTGGTAGCAGACGAGCAGTATTGTTCCCGAAATACCGAACACTGAAGCTGTGCGCAGTGCAGTGCAGTGTGGTGAGAAAGAAAAGGAAAGAAAGAAAAACATGTGAGCAAAGCTGCATTTTGCACCATTTTCCAGTTCGCATATCCATAGGTAGATGTATGGAGATTCTACACAAACAATCGGAGCTATTAATTTAGTGTCAGTACCATTAAACAACGTGCAAGCAAAGTTGCCGGTTTGCACCATGTTCCAGTTAAGATCTCTTTATACACAAACATATTCTAGAAAAAACAAGCAGATCAGCAAAGCTAAACAAAACTATGTGGATTTTCAACAGAAAAGGGCCATCTGGCTTTTCATATTCGTCCAAGTCACCCATGGAATCGACGGCTCTGGTCTCACTGCCATTGTAACATGTTCCACTCTCCTTTCTTCATTTCACTTTCTTTTGGATGAAGAAACATGCCCATTTGGTGGCATGCAATAGGTGTTTGTATATATATGACTATTTCTTTTATGTCTACATTCAGCTCTTTGCTTTAATAACTTTAATTTAAAGTGTGACACTTTCATGGATTAATTGGACCATTCTTTGAGGAGAAGGATTGTGAATGTTTCCTCACGGCTTCATAGATTGGCATATAGCAAGGGAATTCAGTTTGACAAAATTAATGACCCCAAAAGGTAATCTTACTATATTAGATGCAGAATTTCCAAAAAGTTTTCTTGATGGTTATCAAGTGAAACCCGTTTCACTTAAATTCATCACCTGCTTAATGAGATCCCGGAAATTTGACAATTACTGTCTAATAGCTTCAGCAGTTCCATGCTGAGTGTATAATATATTGAATACAGATTTCTGTCACGGTCCAAAATCCAACCAGTCGTGATGGCACATAACCCAACCCGCTAGGTAAGCCAATTAATAATTATTCAAATTAATGAGATTTTTCAAGAAAGAAATGATAATAAAACTACTTTTATACAAGAATTCTAAGGACTGGTAGTACAAATAATGAGTTTCTAAGATTTAGAATTTATAAAGCTGGAATGAAATAAAGTACATCATCTGTTTGAAATATACATGAATAAATTAAGATTCTAAAGCTACCAAGATCAAGAGGCAACTATGACCGAAACGCAGGTACATCTTCAAATCCAGCTCCCATCGTGCACATCAACATCAACAATATCCAACATCTGCACGCAAGGTGCAGAAGTGTAGTATGAGTACAATCGACCCCATGTACTCAATAAGTAACAAACCTAACTTTAGGTTGAAAGTAGTGACGAGCTGGAACAAAGGTCGGAGTCCAACATATATAGCCAACAACGGTTCATAACAACATAATAAAAATGATAAAAGAAATAACTCAGAGATATAGTGCTCAGCTCGTTCACAATTCCGGAAAATAGGTATGCTTTTCGAGTATGTCAGTGAAAATCCAAATCTTTTACCGAAATCACCAAAATATGAGTAAGTTGTAAAATTGCGATTTTTCCCAAAAACTTTCAGGAGGTAAATGTTTCATTTTCAGATGGCATGATGAAAGTACATCTTTATGCCTACATGCTAATGTGTATGTGAAGTCGTGAATGACACAATGTCGTACAATATGAGGAAAATGCATCTCTATGCCTGTATGTCAAGTGTGCATGTCGAATACAATGCATCTCACTGATAAAACCATATGCATACTCTCAGAGTATCAATTCATTCAGTCCTCCAAATCGCTTGGCACTCGCACTCAGTAGGTACCTGCGCTCACTGAGGTGTGTACAAACTCTGGAGGGTCTCCTTCAGCCCAAGCGCTATAACAAGCCAATCATGGAATAAATCAATAAAACATGCTGCATCGTGCAACCCGATCCCATCATAAATCAATAATATATGTTGCGGCATGCATCTCGATCCCATCAATATCCTCACCATCAGGCCCTCGGCCTCACTCAGTCATCAATCTCTCCAGTCTCTCGGGCTCACAATGTCATGAAAATCAGCCCAAAAATGATGATGTGATGTATCAATAAATGGTGACAGAGACTGAGATATGATATGCAAATGAATGCGTATGACTGAGTATGTAATTGCAATGTAAGCAAATAATTCAACAGCAGTAATGACTTCGGTGGGTCCCAATAGAATAAGCATATAGCCTAGGCATGGTTTCTAACATGGATCACAACTCGATTACTCTAGCACGTAGAGATTTCATAGATACAAATAAGATTAGGTAACTACACAGTACCACAGAAATAACTGAGTCACAATTTACACGGTACACGCCCACACGATGTTCAAAACTCAAGAATTCGCTTTATGAAACTTTAGCCAAAAACCCCTATTTCTCTTTTGGAACCCTCAATCAAATACCGAAAATGAAGATAGATTCATAATATAAAATCGAAAATGAGTAGAGAACACTTACTCCAATCCACATGGTGAAAATTGATTGAAGAATCGCCTCAATCCGAGTTCCATAGCTCCAAAAATGCAAAAAATGGTCGAAACCCCTGAAATATAGTACTTTATAATCACAAGGCGAATTAATGAAACGCGATCGCGGAAATACCATCGCGATCGCAAAGAAGAAAATTCCACTGCCCAGAAAATACCTTATGCGATCGCAAATAAAGGCCCGTTAACGCGAAGAACAAACCATACTGCCTCACAACACTAAACTATGCGATCGCAAATGTACCCATACGAACACGAAGCACACAGGCGACCAAGCTTCGCGCATGCGTCCAATAATACACGAATGCATTGAAGAAGCTTCCAACTCCCGCTCTCAGCTCAGCCCTACGCGAGCGCGACATCCACTATGCAAACACGTACAGTCTTCAACACCAAGCTACGCGATCGCGGATGACCAATTGCGAATGCGGATAGGAAACAACCCAACTCCATATTTCCCTCTATGCGATCGCATATACTAATCCGCAATCGCGAAGAAGAATCCATCCACTAGAAACCAGAACACACCAGTAAGGCCAAAATGAAGGAAAATGATCTGAAATACGTCCGCAACACACCCGAGCCACTCGGGACCCGTCCGAATATACCAACAAGTCCCATAACATAACACAGACCTACACTAGACCTCAAATCTGACATAACAACATCGAAACGACGAATCACACCCAAATTCGAACTTGGGTGAGCTTTGAACTTTCAACTTTCAAAACTCGCGCCGAAACATATCAAATCAACTCGGAATGAACCCAAATTTTGCACACAAGTCCCAAATGACATAATGAAGCTATTTCAATTCCCGAAACCACAATCCGAACTCGATTTCATCAAATTCAACTCTCAGTCAAACTTATGAACCTTTCAAAACTTTAAATTTCCAACTTCCACCAATTAGTGTCGAATCCTTCTAGGAATATCCAAATGCAAATCTGGGCATTCGCCCGAATCCAAAATCACCATTCAAACCTAACGGAACCATCAAAACTCCATTTCGGGATCAATTCACAAAAGTCAAACTTGGTCAACTCTTCCAACTTAAAGCTTAAATCATGAAATTCATTCTTCCAAATTGATTTCGATTAACCTGAAAATCAAAATCGACGATTCACACAAGTCATAATACATCATACGAGTCTACTCATGCCCTCAAACTATTGAGCGAAGTGTAAATGCTCAAAACGACCGATGAGGTTGTTACAATTTTCGTCGTCATCATACCAGGATTATTACTCACAATTTGTTACATGTTCTTGGTGTACCATCTCTCTTATTGATTTTGATGTCCTAGACTTTCTAACAGCACCTTGAAATTCGTTTTGCAATATGTTGTAGATGTATTGGTGTGACCTGGAGAGTACTGGATGTTATACTCTCCGTATTTGAGCTTTAATATAAATTATTTTAGATTATCCTTTATTTGCGATCGCATCATTTGAATGATCACTAATCTTATTTGCTTTCATTCAATATCAATAGTTGCTCATCGCTACTATAAAATTAATCAAGATGACAAGCTTTTCTTGCTCAAAATTGAGATTTCATTGCTGTCTATTTCATTTCAAGCCGCATAAACATGACTATGTTTACATGATACAAATGGCTTTGGCATGTGGGAACTTACTTATCATTTGTTGGGAAAAATAATAATCCCGTACAGAAATAATATCTACGACAAATAATAATAATAATACAAGAGAGTAGCAATGACACCAAATCTTTTATTAGGGTAAAATACAATATCCGAGCAGAGCAATATTACCACTATAATATTACAACTTAGTAGTGTCAAGAGACTACTACAAATTTGAAAGAAATAACACTCTTTATTTTAAAAACCTTACTATAATATTACTATCACTCACTATTTATCTCACAGACAACAATATGTGGATTACTCTCACTACTTTGCTTTCTGCTTAGCTTCTCTCTCTTTTTTTTTTTGGTGTGTTTGGGATGAAACTCAATGAATCTATTTATAAGGGAAGACATACTTGTAATAATATCACCAAACGAACATTTTGGAAATGATACCTTTATTTCCGTGTCTTCCAGCTACTTTATCGCCTACTTTGATTTCACATTTTTGTAAAATATATACAAGAATCGTTTCGGGATTATAACTGAAACCACGCCATCTAATTTAGCCAAACATAATTGACTTTTGCAATTTGCATTACAAATTGCTAAATTGCTTCGGCCGCCCATACGCAATGTAAACCGCCAAACTTGACTTTTTTTTTAAATTTTTATTCAAGTGGGTCCCACAAAATTCTATTGCTTTTCCTTTTCCTTTTCAAAATTTTTCTCTTTCTTTCTTTTCTTTATTTATTTTTTTATTTAAATAGGTCCTACAAATTTTCTCCTTAATTTTGATTTTTCTTCTCCATTCCAAGATTTGATCTCAATCTCTGAAAATCTTTAAATTTGAGAGGCTTTGTGAAAATATCTACAACTTGATTATGAGACTTCACATATTTGAGCTCGACTTCCTTCTTGGCAATGCATTCTCTAATGAAGTGATATCTTGTATCTATATGCTTGCTTCGATCATGATACATCAGATTCTTGGTAAGTGTCTATGCGAATTTGTTGTCAATACAAATCTCCGTAGCTTCAATTTGTGATAAATTGAGCTCCTTCAATAATCTTTTCAGCCATATAGCATGACACGTACAAGATGTTGCTCCTACATATTCAGCTTCACAAGTCGAGAGAGTAACTATGGATTGTTTCTTTGAACTCCAAGAAATAACAGAAGAAAAATACAAAGCAATTGTGCTTTTTCTATCATCAATATCTCCTGCATAATCACTATCACAAAATCCCATAAAGTTGAAATCATTATAAGAAGAATAAAATAACCCAAAGTCGATCGTACCTTTTAGGTAACGAAAAATTCTTCTAGTGACCTTCAAGTGAGTGGAGGTAGGAGCTTCCATGAATCGACTTACTACCCCAACTGCAAAACGTATATCTGTCCTCGTACAAGTCAAGTACCTCAAACTTCCCACAAGATTTTTAAACAATGTGGGATCCACTTTTTCTCTTTCATCAAACTCCCACTCTCCATCGGTGTGTTCAGGGGGTTGCAATCGACCATGTTGAATTTTTTCAATATCTCTTTTGTGTAGCTTTCTTGAGAGATAAAAATTTCATCTTTCATCTTCTTCACTTCTAGGCCCAAGTAGTATGACATGAGCCCTACGTCTGTCATCTCGAACTCACGAGACATATTTTTCATAAAAGCTTCAAACAAACTTGGGTTATTACCCGTGAATATAAGATCATCAACATAAAGACAAACAAGTAAGATATTTATATTAGTATGAACTTTAAGGTAAAGAGCATATTCATGGAGACAACGAGTAAACCCATTATCTTGAAAATACTTGTCGATGTAACTATTCCATGCTCGTAGGGCTTGTTTTAATCCATATAAAGCTTTCTTCAACTATAACACTTTATTTTTATGGTTTTTAACCACAAAGCCCAATGGTTGTTCAACATAGACTTCTTCTTCAAGATAGCCATTCAAGAATGCTGATTTGATATCTAGTTGATGGATCTTCCAATTCATTTGCTCTGCCAAAGAGATCAGCAAACGAATCGTCTCTATGCGGGCAACAGGTTCATAGACTTCTTCATAGTCAATGCCTTGCCTTTGCTTGTAGCCTTTATCCACAAGTCGTGCCTTGTATCTCTCCACATCTCCATCAACATTCTTCTTTGCCTTGTATACCCATTTAACTCCAATTGCTCGATGACCCTTGTGAAGTGTTGTTAACTCCCAAGTGATGTTCTTCTCTATTGACTTGATCTCCTCCTACATGGTTTGTCTCCACCTATTTTCTTCAATAGCTTCATAAAAGTTTATTGGTTCACTATCAGCAAAGAGACAATATAAAAAATCAAAATTAGTAACTTCTTCTGTGTCCTCATGTGGCTCTTGAATACTCCTTGTCCTTTGCGGTTGTTCATTTGAACTTTCTTGAGAAGAGGGAGATGCAACATTTGTTGGAGAAGGATGTGGAGTTGTGTACTGCACAAGTTACACGGTCTTTGGTTCTTCTTCATCACCAAAGTATGGAATAAAATCATATGAAGTTTCTTCCTGAGCTTCCCAGTTCCATGAAAATTCTTCATCAAATTCAACATCGCGACTTACCATCACCTTACTGCTGCTTGGATTGTATAACTTGTAGCCTTTTGAACTCGTATCATAGCCAACAAACATAGGCTTGACCCTTCGATCGTCAAGATTTGCTTTCCCTTGATATGGCACATGAGCATATGCTATGCTCACCAAGATTCTCAAGTTCTTGACACTTGGATTTCTTCCACTCCATGCTTCTTGAGGGGTTTGATCTCTAACATTCCTTGTTGGAGACCTGTTGTTCAAATAAATTGCACAAGATACAACTTCTGCCCAAAATTCCTTGGGCATACTTTTAGCTTTTAACATAAATCTAGCCATATTAAGAATCATTTTCTTTCTCTCTGCAACTCCAATTTGTTGAGGTGAATAAGGTACCGTTAGAGGACGACGAATTCCATGAGACTAACAAAAGTCATTAAATATTTTTGAAGTGAATTCGCCTCCTCTATCGGACCTTAAAGATTTTATTTCATAGCCACTTTTTTTCTCCACAAGTACTTTAAAATTTTTAAAAGTAGCAAAAGCTTCAGATTTTTGGTTCAAGAAATAAACCCAAGTCTTTCTACTAAAGTCATCAATGAAAAGTAGAAAGTATTTACTTTTACCAAAGGAAGGTGGATTGATTGGTCCACACACATCAGTGTGAACAAGCTGAAGCGGCTTGGTTGATCTTGACATGGCCTCCTTTGGAAAACTCCTCCTTGCATGTTTTCCAAGAAGACAAGCTTCACACAATTGATTGGGATGGCTTATTGATGGTATCCCATGCACCATGTTCTTTTCTCCCATTGATTTGAGCGCTTCAAAATTTAAGTGCCCAAATCGCATGTGCCAACACCATGATTCATCTTGCACATTAACCTTCAAACACTTTGCATCAATTGTCTTAAGATTCAGAGAGAATAATCTATTCTTAGCCATATGCACTTTAGCAATTAGAATTTCACTTGAATCTCTAAGCCAAAGATGCATAATTTTCTTGTGGATGTCATATTCCTTTTCAAGAAGTTGGCCCAAACTCAAAATATTATTTTTTAATTTTGGCACATAATAAACACTTTGAATTAGCTTGTGACTATCATCTTTACAGGAGATCAGAATCGTACCTATCACTTCGATTTGAATCTTTGAGTTATTTCCAAAGAACACATTACCTCTCACCATTTTATTGATCTCCACAAACTTCTCTTTGTATCCACACATATGATTGCTTTCTCCATTGTCCAAATACCATAAGATGCAATCATCCTTATCTTCTCCCTTGAGTGCCATCAACAACGCTGACTCATACTTTCTTGTCATCAACAAGGTTAGCTTTTTCTTCAACATTGCTACGATATTCCCAAGAGTAATGGCCAAATTTATGATGATTATAATATTTAATTTTTGATTTGTCATACCTTTGTCCATTATTTTCTTGGTAGTAGCCACGTCCTCTTCCTCCTCTTTATCCACGACCACGACATCTGAATGTTTGGTGGATTTTAACTTCATTGTTGAAGTTGTTACCGATACTTCTTCCTCTTACATGACCGCCACGACCTTATTTTCGTCCATTCCCTCGATAACTCTTTTCACCTCCATAATCCTTGAAGGATGCCTGAGTTTTAAGACGTTTCTCCAATGGCACTTCTTGGCTCCCTTTGATCTTTTCTTCGTGGGCCTGTAAAGAACCCTCCAATTGCTCCACCATCATAGAGTCTAAATCTTTAGACTCCTTAATAGCACACACCACAAAATTAAATTTAGGTGTTAAAGTACGAAGGATCTTTTCTGCCACACAGACATCTTCTATGTCCTCCCCGTATCTTCTTAATTGATTCACAACAACCTTCACTTTTGAACAATAATCCGAAATGCATTCGGATTCTTTCATTTTTAAAATTTCAAAACCAGCCCTTAGAGTTTGAAGTTTTGCCTTCCTCACCTTGTCAACTACTTTGTGAGAATCTTATAAAACTTCCCAAGCTTTATTTGAGGTGGTAGCATCTGCCGCCTTCTCAAACATGGAATCATCGAAACATTAGTGGATGGGCGTGAGGGCTTGTTGATCCTTCTTCCTTGTCTTTGCCAAGACATCTTTTTTATTTTGAGGCAGAGCTTCCTCATTATCGGGTTTTGCATACCCTCTATCTACGATTTTCCACACATCCTGGGAGCCAAGAATGACTTTCATACGTAGACAATATTTCTCATAATTATCTTTTGTGAGACGGGGGTACTGAAAAGATAACAAACCATTATTCGCCATGGCTCTGATACCACATTGTTGGAAAAAATAATAATCCCGTGCAGAAATATTATCCACGGCAAATAATAATAATACAAGAGAGTAACAATGATATCACATCTTTTATCGGGGTAAAATATAATACCCGAGCGGAGCAATATTATCACAATAAAATTACAACTCAGTAGTGTCAAGAGATTATTGCAACTTTGAATGAAATAAACTATTTATTTTAAACACCTTACTATAATATTACTACCACTTACTATTTATCTCACACACAATATATGTGGATTACTCTCACTACTCTACTTCTGTTTTGCTTCTCTCATTTTTTTGGTATGTTTGAGATGAAAATGAATGACTTGATTTATAAAGGACTTGTTGCTAAATTGCTTCAGTCGCACATATTATGCAATGTAAACCACCAAACTTGACTTTTTTTTTTAATTTTTATTCAAATGGGTCCCACAAATTGCTTTTGCTTTAGCTTCTCCTTTTCAAAATTTTTCTCTTTCTTTTCTTTGTTTCTTTTTTATTTAAATAGGTCCCACATCATTGTCTCTATTGTTTGTTATTTATATGGAGCTACAACATCATCGGTGGATACAGCCAATCAAAGCTCGCCAACATACTGCATGCAAATGAGCTTACAAGACGCTTAAAGATATTTTTCAGAAAATAAATCTTGCACACTACTTTCATTTTGAGGTGTTTTTAAGTAAATAAATCTTACATACTGCTTGTCATTCTGAGGTGTTTTTCAGAAATTAAATCTTACATACTACTTTTCATTCTGATTTTATCTTGGCAATTCTTGAGTAGTCATTATGTGTCTCCGTTCCTCGAGACAAATACATATATTTCTTGTCGTGAAGTTTTGGGTATTCCTTTTTGCACATCAAGAAATTCTTGGATTGTAGTCTCGACTTCTGTAGCCCAATTATAGCGTTGGCTGAGCGGTTCATGTCATTCAATTTTTATTTCTCGGACTCTCCAAAAATGTTGTCGTGTCGGATCCTCTAAAAATAATATATTTTGGAGGATCCAACATGGGTGTGGCATCATTTTGGAGAGTCCGCGCAATATACCGTTCAATTAAACTCTAAAAATTTGAGTGACCTTTATTTCGAACAGGAAGATGGAGTGGAAATAACTGCATATTCACTTCATCCTGGGAAAATCACAACCAATAATTTTTGTTATATGCGTGTTGTTGATGGTAATAACAATATTCTCTTTTCGTCCTTTTTTCATATAGTAGCTGGTGTCTGATTAATATGAGTGGTAAGTTAGCTACCTTTTATATGTCTAGAAGAAAGCCTCTAGTGCTCTGAGTATCACTAATTCATGGCATAATGAGCAAAAGGCAGTCGCGTTTTGATTTGTACATTTCTGGTGCATCATTAATTAGCTCATATTTTGTTTTGCATGCTCCCTGAAAATGAAGCAGACACGAAATACTCCTTTCTGCTTATTTCATTGAATTTATGCTCCATTTTCTCTATGCTATAGGTCTTGTAAGCACGCTTGAAAAATTTATCTTCAAAAATGCTTAAGAGGTTTGTTCCGCATTGAAGTATTTAAAATATGTAGTATGCACATATTCTTTTGCAATCTATGCATAGGAGAACGATTGGCATTTTCTTCCGGAGCAAGTAGTTTGGCTCATGCTAAATGTCTAAATAATATTCGGCATATAGTACCACTTATTGCTATCAGAAGCTTTTTTAGGATTGTTAATGATGTTCTCGTGAATCAGTTATATAAATATTGACCAGTCTCATCTAGAAACATAATTTGTTCGTGTTTCTTTAGCCTTCAGTTAGAATTCCTGCTATGAACAGTGGAAAGTGTCAAAATCTTAGCCATTGGCGAGCACTATGAACGTGAAGAAGAAGAAGAAGAAGAAGAAGAAGAAGAAGAAGAAGAAGAAGAAGAAGAAGAAGAAGAAGAAGAAGAGAGAATTGAAAAATTTCCAACTAACATTTACAACTCCAACTAACTCAGTATATACAAGCTAATTAGGAAAATTGAAAATAATAATAGAGACCCCCCAATTTTTAGTAATTACAATATGGTCCCAATAATAACTAACTACTTCACCTAACTAACTTCCTAACTTCCAATACTCCCCCTCAAGCTGGAGGGTGAAGAATGTTGAACACTCCCACCTTGCTTAGTAAAAAATGATGTTGTATAGATGTTAATCCCTTAGTGAAGAGATCTGCTTGTTGATCTTTAGTGAAAACATACTGAGTAGTTAAGAGACCTTCTTTGATACGTTCACGAACAAAATGACAGTCTATCTATATGTGTTTGGTCCGTTCATGGCATATGGGATTCGCAGCTATTTGCATCGCTGCTTTGTTATCACAGAACAATGTGACAGGCTTAAGAATAGACACTCCCAACTCTGAGAACAGCCCCAACAACCACACTATCTCTGAAACTGCTGATGCCATGCTGCGATACTCTGCTTCAGTGTGTTGCTTCTTTGATTTTCATGAAATCAAGGACTCACCAAGTTTAACTGCATATCCACTAACATACCTCCTTGTCATTGGGCGCTGGCCAGTCAGAATCACAAAATGTTGTCAATGTATCAACATGACCTCGTTTCAACAGGACTCCCATTCCTGGTGTAGATTTTAAGTATTTGATCACTCTAATTGCAGCATCCATATGTGACTTCTTAGGCAGTTGCATAAATTAACTTAAAGTCTGCACTGCATAGCTGATATCTGGTCGAGTGACTGTTAGATATAGGAGTTTTCCTATCAACTTTTGATAGCTATTTGCATCTGCCAAAGGATCTTCATTTTCTACTCCAGTGGCTTTGTCATACTCTACTGTGGTGAGCTTTTGGTTGACTTCAAGTGGTGTTAAGGCTGGTTTGGCATCACTTAAGCCCGACTCAGAGATGAGCTCTAAGGTATACTTTCTTTGGTTAAGCAGTATTCCATGATTGGATCTCAATACCTCAATGCCTAAGAAATACCTCAATTCTCCCAAGTCTTTGAGTTTGAATTGCTGATGTAGAGCTGCTTTCGCTTCATCAATCATGTCCTTATTACTTCCAGTCAGTAGCAAATCATCAACATAGATGAGGATCATGACAATATCCTTGCCCGACTTCGTGGTGAACATAGAATAGTCATAAGTACTCTGCATAGAACCTGCTCCCACCAAAGCTTCTGTAAGTTTTAAATTCCATTGCCTTGACGCTTGTTTGAGACCATATAAAGACTTAAGCAAGCTACACACCTTTTGCTCCCCCTACCTTTGGAAACCCTGTGGCAAATCCATGTAGACTTCTTCAAATAGGTCTCCTTGAAGGAAAGCATTAAAGACATCCATTTGGTACAAGGACTAATCCTTTGAGGCTGCAAGGGCTATCACAGATCTAACAATCACCATCTTTGCAACTGGTGAAAAAGTCTCATGATAGTTTAGTCCCTCTTGTTGATTGTATCCCTTTGCCACTAGTCATGCCTTGAATCTTTCTACTTCTGCATTAGCTTGGTACTTTATTTTGTACACCCATTTGGACCCAATAGAAGCTTTGCCTGGTGGTAAGTCAATAACCTCCCAAGTCTTATTATCTACTAATGCTTGTATCTCTTGTTTCATGGCTGTGATCCACCTCTCATCCTTTACAGCTTCCTTGAAGTTATAAGGCTCTTTCAGGACTGAAAACACTGACACATAGCTTCTGTACTTTGAGGACATCTTCTCATAAGACATGAAGTTTGAGATTGGATAGTTGCATTTTGAGGACTTCTGTGGCTGCAATACATAGTCCTTTTTCCATATAGGTGGATTTTTTTACTTTGAGTGACTGTCTAGTTGGTGCATTGGAACTAGACTCAGCATTAATTGGCACGAAGCATAAGCAATCACCCTACCCTCCTGCATCAGAACACATCCAATACCTATCCTCGAGGCATCATAATACACAGTGTAAGAACCTTAAGCTGATGGCAGAACTAACACTGGAGTTGTGGTCAAGGTAGTCTTGAGCCTCTGAAAGCTCTCCTCACACTCATCCGACCGCCTGAATGGAGCACCCTTTTGGGTCAATTTGGTCAAGAGCGATTCAATAAATGTTGTTGTTCTATTTTCTTAAATAGAAAATCATGCTCCCTGAAAGAAACATCCCTGCTAATGAAGAATGTTCTAGTGGTTAGGTCATATAATCTATAACCCTTTTGAGAAGTTGAATACCCCATGTGAACAGCTGTTCTTGCTCTTGCAGCAAACTTATCATCTAGCACCAGATTAGTGGCATAGCATAGACACCCAAATACTCTTAGATATGCTATTGAGGGCTCTCTACCATACAACATTCCATAAGGACTCTTTCCATCCAAGATTCTGGTAGGCAATCTGTTTATTATGTAAATAGCAGTTTGTACGCACTCCCCCCAAAACATATTTGGAACATGGCTTTGAAATTTTAATGTCCTCGCAGTATTCAGTATATGTCTGTTTCCTTTCAGCTACCTCATTCTGCTGGGGTGTATACACACAACTACTTGGTGAATAATACCTTGTGATAACAAGAATTCACTCCACAGTTTGTTGAAAAATTCCTTTTCATTGTCTGTTATCAAGACCTTGACAGAAGTATCAAACTGTGTTTTAACCATGTAAACAAATTGCTTCAGGAAAATAATAGTTTCGTTCTTAAACTGCATCAAGAAAATCCAAGTTGCCCTAGAAAAATCATCTACAACTGTAAGAAAGTAATGCTTTATACCATGAGTGCTCTTCTTATATGGCCCTCATACATCCATGTGAACCAATTTAAAAGCTCTAGTACTCCTTTTTAACTATTAGGGAAGCCAAGTCTATACTGTTTAGATAAAGGGCAAACAATACATTTATTTTGCATATAACTATCTACTTTATTTTGCAAAAAAGAGACATATTGCATAACAGGAACAGAGGCATGGCCCAATCTCTCATGCCACAAGCATGATATTTCACCACTTGATCCTTTCACATCTATATGAGCTGCTAAAAGTCTGACTCCTCTTCCTTTCAGTATATATAAACCTTCATCTTCTTTATCAATCGCCTTCATCCTGCCATTGTAAAGGTCTTGAAACACACATAGTGCAGGTAAAAAGGTGGCAGCACACTTTAGATCTCTAGTTAGCTTGGACAATGACATTAGATTAAACTTGAAATCAGGAACATGTAGAACATTCTCTAGTTTATCAACATATGACAAATATGAACTTCCCACATGTTTAATTTTTGTAGTAACACCATTTGGCAATGTTGCTTTATCTTGTGTCCTGTCATCTATTCTTCTTACATCACTTATTAAATCTAAAGTAGATAATATGTGATGTGTTGCTCCTGAATCTACAATCCAATCATCATTCCTTTTGTTTGAAACATGCACACTGGAAGATAATGCAGTAATTATACCTGCAACAGTTGCTTGATTTTGAGTCTTAATGTCACTTGGTGGTGAGTCTTTGCTGAGCAAGTCTAGGATCTGTTGGTACTGTGCTTATGTGAAAAAATGATCTCCTCCTTTAGACTGTGATGCTACTGATGCTCCTTGTGAGCCTTGAGCCACATATCCTTCTTCATGATTCACAGAACCTTCCACATGATTTGCAGCAGTTAGTATCCCTTTAGGTTGAAATCCTTTCCTTCTTCTGAAATCTTCAGGGTACCCTACGATCTTGTAGCAATTTTCTTTTGTATGTCCTCTCATACGACAATGTTCACATTGCAGATATTGTTTTCTTCCACGAAAACCTTGACCTCTCCCTGCTTGCATAGCTAATGGATCTGTCTTATGACCTATAATTCCACCTCATGCGCATTGTTGACTATCATCCTGTGTTATAAGTGCATATGCCTGATTAAGGGGTGGTTCAGTGGTTTTCATTAAAATTTGCCTACGAGCCTGATCGTATGTATCATTTAGTCCATCTAGGAACTGCATAACTCTTTGTTGTTGTAAATGAGTCATCTGCTCTTTAGATTTTGGACAACCACAGTTCGGAGATGGTACTAATGCATCATACTCTGCCCACAGCTCCTTCAACTTGGTAAAATACACAGCTACATAATCCGCTCCTTGAGATAATCGCGAAATTGCTCTGTGTAATTGAAAGATACGCACTCGATTCACCTTATCAAATCGCTCCTGTAGGTCTTCCCAAACTGCATGTGCATCTGATGCATAAATGATCCCACTAAGCAGATCCTTCGAAACAGAGTTCATAATCCAGCTGTGCACTATCGCATTACAAGTTTCCCATTCCTCATGGAGATTCTCCTCGAACGACACCTTGGCACAAGCTCCTGTTACAAACCCTAGCTTCTACTTAGCTTTGAGAGCAAGACGCATCGATCTTCTCCACAGTCCATAGTTTTCCGAACCTGTGAGCTGAATTGGAATTAGAACCAATCCTGGCGTGTCTGAAGGTTGAAGGAAAAGTGGATGTGTATGATCGATTCTCTCCGTCGCCATTAACGCACCAGTTCGAGCAATTTTTCTCATATTGAAAAAACCCCCAGAGAATTTGAAGTAAAGATTAAGAGAATGAATTGAATAATCAATTAGTTGAAGAAATTATACGGCTTCACAGATCAGTCTCCAAAGCTCTGATACCATGTCCAAATCTTAGCCATTGAAAAGCACTATGAACGTGAAGAGGAAAAAGGGAGAATTGGGAAATTTCCAACTAGCATTTACAACTCCAACAAACTCAGTATATACAAGCTAATTAGAAAAATTAAAAATAATAATAAAGATCCCCCAACTTCTAGTAATTACAATATGGTCCCAATAATAACTAACTACTTCACCTAACTAACTTCCTAACTTCCAATAAAAAGGTATACCAAACAACAAGGATAAGGATGACAATGTAGAAACTGAAACCTAACTGAACACTGACAACATAGAAAACGAACCTGACTAAAAATATTCCTAGAAGGCAAGTCAAAACACAAACCAAAGGATGATTTGTCACAGAATAATTTGTTGACGAGAAGTTTTATGGCGTGCCCTCTTTTTATCTCACAAATTTGTAGATCGATATCTTACACTTTTGGGTCCACAAAATTGTGAGACAAAAAAGAGAAAAATAAATTGTTTCCATGTTGACTAACTTATGGCCTTTGCTTAGACGAAGAAAAACATTTAATGAAAGAATACAAAATCATGATGACATGGAAAATAATGAGTTTAACATTCGTGTTTCCTCTTTCTACAGGGAGCATCAACCACCTGTTATCTTGCATTACATCCACAACAGCGATGGCTAAGGACATGGATTTGGCTAAGAAACTCTGGGATTTTAGTATGGATTTGGTCGAGTAACATCTAACATGTACCAATACAACAGAAAAGTAACTTCGTATTTGTTAGTTTTTTTATCTTATTGGAGATGGATTTCGGGTAATATTCTTACTATATCATTTATTTAGGAGAAATCGAGAGAGGATTAAGAACACATTTATTATACTTGTGAACAAATTCGATGAGAAGAAAAGACCGATTTTCTTTTTTTCTTAAGGTTTATTATTGTATAAATGATAAATAGTCTATTTTAACTTCTAATAGAACTGTAACAACTTGTTTTAATAGAAAGAGCCAATCAATAAACGGAAATGTTAAAATCTCATCTAAGATAATTTCATTTGCTCCACATTATTACAAGTTGGACTAAAGTTGATTTTGAACAATGAGTATCAGGGAAAGTCCATGCATTTGCTTATTTTTATTTTTATCCTTATCCTTTTGAATTTAAATGCATGTCAAAGTGTGCAATATGGATTTGTCGAATCTCCGCAATGACCAGGAAATCCCAAAAGAAAAATACAATGAAAATTCATTGTTGTGTTATGCATTTATTTATTAAGAAAGGGTGGAAAGTCAATTTGTATACGATATTTAGACTTGTTCATTGCATATTTTACTTATTGTTGTCGTTATTAAGCCAACTCAAGTTTACAGTTAGATACTCAATAATTTTTTTTCTTTGAAATTTTTCAAAGAGATTTTTAGTACATTCATCATTAAGTTTGTGATCAATAAAAAATTTAGTTTTTAATACGTAAATCATGTTTAAAGAAAAAACTCAAATAATTAGTCAAGTTGACGCCAGTCTAGTCTACCGTTGACCAAGAAACTAGAGACAATAATTGCACCTACTAGCGGCTTACAATAACCTTAATAGGTAGGTTTGTTATTATAGTGAAAAACATTTAATGACATTATTGTCAGAAATTGTATTTGATATTATAATGCAGAATATACAAAGGACTCTCTATTGGTAAGGCTCACAACTGACTTCCTGCCTTAACCAACTAACTACAACACCTATAAATAGGAGCTGCCACTGGCAGAATACAAGGGGCAATTTACAAAGGGGCAAATACAGTATAATGCCTGTCACTATCATGCATTATCAGCAACCACTTAGTCATATAATGGACCACTTCCACGAAATGGACCCTCATCTGCACTAAGCCATATTGGTTGGAGCACTAAGCCATGTTTTCTGGAGCACTTGGCATATGGAGCACTTCCATGAAGTGGCCCCTCCATTAGCACTTTTGACCCACTGTAGCATGTCTTGCTTACAGATTTGCCCAGCCTTTGTCTTTCCTTGCCTTTGCCTTGCCATTGATCATGCCTCGCACATTGGCTTATGACAATATCTTTGCCACCGCCTTGTCGTCCCACTGATCCATTCACATGCCTGGACAAAACGTTATGCGTCTGCCATTACTGTTGCACATAACCAAGGTTGCGTTGCCATCACTCAAGGAACCTTGTCTAGCTGACCTGCCCAAGTCCGTGCACCTGACTTAAACACACTCTCAGCTTTGTACATTGTTTGTCAATGCCACAAGAACCCATGTCAAGGAGCAACGTACAAACCCTTGACATTGGTTCCACCCGTTATCCGTCATGTCTCAACATTAGGGGCTAACAAACCACCCCCACTGGTTGAACTCGACGTCCTCGTCAAGGCTGACTTCAAGTAGTCCTCTACTTGCTGTTCATATTGCCATAATGTGACTTACTCTTTATTCTTATCGCGTAGCTACGTTAACAATGGCAACTTGTTTGATGCATTTGGTGATTTTTAGTAGGGAGATCACATGTTGTTGATGCACATTTACAACTAATGAGGGAAAGAATAGAAAAAGTGAGGATCAAAGAAAGATTGGAAAAATCTTTGATGTGAGCTGGGATACTGCATGCGATTAAGCTTACAAAAAGCTTAAAGGTGTGTTTTTCAGAAAATAAATCTTACATGCTACTTTTCACGTGCCTCCATTCTTCGAGACAAATATATACTCCCTCACTTCACTTTTACTTGTTTACTATTGACTTTGCACACCCATTAAAAAATAATAAATAAAGTGCATAATTTACCATGATACCCATATTAATTGGTGTATGTCTTAATGAATTTAAAAAATAATTTGGAATGAGTAATTAATGCTAAGAAAAAAATAAAAAAAATAAATTATTTATCTCTTGATATGCGAAAAATGACAAGTAAAAATGAAAAATTATTTTTAGAATACTTGACAACTAAAAGTGAACGGAGGGAGTATATTTTTTGGAGTGAATGTTTGGGCATTCCTTTTTGCACATCAAGAAAGTCTTGGTTTGCGGTCTGAAGCCCAATCATAGCTTTGGCTGAGGGTCCATTGTTTATCCGAAAATTTGTACAGTTGAATTTGTTCGAGGTTTCTAGACAAATGGATTGATCTGGTCCAAAGAAGTGATGAATTAATCAATTTGGATGGGAACTACTTAGCTCAAACTGCAGATGGAACTGTTGATCTAATGAGCCCGAGGACAGAATCTCCGGGCACAATAATGATTAGATCAACAAGCTAGAGAGAGAAAAATAGTATCAAGATGCTGTATTGAAATGTATTCTTTGATGTCCAAAAAATTGTCCTTACAATGGGCTTTGAGCCTATTATTTATAACTCAATGGGCGTAATGGTCGGGCCCACCACTAATGAAAGTTATTGAAATGCAATAATGGAAACCTAACGGTAAACATAAATGCTCAAAACTCTGTAACGAGCCATTACTCTTTAATGTTGTGGAATATTCTTTATTAAATTCCACCGGGCACAACGTGCTTAATGCCTTTATGAACTTGCCTTTCTCGGTGACATACATGGTAGCTGTGCCTGGCTTTCCGTCCTTCTGGCTTTGGTTCTACGTGTCCCCTTCTTTGGTGGCCACGTGTCGTAGCATATTTTACCCAATATAGATAGCCCCCCTGCTTTCTGGTGACATAACTTTGTGTTACCGGAAAGTTGGTGAAATCCTCTTTCGGAGGGAATTACTATAATTCCTTTTGGAGGTTACTGACGGTTGATTAGACGCATGTCTCTCCGCATTTAATTCCCCAAACATGCATCTTCTTATGATTTAGCACGCCTTTTGCCAATTATCGAGGTAACCTTAGCCAAGTATTTAGCCGCTCAAAACTCCACTCATACGTATCAACTTCCCTTTCCTTTGGGTCTCAAAATTGCTTGAACTTCCGATTTGCATCCCTGTTCTTCATCCCTTCTCTAATTTCCTTACAACACAAAATCGTTTCTTCCCCTTTTCTAATGGCATCTTCATCTAAACGTACCGGTTCTTCGAAGAGCAAGAACAAAAATGAGGATTCTGTTCCTCCAACAATAAGTTCCATAATCCCAAGATGGCTCAATACTTCAAAAGATTCTGAAGAGAAAATTTCCACTGAAAACCCTCGTTCATGGGCGCTTAGCAGATACCCATCATCCATTCATCCTACCAGTATTCCTACTGTGAAGGAAGATTGCAGCTGCTAGGAATTGGACATTATTGCTCCTGATTTGTCAGAGCGAGTGACTCTCCCCATGGAAGGTTTTACATATTTTTACACGTACCCCTTTACTTTGGGTGCGTTTTCATTGAATGGAGAGCTTGATACTGTGATAGAGGAATTTTTTCTCAGTTATCGAGTGTGTTTGGCATAGGTAAGTCGTTCTGTGTGAAGGACGGGCACCTTCATTCGACGCTTATGCCTGGAAACCAATGAAGAGCTAACATTGGCTCATATAGTGAACCTGTACTCCCCCAAGATCTTCCGCGGGGGAATGATAAACCTCTGCAAGCGTGGTCACCATGATAAACCTTTGCAAACATGGCCACCACACTTTGATATCTAGCATGGATGATGACAACGACCGAGAGTGGATGGAATGATTCGTTGTAGTAGCCTCTGGCAACATTAATCCTTTTCGGTTGCTTGAAACTGCTCTCGTAAGTCCCTTTTGATGCGTTTTTCTCCTCCTAAACATTCTTTCATGCATGTATAAGCACTGATCCTTTTTCTCCCGTATGTCTCAGCGATTCGATGGATCCCACCGATGGTAGAAGGCGTTGACCGGTGGGTTCATAAGATCTTGGACATCACCACGCCTGAAATCCACTTGTAGAAAGAGCTGTCCATTAAATATGGATGGAAGGCGAAAAATCATGGTAACTTAATTTTCCCTCGCTTTAGCTTCTGTATATGAGGAATTTGGTTGAACCCTTCTAATTTGCTAATGATTCATTAAATTAGGTCTACATGCAGGTTCGGTTGAGATCCCCGGTGAGGATGCTTTGGTGACCCTACTGACGCGACGAGGCTGCTTCAAGAGGCACTTACTCGAACTGGTGCCTTCGCGTCCGCTTAGGGCGCAAGCGTGTCTTTACAGAGCCCCCGGCCAGATAAAAAACAACTGAAAAGAAGGCGTTCCTCTGCGTCCGGGGAAAAGAAAAAGAGGGCAAAGGTTGATGCTCCCGAGTCATCCCTGGTGGCGACGAGGGCTGGTCCTCCTTCCGGGCCAGTCATTGACACTGTGAGGATCGATGGTTTATGAAGAAATCTAGTGATGAAAGAGCTTATTTACATAGAAGACAACGATCCTTGTCCTCTCAACAGGGTGCTCAACGTGTTGATGCAGTCACATCCACCGAGGATGATGTCTCGGCACTTTGGGGGGAGTTTGATTTGGTGGTAAATGCCAACTCCCGTTCTCAGCCCCCAATTGTTGTGCCCGGTACTGTGAGCCAGAGTATCGAGTCTTTGCCTTCTTCGGTTGGCGAGCACCCAACAGCCAGTGCTGCCTTCGAGGCCGCTGTTTCCCGTTCTTCCCCTTTATCAGCTTTATCACCACCTTCTCCGCCACCAACAACTGCTACATCATTCCCATTTCCATCCACGCTTCCAACAACAACATCATCTCCAACGACCACATCTGACCGTTTTGAAGGCGTTCCTCTTCCTCAGTCCCCTGTTCATGGGAATTTTAGGAAAAATTATGATGGCCTTTCTAAAGATCCTCAGAAGAGGAGGAGTGTTACCCTTTTGGTCTCTACCGGGTTCAACCTTCTTTCCCGTCCGGTGGAGCTTGCAAATAATCTGAAGCCCTTGGCTTCAGAGAAGGATTAGGAAAAGATTCAGACACAGAGTGTTTGTTGAACAATGCCATGCATAATGCTGCAGCGGTATGTTTCTTTCTTTCTCTACTATTTTTTCCAGTTTCTAAATGAGTGCATTTTAAGTTTTACCTGTTCTTATCTTGCATGCCAATTTTATTGCTTCCGAGGACCTACAAAGGTTAATACGTGAGAAGGAGGAGCTCTCTTCTGAACAGGATCAACTTTTGGCAGAACGAGACCAGACTGATCTTCGCCTCTTGGAATTGGAAACCAGGGACACTGAGGCCGTTATTTTGGAAGCCCGTTTGCAGCTAAGTGAGCAGGAAGTGGTAACCCTCAGCCAAGAAGTTGGGCTGCTAAAGGCCGGTTTTGATGAAGTCAAGGTTAAATGGGCTGAGGTCCAGGATTCCTTTCTTGCTGCCAATGATCGTGAGGCTACTGTTGCCGAAAAGGTAAATAATTTAGAAGCAGCCTTGAATTCTAAGGCCGAAGAGCTTACTGCCGCAGGGGCAAGATATGCCCGGTTGGAGAAGTATAAGAAAACTATCGAGCACAACAGGTTCTATAGTTCGACTGTCCATGACCTTGATGTTAGTCTCTGATCTGCAAGGTCCGCCCCGAATAATCTTTCTGTCGAGATCACTCAACTCAAAGATGAACTCAGGCACCGAGAGGCTTCTACCGTTGTTGAAAACATCTTACGCCACGTACAACATGAGGAGAAAAACCTTGGAAGGAGCCAAAACTGGCATTATTGATATTGATGTTGAAATTGCTAAGGCACGCAACCTTGAGTTGGCTGCAAAGAAAGGACTCCCAACGCGGTCTGATGCTCCAGGTTCTTCCGATTCTTGTTCCGAGATTTTGGACACTGAAGAGAAATCGGAAGGCGATGATGCCGAAGATCAAGCTGGGGAAGATGTTGAGCCATCGGTTGAACCGTCTACTGTTCCCGGGGATATGGATACTTCTCTTCCTCCCTATTCTGGTGATGATGTAGCTTAGCTTTTTCTTTCTCTGTTTTGTATTTCTTTTGGCACATTCTTGTAAATAAATACATTTTTTTTCTCAAATGTTTGATCGAGTCTTACTTTTGCTTGAATATTTATGCATTTTTTCCTGTATGTGGTCTCAGATGCATTTTCTTCGATGCACTTCTGTCTCCGACAATTATCCTTTTTACATGAGGGTTTCAATAAGTATTTGCGCAAGTTTTGCTTCTGCGTCTTTTTCATATGTGGCTTCGGGTGTATTTTTCCCCGATAACATTTTTGGTTTCGAACATATATTCTTCCGTAACCAACCCTTTAACATGAGGTTTTTCATAAGTATTTGCGCAAGTTTGGTTTCTGCATCTTTTTCATATGTGGCTTCGGGTGTATTTTTCCAAGATAGTTTTTTTGGTTCTGGGCTTATATTCTTCCGGAACCAACCCTTTAACATGAGGGTTTTTATAAGAGAGTGTGTGCTCTTGAAGAGGACAACTCCTATTCATTACGGCACTAACATTTGAATACTTGTTTAACTTTCAAATGATAAAATTAGCTCATCTTTCAGACAAGAAACAAGATAAAATCAAAAGGATTTCATTTCATTCCTTCTGTTTTCATAGTTTACATAGGCGTTCTGTGCAATCCCCGATCCCGATGACGTGTGGCATTCAATGTTGCCTTGCTGAATTTTTGTTCCCGGTTGACGTGGAATTCAGTGTTACCTTGCCGGATTTTCATTCCCGGTGGACGTGGCATTCAGTGCTGCCTTGCCGGATTTTTATTCCCGGTTAACATGGCATTTAGTGTTACCTTGTCCTCATATCATTCTCCCCAGTGTTCGAATGCGAAGAATGCAAATCGGAATACTGGAAGTCTTGTGTCTTCGAAGATACCACCGATGAATCGCTAGGTAATCCTTCGTTCGACAACATATCTTGATTCCCATTAGTAATCTATGCTATCGAGTGAAAGAAAACCTAACAGCCCTCTAGTGGTTTGTGCTCGTGAACGATCGTGTAACTTTTATTCGGTAGCAAACTTTACTTCCCGGTGGGAATTTGCTATCGAAGAAAAGATTACATTATCGTCCCCGAGTGAAAATTTGTTTGTTTGACTTGTCACCGAAGGTCTTATCAATGCTGTCTTCGTAATATGCTTTTCCATTTCTTTCATTTGTCTACTGTTTGTCAGCAGAAATATGTTTTGAGGTGAGACACGTTCAAGTTGCTGGGTAACTTGCCTCCGTTGCGGTTTTCCAACTCGTATGACCCCTTACCAGTGGTAGCTGAAACCCGGTAAAGGCCTTCCCATGTAAAGGCTAATTTGCCCGCGTTGAGTTCTCGGGTGTTCTAAGTCACCTTCCTCAATACCAAGTCTCCCACTTTGAAATAACGGAGGTTGGCTCTTTGATTGTAATATCACTCCATTCTCTGCTTTTGAGCTGCCATTCTGACATGTGCCAAGTCCTTGCGTTCTTCAAGCAGTTCCAATTTGATTAGCGTTGCCTCGTTGTTTGACTCTTCGTTTGCTTGAAAATACCTTAAGGATGGTTCCTCTACTTTCACCGGTATCAAAGCTTCTGCGCCGTACACAAGGGAAAAAGGGATTTCTCCTGTGCTTGACTTGGCCATTGTTCGGTAGGCCCATAGTACCCTAGGTAATTCTTTGGACCAATGGCCTTTTGATGCTTCTAACATTTTCTTTAGGTTTTGCACAATTATTTTGTTTGTTGACTATGCTTGGCCATCTGCGCTCGGATGGTAAGTGAAGAGGTAATCCTTTTTATCTTCAAATATTCAAGGAATTTTGTAACTTTTGCACCGATAAATTGTGGCCCGTTGTCGCATGCAATCTCTTTCAGTATTCCGAACCTGCAAATTATGTTTTCCCACAGGAAGCCGACCACTTCGCGTTCTCCGATCTTTTGATAAGGACCTACTTCCACCCATTTTGAAAAATAGTCAGTCAAAATTAAAAGAAACCTTACCTTTCCAGGAGCTGGTGGTAGTGGTCCAACGATGTCCATTCCCCATTTCATGAACGGCCATGGGGACAGAACTGAATGCAGGGATTCCACCGATTGATGTTCTAGTGATGCGTGGCATTGGTACTTATCACATTTTCATACAAAGGTTTTGAAATCTTGTTCCATACAGGGCCAATAATATCCTGCTTGGACTAACTTCAGCACCGGAGAATCTGTGCCCGAGTGGTTGCCGCATATCCCTTCATGGACTTCTCTCATGACATAATTGGCTTCTGATGCACCTAAGCACCAGGCCAACGGGCCTTGAAAGGATTTTATGTAGAATTGGTCTTTCTTGAAGCTATATCGTGCAGCTTTGGCATACAATGCTCTCGATGCTTTGGTGTCTTTGGGCAACTTTCCATGCTCGAGTTAATCAATTATCTCGTTTCTCCAGTCCCAGACTAGATTAGTTGAATTTACCTCGTAGTAACCATCTGTGTTCAAGGCTGAGTTCATCAGTTGTACTACCGCACCTGATTCCGGTCCTCAGATTTCTGTTGATGATCCTAGATTTGCTAATGCATCCTCTTCCGCATTTTCTTCCCTCGAGGATGTGGGTCATTGACCACTCTCGGAATTGTGACAATAAATCATGGACCTTTACTACGTATTGTTGCATACGTTCATATTTGGTGTCAAAATTTCCGTAGACCTGATTTACCACAAACTGTGAATCACATTTGATTTTGTCGGCTTCGGATTCGAGCCCCTGGGCCAATTCGAGTAGTTGCAATCAAAGCTTCGTACTCTTCTTCATTGTTAGTTAAAGGAATCATTCTGATATATTGCCTTAAGGTTTCCCCCGTAGGCGTGATCAAGACTATGCCGAGCCCGAACCCTTTCACGTTTGAAGATTCGTCTGTGAACAAGGTCCAAACTCCCGATGTCGGTTCCGACACCATTATTTCCTCTTTGGCAGACAGGGGCAATAGTCCCGGGATGGAATCGGCCACGAAGTTAGCGAGGATGTGTGATTTAATCGATGTCCTCGCTTTATACTCTATGTCGAACTCGCTCATTTGAACGACCCATTTGGCCAATCTACCTGAGATCTCGGGCTCATGGAGTATATTCCTTAAAGTAAATGTAGTTACCATGGCTATCGAGTGGCATTGGAAGTAGGGACTTAGCTTCCGAACGACAACTACGAGAGCTAAGGCCAGGTTTTCCAGATGCGGGTAGCGAGTTTCTTATTTTTGAGCAGTGCGAAGAAGCGATGACACGAAGGGCTTGACAAGTATTCCTTCAAGGCTTGTTGACACTTCAGTGTCCATTCGAAATTATTTTTCTTTTTGAGCAATGCGAAGAAGTGATGACACTTTTCCGATGATTGGGAAAAGAACCTGCTCAAAGCGGCTAATCTGCCTGTGAGTCTCTGGACTTCCTTTACGTTGAATAGTATATTCTGGATATCCTCTATCGCTTTGATTTTGTCGGCATTTACCTCAATCCCCCTTTGTGAGACTAGGAATTCTAAGAACTTACGTGAACCGACCCCGAACGCACACTTCTCGGGGTTAAGCTTCATATTATGCTTCCTCAGTATGTCAAAAGTTTCTTGCATATGCTTCAGGTGATCACCTGCATTCAAAGACTTAACGAGCATATCATCTATATATACTTCCATAGTCTTTCCTATTTGTTTTTATAAACATTTTATTCATTAGATGTTGGTAAGTGGCTCCGGTGTTTTTAAGCCTGAAGGTGTCACGACCCAAAATTTAACTAGTCGTGATGGCACCTAACCCAACCAGCTAGGTAAGCCAACTTTCAACTATTCAATTCCAATAATAATTATTTAAGAAATTTAAGTAAATAAAGATCTTAAACTTATATATTTCCCAAGAACTGGTAGTACAAATCATGAGCTTTCTAAGAATAGAGTTTACAAAGCGAAAATGAAATAAATACATAGTCTTTTTGAAAAGTACATAAACAGAGTTTTACAGATCTAATGCTACCACGAGCAAGATACAACTGCAACCGGGATGCAGGTACATCTTCAATCCAGCTCCAATCGAACACAACAATATCAAAAGCCAACATCTGCACGCAAGGTGCAGAAGTGTAGTATGAGTACAACCGACCCCATGTACTCAATAAGTAACAAACCTAACCTTAGGTTGAAAGTAGTGACAAGCTTGTACCAAGGTCAGGTCCCAAATTCAATAACCAACAATAGTTCATAACAACATAAAACAAGTAATACCAGAAGTAACTCAACAATCAAATGCTCAACAAAATATGATTTCTGAAAATAGTTCTACCTTTCAAGTACTTCAATGAAACCCAAATCGTTTACCAGAGTTACCAAAATTATGAATAAGTTTGAAAACAATAATTTTCCCAAATATCATTTCCATAATAAATAAGATGCTTCATTTTCTTTCCAGATAACAAGTGTAAAACAAATGCATCACTATGCCCATCTGTCAACATGTGTGAGAAATCATGAATGATGTGATACCGTACAACATGAGAAAAAATGCATCTCTATGCATATATGTCATTTGTGCATGTCAATGCAATGTATCTCAGAGATAAACTCGTGTACTCACACTCTCAGAGTACTAAATCTCATTGTCTCGCATTCTCTCTCACTATGCTCAAGGCTCAGCACACTCAATCACTCAGTGTTGTACA
This sequence comes from Nicotiana tabacum, assembly GCF_000715075.1. Classification (NCBI taxonomy): domain Eukaryota; kingdom Viridiplantae; phylum Streptophyta; class Magnoliopsida; order Solanales; family Solanaceae; genus Nicotiana; species Nicotiana tabacum. Next base: position 66,159,506 of record NC_134083.1, on the reverse strand, counting down.
ATACATGCTGCGGCGTGCAACCCGATCCATATATGACCTTAAGGCACGTTGCGGCGTGCAACCCGATCTACATATATATAGTCGATTGCGCTCACTGGGGGTGTGCAGACTCCAGATGGTCTCCTTCAGCCCAAGCGCCATATTGCTGTGGCGTGCAGCCCGTTCCAATATTGTTGCGGCGTGCAACACGGTCCAATAGTATATATATATAGCCCAAAGGCTTGTTGCGGTGTGCAACCCGATTCATTTAAAATATAATCAATATCATATGCTGCGTCGTGCAACTCGATCACAAAATGTTACTCACTCACGGGCTCACAATGCCATGAAACTAGCCCGACAATAATGATATGATGTATCAATAAACAACAACTGAGACTGAGATATGATATGAATGCATGAATATGACTGAGTACAATATATCAATGAAATCAGTGAGATAACAGCAAGGAACGACCACTATGGGTCCTAGCAATATCAACATAAAGCCTAAACATGATATTTAACATGATTGATAGCTTAACTGCTTTATCACATGGTGAAAACATGGATATCAACAAGTAGGACCACTATACAGTGCTATGGGGACAACATAGTCTCAATTTACATGGTGCACGCCCACACGCCCATTACTAGCATGTGCGTCACCTCAACACAAATCACATAACACGTATTTCGGGGTTTCATTCCCTCATAACTAAGATTAGAAGAGTTACTTACCTCGAACAAGCCAATATTAATGTTGAGCAAGGCAGGCGATGCTCCAAAGATGCCATCCCACGCGTTCTGACCTCTGAACGGCTCAAAACTAACCAAAAACAACTCAAATCTGTCTCCAAATGTCCCGAATCTTGCCACAAGCAGTTCAATACAATCAATATAGGCTAAAGGAATTAATTCCACAAGAACTTATAGCCAAAATCCGAAATCGAACCAAACCCGACCCTCGGGCCCACGTCTCAAAATTCGAAAAAGTCACAAATACGAAAGCTCATTCACTCACGAGCCCAACCATACCAAATTCATCAAAATCCGACACCAATTGGTCATTCAAATCCTCAATACCAACTCTCCAAATCCCTAGCCTCAAATCCCCAATTTACACCTAAAAAACACACCATCTAGGTGGGAAATCAGTGGAGAAACATAATTATTGAAGAAAAATGAAGACAAGGAACTTACCTCAAGAATCCTGCTTGAAAAGCCCTCTCAAAATCTCTAACATCCGAGCTCAAAATGATGAAATGAAGCCAAAAATCTTGGACCCCGCTAATATAGGTTCTGCCGAGGCACTTCCTCACCTGCGGAGCCTAGGCTCACACATGCGCGCCCACTTGTGCGAAAAATCTGGGTGCACCTGCGAAAATGACTAATTCCGGGTGCCTCCGCTCCTGCGACCCATGGTCCGCATTTGCGCTATCGCTGGTGCTGAGAAACCATCGCACCTGCGATCCCTGTTGGTCTCCACCTTTTCCGCAACTGCGCTCAACCTGCCGCACCTACGACATCACATATGCGGTCCCCTCTCCGCAGGTGCGGTCACACCAGCAGCTCTCAGACTTCAGCAAGTTCTCAAATCACATTCCAAGTCTGTTAATCACTCGAAATCCACCTGAGCCCCCCCGGGACCTCAACGAAACATACCAACAAGTCTTATAACATCATACGAACTTAATAGAATCTTCAAATCACCTCCAACAATATCGAAAACACGAATTACATACGGATTCAAGCCTAAGAAAATTCAAATTTTCCAAATTCTACAAATGACGCCAAAACCTATTAAATCACGTCCGATTGATCTCAAAATTTGCACACAAGTCACATTCGACGTTCCAGACCTGCTCCAACTTCCGGAATCGGAATTCGACCCCGATATCAAAAAGTCCACTCCCGGTCAAACTTTCCAAATTTCAACTTTTGCCATTTCGAGCCAAATTCAACCACGGACCTCCAAATCAAAATACGGACGCGCTCCTAGGTCCAAAATCACCCAACGGAGCTAACGTGACCATCAAAATTCCAATCCGAGGTCAAATATTAAAAAGTCAAACTTGGTGAACTCTCCCAATTTAAAGCTTAAATAATGAATTCTTTCTTCCAATTCGATTCCGAATAACCTGAAAGTCAAAACCGATGATTCACACAAGTCAAAATACATCATACGTAGCTACTCATGCCCTCAAACAACCAAGCGATTTGTAAAGGCTCAAAACGACCGGTCGGGTCGTTACATCCTCCCTCACTTAAACATACGTTCGTCCTCGAACGTGCCAAGAGTTGTTCCAAAAGCCATCAAATCGCCGTGTAACCTTACCATGCACATACCCGGGGGTAATCTCATGTTACCCTATTCTATATAGGCCCGACAACACAGCATAACTATAGTTTCTTAATTCAACCTAGCCTATAAACCTTAGAATCCAATTTCCAACATCCGGAATTTCTATAAGATCAGAATCTCACATCTACACACTGTATAAGTCTGCACAAGTTATAACAAGCCTTCACCATAACCCAAGATGTAATCACATGATGTACCACATAACTTATACTCATAGCGATAATTTCAAATCACAGTAGCTGCTCAAAACAACCCAATATTGGTAATAAACCTCATATAAAACAAAACTTCGTTCTAAAACCTTCGTACCTGCCGATGATGAAAGAAACACGCAAAACTCATAACCATTCATCAGATCAACCAGCCATGGAATTCCATTTCATTCGACAAGAACTATAGCAAATTCTAAGCCGACTTTCGATATTATCCTTCCAAACATGCTGTAATCAATTTCGATAATATCCATTCTAGGTTCAATGATCTCATCTCATCCAACACGACCACTCTAGTGACATGCCACATCAATACAATCGGATGCCATAACCTGTGCAATCCGTGCACCAATAAACAACCTTCAAAATATACTCAAATCATAGAAAACTGATTCAGACGGCAGAACTGTCCTGCGAGCTCAACAAATACCACCACAATGCAATTCTAAGAACCTATCACACACCGTAGAACCAAAACACACGAATCTAACACAAGGGATCATATCTCAGCATAACTCTGCTGCAATACGTGACCCCATCCAAACACTGGTCAATATGAAATACCTTAGCCACCATGCTCAAAATCAATAACCATGCAAAATTCGACATCAAGTACCCAAGGTGCATTATCGTAACCCCGGAGAGCAAATAGCACAATACCACAATCCGGAAAGAATATAGCCAACGTGCAAACAATCACGCACTACTCAAATACTCATCTCGCTCAAATTCCGCTATAAAGCCCAAATAGAACCACACCGTGTGTGCATATAACCCACGAATCGCAACCCCTTGCAGCATAGAAGAGTAACTCACAGATCATTTCAAAACACGAATAAAATCAACAACAACCAAATGGCACAACCCTCAATAATAGCAGTACGGAGCCAACTAATCTGACTCGACGTAGAATACCCATCCTAGTTGGGCCTACCAATGGGCCCCCAAATCAACTCTGGGCACCCACACATGGATAAATAACCCTTCGAAAGCCGACATGACTGAATCATAACAAAAACTATGGTCTAGCTAGCTTCGGCCATGACTTCACAGTCCACAACCATGAAAACAACCTGCTCTTGAGAACTCCATTCTCCAAATCCATAGAACACACGAATCCCATATCTAATCCCAACTCCACCATCAGAATGTCTAACACATCTCTCATACACGATCATCCCACGAGAAATACATCTAAAATTCTTCCGTGCCACATGGCAAAATTTGATTATCAGCAGTCGATCAACCAAGAGAGTGTCGTAATACTAATGAAGTGCCCATAAATCAAAACACATTGCCCCTTCTGAAATGTATACTCTCATCAGGCCATACTGATTAGTAATATCATTTGCCTAGTCATCTGAAACCGTTCATGTTGCCTACAAAATTATGTCCTTCCCTTCAAAACTGAACTGTGACCTTGCACAAGCAAATCTCAATCCCACGCAATACACCGTGTCTACCATGCCATCCTGCGAAAGGTACAAGAATCTTATAATCAACTCTGAGTAACAAAAATAATACATACTCGATTAGTCAACAACCTTCCATTTGATCTCATCCTCGAGAAAAATTCTAATACGCAACATATTCCTCACGCCGGTAGGAAATATACTCCTCGAACCGTGGTAAAAACCATTAAGAACTCCTTGTAACCCATTTGCACATAACCAAGCTATCAAAACCAAATCTCTCTAACTCAACCCAGCCACGCTGGTCGCCAAAACCCAAGAGCATTGCCACGAAACACCTGTGGAGACTAGCCACATCATAGGTACTTAAAGAACCGACTATATCCATTATTGTGCTGATCCAACCTACTACCACACTGTCCTATTTATCCAAGTCCCTTCCAAATTGCCTTCAAATTGATACTTCTCCTTGCTTGAACACCACGATCCTTAACCAAAATTCACCACACAAGAGACCCTAGTATAAAACCACAATGCCCTAAGGCCCATAAGTCACTGACTCCTCTCTTAAGCACCCCAAAGCACCACAACTGCGCCACCCACTCTAAGAAGACCTTATGTTAACCTAAAACGGTTTCCTTCACCTTCTTGATGCTGAAATGCATAATCCACAACGGTATAAAAATTCCCAAGTCTCGAAACCATCCAATGTAACTCTCAGTTTCTAGCCATATACAAATCTTGAAAATTTCAAATCGCTACATATAAATCCTGAATCCATTAGAACCATTCTCGAGAGTCATCCACTCTACTCAAATATCAATTAAACAAACCAAACAGACCGAACGACATGCACCCCATTAGCATACCAACACCCAAAGGAGTAACCCACACTCCTAAGCAACTGAGCAGATTCCTACTCCATGTACACTACACCCTTCACGAATAACCACTCAATTATTTTATGATTCACTTATACCCATAGAGTATAATACAACCTGCATCCCGAATTTCCTTTACTTGAGTCATCCTCGATCTCGACCTCTGCAAGTCATAACTGATTCATCAGTCCAATACAACACATCCAAACTCAAATTGCACAATTATCATTTACTGGTAAAGGAGAACTCTCTACAAAACATCATAGGGATCACACAACCTCAAAACACCTTGCAGGAGATAACCCACCGGCTTGCCTCAAGCTGACATTTCTCTATACTCTCCCACAGTCACGACTACTATGCAATCACTTAATTTTCTCGATTCTGAACTCATCAACAAGACATGAGAATCTACTTCACTCCATAACTAAACAACATGAGAGATCCCTCAACACACCCATAATTCGAGACCATATGCCAAATCAAGACATAAATCAGACACCCCATAGTCCTTACTACATCTCAAGTAAACTCTTCTCGTCACATTCGAACAATCTAAACACATCTTGCAGTTACATCATACTCACCACATAGTCATCCAATCATAAATTCCACTAATAGGGACACCAACGGACTTATATATCCCAAAAGCACGTGCTCAGACAATCGAAATCTCCATGCCCAAGCTACCGTCAAAACCCGACCTCAAGTCCTCCAGACTGGCCCATCATCAGCATGCCAAAATCACATCTCGCACCTCAACCATGGAATCACAAGCCACAAACGCACATCTGATACCGAGCTCTCATATGCGCATAGGAATGCGTGAAAGAAATTCAAAGGGCTACACTTCAAGCTGAATCAATGTCGCACGATTAGGAAAGGAAGATGGGAATTATATCCTAAATGTACTGTAGCCTCTCAAAGATAGGTATGTACGTCATCATACCGATCTGCAAGACTCTACTAGACACTTGCTCATGACTTGTAGAACCTATGAATCTAGAGCTGTGATACCACCTTGTCACGATCCAAAATCCAACTAGTCGTGATCGCACCTAACCCAACCCGCTTGGTAAGCCAACTTTCAACTATTGAATTCCAATAATAAATATTTAAGCAATTTAAGTAAATAAAGATCTTAATCTTATACATTTCCCAAGAATTGGTAGTACAAATCATGATCTTCTAAGAATAGAGTTTACAAAGCGAAAATAAAATAAATACATAGTCTATTTGAAAAGTACATAAATAGAGTCTTACAAATCTAACGCTACCACGAACAAGAGACAGATGCAACCGGGATGGAGGTACATCTTCAATCCAGCTCCCATCGAACACAGCAACATCAATAACCAACATCTGCATGCAAGGTGCAGAAGTGTAGTATGAGTACAACCGACCCCATGTACTCAATAAGTAACAAACCTAACCTTAGGTTGAAAGTAGTGACGAGCTTGTACCAAGGTCAGGTCCCAAATTCAATAACCAACAATAGTTCATAACAACATAAAACAAGTAATACCAGAAGTAACTCAACAATCAAATGCTCAACAAAATATGATTTCTGAAAATAGTTCTACCTTTCAAGTACTTCAATGAAACCTAAATCGTTTACCAGAGTTACCAAAAATATGAATAAGTTTGAAAATAATAATTTTTCCAAATATCGTTTCCATAATAAATAATATGCTTCATTTTCTTTCCAGATAACAAGTGTAAAACAAATGCATCACTATGCCCATCTGTCAACATGTGTGAGAAATCATGAATGATGTGATACCGTACAACATGAGAAAAAATGCATCTCTATGCATATATGTCATTTGTGCATGTCAATGCAATGTATCTCAGAGATAAACTCGTGTACTCACACTCTCAGAGTACTAAATCTCATTGTCTCGCATTCTCTCTCACTATGCTCAAGGCTCAGCACACTCAATCACTCAGTGTTGTACAATACATGCTGCGGCGTGCAACCCGATCCATATATGATCTTAAGGCCCGTTGCGGCGTGCAACCCGATCTACATATATATAGTCGATTGCGCTCACTGGGGGTGTGCAGACTCCAGATGGTCTCCTTCAGCCCAAGCGCCATATTGCTGTGGCGTGCAGCCCGTTCCAATATTGTTGCGGCGTGCAACACGGTCCAATAGTATATATATATATAGCCCAAAGGCTTGTTGCGGTGTGCAACCCCTGGGCCAATAAATCATGGACCTTTACTACGTATTGTTGCATACGTTCATATTTGGTGTCAAAATTTTCGTAGACCTGATTTACCACAAACTGTGAATCACATTTGATTTTGTCGGCTTCGGATTCGAGCCCCTGGGCCAATTCGAGTAGCTGCAATCAAAGCTTCGTACTCTTCTTCATTGTTAGTTAAAGGAATCATTCTGATATATTGCCTTAAGGTTTCCCCCGTAGGCGTGATCAAGACTATGCCGAGCCCGTACCCTTTCACGTTTGAAGATTCGTCTGTGAACAAGGTCCAAACTCCCGATGTCGGTTCCGACACCATTATTTCCTCTTTGGCAGACATGGGCAATAGTCCCGGGATGGAATCGGCCACGAAGTTAGCGAGGATGTGTGATTTAATCGATGTCCTCGATTTATACTCTATGTCGAACTCGCTCATTTGAACGACCCATTTGGCCAATCTACCTGAGATCTCGGGCTCATGGAGTATCTACCATGGCTATCGAGTGGCATTGGAAGTAGGGACTTAGCTTCCGAACGACAACTACGAGAGCTAAGGCCAGGTTTTCCAGATGCAGGTAGCGAGTTTCTTCTTTTTGAGCAGTGCGAAGAAGCGATGACACGAAGGGATTGACAAGTATTCCTTCAAGGCTTGTTGACACTTCAGTGTCCATTCGAAATTATTTTTCTTTTTGAGCAATGCGAAGAAGTGATGACACTTTTCCGATGATTGGGAAAAGAACCTGCTCAAAGCGGCTAATCTGCCTGTGAGTCTCTGGACTTCCTTTACGTTGAATAGTATATTCTGGATATCCTCTATCGCTTTGATTTTGTCGGCATTTACCTCAATCCCCCTTTGTGAGACTAGGAATTCTAAGAACTTACGTGAACCGACCCCGAACGCACACTTCTCGGGGTTAAGCTTCATATTATGCTTCCTCAGTATGTCAAAAGTTTCTTGCATATGCTTCAGGTGATCACCTGCATTCAAAGACTTAACGAGCATATCATCTATATATACTTCCATAGTCTTTCCTATTTGTTTTTATAAACATTTTATTCATTAGATGTTGGTAAGTGGCTCCGGTGTTTTTAAGCCTGAAGGTGTCACGACCCAAAATTTAACTAGTCGTGATGGCACCTAACCCAACCTGCTAGGTAAGCCAACTTTTAACTATTCAATTCCAATAATAATTATTTAAGAAATTTAAGTAAATAAAGATCTTAAACTTATATATTTCCCAAGAACTGGTAGTACAAATCATGAGCTTTCTAAGAATAGAGTTTACAAAGCGAAAATGAAATAAATATATAGTCTTTTTGAAAAGTACATAAACAGAGTTTTACAGATCTAATGCTACCACGAGCAAGATACAACTGCAACCGGGATGCAGGTACATCTTCAATCCAGCTCCAATCGAACACAACAATATCAAAAGCTAACATCTGCACACAAGGTGCAGAAGTGTAGTATGAGTACAACCGACCCCATGTACTCAATAAGTAACAAACCTAACCTTAGGTTGAAAGTAGTGACGAGCTTGTACCAAGGTCAGGTCCCAAATTCAATAACAAACAATAGTTCATAACAACATAAAACAAGTAATACCAGAAGTAACTCAACAATCAAATGCTCAACAAAATATGATTTCTGAAAATAGTTCTACCTTTCAAGTACTTCAATGAAACCCAAATCGTTTACCAGAGTTACCAAAATTATGAATAAGTTTGAAAACAATAATTTTCCCAAATATCATTTCCATAATAAATAAGATGCTTCATTTTCTTTCCAGATAACAAGTGTAAAACAAATGCATCACTATGCCTATCTGTCAACATGTGTGAGAAATCATGAATGATGTGATACCGTACTACATGAGGAGAAATACATTTCTATGTCTGTATGTCATTTGTGCATGTCAATGCAATGTATCTCAGAGATAAACTCATGTACTCACACTCTTAGAGTACTAAATATCATTGTCTCGCATTCTCTCTCACTATGCTCAAGGCTCAGCACACTCAATCACTCAATGCTGTACAATACCTGCTACGACGTGCAACCCGATCCATATATGACCATAAGGCTCGTTGCGGTGTGCAACCCGATCCATATATATGTATAGTCGACTGCGCTCACTTGGGGTGTGCAGATTCCGGAGGGTCTCCTTCAGCCCAAGCGCCATATTGCTATGGCGTGCAGCCCGATCCAATATTATTGCGGCGTGCAACCCGATCTAATAATATATATATATATATATATATATATATATATATATATATATATATATATATATATATATATGTATATATATATATATATATATATATATATATAGGCCCGAAGGCTTGTTGCGGCGTGCAACCCGATCCATATAAAATATAATCAATATCATATGCTGCGGCGTTCAACCAGATCCCAAAATATTATTCTCACTCAGTCATCAATCTCTCCAGTCTCTCTCACGGGCTCACAATACCATGAAACTAGACCGACAACAATGATATGATGTATCAATAAACAACAAATGAGAATGAGATATGATATGAATGTATGAATATGACTGAGTACAATATATCAATGAAATCAGTGAGATGACAGCAAGTAACGATCACTATGGGTCCTAGCAATATCAGCATAAAGCCCAGACATGATATTTAGCATGATTGATAGCTTAACTACTATATCACATGGTGAAAACACGGATATCAATAAGTAGGACCACTATGCAGTGCCATGGGGACAACAAAGTCTCAATTTACATGGTGCACGCCCACATGCCCGTCACCTAGCATGTGCGTCACCTTAACACAAATCACATAACACGTATTTCGGGGTTTCATACTCTCAGCACTAAGATTAAAAGAGTTACTTACCTCGAACAAGCCAATGTCAATGTTGAGCAAGCCAAGCGATGCTCCAAAGATGCCATCTCGTGCGTTCCGACCTCTGAACGGCTCAAAACTAACCAAAAACAACTCAAATCTGTCTCCAAATGTCCCGAATCTAGCCACAAGCAGTTCAATACAATCAATATAGGCTAAAGGAATTAATTCCACAAGAAAAATACGAAATTATAGCCAAAATCTGAAATCGGCCGAAACCCGACCCCCGGTCCCACATCTCGAAATCCGACAAAAGTCACAAAATCTGAAAGCTCATTCACTCACGAGCCCAACCATACCAAATTCATCAAAATCTGACACCAATTGGTCATTCAAATCCTCAAAACCAACTCTCCAAATTCCTAGCCTCAAATCCCCAATTTACACCTCAAATACACACCATCTAGGTGGGAAGTCAATGGGAAAACATAATTATTAAAGAAAAATGAAGACAAGGAACTTACCTCAAGAATCCCACTTGAAAAGCCCTCTCAAAATCTCTAAACTCCAAGCTCAAAATGATGAAATAAAGCCAAAAATCTCAGACCCCATTGATATAGGTTCTGCCTAGGCACTTCCACACCTGCGGAGCCAGGGCTCACACATGCGCGCCCGCTGGTGTGAAAAATCTTGGCGCACCTGAGAAAATGACTAACTCCGGCTGCCTCCACTCCTGCGACCCATGGTCCGAGTCTACGCTATCGCAGGTGCGAAGAAATCATCGCACCTTCGACCCCTGCTGGTCTCCACCCTTTCCACACATGTTCTCAACCTTCTGCACCTGCGGCATCGCATCTGCAGTCCCCTCTCCGCAGGTGTGGTCACACCAGCAGCTCTCAGACTTCATCAAGTTCTCAAATCACATTCCAAGTCCGTTAACCACCCGAAATCAACCCGAGCCCCCCTCCCCCCCGGGACCTCAACCAAGCATACCAACAAGTCTTATAACATCATACGAACTTAATCGAATCTTTAAATCACCCCCAACAACATCGAAAACACGTATTACACACGGATTCAAGCCTAAGAAACTTCAAAATTTCCAAATTCTACAAATGACACCAAAACCTATCAAATCACGTCTGATTGACCTCAAATTTTGCACACAAGTCACATTCGAAGTTATGGACCTGCTCCAACTTCCAGAATCCGAATCCAACCACGATATCAAAATGTCCACTCCTGGTCAATCTTTCCAAATTTCTAGTTCCGCCATTTCGAGCCAAATTCAACCACGGATCTCCAAATCACAATCCGGACGCGCTCCTAAGTCCAAAATCACCCAACAGAGCTAACAAAACCATCAAAATTCCAATCCGAGGTCAAATTATAAAAAGTCAAACTTGGTCAACTCTCCCAATTTAAAGCTTCAACAATAAACTTCTTTCTTCAAATTCGATTCTGAATAACCTGAAAGTCAAAATTGATGATTCACACAAGTAAAAATACATCATACAGAGCTACTCATACCCTCAAACATTCGAGCGAAGTGTAAATACTCAAAACGACCGGTCGGGTCGTTATAGAAGGGCATTACGTTATAACAATATATGCCAAAATTCATTATAGGTTCATTTTGATTTGATTATACCCAGATTAGGCATCGAGGAAACTCATTAACTCATTCCCGGCTGTGGCATCAATCATTTGATCTATATTTGGCAATGGGAATAATTCCTTTGGACATGCCTCATTAAGATCCTTATAATCTACGCACATGCGAAATTTTTTATTTTTCTTAGGAACCACTACTACATTAGCTAGCCAATCTGGATATCTTACCTCTCTGATCGAACCAATCTCAAGTAAACGTGTTACCTCTTCTCTGACTAATTTATTCCTTGCTTCTACAATAGGGTGATTCTTTTGTCTTACCGGCGGTATGCTTGGATCCAAGATTAACTTATGCACTACTATCTCTGTCTGGATTCTTGTCATATCCTTGTGCGACCATGCAAAGCTATCAACGTTAATTTTATAGAATTCTATAAAAGCAGACCTGAGCTCTAGGTGTAGTCCTGTTCCCAAATTGAATTGTCTTTCTAGAAATTCTCCGAACAGTGCAACTTGCTCCAGTTATTCTGCCGTGGACTTCATTGCGTCAGTTTCCTCCGGTACTTGAAAATACCTTGGTATATGATAGTGTTCCAACTCCTCTATCTCTGGGGAAATTCCCTATGGTTTGGGGGCGGAAGCCGGTCCCGGTAACTTCTATGTCGTAGGTTCCTTTCCTTTGCTTTGGGAGACAGATATCGCATTCATTTCTCTTGCGGCCGATTGATCACCTCTTATCTGTTTGATCCCATCGGGTGTGGGAAATGTCAGCAATTAGTGGTACGTCGAAGGCATATCTTTCATCTGGTGCAGCGATGGTCTTTGTTACGCCCACGGCATACGTGAGGAGTAAAATTTCCCCTTGGGTTGTCACGCTTGCGAGGTTGAATCTAGCAAGGAGCTTTGTTGTCGGGATGTTTCTCCCAGTGAGTTTAGCTTGATCCGGACTCTCCATTGTATGATATTAGCGGAACTTCCTCGATCCACTAAAACACGTTTAATTTTAAAATTTAACACATTTAAAGAAATTACCAGTGCGTCATTATTCGGCAGTAGTAATCTGTCCGCATCTTCATCCGTGAACGTGATATCATCCTCCCGGGGCATCTTACTATGGGTTGTTGATACTTTTGTCTTCTTTGTGGCCGAGAAGGTGATTCCATTAATCTCATCCCCCCACCCCTCGAAGATTATGCTGATCATTTTACGTGAAGGTCACTCTCCTTCTTTTGAGGTTTGCGTATCGTCCCTGTCCTGGACATAGTTGTTTTTGGCCCGGTCACTTAATAATTCTCTGAGGTGAACATTCTTTAATAGCGTTGCCACTTCTTCCCGGAGGTGTCGGCAACCCCCAGTCCAGTGGCCATTAGTGTGGTGGTATTTGCACCATAAATTTAGGCCCCTCTGGCTGGGATCGAACCTCATAGGTATCGAGAATCGTGCCTATATGATATCTCTCATGGCCGACACTAAGTCTACCACGCTGACGTTAAAGTTATACTCTGATAACTTTGGATAAGGAGAACCTCGAGGTCCAGAGGTTTCTCTATGCTGCAACAATCTGTTGTTCCGCCAACGATCGATCCTTCTGTTGAAAGTGAACTTGTCTGACATCCGGACGCCCTTGTCATGACCTTTCGTCCGCACATAGGATAAAAATCGGCCTATTGAAGTCCACCTATCCGAGTCAACATCATCTTTCATTTTTCCTTTATTCTTCTTCCGTCTATTTGCCGATGATGGAAAGTCAACCTGATCATCTTCGATCATTATTTTTGAGTTGTGCCGGTTGTGGACATACGCCCAAGTTGTTGCTTGAAACTCCAGGAGACTTTCCTTCAGCTTCCGAAAAGCGTCCGAACTTCTCGAGTTTAAACCCTTAGTGAATGCTTCAGCTGCCCATTCATCTGGGACAACTGGTAACAACATACTTTCCTTCTAGAACCGGCTAACGAATCTCCATAATAAATCGGAATCTCCCTGCACGCTCCTAGATATGTCGTCCTTTCGGGCTTGTACCTTTCTAGTACCGGTGTGGGCCTTATGAAATGTTCGGGCAATAACGAGTACCACGTCAAGACTCCCCTCGTGAGAGTCTCAAACAAATTTCTTTAGTAGCATAAACTCAATTTCGTGAGGAGCCCCTTTACCGACGTTGTGTAAGTGGTAATGTGCTCATGTGGATATGAAGTTTCGTCACATTTATGCACTTTAGGCATTCTACCGCTTAGGGATTAGTTCTGGGGCCGCACTCGGCTTGTACGATAATTGAATATACTTCTTCGAGTTCGGACCTTTCAATACCGGTTGTGCACCCGGGATCTGATCCATGCGGGCATTAAATTCCTTCATGAACCGCAAAAGTTCTTCCTTAAATGGGTCGTTGTCGTTGTTGAGGTCAGATCTACTCCCCCCAGCCCCGTCGGAGCCAACTTCACCCCTGGAGTGTTGTTATCAATTCTCTGCGCTGTTTGATTTACAGGAACGACTTGAGGAATTGTATCTCGCCTATTCGCATTATTTGAAGAACCTGACAATGCCTGCTTTAGTTTCGTCATAACCTAATCCTGTCGTGTAAAGATGGATTAGAATGATTTCCTGTTGCTCTTGCAGGATCCTCACTGCATCCGCCACACATCCTTCGTCAACATCATTAGGAGTCTCCTCTCGTACTTGTCTAGGGTATCTCTCGTCATATACCGGTGTAGCGTCATCCCTCTCATTGCGAGTGTCGCTGATTGAGTCCTCTAAATGAGGATATCCCCCTTTAAATTAAGGGTTGTGGGTGTTGTTAACGGTATTGATTGCCATTTTTCTGTGATATTTTTGCCAAGATAGAAAACGATCAAAGCTTGTGAATGGAGAGAAAGCAATGACCAATTTAATCGCACGACTGTCTAAGACCACGGTGGGTGCCAAACCGTTTACCCAAAAATTGGTACAGTTAAATTTGTTCGAGGTTTCTAGATAGATGGATTGATCTGGTCCAAAGAAGTGATGAATTAATCAATTTGGATGGGAACTACTTAGCTCAAAATGCAGATGGAACTGTAGATTTGATGAGCCCGAGGATAGAATCTCTGGGCACAATAATGATTAGATCAACAAGCTAGAGAGAGAAAACTAGTATCAAGATGTTGTATTGGAATGTATTCTTTAATGTCCAAAAATTGTCCTTACAATGGGCATTGAGCCTATTATTTATAGCTCAATGAGTGTAATGGTCGGGCCCACCACTAATGAAAATTATTGAAATGCAATAATGGAAACCTAACGGTAAACATAAATGCTCAAAACTCTGTAACGAGCCGTTACTCTTTAATGCTGTGGAATATTCTTCATTAAATGCCACCGGGCATAACGTGCTTAATGCCTTTATGAACTTGGCTTTCTCGGTGACATACGGGGTAGCTGTGCTTGGCTTTCCGTCCTCCCGACTTTGGTTCCACGTGTCCCTTTCTTTGGTGGCCATGTGCCGTAGCATATTTTACCCAATACATCCATGCCATTCAATTAAACTCTAAAAATTTGAGTGACCTTTATTTCGACCAGGAAGATGGAGTTGAAATAACTGCAAATTCACTTCATCTCGGAGAAATCACAACCAACATTTTTAGTCATATGCGTGTTGTTGATGGTAATAGCAAGATTCTAGTTTCGTCCTTTTTCTATATAGTAGTTGGTGTCTAATTAATATGAGTGGTAAGGGTGGTACATTAGCTACATTCTTTATGTCGCCTCTAGTGTTATCCATATCACTAATGCATGGCATAATAAGCAAAAGTCAGTCACGTTTTGATTTGTACATTTATGTTGCATCATTAATTAGCTCTTTTTTCCCCTTCTACAAATGACAAATTACTCCGTAAGTTCTTTCTTTTTTCTTACTTTGTCCCCCCCCCCCCCCAAAGCTGAGGTGAAGAGGAGTGGGGAGGGGATTGTTGAGAACATGACTCTGAATTCGAGGGAAGGGGATTGGATTTGAACCTTTATATTAAGTCTAGTGGTCGTTATTGAGCCACTAGGCTTGTCTCAGTGCTGACTCGCATAGCCTTGTGAACGGGGGAGGATTTAAGGGAGCGGAAGGGTGTTCACCCGAACCCCCTTCGTCGAAAAAGTACACTGTATATATAAGGTAAAATCTATTTTTTATCTCTATATATTATGTTTTAAATCCTCTTGACACAACCCAAAAGTATAGTTTAATGGTCTATGAGGGTTCAAATCTCTATTCCCACTAGCTACAATATTTATTTTTGAACCCCCTTAGCGGTAATTCTACATCCGTCACTGACTATCTTTCTTCTCTGTTATCAGTATGCAGTCCACAATTTCTCTAACTCTCTGCTTGTAATCCCAATTATTCTCACGGAACAACCGAGCTGTTTCCGGGTTTGCAGAAGAATTCGGGTTTGGCTCACATGGCAATAACTGAATGGATGCAAGCAAGTGTGGCTCTAGGATAAGGCAAATGAAGCTATTGCCTTGGGCCCCCAAATATTTTAAGCCCAAAAAATATAAAGTAATACTATATCATTATATAATATATGTAATTTATATTTATACAATTATTGATAAAATATTTTAAATTTTAATATTTTTAAAAAAATTGGTAGAGGTAGGATTGAATGTGTTAATAGGATAAAACTGTTCCGTCACTAAATTATACCTTCTCTTCAATTCTATTTTTCTTTATTTCTTTTTTCATATTTTTCACTATTTTACTTCCTAATTTCAAATCAAATTCTCTAAATTAGCTATTCTTTTTTGTTACATTTGATTGATCTACACATCAGAAAATAAGTTCTTTTGTGTCTCATCTTTTTTAACTAAGAAATTCTCGAGACAAGTGTCGTAAGGTTTCAAATACAATGGATAATAAGCTCAACCCCTTTTTACCATTTGTACTTAATGCTATATTTTTGTATAGGAGAGAGTTCAATACCATATCACGTGCGCCTAACCCATACATTATACATTGCTTTCTCACCTCTAGATCAAAGCCATGTAGACTTTTTTTGTCTCAATATTATATGAATTTTATGAAAAAAATTTCAGGGTCTTTCAATATATTTTCGTTTTAAGCCACCAGTTCTGATGGCCACCCTGATTAATGTTCAATAATTATTTATAGATTACTACCCCATTAACGTTTTGTTCAACCAACTTCATTCACATTTGGTAACTAAATAACATATTCATTGATTGTTGTCTTATCTTAATTGAAACTGTATAAAATTTGATTCAGAATGTCGGGGGTGGACAAGTGGCTCAAGTAGGAGACTAGTAAAGCTTTTATTTAGGTCCCCAAAATTTTTCAATAAAGGATTTCATGATCTTATTTCAAGTTAGACAATATTAAAGTTTGCGAAAAAGAAAAGTACAAAAATCCTTGGAAAGAAAGAAAGATTGTCTACTCTGTAACTAAAAATATTTTAGAACTTTGAATTAAATTACTTAAATCTGCATATTAGTAAATATATATTTTTACAACAGTATCAAAGGTAACATATTGAAAATACATGTCTACCGTTAGTATAAATAATAATATTACTTTATGAAGTTAAAAGGTTGATCATTTAGGAATGTTATACTAAAAAATAACAAGTATGAAAAAAATGACAACACTAACTTTTTTCTACATATGTATTGTACTAATAAAAAAAAAGTATAAGGTCTCTTACTAAAATTTGATTTTAGGCCACTAATTTAATGGAGCCGCCCTTGGATGCAAGTATACCTGCAAAAAAATAGTCAATGTTGGAAGAAGGCGAAATACATTATAGCAACTCGGGCGGGTTGGATTATAAGGAAACGGGTGGGTTTTACTTTTGTTTACTCCATAAGATACACATATGGTTAGAAAATGCCATCTCTCATCTGTTAGCTTTAAGGGCATATTTGAACCAAAAATAAAATACTAAGGGTACTTGGCCCTTTTCCATTTTAAGAGACTAAGTGCACACGTCTGGTAGCAAAATTTTAGGACACTTTTGAAATGATTCACCAAGTCCTTTGCTAATCGAGCAACTATTCAAATAACATGTAAAATGCATCGAAACCACCAGAAAGTTAACAGTGAAAAGAAAAATAAGGAAGCAATACCTTATTATCTCTAAGCAAAGCTTGGATCCAGAATGCTCTTCTCAAGTAACTGATTAGTATATAAAACCAATAATTCTTTGTGCACTTTCTCTAGCATAAACCTCTTTTTTACAAACCCTTTAACAGATACAATGATTTTAAGAACTAAAAGGGTAACAGATACAATGATTTTAAGAGCTAAAAGGGTATCAAATTCTATAAGTGACATTATTTTTTTTAAAAGGGATTTTCTCAAAAATCGCCACTTGACATAAATCTTGGTGTGCCTAGTCACTATTTCAAAAATAATTTCCCTTCGGAACACATTTGACTCCGAAACTGAGTTGTACTAGAAATTCTGAGTAAGCGAGTTCATTTGACTCGGGAGAAGGTGTTAGGCATTGTTAGAGTCCTATGAAAGTACTCGAATTGGAGGCACAACACACAGAAAGAAAACAAAACACAAAAAAAAGGTTCGAGGTTGTCCCCTCTTAGATAAAGGTAAAATAAAAGAAAAGAAAAAGAAAAGAAGGTACCAAAAGTCTTAAACTATCCTACACTATGTTTCTTCCCCGGTGTCCGTCAAGGCCTCTAATTACATGATACCACGGGGCATTTCCTTAAATAAAATATTTACAAACTCTTCGGGGCATCTCCTCATAAAAACTAAAGGGGTAACCTCTTACCTCAAAGCTGAAAATAAAATATCCTAATATTTGCTTACTCTGTGTTGACGACATAAGCATGCTCCTAGCGATTAAAGTGAAAATAAAACATAACTAAATAAATAAAAATCCATTTCAGATTTTCATTTCTTGTATTTGACCAAAACCCATTTCCTAAGCATGTGAGCAAGTTAATATCTAATGGGTTCGGCCTTTTCCCCCAACTCCCACGGCTTAACAGGCATTCAAGATACAATCATATTTAACATATGTGATATCCCAAACAAGTAAACATTCAAACAAGCAAATCAAATAGGAGAGCAAAAAGAAGAAAGGACAGTAAGGAAATAAAACAAAGAAAAGTGAATTCAAAACATGATTAGAGCTATAAGTCCGTCAAGACTAAAATTTAACTTTACCAAAGATATAAACCAAAGGTCATAAAGATTCTGAGATTGGTTTCATGCAAGAATCACATGAAAAATCAACCTCATTGTGGGTAAAAAAAGTGAAATATAACTTGCCAACTATAACTATAAAATATGGATATTATAATATCACTTCAAACAATAAAAAGCTCACTAATCCAACTTTGAATTATCACACAATTGCAACAAGATAAGACATTCATGCTTTAAACTTCATGTAGGCAAACCAAGACAAATAATTGTCGCATGCTAAATTCCAAAGCACAGAAACTGAATCAACCCAAACGTCGAATCAAGAAACTTGTTCTTGATGTTTTGATGGTCGACATCATAGATTAAAATGGAGATATTCAAATCTTTTCAAATAGCAAAATCTCTAGTAACGCAGAAGATCAACTAAGTGTCAATCTTAACAACATAGAAAATAAGAGAACATGACAATGAACACCACACACTTTCACGTTAGAAGCAAACGACTGAAAGTATTTACTCATGTTATGTTATTTTGGGAATAAGCCCCCTAGAGAAATAATATTCACAGTAATAAAAGCGGAATAATAACGTAGCACTGAGATACGGTAATTAACAAGAATAAAAGAGTGACAACGACACCAAGATTTTTACGTGAAAAATCCTTTTGAATAAGGGAAAAACCACGGCCCCGAGACGAGCAACTGGTTTCACTATAGCAAGGAATTTTATACTTTGTAGGTCCGAGTAAAATACTCCAAAGACTACTACAATACTCAAAAGAAATAACCCTTTTTTGATATTCCCACCTCACTACAATATCGCTCACTCTCTATTTTTCTCATAGACTATTTACTTACACCTTGTCTGTGAAGTCTCACTCTTTCTTTTTCTCTTTGTTGGGGTATAGAGATGAGAGCCGAAGCTCTCCTTTTATAGGAGAGCCTCACTCTCTCACGTCTACTATATTTGACATTTTCCTCTCTACAGATTTGCAAATCACATAAGTGCCTACCATATTTGACAATTTTTCTTTCTGCAGATTTGCAAATCACATAAGTGCCTACCATATTTGATATTTTTCTTTCCATTTCTTCTTCATTATGGGGATGGACCCCACAATATTTCCCTCCAGACCCATTCACCTGAAGGAGGTAACACCAGACTTCTAGCTTGAGTGCATGCCGACAAGTTCTTTGCACAATTCGAACTTGTCTCTTGGTACCACCTTGGTCAGCATATCTGCGGGATTCTCACTTGTAGAAATCTTCAAGACTTTTAGAGATTCATTCTCTACCATTTTTCGAATCTAGTGATATCTCATGTCGATGTGTTTGGTCCTTGCATGGTACATGGAGTTCTTGCTAAGGTCTATTGCACTTTGACTGTCACAATAGACGACATACTCCTTCTAATACAATCCAAGCTCTTGAAGGAACCGTCTCAACCATATCATCTCCTTGCCAGCTTCAGTTGCGGAAATATACTCTGCTTCAGTTGTAGAGAGTGCGACACTTTTGCAACCTCGACTGCCATGATATAGCCTCCCTGAAAATGGAAACAAATATCCAGTAGTAAATTTTCTGTTATCAATGTCAACTGTCATATCAGCATCTGTATAGCCTTTCAAGGTTGGATCAGATCCTCCAAAGCACAAACAATCTCCCGTGGTACCTCTCAGGTTCCTAAGTATCTACTTGACTGCTTCCCAGTGTTCTTTTCCAGGATTTTCAAGAAAAATGCTGACAACACCAACTGCGTGAGCAATATGAGGTCTAGTGCACTCCATTGAATACATCAAACTTCCGATGGCAAAGGAACAAGGAACCTTGGTCATGCTTTCCTTTTCCTCCATTGTTGTAGGACACATCTTCTTGCTTAACTTCATATGACTAGCAAGAGGTGGGCTGACTGGCTTAGCATTCTTCATGTTGAAGCGTTCCAGTACACGTTCAATGTACTTCTCCTAAGACAGCCACAACTTTCTGCTTGTTCGCTCTCGAACTATCTTCATACCCAGAATTTGTTGTGCTGGCCCAATTCCTTCATATAAAATGACTTGGACAAATCTCCCTTCAACTTTGCGATCAGCCCCTTATTTTTTCCTACAATTAACATGTCATCCACATACAACAACAAAATAATAAATTTGTTGTCAGAAAACTTTTTGAAGTATAAACATGGATAAGAATATGTCTTTGTGTAAGTTTGACTTTTCATGAATGAGTCAAACTTCTTGTACCACTGTCTTGGTGTTTGATTCAATCCCTGAAGACTCTTAATCAGTTTGCACACCATGTGTTTCCTTTCAGCTACTTCAATTCCTTCTGGTTGATCCATATAGATCTCCTCTTCCAAATCTTCGTGAAGAAATGCAGTTTTCACATCCAACTGCTCCACTTCAAGATCTAGGTTAGCTGCTAAGCTCAAAATTATTCGAATAGAAGTCATTTTGACAATAGGTGAAAATATTTCGTCAAAATCAATACCTTTATTCTTTTCGAAGCCTTTTATCACCGATCGAGCTTTGTATCTGACCAGCTTGCCATTTCTATCTTTCTTGAGTTTAAAGACCCCTTTGTATTTGAGTGTTCTTTTCCCTTTGGAAGTTAAACCAGCTTGTACGTGACATGTTTTGTAGAGATTTCATCTCCTCTTACATGGCTTTCATCCACTAGTTCTTTTCTGGATAAGACAACACCTCCTTAAGACTTTCTGGCTCCCTTTCATCACTGATGAGGACATACTCTGTGTAAGGGTACTTGCATGACTCTACCCTTGGCCTCTCTGATCTCCTCAGATATTGAGGTTGTTCTTCTTCCTGAGTGGGGTACTCCACTTGCTTGACATCATCATCAAGTTTCTCCCCCTGCTCAATAACCTCACCAGGTTGCTCCTCCTGCTCACCAATCTCGTCGGTCCTACTTTCTGCACTTGTGGGATTGTTAGAAGTAGAAGGAATAGTAAAAAGGTTAGGAATTATACCATTCTTGGCCTTCTCTAGCATATCATCAGTAGTTCCAACTTCACTTTCCCGGAAGAATACATCTTTGCTTCTGATGACCTTCTTCTTTACAGGATCCCACATTTGTATCCGAACTCTTCATCTTTATATTCGATGAATATGCAGGGAATAGATTTATCATCCAGTTTTGTTCTCTGCTCCTTTGGTACATGTGCAAAAGCTCTACGGCCAAACACCTTCAGATGTGAGTAGGACACCTCCTTGTTGATCAAAACTCTCTATGAGATGTCAAATGCCAACTGAACTGATGGACTCCTATTAATCAGGTAACATGTTGTCTGAACTACTTCACCCCAGAATGACTTAGGCAGTTTAGTCATTCTGAGCATGCTTCTCACCTTCTCCATAATGGTGCGGTTCATCCTTTCGGCTACGCCATTGTGTTATGGGGTTCTAGGAATTATCTTTTCATGTCTGATCCCATGGCCCGAACAGTACTTTTCAAATTCCCTTGAAGTGTACTCACCTCCATTGTCACTTTGGAGATGCTTTAGCTTTTGGCATGTCTCCCTTTCCACCATAGTATGAAACTTTTAGAAAACTTGAAACACCTGATCTTGAATTTTCAAAATATAAACTCATAATTTTCGTGAAGCATCATCAATAAAAGTAACAAAATATTTGTTACCGTCCATCGATTTAATTTCCATTGGACCACAAACATTAGAATATACCAAATCAAGTATATTCAATTTTCTTTCAGACGATGTCTGAAATGAGACTCTATGTTGTTTACTAAATAAGCGGTAGTTACAAGGTATTACCATTGTACCTTTGACATAAGAATTGAGTGATTTCCTCACAAGAATATGCAATCCCTTATCGCTAATATGACTCATCCTTTTATGCCACAAATCTGCAGAAATCTCATCTTGTGACGCGTTCAATTCACCTTGGCATATTTCTGCATTTGTCCTGTACAACGTGCCACGAGAAACTCCCTTTGCAATAACCAATGATACCTTGGTGAGTCTCCACTTTTTATTTGCAAAGTAGTTCTCGTATCCATCTCGGTCTAAAATAATTCCTGAGATCAAGTTCTTCCACAAATCAATTATATATTGCACGTCCTTTAGAACCAATGTGCATATGACATTTGTCTTGATACAAATGTCACCAATCCCCGCAATCTTTGAGTAACTTGTGTTGCCCATTCTTACAGTGCCAAAATCACCTGCTACATATTTGCAAAAAAGATCTCTTACCGGTGTGGCATGGTAAGATGTTACTGTATCAACCACCCATTCCGACTCTGGATCTGATAAGTGCATGCATTCATCTTCCTCATTTATAAAGAGGACAATATTATCATTGTTTTGTACCATGACGGTTGTGTTGTCGTCATTCTTCTGGCCACTGCTTTCACCTTTGCCCTTCCTTGGATTTGGGAAATCTCTTTTGAAGTGACCTGGTTGATCACAATTGTAGCAATTTCTGGCTCTTGATTTGGATCGATTCTTAGACTTCCCACGAGCTCCGGATCTACCATAGTTGCTCGAACTCCTTTGATAACTCCTGCCTCTACCTTTTGTGATGAGATCTTGTCCTTGATTTTCAGGCTTCTTTCTCATCTTCTCATTGAGTAGAAGAGCCGATGTGACATCTTTCAACTCAATGGTAGTCTTACCGTACAGGATGATTGTTGCCAAATTATCATACGAAGATGGCAACGAGTTCAATAGTAATATGGCTTTATCTTCTTCCTCGATTTTCACTTCGAGATTGACGATCTGTGTGATTAGTCCGTTAAATACATTTAAATGTGACAAAATATCTGTACATTTACCCATGTGTAAGGCGTATAGGTGCTTCTTCAGGTACAATTTGTTTATCAGCATTTTGGACATGTATAGGCTTTTCATCCTTGTCCAAATACCACGTATGATGTCTTCATCAATGATGTTATTTACCACATCATCTGATAAGTGCAACCTGATTGCACTAGCAGCCCTTTCATCCAAGTTAGCCCAATCCTGAGTTTATATGGTATCAGGCTTTTTGGCATCAACATCTAGTACCTTGTGTAATCCTTGTTGGATGAGCAGATCTCTCATCCTTCTTTGGTATGTTGAGAAATCTTTATCTCCGTTGAATTTTACTATCTCGTACTTTACTCCGGATATTTTTTTTTCACCGAGTATAGTACTACCGATAGTGAATAGTACTTCTGTGAGCGAGCAGAACCCGTGCTCTGATACCAGTTGTTGGGAATAAAACCCTTACAGAAATAATATTCACAGTAATATAAGCGGAATAATAACGTAGCACCGAGATACGATAATTAACAAGAATTTTGGTGTCGTTGTCACTCTTTTATTCTTGTTAATTACCGTATCTCGGTGCTACGTTGTTATTCAAATAGAAATATTTTTGAATAAGCATTTATTATACCGTATCCAACGTGGAAAATTCATTTGAATAAGCATTTATTATAACGTAGCACCAAGATACGGTAATTAACAAGTGTTTGACACTTTTCTTTCCTTTTCTTCTTCGTTACAGGGATAGACCCCACATTATCTACTAAATGCTTTTGCAATCGAATGCAAGTTCTACATAAAATAGAAATTCAAACTCTTTAGTCTCACTTAACACATTAAACACAAATTTAACTAAAGGAAATTGGAAGACAACAGCCAGAAGACATATACTGCACCAAGAGAAATCAATCAATCGACACACACTATCACTGCAAAATCAACCTCTATCTCTTAATGGCTCTTTTGAAGCTTGGTTCCTAATAATCCATACTAAGTGAAGGAAAGGAAATGAACCTGTCAAAGCAAACGTTTCTTCCTCTATCTCTTAATGGCTCTTTTGAAGCTTGATTCCTAATAATCCATATTAAGTTAAGGAAAGGAAATGAACCTGTCAAAGCAAACGTTTCTTCCTCTATCTCTTAATGGCTCTTTTGAAGCTTGATTCCTAATAATCCATATTAAGTTAAGGAAAGGAAATGAACCTGTTAAAGCAAACGTTTTTTCCTCTATCAGCAGAAGAAATAGGCAATTCTAAAATTCGGAGAAGCAGCAGTACAAAGGATAAGCAGAGACCGCGAACCAATAGCAAATTTCGAACGGCGCCGGAGAACTCGAAATTTGAACACCTCAGAAAAATCGAGAAAATGAAAAGAAGAAAACAGAATTTTTCGTTTTGTATTTTACTTGTTTTTCTGGAATCAAAAACTGCTCAAAATTCAAAGAAAAGGAACTTTTCAAACTTCCAGTTTCTTCTGGCTTTCTCTCCTTTTTATCCAATGATCCGAAAAATTGGAAAGAGCCCCAATATATATAGCTACTAGTATACGTGCTTGCACTTCGCGCGATATATGAAAAAAGTAAAGTATAGTTTCATGTAATATCATAATTTTTATTTAAAAAATCAATCTGTACTAAGCAAACATTTTTCATGTTCTTCTACCACCATATGTGAAATTTATCAGCGGAATATGTAAATTTGAGTAAAAGAAATAGAAAATTTTAAAAAAAATGAAGGAGAGAAAAATATAATGTAAAGAACAGGTCAACAGGGATGTACACTTGAGATGCCTCCCTCCCGTTTGTTAATCTTCTTAGTATGAATTATTGACACTCAGAGGTGGATTCATGATTTGAGGTTTATGGGTGCCTACTGTAATTTCAAATTAATATGCAATAATAACTGGGTCTACACAAGAGTTACTGGGTTCTCGAAAACCCGTATTCAATGCTCTAGGTCCGCCCCTGTTGACACTTATATTTCATAAGATTGATATGTAATTTTCATTTCTCTAAACAAAAATTGTAAAAAGGAAAGGAAATACTAATGGGTAAAGGAGAAAAAGAAAAAGAACAATCAAATAAATTTTGTTCTCTAAGGCATTTTCTTTTTCTTTTCTTTCCATTCTTTTGTATATCTCCGGCCTATTTTCTCACTGTTCTAATCCCCGTCCAAAATTCCCAACTCTGTCACAATTATGTTAAGAGTGCATTTGTGTGTGTGGTTTTGTTAGCTCAATTTGATTGTTAGGCACAACTCTAAACTAAAAACATATCAAATCTCAATAATTTAGTGTTTCTCTCAGCAAATATTGACATTTAGGGCAAAACAATAAATTATTCACGAAATGAACAAATAACTGTATCTAAAGACATAAAGACATAAATGAGTAACTGTATTAAAATGCGTGAAAATGCAAAAAGATAAGAATGGAAAAGTCATATATGCGGCTTTGATAAACAGAAGTTCAAAGAATATGGCCAGTTAACAGTCATTTATTAGAGTACATTTTTCTTAGTTGTGACAAAAAAAGGTAATAGCAAGGAGTAAACTTGATGCTTAAAATATTATACTATTTTAGAAGCTCACAAATCGTTACTACGCTTTTATTAGCAAACAAATATATATATATATATATAAATGAACAAATAAAGATATCGGAAGAAATAAAGACATAAATGAGTAGCTGTATTAAAATACGTGAAAAGGTGAAAAGATAAGAATGAAAAAGTCATATATGCGGCTCTAATAAACAGGAGCTCAAAGAATATGGCCAGTTAATAGTTATTTATTAGCATATATTTTTTTTAGTTGCGACAAAAAGAGATAATAGCAAGGAGTAAACTTGATGCTTAAAATATTATACTATTTCAGAAGCTCATAGATCATTAGTACGCTTCCATTAGCAAACAAATATATCAATGAAAAAAGGATACAATCCTCTGTTAGCCAATGAGTATAACTTCTCATGCCTTCCCCTCCTTGAACCGAACATATAAAGAGTTGTAAAAGTTAGACGTGACATATAGATAATACTATTCTCAAACATGTATACATTCTTAAATGTGTAAACACTTATCATAGGATGTAACTTTAAATGGTCGCTTTGCTCATTATATTATGAAATTTAAAGATAGCTTCTCGTTGTCAAGCTATCCTAGATGAATTACCGACATATTGCATCGCTTGAGATTCATTGTTATAAAAAACATTCTCGGAGCATGAGATGAATCACCATTGTAGAACATTAAGAAAATTGATAGGCTATATGTATATCCCTGTTAGATTTTGATGATCTAACAAATTTACTGTCAAGATTCAGATAAGGAACCTGTTACACATTCTCAAGACCTTAAGATCAAAAGGTTCCAGCTTGGGATATGGTTCAGCTCTTCAGAGTCAAAGGAACAATAGAGGGAACATATAGCTACCGTTTCCCGAAGAAACTGCATAAGTCAACTGCCCTAGCTGTAAAGTTGCTGCCTGCACACGCTACAATGCAAAAACAATGTAGCAGTCAACTCATATCTTTGGCAAATGTGTTAATTGATGCTTATCGCAGTCTTATAAATGATAAATATACTTTAACTTTAGAATTAGGAGAAGCAGAACAGACCAGAGATGACCTAGTAGTCGTTATAGTTGATTTAAAGGAAACAATTAAGAACCTAAAGAAAAAGAAGGATGCCTTAGATGAAAAAAGTGCAAATATAGAACATGAAAGAAATGATCTAATGGTCGTTGTGGTAGAACTAAAAGAGACCATTGAGTGTGTAAGAAAAGAAAAAGAAGTCTTAACTGAGAGGGTTGCTAATATTGAGCATGAGAGAGATGACCTATTAGTGGTGCTCGTGGACTCGAAGGAAATAATTGGGGAACTTAAAATGGAGAGTAGGCCTGAAAATTCTCAAAAGGGAAAGGAATTTGCAAGTGAGGCACACATTAAACTTGAAAGTGGGTTAAATTCAATAAAGTCTAGTCTGTGTGTTGAGCTTGAGAAAACAAACAACTTCATGAAGAACTAGGAAGAGTGAAGAGTGACCTTGAAAAATCACTCAAGTGGACCTGGTCCTGTGATGTTATCACTACCATGTACACCAACAATGGGGAAAACATGCAGGGGATTTGGTTCCAAAAGGAAATGATTCCTTACAATCCTCATAGCAAGTAGGTTACTGTACCTTATAGTTGGCTTTGCACTCGCTGTAGCAACACTGCACTTTAAAGAAAATTGTAAAGCCAGATTTCAGTCACATCAGAAAAATAAAGTTTTCGTTGAAAAAGTAACTACTGGTAGAGAACCTGGCCCCTCATATAAAAAATGCATGATGCCTGTTTGGACCAGAAGATCCCTCATTCACCCCTTTCCTCATTACAAGGGACCCAAATTCCAAAGTCTAACTCTTCATTTTTTTCCTGTACAGGGAACATTGAAAGGAAGCAGCCTACAATGGTACATGGATAGCGGTTGCTCAAAGCATATGACTGGAAGTACAAACGATTTCCTTTCACTTAAGGCCCTGCAAGGAGGGAGTGTATCCTTTGGAAATGGAAAGAAAGGATACATTCTGGGAGTTGGAAGGATTGGGAAGTCTCTCTCACACTCAATCAAAAATGTGTACTATGTGAATGGGTTGAAGTATATCTTGCTAAGTGTTTCCCAGATCCGTGACAAGGGAAACAAGGTGAAATTTGTGTCAAAAATATGTACAATCACAAACTTAGTGACTGGTAGTAGCAAAAAGATACAAAAATATCTATATTGCTGATTTGGAGTCTCTGCAGAATGGTGATCTCATTTGTCAAAGTGTTGTTCATGATGATGCTGAATTATGGCATATGAGGCTGGGTCATGCAAGTTTCACGTTGCTGAACAAATTGGTCAGGAAGGACCTGGTTCGTGGTCTGCCCAAGTCAAGTTTCAAGGATCACAAAGTGTGTGATGCATGTGTAAAAGGCAAGCAAGTCAGATCCTCATTCAAGCCCAAAAAGGAAGTCAGTACCTCAAGGCCACTTGATCTTCTTCACATGGATTTTTGTAGACCCATGAGGGTGGCAAGCAGGGGAGGAAATAAATATATCTTCGTTATAGTTGACGATTACTCCAGATTCACCTAGACTCTGTTTCTCAGAACCAAGGATGAAACCTTTAAAGTGTTTGTTGCCTTCGTCAAAATGATTCAAGTGAAGATGGGTAATAATGTAGCTGGCATCAGGTCTGATCATGGGACAGAGTTCGACAATGCCAAATTAGATGGGTTCTGTACTGAAAATGGTATCACTCACAATTTTTCAACTCCAAGAACACCTTAACAAAATGGTGTTGTGGAGAGGAAGAATAGAACTCTTGAAGATATGGCAAGGACAATGTTGATTGACAGTGGGATTGCAAAGAACGTTTGGGTAGAAGCTGTAAATACTGCTTGCTACTTGGTGAATGGGTGCATGATCAGGTCCCTTCTGAACAAGACTCTATATGAACTGCTGAATAGAAGGAAGCCCAAGCTGACACATCTAAGAGCTTTTGGGTGTAAATGTTTTGTCCTCAACAATGGAAAGGAAACTCTTGGAAAATTCGATGCCAAAAGTGATGAAGGAATCTCTCTGGGATACTCATGTCAAATCAAAGCTTACAAAGTATACAACAAAAGGACTCAATGTGTTGAAGAGAGTATACATGTTATCTTTGTTGAATCTCACCTCTCATGTGAGAAGGACAGACGTGTTGACCAAGATTGAGAACCTTTATCTGTTCCAGGTGAAGTTATTGACATGGAAAATGGAAAGGCAGACATGATGAGTCATGTCAAGGAATCCAGTGAAGATGATGCAAATACATCTCCATCCATTGGAGAAGAACCTGGTCTCACGATCACTATAACTGAAGTTGAAAATAGAGTTGTTGATACAGTCCAAGGTACAAAGAAGCAGCCAAGAACCTTAATTAGATATACCTGGATCCTCTACCAATGAGATTTAGGTACCAAATTGGAAGCACAAAAGCTCACATCCTCTTGAGAACATAATCACTCCTCTCGACTCAAGAATTCAGACCAGGTCAAAAGCTAGAAACTCACTTGCCTTCTCAGCCTTTCTTTCTCAAATAGAGCCCAAAAACATCAAAGAAGCTTTGAAAGATGCAGACTGGATCAATTCCATGCAAGAAGAGCTGCATCAATTTGAAAGAAACAAAGTATGGCACCTGGTTCCTCGACCTGTAAATCGAACCGTTATATGAACTAGGTGGGTATTCAGGAACAAACTTGATGAGTTTGGAAACACAATAATAAATAAGGCAAGGCTTGTAGTTCAAGGCTACAATCAGGAAGAAGGGATTAACTATGATGAAACTTTTACTCCAGTTTCTCGAATGGAAGCTATCAGAATCCTTATAGCCTTTACATCACATATGGAATTCACACTGTTCCAAATGGATGTCAAAAGTGCATTTCTGAATGGCTTCCTAAAAGAAGAAGTTTATGTCAAGCAACCTCCTGGTTTTGAGAGCCACGAGCATCTTGAGCATGTGTTCAAACTGGACAAGGCACTCTATGGGCTAAAGCAGGCTCCCCGGGCTTGGTATGAATGGTTGTCAAAGTTCCTTCTAGAAAATGGCTTTACAAGAGGGAAAATTGACAACACTCTTTTTTTGAAGAAACGGGGGAGGAACCTACTCATTGTTCAAGTATATGTTGATGATATCATTTTCGGAGCCACAACTGACTCTCTTTGTGAAGAGTTTTCAAAACTCATGGGGAGTAAGTTCGAGATAAGTATGATGGGAGAATTATTTTTTTTCCTCGGACTTCAAGTGAGGCAATCTCAAAAGGGGACATTGATAAGTCAGCAGAAGTACATCAAGGAGCTGCTGAAAAGGTTTGACATGGAAGCATCAAAAGTTATTGACACTCCTATTGCCACAGCTACTCGTCTAGACATGGATGGACCTGATTCCCCTATAAATCAGACCATGTATGGAGGGATTATAGGGTCACTCTTGTATCTCACTACAAGCACACCAGACATTGTGTTTGGCGTGGGTCTTTGTACAAGATTTCAATCTAATCCAAAGGAATCTCATCTGAAGGTTGCCAAGAGAATATTGAGATATCTCAAAGGAACGCAGGACCTGGTTCTCTACTATCCCTCAGGTGACAGCTTTAATCTTGTTAGGTATGCTGATGCTGATCATGCAGAATATCTGGTGGACAGGAAAAGCACGTCTGGAATGGGACATTTCCTGGGTTCCTATCTAATCTCATGGGGTAAAAGGAAGCAAAACTCTATGGCACTCTCAACTGCAGAAACGGAATATGTAGCAACTGCTTCTTGATGTGCTCAATTTCTGAGGATCAAACAGTAGTTGGAAGACTTTGGAGTATTCTATGACTGTGTGTCCCTCCTGTGTAACAATACAAGTGCACTCAATATGGCCAAAAATCCATTCCAACATAGGAGAACCAAGCACATTGATGTGTGTCACCACTTCCTCAGAGACAATGTTGAAAAGGGGCTCATTTGCATGAAATTCTGCAGCACAGAAGATCAGATTGCAGATATATT
Source organism: Nicotiana tabacum (assembly GCF_000715075.1). Taxonomy (NCBI): domain Eukaryota; kingdom Viridiplantae; phylum Streptophyta; class Magnoliopsida; order Solanales; family Solanaceae; genus Nicotiana; species Nicotiana tabacum. Next base: position 66,128,520 of record NC_134083.1, on the reverse strand, counting down.
TACCAAGGCCTTGAAAAGAGAACATTTTGAAAGAAATCACCTAGAACTAGGGTTGATAAAACCCAACTGAGAACCTGGTCCCTCGATGATTGGCTATAAAAGAAATGTTCGGGAAACATTAGTTAAAAAGTGTTTTCTGGCACAGTCTAACTCATTTCTATACCGTTACAGGTAGACACGCATGATGATTACAGAGAAAATAGGCAGTGGATGTAGTACACGCTGGTAAAAAGGACAAAGCTTACAGATGCAAGATTAGTCAGGGAACCTGGTTCTCCTGACACAAGTTAGCAGCTTCTCTGTTCTCTCATGCACAATTTTGAACGGTTAAAACAAGTGCCATGTCATCAGTGCGACATTTTCGTTTCCTTGCGTCTTTTGAACCCAAACGTCTCACCCGTTAATAATTGACCAGACTCCCAAAACTGCCGCCCTTTCTTAACCGGTCCCTCATCCATCTTAAATACATTCATCACTGTCACAACTCTTCACATCAAACTTCAAACTCTCACTTCATTTTTCACTCTTCAAACTACCCATTCCTTTTCTTCAATTCATCACTTCTCACCATGGCTGAAAATCATGAAAACTCAAGTGTTCTAAGTAACACCCCAACTGAGTCCTCACCAGTTAAAACACCAATTATGGACTCTTCGCTCCCCACTACTACTATCCAAAACGCTAGGACAGAGTCACCCCCACTCTCAGTTTCCTCTCCCAAAAAATTGAGTTATGGTTCTCATAGGAGTCACAAAAGCTCGACTCCTAAAAGGTTTGTGGCTACGAGCTCTCTTCTTGCTTCGCCGGAAAATCTGGTGAAAAGGGTACAGTTGAAGAAGAAGAAAATCACGAAATCTCTAGTCTTCCTTTGGATGAAGGCTCAAATGCAGACCAAATTGCTAGTTCTGAGAATTCTTCAGTTCCTAATCTTGAGCCCTCAAGTACAACTCTTTCTTCTTCTGCGTTTTCCATGAAGTTACAAGAGAAAGAAGCAATAGAAAACATGCTATCTATAGCTAATGAAGGGGTTATTATCGAAGAAAGTGTGGATGGGTATGAGGTTTAGGGGGGAGAGTCTAAGACTATGGTAGAGGGTAGAGAGCTTGTGCATGTTGAACAATCGGTACAGGACAATACTATCGGGGTACCAAATGAGGGACCCGATACCTCCTCAGAGGATCCAACTCAGAGTCCTCTCAACAGCCCCAGGTCAATATTGATCCTGCTCCCTCCCCTTATTTCGATGCTGAGCCTTTGTCTGTGGTTGTGCCTGAGATGAGATTTGATTCTGAAGAAGTAGTTGGGGAAAATGTAGAGGATTCTGATGATATGCCAATTTCTAGCTTACCTAGGCATAGACCAATGGTTTCTCAAGAGTCTACTCCTAAGCGGCCTACTACAAGGTTGCAAAGAAATGAGGCTCTTGAGTTTGCGCTTAAGAACATCCAAGCTACACTACTAGAAATTCGGCAAAAACCGATCAAGGTCAACCGACCAACTTTGGTCGGTCAAAAAATCAACCAAAGTTGGTCGGTTTTTCAAAATATTTTATTTTCTAATTTTTTTTTACGAAACCAACCGACTTTGGTCAATTTTCTTTGGCGCAAAAATGCGGGAAACTATTTTTGAGTCCCGCAAAATTTATTTTTCAAGAAACCGACCAACTTTGGTTGGTTTTTCAATTAAAATAAATAAAAATTAATATTTTTGGTCGGTTAATTCGATCGGTCATTTAAAAAAACCGACCAACTTTGGTCGGTAATTTTACTTTTTAATAAAGCCGACCAACTTTGGTCAGTTATTTTCATGCGAAAATATAATTAAAGAGTATAAACCAAATAAAAGGCAGTCTTAAAATAAAATGCACCAATGATCTAGTGGTAGAATAGTATCCTACCACAGTACAAACTCCGGTTTGATTCCCAGATGGTGAATCTTTTGATTACATAATTAAAATACCGATCAACTGTGGTCGGTGCAATATTTCTTTTTTGAATTTAATTGACCGACCAAAGTTGGTCGGTAATTTCCGACCAACTTTGGTCGGTATTCCTTTCCGACACCAAAAATACCGTTCACACGTAAATGGTCATATTTTGGTCGGGTATTGGCCATTACCGACCAACTTTGGTCGGTTGTTTTGGTCGATTTTTACCGAATTTCTAGTAGTGCTAAGTCAAGGAGAAGAAAATTAGTGAAAGATGGGAAAATTGTGAGCGAGAAGTCAGTGCCAATTGTGAATGTGGATGATGAAGTAGAAGAGAAACTTGTTTCCTTGACTAGAAAGCGCTTATAGAAGCATGGTCTCCCCAAGCCTAAAAGGGGATCTTCTGTGTCTGTTGAAAGTTTGAACAAGTTTGATGATGTTGTCGCTAGTGAAAAGGTGGTGAAAGAATCTGGTGATAAGTTGGTAGAAGAGTCTGCTTCCAAGGTGATGGAAGAATTTGAAAAGTCTGTGAAGTCTGATGAAAAAGGAAAGAATGTTCGCAAGTCTGCTAAGAGAAAAGCTGATACTGATGAGGAACCTGGTTCCTCAAAGAAGGCCAAAGTTGGTGATCCAATGAGTGTTGGGAAAGGGAAGTTGAGGAATCAAAAGGTGCTATGGGGCCACACATTTGCCCCTGATATTTTTGAGGAGGCTAGTATGATATAGCTGGTTGAAATTTTTGAGTTTCAACAGTGGACATCTTTGTTCACAAGTGATCCTCCAAAGGTGTATGAGGAGGAAGTTCAAAGGTTCTATGTCAACCGCTTCAAAGTTGAGAATGATCACATCTGCGTGCTAGTGAATAGAGGTGATATGGTAATAGAGTCTGCTCTGTTGGTATCTATTCTGGGTGTGCCTGCTAAAGGGCTATCTAGTGTTCAGGGATCTTGTTCTCAAAATTTCAGAAACGCCATCTTGAAGGACAAAGCAGTTCATCAAGGGGAACGGGTACAGAAGAAGGCCCTCCTTCCAGTGTACCAAATGCTATTTGAGTTGGTGATAAAGGTCTTGCTCCCTCGTGCTGAGAGAAGATCTATCACTTCTCGTGCATACGTGTTCATCATGGAAGCACTAGACAACTTCACTACCATCAACGTGCCTGGGATCATGAAAGAGCACATGCAGAAAGTGGCAGATTTTAAAGATGGTAATCATGGGCTGCCTTATGGGTTCCTTCTCACAAAGGTCTTTGAGTATTTCAAGGTTCCTATGGGACAAGCTAAAGTGGGGACTAAGAAGCAAACATTCTCTAAGTCCACTCTGGAAGAATATGAGTGCATTGATAGGGATGGAGGAGTTGGAAGCACTTCTACCATTTCTCAATTGATCAACGCTCAGAACAATGTTGCTACTGATATAAGGAAGTTGAAAGCAAGGAATGATATTCTTGAGAGTCAATTGAGTCAACTTCAGGAGGCACCCAGTTCCAGCATCTCACACAGTGAAGAGGTTTTCCATCTGACCAAGGAGAATGCTGAGCTCAAGAAGCATGTGGAGGACCTGAAAGAGAAACTGCTCAATAAGAAAATGTCGGCGAATGCTCGAATGGATCTCGTCCTCCAAACCCTTGCCTCTACCTCTAAGCCCTCTCCTTTCAGTGCTCCTTAAACAGTTTCCCCTCAGTGTCAAGGCTTAAGTATTGGTTTCCTATGATTAGTTTTTTTTTATGTTTGTGATATTTGTTTTTGTTGTTCTGAATTATGGATGGTTTTCACTAACATTGACTCTGCTCCCTGTTTTCAAATTCGAATTGGGATATGGTTCAGCACTTCAGAGTCAAAGGAACAATAGAGGGAACAAATAGCTACCGTTTCCCGAGGAAACTGCATAAGTCAACTGCCCCAGCTGTAAAGATGTTGCCTGCACACGCTATAGTACAGAAACAATGCAACAGTCAACTTTATGGGGAGTGTCTTTTACCTACCTTGCTTACATTATCCTTGTGATGTCACAAATGCATTATTAACATCAAGGAAGGTAAAACAAATTACTTGTACACTTAGAAAATTTACTCAAGCCATTCACTATGATTGATCATCAAGAAAACGATTCTCAAGTGCATCAAGAACAAAGAACAACACTACTACTCACCAGTTCCCCATATCAAGTTATTGTATGTCCTTAGTTGAGTTGTAACTTTGTAATAGTTCTTCAATTATAATTCCTACTTAGCTTGTTTAGAAGCATTGCGTAGGAAACCCTTTGTAAATCATAAACTCTTGTGTTTGTGTCTTGGCTAGAGTTAGTCGAGTTATAAAGTCTTTGTAATAGAGTTATTACAAAGTGGCTTGTAATAGAGTGTTACATGTTAGTGAGGGATTAAGAGGTTAATTCCTAGGTTACATAGGTTGTAATCTGAAAGTTGCTCAGTAGTGTAGTTGAAATCCTACAAGGGTAGGTCGTGGTTTTTAATCCCTTTGAGCTGGGAATTTTGCACGTAAAATTCCTCCTGTCATTTACTCACTATAGTGTGCGTGGTTTCTGTAGGAACTTATAGAGAACCTGGTTCTCTATATAGTTTGGTGGACCAATAAATCCTATCAATAAAATAGATGAATACGTAACAGTGTACACAATTATTCATAAACACAAATCATTAGAGAATAAAAAGATAAATTCTTCAACGTAATTCTACTCTGACATATGATCATATAATATATAAATATCCCTCACACTTGGAATACAAAAGAAGTTCTTGAAGATCTAGCTAGTTACCATTAATCATATCATATGGATATATGCTCCAGAAGAAGAATTTGGTTAGATGAAGAAAGGGGAAAATACTTGAAAGGTGATCTTGTAACAGAACTCATTGACCAATTAATTTCACTTGAGGAATCTAAATAGGCAATTCCTGGTACGGTGAAGTAAAAGGAGGCAGAGAAAGATGGGTAAATGATGGTGGGAAGTGAAGTTCAGAAGATGAAAGTTCATGTGTAATATATTACAAAAGACATTCAAAGTGTAATTATTTAAATCCCGAAAAAGTTGTGACCGATTAGAAACGGTAGAAAAAGAAAGCGAGGCGTTTGAAAAGTTGTAACCAAAAGAATACATCTGTTTGATCAGTTCTTTTGAAACGCCAGAAAAGACATAGTGGCTTAATAAAAGAATAAGGAAAATAAGGAGAAAAGTAAAAACAATCTAAGAAAAAAAGGTATATGGTAATTCTAGCTTAAGAGATGTGCCATGTCAGCACCTCTTGGCCCTCCTTTATAGATATATATAGATTCTCGAAAGTTCTTCTCCACCTCTCCAAGAAATCGTGTGGGACTGTGATAACCCAAAATGTCATCTTTAAATTTAATAGTTAATTCGGTGTTCTAAGACCTTGAAAAGAACTATTTATCATCTCTCGACTTGCGTGCGCAGTCCGTATAATTTTCCGAAAAATATTTATGTGAAAAATTGATTAAAATGTGAAATAGAGCTTTAAAACTCAACTGAGTTGACTTCGGTCAACATTTTGAGTAAACGAACCCGAATCAGTATTTTGACAGTTCCGGTAGGTCCGTATCGTAATTTGGGAATTTGGTGTATGCCCGTAATTTAAATTGGAGGTTCCTAGCTCAAGTTATGGCCATTTGACGGAAACTAAAAATTTAAAGGCTAAGAATTTTTAAAGTTTGACAACGAATTTGACTTTTTGATATCGGGGTCGTATTCTGATTCCGAAAGTTAGAGTAGATCCGTTATGTCATTTACGACGAGTGTGCAAAATTTGAGGTTAATCGGACTTGATTTGATAGGTTTCAGCGTCGAATACAGAAATTAAAATTTCTTAGTTTCATTAAGCTTAAATTGGGGTATGATTCGTGGTTTTAGCGTTGTTTGATGTGATTTGAAGTTTCGACTAAGTCTGTAATATGTTTTGAGACTTGTTGGTATGTTCGGACGGGGTCCCGAGTGGCTCAGGTGAGTTTCGAACCATTTTTAGGCCATTTTAGTTGATGGGTTTTGGCCACAGAGGTATGCATCACGGTCATGGACAAACGGTCGCAATCGCGAAGAGCAATTTTGCTGTTTGGACACTGTGAATCGCGATCGCGTAAGCCTTTTCACGATCGCGAGGAGGAAAATCCAGTTGCACTGACCCGATATTGAAAGCTTATATCTCGCAATCTATAAGAACTTTGGAGATGATCCAAAAATAAAAGTTGTAGCTCTTTGTGTCTAATTTTCAGAAATATAAACCATTTATAATTTAAAGTTGTGTACAAAACATTATGGTAGATACACTATAGGCTGTCTGGGAAGAGTTTGGAAATATCTGTTGCATAGAGCTGACTTTGGAAGCTTATATCTCGCGATATATAAGGAATTGGGAGATGAACAACAAATGAAAGTTATATCCCTTGGTGTCTAGGTTTCATAAAGTTAAACCATTTGCAATTTGGAGTTTTGTACAAAAGGTTATGACCATTATACTAGAGGCTGCCTGGAAGAGCTAGGCACTTGTTCTTCGCGATCGCAAAAGGCAAATTTTGGGCTGAGAAAAGTTGTGCTTCGCGATCGCGAAGACTTTTCCGCGATCGCGAAGAGTAAATACCCGGGAAGTAGCTATATTTCGAGATTTCAGCCATTTTTAACATATTTGGAGCTATGGAGCTAGGATTGAAGCGATGTTTTAGGCGATTTTCACCATATGGATTGGTTAAGTGTTCTATATCCTAAAGTGTTTATATTTCATGAATATATGATTATATTGATCGTTTATTTCGGATTTAGATGGAAGAAATTGTAATTTTTGTAAAATTTTCCAAAAATGAAAATTTAAGATTTGAAGGTCCATTTGACATCGAAATTTGATAATTTTTGTATGCTTGAACTCGTATCAGAACGGCCGTTCGGATTTCGTAAATTTTTCTGAGATTTGATATGTGGACCCCACTATCGATTTTTGAGATGAATTTCGAATTTTAATCAAGAAAATTAGTAAATTCATATGGAATTAATTCATGCGGTTTGTATTTAGTATATTGAATTGTTTATGACTAGATTTGAGGATTTCTGACATGAATTCGCGAGACAAAGGTTTATTGGATTCTTGAATTTGGTTGCAAAGCGAGGTAAGTGTCGTGGTTAACCTTGACTTGAGGGAATAGAACCCTTGAATTATTTGTTATGTGAAATTCACGTGAACGACGTATAGGCGAGGTGACGAGTGTCTATACATCGTCAAATTAATTGTTTGCTTAAGTTTTTAAACATCTTAAATTGTTTTGAAACACAAATTAATTATTATAATAATTGTTTCTCTCATATTCCTTGTCAAATATTAATTCTTGAATTCCTGCAATAATTGTTACATGATTATTTGATTTATGTGTCTTAATTGCTACTTAACATTTAGCATATTAAATATTAAACTGTCTATTTTCTCTCTGATTTCCACAATTAAATGCTACTTGTCATTATTTATTTCATAAATAAATTATAATTACTGTATGACTTGATGTTTAATAGTTTCTCATTGAACGTGGTATTTATTGGAGTATTTTTATTACATTTAAGAGTTATATGAATATATTGGAGGAACGGGTTGCACGCCGCAACATAATTGATTGAAATGAATATATTGATGGAACGAGTTGCACGCCACAACAGAATTGATTGAAATGAATATATTGGAAGAACGGGTTGCACGCCGCAACAGAATTGATTAAAATGAATATATTGGAGGAACGGGTTGCACGGTGCAACAAAATTGATTGAAATGAATATATTGGAGGAACGGATTACACGCCGCAACAAAATTGATTAAAATGAATATATTGGAGAGGATAAGGTTAGGACTTGCGGTATGTCTGCCTACTTAATAATCCTATACTTCAGTACCAAAGGAGTTAGAGAAACAACTTTAAATATACAGAAGGTCTACTCAGCGTGGATGTCATGATTGCGGATTTTGGGGTGATTCGGAGGAAGTACAGTGGTTGACGAGATTCTGGACTATGTGGTTCGTTCTAAGAATTGTCTGTATGGAGCTATACTTTTGCGATCGTTGTATATAAATAGGGGTAAAGGTTACCCCAAAGAAGAATCGAAGAGTATGTTAAGAAATAGGTCAGCTCGGCAGTGTTGAGTCAGCATAACAAAAGAAGAAATTAGCCTTGGGAGAGATAATTCTCCATAGGTGTTCTTGGCAAGCCTATGAAGAGGGCAAGCCAGCCAATGCAATACCGCCCACTTGGCTCAGTTCTCGGAAATGCTTTTGAAAGAGTTTGTTTCCCAGACTCTCTGTAATGCGTGGCGCATTGGGTTTAAAAGGTCACGTCAGGTCACCATGATGGTGTCAGAATATGCCATCAGGTTCAATAAGTTAGCCCGTCATATGCCTAATTTCCTTCTTACAGGCAGGGAGCAAGTCCACAAACTCATTAAAGGACTCAATTATGATCGTAAAATTTTGTATGACTTGGGAGTTACAGGCTGATACTTCATTTTCACTAGTGGTAGAAATTGCCAAGATATTAGAACTTGTTCGGAGTGAGGATAAAGGAAACTAAGGAGACCAAGACGTCTCAAGGTTCTGGGGGATTCAGTGGATTCTACTCTACGAGTATAAATCATTATGGCAGGGGCTCGGACAGTCGGCCAGCCCAGTCCGCACATTAGATTATTCGGGGTGCTCCAGTAAGTTATTTTAATGCACCACTGACATGAGTTTCCTACAATGGTTATTCTAGCTATCTGGCACAGACTCAGTATGAGCAGCCAAACCCTCAAAGGGGTTGTTATGAATGCGGTGGTATTAGGAACATCATGAGAAAACTGTCCCAGACTTGGGAGAGATATATTTCATCAAAGCACTCAGGCTACGTGCCCCATTGTAGTTACTACACCACCCACACGACCAGTTAGGGGTGGAGGACAGACGGGTAGAAGGCGTCCTAGAGGTGGAGGCCCAACCGCTGATATTTTTTTTATGGTATGGTGGAGGTCGCTACATCAGATGATGTCGTTACAGGTACGACCTCAATTTAATATAAAGGAATAATTTCCTTAACTTATCCGGTTCTGAGTATCGAGACGAGTCCTTCTATTATGCCCCACTTATGAGTGAGCTTCATAATTCTATAATCTACTTATGTGTTTGCTCCTATTGGGAGGTTCTATGGAGATAACTAAGCCCACCATTACATGTTGGACTCTAATAAGAGCTGTGAGGCTAAATGTGGCTTTATGATACTCATTTAGGTAAGTTTCGATGTAATTTCTGGATAATTAATTATAAATTATGAATTATATGCCATGCTGATACATTTAAATGATGGTTTATTTGTGTACCTATTATTATATGTTGATGACATGCTCATTGCTGCTAAGGATTTAACAGAAATTCACAATTTGAAAAGTCAGCTGAAAAGTGAATTTAAGATGAAAGATTTGGGAGCAGCTAAGAAAATCCTTGGCATGGAGATCAAAAGAGATCGAAAAGCCAATAGGATATTTCTGACCCAGAAGAAGTACTTGGAGAAAGTCTTGGAAAGGTTTGGCATGAAAGATGCTAAACCAGTTAGTACCCCTCTTGCTGCCCATTTTAAGTTATCAGCTGCTCAGTTCCCGCAGTCAGAGGAAGAAGAGAGGTACATGGCACATGTTCCTTATTCCAGTGCAGTCGGCAGTATTATGTATGCAATGGTTTGTACACGTCCAGACATTTCACAAGCAGTGAGCGTGGTAAGCCGGTATATGGCTTGCCCTGGTAAAGCACATTAGCATGCTGTGAAATGGATTCTCAGATACTTGCGAGGTACTTCAAACACATGTTTGGAGTTTGGGAGAAATACTAACACTTTGGTTGGTTTTATAGACTCAGATTATGCAGGTGATCTTGACAAAAGAAGATCACTGACAGGCTATGTATTTTGCATCGGAGGTTGCGCTATTAGTTGGAAAGCTACATTACAACATGTAGTAGCTTTATCTACTACCGAAGCAGAATATATGGCAGTGACCGAGGCGATCAAAGAAGCTTTATGGTTGAAGGGTCTATTTGCGGAACTCAGTTTACACCAAGGTGGTATTACCATTTTCTGTGATAGTCAAAGTGCCATTCACTTGACTAGAGATCAAATGTATCATGAGAGGACGAAGCACATTGATATAAAGTATCATTTCATCCGAGAAACCATTGCTGAAAGAAAAGTTTCTGTTCAGAAGATCAACACTAGAGACAATCCTGCTGACATGTTCACAAAACCTCTTCCAGTATCCAAGTTCAAGCTTTGCCTGAACTTGATTGGCATTTATGAAGAATGATTTTGCCCATTGGGGTTTTTGCGGAGAAGGTGGAGCAAATTTACTATAAGCCGAAATTAGGCCAAGGTGGAGATTTGTAATATGGCCAAATTTTCATGACATTTGCCCTGACATAATATCCATTATAATAAATTTGTGGTTCATGACATTTGCCATGACATAATATCTATTATAACAAATTTGTTGATCATGACATTTGCCATGACATAATATCCATTATTAGGCCAATAATTTCTTGCTATAAATAGAGGAGTTTCTCCTCATTTGCAAACACACCAATTCAAGAGCTTTTCACTCTTGTCTTTCTTTCTCCTCATTTATTTCATTATAGAGTATTTTGTAAGAGAGTGAGTGTTGGAAAATACTTGTGTGAACCCTTTCTTTGGAGTTGATCTTGTGAGGTTATTCTCTTGGGGTATTTGGGATTAATTAGAGTATTTACTCTAATTTTGTACTCTTGTTGGTATAGTGAAATTGCTCATCTCTGCTTGTGGACGTAGGTCATCTTGACCGAACCACGTTAAATTTGTGTCTTCTTTATATTCTTTAATTGCCGTTATTATCAACTTCCATTGTCTTTGTTATTGTTATTATACCGTTGTTTGGCTAAATTTCGCACTACCCGGATTCCCGATCCTAACAGTAACGCTTTTCTCTTAACCTCCTTTTCCCAAAAATTTTGAAAATCCAAACATATGGTAAATGACATCCCTAAAGACCTGTTAAGCAAATTCTCTGAAGAATTTCTGCAAGACACAGTATTACCAAAATACCCTTGGCTCTATAGATGTAAATGAAGAACTAGAAACCTAGAAGCAGATTAGTAAATTCAAAGCAAACATGGAAATGAACCTAACACTCTGCACATAAAAGTTTCTTTTTCTTTCACTTGTATTCTTTTTCATAATCGTAGTGTTCAGCTTGCGTGTAGCTCGAGTAATTCCCTTGGGTTGCATTCTATAACACCATTTCAAGCAGAGTTCTATCCAACGAACTGGAAATCCAATCTGCTTTATTTGAAATTTCAAAAGCAAAAGATAGACCAAAGATAAATGTATCTTTTCCACAAGAACAGTATACAAAACTAAATCTGTGTACAAAATTTCATTTTTTTTAAAACATTAACCTTAGAAAACCACTGATTAGAAAAAACATAGCCGTGAAAATGAATGTACTTATATTCGCCTCTAAGGGTCAATTGGCAGCCTGGTTTTAATTTGAATCGTTATGTTAACAAAAAGAAATAAACTTTAAGAATCGAATCGTTACGATAACAAAAAAGAAAAATCACAATTAAATTAAAACAAACTCGACAAAGATTTAAACTTTGAGGAAAAGAGATCCGCATTTTATCATACCACAGTAATTCAAATGCAGAAAACAAACAAAAATAAACTCAGACAAGCTCAAATTCAGAACAAAAATCTCCACAAGTTGTACCCAGAATTACTTTAATACCCTTAACAACTTTGGAATCAAGTTCTACTTGAATTAGAAATGACTCCAAGAAACAACCAGAATAAACAATTGAAGCAAAAAATAAAAATAAAAAAGACAGAGAGCAAGAGAGAGATTTAGGACTTGCCTTTAGAAGATACCAGGTAACTGTTGCAAATGGTGAACAAGTTTTTGGATCGTTGGTTCACTTCAGCATGTGTGTTTGTGAAAATGTGCGGGGTGACAGTGTAGCCGGTTAATTTCTTTCAACTATCTTTTAATTTCACTAAAGTCATTTAACTAGTTTTTGTCACTTAAAAATAACTAAACTTTATTATTATTACTTAAAAGTTATTTTGGCTCAAACCCTATCATAAATATGACATGACATAAAATTTATATACCGGATTTTTACCTAGCTATAATATATTAGAAACTTATTTACCTATATTCTCTATGTTTTATAGTTTTTAATAAATATCTAGATTTTTCTTACAAATTATGTAGATTGCTCCTTAAAAGACTCTCACCTCATTATTAGTGTCTTCAATTACATCCTTTCCTTTTTTATCCCTCTCCTCTTCTCTCTCCTTTTTTTACATAAAAATCTCTTAATCTATGCCCAGAATCTCCGTCTTCTCTCTTCTCACCATTGTTGACAGCCGACTCAGACTCCCAGGTGGTTGCCTCAATGGGCTAACCTCTTCACTGCACTCGTACTAAAGGAAAACTCTTAGACCTCAACTGTCGGACCTGCCTGGCTAGAATAGCTATCGGCTCCTCCTCATAAGTCAAATATTTGTCCAGTTAGACTGAGCTGAAATCTAACACATGTGACGGATCACCGTAATACTTTCGGAGCATGGAAATATGGAACACCGGATGAACTGCTGATAAACTAGGTGGCAATGCATGCTTGTAAGTCACCTCACCCGCTCTTTCAAGAATCTCAAAGAGTCCGATATACCCAAGGCTCAACTTGACCTTCTTTCCGGAACTCATCACACCCTTCATTGGTGAAACCCTGAGAGCAATAACCTCTCTCTCCAACCATGAATGCAACGTCACGAACTCTATGGTCGGAATAACTCTTTTTCCTAGACTAAGCTATGCGAAGTCGATCCTGAATAATTTTGACCTTATCCAAGGCATCCTGTACCAAATCTGTACCCAACAACCAAGACTCTCCCGGTTCAAACCAACCAACTGGAGAACGACATCGCCTCCCGTATAATGCTTCATAAGGGGTCATCTGAATGCTCGTCTGGTAGCTATTGTTATAGGCAAACTCTGCAAATTGCAAGAATTGATCCCAAGAACCTCCAAAATCTATAACACAAGCGCAAAGCATATCCTCCAATATCTGAATAGTGCGCTCAGACTCTCCGTCCATCTAGGAATGAAATGTTGTACTCAACTCAACCTGCGTGCCTAATTCACGCTGTACGGCTCTCCAGAAGTGCGAGGTGAACTGCGTACCTCGATCATAAATGATAGACACGGGCACACCGTGAAGACGAACGATCTTGCAGATATATATCTCAGCTAACCGCTTTGAAGAATAGGTAACTACTACTGGAATGAAATGTGCCAACTTGGTTAACCTGTCCACAATGACCCATACCGCGTCAAACTTCTTCTAAGTCTGTGGAGTACAATAAAATCCATAGTAATACGCTCCCACTTCCACTCAGGAATCTCTAACTTCTGAAGCAAACCACCGGGCCTCTGATGCTCATATTTTATTTGCTGACAATTTAGACACTGAGCTACGTATGCAACTATATCCTTCTTCATCCTCCTCTACCAATAATGCTGCCGCAAATCCTGATACATTTTCGCTGCGCCCGGACGAATAGAATATCGGAAGATATGTGCCTCCTCAAGAATCATCTCATAAAGTCCATCCACATTGGGCACGCAAATATGACCCTACATCCTCAAAACTCTGTCATCTCCAACTGTAACCTACTAGGCACCACCGTGCCATACTGTGTCCTTAAGGACAAGCAAATGAAGATCAGCATACTGTCGCTCTCTAATGAGCTCATACAAGGAAGACCGAGCGACTGTGCAAGCTAGAACCCGACTGGGCTCTGAAACATCTAACCTCACGAAATGATTGGCCAAAGTCCGAACATCTGCAGCTAGCGACCTCTCACCAACTGGAATATACGCAAGGCTGCCCATACTCACAACCTTTCTACTCAAGGAATCGTCTACCACATTGGCCTTCCCGCGATACAAAATAGTGATATCATAGTCGTTCAAAAGCTCCAACCACCTTCTCTGCCTCAATTTCAGACCCTTTTATTTAAACCAATACTATAGACTCCTATGATCCGCAAATACCTTGCATGACACACCGTAAAGATAGTGTCTCCAAATCTTTAGCGCGTGAACAGTGGCTGCCAACTCTAAGTCATGTACATGATAATTCTTCTCATGAACCTTCAGCTGCCGCGACATATATGCAATCACCCTGGCATTTTGCATTAATACTGCACCGAGCCCAATACGAGATGCATCACAATATACCGTGTAAGATCCTGAACCTGTGGGCAATACCAACACTGACGTCGTAGTCAAAGCAGTCTTGAGCTTCTGAAAGCTTAACTCACACTCGTCTGACCATCTAAATGGAGCACCCTTATGGGTCAATCTGGTCAATAGGGCTGCTATGGATGAAAAACCCTCTACGAACTGACGATAATAACCTACCAAACCTAGGAAACTCTGAATCTCTGTAGCTGAAGTAGGTTTAGGCCAATTCTAAATTGCCTCAATCTTCTTAGGATCTACCTTTATGCCCTCTACCAATACAAGGTGCCCCAAGAAGGAAACTGAGTCTAGCCAAAACTCGCACTTTGAAAACTTGGCATATAACTGGTTATCTCTCAAGGTCTGGAGTATAATCCGAAGATGCTGCTCGTGCTCCTCTCGATTGCGGGAGTGGATCAAGATATCATCAATGAATACCACCACAAAAGAATCCAAATAGGGCTTGAACACCCAGTGCATCAAATCCATAAATGGTGTTAGGGCATTTATCAACCCAAACGACATCACTAGGAACTCATAATGCTCATACCAGGTCTGGAAAGCTGTCTTAGGGACATCAGATGCCCTAGTCTTCAATTGATGGTAGCCAGACCTCAATTCAATCTTGGAAAACACCTTGGTACTCTGAAGCTGATCAAATAAGTCATCAATCCTCGGCAACAGATACTTATTTTTGATAGTGACCTTGTTCAACTCCGATAGTCTATACACATTCTCATCTATCCATATTTATTCTTTACGAACAACACGGGTGCACCCCAGGGCGAGACACTAGGTTTAATAAAACCCTTATCAAGCAAATCTTGTAACTACTCCTTCAATTCTTTCAACTCCGGCGGGGCCATACGTTATGGTGGAATAGAAATGGGCTGAGTGCCTGGAGCCAAATCAATATAGAAGTCAATATCTCTATCCAGTGGCATCCCCTACAGATCTGCAGGAAATACCTCTGGAAACCCAAGGACAACTGGTACTGAATTCATGGAAGGAACATCCATACTAGAATCGCGAATATGAGCCAAATAAGCTAGACAGCACTTCTCGACCATACGTCGATCCTTCACATAAGAGATAACCCTACTAGTAGAATGGCCTGGAGTCCATTTCCACTATAATTGAGGTAACCCCGGCATGGATAAGGTCACTTTCTTGGCGTACCAATCCAATATAGCATAATAAGGTGGCAGGCAATTCATACCCAAGATGAAATCAAAATCTACCATATCAAGAAGTAAAAGATCTACGTTTGTCTCAAGACTCCCAATAGTAACTACACACGAACGATAGACACGATCTACAATAATAGAATCTCCCAGCAGCGTGGACACACACAGGAGAACCCAAGGAATCACAAGGCACAATCAGTTATGAAGCAAAATAGGAGGACACATAGGAATAAGTAGATCCCGAATCAAATAGAATTGAAGAATCTCTATGGAAAACTGGAACAATACCTGTGATCATGGCGTCAGATGAATCGGCCTCAGGTCTAGTTGGAAAAGCATAAAATCAGGGATGGGCCACACCACCCTGAACTACATCCCTGGGAGGGCCTCTAGCTGGCTGGCCTCCACCTCTAATGGTCTGACCTCCACCTCTAGCTGTCTGACCTCCACCTCCGGCTGACTGACCCTTACCTCTAGCTGGCTGCACTGGCGGTAGAGCAATCAGTAACGACCCGCCCAGTTGTTTTGAGAGTATTAGCCTCGATCCTCTATTTATCACTCTCTTTATTTCATTTTGTCGTGACGAGACTTGTCGGGGTGCCTGGTGTCGAGTTTGGGAGAGTTTCAGAGTGGAATGAGACACATAGTCCCTAAATTAGAAGTTTAAGTCATAGGATTAACCGTAGTTTGACCTATATGAAGATGACTCTGAAATGACATTTTGATGGTTTCAATAGCTCCTTATGGTGATTTTGGTCTTAAGAGCGTGTCCGGACGTTGATTTGGAGGTCTGTAGGTCATTTCAGCGTGAGTTGGCGAAAGTTGGAAAATTGGTGGAAGTTTGGGAAGTTTGACCGGGAGTGGACTTTTTGATATCGGGATCGGATTCATATTCCGAAAGTTGGAATAGGTCCGTAATGGCAATTATGACTTGTGTGCATAATTTGGTGTCAATCGGAGTTGTTTTGGTATGAATCAGCGTCAGTTCCGAAATTCGAAAGTTTATAAGTTCTTAGGATTGAATCGATACGCAAATCATATTTTTAGCGTTGTTTGATGTGTTTTTCGGCCTCGAGTAGGTCCTTTAGGTGTTTTGTAACTAGTTGGTACTTTTGGACGGGGTCCCGGGGGGCCCCAGTGTGATTCGAATCGATATTAGATCATATTTGGACTCGTGCAAATGCTAAAGCTCCCAGTTCTGGTGTCATCGCACCTACGGAGGGATTGACCATAGGTGCGGACTCGCATAAGCAAGATTTGTATTATAGAGGTGAAGCTGGCCTTGCCCAGCTGAGGTCGAAGAAGGAAGAAATTCTCCGCAGAAGCGCCTTCGCTTCTGCGATGGCAGATGTGCAGAAGCGCCAGTGGTCACAGGTGCGACATTTCATGCATAGAAGCGCAAGCGCAGGTGCGCTTAGGGTGTCCGCAAAAGCGAGAGTTCAACGGCCTAAGTGAGGGCCTCACTTGCGATGATTTTTCTGCAGATGTGGAGCTGCAGATGCGGAAGTAAGATCGCAGGTGCGACATAACTGGACAGAAAAGAGGATATTTTGAGGGTTTGCTTCATTTTCATTTTTGGGACTTTGAGAGCTCGGATTGAGTCGAGATTTTGAGGGGTTTTTAGAGAAAGTGTTAGGGTAAGGATTCTTGTCTCGTTTTTGTATAAATCCCATGAATCTACTGTTAATTTCATTCTTTAATTTGTGTTTGGAGTTTAAAATTGGGGGAAAAGGTGCAAAAGTTCTTACACCAAATTCTTGAGTTTTGAAAGGCGAAATGAGATCGAATTTGAATAATTATTGTATTGTTGGACTCGATATCAAATGAGTGTTCTGATTTTATAATTGTGGTCGAGTTCTGAGATGCGGGCCCGGGTTGACTTTTGGGGGCGATTTTCCAATTCTTTGCTAAAATCATAATTTCATTATTTAGATTAGTTTCCTATAATTATATTTATAGTATGTAATTATTTTTGGTTAGATTTGAGTCGTTGAGAGTCAGAAAATCGAGGAAAAGGCCTTCTAATTGATTGATTGAGCGTGGTCTGAGGTAAGTGACTTGTCTAACCTTGTGTGGGGAAAATTTTCCTTAGGAATTGGTGTTATTGTGATAATTTGTAATACGTGAAGGCCATGTACTTAAGGTGACGAGTGCGTACACGGGCTAAATATTAAAATTTCGATTTTAGCTACGTTGTTTCCTTTTCATGCCTTAATTGAGTTACTTTAACATGTTATAGTCATCGTGTTTAGTATAATTTCACATGTCTACTTGTCTTACCTCCTAATTACAACTTGTATTACATGCTTAGTTGAATTACTTATTTTCTTGATTCCGTATTCATTACTTAATTGTGGAGTTCTTTACTTGAAATGGCTATCCTTGAAATATCTTGCTGTTGAGTTTGTGTAAGTTGTGAAACTTCATGTTATTTAGTTGTTATGTTTGACTTTCGTGTTATTGTTGAGGTGAGTTTGTTTGGTTGTTTGCACGAGGTTTCTGTCGTGCCGTTGTGATTATTGATACGCATGTGGTGGTATAAGGCCTAGGTGTTGAAACGAATGCGGTGAGATAAGGTGGGCTTGATACACGTGGCTAGCAGGGGAACTACTAGAAGCCATGCAATCTGATAAGGTGGGCTAAAATGCGGGATGTTGTTTCGGGAAAACGATTTTTCAAAACTAAATATAAAGGCTCCCGCGGTAATATAAGGAAAGACATTGAGTTATTTTATGATTTGGGACTACGAGGCGGTACCTTGGGAGTGTTCCTATTGATCTTCTCTATTTGTTGGATTGTTGTTATTGTTGTTGTTTTCCTTAACCTGTAAGATTCTTGCTCCCTTTTGTGTTGTATTTGTTTTCTTTTGACTCCGTGTTGTTATTTTTCGTAAACTCTTTATTGTTTCACTTCCCTGTCATTCTTATTATATCATTATATCTACTGTCTTGTTTCTTATTATCTCCAGTAGGGCCCTAACCTGACCTTGTCACTACTCTACCGAGTCTAGGCTTGGCACTTACTGGGTACTGTTGTGGTGTACTCATACTATGCTTATGCACATGTTTTGTGCAGATCCAGGTACATTCTATCAACCTCAATATTAGAGTGTTGCATTGCTGCTTGGAGACTTCAAGGTACACTTGCCCGCGTCCGCATGCCACAGAGTCCCCTTCTATCCCGTCCTTTCTTATTTCTTTACATCTTTATAGACAGTGATGTATAGGAGTGTTCATTACTGTATTTAGCGCTCGTGACTTATATCTTACCGGGTTTTGGGAGGTGTATATATATATATATATATATATATATATATATATATATATATATATATATATATATATATATATATATATATATATGGAGTTTATCTCATTTTTTATAGTTGATGTGGGTAGCCTGGTTATTATTTCAGTTATTCCACATGTTTGTTAGGCTTACTTTGTCTTAGAAACTAGGTGTCGTCCCGACATCTTACGGAGGGAAATATGGACCGTGATAAGTTCGTATTAGAGCTCTAGGTTCATAGGTGTTATGAGTCACAAGCAGGTTTAATAGAGTCCCGCAGATTGGTACGGAGACGTCAGTACTTATCTTCGGGAGGCTATGGAAACTGTTAGGAAAAACTTCACTTCTTTGATTCCTTATCGTGCGAAATTGTGACTACGGATTCTAAACTTCTGTCTTTCTATTCTCTCACAGATGGTGAGGACACGTACAACTGGATCGGATGACCAAACACCTGTGACCCATGTAAGAGCCGCGAGAGGCCGGTGCCGTGGTAGAGGCCGAGGACGTCCACGTGGTGCAGCCAGAGCACCCGCAAGAGCTGCTACAGAGGAGCCACCCGTAGCTTCAATTGGAGAGCAGGCACCTGAGACGCCTGTTACTGCACCAACCCTCCAGGAGACTCTCGCCCAGATTTTGAGCATGTTCGGCACTTTAGCGCAGGCAGGGTTGATACCACTTGCTCATGCCATATCTCAGGCCGGAGGAGGAGCACAAACTCCTACCGCCCGTACCCCAGAGCAACGAGATCAGGTCGACCAGGTTTCAGAGGTCATACTAGTACAGCTGGTAGCCCCAGTTCAGCCTGAGGTTAGGGCTGCAGTTTCTGATGGGGAGCAGCTCAGGTTCGAGAGGTACAAGAAGTAACACCCTCCTACTTTCAGTGGCTTGGCGTCAGAGGATGCCCAAGATTGTCTCGAGGAGTGCCACCATATTCTCCGTACTATGGATATCGCGGAGTCTAGTGGGGTTGCTTTTACTACATTCTAGATTAAGGGAGCGACTTATTAGTGGTGGCGAGCATATGAGCTGGGTAGTCCGGACGAGGTAGTTTCACTCACTTAGACTCAGTTCTCAGATATGTTCTTAAGGAAATATGTTCCCAGAGTCTCAGAGATGCATGGAACGCAGAGTTTGAGCAGTTGCGTCAGAGTTCTATGACTGTGTCAGAGTATGCGGTCCGGTTCAGTGATTTGGCTAGGCATGCACCAGCCTTGGTTACTACTGTTATAGAACGGGTTCGTCGATTTATCGAGGGGCTCAACCCCAGAATCAGATTTAGCATGGCCCGAGAGTTGGAGATGGACATCGCATACCAGCAGGTAGTGGGTATTGCTAGGAGATTGGAGGGTATGTTTTCTCGGGAAATAAAGGAGAAGGAGGCCAAGAGGTCTCGAGAGTCTGGCATATAGTGGTACTGGTGCCCTAGTTGTAGCTCGTCATGGTAGGGTCTATGTGAGTTGCCCTGTTCATTCAGCACTTCCAGCTTCTAGCAGTATTTCGGCCACTCCTAGGCCTCATGCTCCCTATCATGCACATCCATTGTATAGTGCACCTCCTGTACAGGGTACTTTCAGTGGTCAGTCCAGCCGATCAGGCCCGAGCCAGCCACAACAACCACGCCGTCCGAGAGCTTGTTTTGAGTATGGTGACACTCGTCATATGGTGAGGGATTGCCCCAGACTCAGGAGGGGTGCACCTCCACAGACTACTCATGCTCTACGTGCTCCACCAGGTCCTCAGGCCATGGTTACCACACCAGCTACCACTCCACCGGCACAGCCAGCTCGAGTTGGAGGTCGTGCAGGTAGAGGTCACCCTAGAAGGGGAGGCTAGGCCAGATATTATGCTCTTCCTGCTAGGACAGAGGCAGTTTCATCCGACTCTGTAATCATAGGTATTGTTCTGGTCTGTCATAGAGATGTATCAGTCTTATTTGATCCAGGCTCTATGTGTCATCTTATTTTGCTCCGTATTTGGGGTATCCCGTAATTCTTTGAGTTCTCCTATCTATGTATCTATACCTGTGGGAGATTTTATTATTGTTAACCATGTGTATCAGTCGTGTTTGGTTGTTCATAGTGATTTTGAGACCAGAGTCGATCTATTGTTGCTCAATATGGTAGATTTTGATATTATTTTGGGCATGGACTAGTTGTCGCCTTATCATGTTATTCTTGATTGTCACACCAAGACCATAACGCTGGCTATGCCAGGATTACCACAGTTAGAGTGGAGAGGTACCTTAGATTATGTTCATAACAGGGTTATTTCATTTCTAAAGACTCAATGGATGGTTGAGAAGGAGTCTGATGTGTATCTAGCATATGTGAGAGATGTCAGTTTTGATACTCCTACCATCGAGTCAGTTTCGATAGTGAGGGATTACCCAGATGTATTTCCGGCAGATCTTCCAGGCATGCCGCCCGATAAGGATATTGACTTTGGTATTGATTTATTACCGGGCACTCACCCCATCTATATTCCTCCATATCATATGGCCCCACCAGAGTTGAAGGAGTTAAAGGAGCAATTGCAGGAGTTGCTTGAAAAGGGCTTCATTCGGCCCAGTGTGTCATCTTGGGGCGCTCCAGTCTTGTTTGTGAAGAAGAAGGATGGTTTTATGCGCATGTGTATTGATTATCGTCAGTTGAAAAAGGTTACAGTGAATAAGAGGTATCCATTACCACACATTGATGAACTATTTGATCATTACAGGGTGCCAGAGTGTTCTCCAAGATTAACTTATGTTCAGGCTATCATCAGTTGAAGTTTCGGGAGCCAGATATCCTGAAGACTGCCTTCAAGACTCGGTATGGTCATTACGAGTTCCTTGTGATGTCATTTGGGCTGATCAATGCCCCAGCAACATTCATGCACTTCATAAACAATGTATTTTGGCCCTATATTGACTCATTCGTCATTGTGTTTATTGACGACATTCTATTGTACTCCTGGGGCCGGTAGGATCACGAGCAGCACCTGAGGGCTGTGCTTCACACCTTGAGAGAAAAGAAGTTATATGTGAAGTTTTCAAAGTGTGAATTCTAACTAGATTCAGTGGCATTTTTGGGTCATGTAGTATCGAGTGAGGGGATTAAGGTAGATCCAAAGAAGATTAAAGAAGTGCAGAGTTGGCATAGACCGTCCTCAGCTACGGAGATCTGGAGTTTTCTTGGTTTGGTGGGTTATTACTGTCGATTTGTAGAGGGTTTCTCATTTATTGCAGCACCTATGACCAGAATGACCCAGAAGGGTGCTCCATTCAGGTGGACCGAGGAGTGTGAGGAGAGCTTTCAAAAGCCCAAGACTGCTTTGACTACAACCCCAGTATTAGTATTGCCTATAGGTTCGAGGTCTTATACGGTGTACTACGATGCGTCGCGTATTGGTCTCAGTGCGGTTTTGATGCATGATGGTAGGTGATTGCCTACGCGTCTAGACAACTAAGGGTACATGAGAAGAACTATCATGTCCACGACCTTGAGTTAGCAGCTATTGTTCATGCCTTGAAGATTTGGTGGCACTATTTGTACGGTGTCCCTTGTGAGATCTACACTGATCACCGGAGTCTGCAACATCTATTCAAACAGAAGGATCTTAACTTGCATCAGTGGAGGTGGCTAGAGTTGCTTAAGGACTATGATATCACCATTCTATATCATCCCGGGAAGGCCAATATGGTAGTCGATACCTTGAATCGTACGGCGGAGAGTTTGGACAGTTTAGCATATCTACCAGTAGCGGAGAGGCCATTAGCATTGGATGTTAAGGCCTTGTCCAACCAGTTTGTTCGATTGGATGTTTCTGAGCCGGGCTGAGTTTTGGCTTGTGTGGTTTCTCGGTCTTCTCTTTATTATCGTATCAGGGAGCGTCAATGTGATGACCCCCATCTGCTCTTTCTCAGGGACATGGTTCAACACGGTAATGCCAGGGAGGTCACTATTGGAGAAGATGATGCATTGGGGATGCAGGGCAGGCTATCTGTGCCCAATGTAGATGGTTTGCGTGAGTTGATTCTCTAGGAGGCTCACAGTTCACGGTACTCCATTCATCCAGGTGCCGCGAAGATGTATCAGGACTTGAGGCAACATTATTGGTGAAGGAGGATGAAGAAGGATATAGTGGAGTATGTAGTTCAGTTCCTAAATTGTCAGCAAATGAAGTATGAGCATCAACATCCAGGTGGATTACTTTAATAGCTAAAGATTTCGGAGTGAAAATGGGAGCGAATTACTATGGATTTTTTTTTGTTAGACTCCGACAGACCCAGAGGAAGTTCAACGCAGTTTGGGTGATTGTAGATAGGTTGACCAAGTCGACTCATTTCATTCCAATGATGACCATTTATTCTTCTGAGCAGGTGGCTCGGGTTTATATCCGCGAGATTGTCAGGCTTCATGGCGTACCGGTATCCATCATCTCTGACCGGGGTACACAGTTTACATCCCGATTTCGAGGTTATTTACTAAAAAAGTTGACTCAAGTCAAACTTAACCATTTTAAGCCATTATTAAGGAACTAAGTGTTTCGATTTGAACTCGACCCCTTCCAAACCTGAACTAACCATCCCCGCATGTCATAAAGTAGTAAAAGCACATACGGAGAGTCTTAATTAGGGGAACGAAGATCTAGAAAGCAAAATGACCGGTCGAATCGTTACAATACCTTATCCAACATCTCCTCAATAACATCATCACTGAGCTTTTCACCCCAACTTTTCTTATGAACATTATCGCAATAAGAAGCAAGAAGCTATGCACTCGAACAACCTTATAAAGTCTTGTCACACAAGACCTCAAATGCCTCCTTGAGAGCCTGTATAAGTCAAACTTTAGCCATCATAAACTTTGACAAATAAGACAAAGTAAAAGAGATCAGCAACAACTATTAACAACTGAACATACCATATGCAAGAAGAAGTTATTATTAAAATATTCCGTAACATAAGCCATACACTTGTCGTGAAGCTCAATCAACTTCCTAACAAAGACCTGAGAAAAGGGATGAGTTCATGACTAAGTGAATACTACCCATACATAAAAGTGAAATCAAAATATGGGAATATGGTTCTACCTGCTCCCCTGAGCCCGAACGTTCCGCCTGTGCAAGAACACACATATCAGCACCTCAAATGAAAACATAATAAATTGTTATCATGAACAAAAGTTTCTTGAAACCATAGGATAACAAAGCTTCAGAGAAACTTCACATATATGTACTTCATTTGTACAAATGCTTTCAATTTCACTCAAAATCTTTTGTTCTCGAAATGGTGTTTCATGTAACCCCCCACTGTTTCTTCCCTATTAACAACTTAAAAGGACTTTAGACTCGCTTATAATTAACAGATAATCATCATTCTTAGGTGTAAACCCATAAAAATATAAAACATGAAGATGCCACTTCACTTGCTTGCCAGATCTTCAGCTTGTTGCACCAGGATCTCGCCTGCAGATGTTTAGCCAAAATTCCAAAACTAAATAAATAATCCTTTTCTTAGTCGCTAATTGCCATAGATTTTTTTTCACATGTTTAAACATATTTGCAACATGTTCCAATCCCATCGAAATTCTGTGGAATAGCCTTTTCAGTGGAGAAGTAAGGCAAAATAGAGCAGCATCAAATAACATGTAAAATACATTGAAACCACCAGAAAACTAATAGTGAAAAGAAAAATAAGGAAGCAATACCTTATCATCTCTAAGCGAAGCTTGGCATCCAGAATGCTCCTTCTCAAGTTTGATTGGTATATAAAACCAATAATTCATTTTGCACTTTCTATAGCATAAATTTAGTCCTAGCATTAAAGATAAATCCAACAAAAGGAAGATTTTTGACATGTAGAAAGTCTGAATTTTCAGCATTCTAAATCAAGTATATATCAGATGGATACTTTAAAGCAATGACATCAATAAGAAGTGTAAGGTTTTAACCAAATTCAAAGGCTGACCTCCAGAAGTTTTTCCTCACTATTAAAGTGGAGATAATGAGACACTCTATCCTGCTCTTTCGTCGGGCACTACTCCTCTGTATGTGTTAGCAAAGCACGGTTATCAAAATTTACTCTGGCAACTTAAAATAATAACCAAACCATTTACAAACTCAAAAAAATTGTAAAAATGAACTGTACCTTCAACATATAATCTGGACAAGAAAATTCTAGGATCCAACTTGAAGCCTTCCGAGAATAATAAGCTGCAGGACTCTCATTGAATCTTCAAAGTCATTTTCATAACACTCCATTTGCCCCATTCTAATTCCAACAAATATATCAAGTACGTTCTTCAGTAAGGCTCTGTCAATCTTCTCACCATCACGTTCTTGATCAATCTAATTTAAGAGGACTCTTAATCTAACCCTCATAACTAGCAAATAATATCGCAGGACTTGGGGTCAAATGAAAGGGGAAGAAACAAAAATAAAATGAGAGGATAGGATACATGCCAACACTATAACTGCATCTCTAGCTTTACCATTCAACTCCTGATAAACCTATTATCAACAAAAAACATAAAAATAAGTTGCCCACAGAATGAAGTTATAAAGAAAGGCCATCCCCCAAAAGAACAAGAACAATAATATTTTCAATAAATAGATAGGAGATGCAAAAAGCATACCAGATCCCGGAAGCACGTTAGACTAAATTCGCTAAGTACAGGTAGTAACCTTCAGGCAAGAAACATACTCGTCAAGATATAAGAAGAACCGTGAGAGCCATCTGACAAAAAGATTATAATTCCCCCATCTTTTCACAAACTCCCTCAACATAGACTCATCCTGCTTCGCTCTTAAATCATGCAAAACCTAATAAAGAACATAAAATACTAATTTCAAAATTGAATGGCAATAGCAAACTCAAGTTCTATTCATTAAGTGCCTAATTAAAGTACAACTCCGACAAAAGACCTGATAATTGCATGAAAGGTAAATATGTTTGCCCCATCACATATGTAACCATCAACTAATAACTTTCGATACCCAATTATAATGAGAGACAAGGTTAACAGTTCTGACAGTAGACTTGATGTATTTGTCAAATGCTTCCTTGCACTTCTCATACAGCTACTGTAAGTGATTATAATCTTGCTGTCCTTCTACAATCTGCTTCCAAATAATGATTGCCATCTTATAAGCACATGATGTATTACCACCTGGATATGAGACATTGAACCACACATAATCACAAGACTACAATATATAACAAGTGTTCATAAGTAAAAATCAATCCCAAACCAATGTACACTTTTGCAATTAGCTTTATACATGTTGGCACATACAAAATGACCTAGACTCACATGCACTTTTCTTTTTTAAAAAAAAAACTTTTTTGCATAAGTTTTCAGTACTCTAGCATTCTTAAACTGAAATATGTCTTTCAATTTCAGTTTGCATTCAAATAGACCTCCAAAATCATAAGTTCGCACGTAGTGAATGTCATACCTCTTTTTTACAAACCCTTTAAAAGATACAAAGATTTTAAGAACTAAAAGGGTATCAAATTCTAGAGCAACCACTGTAAAAAATGTTGTAGGCGAGAGGCCAGTGTAAGCTGTTATGGAGTCTTTCAGTGTTTCCCATATCTCTAGGGTCATAATTTTGCATAGGAAAAAGAATTTATATTATTATACTGCAGGGTGAGAGAAACAAAGAGGTTTCTTGATTTTTGACTAATCAATCAGGTTTGTTTATCTAGTCTAGTGACAATTTTCTTGTGCTGTGCCGGACTGACAAAATGTAGGTTGATTTTACACTGACAGCAAAAATGGCAATTGGGAAACAAGGGATTTTTAGAAAAACTTCAAAGTTTCCCCAATTCTCTTACATCCTTTCTTCAAAGTTCTAGCAATTAATAATAATCTTAGACAATAGCAAAAATATTCTCCAACTGGATAACGTTATACCGAAAACATATCCACAGTAGTGGTGGCATAACCCCCACCACCATGAAAACCAAGGGATGCTCTATCAGGGATGACTTCAAGGTCGAGAAGGCCTCCGGTAAACAAGACCGAGTTGGAGGAGCATGGAGATACATATGCTCTGTTACTGAAGATACCCTTCCCATAGTCCGAGAGGACTACAAATGGGAAGGCAAGTACGTGGTTGTCCCCGGGCCAAAGGACGATATTACAACCCACGTGGAGGGGTATTTAAGTGCTTACACTTATCCCTTCACACTGTGCCCGATAGACCCAGTAATCTTGGCCTTTTGTAAGAGGTACGAGGTTTGCCTCGGACAAATTCACCCGTCCTTCTAGAGGATTGTGATCCTCCTGCGCCATTTTGTGAACAACACCGAATCTCCTCGGTTCACCCTCGACCATCTACTCCGTCTGTACAGTCCCCGAATTTTCCGAGGGGGGCTAATCAAGCTTATTCGCCTGCTAGCAAGGCCCCTTTTTTCGAGCATCGACTAGGAACGAGATCGAGGTTGGCAAGGGCATTTTGTTTGGGCAAAAACTGAAAACCTGATCCCTTCCAAGTTCCTTCCATTCGCCGAGAAGTGGAATACATTTCGTAAGTGTAGTCTTTCCTTAAGTGTCAATTTCCCTTAATTTGTTCTCTCATCGCCAGTATTTATGGCCGTGCAGCTATTTCCCGTGTACCTAATGCGATCCCCTGGCTCAGGGAGTGGATCGAAGGATTCTGCAAGCAGATGACATACTACGAGCACACGTGGCACAAACTTTCGAAGGGCAAATGGGAGGCACGTTCTCATGGTAAAGCTCTCTCCTGAATAGTTATTACTACGCCCCAAACTTACATAATGCTGACTTTTTCCACCGAACATA
Source organism: Nicotiana tabacum (assembly GCF_000715075.1). NCBI lineage: Eukaryota > Viridiplantae > Streptophyta > Magnoliopsida > Solanales > Solanaceae > Nicotiana > Nicotiana tabacum. Next base: position 66,101,020 of record NC_134083.1, on the reverse strand, counting down.
GTCCACTGCACGGGGATGAGGATACATACTTACCCGTCGAACCTTCCGTTTCGGGATAGCCTGGGGCTTCAGCGGAGTAGAATAAGAGGAAAATAAAGTCCTCGAGTTCACCGAATCCCGAGGCAAAGAGAAAACAAGGGCGGGTACCCGGGCTCGTAAGCCTAAGAAGAATACTAATTCCAGGATACCAGACTCTGACTTCTTTCACCTGCTCAGGGATGAGCCCGAAGAAGACAACATCTTTGTCGTCCATGGATCGACCCCTGTCGGGGAGCAAACGACAACCAAGGCCGATCCCCTTCCGATTCGAGAGGCCGAAGTGGAGACGGAGGTTGTGACCTCCCAAGAAGTCATTCTTGTTCTGAAGGAGGCGACCAGTGTGATCGATATCATCAAGACGCCCTCCTATACTGAGTCTGTACTTGAAGAGGCACAAACGTGTATGGAAAAGTCAAGTGAAGGAGTTCAGGGCGCAGATGATCCTCTCCGCTCCTTTTTCGATGGCATGGACATGTCCATATTGGAATATTTCTCCAGGCTGGGTCACCTAGAGATCTCGAAGAAGTAAGTGCCCTCGGGAGCTGACGGGCCGAGTTCGAGCCCAATATTGGTAAAGAAATTTCTTGCGCCGAGCGTGGACCCTGAGCGCAACAGGGCTATCATTCCCGGAGGATGCCCAGATCCTGTCTGCTCCGGTAGGTGTAGCCAGCTACCTCCGATTCCTGGTGACCGAGGAGGACCGGGAAAAGATGAACGAGGTGGGCACATCATGTCTCTTTAACGAGGCGTAGCAGGCGCTGAACCGGGTAAGGCTCTAACACTTTCATACTTCCTTCATAAATCACACTTAAGTTTTCTTTTGATGTATCTTACTTCTTTTGTTGTTTTATAGGCTTCTGTGCTTCATCATGAAAGCATCCTCCAGTACCGCTTTGAAATCAGCCAGCTCGAGTTCGAGCTCAAAGAACAGGTCTGGAAGAAGGACATGTATATGTTTCTTGGTGAGCAATAGGACGAGGCCCTTAGAGACCTCCAGGTTGAGCTGGACAAAACTCATAAAAAGGCCTCGATCCTGAAGCGGGAACATGCTGACCTGGTTGAAAAGGTAAAGGTTTTTGAAGCTAGAAATGAGGAACTAGTCTTGGTGACTAACAACACAACCTCGTAGGTCCAACAGAAGATTGACCTGATCGACCAGCTCCGCCGAGATGAACGAGGTGAAGGCCATGGCCGAAGTGTGGAAGGGCAGGATGGACCTGCTGGCTTTGGAGAAGGAAATTGCGAAGGCAAAGCTAGCATCAGTTGAGAACCAACTATGGATGGCGAAGGACAAAGCTGATAAGTGGTCTCAGCTGAATGATGATATCCGAGCATAGTTGAGCTCGACCGTCATAGAACGGGATGCCCTCAGAAGAGAATATGAGGCACTAAAAACCAAATTGGACACAACCTTCGCTGATTCCGAGGAAAATTATGGCCCAGTACAAGGTTGATGTGGAGGCAGCCGAGACCAGCCTAAAGACAAAGGCTGAATACGTGAAGCGGTTGTCCCGAAGAGAGACCCTCGAAAAGATTCACGCCCGAGGCTTCAACCTATCGGTCAAGATAGAGGAAGCTAAGAAGCTCGAGGCCGAGGAAAATGAGCTTTACGAGCCTGAGGGTGCCTAAGGCTCCGAGGGTTTTGAGGGATCCGATAGTTCTGAAGACGAGTCAGGCCCCGGTGAAGACCAGGCGTAGATGCCTTAGTACCTTTTCAGTTTTTGTTTTTTCCTTATGTATTTTTTTTCATTCATGTTGGGGCTATTTTACTGGGCCTTTGTAAATATATTTTGGAATGTATATATGAAAATTTTCCCTTTCTGGCAATATCGTGTCTTTACTTTTCAAGCATCTTTTATTCATGTATTATTTTTGGCGCCTTAGCATAGAATTAGATGTAGTTCCGGGGTATTCATTTTTCGGAAGTTCGAGCGAAGCCCGACTTCGAAGCAACTTTATTTGCTCGTGGCTTCGAAACCTTGTTGCGACCGGAGGTTCCCAAGATGCTTAAATGTTTTTAGACGGTGTTTTTGCCGAGGGAAAGATTTAGTAGGTTTCGAGTTTTTGTAAAGGCCTTACTTTCTGATTACGAACTTCAGACGTCTTCGAGCCATTTTTAAGACAGTCGTAGCCTTTTATTTTTGGGCACTGCCTAATAGGTTTGGTGCCTCTGGGATTCATTAGCCCGGGTCATCCGAATTTTCTTCGGGCGACAGTCCCCGAATAAGGGTAGCATTTAGACTCGATAGTCCTCAAGCAGGGGTAGCCCTTGGGCTCGATAGTTCCCGAGTAGAGGTAGCCCGTGGGCACTAGGATCCGGAATCTAAGAAGCAAAAAATGTGTTATAGCAAAGCGGAACTTTCTCTCATTTCTCAGTGTGTAAAGTACATGATCGAAAGCGCATAAAAACTTATGTCATAGCTAGAGTAGACTATGTGAGAACGGTTCATGATGACTATTTGGCCCTTACAATGAATCCTAACCACCAAGCCTTAGCTTCTAGCATACAAAGTTTTCTTTTTTTCTTGCTAAAAACCTTAATCCGAGGGTAATGACCCCCAGTATTCGAGGTCAAACTTGTGAGGGCTCGGATAATGTTGAAATGAAGTGAACAATCATTGACTCCGTTTTGAAACTGGTGTTCGAATCTAAGTCAGCACGTTTTACTGTCTACTCGTTAAAAACTTTGCCGAAAACCCATTTTGGGACAAAACTGATTCAAGGGAAAAAGAGTGCAACTCGTGCTTTCAGACCTAATAGCCACATCCATCCTTGGCGGTTTACCTACAAATGTTAGTCCAATTCATAACATGATTAAAGAGTAATTGAGTTCGTACCTTAGCAGTAGTACCGCTTTAAGTGTGTCACGTTCCAGTTGTTAGGTAGTTGCACACCGTCTCTTGCTTCGAGTTTGTACGAGCCTTTGCCGGTTATTCTAACAACTCGATATGGTCCTTCCCAGTTCGGTCCCAGCTTCCCCTCGTTCGGGTTTTGGGTGTGCAATGTTATTATCCTCAACACCAAGTCCCCGATCTGAAAGTGTCAGAGGTTGGCTCTTCGATTGTAGTGTATTTCAATTCACTATTTCTAGGCAGCCAACCGGACCAGGAGGCCTCCCGCCTTTCATCCTATAATTCCAGGTTTGTGATCATGGCCTCTTCGTTTGACTCTTCTGTCACATTTTGGAATCTGAGGCTTGGTTTTCCCACTTCAACTGGTATTAAGGCTTCATCCCTAGAGACCAACGAGAATTGGGAGGCTCCGGTACTAGATTTCGAGGTAGTACGGTATGCCCAAAGGACTTCGGGCAGGATTTCCTTCCATTTCCCTTTGGCATCAGTCAACCTCTTTTTCAGGTTTTGAAGTATGGTCTTTTTGTTGAATTTGCCTGCCCGATTCTACTAGGGTGATAAGGCGTTGATAGTATCTTTTTTATCTTGTGGTCTTTGAAAAATTTATTTATCTTGCTGCGATGAATTGTTTTCCATTATCCCAAACGACCTCGGCCGGTATCCCGAATCGGCATATTATGCGGTCCCAGATGAAGTCAATGAGTTCCTTTTCCCAAACATTTTCAAATACTTGAGCTTCGACCCATTTGAAAAAATAATCGGTCATGAATAGTATGAATTGAGCCTTACCGGGTGCCCATGGAAGGGGACCAACGATATCTATTCCCCATTTCATAAATGGTCGCGGGGACAAGACCGAGTGGATTCATACTCTGCCACATTGTTAGTCAATTTCACAGTTTTAGTAGACTGCCTAACTACATTCCCCGTAGATGGTTTTAACACGATGCCGAGCCCGGACCCCTTTGAGTTCTAGGCACCATCCATAGAAAGGGTCCAGATTCCTGAGGTAGTCCCCGAGGTTAACAATAATTCCCTTTCGACCTCGGGTATTAAGGCTGGCATAAAGTCGGCCACGAAGTCTGCCAAAATTTGATATTTTATGGCGGTTCGGGGTCGATACTTGATATCGTACCTGTTGATTTTGATGGCCCATTTGGCCAACCGGCCGGAGAGCTCGGGTTTGTGCATGATGTTCCTCAGTGGGTAAGAGGTCACGACACATATGGGGTGACATTGAAAGTATGTTTTTAACTTTCTGGAGGCGCTTTACAAAGCGAGCACTATTTTTTTTAGGTGAGGATACGTTGTTTCGGCCTCGCCTAGAGTTCTACTGACATAGTAAATAGGAAATTGTGTACCTCCACCTTCCCAAACTAAGACTCCACTTACCGCCACGTCAGAAACGGCCAAGTAAAGGTACAACTATTCGTCCGCCTTCGGAGCGTGCAGCAGGGGCGGACTCGATAGGTACCGTTTGAGTTCTTCCAAATCTTGTTGGCATTCTGGAGTCCAGGAAAAGTTATTCTTCTTCTTTAATAGTGAGAAGAACCGATGGCTTTTGTCCAAAGACCTTGATATGAACCGGCCAAGGGAGGCTATACGCACGGTTAGCCTTTGAATGACCTTGACTTTGTCCACCACAGTGATATCTTCTATGGCTTTGATTTTTTCCGGATTGATCTCGGTCCCTCGATTGGACACCATGAACCCGAGAAGGTTTTTCGATTTGACCCTGAATGCACACTTCCCCGAGTTCAGCTTCATATTGTATTTTTTTAATATGTCGAAGGTCTCCTGCAAATATTTTAAATGGTCCTCTGCTTGTAGGGACTTGACTAACACGTCGTCAATATAAACTTCCATTGATTTCCCTATCTGTTCTTCGAACATCCGGTTTACTAGGTATTGATAGGTGGCACCGATGTGTTTTAATCCGAACAGCATGACATTATAACAGTAAGTACCAAATTTAGTGATAAAAGAACTCTTTTCTTGATCGACCGGGTCCATCCGAATTTGATTGTACCTGGAATAGGCATCGAGAAAACTGAGTATCTCGTGTCTGGTTGTCGCATCGATCATCCGATCGATGTTACGCAAAGGGAAAGAATCCTTGGGGCATGCCTTGTTTAGATCTTTGTAATCTATACATGTTCTTAGCTTATTCCCTTTTTTAGGAACTAGTACTACGTTAGCTAACCAGTCCGGGGTAGTTAACCTCCCAAATGGATCCTATTTTAAGGAGTTTAGATACCTCGTCCTTGATGAATGCATGTTTGACCTAGGACTACGGCCTCTTTTTCTGCTTAAACGGATGGAACTTCGGGACCAAACTCAGCTTATGAGTGGTCACCTCCGGCGGGATCCCTGTCATGTCAAGATGGGACTAAGCGAAATAATCTATGTTAGCTTTGAGAAAATTAATAATTTTTTTCTTGAGCATAGGGGTTAACCCTTGCCCATGTATACCTTTTGATCCGGTAGGTGTTCGGTCAATGTGACTTGCTCTAACTCTTTGACCATCGATTTGGTGGCGTCGGTATCATCAGGAGCTACGAACGATCTCGAAACTCCGTAATTATCCTCCTCGTCTACTCCTCGTTCCTCCGGTTCGGCCGGGACCGACATCGATGGTTGCTATTTAACTTTGCCCTATCTGGTCAGCTCTATGTTCCTTAATGTTGAGACGGCAGGCACCGGGAGTACTTCATCGACTGCGAAAATCTCCTTTACAGCCGGCTATTCTCCGTAGACCATCTTGATTCGTCCCAGTGTAGGGAATTTCAACGCTTAGTGTAAGGTCGAAGGTGCCGCCCTCATGTTGTGAAACCATGGCCTTCCGAATAGAGCATTATATCTCATGTCCCCACCAATCACATAAAAACTTTGTCTCTCGGATCATCCCAGCGGTGTTCACTGGTAGGGTCATCTCCCCTTTAGTGGTTTCGCATGCCATGTTCAATCCGTTCAACACCTGAAATGCTGCATTATTTGATATTGTAACCCTAATTTCTCTACGACCCTCGATCTGATGATGTTGGCCGAGCTACCCGGATCAATCAACACACGTTTAACTCGAGATTTATTATTAAGTACGGATATTACCAGTACATCATTATGAGGTTGTACGATGCCCTCGGCGTCCTCTCTGGTGAACGAAACAGTTTCTTCTTGTACATAATCTCGGGTGTGCTTTTCCCTCGTGATGGATACTTTAGTGCGCTTTATTATTGGCCCTTGGGGAACATCGACCCCTCCAATAATCATGTTGACGATGTAATGAGGTTTCTCTTGTTTGGTCTGTTTGTTGGCGCCCCAGTTCCTGAAGTGGATTTTGACTCGATCACTCAGAAATTCTCAGAGGTGCCCGATATTAAACAACTGGGCAACTTCTTCTCTAAATTGCCGGCACTCCTCAGTCCTATGTCCATGAGTTCCATGGTACTTACACATTAAGTTAGGATCTCTCTAGGTAGGCTCAGACTGATTTGGTCGAGGCCACTTGGTTTCCTTGATGCACCTGATGACTGATACTATTGTGGTAGCATCAACGTTGAAGTTATACTATGATAATCTTGGTGCTTCCCTGCCCCCGAGCAGCTTGTCGAAACCATTTTTGCTCATCAGACCTCGGCTATTGGGCCCTCAATAGTTCTCTTTCGTTCCTTGAGAGGTGATGCCCGGACTCGTTTCCCCTTGATCTGCATTGTATGGTTGGTACCGATATCGGACCGACCTTGATTCATGGTCGACGACTCTCTTAGACTTGTCGTCATCTCTGATGGGATAATCGGACCCATACGGGCTCCGAGTTGGTCATCCTCGACTCTAATTTTTGATTGGTACCTGTTGTGGACGTCGGCCCAAGTTACCGCCGGGTACTTTACCAAATTTTATTTTACCTGTTGCGAAGTCAATGAGCTTCGAGGGTTAAGTCCTTGAGTGAATGCCTGAACTGCTCAATCATCTACAACCGGAGGCATGTCCATCTGTTCAATATGGAACCTTAACACGAACTCCCTGAGCATCTCCCTGTCTCTTTGTTTAACCTTGAAAAGGTCCTATTTTTTGGTCTCGTCCTTGATGGCCCCAGCATGAGCCTTCACAAAAGTATCTTCAAGCATAGCAAACGAGTCAATGGAATTTGGGGTAAGTTGTGATACCATATCATTGCTCCTTTTGACAGAGTCTCCCCGAACTTCTTTAGTAACACCGACTCGATCTCATCATCTTCCAAGTCGTTCCCCTTGATGGCGCATATGTAGGAGGTCACATGCTCATTCGAAGCTCTGGTTCCATTATATTTTGGAATATCGGGCATTCGAAACCTCTTCGGGATCGGCTTTGGTGCCGCGCTCGGAGGGAAAGGCTTTTGGAAATATTTCTTGGAATCTGGTCCTTTCAATATCGATGGAGCTCCCGGGAATTGATCGACCCTGGAATTATATGTCTCCACATTCTTATCGTTGGCCTCAATTTTCTTCTTACCCGATTCTACCTGCTTCGTCAATGCTTCAAGCATTTTCATTATCTCGGGGTTGACCCCGGGCTCAACTTCACCCGACCTTTCAATGGTTTGTTCGTTTCTTCGGGTGTTCTCCTGGGACCGTTCGGGCTCGACCCTGCCAGGGACGTGGCCTTGATTCTGTAGCTTCTCTATCGCCGCTTGTTGAGCCTGCAACATTTTGAAGATTAGCCGCAGGCTTACACCAACACCTTCGCCCTCAGATGTTTCGCGAACTATTGGTCTGGGAACTCTACGAACACATTTTTCGGGGTTAGTTGGCAGGTTTACATCGATAGCAACCTGTGAATTGGCGTCGATTGGATCGACAACTGAGACTCCGTTGGGATCAGAAGGGGCACCTCATTGCTAGGCACTAGATTGTTGTTTTTCGCCATGATGGACAGACTCAGCCTCAAAGTTCAAGTAGGCAGACTGAGAATTTAAAATTTTTAAGCTGACCTGAATTTGAGACTTTAAAGAACAAGCGTAAAATAGAGTGTGTTATGGAAATTTGTATCAAATCACCACTATTATCCTTAGCCCCACGGTGGGCTCCAAACTGTTTACCCTAAAAAACGGATAACAATTAAATTTGTACGCGATTTTAAGTGTTTGTGGATTGATTCAACGCAAATAATCAAGAATGTTAGATAAATGGGTTAAAGATAAAATGAATAATCAAACCAATTGTGATGTTATGACCTGACTCATATTTAGGCTGGACAATAGTTCTGCCCTCGATCGGACCCCCGGTTCGAAGTCAATTGTGTATGAAAAACAATAAAATAAGAATTTTGCAATAGCTAAAAAGCAAAAAAATAAATTTATATTGCCTTGGTATGTGTGTTACAATGTGTCTTATCAAAGAAATAAATTTCCTTTATATAGCAGGGGAATATTATTCATAGTATAAGTCTAAAAAAGGCAAAAATCCTCATCTCTCATTAATTACTGATCTGTAACATCCATCGAGCGAGATTCGCGCCATGATATCCGGTTGGTTCCGGATGTCGCGGCTCTATATCTCTCGCCTACAACCGTTCATTGCGCTTCCAGAAGTCTTAGAGCTCGTTCTGAGTTCGGGGTGCGTCGTCGTATCAGGCCCGATGGCGAGCACTCTGTTCGGACCTTGATACAAAGAGTTACCAGCTTCGATTTTGATCTTATATATTCATACTCTTACTTCGTTTGATCCACGAAAAATCGGGGTGTGCGCTAATCTCAATTTCACCCGTATACAAATGGCATATTATGTTGAGCCGTTTTATAGGAACTTATGCTGTGATAAAACATGATGTGTTTTAATTTCAGTGAAGTCTATATATTGAATGAAAAAAAAGAGAAAGGAAGAGACCAGAATAAACAAGGTTACCATAATCATATCGGCGATGTGTGATCACGCCAGATAAATTCATTGATAATGGTAACTCTTGATGCATTTGTACTTAAAGAAGTTGGGAGTTGACATATACGGATGTGAAGGTGGAGTTATGGTTTGACATAAGTATGGAATTTTAAATGGCTAAATTGTTTGTATTAAAGTGCTTAGGGATGTGTAGCCAATCAAATATATCCTAACCATCCCGCAACTTACATTACAACCAAATAAAGTCCTACTTGATCCTTGACTGAATGAGCTCAATTAGTAGAGTAGTATATTACGAACAAGCTTATGGTACATCTTTTGTGGCACATGAATGTTGTTTCTGAGAGTGAGCGAATTCTTCCTATCTTAAGTTCCTAATTGTTCTTAAACTTTATTCTATGTGGAACTACTCTCTATTGTTGTGTGAGGGCACTTGATTCACGAAGGAAAGGTAATGTCATTGACCTCTGTGTTAGAGTAAGTGAGCAGGTTGTGTAAAATACGTGGTGATGTTGAGTCAACTCTTGAGGCGAGGATGTTACGTTATTGTGCTTAATCTATTTTAGTATTCTTGGTATGATGAGTCAGGATAGTTGTTTAAAAAGGTCGTGTCTATGTGAAGTGTAGTTTGATTGCTCGAGGACGAGCAATGGTTTAAGTGCGGGGTGGTCATGGTAGGCTAGAAACTCATATTTTAGTCGCTTATTGCACCTAATTCACTACACTTTACTTATGTTGAGCTTTAGTTAATAGTGCTTTGCACTTATTATGTGTGAGTAGAAGCCCAAGGGATTAAACCGGATTCGCGTTCGGGGATCGAGGACCAAGTCTGGATGTCAAAAATTGGAGAAATGAACTACTTTAAGAAAAATGCATAGCCGCGCCGCATGGGGTGCCACGGTAGTGCAAAATCTACCCAGAATCCATTCTGCAAATCATTCTGGAATTCCTCACAAGCGCGCCGCATGGTGCGGCGCGGCATGCGGCGCGGTGGTACGAATTTCTTAGAGTATCGTCCCATTTTCACTAAACTAAGGTATTTTTGTCCGGGGTTAATTGGGGGATGGCTTAAATACATGGAAAATACCATTTTTGGGACTTTTGGACAGATTTCGGCCTAAGGAGGCCAAGGAGGCTAAGGAGGAGTTGGAAGAACACAAGCACAAGGATTTCATCATTCCTTCCTCACTCAAGATCCGGGCTTGGATTGTATTTATGTTTTCCTATACTTTTGTTACATTTGTGAAGAACTTCTCCATGTCTATGGAGTAGATCCTTTTGGGTTTTGATGGATTTGATGTATTAATGATTATTTGTGGATTATAGCTCTAGTTTTATGTATTTGAATCGATTTTGGAAGATTTGATTGTTGCATCTATATTCACTTGTTCTTGTAATCGAAAGAGTGTGATATCTTTGTATTATATTGTTGGTTGAGTTCATAGATTCTTCGAAGTAATCGAAAGAGGCTAGTTGGGCGGCTCTGGGGTAAGGCAAGTGAGGCCCTTGCCTTAGCCCCCAAATAATTAAGGCCCCAAAAATAAGTACTACTATATTATTATATAATATATATAATCCATAATTTATATTTATATAATTATTAATAAAATATTTCAAATTTTAATAATTTTTATTATTTAGTAGACGTAAGATTGAGTGAGTTAATTGGATAAATTATTCTCACTAAATTTAATAATATATTTATCTTCTCATCAATTTTATTTTTCTTCCTTTATTATAGTCTTTTTTCATGGTTCTCACGATTTTACTTTATAATTTCAACTAAAATTCTCTAAATTAACTATTCTTTTTTCTCACATTTGATTGATCCACACACGAGAAAGCGAAGTTCGTTTGTGTCTCATCTTTTTTAACTAAGAAATCCCTGAGACAAATGTCGCAAGGTTCAAAACACGATGGATAATGGGCTCACCCTTTCTCATTTTCACTTGAGGGAATAATTCAATACCATATGACGTGCGCCTAACTTATACATCATGAGTTGCGCTCTCACCACTATATCAAAGTCATGTAGGTTTTTTTGTATCTCAATTTAATATGGATTTCGTAAAAGATGTTTCATGGTCTTTTTAATATATTTTGGTTTTAGGCCACCAGTTCTGTTGAGCCGCCCCTCATTGATGATCAACAATTATTTACATATTACTACCCCACTACGAACGTATTGTTCAACCAGTTTCATTCACATTTGGTAACTGAATGACACATTCACTGTCTTTAATGTTCTTGTCATTGTTGCATTATCTTAAGTGAGACTCTATAAATTTGATTGAGAATATCAGGTGTGGACAAGTGGCTCTAGTAGATGATTAGTATAGCCTTGATTTAGGTCCCCCAAAATTTTTGATAATGAATTTTATAATTTTATTTCAAATTAGACAATATTAATATTTGTAGAAAAAATAAAAAAGTACAAAAAATTGTAAAAGAGAAAGAAAGGTGTCTACTCTTTAACAATAAAAATCTTTTTAAAGCGTTAAATTAAACTACTTAAATCTTCATATTCGTAAATACATTGTTTACAACAATATCAAAAATAACATATTGCAAATACATGTCTAACATCTCATTTATTTAAATTATCCTTTTCTAATATAAATAATAATATTAATATGTGAAGTTAAAGACTTTATGTCATTTAAGAATATATACTATAAAAAACAAGTATATGAAAAAAATGGCAAGATTAATTTTTTTGCATATATGTGTATACGTACTAATAAAAAAATATAAAGTCTCTTATTAAAATTTGCCTTTAGGCCACTAATTTTATGGAGCCGCCCTTGGCCAGATACACATTTCACAAACTTAAGTTGATGACCAAAAAAGATAAATGATAAAATAGACATCATAAACTTTGACAAATAAGGCAAAGTAAAAGAGATCAGCAATAACTATTAACAACTGAACATACCACATGCAAGAAGAAGTTATTATTAAAATATTCTGTAACATAAGCCATACACTTGTCGTGAAACTCAATCAATTTCCTAACAAAGACCTGAGAAAAGGGATGAGTTCATGACTAAGTGAATACTACCCATACATAAAAGTGAAATCAAAATATGGGAATGTGGTTCTACCTGCTCCCTTGAGCCCGAACGTTCAGCCTGTGCAAGAACACACATATCAGGACCTCAAATGGAAACATAATAAATTGTTATCATGAACAAAAGTTTCTTATAACCATAGGACAACAAAGCTTCTGAGAAACTTCACATATATGTACTTCATTTGTACAAATGCTTTCAATTCCACTCAAAATCTTTTGTTCTCGAAATGGTGTTTCATGTAAACCCCCCACTGCTTCTTCCCTATTAACAACTTAAAAGGACTTTAGACTCGCTTACAATTAACAGATAATCATCATTCTTAGGTGTAAACCAATAAAAATATGAAACATGAACATGCCACTTCACTTGCTTGCCAGATCTTCAGCTTGTTGCACCAGGATCTCGCCTGCAAATGTTTAGCCAAAACTCCAAAACCAAATAAATAATCCTTTTCTCAGTCGCTAATTGCCATAGATTTTTTTTCACCTGTTTAAACATATTTGCAACATGTTCCAATCCCATCAGAGTTCTGTGGATTAGCATTTTCAGTGGAGAAGTAAGGCAAAATAGAGCAGCATCAAATAACATGTAAAATACATTGAAACCACCAGAAAACTAATAGTGAAAAGAAAAATAAGGAAGCAATACCTTATCATCTCTAAGCGAAGCTCCGCATCCAGAATGCTCCTTCTCAAGTCTGATTGATATATAAAACCAATAATTCATTTTGTACTTTCTGTAGCATAAATTTAGTCCCTGATAAACCTATTATCAACAAAAAACATAAAAATAAGTTGCCCACAGAATGAAGTTATAAAGAAAGGCCATCCCCCAAAAGAACAAGAACAATAATATTTTCAATAAATAGATAGGAGATGCAAAAAGCATACCAGATCCCGGAAGCACGTTAGACTAAATTCGCTAAGTACAGGTAGTAACCTTCAGGCAAGAAACATACTCGTCAAGATATAAGAAGAACCGTGAGAGCCATCTGACAAAAAGATTATAATTCCCCCATCTTTTCACAAACTCCCTCAACATAGACTCATCCTGCTTCGCTCTTAAATCATGCAAAACCTAATAAAGAATACAAAATATTAATTTCAAAATTGAATGGCAATAGCAAACTCAAGTTCTATTCATTAAGTACCTAATTAAAATACAACACCGACAAAAGGCCTGCTAATTGCATGAAAGGTAAATATATTTTTCCCATCACATATGTAACCATCAACTAATAACTTTCGATACTCAATTATAATGAGAGACAAGGTTAACGGTTCTTACAGTAGACTTGATTATTCGTCAAATGCTTCCTTGCACTTCTCATACAGCTGCTGTAAGTAATCATGCGGGGGATTCTAAGTACACATCCCAAATATAGTTTTGTAGAGTGCCATGTACTCTTCAGAGCTGAAATAATCTTGTTGTCCTTCTGCAATCTACTTCCAAATGATGATTGCCATCTTATAAGCACGTGATGTATTGCCACCTGGATATGAGACATTGAACCACACATAATCACAAGACTACACCATATAACAAGTATTCATAAGTAAAAATCAATCCCACACCAATGTACACTTTTGCAATTAGCTTTATACATGTTGGCACATACAAAATGACATAGACTCACATGCACTTTTCTTTTAAAAAAAAATATTTTTTGCATAATTTTTCACTACTCTAGCATTCTTAAACTGAAATATTTTTTTTTGTTTCAGTTTGCATTCAAATAGACCTCCAAAATCAAAAGTTCGCACGTAGTGAATGTCAAACCTCCTTTTTACCAACCCTTTAAAAGATAAAAAGATTTTAAGAACTAAAAGAGTATCAAATTCTAGAGCAACCACTGTAAAAAAATGTTGTAGGCGAGAGACCAGTGTAAGCTGTTATGGAGTCTTTCAGTGTTTCCCATATCTCTAGGGCCGTAATTTTGGACAGGAAAAAAAATTTATCTGATTATACTGCAGGGTGAGAGAAACAAAGAGGTTTCTTGATTTTTGACTAATCAATCAGGTTTGTTTATCTAGTCTAGTGACAATTTTCTTGTGCTGTGTCGGACTGACAAAATGTAGGTTGATTTTACACTGACAGCAAAAATGGCAATTGGGAAACAAGGGATTTTTAGAAAAACTTCAAAGTTTCCCCAATTCTCTTACATCTTTTCTTCAAAGTTCCAACAATTAATAATAATCTTAGACAATAGCAAAAATATTCTCCAACTGGATAACGTTATACCGAAAACATATCCACAGTAGTGGTAGCATAACCCCCACCACCATGAAAAGCTTCATACCCGGGGATGCTCTATCAGGGATGACTTAAAGGTCGAGAAGGCCTCCGTTAAACAAGACCGAGGTGGAGGAGCATGGAGATACATATGTTCTGTTACTGAAGATACCCTTCCCATAGTCCGAGAGGACTACAAATGGGAAGGCAAGTACGTGGTTGTCCCCGGGCCAAAGGACGATATTACAACCCACGTGGAGGGGTATTTAAGTGCTTACACTTATCCCTTCACACTGTGCCCGATAGACCCAGTAATCTTGGCCTTTTGTAAGAGATACGAGGTTTGCCTCGGGCAAATTCACCTGTCCTTCTAGAGGATTGTGATCCTCCTGCGCCATTTTGTGAACAACACCGAATCTCCTCGGTTCACCCTCGACCATCTACTCCGTCTGTACAGTCACCGAATTTTCCGAGGGGGACTAATCAAGCTTATTCGCCTGCTAGCAAGGCCCCTTTTTTCGAGCAATGACTAGGAACGAGATCGAGGTTGGCAGGGGCATTTTGTTCGGGTAAAAACTGAAGACCTGATCCCTCCCAAGTTCCTTCCATTCTCCGAGAAGTGGAATACATCTCGTAAGTATAGTCTTTCCTTAAGTGTCAATTTCTCTTTATTTGTTCTCTAATCGCCAGTATTTATGGTCATGCAGCTTTTTCCCAGGTTCCTGATGTAATCCCCCGGCTCAAGGAGTAGATCGAAGGAATCTGCAAGAAGATGTCATACTACGAGCGCACGGGGAGCAAATTTCGAAGGGCAAATGGGAGGCACGTTCTCATGGTAAGGCTCTCCCCTGAATAGTTATTACTATGCCCCAAACTTACATAATGCTAACTTTTTCCTTTCCCTCATAGGTCTGTCTAAGACCACCGAATATAGGCTACTGCACGGGGACGAGGATACGTCCTTACCCATTGAACCTTCCGTTTCGGGATAGCATGGGGCTTCCGCGGAGTAGAATAAGAGGAAAAGAAAGTCCTCGAGTTCCCCGGATCCTGAGGCGAAGAGAAAAAAAGGGCAGCCACCCGGGCTCGTAAGACCAAGAAGAATACTAAGTCCAGGGTACCAGACTCTGACTTCCTTCACCTGCTCAGGGATGAGCCCGAAGAAGACAACATCTTTGTCGTCCATGGATCGACCCCTGTCGGGGAGCAAACGACAACCAAGGCCGATCCCCTTCCGATTCGAGAGGCCGAAGTGGAGACGGAGGTTGTGACCTCCCAAGAAGTCATTCTTGTTCTGAAGGAGGTGACCAGTGTGATCGATATCATCAAGACGCCCTCTTATACTGAGTCTGTACTTGAAGAGGCACAAATATGTATGGAAAAGTCAAGTGAAGGAGTTCAGGGTGCAGATGATCCTCTCAGCTCCTTCTTCGATGGCATGGACATGTCCACATTGGAATATTTCTCTAGGCTGGGTCACCTGGAGATCTCGAAGAAGTACGTGCCCTCGGGAGCTGACGGGCCAAGTTCGAGCCCAAGATTGGTAAAGAAATTTCCTGTGCCGAGCGTGGACCCTGAGCGCAAGAGGGCTGTCAGTCCTAGAGGATGCCCGGATCCTGTCTGCTCTGGTAAGTGTAGCCAGCTACCTTCGATTCCTGGTGATCGAGGAGGACCGAGCAAAGATGAACGAGGTGGACACGTCATATCTCTTTAACGAGGCGCAGGAGGCGCTGAACCGGGTAAGGCTCTAACACTTTCATACTTCCTTCATGAATCACACTTAAGTTTTCTTTTGATGTCTCTTACTTCTTTTGTTGTTTTACAGGCCTCGGTTCTTCATCATGAAAGCATCCTCTAGTACCGCTTGGAAATCAGCCAGCTCGAGTTCGAGCTCGAAGAACAGGTCCGGAAGAAGGACATGTATATGTTTCTCGGTGAGCAATAGGACGAGGCCCTTAGAGACCTCCAGGTTGAGCTGGACAAAACTCAAAAGAAGGCCTCGATCCTGAAGCGGGAACATGCTGACCTGGTTGAAAAGGTAAAGGTCTTTGAAGCTAGAAACGAGGAACTAGTCGTGATGACTAACAACACAACCTCATAGGTCCAACAGAAGATTGACCTGATCGACCAGCTCTACCGAGATGAACGAGGTGAAGGCCATGGCCGAAGTGTGGAAGGGCATGATGGACCTGCTGGCTTTGGAGAAGGAAATTGCGAAGGCAAAGCTAGCATCAGTTGAGAACCAACTACGGGTGGCTAAGGACAAAGCTGATAAGTGGTCTCAACTGAATGATGATATCCGAGCAAAGCTGAGCTCGGCCGTCATAGAAGGGGGTGCCCTCGGAAGAGAATATGAGGCACTGAAAACCAAATTGGACATAACCTTCACTGATTCCGAGGTAAATTATGGCCCAATACAAGGTTGATGTGGAGGCAGCCGAGACCAGCCTAAAGACAAAGGCTGAATACGTGAAGCGGTTGTCCCGAAGAGAGACCCTCAAAAAGATCCACGCCCGAGGCTTCAACCTATCGATCGAGATCGAGGAAGCTAAGAATCTCAAGGCCGAGGCAAAGGAGCTTTACGAGCCTGAGGGTGCCGAAGGCTCCGAGGATTTTGAGGGCTCCGAGGAATCTGAGAGCTCCGATGGTTCTAACAACGAGTCGTGCCCCGGTGAAGACCAGGCGTAGATGCCTTAGTACCTTTTCAGTTTATTTTTTTCCTTATGTATTTTTTTTTCGTTCATGTTGGGGCTGTTTTACTGGGTCTTTGTAAATATATTTTGGAATGTATATATGAAAATTTTCCCTTTCTGGCAATATGGTGTCTTTACTTTGCTAGCAACTTTTATTCGTGTATTATTTTTGGCTCCTTAACATAGAATCAGATGTAGTTCCGGGGTATTCATTTTTTGGAAGTTCGAGCGAAGCCCGACTTCAAAGCAACTTTGTTTGCTCGTAGCTTCGAAACCTCGGTGCGACTGGAGGTTCCCAAGATTCTTAAATGTTTTTAGACGGTGTTTTTGCCGAGGGAAAGCTTTAGTAGGTTTCGAGTTTTTGTAAAGGCCTTACTTTCTGATTACGAACTTCGGACGTCTTCGAGCCATTTTTAAGACAGCCGTAGCCTTTTATTTTTGGGCACCGCCTAATAGGTTTGGTGCCTCTGGGATTCATTATCCCGGGTCATCCGAATTTTCTTCGGGCGACAGTCCCCGAATAAGGGTAGCATTTAGGCTCGATAGTCCTCAAGCAGGGGTAGCCCTTGGGCTCGATAGTTCCCTTGTAGAGGTAGCATGTGGGCTCTAGGATCCGGAATCTAAGAAGCAAAAAAAGCGTTATAGCAAAGCAAAACTTTCTTTCATTTCTTAGTGTGTAAAGTACATGATCGAAAGCGCATAAAAACTTATGTCATAGCTAGAGTGGACTATGTGAGAACGATTCATGATGACTGTTTGGCCCTTACAATAAATCCTAACCACCAAGCCTTAGCTTCTAGCATAAAAAGTTTTCTTTTTTCCTTGCTAACAACCTTAATTCCAGGGTAATGGCCCCCAGTATTCTAGGTCAAACTTGTGAGGGCTCGGATAATGTTGAAATGAAGTGAACGATCATTGACTCCATTTTGAAACTGGTGTTCGAATCTAAGTCAGCACGTTTTACTGTTGACTTGTTAAAAACTTTGCCGAAAACCCATTTTGGGACAAAACTGATTCAAGGGAAAAAGAGTGCAACTCGTGCTTTCAGACCTAATAGCCACATCCATCCTTGGCGGTTTACCTACAAATGTTAGTCCAATTCATAACATGATTAAAGAGTAATTGAGTTCGTACCTTAGCAGTAGTACCGCTTTAAGTGTGTCACGTTCCAGTTGTTAGGTAGTTGCACGCCGTCTCTTGCTTCGAGTTTGTACGAGCCTTTGCCGGTTATTCTAACAACTCGATATGGTCCTTCCCAGTTCGGTCCCAGATTCCCCTCGTTCGGGTTTTGGGTGTGTAATGTTATTATCCTCAACACCAAGTCCCCGATTTGAAAGTGTCAGAGGTTAGCTCTTCGATTGTAGTATCTTTCAATTCACTGTTTCTGGGCAGCCAACCGGACCAGGGCGGCCTCCCGCCTTTCATCCTATAATTCAAGGTTTGTGATCATGGCCTCGTCATTTGACTCTTCTGTCATGATTTGGAATCTAATGCTTGGTTCTCCCACTTCAACTGGTATTAAGGCTTCATCCCTAGAGACCAATGAGAATGGGGTGGCTCCGGTACTAGATTTTGAGGTAGTACGGTATGACCAAAGGACTTCGGGCAGGATTTCTTTCCATTTTCCTTTGGCATCGGTCAACCTCTTTTTTAGGTTTTGAAGTATGGTCTTGTTTGTTGAATTTGCCTGCCCGTTTCCACTAGGGTGATAAGGCATTGATAGTATCTTTTTTATCTTGTGGTCTTTGAAAAATTTATTTATCTTGCTGCGATGAATTGTTTTCCATTATCGCAAACGACCGCGGCTGGTATCCCAAATCGGCATATTATGCGGTCCCAGATGAAGTCAATGAGTTCCTTTTCCCAAACTTTTTCAAATACTTGAGCTTCGACCCATTTGAAAAAATAATCGGTCATGAATAGTATGAATTGAGCCTTACCGGGTGCCCATGGAAGGGGACCAACGATATTCATTCCCCATTTCATAAATGGTCACGGGGACAAGACCGAGTGGATTCATACTCTGCCACATTGTTAGTCAATTTCACAGTTTTAGTAGACTGCCTAACTACATTCCCCGTAGATGGTTTTAACACGATGTCGAGCCCGGACCCCTTTGAGTTCTAGGCACCGTCCATAAAAAGGGTCCAGATTCCCGAGGTAGTCCCCGAGGTTAACAATAATTCCCTTTCGACTTCGAGTATTAAGGTTGGCATAAAGTCGGCCACGAAGTCTGCCAAAATTTGAGATTTTATGGCGGTTCGGGGTCGATACTTGATATCGTACCTGCTGATTTCGATGGCCCATTTGGCCAACCGGCCCGAGATCTCGGGTTTGTACATTAAGTTCCTCGGTGGGTAAGAGGTCACGACACATATGGGGTGGTATTGAAAGTATGTTTTTAACTTTCTGGAGGCGCTTAACAAAGCGAGCACCATTTTTTCCAGGTGAGGATACCTTGTTTCGGCCTCGCCTAGAGTTCTACTGACATAGGAAATTGTGTACCTCCCTCTTCCCAAACTAAGACTCCACTTACCGCTACGTTGGAAACCGCCAAGTAAAGGTACAACTGTTCGTCCGCCTTCGGAGCGTGCAGCAGGGGCGGACTCGATAGGTACCGTTTGAGTTCTTCCAAAGCTTGTTGGCATTCTAGAGTCTAGGAAAAGTTATTCTTCTTCTTTAATAGTGAGAAGAACCGATGGATTTTGTCCGAAGACCTTGATATGAACTGGCCCAGGGAGGCTATACGCACGGTTAGCCTTTGAATGACCTTGACTTTGTCCACCACAGTGATATCTTCTATGGCTTTGATTTTTTACGGATTGATCTAGGTCCCTCGATTGGACACCATGAACCGGAGAAGGTTTCCCGATCCGACGCCGAATGCACACTTCCCCGGGTTCAACTTCATATTGTATTTTTTTAATATGTCAAAGGTCTCCTGCAAATATTTTAAATGGTCATCTACTTACAGGGACTTGACTAACATATCGTCAATATAAACTTCCATTGATTTCCCTATCTGTTCTTCCAACATCCGGTTTACTACGCATTAATAGGTGGCACCGACGTGTTTTAATCCGAACGGCATGACATTATAACAGTAAGTGCCGAATTTAGTGATAAAATAACTTTTTTCTTGATCGACCGGGTCCATCCGAATTTAATTGTACCCGGAATAGACATTAAGAAAACTAAGTATCTCGTGTCTGGTTGTCGCATCGATCATCCGATCGATGTTAGGCAAAGGTAAAGAATCCTTGAGGCATGCCTTGTTTAGATCTTTTTAATCTATACATGTTCTTAGCTTATTCCCTTTTTTAGGAACTACTACTACGTTAGCTAACCAGTCCGGGGTAGTTAACCTCCCGAATGGATCCTATTTTAAGGAGTTTAGATACCTCGTCCTTGATGAATGCATGTTTGACCTAGGACTACGGCCTCCTTTTCTGCATAAAAGGATGGAACTTCGGGACCAAACTCAGCTTATGAGTGGTCACCTCCGGCGGGATCCCTGTCATGTCAAGATGGGACCAAGCGAAACAATCTATGTTAACTTTGAGAAAATTAATAATTTTTTTCCTGAGCTTAGGGGTTAACCCCTTGCCCATGTATAACTTTCGATCCGGTAGGTGTTCGATCAATGTGACTTGCTCTAACTCTTTGACCATCGATTTGGTGGCGTCGGTATCATCAGGAGCTATGAACGATCTCGGAACTCTGTAATTATCCTCCTCGTCTACTCCTCGTTCCTCCGGTTCGGTCGGGACCAACATCGATGGTTGCTATTTAACTTTACCCTATCTGGTCAGCTCTATGTTCCTTAATGTCGAGACGGCAGGCACCGGGAGTACTTCATCGACTGCGAAAATCTCCTTTACAGCCGGCTATTCTCCGTAGATCATCTTGATTCATCCCAGTGTAGGGAATTTCAACGCCTAGTGTAAGGTCGAAGGTGCCGCCCTCATGTTGTGAAACCATGGCCTTCCGAATAGAGCATTATATCTCATGTCCCCACCAATCACATAAAAACTTTGTCTCTCGGATCATCCCAGCGGTGTTCACTGGTAGGGTCATCTCCCCTTTAGTGGTTTCGCATGCCAAGTTCAATCCGTTCAACACCCGAAATGCTGCATTATTTGATCCTGTAATCCCAATTTCTCTACGACCCTCGATCTGATGATGTTGGCCGAGCTACCTCGATCAATCAACACACGTTTAACTTGAGATTTATTATTAAGTACGGATATTACCAGTACATCATTATGAGGTTGTACGATGCCCTTGGCGTCCTCGCAGGTGAACGAAACAGTTTCCTCTGGTACATATTCTCGGGTGTGCTTTTCCCTCGTGATGGATACTTTAGTGTGCTTTATTATTGGCCCTTGGGGAACATCGACCCCTCCATTGATCATGTTGACGACGTGTTGAGGTTCCTCTTATTTGGTCTATTTGTTGGCGACCCAGTTCCTGAAGTAGATTTTGATACTTACACATTAAGTTAAGATCTTTCTAGGTAGGATCAGACTGATTTGGTCGAGGCCACTTGGTTTCCTTGATGCACCCGATGACCGATACTATGGTGGTAGCATCAACGTTGAAGTTATACTCTGATAATCTTGGTGCTTCCCTTCCCCCGAGAAGCTTGTCGAAACCATTTTTGCTCATCAGACCTCTGCTATTGGGCCCTCAATAGCTTTTCTTTCGTTCCTTGTGAGGTGATGCCCGAACTCATTTCCCCTTCGATCTGCATTGTATGGTTGGTACCGATATCAGACCGGCCTTGATTCATGGTAGACGACTCTCTTAGACATGTCGTCATCTCTGATAGGATAACTGGACCCATAAGGGGCTCCGAGTTGGTCATCCTCGACTCTAATTTTTGATTGGTACCTGTTGTGGACGTCGGCCCAAGTTACCGCCGGGTACTTTACCAAATTTTATTTTAGCTGTTGCGAAGTCAATGAGCTACGAGGGTTAGGTCCTTGAGTGAATTCCTGAATAGCACAATCATCTGCAACCGGAGGCAGGTCCATCTGTTCAATTTGGAACCTTGACACAAACTCCCTAAGCATCTCCCTGTCTCTTTGTTTAACCTTGAAAAGGTTCGATTTTCTGGTCTCGTCCTTGATGGCCCCATCATGATCCTTCACAAAAGTATCTGCAAGCATAGCAAACGAGTTAATGGAATTTGGGGGTAAGTTGTGGTACCATATTATTGCTCCTTTTGACACAGTCTCCCCAAACTTCTTTAGTAACACCGACTCGATCTCATCATCCTCCAAGTTGTTCCCCTTGATGGCGCATATGTAGGAGGTCACATGCTCATTCGGATCTCTGGTTCCATTATATTTTGGAATATCGGGCATTCGAAACCTCTTCGGGATCAGCTTTGGTGCCGTGCTCGGAGGGAAAGGCTTTTGGAAAAATTTCTTGGAATCTGGTCCTTTCAATATCGATGGAGCTCCCGGGAATTGATCGACCCTGGAATTATATGTCTCCACCTTCTTATCGTTGGCCTCAATTTTCTTCTTACCCGATTCTACCCGCTTCGTCAATGCTGCAAGCATTTTCATTATCTCGGGGTTGACCCCGGGCTCAACTTCACCCGACCTTTCAATGGTTTGTTCGTTTCTTCGGGTGTTCTCCTGGGACCGTTCAGGCTCGACCCTGACAGGGACGTGACCTTGATTCTGTAGCTTCTCTATCACCGCCTATTGAGCCTTAAACATTTTGAATATTAGCCGCAGGCTTACACCATCACCTTCGCCCTCAGGTATTTCGCGAACTGTTGGTCTGGGAACTCCACGAACACCTTTTTCAGGGTCAGTTGGCAGGTTGACATCGATAGCAACCTGTGAATTGGCGTCGATTGGATTGACAACTGAGACTTTGTTGGGATCAGAAGGGGACACCTCATTGCTAGGCACCAGATTGTTGTTTTTCGCCATGATAGCCAGACTCATCCTCAAAGTTCAAGTAGGCAGACTGAGAATTTGAAATTTTTAAGCTGACTTGAAATTGAGACTTTAAAGAACAAGCGTAAAATAGAGTGTGTTATGGAGATTTGTATCAAATCACCACTATTATCCTTAGCCCCACGGTGGGCTCTAAACTGTTTACCCTAAAAAACGGATAACAATTAAATTTGTACGCGGTTTTAAGGATATGTGGATTGATTCAACGCAAATAATCAAGAATGTTAGATAAATGGGTTAAAGATAAAATAAATAATCAAACCAATTGTGATGTTACGATTTGACTCATATTTAGGCTGGACAGTAGTTCTGCCCTCGATCGGACCCCCGGTTCGAAGCCAATTGTGTATGAAGAACAATAAAATAAGAACTTTGCAATAGCTAGAAAGCAAAAAAATAAATTTATATTGCCTTGGTATGCGTGTTATAATGTATCTTATCAAAGAAATAATTTCCCTTTATATAGCAGGGGAATTTCATTCATAGTACAAGTCTAAAAAAAGTAAAAATTCTCATCTCTCGTTAATTACTGATATGTAACCTCCATCGAGCGATATCCGCGCCGCGATATCTGGTTGGTTCCGGATGCCGCGGCCCTATATCTCTCGCCTACAACCGTTCATTGCGCTTTCAGAAGTCTTAGAGCTCATTCCGAGTTCGGGGTGCGTCGTCATATCAGGCCCGATGGCGAGCACTCTGTTCGGACCTTGATACAAAGAGTTACCTGCTTCAATTTCGATCTTATATATTCATACTCTTACTTCGTTTGATCCACGAAAAATCGGGGTGTGCGCTAATCCCGATTTCACCCGTATACAAATGGCATATTATGTTGTGCCGTTTTATAGGAGCTTATGCTGTGATGAAACATGATGTGTTTTAATTTCAGTGAAGTCTATATATTGAATGGAAAAAAAAAAGAGAAAGGGAGAGAGCAGAATAAACAAGGTTACAATAATCATATCGGCGATGTGTGATCACGCCAGATACAAGGGCGACTGTGGGGTAAGGCAAGTGAGGCCCTTGCCTTAGACCCCCAAATAAGTAAGGCCCCAAAAATAAGTACTACTATATTATTATATAATATATATAATCCATAATTTATATTTATATAATTATTAATAAAAGATTTCAAATTTTAATAATTTTTAATATTTAGTAGACGTAAGATTGAGTGATTTAATTGGATAATTTTTTCTCACTAAATTAAATTATATATTAATCTTCTCATCAATTTTATTTTTCTTTCTTTATGTATAGTCTTTTTTTATGGTTCTCACGATTTTACTTTATAATTTCAACTAAAATTCTCTAAATTAACTATTCTTTTTTCTCACATTTGATTGATCCACACACGAGAAAGCGAAGTTCTTTTGTGTCTCATCTTTTTTAACTATGAAATCCCTGAGACAAATGTCTCAAGGTTCAAAACACGATGGATAATAGGCTCACCATTTCCCATTTTCACTTGAGGGAATAATTCAATACCATATGACGTGCGCCTAACTTATACATCATGAGTTGCGCTCTCACCACTATATCAAAGTCATGTAGGTTTTTTTTGTATCTCAATTTAATATGGATTTCGTAAAAGATGTTTCACGGTCTTTTTAATATATTTTAGTTTTAGGCCACCAGTTCTGTTGAGCCGCCCCTCATTGACGATCAACAATTATTTACAGATTACTGCCCCACCACGAACATATTGTTCAACCAGCTTCATTCATATTTGGTAACTGAATGACACATCCACTGTCTTTAATGTTCTTGTCATTATTGCATTATCTTAAGTGAGACTCTATAAATTTGATTGAGAATATCAGGTGTGGACAAGTGGCTCTAGTAGATCATTAGTAAAGCCTTGATTTAGGTCCCCCAAAATTTTTGATAATGAATTTTATAATTTTATTTCAAATTAGACAATATTAATATTTGTAGAAAAAATAA
This sequence comes from Nicotiana tabacum, assembly GCF_000715075.1. NCBI lineage: Eukaryota > Viridiplantae > Streptophyta > Magnoliopsida > Solanales > Solanaceae > Nicotiana > Nicotiana tabacum. The sequence continues at coordinate 66,076,329 of NC_134083.1, read as the reverse complement.
AAAAGTACAAAAAAATTGTAAAAAAGAAAGAAAGGTGTCTACTAATTAACAATAAAAATCTTTTAAAACGTTAAATTAAACTACTTAAATCTTCATATTCGTAAATATATTTTTTACAACAATATCAAAAGTAACATATTGCAAATACATGTCTAACATCTCATTTATTTAAATTATCCTTTTCTAATATAAATAATAATATTAATATGTGAAGTTAAAGACTTTATTTCATTTAAGAATATATACTATAAACAAAAAGTATGAAAAAAATGGCAAGATTAATTTTTTTGCGTATATGTGTGTGTATACGTACTAATAAAAAAAAAATATAAGGTCTCTTATTAAAATTTGGCTCTAGGCCACTAATTTTATGGAACCGCCCTTAGCCAAATACACATTTCACAAATCTAAGTTGATGACCAAAAAAGATAAATGATAAAATAAAAAAGAAAATTGACTATGCAGATAGAAAATTACGGAAGATCGACTCAAGACAAGCCCGATAAAGAGTTTCTTCCACTACAGTTTGAAGAAAAATAACTTCTTGTTCAAAACGTTTAGCCACTTCATAAGGCAGAGGATTGCGCAAGAAGCAAAGTTTTTCTTTTCTATAGACCAGTTGCTCTAGTAGGCTGTAAGTTCCTCATACATTAAGGTTGCTCTTGTCCCGGAGGGCGGGGAAACATCCAAAATATCCATTGTGAAGAAGAAAAGATCGATCAAATTAAACAGAAAAGAAGAAGAAGAAGAAGAAGAAGAAGAAAACCACGTAACGATCAATCTGTTAAAGAATTATGGAAGTAGAAAAAAAAATTATGGAAGTAGAAGAGAGAGAAAAATCTGTTAAAAGAAGAAAAAGTAACCGTCAATGATTTGATATAGGCGGTAATAGAAATCGTTGCGTATATTTAAACAGGTGATTGTACGCCCACGGGCCCAACAAACTAAACAAATGTTCAAGGACGAAGCTGCTTAAGTAGAATAAAGCCACGTGTTCTTAGCTAAAGCTTTTAAAAATTAAATACTACAAGCATAATACACTAACTAAATCCATTTCTCCTAGATACAGATCTAAATATATTTAACATGATTATCTACTATATGTTTTATTTCACTATAGGGAGACAAATATCGAAACTTAATATCCATGTGTTTATTCTTTAATTAGAGTCAAAGGAAAAGACCAACTTAATTGAGTTTTCGTTACCCCAATTGAGTTACAACTAATCCGTATTTGAAAATACAAATAAGAATCCCAAATTATAAGAAACATCAAAATGAAAGTACAGCATGTTAGAATTACACAAACGAAAAGCCTTTTAATGAATTTTTTTTTCCTGAAAATTGGAGTTCTCTCAGAAAATTCCCTAGCAGAACTTTTAAGAAGTAAATAACCCTTTAATAGAACATGTTTGGAAAGCCACAAGGAAATTAAATTGGAATGTAATTACATAATTTGGCATGTTTGTATTTTACTAAGTAATTACTTGGTTAATAGGGAATTGTGTATAGTAGGGAGTAATTACCCTATTCAATTCCCAAGGGTGAGGGTAAAGAATTAATGTAATTACAAGGTAATCTTTTAAATCTTCCCCCTTTTTTCAAATATATTTTTCTTAGAAAAAAGAAGACTTTTTTCATTTCTTCCCTACTCATACCTCTTTGGTTTGTACCAAAGATCCAACATTTAGCACTCCAGGCATGTTTTCTTCTTTTGTAAATTATTTTTCGTTTTTTTTTAAATTTTTTATTTCTTGAACTTACTCATGAATAAACTTATGTTTGAGATGTTGGATTTTCCGGGAATATTTCTCCCTTCTCAGTTGTAGTACTGATATGAGGTAGATCGTAATATTTCTCCCGGGTCCTTTTTTTTTTTTTTTTTTATGTAACACATCAAATCTTTTCCGCTCGTTAAAACTTAAGAGATGGCTGCCCCTTTTTCTTGGTTTTTTCCGGTCAGTTTCTTTACTTTAATATATTTTTACAAAAAATATAATATTTATTTTAAAAACCTAACAATAAAGGGACACTTACATTTATGTACGTCCCAAAACAAACAGTTTACTAGGGCTGTCAATATGGGCGGGGCCTGGTTAGCCCAACCTAGACCACGTGAGCTTTAGCAATTGACGGGGCCCAGCAACCCATCATTTTTTAAAATATAGTTTATATTTTTTCTTTAAGTTCTAACCTAAAACAAGATAAATATTTAAAAGTTAAAAAATATCTTATTGAAATTCTTTTGCAAAACTTAATAACTTTTTATACTGTTCCAATATATCACAATAAAAACTTTAAAAAAGTAAAAAAAAACAAGACTATATTTCATTCACTAAAAGTCAAAAGTCAAAACAAACCATTCAAGAGAACGTCCATGACGCTTATGGGATATCCAACATATCATCTTCATCAAACACATTTGAATTTGCTTGTGACAAGGTTGTCTTAATATCTTCACTTTCATCTACATCTACAATTTATATGCAATTATTAGTTAGTTAAATATTAAGAATAATTAAATTTTAAAAACTAATAATATTCAAATTCACATAAAAAAAAATATTACCAGTTTGAGTTTGGGAAAAGCCGTGTAGCCAATTTCGAGTAGTAACAAGTGTTTGGACATTTTCATGATGGATGCAACTTCTGTACTTTGTCAGAAAATGTCCACCAATGATAAATGTTTATTCCGATGCTACAGTGGTAATAGGAATACTAAGTACATCACGCGCCATCACTGAAAGATCTAGATATTTTCTAGAATGGTCCTTCCAATACATGACAGCATCCATCTATTCAAACTTCTCAAGATCAAGCTTTGGTTCCTATAAGTAAAGATCCAATTATGACTTTCCATCACTAGAGGCAGTATATTTTTTATATTTTATATATTTTAAATAAATACTTTTATTAGGCCCACGGGCCGGCCCAGCCCAACCTCAGTCAAGCCTCATGGGCTACGGGTGTCACGACCCAAACTTAGCCTGTCGTGATGGCACCTAATGTGGTACTAGGCAAGCTAACACTTCAAAATACTTCCAACACTTTTAAATGAAAAATAAAACAACACAGGTTTAAATCATCAAACTCTGAAAAACGGAATAGAAGATCAAAACCCAATACGGAAATTCCCAACATCGGGGTGTCACTGAGTACATGAGAGTCTATACAACACAAGTCTGGTAATACTGTCTATGATAGTCTGAAACTAAATACATAAAGCGAGAAGATAGGGAAGGAGAAACAAGGTATGTGAACGCCGGGGCAACTACCTTGGAATCTCCAAACGATCAAGTTGCGTAGAGAATCAACATCCACCGTGTCCGAAAACACCTGGATCTGCACACGAAGTGCAGGGTATAGCGTTAGTACAACCAACTCAGTATGTAACACGACTAAATAAAGGACTGAAAGTAGTGACGAACTTTATAGTTATAGTTCATTTACAGTAATTTCAACATAGGAAGATAGGCATGCTTTCAAGTTTGACAATTAACGCCAAACAGTTAATTCATGTCAAGTTCAATTGAAACAGGATATAATATCTCTCAGAAATTACATGATACTGATATATGCCAGCTGTGTAACAGTAATGAAATCAAATACATCATCTCGGAGCAATAGTCACTCAGTCCTCCCATTCACTCCAACCTCACAGTCACTCATTCCTCACAGTCGCTCGGCACTCGTACTCGGCACTCAGCACTTAGCACTCGCACTCAATAGGTACATGCGCTCACTGGGATATGTACAGACTGTGGAGGGGCTCCATCAACCCAAGCGCTATAACAAGACAATCGTGGCATAAATCAATAAAATATGATGCGGCATGCAGCCCGATCCCATAAATATCCTCACCATCAGGCTCTCGGTCTCACTCAGTCATCAAGCTCTCCAGTCTCTCGGGCTCTCAGTAATCATAATAATCAGCCCAAACAACAATGATATAATGTATCAATAAAGAACAATAGCGACTGAGATATAATATACAAGTAAAACTATGACTGAGTACAAAACAATAATTTAGCAGATAATTCAACGTATACACGACCTCTGAATGCCTCAAATCAAGCCACAAAAAATTCGATACAATCAACACGAGCTAAAGAAATCAATTCCATAAGAAAATACTAAGCTCAAAATCAAAAGTCAAAAACTCAAATCAAAAATCGACCCCCGGGCTCACATCTCGGAATCGGGTAAAAGTCACAAAATCCGAACACCCATTCAACCACGAGTCCTAACCATACAAAATTCACTCAAATCTGATACCAAAATCTTGATCAAAATCTCAAAATTCGGCCTAAGAACTTTCCTCAATTTTCCCCAATTTTTACCCCAAATCCGAAATTAAATGATTAATTCATATTTAGATTAATGGGGTATAATCAAAAGGGAGTTAGGAATTATTACCCACAAACTTCCTCCGAAAATCTCTCCAAATTTCGCCTTCTACCGAGCTCTCAATCAATTTTTGAAGTTATGAACTCAAACCCTCATTTTGAACTTTAAATTCTGCCCAGTTACGACCTTTATCGCAAACGCGACCACGACCATCTTCCCGCGTTCGCGAAGCACAAAACAGTCTGCCCTTCTAATTTACCTTACGTGAACGCAAAGACATCCACGAGAATGCAAACCAATTCTTCTTCAAACCTACGCGATCGCGACCCTCTTCACGCTATTGCGAAGAACAAAACGCTTGACCCCAGCTTCTGCCTCCTATACCCTACACGAATGCGACCTTAGCCATGCGTTCGCGAATCACAGCATCCCACAACTACGCGATCGCAGCCTCCTTCTCGCGAATGTGTAGAACAAAGTCCTACGTTTCCCAGCTAAGCCTACGCGATTGCGGACCTTCCCACGCGATCGCGTATAAGAAAACCAGATCAGTGCACCAGAAAATCTGCAGCTATAACACTAAGTCCAAAATTGATCCGTTAACCATCCAAAACTCACTCGAGGTCCCCGGGACCTCAACCAAACATAAAAACAAGTCCTAAAACATGATACAAACTTAGTCGAGCCTTCAAATCACATCAAACAACATCAAAAACATGAATCGCACCCCAATTCAAGCCTAATGGAACTAAGGAAATCCAACTTCTCCAAACGATGTTGAAACCTATCAAATCATGTCCGATTGACCTCAAATTTTGCACACAAGTCATAATTGACACCACGAACCTACTCCAATTTCCGAAACCCCAATCCGAGCCCGGTAACCACAAAGTCCACTCTCGGTTAAACTTCCAAATTTCTAACTTTCGCCATTTCAAGCCTAATTCAACTATAGACCTCCAAATCACAATCTGGACACGCTCTTAAGTCCAAAATCACCCAACGGAGCTAACAGAACCATCAAAACTCCATTCCAGAGTCGTTTACACACATGTCAACATCCAGTCAACCATTTCAACTTAAGCTTCTAACTTTGAGACTAAGTGTCTCAATTCATTCTGAAATCCCTCTAGACCCGAACCGACTACTCCAGCAAGTCACATAACAGCTATAAAGCACAAAATGAGCAGTAAATGGGGGAACGGGGCTACAACTCTCAAAACGGTCGGTCGGGTCGTTACATTATTCCCCTCTTAACCAAACGCTCATCCTCGAACGTGTCTAGAAACATACCTGGAGTCTCAAATAGGTGTGGATATCTGCTCTGCATCTCTCGATCGGTCTCCCAAGTAGCCTCCTCAACTGGCTGACCTCTCCACTACACCTTCACTGAAGCTATGTTTTTTGACCTTAACTTTCGAACCTGCCGATCCAAAATGGCCATCGGCTCCACATTATAAGTCAAATCACCATCCAACTGAACCGTGCTGAAATCCAAAACATGAGACAGATCACCGACATACTTCTGGAGCAAAGAAACATGAAACACTGGATGCACATTTGACAAACTAGGTGGCAAGGCAAGCTTGTAAGCCACCTCTCCGATCCTTTGAAGTACCTCAAACGGCCTGATATACCGAGGGCTCAACTTGCCCTTCTTCCCGAACCTCATAACACCCTTCATGGGTGAAACCTTGAGCAGTACCTTCTCCCTAACCATGAAAGCAACATTACGAACCTTCCTATCAACGTAACTCTTCTGTCTAGATTGCGTCGTGCAAAGCCGATCAATCAATTTAACCTTGTCCAAAACATCCTAAACCAAGTCAGTACCCAATAGGCTAGCCTCACCCGGCTCAAACCAACCCATCGGAGATCGACACTGTCTCCCATACAAAGACTCATACGGAGCCATCTGAATGCTCGACTGGTAGCTGTTGTTTTAGGCAAACTCTGCGAGCGGCAGAAACTAATCTCATGAACCGCTGAAGTCAATCACACAAGCACACAGCATGTCTTCCAATATCTGAATAGTGCACTCGGACTATCCGTCCGTTTGAAGGTCAAATGCTGTACTCAACTCAACCTAAGTTCCCAACTCTCACTGTACTGCTCTCCAAAACTACGATGTAAACTATGTGCCCCGATCTGAAATGATGGACATCGGCACTCCATAGAGGCGAACAATCTCACGGATGAAAATCTCAATCAACCGCTCTGAAGAATAAGTAGTCCCAACTAGAATGAAGTGCGCGGACTTGGTCAGCCGATCCACAATCACCCAAATAGCATCGAACTTCCTCGAAGTCCGTGGGAGCCCAACTACAAAATCCATGGTGATCCGCTCCCATTTCCACTCTGGAATCTCTAGCCTCTGAAGCAATCCACCTGGTCTCTGGTGCTCGTACTTTACCTGCTGACAATTAAGGCACTGAGCTACAAATCCCACTATATCCTTCTTCATTCGTCTCTACCAATAGTGCTGCCTCAAGTCCTGATACATCTTCGCGGCACCCAGATGAATGGAATACCACGAGCTGTGGGCCTCCTCAAGAATCAACTCACGTAGCTCATCTATATTGGGCACACAAATCCGATCATGCATCCTCAACACCCCCATCATCCCCAATAGTAACATCTCTGGCATCACCGTGCTAATCGTGTCCTTAAGGACAAGCAAATGGGGGTCATTATACTAGCGCTCTCTGATGAGATCAAATAAGGAGGATCGAAAAACCACACAAGCTAGAACCCGACTGGGCTCTGAAACATCTAATCTCACGAACTGGTTGGCCAAGGCCTGAACATCAACTACAAGAGGCCTCTCACCGACAGGAATGAATGCAAGGCTATCCATACTCATCGCCTTTCTACTCAAGGCATCGGCCACCACATTGGCCTTCCCGAGATGATACAGAATAGTAATATCATAGTCCTTTAGCAGCTCCAACCATCTCCGCTGCCTCAAATTTAGATCCTTTTGTTTGAACAAGTATTGGAGGCTCCGATGATCCGTAAATACCTCACAAAAGACACACCATAGAGATAATGCCTACAATTTTTCAATGCATGAACGATGGCAGCAAACTCCAAATCATGGACAGGGTAGTTCTTCTTATGGGGTTTCAACTGGAGTGAAGCGTAAGCAATCACTCTACCCTCATGCATCAAGATACACCTAATACCAATCCAAGAAGAATCACAATACACTGTATAAGAGCCTAAAGCTGAAGGAAAAACTAGAACTGAAGTTGTGGTCAAGGCATTCTTGAGCTTCTGAAAGCTCTCTTCACACTCATCCTACCACCTAAAAGTAGCACCCTTCTGGGTCAATTTGGTCAAGGGCGATGCAATAGAAGAGAAACCCTCCACGAAGCGACGATAATAACCGACCAAGCCGAGAAAGCTCCGAATCTTCGTAGCTGAGGACGGTATGGGCCAACTCTGAACTGCCTCTATCTTCTTTGGATCCACCTGAATCCCTTTACTGGACACCACGTGCCCCAAGAACGCCACCAAACTGAGCCAAAACTCACACTTAGAGAACTTGGCATAAAGTTTCTCATCCCTCAACCACTGCAACACAATCCTCAAATAATGGGCATGCTCCTCCTGGCTACGAGAGTACACCACGATATCATCAATGAATACTATGACAAACGAGTCGAGATAAGGCTGAAATACACTATTCATCAGATGCATGAACGTTGCTAGGGCGTTGGTCAGCCCAATTGACATCACAAGGAACTCATAGTGACCATAACGGGTCCTGAATGTCGTCTTTAGAATATCCGAGTCTCGAATCTTTAACTGGTGATACCTAAACCTCAAATTAATCTTAGAGAACACTCTCGCTCCCTGAAGCTGGTCAAATAGATCATCAATACGCGGCAAATGATACATGTTCTTGATTGTAACTTTGTTCAACTGTCTATAATCGATGCACATCTGCATATTACCATCCTTCTTCTTCACAAACAGAACTGGTGCACCTAAAGCGACACACTAGGTCTAATAAACTACCTATCAAGAAGTTTATGAAGCTGCTCCTTCATATCCGTCAACTCAGCTGGTGCCATATGATATAGTGGAATAGAAATGAGCTGAGTACCCGGCATCAAGTCAATACTAAAGTCAATATCCCTGTCGGACGGCATGCTCAGAAGGTCTGCAGGAAACACATCTGGAAAGTCTTACACCACGGGAACAGAATCAATACTAGGAGTATCAGCACCAACATCCCTCACAAAGGCCAAATAAGATAAACAACCCTTCCCAACTATCTGTTAAGCCTTCAAATATGAAATCACTCTGCTGGGAAACCTCTTAACTCAATCCTTGGCAACCCCGATATCGCCAACGTCACGGTCTTAGCGTGATAATCCAGAATAACATAACCTGGAGACAATCAATCCATACCCAAGATCACATCAAAATCAACCATACTAAGCAATAAGAGATCAACTCTAGTCTCCAATCCCCCAATAGTCACTAAACATGATCGATATGCACGATCCATAACAATAGTATCGCCCACTAGCGTAGATACATGAGCAGATGAAACTAAGGACTCACGGGACATATCCAGAAAATGAGAAAAATATGATGATACTTACAAATAAGTGGAACTAGGGTCAAATAATACAGAAGCATCCATGTGGCATACTGAGACAATATCTGTTGTCGTGCCCCATTTTCTCGCGAAAGCGGGTTTCGACATGTGACTACTTTTTTAAACGAGGGTGTTAAAAGAGAAGAATCGCCACCTAATAATTTTTAAGGTGCGTTAGGGTACCTATTTGCAAATAACTCTGTTGGACTAGTCAATGCCACCAAAGATCGGGTAAGGGCTCAAATTACCTCAAAGAGAAGGTGTTAGGCACTCTTCGAGGTCCACAACTGTGGTTCTCGGCCGAATTTTCCACTATGTGGATTATATGATTAAACTAGGCGAGCATATAAGTAAAGAAAAATATGAAAGTTGAAAATCGTATTATGATGTAAACTAGTGTGAGAAAAAAAATATCATTAAACTAAATGAATAATTAATACAGGTTTTAAATATCACAAAGATTACAACTGCATTGGTCTATGGTTAATGACTAAATCCTTTTAGCAACATATAAGGGAAAGGGGGGTCCTAAGTTTTTTAGCCCAAAGGATCACCCCGTGCAACATAAATAATACTTCGCAACTTCTTTTGGGTAGGGGTTGCTCATATTATTCAGCGGGTACAGACTATCATCTGCTGCTACCCGATTGCTATGTTGAAGTTGTTTACTTGAAGAAGTTCTAATGCATTTCTAAGTCATACCATATGCGTGCACTACCCGTCCTACGCCTATGGTCCAGGAGACTTTAGACCCACTACTTGGTAGTTCTAGACTCAGGTGCTCAAAATGATAAAAACTAGGCGACAATCAAAAACAGATAGGACTGCATATAATTGCAATAAAAGGATCAAGTAACCTCCCCACATAAACAGAAAAACACGCAGACTGATTTTTGGTTAGGCAGTAGATGATATTAAGACGTGTTGGAACCGTTAAGTCCTATAGGCATGATTTCTATGTGATTCTGGATTCTAGTATTATACAAGTAGTGCTGCAGCTTCTGGACTAACGTATGAGTAGATTACAGTGTTACAAATCCTATAGGCATGATTTCTAATTGTTTGCGCAATAAGGTGGTGAAAATAACCCCAGAAATCTGAATTACCAATGCTGATTTTATAGATATGTGTCTTAGACAGATGACAGTATCATATAGGCAAGATTTCTAATGGTTGGCAATTGAAATTGGTTTTATGACTTTATCCATATAGGCATGTCATTTAAGTATGGCAATACAATGAAGCAACAAAAGTAGTTGATTAGTTGATTAAGATTATATAGTCATGATATGTAGATGAGCAGCATACTAAAAGCAATAGAAGCGATTGACCGATTGATTAGTTGGAGTCCTATAGGCATGGTATCTAGATTAAAAAAGCATATGTATTACATCCTATAGGCATGTTGTCTAAACGCACAGTAATAACATAAAAGCAAGTATGGCAAATACTCAGACTAACGCATTTAAACAATATACAAGTGAGGTGTGCATGATTCCTATATGCATGATTTCTATTACTGTGTAACATACCAAACGAAATAACAAACAAGGCATGCTGAACGAAATAATAAATATAACACACAGACTCTATAGGCATGTTTTCTACCCTTTCATGCAAATATTAGAATACTTGTTTCCCCAATTTTACTAATTCCCCATTATTCAGTTTTACAGGTTATTACAGACCATATTGAACAAAGCTCTGGACAAATTACAATATAGAATAACCCAGTAACATATCGGGGCCTTCCAATATGCTTAGAACTTAACACGGACAGCGGGCTCAAACTTCAAATGTGAACATTGCATTTCAGACCTCCAGTACCAAAGTAGACCCAAATGAATAACTTACTTAACCAAAGGAATGCCCAATTCAGCCTTACAGGTGACAAGATACTCATGGAATTGATAACAACTTCCATACTTAACTCCTAAGGCTAACAATAATTCTAGCCAAAACACAAAGACAAGGATACATGAAATACAGACAAGTTCATAAGGCAGATTCATGCTTGCATTTTAGAAACAAAGCTAAAGTAACAGAATTGACCGGCATAGGATAGTGAACTATTCCAAGAAAGATCTTCAAAAGTAAACTGATTCAGAATTATCCTAAAGAACCTTACACACAAGATTTAAGCGTGAAAATCCAAAAGAGTCATAGACAAGAACAAATGTAGCATATCATTCACATAAAAAGTTCCAACATGAAGGCTTAATGAAGACAACATAACAGAACTTAATCGAGAATGAGAAAATTTTAACATGTTGAGTATCAATTACAATACCAGAAGACTTATAGCGAACAAAATACGTCACCTTCACATCATACAAGAATCAAACCTTATGCTAGTTGGTCACATATATGGGAAAAGTGTTGATTATGGTATCTACTCTAAAAGTCTCAATTGATACTGAGGAACACAAGATTGAGCAAGTCAAGAACTCAGTAGAGTTACAAATAGCATGGGAAATGATCACGGCTAACAGGAGAATTCCATAAAGATAACAGGTTGGGCATGAATGTCTTAACAGGAATTAGAACACATTTTGAGCATGAGTTTGTTATCACAATAGTACAGAACAAGGCAAGAAACTAAAATCAGAATAAACAACAGTAACAAACATTCGAGCATAGGCATTAGCAGGCATGCCTAAGAAGGTAGAATCAAAGTAGGCAGACTGAACTACTAGAAGGCATAGAGCCTTAAGAAGAACTTCAAAACATATATGGGTCGTATCGATTGGTTGAAAGGCCTGAAATAGAAAAGATACAAAATCAAAAAATCAATATCACTAAGGGTGGGTCGTAAACCTTATTAGATACCATTGACTCTGGTATCTAATAAGTTTTACCTACTATTGGATTTGAACCAATGACTCCCGCCGTATGAAAGCAGTACTTTCATCCTTCCCGTTCATAGACCAAGGGAAACTCTTTTTAGTAAGTGTTAGTGTTCCAATAACCAATAAAAGGGCTAGTTCATTAGTTCATAATTTATAACTAACTCGAATATTTTTTATTTTTTGACTCAATTTCAGAAAAAATAAAAGAATAAATAAAAAGAGGGGCGAAGTGCTACAAAAAGAACTCTGTTCGATTTTTAGTTCAATTTCATTGTTTTTACTTAACTTAAGAGTTAAGAGAAGAAAAAAGTCTTCTTTTTTTCATTGTCCAAGAATGTTTTTCAAAACAAACATAGGTTTTTTTTATTTCAGTCATCCAAATTATCTATAAAAAAAATTAGATAGAATAACTTCGACCTTGTCAACTGCTAATGAAAGAACGAAATCCGGGTATATACCAATACCTATTACGGGTAAAAAGATGGAGATCGAAAGAAATAACTCTCGCGGTCCAGAATCAAAAAAAGAATCCTTCGGGGCATTAAATAGCTTGTATCCATAGAACATCTGGCGTGACATAGATAATGATAGGACACCCTATCTTTAGAGATAAAGAAGGCCGTGAACTTTTTGATGACTGGACGAAACCAAGAAATAACCCCTCACGTGCGAAATTATAGAAGATCCCCTTTAAGATCAAACAATTCCATCGAATTGAGTATGATTGTATGTGTGATAGCATCTACTATACCAGGAATATCAATGAACCCAATTATTGCAATTGCTCAGGATAGCCTTTTTTAGCTTCTAGGGTCTATTTCTTAGTTCAAGATCCCTCTTACTAACTGGAATCAAAGAATTAGTAGATCTGTTCCGCCCAAAATGGATTTTCAAGTAGTGTTCGATCGATTACGTATTAATCAATATTCGATTGATTGGTCTGAGGTTATCGACAAAAAAGATTTGTCTAAGCCACTAGGCCCGAGAAAACCCCTGTATAGCTTCTTCGATTTCTCGATAAAGAGCAATATGACCAACAGTGGTTCGAATGTATATAAAAAGGATTTGTTTTTTTAGACTTCTTACTATTAGATAGTGTCCATAAATCTCATAAAAAGTACCTAAAGATTCATAGTGAACTTCGATGGGAGTTTCTCTTGAAGCAATAACGCGTTGATCTAGTCGCCACCGGAGCCACAAAGGACTATCTAAATTGATTCGTTTCTGCCGATAAGCCCCAATTGTGCATGTTGATTAATACAAACTCCTAGAGACATAGATATGCAGAACAAAAATAGAAAGAAAATGAAATTGCAAGAGTCATAAATACATTACCAGTTATAGAAGAACAAGTAAACAAGAAGAGTGATTTCAGCAACACTTTAGTGTTAATAGCAAACGAACAGTAGAACCCAGGAATCTCAGTGTGTCAGAGTTCCCAAGGGTTTCAAATGAACCCTGGGCAATGCTCACACTGAGAAAAGTTTGAGAATCTAATTCCGGTGGCTTTGGCTTTCAGCCGGCCAAAATATTGAGCCTCAAAATAGTGTAAGACAAGAAAGAATAAGAAAGACAATAGTAGTTTTTAGCGATTAGAGTCTGTCCAAAGGAGAAATTGTGGAGGGATTTATATAGCAGTCGAAATCAAGCATCTAAACAACGAAACACAATAAATCAAACATAAATAAGGAAGGGAGAGCATGCAGAATCGTTTAAGAAACAAATTAGGAAAAAGAATCAGGCAAACCCTAATTTGACCAGAATCAAAAATTGGTTGAGGATCTTTGTGAATCAGACCCATATGACCTTGCCGTGATGCATATAGACGACATATCATCCAAATCTCGAAGGATGAAGCCAATTTTCCTTGATTTGGAGACTGGTATTTGCCAAAATTGGGGCAAATACTAAGTAACACCTTAATCTTGTAAGTAGCAATGAGGTAACGCGTAAACGGTAAGAGAATCACATAAAGAATCCATGATTTGATTGCATTTGGAGAAGAATTAGGGAGGCAGCTAGGGTTTGTGAAGTGAAGGGAGGGTTTGAGAGCATATAGAGGCGACTGAAGTGTGGAAATGAGATTAGGGTTTGGGTGAGGGGATATAAGGAAATGGGTTAGTTTATTAGGGGACGTTGATCATTTGAGATCAACGACCAAGATAGAAAGGGGAGCGGGGCGGGTCGTTTAGATGAGTCGCGACTGGGTTGGTCACAAGGGTCATTTGGATTGGGCTGCGGTGTTGGGCTAATGATTTGGGCCAAATTTAGTCTGAAATTAGCCCTATGTTGGGGCTATAAATTAAATATGTGAAATTATTTTAAAAATAATTTATAAAAGAAATTAATAAATAATAAAAACATCCTTATGCAGTAAAATAATTTAGAATACTAGCTTGACATTATAAAATATTAAAAATGCTATTTTACTGTAAATAATATAATAAATACAATTATGTAGAGAATATAAGCTATTATTGTAAAATTATATAAAATATCTTTAAAATACAAATATAATTATATAAGACAAAGTAAAATATTATGAAGCATATATATGGATACAAAAAATAAATTTGGATGATTAAGTCATCATAAAATAATTTAAATAGTTAATTAATAAATAATCAAGTAATTTAAATGCAACGAAATTAATTTTAAAGCTCTAAAAATTATGAAAAATTATATAAAATACTTGTATAACTCTTGTAAATTAAGTAATTATGCAAAATGACATTTTGAAAGTATATATACTTATTTGAAAAATATGAGGGCAAAATTGGGTATCAATACTTGTGATTACTACATCTGAAGCAACAACATCTGGCCTGGCAAGAATAGCATAGAATCGGGCCTGACCACCACCTGATCGGCCTCCTCCTCTAGGGCGACCTCTAGCTGCCTAGGCCCCACCCTGAGCTGGCTGGGCGGGTGGTAAAGTAACTGGTGCGGAAGTCGCGGCCTGAGTCCTCTGCTGCACTGGACCTCCTGGGTGACGAGAACACTGCCTCCACATGTGCCCAAACTCCCCGCACTCGAAGCAACTCCCCGGTGCTTGTGGTGGGGACTGAAGGGGGCCTCGAGTATCGAGGTAACTGCTAGAAGGACCTGGCATAGATGAACCTGAACCGATAGAGCACGGGACGAACTCTGAGCTGGAAGGGCACTAAGAAATGACTGACCCTGACGAGCATTGTATGAACCATGACTGGATGATGCACTACGGTGAACAGGACGAGTCATCTGAGCGGGCCTATAAGGACGACCCCTGTTGTGGTAGGACTGCCCCCAGAAGGAACACTTCCGAAACCACCCGAACCTCGAGGCCTCCTGGCCTCTCTCTACTTATGCTCTTGACTATGGACTATCTCTATCAGCCGATCAATATCAACCACCACATTGAAAGTAGCACCAGATACCCTCTCTCGAGTCATAAGAAATCGCAGCTGATATGTAAGGCCATCAATGAACCTCCTAATCCTCTCCCTATCAATGGGAACCAATAAAACTGCGTGACGAGCCAACTCCGAAAACCTCATCTCGTACTAGGTCACAGACATGCCCTCCTGACGTAGCTACTAAAACTGTCTGCGCAGCTCATCCTTACGAGACTGCGGCACAAGCTTCTCCAAGAAGAGAACAGAGAACTCCTAACATGAAAGTGGTGCTACACCGACCGGCCTGCGCCTCTTATAAGCCTCTCACCATCTGGAGGCAGCCCCAATAAACTAAAAAGTAGTGAACGAGACCCCACTGGTATCTAGAATACCCACCGTGTAAAGAATCCGCTGGCACTTATTCAATAAGCCCTGAGCATTCTTTCACTCAGCCCCGCTAAATGATGGAGGCTGAAGCCTCCCAAATATCTCCAGTATCCTTTGCTTATCATCAGTCATAATGGGACCCACCTGGGCCTGAGCAACTGCAACCGACTGGGCTAGTATTACCCCCGGTGTCTGAAGTCCCTGCATCACCTGCTCTAGCGTACGGGTGGCGGGATTCTGAGTACCTCCCCCGGCCTAAGAAATGGCTGTTGCGGCCAGAACAAAGACCGTCTGGGCAAGGCTGGTGCACACAGTTAGAATCTGAGCCAAAGCCTCCTAAAGACCTGGAATCACAATGGGCACAGCTGGTGCCTGAGTTGGCCCCACTAGCTCAACCGTATCTAGTACCTGCTTCGGAGCTGGAGCAACTGGTGGATCTGCAGGCACAACTCTAGCTGATGTACGAGCTGCACCTCTGCCCCTACCGCGGCCCCTATCGCGGCCTCGGCCTCTCATGGCCCTATCTGGTGGTACTGGTGGCTGTCTGTCCTATCCGGTAGCACGTGTCCTCACCATTTGTAAGAGAATAGAGCAACATAAGTTGAGTTCCCGGAATCAACAAATCCGCACGACAAGAATACAAGAATGTGAAGTTTCCTAAGGGTTCGACAGCCTCTCGAAGATAAGTACAGAAGTCTCCGTACCGATCCGCAAGACTCTACTAAACCTGCTCATGGCTCATGAGATCTATGTAACCTATGCTCTGATACCAACTTGTCACGACCCAAATTTAGCCTGTCGTGACGGCGCCTAACGTGGTACTATGCAAGCCAATACTTCAAAATACTTCCAACACTTTTAAATGAAATATAAAATTAACACAGGTTTAAATAATTAAACTCTCAAAAACTGGATAGAAGGTCAAAACCCAATACGAAAATTTCGAACATCGGGGTGTCATTGAGTACATGAGCGTCTATGCAACACATGTCTGGTAATACTGTCTATGATAGCCTGAAACTAATTACGTAAATCGGGAAGATAGGGAAGGAGAGACAAGGTCTGCGAACGCCGGGCAGCTACCTTGGAATCTCCAAACAATCAAGCTGCGCAGAGAATTAACACTCACCGTGTCCGGAAACACCTGGATCTGCACATGAAGTGCATGGTGTAGCATGAGTACAACCAACTCAGTAAGTAACAAGACTAAATAAAGGACTGAAAGTAGTGACGAGCTTCACAGTTATAGTTCAATTATAGTAATTTCAACATAGGAAGATAGGCATGCTTTCAAGTTTGACAATTAAGGCCAAAACAGTTAATTCATGTCAAGTTCAATTGAAACGTGATATAATATCTCTCAGAAATTACATGGCAGTGATATATGCCAGCTGGAGTGCAACAGTAATGAAATCAAATGCATCATCTCAGAGCAACAGTGACTCAATCCTCCCATTCACTCAAACCTCACAGTCACTCATTCCTCACAGTCGCTCATTTCTCCCAGTTGATCGGCATTCGCACTCAGTAGGTACTTACACTCACTGGGAGTGTGTACAGACTCTGGAGGGGCTCCTTTAGCCCAAGCGCTATAACAAGCCAATCATGGCATAAATCAATAAAATATGCAGCGGCGTACAGCCCGATCCCATAAATATCATAACCATCAGGCCCTCGACTAGACTCAGTCATCAAGCTCTCCAACAGGAATGATAATCGGTCCAAACAACAATGATATAATGTATCAATAAAGAACAATAGAGGCTCAAATATAATACGCAAGTAAAATTATAAATGAGTACAAAACAACAATTTAACAGATAATTTAACATATACACGACCTCTAAAATCCTCGAATCTAGCCACAAATAATTTGATACAATCAACACGAGCTAAAGGAACCAATTTCATAAGAAAATACTAAGTTTATAATCAAAAGTCAAAAAGTCAACTAAAAAATCGGCCCCCAGGTCCACGTCTCAAGATCGGGTAAAAGTCACAAAATACGAATACTCATTCAACCACGAGCACACCCATACCAAAATTATTCAAATCCGATATCCAAATCTCGTTCAAAACCTCAAAATTCGGCTTAAGAACTTTCCTCCATGTTCCCCCAATTTTTCACCCCAAATCACCAATTTAATGATGAAATCAAAGACATAAACATGGAAATTAATCAAAACTAGGTAGGAATCACTTACCTCAATCACCCACTTAAAAATTTCTTCAAGAATCGCCTCCCACCGAGCTCCCAAAATCAATTTTGTTTTATGAACTCAAACTCTCATTTTTGAAATTTAACACTGCTGCCCAGTCACAAAACAATCTGCCTCTCTAATTTACCTTACGCGAACACGGAGACATCCACGCGAATGCGAACCAATGCTTCCTCAAACCTACGCGATCGCGGCCCTCTTCACGTGATCGCGAAGAACAAAACGCGTGACTCCAGCTTCTGCCTCTTATACCCTATGCGAACTTAGCCACGCGTTCGCGACTCACATCATCCCACAACTACGCGATGACAGCCTCCTTCTTGCGAACGCGTAGAACAAAGTCCTCCTCTGCCCAGCTAAGCCTACGCGATCGCATACCTTCCCATACGATCGCGTATAAGGAAACCAGATCAGTGCACCAGAAAATCTGCAGCTATAACACTAAGTACGAAATTGATCTGTTACCCATCCGAAACTCACCCGAGGTCCCTGGGACCTCAGCCAAACATACCAACAAGTCCTAAAATACGATATGAACTTAGTCGAGCCTTCAAATCACATCAAACAACATCAAAAATACGAATCGCACCCCAATTCAAGCCTAATGGAACTAAGGAAATTCAACTTCTACAAACGATGCCGAAACCTATCAAATTACGTCCGATTGACCTCAAATTTTGCACACAAGTCACAATTGACACCACGGACCTACTCCAACTCCCAAAACCTCAATCCGAGCCCGGTAACCACAAAGCCCACTCTCGATCAAACTTTCAAATTTCCAATTTCGCCATTTCTAGCCTAATTCAATTATAGACCTCTAAATCACAATCCGGACATGCTCCTAAGTCCAAAATCACCCAACGGAGCTAACGGAATCATCAAAACTCCATTCAGGAGTCGTTTACATACAGGTCAACATCCGGTCAACCATTTCAACTTAAGCTTCCAACGTTGAGACTAAGTGTCTCAATTCATTCCGAAATTCCTCTGGACCCGAACCGACTACCCCGGCAAGTCACATAACAGTTATAAAGCAGAAAATGAGCAGTAAATGAGGGAACGAGGCTACAACTCTCAAAACGACATGCCGAGTCGTTACAACGAGCTTACTCGGACCGGTCTTAGAAGTCTCATTTTACAATGAGCTCCAAATATTCTAGCCTAACCCTGCTAAATCATGGGATAGGCTGGACTGGCCCAACGGGCCAAACCCATATTTACGGCTCTACAGTTTACCATCAGCATAGCCCAAAACAATACATCTAGTATAGCCAACATACATTTACATTGAATCTTACGGAGCCAAATCCACTTTCATTATTATTTTTTTTACCTTCTTCCCCAAGCTACCATAAAACTCTTTTCATTTTTCTATTTTTCAATTTTCAAATCTGTATAACAAGAGGTAAAAAAGGTGTGTACATAACTCACCATGCAAGTGAGGTGCGGAGAATCTTTCTTTTTTTGTTTAGAAAATTAGAAAATAAAAGGGAGAATTACACATAAATACAACTCACACATATATTAAATGAAAACATAAAGCATCAAACATCGCAATTACTCATTATATTAATTAAGCCTGTGTTTTTAGACAATCCAAAAAATGAGATAAAATGGAGTGCATAAAAATGAAGTAAGGGATCATCTATCTAAGAGTATTTTGGCTTTTGCAAAGTATTTTTCTTTAACGTGATTAAATCAAACTACTCACAAAGTCACATACTGGTGTTGTTACTATATATTTGATACAACAACTATATAATGTTTTTAGAACCAAATTAACCATAGTAAAAAGGATTAAAAGTGCAATAATCCTTTCTATAAAATGCATTGATAGTGGGGAAAAATAAAGCATTATCATGTAATATAATTGGGTATATGATTTACGGAATTAATTTCAAAGAATTTTTATATGTCTGCTAGTAGAAATTCATGACAATATTTATGGGGCTAACATTTAATCTTAGAAACTTTTGAGTTTTGGAAGGACATATCGATACTTGTAGAAGTACTATTTTGATGTTTAAGAAAGCAAATTATCTCTTATGACTATTTACAATTTGAATACAAAAAAATAATTATTTCAAATCTCTTGTGTATTATTTTTAAATTTTTTATTAAAAAAATATATAATCAAAAACAAATTTATAGGAGGATATATATATATATATATATATATATATATATAACTAGTAAAAGCCCGGGCCCAACATGAATAGAGGTACAATGACAGTATCTGCAAGGAATCAAGGATGAGCTTCTGTCCAAAGGAGAAATGGAAGATTACAGAGTTATCACATAAGTCATAATGCCAAAGTCATATGGCATTCCAACAACAGCAGGTGATATAGATCTGTGCAAAATAGCAGGAGTTACAATTGCTGTCAACAAAAATAATAAATTATTATGTAAATAAATTAGCCGAGTCTCTGTTTCCTTCCCCTTTGTGAATGAAGTATGAATGTTAGTATAACTTAACTAAATTTAGGTGCTTCCTGTTATTTCACTTGCTTCCTCATACGCGGTCCAGTGTCTAATATAGTACCCAAAGACAGAGAACCTGGAGGCAGCAAACTTTTTCTGCGTATTTTCTAAAACTCTGACCTAGAAGAATCAGAAGAAGAGACAAAGTGGAGGTATATGAGATAATTTAGCCCCAGTAAAATGAGAGCAAAAACCATTGATATTCCTCATGAGAAATATAGATAGAGATGAATCATAAACACTTAAAAAATAGAGAAGACATAAATATGCATAAGAAATTTAACAAAAATGGTAATTCATTGAAGAATTATCTCAAACACCTAGAGAACAAAAGCCATAACAGAAATAGTAATTCATTGAAGAATTTTCTCAAACACCTAGAGAACAAAAGCCATTGATACTCCTCAAGAAAAATATAGATAAAGATGAATCAAATAGATGGTAGAAGGGATACCCACCAAAAAATACGATTGACGGAAAAAAAACCACTGAAGTGCAAACTTGACAACAAGAGGACAGACATAGAGAGCAGACGTTCTAGATTTTTCTTCACGGTTGTTCGAGATTTAGCTAAGAAACCAGCGGTTCTTCCACGTGTTAAACTATATAAAGCTAGTGATCGCATGAATAACTGTGAAAGTGACAGAAGTATACTAAAATTAATTTTTAATTTTATGGAGGCATACATATTGACCTTGAGATGTCTGCTATTCCCTCTTATTAGGGTAAAAATTGAATTTTTAACCTAACTAACCCATTATTTAAGTCACTTAATCAAACTAGTACGTTTTTTTGAAGTTTAACCAAAATAAAATAAATGTATTTCTCAGTAACGACATAGGAAATATTTTATTTAAAAATTTTAATGGCAAAAAAGTAACGGCTGATGGAAAAAACAGAGGTATAAATAGTTGTTGATGAAAACGATACACTGATTAATCGTATCTATCAGTGACGTTTTTATCTTGACGTTTAAATTTTTAAAAATTGTATATTATAACGTAACCTTCAGTAACGTTTTTAGCATAAAACGTAACCTTCAGTAAGGTTATTAGCTATCCCAACGAATTGGTCAGACTAATTTGACGATGTCGTTTCACTACTTCACCTTTCCATGAATTACCCTTTACCCTTTACCCCTTCTGGGTTTTATCAGTTTGAGCCATCGTTTTCTTGATTTTTTTCTCATAAGTTCCCACCTTTAATTTCAAGATTTGGGGAAATTTGAAGTTCCTTTTAGAATCGGTAATTTTGATTCTAAAGTTGGGTTCGTGAAATTAATGTCAAAGATTTAAATGGAGTATTCTGCTGCTGCATCTGATGAACCTCAAAAGAAGCGTTTTCGTTTCAACACTGTTTTAATCTCCTATTATGGCTCGTCACTCTAAAGCTTCTTCTGATGATAAAGTTGTAAGCTTTTTTCCCTAATCAACAAGACCCCTAAATCACACCAGAGTTTAACGAAAAAAGAAGCAGCTGCTGATATATCCCAATAGACGCCGTAGGAGCTGCTGGAAAATGTCTGTTCTGACTGCAATTTCATGATTGATACTTCAAATTTTCGGTACTTTTGCTGGTAGATAGCTTTCATTATGGTTGGAACAAAGCTATTTTTTACCTGCGATTAAGGTATATTTTCATCAAACAACACTATGACTCATAATGTTCAATCAAATAAATGGTTAAGACAATAGTTCTGTTTGTTTGATATTGTTGAGATTTTAAGCTTGTATACCTTAAAGAGTGTGAATGAGAAATGAAGGAAAAATGAAATATTTGAGTTTTCCTTGGGAAAGGGATATTGTCCCATATCGGAAGAAGAAAAGGCTTTTGATGGATATATATATAATTGTTCTTCTTCTAACTCTTAAAGAGTTAAGAAAAAGGCAAGCCTCGCGCCGCCGCCGTCGTCGTCGCTCGGCTACGGCTACGGATTCGGTCAAAGATTGATTGATTAATCTTTTTGGATAAAATTCTTTTTAATTATTTAATTAATTAATTAAATAATTAACGAAAAATTCAATCCGGAATAACCCATGACCCGCGACCCGGTTCGGTCAGGCCCGTTTTCTTTTCCGGATTATTTTAAATATATTTTTTCTCGCAATATTTCCAAACACCCCTTTTCCAACAGCCATGGCTGTTTCTCAAAGGTTACAAACCTTTTCAGAAACAATGCCAGCAACTCTATAAATAGAGTTTGAATCCCAGAATCTTTCCTTACGAAATTTTCTGAGCTGCTTCTTCTTCTTCTTCTGCACAATATTTTCCAGTGTGTTTTACGACCATTGAGTGATTCGCAGTTCATCAGAGTTTTGGTACCAATACACTGGTGAGTTAAATCGTTCTATCCTGGGAGGATATATTCCAGCACCTCGGGTACTTGAGGGGAATAATTTCCTTAAGGACACACTGTGTATTCAGTGGGTTCGATTTATTCCTATAATGTTTTTTTATTTGTTTTCCAGAATCTATTTCGTTAAACAAGTATTACTAACTTTCTATTTTTTTTTTCCAGAAAGTTTAATTGTTTATTACAGCAATACAGAATAATAACAATCTTAAGGAAATTACTTTTTTTTTATATTCTGTATTTTGTTTGTGGAGATTAAAACCTGTGTGGTTTTCTACTCCTTCTGAATTTTACTATTCTGATTTGAAGATATAAAAACTTCATCAGAGTATTGAAATTCGTAAAACGATTTGAAGAACATAAAAACTTCATCGTTTTTCTGTAAAACAGTATATAAAAACTTCGGTTTTATTTATTATACATACTGTTTTTTTGTTAATAACAGTATTGTGTACTGATCTGATTTTGCCATTAATTGAACTCTTATGTTGTTTACAGTGAGAAATGACAATTGATAACGGAAATTCTTCTGCGACTATTGCGGCAGTGACGATAGCCTCGTCAAGCCGAACTGCTGTTCCACCGGCAGAGAAACCGGGAAAATTTTTCGGAGCCAACTTCAAAGGATGGCAGCAAAGGGTGTTCTTCTGGCTTACCACACTTGGTATGCAGAAATTCACTAGTGAAGAACCTCCAGTGCCTGCTGTGGACATGCCGGACAATGAGAAATTCATGATTGTTGAGGCGTGGAAGCAGGCAGATTTTCTTTGCAAAGGCTATATCTTAAGCGCTTTAGAGGATGACTTGTACAATGTGTACAGTGCAATGAATACTTCGAAAGAATTATGGGACGCACTTGAGAAGAAGTACAAGACTGAAGATGCATGCTTGAAGAAGTTCGTGGTTGCCAAGTTTCTAGACTATAAAATGATAGACAGTTTTAACTGTTGGAACCCAAGTTCAGGAGCTTCAACTTATTTTTCATGACCTTATTGCTGAAGGTATGGTCGTGAATGAAGCATTTCAAGTGGCTGCAATGATTGAAAAATTGCCTCCTTCGTGGAGAGATTTCAAGAACTATCTTAAGCACAAGCGCAAAGAAATGAAGTTGGAAGATCTTGTGATTCGTCTCAAGATTGAGGAAGACAACAAAACAGCCGAGAAGAAGTCTCGTGGAAATTCAACGATCATGGGAGCTAATATCGCTGAGGAGACTGCTCCAAAAAGTAAGAAGAGAAAGAGGTCTTCTGGACAGACTAAGGAGCAGAACAAAAATAAATTCAAGGGTAGCTGCTACAATTGTGGAAAAACCGGTCACAAAGCCCCTGATTGTCGTCTTCCAAAAAAGTATAAGAAGAAGGGACAAGCCAACATAGTGGAGAAGAATTATGACATTGATGATCTATGTGCAATGCTTTCGGAATGCAACCTAGTTGGAAATCCGAAGGAGTGGTGGATTGACTCTGGAGCCACTCGACATGTTTGTGCTGTCAAGGAAGCATTTGCGACTTACTCTACTGCTGGTCCCGAAGAAGAGCTTTCCATGGGAAATACTGCAACAGCCAAGATTGAAGGTTATGGGAAGATATTCCTAAAGATGACTTCCGGCAAGGTGTTAACGCTCAACAACGTTCTTCATGTTCCTACTATTAGGAAGAATTTAGTTTCTACTTCTTTGCTTGTTAAGAACGGATTCAAATGTGTATTTGTTTCTGATAAAGTTGTTGTAAGCAAGAATGAAATGTATGTTGAAAAGGGCTACCTCACAGAGGGCCTCTTCAAACTAAATGTAATGGTTGTTGACAGTATGAATAAAATTGCAGCTTCTTCTTATTTATTGGAGTCAAATGATTTATGGCATATTCGTTTAGGACATGTCAAGTATAAAACATTGCGGAAGTTAATTAATTTAGAAGTGTTGCCTAAATTCGAGTGTAATAAATCAAAATGTCAAATATGTGTTGAGTCTAAGTTTGTAAAACATCCTTATAAGTCTATTGAAAGGAATTCAAATCCTTTAGACTTAATTCATACTGACATTTGTGATATGAAGTCAACACCATCTCGAGGTGGGAAAAAGTATTTTATTACTTTTATTGACGACTGCACTCGATATTGTTATGTTTATTTGCTTAATAGTAAGGATGAAGCAATTGAAGCATTTAAGCAATACAAGAATGAAGTGGAGAATCAATTGAATAAAAAGATCAAAATAATTAGAAGTGATAGGGGTGGAGAATATGAATTTCCATTTGCAGAAATATGTTCGGAATATGAAATTATCCATCAAACTACTGCACCTTACACACCTCAATCCAATGGAATTGCAGAAAGGAAAAAACCGGACATTAAAGGAAATGATGAATTCTTTATTAATAAGTTCCGGATTACCGCAGAGTTTGTGGGGCGAAGCTATCCTTACAGCTAACCGAATACTCAACAGAGTACCCCACAACAAAACGCAATCTATTCCATATGAAAAATGGAAAGGAAGAAAACCCAACTTGAAATATTTCAAAGTATGGGAGTGTCTAGCAAAGGTACAAGTTCCTTTACCTAAAAGGGTTAAAATCGGACCAAAAACTGTTGATTGCGTTTTCATTGGATATGCTACAAACAGTAAAGCATGTCGGTTTTTGGTTCATAAATCTGATAATCCCGAAATTCACATTAATACGGTAATGGAATCAGATAATGCTGAATTCTTTGAAAGCATCTATCCGTATAAAACTGAATGTGAGTCGTTAAGTGAAAGACCTAAACGACCTCGGGAAGAACCAAAGGAAAATACTCCAAGTATAGAAGATCCAAGGCGTAGCAAACGTCAAAGAACATCTACTTCCTTTGGACCAGATTTTGTGACATTCTTGCTTGAAAATGAGCCTCAAACTTTTAAAGCAGCTATGTCATCTTCTGATTCAGCGTTTTGGAAAGAGGCAGTCAATAGTGAGATTCAATCAATTTTGGATAACCATACATGGGAATTGGTAGATCTTCCTCCAGGAAATAAGCCTTTAGGTTCGAAATGGATCTTTAAACGGAAAGTGAAAGCTGATGGCACTATTGACAAATATAAGGCAAGACTTGTTGTCAAAGGTTATAGACAAAAGGAAGGCCTTGATTACTTTGACACTTACTCGCCAGTAACGAGGATAACATCTATTACGGTGTTAGTGGCAATAGCGGCCGTGTATGGTTTTGAAATCCATCAAATGGATGTTAAAACAGCTTTCTTAAATGGAGAACTAGAGGAAGAGATTTACATGGAACAACCTGAGGGTTTTGTGGTAACTGGTAAAGAAAAGAAAGTGTGCAAACTTGTTAAGTCATTTTATGGACTTAAACAAGCACCCAAACAATGGCATGCCAAATTTGACCAAACAATGTTGGCAAGTGGGTTTAAAATCAACGAGTGCGACAAGTGTGTTTACATTATAAACACTCCAGGTTATGAAGTCATTGTTTGTTTATATGTTGATGACATGTTGATAATGAGCAAACACATGGCAGATATAAATGCTACTAAGCGCATGTTGGCTAGCAAATTCGATATGAAAGACTTAGGAGTTGCTGATGTGATTTTAGGAATCAGAATTCACAAGACTCCATAAGGTCTAGCATTATCACAGTCTCACTACATTGAAAAGGTACTTGACAAGTTCAAGTATTTGGATTTCAAAATTGCCAAGACTCCAATTGACGTGAGTTATTCACTTCAAAAGAATGAAGGTGAAAGTGACTCACAATTGGATTATGCAAGAGTATTGGGAAATTTGATGTATATCATGAATTGTACACGATCAGATATAGCATGTGCTATTAGTAAACTGAGTCGGTTTACTAGTAATCCCAATCACATACATTGGATGGCAATGAAACGAGTTTTGGGGTATCTCAAATATACCCAAAATTACGCTTTGCATTATAACAAATATCCCTCTGTGATCGAGGGATATAGTGATGCAAATTGGATCACTGGATCATCTGAAGTTAAATCCACGAGTGGATATGTTTTCACAGTTGGGGGTGGAGCAGTGTCTTGGAAATCATCCAAACAAACGTGCATCGCCCGTTCTACAATGGAATCTGAATTCATAGCTTTAGATAAGGCTGGTGAAGAAGCTGAATGGCTCCGGAATTTCTTGGAAGATATTCCATTTTGGCCCAAACCTTTGGCATCTATTTGTATACATTGTGATAGTCAAACGGCAATAGGCAGGGCAGGGAGCGTTATGTATAACGGAAAATCTCGTCATATACGATGGAGACACAATACCGTTAGACAACTACTCTCTAGTGGTGTTATCACAATTGACTACATAAAGTCAATAGATAACGTGTCGGATCCACTTACAAAAGGCCTATCAAGAGAGGCAGTTGAAAGATCATCAAAGGGAATGGGGTTAAGGTCTAGGACAAGTCATCATGACGGTAACTCTACCTAGCAGACTGGAGATCCCATGAGCTAGGTTCAAAGAGATCAAACAAAGTTATGAATGACGGTTCAACATTGTCAAATAACTCAACCCATTCCTGTGATGAAGACAATGTTCAGAAATCAAGGTAAAGCATTAAGGCTTTTTGATGAGTCAACAAAGCTTAATTTTTTTTTAATGATTTGCTAAGTCTGGCAGGATATGACCAGATAGTGTGTCTATAGGATTACACGTTTAGAAATCACCTATGTGAGTGTGAAGTGTAAGCCGCTTCAAGGGGAATGAAAGTAAAGGCCCATTCTCTAAGCACTCATGAAACCAGGCGGTGTTCATGGCTGAAACGAACACAACCGTGAGAACCATAGATGGTTAAGGATTGATTGTGTGACTTATATTGTCTAGGTATACAACAAAGCTCGACGGTTCAAAGATATCAAATCTACCGATTGACCGAGTATATCCGATATAAGTTCACTACGGAAAGTTCAAAGGGAAACCTACTTATCCAGATGTAATTAATTCTTGCATGTAAAACACACACGCGTCCGTGCATTCCTTTATTTTATAGCCATTCCCCATTCATGTGGGGGATTGTTGGGATTTTAAGTTTGTGTAGCTTAAAGAGGGTGAATGAGAAATGTAGGGAAAATGAAATATTTGAGTTTCCCTTGGGAATTCCCTGGGAAAGGGACATTGTCCCATATCGGAGGAAGAAAAGGCTTTTGATAGGTATATATATAATTGCTCTTCTTCTAGCTCTTAAAGAGTTAAGAAAAAGGCAAGCCTCGCGCCGCCGTCGTCGCTTGCTCGGCTCGGATTCGGATTTGGATTTTGTCAAAGATCGATTGATTGATTAATCTTTTTGGACAAAATTCCTTTCAATTATTTAATTAATTAATTAAATAATTAACGAAAAATTCAATCCGGAATAACCCATGACCCGCGACCCGGTTCGGTCAGGCCCGTTTTCTTTCCCGGATTATTTTAAATATATTTTTTCCCGCAATATTTCCAAACACCCATTTTCCAACAGCCATGGCTATTTCTGAAAGGTTGCAACCCTTTTCAGAAACAATGCTAGCAACTCTATAAATAGAGTTTGAATCCCAGAATCTTTCTTTACGAAATTTTCTGCGCTTCTTCTTCTTCTTCTGCACAATATTTTCTAGTGTGTTTTACGACCATTGAGTGGTTCGCAGTTCATCAGAGTTTGGGTACCAATATACTGGTGAGTTAAATCGTTCTATCCTGGGAGGATATATTCCAGCAACTCGGGTACTTGAGGGGAATAATTTCCTTAAGGACACACTGTGTATTCAGTGGGCTCGATTTATTCCTATACTGTTTTTTTATTTGTTTTCCAGAATCTATTTCGTTAAACAAGTATTACTAACTTTCTGTTTTGTTTTTTCCAGAAAGTTTAATTGTTTATTACAGCAATACAGAATAATAACAGATATATCAATGCTCATTTTTAATAATTTTTTAATTATCCCATGTTCTTTGATATATCAGTGTCAGTTGCTGGAGCTCATTTTTAGAATTTTTACCCATTAAATAATAGTCTTTGAAATGCTGGATTGCCATTACTTTGAATTCTTTTTTTGGACTAGTTCATAGGAGATTATCTTGACTTATGCAGATAATTTGCACGAATGAAGTGATTTACTAATTAATAAAGATAAGCATTGAACAAGCTTTTTTTTTCTTTGTTAAACACTTAGTCGACCGCTGCGGAGACAGCTTGCACAATACTGTTAGTACTTCGATTCAATCAAATACTAATCTCAACAAACAGTAATTGCTTATGATATAATATGAAACCAGTAAGGTAAATGACATCAGGAATTTTATACTGGTTCGGAACCAATTTGGTATCCTACTCCAGTCTCCTTGGGTTGCAAGGATGTTATCTCTTGATCTCTTTGTAATATGAGTTGTGTACAGCTTGTGTGATTTTCAACGTTCACCACCAACGTTTACAAGGTTGGTTTTCACTCACCAACAACGACCAAGGGTTGGTTTTAACACGCTCACCAACAACTCAAAAGGTTGGTTTTTACTCACTCACCAACAACGATTCTTTGGCTTTCACTCGCTCACCAAAGTACTGAATAATGACACAACCTCTAAGGACACACTACCTCTCCAATATTTTTCAGTCTCTCTTCACTCTTTTGTGTACACAGTAAATCTACTAAAAGTAAATTTCAATGCTTGTTAAGAGTAGAATAAAGAGCTTGTAGTTGGATAGACAATTGTATAGAAGGCTGCATATTTAATCCTTGATTTTGCCAATCTTCTTATAGTAGAGTTTTGAGAGCTGTTGTAGATTGATCTTTTTGATTGAGGCCCACAATATTCTAATGATATTTGACCCAAGAGGTGCCTCTGAATCCTTCATGAGAGATGAGTTGGATTCATTTAAGTGCTTGCTTTCCATACCCGAAATCCAGGGAGTGATTTGTGGTTATTGCACTTGATTTGTTTCCCTTTCTTTTTTGATGGCTTTAAGGGAAAAAGGACAACACTCAAATTGTCTTCCTAGAAAAGATTGGACTATTCCCTACCGAGACAACATAAACTCTTCAACGCATCCTCCTTTTTTCAACTAGTAGATCATGTAAAGGATTACTTTTGCATCGGCTCTCTCTCGTTAGGTAATTACCGAGACGAAAGCAGCTCTCTCGGAAGTCAGTTTCCCTGCACCTCATTAAGATCATATTGGCATACTCTCCCAAAAAAGAAAGTTCCTCTTTGCTTAGCTTGGTCTATTCTGGCTAAGCATTCACGGTGCCATCCTCGTCTCTAGCTCACTCCACCTTATTTGCTGGAGGGAGGATACGATTGTCGAAGCTGAAGTCATTCAATTCATATAATTTCGCCGACTACCTAGGTTCCTAAACTTTGAATGGATGGCAGAGCGTAGGTGGCAACTATTATGTTGTGTTTCCCTTCCATTTTGAATCTCCTGATTTACTGCAATCATGTCTATTATATCGTTTCACTTTGTTTTGGATCTCCTGAATTACTTTTCCAACGGTTCATTCTTTGCTTCTGACAGCTTACACCTTTTAAATCTAATGGAGATTAGATTTGACCAAAAAGATATTTCCATAAAGAAGCTTTTCACATGGGCTTTTAAATACTACAAGGAATTGCTTTTGGATCTTTTTCTCCATGTGCTATTCAAGAACCCATGATTGACTTTCCATAATTCTTGTTTATCAAAGATCACTCTTCAATCATCTTTTCTTGTAGTTTTTCAACGTGATTTTCTTTCCTTCTTCACTAGATCAATTTATTTGCTTCTTAAAATATTCCATGTTATCTCCTTCTAATAAAATATTTCTTCCTTTGTGAAAGACTTTTCCTTCTATTGTATCTCAAAACTTTAGTGCTCTATTTGATTGTGATAGTAAAATAATACTAGTGACCCACGTCACATCCGTTTGCCCATTTGAATCTTTTCTCAATTCATCCTTCCTTTATGCTTTCCAGATTCCATCTTGGTTGATGTGCCCATTCAGTCTTGCTAGATTAGGGGTAGAATTCTCCTCCTCATCTTCATTCTTTTTACTTCTATGATGATTTCATAAAAGCTTCTTTTCCATATTTGTCCGGGTCTTCATCAAAATAATCCTTCTTTGTAAATGTCTTCATTCCTGTTTTGTCCAAGTCCTTACACAACTGACAAACCTGCATAAAATAAATTTACCATAAGTAAATGTTCTTTGATTAAGATATGTTGGTTTGATATCGTATGTGAAACCTTGGGGCTAACAGGACAGACACTACCAAATATGTGTTGTCTGTTTATAGGGATGCACTTGATTCAATGACAGAGGATCAGGTAAGTTGTCGTATTAGTCTAAGTTTATTTTTTATGATTTTAATTGTAAACACTTATATGAATTAATTTTTTGTTGTAGTTTATTTGGGAGCCATATTGTGATGACTTAATTGGGAGCCTCCCTGATTTTTGTCGCCTTGGGCGAGACTTATGGCGTGCTAGAGTCACTATTTTTTGTTGGGACGGGGTTGAGGTTCACTTGCCTGATCGAGTTGTGAGGCAGTTTGGGTTTATGCAGCGGATACCGGATCATTTCCAGTTTGATGTTTTACACTTTCACCACGATCGTAGAGGAAGGAAGAATAAGCATTGGGATCAGGAACATGCACAATGGTTACCTTTTTGGAACCAACGACACCAATATGTTTATAATGCACCAGTCAGTCAGGGACCACTCCAATTCGATGACATCTACCTTATTTGGTTCAGACGCATTACCCATCTTCTTATTGGAAATCCAACTCATCGTCCGCAGCGGCATCAAGGTTATGTGCCTAACTCGACAGCATATGAAGCAATGGTAAGTATATGTAATCGTAGTTGAATAGTTAAACTTTATTTAGGAAGGAGGAAGTAGTAATTTTGTATCTTCACTATGAAGAGATCAACTAATGGAACCAGTGGGCATGATTAAAGAGGATTGAGTTTCTTTGTACTGGATCAAATAATGGAACCAGTGGGCATGATTAAACCTGTGTGCCTTTACTAGTGATATATCATGTTAAGATCTTTTTTCTTCTTGTTTTTAACTCTCTTTTCTTTAAGTTTTCCTTTTTCTCATTTCTTGTCCCCTTATTTCTGTACCTATGATACAAGGTATAACAATGTATCCGCTGGGATAATTAGTTTGATATAGTTAAGTGTTTATAAGATCTAGAAGCTGCACGGCATGATTTTACAACTGGAAATAGCTTGTTCCTCTTTGACCTTAAGTTACTCACGATGAATATGTGACCTCTTTTCCATTTTCATTCTTTGGAAAGGGCAGCAAGCTTCTTCCTTTTTGTGGTTAGACACGAATTTACTTGATGTGATGCGATCTTCTTGTTTCCTGTTGCTCTCAAACTCTCATTATAGCTTAATTCTATTTTGTCTCTGCAGAGGAGATCTTTAGCTTCTGGTTAATTTCGAAACTTCTGCTTTTGCATTATAAATGACAAAATTTTCTTTGTACTAGATTTTACTAGTGATTAAATTTTCTTTGTGGGCATGTTAAATCTGCATAGATTAATTTATATAATGAAGAATGATAGAGGTTGCAGTTTTGTTGTATGACGGATGAAAGAATACATTTAGAAGTCTTAGTCAAAGATCACTTTGTTTGACTATAGAGAAGCAAAAGTGGACAGCTAGTTTTGGTAAAGGTGGTAACGAATATGATTGTCATATTGTCAACCATTTGAGTCGGCAGACAATTCCATTGTTGTTACCTTAATTAAGAAGTTCATAGCAAGTTTAGAGCTCTATAATTATTGCTCGTCAATTCATCATAGTATATGTGCTCAATTAAAATTTCCTTTGCATTCTATAGGTGCAGCATATTCATTTAATGGTTGATAGCGCAAAATCCCTGGGTGATCAGCCAACATATGAGGATTTATACATGTTTCGGGCAATGGTACGGGATCAAGGGTATAGTTGCTTGGCATATGTGCATGAGGCTGATAGAATTCAGATACCAGTAGATTATAGAAGGGATACGATACAGACAGAACATTTACACCACCCTGTTCATAGGCGAGGAAAAGGTGGTGTTGCTTGTAGGAGGGTCCGGGCTGTTGAGAGGGGACGAGAGCCTGCTGCAAGGATGGAAGCGGCAGGAAACATTAGATGATCATGAAGCCTATGTTGATCCGACAACCTCTAATGATCAGGCAGCACCTGATTATGATATTGGATCCACTTCAGGGATGCACAATCAGGATGACAGTCAGGCATCAAGTATGACATATCAGAACATAGACACTCAGATTGTGCCATACATGACGCCACAGACTCCTCAATATTCTGCGAATCCGCATTTTTCATCAGTTGCGGATGTCTATGCTAATTTTCGGGCTGAACAATTTGAGCATGCTCCACAATTTAATTCGTCGCCTGTGCCACTATCTATTGAGCTTCCTGGTGTTGTTGGTGAGGGTGGTATAGATGATATTAGTTTGGAAGATGCTAGCGACGATATAGAACGTAACGATTTAGATGATGCCAACGACTATGTAGATGGTAACAATTTGGATGATGCGAACGATGATGGAGATACAAGCCATGCGTCTGTGACTATTTGGCCTGCTGGACTATTGCAGAGGCCGAGGCGTAATATTAAGCATACACGTTGTAGGACTGGTATTTTATTTACTTAAGCACATTTAATCTAATTCTTGTGGTATTGATTAGTACTTGATTATATTACTTTATTATAATAGGAGTCACTATATTTACAAGCACTGACGTAGGAATGGACCATTGATCGCTCCAATTATCATTTCAGGGCATCAGTTTAGTATGGGCAGCCTATATCAAGCTGTTGCAGAAGAATGCCTACATGCCTACAAGCTTCTTCCTGATAGTCCATTTGTTAATCAAGCTGATACAAGGCATATCATTTTTGTTCAAGTATCTAAAACTTTGTGGAGAAACTTATAGACACATCTTGTGCCTTATTATAGGTGTACTCTATTTTGTGTATAGCAACTGAACAAGTGAAGAGCTAGATTATATTCTGTAATTTATTTTGCGTAGAGCACATGAACATAAAATTGTGTTCTGCACTCCATTAGGCATTAGCTATAACAAGTTCAGTTTTTTCCCACTTTAATCCTTCTGCATTTTCTGTTCAGCTGGTAAGATTATCAAAATTACTTAAAGCTTCATTCTTTTTATTATATTTTTTCATTTTGGGTTCTGGATTCTCTAAATGTTCATTTTTAATTCTGGAGTGATTTTAGCATTTGGAATATAGAAAAAATGAGTTTATGAGATAAAGGTGAGTATAACGTGAAAAGAATTTTGTTTACTTCAACTTTTCTACTGATGCCGAGTTAAGAAGCGAAAGTCATGCATAACAACTACAATTTTCTCTTTGTATAACAACTACTGAAAAGTGCAGGTCCCACAACAAAACATAGAGCTTACACTTCGACCTAACACATGGAAAATAAAACAGAAGGCTTTCATTGCAGCTAAAAACTTTCAAATAAAACAAATCCTAATAGATTTGGAAAAGAAAAACCTATAGTCCTTATCAAATTGGGAAATTTTTCTCTTATAGGTTTAGGACTATTTGGGATCCATATATAGGGGTTGTAGTTGGGAATTCTATAGATTGTACTGTGCTTTTCTTCTCATTCATAGTGGAAAACTCTCTTTGATTTTACCCGAAGGGTTAGGCTTAACCGAACCTCGTTAAATCTTTGTGTTGATTTTTCTTCTCTATTTGCTTTGTGTGTGATTGTGTGCTAGTGAACCCACGATCTTCCGCAACAATTGGTATCAGAGCAAGGTTCTGGCTTCTACATATAATCTAGGGTTAAGATGTCTTCATCATCTTCAACAAAATATGAAGTAGAGAAATTTGACGGGGATTCTAGTTTCAGTCTATGAAAGATTAGGATGAAATCGCCCCTGGTGTTACAAGGGTTGTGGAAAGCAATTGATGAGCATTTTCGTGAAGAGATGAAAGAGACAGAGAAGGCAGACCTGAAGGAGAGGGCTTTGAGTGCGATCTTCATGAACGTTACAGATAGCGTTCTTCGGGAAATTGCTGAAGAAACTTCTGCAGCAATGGCATGGAAGAAGCTGGAAGATCTGTATTCTAAGAAATCGTTGACAAATCGCCTCTACTTGAAAAATAGGTTATACAATCTCCGTATGAACAAAGGTACACCTGTTAAAACTCACATTGATGAGTTT
The DNA here is from genome assembly GCF_000715075.1 of Nicotiana tabacum. Taxonomy (NCBI): domain Eukaryota; kingdom Viridiplantae; phylum Streptophyta; class Magnoliopsida; order Solanales; family Solanaceae; genus Nicotiana; species Nicotiana tabacum. The sequence continues at coordinate 66,041,503 of NC_134083.1, read as the reverse complement.
AATTCAATTATAATGGACCTGAAGAATGTGAATATCAAAATTGAGAGTGAGGACTAGGCCTTGATTATGTTATGTCCTTTACCGTCATCTTATGATACTTTTGCCGATATGCTGCTATATGGGAAAGACAGCATTTCACTGGAAGATGTTAGTAATGCACCAAAAGCTAAAGAGTTGAAAAAGAGCTTTCCAGACAGCATAATTGAGGGCGAGGGTCTTGTGATTAGAGGAAGAACACAACAAAAGAACTTTAACAGAAAAAAGTCAACCGCCAGATCAAAGTCTAGAGCAAGGAAGCAAAACTGTTATGAGTGTGGGGAGCAAGGTCACTACAAGAGAGATTGTCCTAAGCTGGAGGAGAAAAGAGGGAAGCAAAAAATAGATAATGCGGCAAATATTGTTGCCACTGCAATAATTCTGATGATAGTGACTATGTAGGGGAAGTCTGTATTGTGAGTTCTAGTCATGGGCATAATTCGTGGGTTCTTGATTCTGGTGCTACCTTCCACATGTGTCCACACAAGAATTGGTTTGAAAATTACAAGCAAACGAGTGGGACTGTCTACATGGAAGAAGATAATCCATTACCAGTAGAGGGGATTGGTACCATCAAATTGAGAATGTTCGATAGAATTATCAGAAACATTGAGCGTTGGCATGTTCCTCGGATAAAGAGAAATTTGATTTCTCTTTCGACTTTGGATGATCAAGGGTATAAATTTTACTCCGAAAATGGAATACTTAAAGTGTGTAAAGGCTCCATGGTACTCATGAAGGGTAAACTGCATTCTAAATTGTATCATCTTCAGGCCAGTGTTGTTGAAGGGGAAGTTGTTGTAGCTTCTGGGAAAGTGATCTGAATCAGTATCAGTTGTGGCACTTGCGACTTGGCCATATGAGTGATAATGGATTGTCTTTATTGAGTAAGCAGACTTTACTAAATGGGTACAAAAATCAAGTTTTGAATTTTTGTGAGCATTGTGTGTTTGGTAAACAGACAAGAGTAAAGTTCAGCAAGAAGACCGAGCACAAGACTAGAGACAAACAAAAGATGAGGCATTTCCGACATTTGTTAAATGGAAGACGATGGTTGAGAGGCATACGGAAAGAAAAGTTAAGTGTCTTCGAACTGACAATGGGTTAAAATTTTGCAATTCTGAGTTCTATAATTTCTGCAACAGAGAGGGCATAGTGAGACACCGCACTTGTGTCGGAACACCATAACAAAATGATATTGCAGAACGTATGAACAAAACGCTTTGTGATAGGGCAGGAAGCATGCTTTCACACTCATGTGTTAGCAAGGATGTTTGGGCTGAAGCAATCAATACCGCTTGTTATTTGGTCAACAGATCTCTATCCGCAGCTATTGAGTTCAAAACTTCTTTTGAGGTATGGTCCAGTTCGCTTGCTGATTATTCAAATTTAAGGATATTTGGTTGTCCTACTTATGCTCATGTGAGGGATGGAAAACTTGAGCCGAGGGCAAAGAAGTGCATATTTCTAGGGTATGCAACTGGAGTGAAAGGTTATAGGTTGTGGTGCACAGATCAAAAGACTCCAGGGCTAATTATCAGTAGGGATGTAACATTCAATGAATTTGCCTCACTGGACAGTCAGAGGGAGAAGGCAATAGCAGAAACAGATCGTGGTGTCAGTGATCGCATAGAGTTAGAAATTGAATCTCCACTAGCTCAGCCTAATAGTTCTGGAATACAAGAAATGGAGGAGGTGCAAAATATTGATCAAGATGATAATGTTGATGCACCTGCGCAACAACAACCATATAGCATTGTAACATATAGAGAGAAGAGGGTGATCAACCGATCGCAAAGGTTTGCAAACGTAGTTGATGGGAATCTTCTTGGACATACGAATCCTGTGGGATTTGCTTTAGCAGTTGCAGAGACCGTTGATGTGTTTGAGTGTTATAGCTATCTAGAAGCTATTCCGGGTACAGAACCAAATCGACGGATTAGTTCTATGGCTGAAGAGATTGAGTCTCTTAACAAGTTTAGGTATTGCCTAGACTTGGTTGATGTGTGCTGCATTGGGTAGAGCCCTCGTGAGGACTGAGGGCAAGGTAGAGAGACGTTGTTCCTGTTAATAAAGAGAATTCAAGCCAAGGGGAAGATTTATTATTTTGTGACTTGAATTATTTCCTTGTATTTTTAGGAAATCCATAATCCCTACAGGTTTAGGAAAATTTATTGTCCTAATAGATTTGGGAAAGGAAAACATATAGTCCTTGTCAAATTGGAAAACCTTTCTCTTATAGGTTTGGGACTATTTGGGATCTATATATAGGGGTTGTAGTTGGGAATTCTATAGATTGTATTATACTTTTCTTCTCATTCATAGTGGAAAACTCTCTCTGTTTTTGCCCCGAGCATTACGCTTAGTCGAACCTCGTTAAATCCTTGTGTTAATTTTTCTTCTATATTTGCTTTGTGTGTGATTGTGTACTAGTTAACCTACGATCTTCCGCAACACAACATATCAAACGTTATTTGGACATTGACGCCCATTGTGCCCGATCTGCCTGCATAACGTGCAAGCCTTCCCATATATTGCAGGACCACGATCCATTTCATTGGGAATTCTAGTTGTCCTTTTCCGACCGTGTTTGTTGGGACGACGATAAAATTCATTACTTTTTAATTTAAAACTTGGATCTGGTCAATGCCCCTCGTGCCCAACTGGTCAGAAAGACCCAGAATATGTTGCAACATAACTCTGAACCGTGAAGAGCTCGCTTACAAAGGTCCTAGCTAACTCTCCCATTATTTCTGTAACCTTCATGACATGTGAACATGGGAAGTGTAAATTAGTCCATTTTCCACAATCACAGTTTTTGGCATTCAGTTCAACTCGATGGGCATTACCACCAGTATTGTCCAACATCATTGACTTAACCTCATATACCCCTGTAGCAATATTCCAATCACTAACAAAATGCCTTTTCGAACTTTCATAATTCTTCTCCCAATTGATTTTGAACCTCCTTGTCCATAATTCCTCCTGCTCTTGAAGCTGCACCACCTACGGGTGTACCGTTCAACAGTTTGCTTTAATAAAAGTTTAACCATCACGGTAATTGGTAAACGTCGTGCTTTCTTCAACAGCCCATTGAACGACTCCGAAAGATTAGTTGTTAGTACTCCCCATCTTTTCCCATTATCATGACTAAGGGTCCATTTCTCCAATGGGATGTCCATTATGTTCTTTAATTTGCCACATCAAAACTTCAAATTTTCTTAGTTGATTTGTTGTGTTGTAGCAGCCATCCACATAAGGTGACTGAGGGCCTTATTTGGATAACGAGATAGAAAATTGCTCTTTTGATGTCTAAGGCAGATGAAAGGCCCTAGGCTCCCTCCATCGACGCAACTCCGGCAAACTAGTCGAGATTCCTTTTGCTCGATCAGAAATCACACATATATCTTCTCTGTCCTTTACTACATGAGTGCTCAAGTTTTTAAAAAACAACTTCCACGCCTTTTTCGACTCTCTATGAACAATAGCAAATGCAAGAGGCAGAATGTTATCATTTCCATCAATTCCAACAACAATTAGTAATTTGATGTCATATTTGCCATACATATGTTTCCATCTACGAACCATTGCCTCATCCTGAGTGACTGTGAGGATTGAGTGAAGGTTTTGCCCCATTTACCGTTGTTATACGGGGCATAAGGGTGACATCTCACTATTATTGAATGTACGGAGTGATAAGGGTGGCTATTGTGTTATTGTTCGGATGGAGTAATAAAGGTGGCTATTGTGTTATTGTCTGAGCGGAGTGATAAGGATGGCTATTGATATGGGTGTCTATTGGAGAGATAAGGGTGGCTAATGATATTGTCAAGGCAGAGTGATAGGGGTGGCTATCGGAGAGATAAGGGTGGCAGTGCCAGGATGATGCATGATGGCTTGGGGACATTGTATTGGTGATTTTCGTGTGATGGTGTGCTTTTTCTTGTGTATGCCATACACCTTACGTAACTTCTTGTGTTGTTTCGATGAGTACTCGATGTCTTTGATGTTACTTGTTGACTTGGGCTGCAGTAGTACACTCGCACAAGCATACACCATAGCATGCCACTTATACTAGCTCAGGAGTATGAAATTTTTCACTTATTGATCATACCCATATGTTCTCATATTACATGTTTTCATGTTGATATTGAGCATGTGACCATGCTGGCCAGATTGTGATTGTGAGCCTGTGATCACACCGGATGAATTGTGAATGTGAGCCTGTGATTATGCCGAACGGATTGAAATATTGGCACGTGAGTTGTCCGTATGGTTGTGATTTGAGATATGGGCACTAAGCGCCATGAGTATATGATGGTGGGTTAAGACTCGTGACTTATGACTATGAGATGAAGTATCACGGAGTGATTGCGTTGTGAAACTTGTGTAGAACGGCTTGATTAATTGGTTGTCCCGTATTTCTTAATTGGTTTCAATGATACTTCACGGTGTTCTTATTGCTTTACTGTCTATATCACATGTTGATTTTGTTGCCATTTACTGATTTCTACTTTCCATTATTAGCTTTATACTTCTATACTGCACATGTTATTTTATCTAGTGAGTGTCTTGACTTATACCTCGTCACTACTCCACCGAGGTTAGTCTTGATACTTACTGGTTACCGACCGTGGTATACTCATACTACACTTCTGCATATTTTTGTGCAGAACCAGGTATTGGAGATATCGAACTCGGGCAGAGTTATCTTGTTGATCGCGAGGATTCAAGATAGAGTTGTTTGGTCGTCGCAGACCCTTGGAGCCCTTTCCTTTCATTATAATCTCAGCTTGTATTTGAACAGTAATGCATATCGATCTTTGAGGTATTTACATATATCTAGCTAGAGTTCATGACTTAATATTACCAGTCTTGGGAGGTTGTTATGATTATTGTTGCGTAGGCTCACTTCGCTCTTGTGTCGGTATTCATATTAAACTATGTTTCAAATTATAATTGTTAAAACTGGCTTAATTGTATAGTAATCGGCTTATCTAGTCTTAGAGACTAGGTGTCATCACGACATCCTATGGAGAGAGTTTGGGGTCATGACAAGTTAGTATCAGAGCCATGTGTTCATAAGTTCTACGAGTGACGAGCAAGTTTAGTAGAATCTTATGGATCGGTACAAAAGCATTTGTACTTATCTACGAGAGGCTACGGAACTGTTAGGAAAACTCCACTTCTTTCATTCTTGTTGTGCGGATTTGTTGATTTCAAAGTTTGAGCCTTTGTATCTTTATTCTCTCACAGATGGTAAGGACACGCGCTATCGGATCAGTTGAGCAGACACCCGCGCCCCCATCTAGAGATGCAAGAGGCCGGGATCGAGGTAGAGGCCGAGAAATGGCACGTACTGCAATTAGAGCACCTGCCAGAGCAGCAGCTGAGGAGCCACTAGTAGCTCCGGTTGGGGGATAGGCACCGTAGGTGCCTGTTGTTACCCCCGGACTTCAGGAGACTTTAGCGCAATTTCTGAGCATGTTTGGTACATTGGCTCAGGCAGGATTGATCCCCGTTGCACCAGATACTTCGCAGATTGGGGGAGAAGCTCAGACTCCCACCGCCCGTACTCTAGAGCAGCGGGCCCACATTGGTCAGGTTCCGGGTGTGGTGCCGGTACAGCCTGTTATTCCGGTTCAGCCTGAGGTCAGGCCAAGGGCATCAGAGAAGGAGCAGAAGAGGCTTGAGAGGTTCAAGAGATACAGACCACCTACTTTTAGTGGCACATCTACCGAGGATACACAGGGATTTCTATAGAAGTGTCACTGTATTCTCCGCACCATGGGTATTGTGGAGGTGAGCAGAGTTGCTTTTACTACATTTCAGCTTTCGGGAGTAGCGTATCAGTGGTGGAAGGCTTATAAGGAGGGTAGACCAGTCGATGCAGCACCACCCACTTGGGCTCAGTTTTCAGAGATGTTCTTGAGGGAGTTTGTTCCCCAGATCCTCCGGGATGCGTGGCATACAGAGTTTGAGCAGTTGCGTTAGGGCACCATGATGATATTAGAGTATGCCATTAGGTTCAGTGAATTATCCCGTCCTGTACCTACTTTGGTTCCTACACTCAGAGACTGAGCCTGCAGATTCATTAAGGGGCTCAGTTATGATCTTAGGTTCTGCATGGCTCGGGAGTTACAGACTGATACTCCATTTCAGCATGTTATGGAGATTGCCAGGATGTTAGAGCGTATTCGGGGTGAAAAGAGGGAGGATAAGAAGACCAAGAGGTATCGAAGTTCTAGAGGGTTAGTGAATTCTACTCTTCAGCTATGACTCAGCATGGCGGAGGCTCGGCCAGTCGGCCAGTCCAGTCCGCACTTCAGACTACTCGTGGTGCTCTAGTTAGTCAGGGTACTCATGTGGGGCAGTCATCTTTTAGTGCACCACTGGCACGGGGTTCCTACAACGGTTATTCTAATTATCCGGCACAGATTTAGTACGAGCAACCATGCCTGCATAGGGGTTGTTATGAGTATGGTGATACTAGCCATATCATGAGAGATTGTCCCAAACTCGGGAGGGGCGAATTTCATCGAAGCACCCAGGCTACGGGCCCCATTCCAGTTGTTACTCCACCTACACAGCCAGTTAGGGGTGAAGGACAGGCGGGTAGAGGGTGACCTAGAGGGGGAGGCCCGGCCCGTTGATATGCTTTCTATGATAGGGCTGAGGTTGCTGCACCAGATGGTGTCGTTACAGGTATGATTTCGATTTGTTAACGAGGAACATCATTCTTATTTTGATTTGGTTCTGCTTAACGGGCGAGTCCTCTTATCTTGCTTCACATATGGGTGAGTTTCGTAATTTTGTACTCTACTTATGTGTTTGCCCATGTTGGGAGTTTCTATAGTGGTAGCCCATGTCTATCGTTTTGCTTTGTTCACTATTAAGAGCTATGACACTAGAAGTGACTTTCTGTTACTCATTACGGTAGGTTTTGATGTGATTTATAGATGGTTTGGTTATAATTTGTGATTTAGGTACTCTACCTGTATGGGAAATCTGTTACGTGTTGTGATTTTATTTTGCGAAATTGAGTTAGTGGAAGTTTTCGGTTAGTGTGAGGTGTATTTTACTTGTGATTCATAGCTGAGGATGGGATCCTCGCGTTTTCATGTGGTTTGATATGATTGAATTGGGTTGTGTGCCGCGGTGGGGCTATATTAGGATAAGATCCTTGTGATTAGTTCATATGATTTAATTCTCCCTTGTAGGATTGATTCGTAGTATGGTACTGATAGGGAGTTATGCCTGTCGGGCTTGTTTGATAGTTCTCTCATGTGTTTCTCTTTTCATATTCAGTTATATTCGCGTTGTGCTTATTGGGTTTCAGCTTGTAAGGTGTGTTCCTAGGTGGCATTAGATGTGACTGGTTGATTCGGGTGGATGGTTATGAGATTCTCATGTTTCTTGCATCATTGTCAGCGTTGTGAAGGTTTAGGACAAGGTTTTAGCTGAGATGAGGTTATTTGTGGGTGCCATATTTGATTATGGATAGCTATGGTGGTAAGATATGTTATTATGGGCATATGTGTAATGTGTTATGTCATGTGGTTATACCTTGTGGGTGTATGCAGGAGCTGTTACAGTTGGTTGAGGTTGATACCTTATGTGAGAGAGGGAGCCGGGTCTTTGGGAAATGATCGAATGGTGAAAATTTTGGTTCTAAGGTTTATTAGTGTGTGGAAGGAATAATTCTCAGTTGAGATGGTGTTTTCGGGCCTATGTAGATTGGGGTGACATGGGATCAACCGCGAGTATATGTATGGTGAGTTCATTCAGTGACTTGATGACTTCGGAACGGTTATTAGCATGTTCGAGGATGAACTTTTGTTTAAGAGGGGGAGAATATAACGACCCGACCTGTCTTTTTGAGAATTAATGCCCTGTTCGGTGGCTTAAGGTCTCGAGTAGCTTCGGGTTATGTATTATGACTTGCGTGTGTGATCGAGTTCGGTTTTTCGGATAATTCTGGATTGGTTTAGAAGGATGATTCTTGTTTTAGAGGCTTAAGCGGTAAGAATTGACCGAAGTTTGACTTTTATGTACACGACTCTGGAATAATATTTTGATGATTCCAATAGCTTTGTATGGCGATTTTGGACCTAGGAGTATGTCCGGATTTGGAGGTCCGTAGATTGATTGGATGTATTTTGGCAAAAATTAAAAAGTTGAAGGTTTTGAAGGTTGAGAGGTTTGACCAGGAGTTGGCCTTGTTGATATCGGGCTCGGATTACGACTCCGAGAGTTGTATTAGCTCCATTATGTCATTTGGTACTTGCATGCAAAATTTGACGTCATTCCGAGTTGATTTGATATGTTTCGACGCGAGTTGTAGAAGTTTAAAGCTCATAAGTTCATTCAGTTCGATTTGAGGTGCGATTCATAGTTTTAACATTATTTTATATGATTAGAGGCCTTGAGTAGGTCCGCATTATATTATAGAACTTGTTGATATGTTCGGACGGGGTCCCGGGGGCCCCGGGTGTGTTTCGGACGAGTTTCAGATCATTTTTATTTTTTTGGCAAGTCTGGTTCTGGTGCGTCGCATCTGCACATTTTGGAGCGCAAGAGCAGGGCCGCTTTTGCGTGATTTTTGTCGCTTATGTGAGTTGGTGAATGTCCTATTGTTTCACTTCTGCGGAAGGGGCATCGCAGGTGCGAGATCGCATCTGTGGAATAATGATCGCAGATGCGAAATAGAGGCTCCAGATGGTCGTTCGCTTCTGCAGAGTTTTTGATGCTTCTACGAGATCGCAGATGCGATGGGTCGCTCGCAGGTGCGATTTCTGGGCTGTTAAGTGAAGGTCGCAGATGCGTGATTTTGCTCGCAGGTGCGCTTCGTTGGTCCGCAAATGCAGAAGTTCTGGGCAGAACATATTATAATTCGAGGGTTTGCCCATTTTTATTATATCTTGAGTTGTAGACCTCGGTTTTGGGCGATTTTGGAGGGGTTCTTCATGAGTTGGATTGGAGTAAGTATTCTTTATCCGGATTTTATTATATTTCATGATTCCATAATTATTTGTATCATTAAATTAGTGATTTGAGTTGGGAAAAATGAAATTTTTTGTAAAATCTTTTTAAAATGTAAAATCAGGATTTGAAGGATGATCTATTGTCGGAATTGGATAATTTTGGTATGATTGGACTCGTATCGGAATGGGTGTTCGAATTTTATGAATTTTATCGGGTTCCGAGGTACGAGCCCGTGGTTGACTTTTTGGGTTGACTTTTTAGTTTTCATTAAAGATCGAAGCTTTATTATCCAGAACTGTTTCATATGGCTTTTATTTATAATATTAAGTTATTTTGGTTAGAATTGAGCCGTCCGGAGGTTGTTTAATTTGAGAAAGTCATTTTAGTGTATCGATTTAGCTTCTTTGAGGTAAGTATCTTGCCTAACTTTGTGTGGAGGAACTAAACCCTTAGGATTTGAGTCGTTGTGCTAATTGTGTTATGTGAAAGCCGTGTACGCGAGGTGATGAGTACGTACTCGGGCTTATTTGTGAAAATTGACTGGTCTAGTCTCTTAGGCTTCTTTCATGTGTTTATTTGGAATTGTTAGCACATGTTATATTTTTTTTATTCGCCATGTCTACTATCACATGCTATATTTGAAGTTGTCGTTACATTTCACATCCTTTACTTGTCGAGTTTGCTCTTATATGCTTTATTTGAAGTTATTACCACTTTATCATTTTCCGATCTTTTTTATTATTGAGTTACTCTTAGTTGAAATTATTATTACATGATATCCCTTTGTTGCTGGGTTATTCTCATGCATTTAGACGTAGTACTAGTTTGTGCCATCTCTTTCATTGTTAGCCTAATTCATACACTAGGATCTGGAGTTTGTCATTTCATGGAGATACTTTCTCTATTGAGATTGTCCTTAAACAATTAATTGAAATTGAGATTACCGAAAGTCATTAATCTATTTTAATTGAAGTTGTGTTGAAAAGGGATGTTGTTCCTTGTTGAGTTACTTTCCCGTTCATTTGTTGTTATTGAGATTCTATACACATCGTATTTGAGTCGCGTGCTATTTGTCGTGAAAATATTGATATTGTTGGATCTCTGGAGAGGTTGTGGCTTATGGGCACTTGTGACACGAGTTGATATATCATGTTATTGTGATGCTAGCATTTGTAAATTGTTGTATGGTTTAGTTGTTGTTGTGCGGAGTTTAAGGGTGGCACTTTACCGTTGTTGTTATGCGGGGCATAAGGGTGGCATCTCACTGTTGTTGAATGTATGGAGTAATAAGGGTGGGTATTATGTTATTGTCCGGACAGAGTGATAAGTATGGCTATTGCATTATTGTCTGGGCGAAGCGATAAGGGTGGCTAGTATACGGAATGATACGGGTGGCTATGGGAGAGATAAAGGAGGCTAATGATATTGTCAGGGCGGAATGATACGGGTGGCTATCAAAGAGATAAGGGTGGCAGTGTCAGGGATGATGCATGATGGATTGGGTATATTGTGTTGGTAATTTTCGTGTGATGGTGTGTTTTTCCGTGTGTATGTCATACACCTTACATGACTTATTGTGTTGTTTCGATGAGTACTCGATATCTTTGATATTACTTGTTGACTTGGGTCGCAATAGTACACTCGCACAAGCATACACCATAGCATGCCACTTATACTAGCTCATGAGTATGAAACTTGTCATTTATTGATCATATCTATGTGTTCTCGTATTACCTGTTTTCATGTTGATATTGAGCCTGTGACCATGCCGGGCAGATTGTGATTGTGAGCCTCTAACCATGCCGGGCGGATTGTGAATGTGAGCTTGTGATCATGTTGGGTGGATTGAGAGATTGGCATGTGAGTTGTCGGTGCAGTTGTGATTCGAGATGTGGGCACAAGGTGTCGTGAGTATATGATGGTGGGTTGAGACCCGTGATTTGTGACTATGAGATGAAGTATCACGGAGTGATTGCATTGTGAAACTGGTGTAGAACGGCTTGATTAATTGGTTTTCCCTTGCATTTCTTAATTGGTTTCAATGATACTTTACGATGTTCTTATTGCTTTACTGTCTATATCACATGTTGATTTTGTTGCCATTTATTGATTTCTGTTTTCCATTATTAGCTTTATACTTCTATACTGCACATGTTATTTTGTTTAGTGAGTGTCTTGACTTGTGCCTCGTCACTACTCTACCGAGGTTAGTCTTGATACTTACTTGGTACCCACCGTGGTGTATTCATACTATACTTCTACATATTTTTGTGCAGAGCCAGGTATTAGAGATATCGGACTAGGGCAGAGTTAGCTTGTTGATCGCGAGGATTCAAGGTAGAGCTGCTTGGTCGTCGCAGACCTTTGGAGTCCTTTCCTTTCATTGTACTCTCAGCTTGTATTTGAACAGTATTGCATATCAATCTTTGAGATCTTTCCATGTATCTAGCTAGAGTTCGTGACTATGTATTACGAGTCTTGGAGGTTGTTTTGATTATTGTCGTGTAGGCTTATTTCGCTCTTGTGTCGGTATTCATATTAATCTATGTTTCAAATTATCATTGTTAAAACTGACTTAATTATATAATAATCGGTTTATCTAGTATTAGAGTGTAGGTGTCATCATGACATCATACTAAAAAGAGTTTGTAGTCGTGACAATATATTATGTATTTTGTCTTTTGCTACTAACTTATCAGTTTAGAATTAAATCATTTTACTGAAAATTTAATTTGTGCTATACTACAGATCGATTCTAGAACGTAAAAGATGAGTGAATAGGTGATCTGTGGTTGCTAATATACGCCGGGTATGATTACTTTATCAGCTTGTGTGATAAAAAAAGTCAGAAGACTAAGATGCACCCATATTCTTTTCCTTCAGTTCTTTCACTCTGTTTCTTTTTTTTTTTTGTGTAATTTTACTTTTTATAATGTGATTATTAATAATGATCATTGAAGTGGATTATGCATCCTAGATGTTTGACGATATGCTTGACTCAGCTTATTTAGAGTCATTAAGTCCACAAATTTTATTTCAGCCTTAGTAATAGGAGACCTGTGCTTTTTTAATACTGGCGAACTGATTTAGCTGCTCCGAATGCTTCTTTACTCGGTGAATTTTTATGAATCTATATTTTACTTATGCTAACTAATAGTATTGGATATAAAGAATAGTTTTTTTTACCTAATTACAAGTTTTAAAATATTACTTAATAATAATAATGTGTCGTCACTATGTTGTCTACATTTACTTTACATTATCGTAATATGGAGATAAACAAGTAAAGCAATAAGGTTTGTGTCTTTTGATGTGGAGATGCCTCAGTTTAGACAATTCTATGAAATGAAAATCAATAAGAGGTTTCTTTAGTTTTTCTCAGAGAAGAGTATGACATTTCAAATTAGTCTGAATTTGCTTTAAATGTAATCCAAAAAGAATATATGAAAAATGGTGAAACTTACATAGTGAGGGAAGGATAGTCAATGTTTCATCAGAGGCTCATTGTATTGCATATCGTGAGGGAATTCAGTTTGACAAAATTAATGACCAAGAAAGATAATATAAAAAAGTTTCGGTGTTGAAACAAAAGAATTCCTGATTATAAAATAAACCTCTGTTTGCTTAGTGCTTCAGTCGCTTGATAACTTTTTTCAGCATATTGTTATATTGCAATTGCTATGTAACAACTGAATATGTAGAGAGTTCTAGTATTGCAGAACCCCTAAGTGCTTGAAAGTAAAGTTGTGGAGTGCTGGAAGAGATATTAAAGAATCATATAGCCGACCTAACTATGATTGAGGAGTATAATAGTAGTAGTTGTTGCCATCATTTTTTTTGATAAGGGGGAAACCCACAGTCGCTACAACCTCATCCCCTATGTAATAGCCTGCAAACCACACAGAGGATGTAAATCACACTAGGCAAGCCATGTGCGACAGCCTCAATCCAGAAGGCATTGAGGGGGGATTCGATCTCATATCATCCATATGGATGACCACCCTCCAAACCAATTGGGCAACCCCGAAGGGTGTTGTTGCCATCATTGTAGTGCTATCTTACATCTCCTTAAGTTGTATTTGTAAAAGATATTTCCTAATGTGATCATGCCACGATGAGTAGTTGCAATTTTTGCAAGTTCTTGGTTGACGCCCCGCCTCCCTCTGGTTACCTCTTGGTGTATGATATTTCTGATAAAACCTTGAAGTTTCTTTGGAATATGTTTAGATATGTTGTTGTCACCTGGAGACTTGTTTATATTCTCTGTATTTGATCCTTCCTATGAACTATTATGGTTATCTCTAATTTCAAACTGATCAATGATCTTATTTGGTTTCCCTCAATCTAAGTTCAGTTAATATTCTTCAACTAATTAAAGATGATAAGCTTTTCATGCCCAAAGTTGAGGATTCGTTGTGATTTTTTTGACTTTACACTGCTGACTGCACAACATAAGAACAATTACAAGATAAAACAGATTTGTGATCTATTTCAACTGTCTTTGTTATTTGTGATCTATTTGCAGCTACAACAGGTACTGGGCATACGGCCAATCAAAGCTGGCTAACATACTGTTTACAAATGAGCTCACGAAACGGTTAAAGGTGATCTTCTCATAACTAAATCTCACATGCTGCTTTCCCTTCTGATTTCATCTTGGGTTCTTGTGCAAGTAATATTTTGTTCCATTCCAAGATACAAACTGATATGTTGCTTGGAGTGGATTTTTGGGTATTTCTTTTTTTTTTTTACCTTTCACAAAGCCTGGTTTGCAGTTCCTCGCCCCAATCATAGCTAGGGTTGAAGGGTCCATGCTATGCAATTAGTCCCTTAAGAATTTCAGTTAATCTTCAATTTGAACATATTGATTTATGTACTCCATCAAGGTGCAATACTGTTCCTCTCGTTAACCAACATTTTTAATGAAATTCTCCCACGCAATAAAATCAGTGGCAACTAGCCACAAGTTTGTAAAATTTCCATATATGTATATCTAAAGCAGGTTTTATATGAATACATCTATTTTGATTTATTACATCAACTTGTGTATTTCAACGCATTAATGTGAAAATTAAAATTGGTTTAGAAGCATTTCTAATTGATTGGACACCTTATTCTGTTTTAATTTCTCCGTGACAATAGAAATGCACTATGTGAAAGACAATTGTATACGGGTAGAACCGAGCTCTATGCTTGATCGAGGCATCTAGAACAATAGGTCAAGGCTCGGCACATACGTAAGAGATCGAAGTTACAGATGTAACTGAGCTCGATATCGAGAATCGAAGTTCGAACAAGACCATCATATTTGCCCTCATGTTTATCGGGAGCACGACCGACCCCGCTTCTAACGACCTCGAAGAAAAGATTTCCCAACTCACACGACAAGTATCCGTGATTCTCGCCATTAATCAATCATTATGGCAAAAATTACGGGATTAAGTCAAAAAGGGAACCAACGGTCTACATAATTTCTTATAAAATAATGTCTTAAAGGTTTCATCTCCCCGTATATATAAAGGGAATGGAGTAATCCATGGCACACATTGTAACATACTTAAGACAAGAAGATATTATTTTTTCCATCTTTGTTCATATTATTCTGGCTTCAATAATATCACATCTAGGTTCGATGGAAGTTAACCGTGCGAGGCTTAAGTCGTTCAAACTGCATGATTTGCATTTATTTTTCTACTTATTCTTCCATATTAAATCTGATTCCTCACTTTGTATCGAATTAGATCACATATCCTTAAGACCGCGTATAAATTCAATTGTTATATGATTTTGGGGGTAAACAGTTTGGCGCCCACCGTGGGGCTAAGGATAATAGTGGTTATTTGATACAAATCTTCATGACACACACTACTTTACACTTGCTCTTTGAAGTATCTTTGATTTTAGGCCAAAAATGACAAACTCTCAAATAGCACCTCTACGTATCGACAACGAGGCCGGTCATCAAGGTGAGAATAACAACATGGCGCCCGCTAATGCAAGGCCACCCGTTGATGTCGTTGGAATTCAGACTGCGGATCCAATTGATGTAAATTCACATGTGGCCATCGACGCGAACTTGCTTACCGACCCTGAAAATAGCGTCCCTGGTGGAACCCGATCAGCAGCTCAAAACACACAAAATATTGAAGAAGACGGGATTAATCCACGCATGATCTTCGAAAAGTTGCAAGCTCAATATGTGGTGATAGCTCAGCTACAGAGCCAAGCCCAGGCACCGAGCAGGGTTGAACCCGATCTGCCCCAAGAAATCACCCGTAAAACGGAACCGGTCATGGTAAGGTCGAATGAACAAGAACCGGGGACTAACCCCAAAATTATAAAAATGCTCGAGGAGCTAACAAAGCGGATAGAGTCAGGGAAAAAGAGAATCGAAGCGAACGATAAAAGGGTTGAAACCTATAATTCCAGGATAGATCAAATCCCAGGAGCACCCCCGATATTGAAGGGACTGGATTCCAAGAAGTTCATGTAAAAACCTTTTCCCCCAAGCGCTGCCCCAAAACCGATCCCCAAGAAATTTCGTATGCCCGAAATACCTAAGTACAACAGAATGACCGATCCAAACGAGCATGTAACCTCTTATACATGTGCCATCAATGGGAATGACTTAGAAGACGATGAAATCAAATCTGTTTTGCTGAAAAATTATGGGGAGACTAGGGCTGCTTATCAGGCGGATTGAGCGGTTAATTACTCTTAACGGTTTGGCTTAACGGTTATCGGCTTTTAAATGTATTAATCCGCTAGCCACCCGATAAGATATCGGGCGGATTGGTATCGGTTTAGCTCTTATCGGGCGATTTATCAGCCTAATTAAATCTATATTGCGTGCATTAATTATTTGTTGACCGCCTAGCATACAAATTCATAATAGAAAATTACACATTGAGTCCCGACAAACATGTCTGCTAACGCCTACATAAGAATGATGTAGTGTGTCATGTGTTGTAGAGTAAAAAAAGTAGAACACATTATAGGCTAGATTACATCCCAAAGCAGACTACATATGAGTCCAGACATACATGTATGTTAACGCCTACCATTAAATCCCAAAGCAGACTACATTACATGAGTCCAGACATACATATGTCTGTTAACGCCTAGCATACAAATTCAGAATAGGAAATTCCAGTCTATATTCAAAGTGAGTCCAGGATACATATTTCAAAATGATTAATCCATAAGTGAGCAGAATACACAGAAATGTTTGGCCTGCAGCTAACGCCTAACAGAGCTTGAATTTATGCAGCTTCAAAGTTCAAACAACAACTTCAAATTTCTAACTTAAACTCTCAACCAGGCATTTCATGCTATATCATTAACCATACAAACAACACCGAGCAAAAGGCAGTTATGTATAGAAATAGGGATGGATTATAAGTAGTAAACAATTTACAAGAAACACAGATGCGCTATTTCCCCAGAACATAATTTAAGACAGTACTATCGTCAATATTGTGGGATAAAAGTTGTGGCAACAACACTGTTGTTCTTCTATTAAACATAGACAACAGGCATTAGTTTTAAAAAAACAAAAGCTGAGGTGAACCATAGACAGCAGCTTAAACAATCTTATAGTAGGGTGGGAGAATAAGCTAAGCAAATAGCTGGAAGAAGTGGAAGAGTTTTTTATATTTAATATATATATGGATAAAAACAAATTTTATATATATATATATATATATATATATATATATATATATATATATATATATATATATATATATATATATATATATATATATATATATATATATATATATCTTAACGGGTTAACGGATTATCCGTTAAGAAAATTGAATAATCCGCCCCCAAACCGATAAGTCGTTAATAAAAAAATTTCAATTTGTTCCCCGTCCGTTAAACCGTTAACCCGATACCAATAAGCCATTAAGCTTCGGTTTCGATTCGATTTTCGGTTTCGGTTTGGTTTTGAACACCCCTAGGGGAGACCCTGTCGAAGGGAGCCATGATATGGTATCACAACTTACCTCCTAATTATATTGACTCATTTGCTATTCTTTCAGACTCTTTCGTAAAAGCACATGTCGGTGCCATCAAGGTCGAAACCAGGAAATCGGACCTTTTCAAAGTCAAACAGAAGGAGAACGAGATGCTCAGGGAGTTTGTGTCCCGTTTTCAAATGGAACGAATGGATCTGCCGCCGGTCGCTGATGATTGGGCTGTTCAGGATTTCACTCAGGGACTCAATATTCGAAGCTCGGTGACTTCACAGCAATTAAAGCAAAGCCTGATAGAATACCCTGTCGTTACCTGGACCGATTTACACAATCGGTATCAATCGAAAATCAGAGTCGAAGATGATCAACTCAGGGCACCTTCGAAGTCTATATATCCCACCAGGACTCTCGATAGATCTAAGAGGAACATCGATCGTGAATCAACATCAAACAGGGATCAATATCGGCCTTATAATGGAGATCGAATGAGCAGTGGGTCGGGGTAGAACCCCGTAAGAAATGATAGGAGAATTGATCAAGGTCAAAGCAACCGGGGGCTCATGACCCAAAACGGCTTTGACAGGTCCCTCGAGCCTAAAGAAGCACCGAGGCTATCGGAATACAACCTTAATATCGATGTTGCCGCCATCGTATCTGCTATCGGACACATCAGTGATACCAAATGGCCTCGACCTCTACAATCTGATCCATCTCAAAGGGACCCTAACCAGATGTGCAAATATCATGGCACTCACGGTCATAGAACGGAAGATTGTCGACAACTGAGAGAAGAAGTAGACCATTTATTCAACAATGGGCACCTTCGAGAATTCTTGAGCGACCGAGCCAAGAACCACTTTAGAAACAAGGATTCTAACAAACAGACAGGACAAGAAGATACCGAACCTCAACACGTCATAAATATGATCATCGGTGGAGTCGACATCCCACAAGGGCCAATGTTAAAGCGCACCAGAATCTCCATCACCAGGGAGAAACAAACTCGAGACTACATACCTGAAGGAGCCTTATCCTTCAGCAACGAGGACGCAAAAGGTATCATACAACCTCACAATGATGCAATGGTAATATATGTACTCGTAAATAAAACTAGAATCAAACGTATGTTAATTGATCCAGGTAGCTCGGCCAACATTATTCGATCAAAGGTCGTAGAACAGGTCGGTCTACAAGACAGGATCGTGCCAGCAGTCCGAGTCCTAAACGGGTTCAACATGGCATGTGAAACCACCAAAGGGGAGATAACGTTACCAGTCAATACCGTCGGAATCGTACTAGAGTCCAAGTTTTATGTATCGAAGGGGACATGAGGTACAACGCCCTTCTCGGAAGACCATGGATCCACCACATGAGGGCAGTACCCTCAACTCTTCACCAAGTGTTAAAATTCCCAGTCCCAGGAGGGATCAAGACAATCTACGGGGAACAACCGGCCGCAAAAGAGATATTTGCCATCGAAGAAGTTGTTCAGATATCAACACTCACAATACCAAAAGAAGTGAATTCTGGTGCTGACCCATAGGCCAAATAGCAATTACCAATTCCGATAACGATCCAATTAGATAAGCAAAAGACTTACGAAATCGATGATTACGGGGTTCCCCGATCTTTCATAACCACCGATGACTCTAACCAACCAAATCGATAGTTAAAGAGATGGAACATGTTGTATTAATCGAGCATTTGCCCGATCGAAAGGTATACCTGGGCACGGGACTAACTCCCGAGCTCAGGAAAAAATTTATTCAATTTCTTATAATTAACATAGATTGTTTTGCTTGGTCCCATCTTGATATGACAGGGATCCCACCAGAAATAACCACTCACAAACTAAGCATGGACCCAAAAATTAATCCGGTCAAGCAGAAGAGGAGGCCCCAGTCTGAGGTCAAACGTGCTTTTATCAAAGACGAGGTATCTAAACTCCTAAAAATAATGTCCATTCAGGAGGTTAAATACTCGGATTGGTTAGCAAACATAGTGGTAGTCCCTAAAAGAGGGAATAAACTAAGAATGTGTGTATATTACAAAGATTTGAATAAAGCATGCCCTAAAGACTCTTTTCCTTTGCCCAACATCGATCGTATGATCGATACCACTGCCGGTCACGAGATCCTCAGTTTTCTCGATGCCTATTCCGGGTACAACCAAATACGGATGGATCCGGGTGATCAGGAAAAAAACCTCTTTCATCACCAAAAATGGCGCATACTGTTATGATGTAATGTCGTTTGGATTAAAAAATGCCTGTGCCACATACCAATGCCTAGTAAATCGGATGTTCGAAGAACAAATAGGAAAATCGATGGAAGTTTACATTGACGATATGTTGGTTAAATCCCTGCGAGCAGAGGACCATTTAAAGCATTTGCAGGAAACCTTCACTATATTAAAGAAGTACAACATGAAGTTGAATCTGGAAAAATGTGCGTTCGAAGTTGGATCGAATAAATTCCCCGGGTTCATGGTATCCAACCGAGGAATCGAGATCAACCCCGACAAGATAAAAGCTATAGAGGATATCACGATCGTAGATAACGTAAAGGTCGTGCAAAGGCTAACCGGGCACATAGCCACTCTAGGACGATTTATTTCGAGGTCGTCCGACAAGAGCCACCGATTTTTCGCACTACTGAAAAAGAAGAAAAACTTCTCATGGACCCCGGAATGTCAACGAACTTTGGAGGAGCTCAAAAGATACTTATCGAGCCTACTGCTGCTTCACACTCCAAAGACAGACGAACAACTATACTTGTATTTGGCAGTATCAGAGATAGCGGTAAGTGGAGCCCTAGTCCGGGAAGAACAAGGTACGTAATTTTCGATTTATTATGTTAGCCGGACCTTGGGTGAGGCCAAAACTAGATACCCCCACCTGGAAAAATTGGCGCTCACTTTGCTAAGTGCCTCGAGGAAGCTAAAACCATACTTCCAATGTCACCCCATATGTGTCGTAACTACTTACCCGTTAAGGAATGTTATGCATAAACCCAAACTCTCGGGGCGATTGGCCAAATTAGTCGTGGAAGTAAGTGGGTACGATATTGAATATCGACCTCGGACCACCATTAAGTCCCAAATATTGGCATACTTCGTGGCCGACTTTACACCGACTTTGATACTTGAGGTCGAAAGAGAGTTATTGGTTAACTCAGGGACATCTTCGGGAATCTAGACCCTCTTTACAGACGGGGCCTCAAATGCCAAAGGGTCCGTACTTGGTAGCGTACTAAAGCCATCAATAGGTAATATAATTAGACAATCTATTAAGACTGTGAAATTGACTAACAACGAGGCCGAATATGAGGCCATGATTGCAGGTCTTGAATTAGCCAAAAGCTTGGGAGCAAAGGTGATCGAAGCCAAGTGCGACTCCCTCCTTGTGGTAAACCAAGTTAAGGGAACATTTGAGGTCAGAGAAGAGCGAATGTAGAGATACTTAGATAAGTTACAGGTCACATTATATCGGTTCAAAGAATGGACTTTGCAACACGTACCTCGGGATCAAAACAGCGAGGCTGATGCCCTCGCTAACTTAGGATCGTCGGTCGAAGATAACGAGTTTAATTCAGGAGAAGTTGTGCAGCTTATGAGATAGGTGGTGGAAGAAGGCCACACCAAGATCAACACGACGAGCCTAACTTGGGACTGGAGGAACAAGTACGTCGAGTATCTCAGGATCGGAAATTTGCCATCGAAACCATATGAATCGAGGGTCTTGCGTACAAAAGCAGCCCGATTTAGCCTGGCCGAAGACGGAACCTTGTTTAGAAGAACATTCGATGGTCCACTTGAAAAATGTCTAGGGCCGGGGGATACTGAGTACGTTCTGAGAGAAATCCACGAGGGTACTTGTGGAAATCATTCAGGCGCCGAATCACTGGTTCAAAAATTAATTAGAGCCGGTTATTATTAGATCGACATGGAAAAAGATGCAAAGGAGTTCGTTCAAAGATGTGATGAATGCCAAAGGCACGCTCCAATGATCCAACGACCTGGGGAGCCGCTACATTCGGTTTTGTCACCATAGCCTTTCATGAAATGGGGGATAGAAATTGTCGGCCCCCTCCCTCGGGCACCCGGTAAGGCTTAGTTTATTTTGTTTATGACTGATTATTTTTCTAAATGGGTGGAAGCACAGGCATATGAGAAAATCAGGGAAAAAGAAGTCATTGATTTTATGTGGGACACATCATATGCCGATTCGGGATATCGTCTAAGATTGTGTGTGACAACGGGAAATAATTTATTGGCAGCAAAGTAAGTAAGTTTCTTGAAGAACCATAAGATCAAAAGGATCTTATCCACTCCTTACCACCCCAGTGGGAACGGACAAGCAGAATCCACCAACAAAACCATAATCTAAAACATCATAAAGAGATTGATCGTCGCCAAAGGAAAATGGAAAGAAGTGTTACCTGAGGTCCTATGGGCGTACCGTACAACCTCGAAGTCCAGTACCGGATCCACACCATTTTCTTTGGTTTACGGCACCGAAGCTTTAATACCGGTCGAGGTCGGAGAACCAAGCATCAGATTCTGACATACAACAAGGGAATCGAATGACGAGGCTATGAGTACGAGCCTGGAACTATTAGATGAAAGGCGTGAAGTCGCCCTTGTCCGTTTGGCCGCCCAAAAACAGCGGATCGAGAGATATTATAATCGAAGGTCCAACCTTTGATATTTCAATACTGGGGACTTAGTATTAAGAAATGTTACACTGAACACCCAATACCCGAACGAAGGGAAATTGGGGCCGAACTGGGAAGGACCGTACCAAATTATCAGGATCACCGGAAAAGGATCCTACAAGCTCAGAACAATGAACGGCGAGCAACTACCAAACAACTGGAATATATCTCACTTAAAACGATATTATTGCTAAGGTACGACCCCAATTCTTTCTTCTATTTTTCTTTTTTACATTTCAAATTGATACTTGCAGGCAACTTACAAAGGATGATACGAGATCCTAGGTCTGAAAGCACGCGTTGCACTCTTTTTCTCTTGAACCGGTTTTGTCCCAAATGGATTTTTTGATAACATTTTTAACGAGGCAACAAGTAATCGTGCTAACTTAGAATCAAAGGCAGGCTACGAACTGATGACAATGATCACGACAGCATTCGAGGCCTCTCATCGGTCAACCTCAAACACTTGGGGGCAATATCCTCGGGTATCGGATTTTACAAGGCATTTCGACTTCGTGATTGAAGGGCCTCGATCAATGGGATTTATTGTAAGGGCCAAACGATCAAATGAACCGTGCCCGCTCAAATCACTCGAGCCCTAGCCCAAAACGTGTATACATGTACAACTATTATGCAAAGGAATAAAAAAGGAGAATCTTATTTGCATATAAACATCTCGTCGCCTACGTCACTTGCATTTTTCAAGGAATTTTCTACACCTGAGCCCCTAAAGATATTGAGCCCAAGGGCTACCTTAATCCGAGTTCGAACATTCACTGCACTCGGGGACTGTGGGCATTGCCTAACTTAAAAGGCTAAGGTCATCCCGAGTTAATAAAACTTGAGGTCATAAAGCTTATTTGGCATGCCCGAATCTAAAGGCTAAGGCCATTCCGAGTTAAAGATACTCGAGGGGATAAAACTTATTTGGCATGCCCGAATCTAAAGGCTAAGGCCATTCCGAGTTAAAGATACTCGAGGGCATAAAGATTATTTGGCATTGCCCGAATCTAAAGGCTAAGGACATTCTGAGTTAAAGATACTCGAGGGCATAAATCTTATTTGGCATTGCCCGAACTTAACAGCTAAGGCCATTCCGAGTTAATAACACTCGAGGACATGAAGCTTATTTGGCATGCCCGAACTTAACGGCTAAGGTTGTTCCGAGTTAATAAAACTCGAGGGCAGGAAGCCTATTTGGTATGTCCGAACTTAACGGCTAAGTCCATTCTGAGTTAATTACACTCGAGGGCATGAAGATTATTTGGCATGCCCGAACTTAACGGTTAAGGTCGTTCCGAGTTAATAAAACTCGAGAGCATGAAGCCTATTTGGCATGCCCAAACTTAACGGCTAAGGTCGTTCCGAGTTAATAAAACTCGAGGGCATGAAGCCTATTTTGCATGCCCGAATTTAAAGGCTAAGGCCAGTCCGAGTTAATAAAACTCGAGGGCATGAAGGTTATTTGGCATTGCCCAAATTTAAAGGCTAAGGCCAGTCCGAGTTAATAAAACTCGAGGGCACGAAGTTTATTTGGAATTTTTCGAATTAAAGGCTAAGGCCATTACGAGTTAAAAACACTCGAGGACATGAAGCTTATTTGGCATTGCCCGGTTCTAAAGATTACCCTTGGCAAGGCTATAAACTTAAAATATTTCAGGGAAAAATTATCGGTAACACCGAACCCCTACAAAGCCTTAACAAGGCAATAAAGGCAAGGTTTATTTGAACCTTCGAACACAACCTAATTATTTCATGCTAAGACATCTCGACCTTTGTGAAAATAAATAATAAAGCAAAGAAGAAATTTGAAAGCTATAAAAGAGGCCTTATATATATATATATATATATATATATATATATATATATATATATATATATATATATATATATATATATATATATATATATATATATATACACACACATATAAAGGCTGAATAGCCCCGTTACATGTCATATACAAAGGCCAAATTGCCTCAACAAAAGAAACAGTACAAAATTTGCACGGCCTAATCTTCACCGGGGGCTACGTCATCGCCTTCGGAGTCTCCCTCGCCACCGGACTCGTCCGACTCTTCAGACGTATCAGAATCCTCCTCGGGAAAAGCTAGCCTTCAAGCATTGGCTTCGCATGTCTTGGCATTCTCAATTTCGTTCAATATGTCAAAATTCTGGGCATGGACTCCCTTGAGGGTCTTCCTTCGGGATTCCCACCACGTATGCTTCACCATACTTTTTTCATGCTCATGTATATCCTCGGCATCAACTTTGAGATGGGCCACCCTTTTATCAGCTTCATTTCGAGCCATAATGACTTCTAACTTGGCAGCCTCGAGCTCCTTGACCAGATTCTCTTGGCCAGAATCAGCTAAACTCAGCTGAGATTGGAGTTCCTCGATCATTTTGGCCTACGCTGAGTTCTTCTCCTTTGCAACCCGAAGCTGAACCTCAACAGAAGCCAATTGTGCTCGGGCAGTTTCTTTTCCCGATGCCAGACGGTTCATATTTTTCTTCCATTTTTTGGCCTCGACCTTCACCACGTCCACCTCTACCTGAAGTTGCCCGACGTAGTCAAGTCTCTTTTGAGCCTGTAGTTTTGGGTCGTTAGCCAAAGTATCTGAATCAACATCGCTAAGATCGAATATTCGTATTACCTGCTCGAGCAAACCGACATGCTCCTTCCGAACCGCTTCTAACTCGGCCTGAAGCTTCTTACTAAGAAGCTTGTAAGTATCCTTCTTCTCGGCAAGATCCCGAGTCTCGGCCTCGTGACGCTTGAACTCTTCCCGGTATCGGAGAAAGGCCTCATGATGAAGCACCAAGGCCTGCAAACACGAAGGAAGATGTTAGTATTATTCACTATTAAAGCTAAGTATATAACAAAGGGATATGCGAAATTACCCAATTCGGCGCCTGTTGAGCTTCGTTGAAAAGGAAGAGCGCCTCTACCTCGTTCATTTTTATTTGATCCTCTTCGGTCACCAAGCACCGAAGGTAACTAGCAATTCCCACCGGGGCGGAAAGAATCCGGGCGTCCCCCGGGATGGACATATAAATTTCTCGCCTCCGAGTAGGATCAACACTCGGAGCAGGGAACTGATTCACTAATTTCGGGCTCGAAGAGGACCCGCCAGCTCCCGGGGACGGTATCTTCCTTGGTACCAGTAGGTCGCCCAAACCGGTAGCATCCTCCGAAGCAGTGGAATCAAGGCCATCGAAAAAAATTTAGAAAGAATCGGCTACTCCTTGGGCCCATTCGTCGAGGTTACCTTTCAATGCTTGGGCCTCGTTTATCATAGAAGTTGTAAACGAAAGCGACCCAGAAAGGTCAATCACCCCAAGCGCCTCTTTGGGTACGTTATCTTCTGACCGGGATGTACCGGTCACTTTTTCTTTCCCGACCTCACTGGCTCAGACCAAATCGATCTTGACCCTCTCGGAGACTTCAGCCACTGTTTCTTCTACGGCCTCCATGGCTTGAGGCACTTCGGAGTCGCAGGCCACTAACTCAGAATTTTCTTCTTCCTTGGACTCATCCCTCAAACGATTGAGTAAGTCCGATGAAAGTTCTCGGGCGCTGGTTTTCTTAGGGTTCTGCGCAGGTCGCTTCCTCGGTCTTTTCCTTTCAGGGGCCGAGGGACTCGGGGCTTTTCTTTTCTTCTTCTCTTTGCCCTATTTTGAAGAAGGGGGATCAGTGTGTATATCATCATCAGCTGATGGAGGCCTCATCTCGACG
Source organism: Nicotiana tabacum (assembly GCF_000715075.1). Classification (NCBI taxonomy): domain Eukaryota; kingdom Viridiplantae; phylum Streptophyta; class Magnoliopsida; order Solanales; family Solanaceae; genus Nicotiana; species Nicotiana tabacum. The sequence continues at coordinate 66,016,046 of NC_134083.1, read as the reverse complement.
TCCTTTCCTAAACCTACAAAATGAAAATATAACGGATCAGAGACTGATGATGAAAAAATGAGATCAGATGCATTATTAGGAGAAAATCCTTATCATGATTACGGGCCTCCCATCGGACCTTCGAGAGCTCACGCCATAAGCGTTCAGAATAAGGTCTCTGTGTCGCAATGCCCTCGACCCACTCTTTAAGTTCGGGAACGGGGTTCGGCATCTGGGCAACAACTGCATCACATAACATCGATAAGAAACCAAACGGAATGAAAAGCAATAAAAGGAATACCAAAGGCAAAGCTAAACTTACGTTTCATGTTCCATTTCTCAGGGAACGGAATATCTGCAGCCGGGATTAAGTCTGAGGTCCTCACTCGAACAAATCTACCAAACCAGCCCTTGTCTCGATCCTCGTCGATACTCGAGAACAAGGTCTTGGTGGCTCGGCATACAAGCTTAATTAACCCTCATCAGTAAAGTCAAGGGCTATACAGGTGCATGAGATAGTCGATGGTGAATGGACATCCCTCGACCTTGCTCACAAAGAATCGAAGCAGAATAACAATCCTCCAAAATGAAGGATATATCTGCCCGAGCGTCACAACATACCTTTTGCAAAAAGCTATGATAACCCGGTCTAGAGGACCCAACGTGAAAGGGTAAGTGTAAACACTTAAGAAACTCTCGTAGGTGGTAATTGATTCTTCAGGCGTAGGAACAATTACGTGTTTGCCTACCCAGTTGCAATCCTCTTTAACCTTATCGAGGATGATGTCTGTGATCGTACATATGTACCTCGAGACCGGTTCACATTGACCCGATACCATGGGTGTATTCTCAACCTTGAAATCAGCCACAGTAGGGCACCCAGTAGGGATGTATGATTTCAGAGGGGGTTCCTCAGTAGCAGCGTGAGGAGCGTTTTTAGAAGGTTTTGAAGAAGAAAGTGTTTCTTTTTGAGGAATAGACTTTGAAGTTTTTGCCATTTTTATAAAAATAAATGAAGGAAAGAGATTGTTAATAAGGGGAAGCTTTGAGGTTGGCATTGAGAAAACCAGAAGATGAAGTTCTTATAACGCAAGAAGGATTTGAGCGCAAAAGTTCTAACAAACGGATTAAAGGGTATTTATAGGTTCCTCAAGCGGCGGTTCATCTCCCGAGGTAGCCGACCGCCAACTGACATACATTTAATGCCTCGAAGACTGTACTGATGGGACGTTTCCACTATTCTTATCACCTACGTCATGTACCTGTCGTCATGATTTATCAAAGTAAGGACTGAGGGTTCATATCGTTTTTAATCGCTTACTCTCCAAAAAATGAGGGGACTATCGGTATACTGGTAGAACCGAGCTCTATGCTTGATCGAGGCATCTGGAACAATAGGTCAAGGCTCGACACCTACGTAAGAGATCGAAGTTATAGATATAACTTAGCTCGATATCGAGGATCGAAGTTCGAACAAGACCATCAGATTTGCCCTCATGTTTATCGGGGGCACGACCGACCCCGCTTCTAACGACCTCGAAGAAAAGATTTACCAACTCACACGACAAGTATCCGTGATTCTCGCCATTAATCAATCATTATGGCAAAAATTACGGGATTAAGTCAAAAAGGGAACCAACGGTCTACATAATTTCTTATAATATAATGTCTTAAAGGTTTCATCTCCCCGTATATATAAAGGGAATGGAGTAATCCATGGCACACATTGTAACATACTTAAGACAAGAAGATATTATTTTTTCCATCTTTGTTCATATTATTCTGGCTTCAATAATATCACATATAGGTTCGATGGAAGTTAACCGTGCGAGGCTTAAGTCGTTCAAACTGCATGATTTGCATTTATTTTTCTACTTATTCTTCCATATTAAATCTGATTCCTCACTTTGTATCGAATTAGATCACATATCCTTAAAATCGCGTATAAATTCAATTGTTATCCGATTTTGGGGGTAAACAACAATGTTCAAATCTCATAAAAAATTAATCTCAAAATGTCCATCTTAAACAATTGAGCCTCCAGGGCCGTCCACGCATTTCTATTTTCATATTCTTTTTGTACATCACATTTCGAATTTATGCAAAATGGATGTGTCAAGTGATCTCTACAATATCCAATTAATTGTAATATTCTTATTGTACCGAGTATTTATCGAAAATAACATCTCTACCTTCACAAAGTTAGGTTGCATATATCCTGTCCTTTCAGACCCCACTTGTGAGATTCTTACTGGGTTTGTTGTTGTTGTTGATATACAAAAATATTTATAATCATTTTATTTTATAAAAAATTAATTGTGTGTAACTCCCTAGTGTTATAATAAATTTAATCATTAAATTACTTGGTAGTCTAAAAATTATAAATAGGTCACATTTATCTCATTAATTAGGCCAGTAGGCGCCCAGTAAGCCGCACCTGCCCAAAAGCTGGCTAGAGAAAAGAGGATAGCTTAAAATTCTGTTTTTACAGTTTGCTGAGTGTTGTATAGCTTTGAGAAAGAAGAAGAAGAAGAAGAAGAAGAAGAAGCATATACTATGTGGTTTCTAAGCAAAAAGGGTGCTTCTGGGTTCTCTGCAAATTCAACAGCTGAGGAAGTAACTCAAGGAATTGATGGCTCTGCTCTTACTGCCATTGTTACTGGTAACTAACTCTTTCTTTCAATTTTTCCAAACTGAGTTGTGAGCATAGTATTTCTAGGAAAATTCTACCTGCCAACAGAAGTTTCTTGGTTTAGTGTTTAAATAGATTTTGCATAGTTCACTTCTGGTTTCTAATTCTGTTGTTGAGTCAGAAATTAAGTTATTGAAACTAACTTAGGGTGCATAAAATCTGCAGGATTAATAGATTGTTTGTTTGTCCTCAAATCTACAGGCTTGGTGTCATACCATTTATTTGCAGGTAGTAGCTTTTTTGAAGTTTGAATAGACATTCATTTAAATTCGTTTTGAAACACGGACACTGAAATGGGCCTGCAGAAATGCCATCGTCTTGCGTCAAAGCTCCAGTAGAATATAAACTCATTGGCAAAATTATCAGGAGACAATTGAGTTTGGTTCATTTCTATCGGATAGCAACAACACAAAAACTGTCCATCCGGTAGCAGAGAGGATTCTTAAGCTGACTCGAACTAGTCTGGAGTTGAGATGCAATAGTTGTTGTGGTTGTAGTATCTGAAAAGTGGTAATAATCTGTCACTAAATGCTCTCTTTATCTTTGTGGATACTTGCTATCAAAGTACATGCTTATATTTCTGTTGAGGTTAACAGGAGCATCAAGTGGAATTGGTGCTGAAACTGCACGTGTTCTTGCATTGCGAGGTGTGCATGTAATTATGGGGGTCAGGAATATCTCTGCTGGAAAACAAGTTAAAGAGGCAATAATTAGAGATGTTCCACAAGCTAAAATCGATGCCATGGAGTTGGATCTTAGTTCACTTGCATCAGTGAGGAATTTTGCATCAACTTACAATTCCTTCGGCCTTCCTCTAAACCTGCTTATGTAAGACGGAAATGGATAAGTGTAGACTTTCTCTTGTTTTAGTTACTTTCTATACTCTCCGACGTAAATTCATAGCAGAGCAATTTCAAGTATTCCTATTTATGCTTTCTTTTTTTGATTTGAATTTAGTAAACTGTGTTAGGCGAACTAACATACTTATGACCGCTTCATTAGTTTCAACTAGGAGGACGTAGTAATTCGTAAAGATGGAAGTATGTTAACTACTGATGTTGAGAAAGTTAAAGCACCATATTAGAAAGTATGTATATCTGCTGTGGGTCTTATGCGAATTTCTACCCTAAGTCTCATTAAATGTGTGGTGGCCCGGGCATATAAGTATGTATGTATGTATGTAACGATAGAAACAAGAGAAAATAAGAAGTTAAAAGAACATAAAGGGAAGCTAACCATTGTTATGTGTTAGTTTCCAAACACAGCATGCTTTGGTAACCTAATCTAAAGGTTGAAATTGAATGTCTTGAATGATTAAAAAATGTAAAAATGAGATTACTTAATACATTAAGTTCCAAATTGTATTATATACAAGTTTTTTAAGTCAAAATCACTAGACTTTATCACTAAATTGAATAGGTGAGTCAATCTTCATCAAAAGAAGCATCTCCAATGAACTGTAATATTCCATATTTGAATGTGACATATTGGACTTATTTGTTTAATCTCAGGGGGTTTTCTTCTCTGCAGTACATAAGATAAGTTTTATGTTTCAATGTTTCAATATAAACGGAGATCACCGTTTCATTTTCCAATCAATCGACTCAGACAATACAAAATCAACATGCAATTTCTAAAGGTTAGCAATTTATATTACCAAGTAATGTGAAGTTACTAGGAAATTCACAAAATTAATGGGTCAATTCTTGAAAATTAGAAGCTTAACGTAATCATTCATGCTAATTTCAGAGATCAATTCTCAATCCTATCAAAACAACCCCTGATTATTATTTCTTCGCTCAAGAAAGCACCATAGTTCAAGTAATTATGGCTGCATATTCCTTTTAACTTTATACAACTAAAAAGGGTGACAGATTGAATCCAAGGCCATCCGTATTTGGTTGCTGATATAGCGAAGTTCATTGTGCTGGTAAATAATATTCAGATGATATTATCTTGTTAAACCCTCCTCCCACCACCATTAGGGTGAACAAAACTTGCATTCATATTCATGAGTACTTGTGCTTTAACTTGCTTATAGACAGACTTTTGAGCACGGAAATAACTAGATCATTGTAATCTGTGGCAAAGTAACAATGCAGGTATCATGGCAACCCCATTCACACTTTCCAAGGATAAGATTGAGCTGCAATTTGCAACAAACCATGTTGGTAAGATGCAACACATTTCCTACTTAATACTGAAATGAACTAGTCAAGGAAAATGAGAAAAAGACTGGGTATTTTCTATGGTGGCAATATGGTTAATATAGGGTAACATGAATCTCCAGTCTTTGGGCCTTAACACTGGAGTGATGAGGTCAAGTGTTTTGGCTAAGTTTCTATCGTCTAATAATCTACGTCCTGCTTGTTAGACTGTCTGTGATGGCCAATTCTTGGTTTGCTTAAGTTTGGATGATCACCTGGTCTTTACAGCCAAAATTCACTCGGTTTATGTTTACATTATTACTCCCTTGCCGTGCTCATGTCCTTAGTTTGCGAAGTTGTGTGTTCTTAGATTTTTGCATAACTTTATGACATCTTTTCTAGTTTAATTATCATTTAAAGCAGGCACCCTAGTGGGCATTTGTAGTGTTGGATGCTAATTGTTTTAATGCCATACTCCTTCGCTTGGCATGGTTCTGTATTCGTAGATTTCTGCATAACATTATGACATCTTGTATTTACATTATATTTTTGGTGATACTAAGGTCAAATTTCATCACTCTTGAGGGTGATTTCACGGGTATATTTATTTGCAGGCCACTTTCTTTTGACAAATTTATTGCTGAAGACCATGAAAAGAACGGCTAGTCAGAGCAGAAAAGAAGGGAGGATTGTTAATGTCTCCTCACGACGCCACAAATTTTCGTACCATGAAGGGATTCGGCTTGACAAAATCAATGATCAATTAGGGTGAACATGCTATAGTCTGACATATCTGTCATGTGCTAATTCTTTAATTATTGAGTCTTTAATTTTCTCCCCAAAAATTTGATAAGTTGGATTAGTTGGATTAGAGTATCTGCAAAGAACTAAAGTGATAGAAATTTGTTTTTGCCGTTTCTCCCAATCTTTCTCTTATAGGGACTGAGCATCTGTTAGAAACAGGCCCTGATTTCCTTGTTGTGTGTGTTATCACTGACCACATCAAATGAAGAAACATTATAAGGATGCCATTTCCATTGACTACTGCAAAATATTTGTTCCCTACACAAATTTAAAATTTTTGGATAAAAGTTCTTGGTGATGGAGGACAAAAATGTTTTAGCCAAAGGAGTTGATCAATTATTTGCAGTCATAGGAAGTACATATTTTGTTGTTTTCAAAAATAGATGAACTATGCTTATGTCCAGAAAAGTTGAGACCAGGGCTTTGTCTTATGCGGATGAATGATCCTCAGGTATAATGGCCTGTCTGCCTATGGTCAATCAAAGCTTGCCAATGTGCTGCATGCTAATGAACTTGCTAGACGTCTGAAGGTACACAACTGATCTACTAAACAGTTTAATGTGTTTGATGATTGCTCTTTTCTAATACATTTGGTAAAAATATTCCACTAGATCATTGTAAAGGCATGTCATATAAAGATAATAAATCTGAGACTGACACTAGACCTAGTAATTTTCGGATGGATTTACCATGATGAGTAAAATCTCCTCGACGAAGTGGCATACCAAATGGTAGGAGGCTTTTGGCTTTGCGCTTTCTGCTAAACAAGTACTTAAAGCACACCTTTAAATTTCAGCATTTGCTAAAAATGTTCTCACGAAAACATCATCCATTGCAGTCCCTGTGATATTGCATTGCAACACTTTTGAGTTACAATTTTTATCTTAAAAATATATTAAAGCCCATAGTCCCTGAATAGATATTGGCATAAGTATCCTTTCTTCTTTTCTGATTAGGCGTGCTAACCTAACCAGTAGACTTTGAAGTAGTTAGATTGAATTCTCTCTTTAACTAGCATTGTTAGGCTTAAAGAACCTTTTGGTACTCTGCTTGTCAAGAGTAACAGCCTAACAGTAGAAGATAAGCTTTTTATCCATTTTAAGAATAATAATGTGGCCATTTCCTTTAAGAACAATAATGTGGTCATTTCCATGAAAAGGAAGGGGGCGTGGAGATTACAGCGAATTCTCTTCACCCAGGAGCCATTGCCACTGACCTTTTCCGTCAGCACAGCATTATCAGTGGTAATCTCTTTGACTTTTGAGTCATGTATTCTGTCTATCTCTGTTGCTTCATGACTTCATAGGCGAGGATTTAAGTTAAATTTGGTGGTGTTGATATTAGCTAGGTAAGCATCTAATAAGCCAAATCCGTTTTTGGAGCCCTTGTAAACTGTCCATAGTGGATCTGCTCGTTTCTTACATGTGTTGCTTATGTCTTGTTCTTTACTAAAGTTTGTGAACCTGTTACTTACATTTTCTGGAACAATATGATCAGGTCACTGCCTTTGGTCTAAATTATAAGCTTTATATGGCTGCGAGCTTATTTATCTTTCATCTATTTCTCTTTGAGGGCATTTTGAAATTACCTAAAGATTCTCTCTCAGATCTTTCTGCCATGTTGTATTTCGGGTTCTGTACTCTGAGTAACCAATAGTAGAAATGAATTAAATATACTGCAGGTTGGTATGTTCATTAATCTTTGAAAACTTGGACTAATGGATATGTTCTTTGGTCTTGTGACTAGCACCCTTTCTACATGGTTCTTATTCACGTTTTACTCTTTTTTAAACAATGGTTGTGAATTTTTAAGCCATTTTCCCTTTTCGATGTGATGCAGGCATTGTTAATATCCTTGGTAAGCATGTGATGAAAAATGTTCAGCAGGTAATTATGGGAGTAGTGGAAGTTTTATTAAATTCTTTTGTATTAAACTGCAAGAAGAAGAAAAATGGACTGCAGAGAAATGAGACGTCTAAATTACCTTGTTTGTTAGAACTTGAATTTTAACTTCCAAATCACGATTCATTGGGTTATATTCCAAATGGAGTATGATACAAAGAGTCTGCTATTATTTTTCCTTGAACAACCCTTTCTTCTGACTATTATCAAGTAGTACTTAAAAGAAGAAAATGAGGTTTGTCATCATTTGTGTTCAAAGTGGTTTCTTTTCTCCATTTCTACTGTTATAGCTTCAAATCCACAATCTTATAGAAGTAGCTTTGACATGTATGAATAGCTTTCACAAATGAAGTTTCAGGAGCCAAAAGAGAGATCTGGAGACAAAATATTTTCTTTAGTTTTGGCTGTTCCATTCATGCACCTTTTAACTGTTTCATAGGCAAATAATGTTGTCACCATAAGATTCTTGATATAATTCTATATTTGCTGATGTTGCCCTGTGAAAATTGGTCTCAGGGGGCTGCAACAACATGCTATGTGGCTTTGCACCCGGATGTTAAAGGTGTAAGTGGCAAATATTATTCGGACTGCAACATAGCTGAGACAAGCCCACAAGCTAAAGATACTGAATTGGCAAAAAAGTTGTGGGATTTTACCATGAGTTTAGTTGACTAACATAAAGTATACTCTTTTAAACCTTGCTACTAGAGTGAAGAGGAGACTCATAGGCTACCACGCCAAACAAATATCCGATTTTTTTTCAAGAGGAGCTCTAGGTCAAGCTTCTTATCAGCATTATAAGCTTCATTGCAGTTACAGTTCCACCGGGTAACTGCCTCATTTTATGGTATAACCATGTCATTTGACTTCGCTATCTTGTATTGGGATTTAATTTAGTCCCAACCAACTGATACGGTTCCCAACACTCATAAACAATTGGAGCACGCATTAAAAGTCTTTTAAATCAAAACATACTTGAAGTTTGGCTCAGTGAGACACCAGCTGCAGTCGAAGAAGCAAAATATAGAAAAGAAATGTGCTGTCATCTCAGATTGTTTAATCAACAGTATCTGCAATATTTTCAGTTCATTGTTCACTGTACAACAACCTCAACCTCCATCCCCAAAAGGGTGAAAGCGGAGGAGATAAAGGGCCCTAAACCTATTTAATTTGCAAGCTTGCTTCTTTTGTACTCTCTTCTATGGGACAGCATAAATATACATGTTTGGTACCACAAATGTCTTGTTGAAGGATCAGCTATACATTGAATCACTTGAAGCTAGCTTCCACGAACAAATGACTCCTTTCATGGCTCAGGGTTGGTTATAAAATTCGATCTTAGGCACTCAACATTTTACAAACAGCTGTAGTGACCAGAGATGCTATGGTGAAGAAGGCCAAAAGATTCACTGGGAAGTAAGCTTCATCTTTGAAACACTAGACTCGAGGCCGGGCAGAGGTAATATTGATCAGCTGAACGACATCGACAATGGATGAAGTTCTGCTCAATAAGCTATTTTATTTCCCAAGTCCCCAACCCCCACCCTTCCACGGGATCCTTATTGCACAAATCAGCTTCCTTCAAAGTTACAAAGATAAACAGATTTACAAGAAAACCCAGTAAACAATGAAACTGGAAAGTTTCCCGTGAATGTTGTATCTTTTAATTTTTTCAACCTCGAATGTTGTATCTGACAAATACAACATCATGCTTCACCTGTGCGACCTTCCAAAGGAGGGCATGGGTTTAGATCTAGTGAAGGAACCAGTTTCACATGATCCCTTAGGAGTTGCTGAGACACTCGATTGGCCAGCACCGACTGCCCATCGAAAAGCTCTCCTGTCGTAGGCCTCCCGAACTGCTTTCCAAGAGCATCATTTTGAGAGGATGCCAATTCCCGGAAAGCATGAGATCCTGATGGTGTCCCTCGTAAAACATCAGGATCCCAGTACGAAGGCCCATTCATATAAGGACTCTGTGGAAGTGGTGCTGCCTCCTGTAAGTAAACTGACTGATTAAGGTGATGAAATGGGATAGCACCAGTCCCTCCAGAGAGAGGTGTTGATGAGCCAGACATGGTGATAGGACTTGATATGGGTGAAGGAGACATCCTCCCATTTAGGTGTTGAGGTGACCTTGGATGTAAAAGAGGGCTACCAATCGGCGAGACAGGGCATGATATGTTCCTTGTAATGTTGATATCACTGGAGATCAAAGAGGAATATCAGTAATCACAAAGATAAGTACTGCCTCCATTCTTTTTCTCTATTATATTCAGAATTATAACTTGAATGGCAATTGCTTTCTTCAGAAAGAGACTCAATTAAAAATCAAAGAACTAAAGAAATTTGAAATAATCAAGAGAAAAGAACCTGCAGTGAAAATTAGATTTTGAAACTCTGGATGAATGGATTGCAAGTCTTTCTGATTCTGACGTAGGTGAGTTCCTTGCCTGTCCAATGCCCTAAGATTCATAAAGAACACACCCGTAAGTTTAAACCATGCCACATAAGTCCAAGATGAAGATGTATAATGTTTTCGATCTACTGTAAGTTTCACTTGGAATTACTTTTTTGTGCATTCAGACATCATGAATTTAATATGCAGTTATCAATCTTTTGCACTCCCTTTTTTTCGGATATGCTGCACCATGAGCATCCTCCATCTAGATCTCCTTATGGATACCGACACAAGTCAATTTCATTTCCTTTAAGCATAAAAGTTTCACTTCTATTTTCTTTCTGTCTCTCTTCTTTCAAGGGTGAGCAACTTACTCTCAAATGAATCAAGAAGCTAAAAGCAAGTCAATTTTTTTTTTCAAAGTAGAGGTTCACTTCTATTTTCTGTCTCTTTTTTCTAAGAGTGAAGCATCTTACTCTGTTATGAACCAAGAAGCTAACAAGAACTAGGCTCACCAATCTCGATTACCTTCAAGGAAAGCAATGACAAAAGAGATGGCATTCTAACATAAAACACATTTATGCTTAAGAAGGCACATGCACAGACATCAGAGGTAGCTCACTGCTTTTGTTTGAATACAGGGGAAGAGAAGCAAGGATGGGGAATGACAGGACTAAAATTTTTAAGTTTGGTCATCCAAATGAACCTAGCTTGTTAATCTCGTCAAAAGAAGCAGCTTTTAGCCACACGACAGAATGCAATACAACTGGTCAGCAAGTAGAAAGTTTCTCACTGTTCCTCTTTTAACTTGTCTAGTAAATCCATTATCTTTCTCTTTTTAATTTTAAGTACTTCGATTGCTAAAAGATTCCTATCTGAAGGAAAAAGGAAAGGAAAAAAAAAGTTCATGGTTCCAGAAAAGATAACAGAAACTAATTGGTGATACCCAAGGAAAATATATTGTAAGAACCCGTTTCCTCCCCTAGCCACTGTAGAGAAAAGCTACAAACTCTACTACACAGATTATTTAGCACACATCCAACAATATAAACCTTGACCATATTTACATACCAGTTAAATCACATCTACTTTTCCAGAATGAAACGATCTTTTTTCTAAGAACTAGCCATTCTCTGAGTCCTATGTGACAAGTTCATATAACTGAATTATTATCGGCATATGAGATTGATTACTGTATGAACTCCAAATATAGACGCTTGAACTAATCTTAACCAGGAATGAACCTTAACAATATACGCGGTCAACAGATTTAAAATAAAGAAAGCCCGCCTGAATATTGGATACATGTACCCAATCAGTTAATTTTGCCAAAACTAATTGCTGATTCAGAATACATCATATTAATGATCATTTTACTGATAGAAGAATAAATGTGCCAGTGTACTTTTACCGGTACCATCATCACAACTTTCCTGTTTCTGAAAAGCTAAGTTGCTCCGACATGGCAGTTTAGATGCCGCACCCGTGTTGACACGACACTAGTATTGGTGTGAGTATGGGATCCATACCGGATCTGGTCAAATAATTTTGGGTACTTTGACCACGACGGACGGAAATATTCGAGACGAGATACATTTGATTCCCAAAATCAGAACCAAAACTAGGGTAAATTTTTAAAAAATAGCATATCTCATCTAGGAAATCAATCATTTACTTATCTACAACTCGAGAATAAAAAAGAAATCCACATTTTACAAGCTATACATAAGTATCCCACAAAATTTCTCATAATTTAGATTTTTTTTTTTTTTGAATTATTTTAGCCGGATCCCCACACTCGTTTCCGTACTAGGATCCGCATCCCCGAATCTTAGAATTTACATTTCAAAGATCCGCACATGTATCGGACACCCGCACCCCTGTCCGAGCAACTTAGCTGAAAAGAAAGAGAAAGGACTTCCAAAGTCTTATTGATGGGAAGAAAAGAAGACTAAAATAAACAGAAGTGTACCTGAGATTTTACGCCATTTATTCCTGCATATGGAGGATCAGAAGATGCAGGAGAAACATTTGGCTTCTCCAGAGTTGCAGCATTTTTCACAAAAGGATGCTCTAATAGTTGAGCAGCAGTAGGACGATGACGGGGCTCACGCTGCAAGCACTTCCTCACAAAATCTTTTCCTTCATCTGAGAGATGTTCTGGTATAGCTGGGAGTTCTTTACTATTCCCAATCTTAAACATAGCAGCAACCTTTGGGCCCATCAAACACCACATATTAGAGGTTAAGGGAATAAATTGTGTTGTACAACTTGCAATCTCAAATTAAATTACAGCAAAACTCAATCCCCAGACAAATTCCAGAAGAAAAAAAAGACGAAATGCTCAACTAATGTTCTCTAGGCCAAATTACTCACCCCTTCGTACTGGCTAAAAGGAGGCTTGGATGTAGCCATTTCTAAGACGGTGCATCCAAGGCTCCATATATCAACAGCAAGGTTGCACCCACTAGAATTCTTTATAACCTGAAACATTAGCAAACAGGCACTTTGAAGTCAAACTATAAGCAACCAAGGCACATGCAAAAATTTTAAGTACTGCCCAAATCAAATCCTCACCTCGGGGGCCATCCAGTAAGGGCTTCCCTTGAATGATAATGGACATGATTGTCCTGTAATCTGTAAATTTGCGATTGAAAAATTAAAGACATGAGGCTCAGCCTGAAGAGCACACCTACAGAGGGTAAAAGTGTTCCTGATGGTACAGTATTGACAATAACACCAGCGCATGACTTAATGGATTAAGTTACTGTATTTATCACTCCAGAAACAAGAAACAAAGCTAGATGATTAGAAAAAATGTTGTCTATTCCAACAGCAATAATTTAGAGATTGAAGAGCAGATTTGAATAAAAAAAAGCCATATGATGTCTCTAATTGATTATATCATACAGCAAATTGCGATCATCTAACATATAACTCCTTAGAAGTCTATGGGTAAACTTACATGTTTTGCCATTCCAAAGTCTGCTAACTTTATGCGCCCGTTTGGATCAACAAGAATATTTGCTCCTTTAATATCTCTGTGAAAATGCAGAGTTAGGCAATCAGGGTACAAAGGTAAAGACTGCTAAAAGAATGATATTTTACGAAAATGATCCAACCAAAGAACATAATTACCTATGCACTGTGTTTTTAGCATGTAAATATGCAAGCCCTGATAAGATTTGTTGAGTATAACTACGGATCGCTGTTTCTCCAAATGCACCATATTCTTGTAAAAGCTTATAAATGGACCCGCCGGATACATATTCCAAGTAGATATACAGTTTATCGCCAACCTGATAGAGGTAAACAATTCAGAAAAAAATGTCAGCTCAAAAAGATGATAAAATTTCGGAGCTCGAGAAAGTCTCTTCTTTCCTTTCGGTTTATTCACTACTCTGAAACTTAGCACTTGTTTTATTGATTCACAGGACGGAAAAGTATATGGCTCTCATATGATCAGGTTTATAGTTTCTCCAGACTTAAATCTCGCGACTAAGCTTTGGAGTGATAGGATTATGAACCAAATTCTTTAACAGTAATTAACATATCAAGCTCTCAATTGATAAGGCTGCAAACTGTGTCCGAAGCTCACCGTTTCTGTCCCGTAGTACTGAACAATGTTTGGATGCCTCAACCGGCTTAACAATGCAATCTCCTGCAAAGTACTTGAATATAAGAGCATACTCAAACATGAACATATAAATATATTATGACTCGGGAATCAACAACTCTAAGCAGTCCACAAACATTAAACCTTCAATAGACTGCTCCCTATTGGATAAACTTACTTGAGCCAACTGCTTTGCACTTTCTTTTGACTTTGCATCATCTGAAAATAATGTAACCTCCTTCATTGCACACATTTCACCACTATCACTGCAGAATAGACAAGGCCAGGTATTAAACAAAATCTTCAGACGATCAATAGTATAATTGGACATGTCAACATGTTGGATTTGTATTTACTTCAGAAGGCCATGGTCAGTGAATGTACCTGTTAAAACCAACATAAACATGTCCAAATGTGCCTCTACCCAGCAATTTTCCCTTTTTCCAACGAGAGCCAGGGCTAGCAAGGTTCTGGTATATTTGGAGTAGATCTCAATAGAATTAGTCATGTTTGGAATGTGAAAAGGGCGAAGAGTTGGAGATTATCAAAGGAGGAAGAGGCAAAGGGTGACTTTGCGGTTTTCCATCATCAGGCCAACTAGACTGCAATTCAGAGGCTCCACCTACAGCCCTAGGATGAATTGGTGTGACGGCGCCACTGTGAATTCTCGAGCTAGGTCCTGGACTTGTCATCCTAGGACTAGGAATTGGTGAGTACTCTGGACTTCCTCTACAAGGCTGCCAAAACAGTTGTCCTGACATATCTCCTCCCATTGAATTATGCCCAGAATTCTGACCAGACCCTGGGCTTGAACAATGGCCAGATCCAAGTGAAGGAAGATCTGGATAAGCCCTTCCTGCCCATAGAGTAGAACTAGTAACTTGCTCACTTCCAGCAGTTCTCATAGGACTTCTAGAAGGACTTGACATAGAACTATCAGGAGCACTGCAAAAAGCTCCATGAGGAGGGACCTGTATATTGGTCACATGACTACTTAAAGGTCTTCTTTTAGGAGATACAGAGGAAACATTTTTACTTGGCAAAAGACTAACGGGTCCTGTTGTTTCTTTCAAGCTAATTTGTCCAGCCGCAGATTGATCCCTAACAATCAAACTTCAAAACCAACAAGAAAAAGAATTGTGTCAATCAGGGTACTACAATTACATATCAAAAGAAAGCATCAAAGTTTTTAACAAGAAAAAACACTAGCCAAAGCAATTAAGGCCAGCCAAAGGTAAAAGAGATGACTTTTGAAAGAAAGGAATCGATAATGACCAAATTTTCCTCTGAATGACCTTCTACATTTGCTAACCTGGAAGGACTACCAATAGCAGTTCTGCTCCCAGTTTCATAATCAGATGCAAGTGGACTACGTTGACGTGAATCAGTAGGATCATCACTCTCAATAGAGCACTCGCTTGAAACAGATGCAAAGACAAGCTCTCCATCTGTATCTGCAGGGTCCAGTCTGTGCCTGATGCATGCAGGTTTTGGGAGAGGCAGAAACAAGGATGGCCTTGAGCCCTTCTCCACTCTGGACTTTGCGGATGCACTGATTCCAGAGTCTGACCGACCTACATTTGCTGGGCGCAGACCAGGAAGTGGTAGTGGTTGGGCCAGAGGCCTTTCAGCAAAGCTTTGACATCTTGCTACATGTTTGGAAGGTGATGATGCTCTTGATTGTGCTTGGGACAGAGAACCCTTCTCAGAAGCAGTATCACTGCTATGTCTTCGAGAACCTCCTGATTTACTGGGAGATTTAATTTCAGCTGGACTCTTAAACTTGCGATGCAATGTGTCAATAAAACTTTCTTTTGTTGCTTTCTTCTTAGCTTCTTTTGATGATGACTTCCACCATGAAGGCATATTTCCTTTTGCTATAAAATAGCAAAATCAAACAAATTACTACAACATTATTTTCAAATATCCAGCCTTGTATAAGACAATAAACCTGCAAGCAGAAAAAGACTGGCACGATCTAGTTAAGAATAATAGAATCTCAAGCTGTTGCTACAATCCATATGTCAATCCCGCCATATATTTGCAAATCAAGATTTGTGAAGATAAATATTACATAAATGATATTCCAACAAACAGGCATAAAGTTAAACAGGACCAAGGACATACTTATAGGTGATAGAATTAGCCAACTAAAGCAGTCAGCTTCATAATACAACCATGGTAACCAATAGTTATGTCAGTTCATCAAAAAGAACGTGGACAATCAATTAGAGGCCAAGTGGTTAAGACTTTAGACAAGCATAACTAAGGTGACATTATCAAACCTTGTTTCACCTTACTATTGGTAGGCGTAAACAGATAGTTTTGTATCAACAATTTAACTTTCACTTATAAATCATATGCATAATAAAACAGAAATTCCTACCCCATTTCTTTATTTAGTTGATCCTTCGACAGGTAATTAATCATTTTCCACTACGAGAAACTTCCTAGCAAACCGATTAAACACAATATGGCCTGAACATGAAATAGTACACATGATCCAATTCGAAGGAATAACTCCCTTTTATCCTTATACAATTTCAAAGATTGATGGGTCTCCGGATATTAGAGAACCCTTGACTCACTCACGCCAAGCAAAACTGGTGAGAGGAAGTACGACGAAGTCTCCAGTACCCAAATTCTTTTTAGAATCACAACAGAAAAATATTGTTCTATTCACTTCTTGCCATCTCCCGGTGTTTGCATCAAACTAATAGATGCATAACACTTGCATTTTACATATATCTTTTATCACTTATTCACAGTTAATCAATGTTTCAATATGCAACTAGTGCTTGTTCCTCTTAGAAATAAATCAACTACTGATCTCTCAGTGTTGAGTTACAGTAATCAGCATGATCCCAAAAACTCGAAATAGACAGATTTTCCAGGCAGATCTAAAACACTAACAATGCACTTAAACTAGTAAAAAAAAGTACAGATTTTAACAAGTTTAATAGTCAGAAATTTGTTAATAAAATTGAAAACAAAGATCACGAAAATCTCACCTGTAAAGTACTGAGCTGTCACACATCGAGCACGAAACAGCTCGCTTTCAGATTTGGCCTTCTGAATCCAACTCAGATATTATCTCAAACGAAACCCTAGAAAAATCTCGCTACCTCTGTCCCCGCTCCGAGATTTAACTGAGAGGCAGAGATAGAGAGAGAAATGAAGATATAAAAGAGCGTCGAGAATTCGAATCGGAGAAAGTGATTTTAGAAGAGATCGCGTAAGAATGGAGATGACAGTTGAGAGAGAGGAGTGAAAAAAGCCAAGTATAGGAGAGAGAGAGAGAGAGAGAGAGAGATAGTGGAGTGGAAAAAGAGGTGTTACGAGTTAAAGAATTTAATAATAAATGATACTAGTAGTTACTATATTTTTTAAAATAAAATAGTGTATTTTTGACTATTTTATTATGAAACCAATTTGCATCTACAACTCTTTTTAAATCAATTTACGTCTACTATGCATAGCATCTTTTTTATTAAAACAACAACAACAACAACCCACTATAATCTCATTAGTGGGGTCTGGAAAGAGTAGTATTTACGCAGACCTTACCCCTACCATGAGGTAGAGAGACTGTTTCCAATAGACCCTCGGAACTCCCGTGGAGGTTGCTTACCATCTGAGCAACCCCTCTTGTCCATCTTTTTTTTTTTTTATTAACCTTTGCTAAATTATGTCCAAAAATTTGCAGTGAACTATTGAAGCTATAAAAAAGAAAGAGTATTTCAATTGTTGCCGATGACAAAGGTCACTAGATCGAGTGTTGCAGTAAGAATTCGAACTTAGAAATTTAGGGTGTGTTTGGTAGAAGAAAAATATTTTTCCATGTTTGGTTGGCTTAAATGTTTTGGAAAATATTTTTCTCGTAAACTCATTTTCCTCCAATTGGAGGAAAATATTTTCCCGAGAAAATATTTTCCAAAACTCTTTTCCAACATTCCCCTCATTCCCCATCCCCACACCCCACCCCACCCCATCCTCACATAAATAGAAATATTATTAATAGTACTTTCTTTTCATATTATAGATAGAGTACTTTTTTTTATTTCAACAAATAAGTATTTTCTTTTCACGATATAAAAAATATTTTATATATTTTAACAAAAAAAATACTTTCTTTTCGTGATGTAGAAAATATATTTTCTTTCATTTCAACAAAATAATGTAGTAAAAAGTATTTTCTTTTATTTCAACAAAAAGAGTATTTTCTTTTCATGATGTAAAAAAAGTTTTCTTTCATTTCAATAAAATGAATATTTTCTTTTCATGATATAGAAAAAGCATTTTCTTTCATTTCAACAAAATGAGTACTTTATTTTCATGTTGTACAAATAGTACTTTCTTTTTCAACCAAAAAAAGAGTGTTTTTTTAAATTATGGACCACAAGTTCAACGTTGTTTTTGCATAAAATAATAAAGCAACACATTAGTTCCTTTGGGTTTGTGTGAATTTTTTTAAGAATAATTAATTTCTTGAAAAAATAGTCATGAAAATGTTGGGTATTTAGGGGGGGGGGGTGGAGTGGAGGGAGAGCACATGAAATATAGGGACTTGGGGAGGGGATGAAGTGAGTAGCATAAAAAATTATTTTTCTAAAATATTTTCTACTCTTTAACCAAACACTAAAAAATATTTTACGGAAAAAAGCTTTCACTCACCAACCAAACAAGAAAAAATAAGTGATAACACCACTCATTTTCCATTGATACTTTTTCTAGGAAAATATTCTACATGGAATATTTTCCTTCATACCCAACACACCCTTAATTACTCGATCATTTTCAAAAAAACTAATGCATTTGGGACAAGGCGAAAAGAGTTTGGCCAAAAATATTTTCATATTTGCTTGTGTTTGTTTGACAGATTTTGCAAGAAACATTTTTGAGTTTTTGAAAACTTGAAAGAAAAATTGTAGGTATTTTGAAAAAACTTAAAATTTTTGTTTTGTTGCAAAGACTATCAAACAACACAATTTCAAGACTTCTCAAATATTTGGCCAAACATTGTTTCACAGGATTTTCATTAAAAAAACAACATAAATGGTAGTAATATAATGTAAGAATTTAACAATGAATGATAATTAATGTTATAAAGTACGGAGATAATTTTTTTAATTATGAAATAATTAAAGTTGGGATTCCATTGTGTGCTCTTTCTTTAATTTTGTATGGTTTCCTTTATGCTTTTTGGAGGTATGGCTCACGCACGAAGCAATCAACGTCTGCCGTGTACGTGGGATTATGATCCAACGGTCAATTATTTTTTTCATTTTCTCTTTTGGTTGGTATTATATTTATTTTTATTTTCTTGGTTGGTATTAGATTTATAGCTCTGTGAAGAGTAGTCTTTCTTTGATACGGACAATGTAGAGCACCTTAGTACAGTAGTACTTTGAAAGTGACAGACAAGTAAAATAACAAATAATTTCGTTTTATTTCTCTTTTTTCCGTTCTGGAACAATTACACAAACCTCCCCTGAAGTTTGAATTTGTACATGTGCTTGCCTTGTGATTTTATTAGAGTCTACACAAACATCCATTTTTATTGTTTTATTACCAATAAAATGTCTAATAAGATTTGCTTCATATTTCCTACCACAAAATGGCGTCAATTACTCCCTGTAATTAGTTTTAAATTGTATAATATATAGTTAACGAATATAGAACTGTCTTGGCAAGAGAAAATAATTAAAAAAGAAAAGAGGTGCATGAAGTAATTAAATCACAGCGAATTAAATAGTATATTTTGGTCCCTTTTCTGTCGGAATCTGAAAAATTAGTTGTATAAGCTAAATTAATAGGGCATAAAGAAAATTTCCTTTCGGTTTAATTATAATCCACGTGGCAATAATCATTGATAAATTAGTAGGGTCCCTTTCTTTTTTCTAATCTTAAGATTAAGGGCCGTAAAAAGCAAAAGAAAACGGAAGGCTATTAAAAATATTAAGAGGCAATTTCCCTGGAAGATGCAATAAATCCTTTTTTTTTTAAATCAGTTTGTAGAACATCAAATTGACAAGAAAAATGCCCTTAAAATTCAAGGAGAGTATCTAAGCTAAGGACATAATGGCGAATCCAAGTAGATACACTGTTGTATTTTTACCAATTTTTAAGTACGTGAAATAGACATATTTAAGAATCAAAATCAGCAAGATGCCAATATCTTTAGCACAATAGTTAAAGCGATCCAATCTCCTCATTCTTCAGAGTTTTTTAATAAGTAAAGCAGGTGGATATATGCTTTTTACGAACGCCTTATAAAATGATCATGCATATTGGCAAGAAAATACTTGCTCGGTAATTTCATAAAATCGGTATTGATTTGATATAAACGTCAGATATGAATAAGGGTTTTGTCCAATTAATGACTCATGCTAGTCAAGACTTTAGGATGCTTATTACAATTTGTATTAGCTTTATTATATCAATGTACGTGTTGCCTAAGTTTATTAAAAATATAAACTATGTTTAACTTTTTTCTTAATTGGAAAATATTTTAGATATGTAGGAAAGATCTCAATAACAACATGTCAAATGTTATTATGGTTAAGACATTATGCTTAATTTGATAGGATGAAATTTGTTCTAACAATAGATCGAATTACTTCTTTGTTGCAATCCATGTTTTCGTACGTAAGAGTATGTCATAAGTCAATCGATGTAAGCTCAGAAATGAGATCATCCTTGAAAAAAATATAAAAATAAGCTAATCATGTTACCTTGGGGGTTACAAATATTTAAAACTATGAATAACAAGTACCAAGAGGATTGGAAGGCTTAGAAGCTAAATGAATTGAAGAAAATAAGTTTCGTCGAAAGTCGACAAGTTGGGAATGTTATAACATGTACTTTGGGGGTGAGACTAGGGTGTTTAACATGATAAGGTGATTTTGTTATGAGTTATTTTAGTCATATGATGGTCGTGTGTTATGTTTTGAAGTCAAGCGAGTTGTGGAACAAAAGTTGGCAAAGGTCATCACAAGTTACATTCATAAATGTGATAAAAATTAGGTCAAATATAGCAGAGCTTTTCTATAAATATAATAAGAATTATGGGGTGATCAACCTATTAAATTGAAGGTCTATGAGTCTAGTTTCCAGTGCATTAAATTGTTCATCAATACGAGATCAGAATAGAGAGATATTCGCATTTTTGCGAGACTACACAGGCAGCCCCCTATGGGACCCACATAGGCGGTGGATGATTCTCCCACCTTTAAAAATCGGGGCAAGGCTCATTTGTTTTATTTTTCGACCCAATCGGACCTTATACTCTCTCAAATCACTCTCAAAGTAGTCTCCATGACTCTAGAGTGAAGACCAAAGATAAAAATATGAATCCAATGCTAGAAATCTCGTGATGCTTGCTAGATCGTAGTTCTTCATCTTGTGGCTGTTTTGAATAGTTCTTCAAAGTTAAGTAACCTCAAATTTAGTATATTTCTTATTGATTAAGTTAAGAATCAGTCCCTCCTTCATATATATTAGAGTTTTAAGGCGAAATATAAGTGTTTACACACCAACTTGAACACCAAAAGTTAATTCAATAAGAGAATACAACTCATATAGTGTTGTGATGTGATTGAGGGTTGTTGTGAGCTACACCAGCTGGGATTTCAAGTTTTATCTACTTCCTAAGATAGTTAAATCATATTCTTGGTTGTGCTTAAGGTTAATCATATGTTGTTTGAGTAAAAATCTACAAGATAGTAATTGACATGGCATAAGGAATCATTATCTTTTTTTTGTGGGGTGTGTTGAGGCTATATATATAGTTCATTGTGGTTGGAAATTGTTAGGAATAGTTTGATTATGTTATGGCTGTTATTCTTAAGCTTATCTATGTGCTAAATAAGTTGATTGAAGAAGATAACATGAAAAATAAGAGGTTAACGATAAATGTGCTAGGCGTGTGGACTATTTTTGAAGATTATTCTTATGATGTTTTGGGATGAAAATGATATGGTAAGCATAAGTATGATGTTATAGATATGGTAGGCAGATTTATGGAAAAGGAATTGGATTCAAACCATATTTTGTTAATTGTAAATCGAGCTTGCCGTTCAAAATAGTTGTTGAAGTAATCAGAGAGCTTATTGTGAATTATATTATTGTTGTTTGGGCTATTTGATGACTTTTAGTAACTTATGGGATGTAGTACAAATAGGAAAGGTGCTGTCCATTTTCTTGTAGAATATTGGTTTCGAAATATAAGAGTTACAATGCTTATATGATAACGACAAAGTCGGTTTACTCATTGTAGACGTAAGAAGATCATATTAAGCTTTGTTGACGATTGGAGAGAAGATTGCAAAGGTATATTAAGGCTCTTCCTTATTTCTTTTGGCATAATCTAAGGTGTAATGAACGTAAACGATATGCTATTTCATAACGGATCTACTCCTGGAAACTAAGGTTGTTCATGTTGTTCTTTCCTTATAAAGTTATTCTAAGCAAGTATGTATGGTCCTTGAATCCTATTTAGGTTCATATTGATGCAATGGATTTCCATAATGTTAATCGAAGGTGCGACGATCTTACGTCACTCTGAAAAGTTTAGAACGTAATTTCATGAGTCCAGCATACATGCTATAATCGGCCGGGTATGGCACCTATTGTTCAACCACTAATCAGTTGGGTTTTACCGAGCTCCACGTGGTTGGGTACAATTCTACCGAACCTTATGATGGCTGGGTACATTTTTACCGAGTCCTCTTTGATGTCGGGTACGATATGATGATGATGATGCCCACAGAGGCGTATGTTTTTAAAAGTTTATGTATATATATATATTATGCATTTCATGTCAGTATCCCCAAAGTCACTCAGATTTCATACCAGTCGCCCTCAAAGGTACTAAGATGTTACATGTTGTATCTTCTCTATCTCTCTTTACATTAGTGTTCTTATTTATGCTTTTCTGCCTTACATACTCGGTACTTTATTCGAACTGACATCCTTTTTGCCTGGGGATGCTGCGTTTCATGCCCGCAGGTCCCGATAGACAGGTCGACAATCCACATAGTAGGCTATCAGCTCAGCGGAAGGTGTTGGCGCACTCCACTTGCTCCGGAGTTGCCTATTTGGTCAGTATGACTTGGACATGTAATGATTGGTATGTCGGGGCCCTGTCCCGATATTTATGATATTTATGTACTCTTAGATTCTTGTTGATAGATATCATATATAAGGATACTTGTATGGCCTTTTCGGCCTATGTTTTGAGTGTAAAAATGATCATGTCGGCCTTATAGGCCAGTATGTCACATGTATAAGTTTGTATATCACGTTAGGTCGTCCTATGTCGAGTATTCCCTTGTGTTTTATTATCTGGTTATCTCATGACGGCCCTTATGGCCCATTTACCTATGATGGTATGATAAGAAAGATATGTTACGTTGGTACTCATTTGAGTAAGGCACCGGGTGCCCGTCCCGGCCCTCCGATTTGGGTCGTGACAAACTTAGTATCAGAGTAGTTTTGTCTAGGGAGTCTACAAGCCGTGTTTAGTATAGTCTTGTTTATGAGTGTGTTGTACTCCACACTTATAAGCAGGAGGCTACAGGGCATTTAGGACTGTCACTCTTTCTTCTTACTCTTGATCGTGTGGTAGAGCCCAGTTGTAAGAATTCAAAATTCTAAATTCCATTAATATTCGTAACACAACAATACCTACATCCTGAAAGACAGTTGGTAAGAGATTGAATGTGGTTGTGGAAGAGTTGAGTCAGAGGAACTCAATTTTGCATCATGCTTATGATGAGTAAATGTGAGGTATTCAGCAGATCATGTGTGCACTAAGATGTGTAAGCTTCTTGATAAGGAGCCCTAAGGCATAAATATCTATCCACCCATATGGTAAAAAGCAATAAAAGAATCAGAAGATGAATACAAGTTTCAGCAAGTAATAGAAGCAATGTGAAGAAGGGTACGAGGTACCTAGTTAGTAAAGATTATCAATATTTACAACTCATGCAGAGAAATATAAGTATTCTGAGTTACCTTCAACAGTAACAGAGGTATGTACAATTAGCCACACCCATCTCAGTTATGCCATACGGGAGCTAACAAATATAGTTTAAGAGACACATGAGATATTAGTATCCAGATGGGATTAGAGTAACCCAAAATGGTGGATGGATTATTAGCATTAGCTGACATTTCTGAAGGATATTGCAAATGTGATAGTAGTTCTCCTTGTGAGACACTCAGGTAGTGCACTCTAGAATAAGTACAGTCAGGTATGAATACTAGAATGTTCAGAAAATTCAGAAGATAGGCACTAGAATCCTAGAAGGGATAAATATTTACCTTAGTATAACTCTCGTCCCTAGTAAAGAGAGAACGTTAGGCAACCGAAGGGCCATCGGATGGAGAAAGGGGAGTTAAAAGTGAAAGAATTTTTTGTTGAAGTTTTCATAATAAGGTGATAGACAACAATACTAAAAGGAGAATAAGAAGTGAGAAATGAAGCATTATGATTAAGATGTGATAAATGGTTGGTAACGGTAAATCAAAATATGATAGGATGACAAAGTCTATATTCAGTGAATAAAAGTACAAGAGGAGACATGCCTTGAGACAATAAAAGAGTATAAGTCATAAAGTCGTATCCTCATTTTGAAAAATGAGTTGGTAATTCCAACGTGATTACCAAAAGGCTAAGTTAGACCCCATAGTAATAGAAATTTATATGGGCTAGTAGGCAAGATGAAACCGAACATGAGTTAGGGATCAGAGTGTTCGATAATAGTCGGCATCGTGAGAATTTCAGAGATCGCATTCCAGCGATAATAGAATGGACAACAGAAGAATAACCTTTAAAGGTCATTCAGGAAGACGCTTCCCTAAAGAAAGCATTGTGAGCAGAGTTAAGCTTCAGGGACTAAGTGTGTCAGTTACACTACGTGTCACTCTCGTGCGCAAGAAGTTCAGTTATCCTGGGTACATAAGAGTTACTGCAAGGCGAGTAAGAGTCAGTGAAGATGTGAAAAAATGCCAAAAATGAAGAGGTAACTTTAGAATAGTAAAAGATAAATCATGTAAAAAGGCGAAGGTAATGAGATTACATTTATTCAGATCTTACAAATTTGTTACGACTCCAGAACATTATGCAAGCATGACGTCGGGGAGAGAAAGTAAGGGTTCCCGCACATGATGTTATTGATAAATAAGTGTGAATGAACACTCGATACATAAGGAGCCAGTGCGAGAGGTTAGTTAAGACAAATAAAATAAACCAAGAGAGATTACACGAAATATAGATATGAGAATGGACCAACGAGTAGTTAGTAGTTGATTCAGGAAGAGTCTAGTTATGGTTAGTCAATAGGATACGGATAAATCAACAGATCGTGTAAGATAAACGTAGTGAAACCCAACATAGGAAATTCAGTCTTGCAGATATGATGACATCGTGATCCTTGAGAAATATTCAGATAGGAGTTGGGGTAGTTAAATGTACCGTATAAGTGTTACAGAAATAAAAGAGAGTGCCACTGGGGAGACAGTCAAAATTTCAGTTCAGAAGAAACCCTACGAGCACAAGGGCATGGAGGTAAGTAACTAAGGATAATTATAGGCGAGTAAGAACATAAAAAATTCCTTCGGGTATACGATGTAATAAGCTCGCAACATTATAGGAGTTAGAGGGTCCCCCCTAAGTATTACCGCGAAAGACTAGTTGAGGAAATAAGGAAGAAGGCTTCAACCTAAGTATAGTGACCTAGAGAAGAAATGATCTTGTAACAATAGTCTCACTACAACATCGTACGCACACCGTTAGAAAGTGGCGCCTATCATAACTAATGAACGGGAAGTAAAAATCAAAATTAATTTTCGCGATCATATGGGTTGCATGAAATTCCAATACGTGTGGGCACTAAGATAAGCCAAGTATTCATGCAACAAGTGGCAGAACTACCAGGCAAAGTAATTGCTTATATTTAAAGACAACTGAGAAGACACAAAAGAAAATCTATGGTGCTAGCAAGTTAAAGGAAGGTTGCAAGTAGTATAAACAGATACATGTAGGTCGCAAGCTAAAGTATGGTGGAGCGATAAGGTTTTAGGTAGATAGGAGTAAGAATAAAAAAAAGGTGAGTGATAAGGTGACAAGAATAGGTAAGGCCTCGGGATTAAGCCTATCAAAACAAGAGAGCTCATGGTTTTCGTAAGTTATAGAAAGCTCAGTATAGCCTGAATGAACTCGAAGGAATCTAAGACTAGGAGAATTTAGAAGAGATGGAATGCTGCCCTGATAGTTGAATAAGGGTGTAATTATGATAGATAAGAGGATGACGTTTAAGCCTTTGATTGAGTAATGATATAAAAAAAGACATTTCATGAATTGCACGGGACTAGAATACCCTATAAGATGAATCATGTTGGGATGCTATGAAATACAGTTATTGAAGTATAGTATCGTCCATAGGTAGATCAGGCAAATCACTTCATATGTTCCTCGATGAGACGTCAGCCCTAGTGAAAATGTATTACGTAAGAGGTTTCAAGTTATTAATGGTAGATTATAGATCAACATTAAGGTAAATCAAAAATAGATAGATAAAAGTTACAAAGTATGAGACGAGATTAGACTGTTATTCTTAAGATAAACAGTAATGAGGAAGCATTAAAGGACTTGGATTTATACATATAGGATAAGTAGCGAGAGCGTAACCTAGATTTGGGTGGCAAACCTCAGTAATAATAAATCGAAGAAAGTGTTATGGTATAGTATGACCTACCTAGATGCAGTACAGTCATAAGAATATATAACCGAGGCTATAAAACAATATATAGCAATAGTCGTAAGTTAGACAAAGTACCAACCGAAGAACTTCAGTACACCTATAAACGCCCAAAGACACAGTTTGTCATATTTCTGTATATGTTCACAAAGTGAGGCCTAGTGATTGTCTAAAAGCTGGAGGAAAAAGAAGAGAAAATTCACATAGCGCACATATAAGGACAAAGTCATACATGCTGCATGACAGAAGATAGCAATAGTTACGATATTGGAAGAATTCTGACCACAAGTAGTGGTGTGAGAAAGAGGCCTAAATGGGGGAATGTCCTGGCCTTTGGATTGATTCACAGAAAAGTTGCCTAGATGGCAAGGACAATATAAAAGTATTCATAAGATCTATAGGTTATGAAACTGATAAGCGCATTAGTCAACATTCGAGGATGAATGTTCCAACGGGGGGAATGATGTTACACCCCATATTTTCGTACGTAAGAGTACGTCATAAGTCAATTGATGTAAGTTCAGAAATGATATCATCCTTGAAAAAACATAAACTAAGTTAATCATGTTACCTTGGGGGTTGCAAATATTTAAGATTATGAATAACAAGTACCAAGAGGATTGGAAGACAAGCTAAATGAATTGAAGAAAATAAGTTTCGTCAAAAGTCTACAAGTTGGAACGTTATAACATGTAATTTTGGGGTGAGACTAGGGTACTTAACGTGATAATATGGTTTTGTTATGAGTTATTTTAGTCGTATGATAGTCGTGTGTTATGTTTTGAAGTCAAGCGAGTTGTGGAATAAAAGTTGGCAAATATCATCACAAGTTACATTCATAAATATGATGAAAATTAGGTCAAATATAGCAGAGCTTTTATATCAATATAATAAGAATTACGGGGTGGTCAACCTATAAAATTGAAGGTATACGAGTCAAGTTTTTAGCATATAAAATTGTTCATCAATACGATATCGGAATAGAGAGATATTCCCATTTTTACGAGACTGCGCAGCCACCCCTATGGGACCCACTTAGGTGGTGGATGATTCTCCCATCTTAAAAATTTGTGCAAGGCTCCTTTGGGTTTATTATTCGACCCAAAAAGACCCTACACTCTACAAAACACTCTCCATGATTCTAGAGTTAAAACCAAAGATAAAAACATGAATCCAATGCTAGAAATCTTGTGGTGCTTGCTAGATCGTAGTTCTTCGTCTTGTGGCTGTTTTGGATGGTTCTTCAAATGTAAAGTAACCTCAGATTTCGTATATTTCTTATTTATTAAGGTAAGAATCAGTCCCTACTTCATGTATATTAGAATTTCAAGGCGAAATACAAGTGTTTACATACCATCTTGAACACCAAAAGTTGATTCAAGAACAAAATATAACTCCTATAATGGTGTGGTATGATTGAGGGTTGTTGTGAGCTACACCATCTGGGGATTTCAAATTGTATCTACTTCCTAAGGTAATTAAATCATGTTCTTAGTTGTACTTAAAGTTAATGTATTGTTCGAGTAAAAATCTATAAGATAGTAATTAACATGGCATAAGGAATCGTTATCTTTTTTTTTGTGGGCTATATTGAGGCTATATATATAGTTTGTTGTGGCTGAAAATTGTTAGGAATAGTTTTATTATGTTATGGATGTTATTATTAAGCTTGTCTATGTACTAATTAAGTTGATTGAAGAAGATAACATGAAAAACAAGAGTTTGACGATAAAGGTTAAGGTGCTAGGCGTGTGGACTACTTTTGAAGATTATTCTTATGATATTTTGGGTTGAAAATGATATGGTAAACATAAGTATGATGTTATAGATGTGGTAGGCTATATTCATAGAAAAGGAATTGGATTCAAACCATATTTTGGTTAATTTTAAATTTGAGCTTGCCGCTCAAAATAGTTGTTGAAGTAATCAAAGAGCTTATTGTGAATTATATTGTTATTGTTTGGGTTATTTGGTGACTTTTAGTAACTTATGGGATGTAGTACAAATACGGGAGGTGCTATCTTTTTTCTTGTAGAATATTGGTTTCGAAATATGAGAGTTACAACGCTTATATGATGACGACGAAGTCGGTTTACTCACTGTAGATATAAGAAGATCATATTGAGCTTGATTGACGATTGGAGAGAAGATTGAAAAGTATGTTAAGGCACTTCCTTCTTTCTTTTGGCATGATCTAAAGTGAAATGAACATAAACGATACGTTATTTCATTACGGATCTACTCCTAGCAACTAAGGTTGTCCATGTTATTCTTTCCTTATAAAGTTATTCTAAGCAACTATGTATGGTCCTTGAATCCTATTGAGGTTCATATTGATGAAATGGATGTCCATAATGTTAATTAAAGTTGAGACGACCTTACGTCACTCCAAAAGGTTTAGACGTGATTCCATGAGTCCAAGATGGCGTTATATATATATATATATATATATATATATATATATATATATATATATATATATATATATATAGATAGATAGATAGATAGATAGATGGCCGGCCGGGTACGACAGCTATTGTGCAATCACTGATCAATTAGATTTTACCGAGCTCCATATGGCCGGGTACGATTCTACCGAGCCTTATAATGGCCGGGTACGTTTTTACCGAGTCCTCTTTGAGGCCGGGTACGATATGATAATGATGCCCACATCGTCGTATGTTTTTAAAAGTATATGTATCATGCATTTCATGCCAGTCACCCTCAGAGGCACTCAGATGTTAAAGGTTGTATCTTCCCTATCTCTCTTTATATTATTGTTCTTATTTATATTTTCTTGTCTTACATACTCGGTACTTTATTCGTACTGACATCCCTTTTGCATGGGGATGCTGCGTTTCATGCCCGTAGGTCCCGATAGATAGGTTGACAGTCCACCTAGTAGGCTATCAGCTCAGCGGAAGGTGTTGGTGCTCCGGAGTTGCCTATTTAGTCAGTATGCTTTGGACATGTAATTATTGGTATGGCGGGGCTCTGTCCCGACCTTTATGACATTTATATATTCTTAGAGGCTTGTCCCGACCTTAAGGTTAATGTATTGTTTGAGTGAAAATCTATAAGATAGTAATTAACATGGCATAAGGAATCGTTATCTTTTTTTTTTGTGGGCTGTATTGAGGCTATATATATAGTTTGTTGTGGCTGAAAAATTGTTAGGAATAGTTTTATTATGTTATGGATGTTATTATTAAGCTTGTCTATGTGCTAATTAAGTTGATTGAAGAAGATAACATGAAAAACAAGAGTTTGACGATAAAGGTTAAGGTGCTAGGCGTGTGGACTATTTTTGAAAAGATTATTCTTAATGATGTTTTGGGTTGAAAATAATATGGTAAACATAAGTATGATGTTATATATGTGGTAGGCTATATTCATGGAAAAGGAATTGGATTCAAACCATATTTTGGTTAATTTTAAATTTGAGCTTGCCGCTCAAAATAGTTGTTGAAGTAATCAGAGAGCTTATTGTGAATTATATTGTTATTGTTTGGGTTATTTAGTGACTTTTAGTAACTTATGGGATGTAGTACAAATACGGGAGGTGCTATCTTTTTTCTTGTAGAATATTGGTTTCAAAATATGAGAGTTACAACGCTTATATGACGACGACGAAGTCGGTTTACTCACTGTAGATATAAGAAGATCATATTGAGCTTGATTGACGATTGGAGAGAAGATTGCAAAGTATGTTAAGGCACTTCCTTCTTTCTTTTGGCATGATCTAAAGTAAAATGAACATAAACGATACGTTGTTTCATTACGGATCTACTCCTAGCAACTAAGGTTGTCCATGTTGTTCTTTACTTATAAAGTTATTCTAAGCAACTATGTATGGTCCTTGAATCCTATTGAGGTTCATATTGATGAAATGGATGTCCATAATGTTAATTAAAGTTGAGACGACCTTATGTCACTCCAAAAGATTTAGACGTGATTCCATGAGTCCAACATGCATTATATATATATATATATATATATATATATATATATATATATATATATATATATATATATATATATATATATAGATAGATAGATAGATAGATAGGTACGACAGCTATTGTGCAATCACTGATCAATTAGATTTTACCGAGCTCCATGTGACCGGGTACGATTCTACCGAGCCTTATGATGGCCGGGTACATTTTTACCGAGTCCTATTTGAGGCCGAGTACGATATGATGATGATGCCCACATCGTCGTATGTTTTTAAAAGTATATGTATCATGCATTTCATGCCAGTCACCCTCAGAGGCACTCAAATGTTACAGGTTGTATCTTCCCTATCTCTCTTTATATTTCTGTTCTTATTTATATTTTCTTGCCTTACATACTCGGTACTTTATTCCTACTGACATTCCTTTTGCATGGGGATGCTGCGTTTCATGCCCGTAGGTCCCGATAGACAGGTTGACAGTCCACCTAGTAGGCTATCAGCTCAGCGGAAGGTGTTGGTGCTCCGGAGTTGCCTATTTAGTCAGTATGCTTTGGACATGTAATGATTGATATGACGGGGCCCTGTCCCGACCTTTATGATGTTTATGTATTTTAGAGGCTTGTCCCGACCTTAAGGTTAATGTATTGTTTGAGTGAAAATCTATAAGATATTAATTAATATGGCATAAGGAATCGTTATCTTTTTTTGTGTGGGCTGTATTGAGGTTATATATATAGTTTGTTGTGGCTGAAAATTATTAGGAATAGTTTTATTATGTTATGGATGTTATTATTAAGCTTGTCTATATGCTAATTAAGTTGATTGAAGAAGATAACATGAAAAACAAGAGTTTGACGATAAAGGTTAAGGTGCTAGGCGTGTGGACTATTTTTGAAGATTATTCTTATGATGTTTTGGGTTGAAAATGATATGGTAAACATAAGTATGATGTTATAAATGTGGTAGGCTATATTCATGGAAAAGGAATTGGATTCAAACCATATTTTGATTAATTTTAAATTTGAGCTTGCCGCTCAAAATTGTTGTTGAAGTAATCAAAGAGCTTATTGTGAATTATATTGTTATTGTTTGGGTTATTTGGTGACTTTTAGTAACTTATGGGATGTAATACAAATACGGGAGGTGCTATCTTTTTTCTTGTAGAATATTGGTTTCGAAATATGAGAGTTACAACGCTTATATGATGACGACGAAGTCGGTTTACTCACTGTAGATATAAGAAGATCATATTGAGCTTGATTGGCGATTGGAGAGAAGATTGTAAAGTATGTTAAGGCACTTCCTTCTTTCTTTTGGCATGATCTAAAGTGAAATGAACATAAACGATACATTGTTTCATTACGTATCTACTCCTAGCAACTAAGGTTGTCCATGTTGTTCTTTCCTTATAAAGTTATTCTAAGCAACTACGTATGGTCCTTGAATCCTATTGAGGTTCATATTGATGAAATGGATGTCCATAATGTTAATTAAAGTTGAGATGACCTTACGTCACTCCAAAAGGTTTAGACGTGATTCCATGAGTCCAACATGCATTATATATATATATATATATATATATATATATGGCCGGCCGGGTACGAAATCTGTTGTGCAATCACTGATCAATTAGATTTTACCGAGCTCCATGTGGCCGGGTACGATTCTACCGAGCCTTATGATGGCCGGGTACGTTTTTACCGAGTCCTCTTTGAGGTCGAGTATGATATGATGATGATGCCCACATCGTCGTATGTTTTTAAAAGTATATGTATCATGCATTTCATGCCAGTCACCCTCAGAGGTACTTAGATGTTATAGGTTGTATCTTCCCTATCTCTCTTTATATTACTGTTCTTATTTATGTTTTCTTGCCTTACATACTCGGTACTTTATTCGTACTGACATCCCTTTTGCACGGGGACGATGCGTTTCATGCCCGTAGGTCCCGATAGACAGGTTGATAGTCCACCTAGTAGGCTATCAGCTCAGCGGAAGGTGTTGGTGCTCCGGAGTTGCCTATTTAGTCAGTATGCTTTGGACATGTAATGATTGATATGACGGGGCCCTGTCCCGACCTTTATGATGTTTATGTATTTTAGAGGCTTGTCCCGACCTTAAGGTTAATGTATTGTTTGAGTGAAAATCTATAAGATATTAATTAATATGGCATAAGGAATCGTTATCTTTTTTTGTGTGGGCTGTATTGAGGTTATATATATAGTTTGTTGTGGCTGAAAATTATTAGGAATAGTTTTATCCTATGTCGAGTATTCCCTCATGTTTTATTATCTGATTATTTCTGTTGAGGTTTTATTTTAAGATGTAATATTCTTAAAATGAGGGTGAATGGAAAATGGAGGGAAAATGAAATTTTGAGTAAAATTTTAAGTTTCCCCCTCTTAACAATGAGACATTGTCCCATATTGGAAGTGGAAGACATTTTTGGTGGGTATATATATAATTGCTCTTCTTGTAGCTCTTAAAGAGTTAAGAAGAAAGCAAGCCTCGCGCCGTCGTCGTCGTCGCTCGCTCGGCTCGGCTTCGGCCACGGCTTCGGCTTCGGCTTCGGCTTCGGATTCGGATTTGGATTTGGATTTGGATTTGGATTTGGATTTGGTCAAATGATCGATTGATTGATTAATTTTTTGGACCAAATTTATTTGTTAATCCGTATTTGTAAACGGATATTTTCCAATCCGTGTATTGATAATTTGGCAGCCGGATAATGGTCTTCCCACCATGAAGTGCTTGCTCCACAAACATGAAGTGCTTGCTCCACAAACATGTAATGCTTGCTCCACCATGAAGGGTGGACGTTTGGTCTTGCACTCCTTCTTGGCTGCTATATATATGAGCAGCAAATGTTGAAGAAAGATACTCAACTCAACATACAATTCGCTCAACAAATTGGCTATACATTGCACTCCTTCCTCTCAGAACTTCCATACGTTTTTCTGAGTATATACTCCTTCGTTCTGCATTGTTTTTTAACTTCAAACAAAGCAACTGTAAGTGTGATTTGCTACCGAACTTTGTGTTCGCCGAAACACTGGGGTTTGAAGTACCGCTACACCAGTGTGTTATTCGTTCTATCCTGGGAGGAAATAATCCATTACCTTGGGTACTAGGAGGGGATTAAATTCCTTAAGGAAACACTGTGAATTCAGTGGGCTCGAATTTATTATTATTGTTTCATTACGTTAACTTATATTTTGCAGAATTAATATTTACAAATACAGGAATATTGACGGGAATAACAATCTTAAGGAATTTAATATTTATTTCTGTACTTGTGTTATTCTTATTATTCTGCAAACTAAAACCTTTGTGGTTTGTGTACTCCCGTTTTGGAGAGTTAAGCCTTCGTGGCGTTTTGTTGGATATTAAAATCTACGTGATTTTTACTCCAGTTTGAAAACGTGTATTAAACGTTTGTTTGTGTCATTCTTTTCTGAAAAAGATGATGACTGAAAATGAAAACCAATCTGTTCCGATGGCGACTGCCAACGCAACGACAAGCCGAACACCGGCGTTGGCACCGGCAGAAAAACCCGAAAAATTTTCCGGGATTGATTTCAAACGCTGGCAGCAGAAGATGTTCTTCTACTTAACTACGTTATGTCTACAGAAGTTCATCAAGGAAGATGTTCCTGATCTGCCGGATAAAACTCCAGATAATGAACGCTTTCTCGTGATTGAAGCGTGGAAGCATTCTGATTTTTTATGCAAGAATTATATTCTTAGCGGACTGGATGATAATCTGTATAATGTATACAGTAGCATGGAGACATCCAAAGAATTGTGGAATGCGCTTGAAAAGAAATATAAGACTGAAGATGCCGGGATGAAGAAATTCGTTGCCGCAAAATTTCTGGACTACAAAATGATAGATAGCAAGTCTGTTATTACTCAAGTCCAGGAATTGCAAGTGATTATTCATGATCTACTTGCTGAAGGTCTTGTAATCAACGAAGCATTCCAAGTAGCAGCAATGATTGAGAAGTTGCCTCCGTTGTGGAAGGACTTCAAAAATTATTTGAAACACAAACGAAAGGAAATGTCCCTTGAAGATCTCATTGTTCGGTTGAGAATCGAAGAGGACAATAAAGCTGCTGAAAGGAGAGGCCGTGGAAATTCAACAATAATGGGAGCAAATATTGTTGAAGCTAACAAAAAGAGGAAGAAGGCTTCTGGTCCGAAATACAACCCAAGCAAGAAGCGGTTCAGTGGAAACTGCTACAACTGTGGGAAAATCGGACACAAATCTACGGAGTGTCGTACTCCGAAGAAAGACAAGAAAAGGGGTCAAGCAAACATGGTAGTAAACCATGATGATGTTGATAACTTGTGTGCCATGCTCTCTGAATGTAACTTAGTGGGAAATCCTAAACTGTGGTGGTTTGATTCAGGAGCCACTCGCCATGTTTGTGCAGTTAGAGAGGCTTTTGCTACCTATGCTCTTGCTGAACCCGGAGAGACAGTTTATATGGGAAATGTTTCAACAACAAAAGTTGAAGGATATGGGAAGGTATTTCTAAAAATGACTTCTGGCAAGGTCATGACTTTGAACAATGTCCTTCATGTTCCCGAAATGAGAAAGAATTTAGTCTCTACTGGACTTCTTGTTAAGCACGTTTTTAAGTGCGTTTTTGTATCCAACAAGGTTGTAATTAGTAAGAATGAAATATTTGTGGGAAAAGGTTACCTCACCGAGGGCCTTTTCAACCTAAATGTAATGGTTGTTGAAAATAATAATAATATTTCAGCTTCTTCTTACTTACTTGAGTCAAATGATTTATGGCATGTACGTTTGGGTCATGTCAATTATAAAACCTTGCGGAAAATGATTAACTTGGAAGTACTGCCCAAGTTTGAATGCGAAAAATCAAAATGTCAAATATGTGTGGAATCTAAGTATGTTAAACATCCTTATAAGTCAGTTGAAAGGAATTCAAATCCTTTAGACTTAATTCACACAGATATTTGTGACATGAAGTCAATGCCATCTCGCGGTGAAAAGAAGTATTTCATAACTTTTATTGACGATGGTACTCGATATTGCTATGTTTACTTACTGAATAGTAAAGATGAAGCAATAGACGCATTCAGGCAATACAAAAATGAAGTTGAAACGCAACTTAACAAGAAAGTAAAAATGATAAGAAGTGATAGGGGTGGTGAATATGAATCTCCTTTTGAAGAAATATGTTTAGAATATGGAATTATTCATCAAACAACAGCCCCTTACACGCCCCAATCTAATGGGATTGCGGAAAGAAAGAATCGCACATTAAAGGAGATGATGAATGCGTTGTTGATAAGTTCTGGTTTGCCACAGAACTTGTGGGGGAAGCCATTCTTACGGCTAATCGAATATTAAATCGAGTGCCCCATAGCAAAACACAATCCATTCCTTATGAACAATGGAAAGGAAGGAAGCCCAACTTGAATTATTTTAAAGTGTGGGGGTGTTTGGCAAAAGTGCAAGTTCCTAAACCCAAAAGGGTAAAGATAGGACCGAAAACCGTTGATTGTGTTTTCATAGGATATGCGACAAATAGTAAAGCATATCGATTTCTGGTTCATAAATCAGAAAATCCCGACATTCATAATAATACAGTTATAGAATCAGATAATGCTGAGTTTTTTGAAAATATATATCCGTATAAAAAGGAATGTGAGTCGTTTGGTGAAGGATCTAAACGACCTCGGGAAGAAACAAAAGAAAGTACATGTAATCAGGAGAATCCAAGACGTAGTAAACGTCAAAGAACGTCTACTTCATTTGGACCAGATTTTGTGACTTTCTTATTGGAGAATGAGCCTCAAACATTTAAAGAAGCTATGACTTCTTCGGAATCATTGTTTTGGAAAGAGGCAGTCAATAGTGAAATAGAATCCATATTGAACAACCATACATGGGAATTTGTTGATCTTCCTCCTGGAAATAAACCTTTAGGTTCTAAATGAATTTTTAAGAGAAAAATCAAGGATGATGGCACTATTGATAAATTCAAGGCAAGGCTCGTAGTCAAAGGGTATAGACAACGAGAAGGTCTAGACTACTTTGATACATACTCTCCAGTTACAAGAATTACGTCCATACGGATGTTAGTAGCATTAGCTGCAGTGTATGGTCTTGAAATTCATCAAATGGATGTTAAGACGGCCTTCTTAAATGGAGAGTTGGAGGAAGAAATTTACATGGAACAACCTGAAGGGTTTGTGATTCCAGGTAAAGAAAAGAAGGTATGTAGACTTGTTAAGTCTCTTTACGGACTAAAACAAGCACCCAAACAATGGCATGCGAAATTTGACCAAACAATGTTGTCAAATGGTTTTAAGATAAATGAATGTGATAAATGCGTGTACATTAAAAATGTTCCAAATCACATAGTCATTGTTTGCCTATATGTGGATGATATGTTGATAATGAGTAATGACATTGCCAACATAAATGCTACTAAGCGTATGCTCAATAGCAAGTTTGATATGAAAGACTTGGGAGTTGCTGATTTAATTCTGGGAATTAAGATCAATAAGACTCCTCAAGGTCTGGCATTGTCACAATCTCATTATATTAAGACAGTACTTGAAAAATTCAAGCACTTGGGCTTTAAAGTTGCAAAGACTCCAATTGACGTGAATCTTGCATTAGCAAAGAACAAAGGCCAAAGCATATCACAATTGGACTATGCTCGTGTATTGGGATGCTTAATGTATATCATGAATTGTACACGACCAGACATAGCTTGTGCTATAAGTAAACTGAGTCGATATACGAGCAATCCAGGCCAATCTCATTGGATGGCAATGAAACGAGTTTTGGGATATTTAGAACATACCCAGAACTTTGAATTGCACTACAGTAATTTCCCTGCGGTGATTGAGGGATACTGTGATGCAAATTGGATCACCGGTTCAACTGATTCTAAGTCCACGAGTGGATATGTATTCACTATTGGTGGAGGGGCGGTATCTTGGAAGTCGTCCAAACAAACATGTATTGCCCGCTCTACAATGGAGGCTGAATTCATAGCCTTAGATAAAGCCGGTGAAGAAGCTGAATGGCTCCGGAATTTCTTGGAAGACATTCCATTTTGGCCCAAACCGTTGGCACCAATATGCATACATTGTGATAGTCAAGCGGCAATTGGAAGGGCTGGGAGCGTCATGTATAACGGTAAATCTCGTCATATACGACGGAGACATAAAACCGTTAGGCAATTACTCTCTAGAGGAATTATCACAATTGACTATGTAAAGTCAAGTGATAATGTGTCGGATCCACTTACAAAAGGCCTAACTAGAGAGGTAGTTGAAAAATCATCAAGGGGAATGGGGCTATGGCCGAGAACAAGTCATTGTGGCGGTAACTCTACCTAGAAGACTGGAGATCCCAAGATCTAGGTTCAAAGAGATCAAACAAAGTCATTAATGACGGTTCAACATTGTCAAATAAAATTTTAGTCCATTCTCGTGATGAGACAATGTTCAGTACCAAGGATAAAGCATTAAGGCTTTTTAATGATTTCTAAATTTGATACGGGGTATATCAAATAGTGTATCTACAGGATGACACGTTTAGGAATCACCTATTTAAGTGTGAAGTGTGAGCCGCTTCAAGGAGAACTTTGTAAGGCCAGTTTTCTACGCACTTATGAAACCAGGCGGTGTTCATGGCTGAAACGAACACAACAATGAGAACCAAAGACGGTTAAGGGTTGATTGTGTGACTTATGGTTGTCTAGGTATACACCAAAGATCGACGGTTCAAAGATATCAAATCTACCGATTGACCGAGTATATCCGACATAAGTTTACTACGGAAAGTTCAAAGGGAAACCTACTTATCCAGATGCAATTAATCCTTGCTTGTAAATCACACAGTTTTTTCATGCATACTTCCGTGATATAGCCATTCCCCATTCATGTGGGGGATTGTTGAGGTTTTATTTTAAGATGTAATATTCTTAAAATGAGGGTGAATGGGAAATGGAGGGAAAATAAAATTTTGAGTAAAATTTTAAGTTTCCCCTCTTAACAATGAGACATTGTCCCATATTGGAAGTGGAAGACATTTTTGGTGGGTATATATATAATTGCTCTTCTTGTAGCTCTTAAAGAGTTAAGAAGAAAGCAAGCCTCGCGCCGTCGTCGTCGTCGCTCGCTCGGCTCGGCTTCGGCTACGGCTACGGCTACGGCTACGGCTACGGCTTCGGCTTCGGCTTCGGCTTCGGCTTCGGCTTCGGCTTCGGATTCGGATTCGGATTCGGATTCGGATTCGGATTCGGATTCGGATTCGGATTTGGATTTGGTCAAATGATCGATTGATTGATTGATTTTTTGGACCAAATTTATTTGTTAATAGTAAATATTAACGTAAGATTATCCGTATTTGTAAACGGATATTTTCCAATCCGTGTATTGATAATTTGGCAGCCGGATAATGGTCTTCCCACCATGAAGTGCTTGCTCCACAAACATGAAGTGCTTGCTCCACAAACATGTAATGCTTGCTCCACCATGAAGGGTGGACGTTTGGTCTTGAAGATACTCAACTCAACATACAATTCGCTCAACAAATTGGCTATACATTGCACTCCTTCCTCTCAGAACTTCCATACGTTTTTCTGAGTATATACTCCTTCGTTCTGCATTGTTTTTTAACTTCAAACAAAGCAACTGTAAGTGTGATTTGCTACCGAACTTTGTGTTCGCCGAAACACTGGGGTTTGAAGTACCGCTACACCAGTGTGTTATTCGTTCTATCCTGGGAGGAAATAATCCATTACCTTGGGTACTAGGAGGGGATTAAATTCCTTAAGGAAACACTGTGAATTCAGTGGGCTCGAATTTATTATTATTGTTTCATTACGTTAACTTATATTTTGCAGAATTAATATTTACAAATACAGGAATATTGACGGGAATAACAATTTCATGACGGCCCTTCTGGCCCATTTACCCATGCGTTGGTATTCGGTTGAGTAAGGTACCAGGTGCCCGTCGTGATCCTTCGATTTGGATGGTGACATAAGACATTCTTATTCAAGGGAATAAATAAGACAAAAAATAATTCAGGTATGCACTGAATAAACTGTACCAAATTCAAAGAGTCTCGATGTATTTTGCCTTTATTTAGCTTTCAAATCTGCATATCTAGTAGTTATTGGCATAACAGATATGTAATAGTGAATGGAGTAAAGATAATAGTTGCATATTTTCAAAAAACTACCATATATATATATATATATATATATATATATATATATATATGTATTTGGTTAATATATGTAATGACAGTATGTATAGTGTTTAGGATTTCCTATTATAGGATTTTAATCAAAATTTCCTGGTGTTGGCTATATATGCAGAAAAAATTCCAGTTCCAGTCTGTGCGGGGACGGCATCTCCAGAAAGAGTAAGAATTAATCTTAGAAATAGGATAGGAGAAAACTAGCATTATCACGCATCAATTAAGTAAGCACCTAATTAATTAATTCCATATCTTTGTCAAGTTCTAAAGTTGGACAAAGACAAGCATTACGAAAATGTAAACATCAAAGGTATCATAAAACCAGTGAGCCAGAAGACCAATAGACAGTGATGCACAGGGCCAAACTCTCCAAGGGGAATGCATATACAATACCTACTTACCAGCGCAAATTAAAGAGGAAAATATGAATCTTACTTTCAGGTTATCAATCCACGTATCCCACCAACACCTACTTTCTCCTTTTTAAAAAAAATAAAATAATATATATATATATATATATATATATATATATATATATATATATATATACACACACGTTATATACTAAAATTAAAGTGTAAGATTTTTTGTATAATTACCATTAATTTTTAACATGTGAGACAGTGAGAGCTAGCTATTGCGTTATAGTTTTTTTACATCTTATTTGGATGGTTGTTACATGTCGTTTCATAATATATTGTATTGTATTGTTTGATAAATAAAATGTTTGGATATAATGTATCATTTGCCGTTGTTTGATGATGTCACGCACCAACAACATGAAGAATAATGTAATATTACTAAGAAAAAATATAATACATAGTAGAATTATTATTATATAAAAAAGTAGAATAAAGGATAAAATATGATTATTTAATAATAAAGAATGACAAGATGAGAGAAAAAAATAAGGTAACGACGCCACCACACCAAATCCTCATTACATACATAACGACTGGTTTAATGATATGATACCTTAATAAAATTAAAGTAACAATCACATCAAACATTGTATTTAAATAAACAATACGATACAATACAATATGTAACAACCCCAAACAAATTGTTAAGGTTATCAATTATTTTATATATAAAAATTAATTATAATACCTTTGATGTGATTACATGAATAATTTTTTACCGTCGTTATATAGAAATTAAACATTTTTTTTCCTTTTTCTTTTTGTTCTTTTTTGGCGAGAATTCTGCAGACTTACTCTAACTAAGTTGATTCCTTTAATTTGTGTAGAATTTCCTAGTAGGAGTGATGGGAGTGAATACGGCGCCGGCTACTATGTGACATAATTTGGATACATCTCCCTTGGCCTTCTTTTATATTAGGAGAACAAAAGCAAGTTGCCATGGTTGTGGAAGTTCTCATACAATGTGGAACTTATGCCTTAAGTAGAAAACTTTATTAATGAAAACAACTTTCACTAATCACTTTATGCCCCAAATATTGCATGTCATTGATATATATCTCAAAATTATTCTTAAGGGACCCAGATAAAGCACCAGCTGAGAACTGATCATCAGGTTAATTTTTTAGGGTTAATTAAGCTAAACATTCCTGTAATAAGACTTAGCTTCAGATACATTCCATGTATTTCAAAATCAAACACTTAAATCCCCTTTACAATAGAAATCCTATATTTATATCCCCTATGAGGTATATCCTATATTAGATTTAATTATTACCAGCTGGCACATTAAAACTATAAATAAAAAGTTTTTATTCATTTAATTTTTTATGAAATTTAAAAAGAGTATAAAATTCTTGTTAAAAATCTTTATTCACACATATTTGATTAAATAGGAGAATAAATATTTTTAAAATATGTATCTTTTGAAACTCTTAAATAGAAAATGAACACAAGTTACTTGATTATGAGATGACTAGAACTTTTACGTATTCGGCAAAATAATTTTATATGTAAACTCTTAAATATAATATTGTTATCCCTCTTTTTCTAAAAATTATTTAAATCTCTTATATAATTGAACAAGTGAAAAGTAAATTTAAGATAATTTTAAAGCGAATTAATTAATAAATATACTAAAATAAAAATGTGCAAAACTTTTTATTTATAATTTATTTTTTAATAATCGATAATACTTAGTTATATTATACCTCAGCGGGGATTTATATGTAGGATTTCTATAGTATAGGGATATAAATCATGTTTAATTTTAAAAATTAAATACAGAAAGTATATCCAAAACTGTGTCATACTAACTATAGGCGTGTTTAGTGTAATTAACCCATTTTCTTGGTATACACGGCAAGAGAAAGGTGGGGATTAATTGTGGTGGGGTCGAGGATTACAAGGTCAGAAATCGAATCTCACTAATAAGGTGGAAGTTCACGTAGTCAATTAACCAAGTGGGCTAGCATGACTGCCCAGAAGGCTAAAGATCAGTTGATAGTATAAATTAAGTTATTTTCGTTATTTTTTCAAATTCAAACATAAAAAAAACCTTTCTTAAGAATATGAAACGTCTAACATGAAAAAATACTCTCTTTTATTCTTTTCTCTTTGGGTTGTGTGTTTTACTAGCTAGATGCAGACAAGTGAAAACATTCATTTCTTTCTTTTCGTTTACTTCACATGCATAATGTTTGCTACAGGTCCTTTTTTTAAAATATTGAATTACTTTCAGATGCCAACATTTTGGAGGATTATATTCTAAGAAAAAGAAACGGGAATGGTTACATATGGCGTTATGCCACTTTGACTTGGCTTAAGACATTGTTCCTAGAGCAATTGTTTTTCCTTCTTTCTAATTTGTAAACTGAGATCAGGAGTGACTCTCTCTTAAAATTAAGAGAAAAAAATGCCAAATATCGAGCAAGTTCTGTTGTCTTTATTCTCGGTGTGTTTACATCTAATCTTCTCTGATTTGCAATTCGTATATATACCCTCTCCCAATAACCTCACAACGAAATGTAAAAAGTATATATATAGAACTTCCAAAAAGAAGAATAAGAAGATATGGGTTAATGGAAATTAGTCGTACGTCTTATGGGAAAAGATATAAAAATAATTAAGACAAGAGGTAGACATGATAACGTGTTTCGTTTATCTCGAAACCTCGAATTATAATCATCGTAGCTGCCAATCTTTCTGCTGGAATATTATCTCGTGCGGAAACAAAAAATGTATAGAGATCCATCCTTAGAAAAATAAGTAAAATGCATATGAAAAAAAAAAACGTTCATATATTGAAGTAGACAGCAGACAGGAGTCTTTTACATTAAGCTCAGCCATTCAGGTGAATAATTAAACTTCTATTGAAGGAAAATCAAGGCCAGCGCAGGACGCTATTGAAAAATACATAATCGCACTTGTTGCCTATGTTAGAAAATTTTTGGAGAGCAAGACAATACAAAAGAACACTTAAACTCACAAAGAAGAAAGTGAAGGAAAGGATGATTTCTATTCAACTTAACTTGCTCCAAATGGCTAGGAATACATGACTATTTATAGGAGAAATCTTTCATGTATCTAGCCTACACTACATGTAAACATAATAAGTAAGTTCACACCTCACATCTTTCAAGATACATGGATGACACTACTAAACATGTATCTTCCAAAGTATATCAATGTATTCATACTCTAATACATGTACTAAATTAATATTCTAGTTCATGAATTAATGTAAACAAATGAAAACAAGTTTATATTATTCTCATTTCATCATACCCTTAAACTTGTTTCATCACTACAAGAGCCATCCTTAACTTTTGAAAAAGCTCAATCTTTAACGGCTTTGTGAAAATATCCGCAATTTTGATCTTGTGACTTCACGTGCTCAAGCTCCATAACTTTATATTCATGTCCTTCAACCTTGTAGCCCAAAGGTTGATCAATGTAAACCTCTTCCTCTAAAACACCATTCAAGAAAGTCGACTTCACATCCATTTGATAAATTTTTCATTGATTTTGAGTTGCCAAAGAAATAATAAAATGAATTGTTTCCAAACGAGCAACTAGTGCAAAAACCTCATCATAATCAATACCGGCCTTTTGCTTGTATTCTTTGGAATCTTGTTTTGTACCTTTCCACCTTACCCTTGGAATTTTTCTTCAACTTGTAAACCCATTTGACACCAATGGTGCTTTTGCCTTTTGAAAGTGTGGCTAATTCCCAAGTATCATTCTTCTTGATTTCTTCATCCATGGCATCTCTCCATTTGACATTTTGGGCAGCATCTTCATAAGTTAAAGGCTCACTATCCACCAACAAACAAAAGTGAGTCAAATCATATAAATCTTTTCTTACCATTTCCTTATTTGCATACAACTTATGAAGATTTTTAGTTTTCTTAGGCACTTCAATTGAAGAACTTGAATTTGACTCATCTTCTTCTTAAACTTGTGTTGGAGGTGTTGAAGGTGGTGTGATTGGCTGCTCCGCAACTTCTTCTTCATCATCTTCATTAAAGAAATGACTAAAAGAGTAATCTTGCTCTTTAGTTTTCCATTCCCAAGCATTATCTTCATCAAACTCAACATCTCTGCTTATGGCGACCATGCCATTTCTTGGGTTATGTAATTTATAACCTTTAGAAATTTGATCATAACCAATGAAAATATACCTTACACTTTTATCATCAAGTTTGGACCCCTTCTCATCCGGGACATGTGCATAGGCAATACTCCCAAAACCTCGCAAATGAGCATTTGTTGGCTTGAAACTACTCCAAGCCTCTTGAGGTGTTTTGATACGAATACTCTTGGTGATACCGATTTGACAAATACACTGCACAAGCAATTGCTTCATCCCAAAACTCCTTTGGCATATTTTTGCTCTTCAACATACTCTGTGCCATGTTAAGAATAGTCCGGTTCTTTCTTTTCACGATGCTATTTTGTTGTGGTGATCTTGGAATAATCAAAAAGTGACGAATTCCACTATTTTCACAAAAAATCTTGAATTCATTTGAATCGAATTCTCCACCATTATCGGATCACAATGACTTAACTTGATAGCCACTTTATTTCTTCACCATGCTCTTGATTTTTTTTGAAAGTGTGAAACAACTCCGATTTCACCTTCAAAAAATACACCCAAGTTTTTCTAGAAAAATCATCAATGAAAAGTAAAAAATAATTACTTATACCAAGTGAAGATGACTTGATTGGTCTGCACACATCCGTGTGAATCCAATCCAATGGGCATCGGGCTCTAGTCAAAGACTCTTTAAGAAAGCTTTTTCTTGCTTGCTTTCCAAAGATATATCATTCGCAAAGTTGGCTCGGATGATCAATAGTTGGCAATCCATTCACCATGCTTTCTTTCTTCATTAATCTTAGACTACTAAAATTCACATGACCAAATCTCATATGCCAAAGCCAAGATGAAACTTTGGCACATGAAAGCAAAGACCTTCGAACATCA
Source organism: Nicotiana tabacum (assembly GCF_000715075.1). Classification (NCBI taxonomy): domain Eukaryota; kingdom Viridiplantae; phylum Streptophyta; class Magnoliopsida; order Solanales; family Solanaceae; genus Nicotiana; species Nicotiana tabacum. Next base: position 65,971,116 of record NC_134083.1, on the reverse strand, counting down.
CTTTGAAGGTTTAAAACAAATATTCTATTATTAACTATTGGAACTTTGGCTAATAATCTCCCATTTTCATCTCTCATGAACAACTTTTTATCTTTCAAATGAATATCATAATTTTTCTTCAAAAGCTTTCCCAATCTTAAAATATTACTTTTCATCTCAAGTACATACAAAACATTAGAAATTAATTGGTGACTACCATCTTTCAAGCGAATTAAAATCGTACATTTTTCTTTGATTTTAGTCTGCGAAGAGTCTCTGAAAATGATGTTGCCACCATTTAATTTTTTAAGCTCCACAAATAAATTCTTCTTTTCACATATATAGCTACTTGCACCATAGTTAAGGTACCATTGATTTCCTCTGCACTTTCTTCTCTTTTGCAAGCGAGAACTAAAATATAATCTCCATCTTCGTTTTTGCTCTCCATAAAATTATTTTTTTCCTCCACATTATTTTTATATTTCCAGAAAAAATGACCAAATTTATGACAAGTATAACATTCAATATTAGACTTATCATACCTTCCTTGATTTTTCATCCATCCTCTACCTCTTCCACGACCTCTTCCTTGATTAGAGTCTTCGCTCCTATTTTCTTTATTTGATGGTTATCTATCACCTCTTCCTTTTCCATCACGACCTTGTCCACGTCCACGATCCCTTTGTTGCAAGCCACACCTTTCATCTTTCTCCTTGAAAGAAAGTTTTGCTTACGACGCTTGTTCAACCGATTCATCTTTCGGTTTCTTCAACTTTTTTTTTCATGTGCTTGCAAAGAACACGTAAGTTCTTCAATGGTCATGGTATCCAAATCTTTGAACTCTTCAATAGCCATAACAATATAATTAAATTTTGAAGCAAGGGATCGCAGTATTTTTGCAACAACCCGATCATCACATAAGTCTTCACCATATATCTTCATTTGATTGACAATAGCCAAAACTCTTGAAATATAATCCAAAACGGATTCAGATTCCTTTATATGTAATAATTTAAGGTTTGGAGACGAACTCCTTTCACTTTATCCAAACCTTTAAAGGAAGTTTGAAGAATCTTGCATGCTTGCTTCGAGGTGATTGCATTTGTAACATTCTCAAACATCTTGTCATCCAAACTTTGATGGATGAGAGTGAGCGCCTTTTGATCTTTCTTTTTAAAGGTAGTATCATCTTCCACTCCATCACCTCCGACTTCTACCGGTTCCCAACTATCATAGGCACCGAGCAAGGCCTTCATCCAGATACACCAATTTCCATAGTTCTTTTTTGTGAGCATAGGAACTTGAAATGGAGTTCCATTACTATTTGTCATTTTCTCTCCAAGTTTGGTTGTCTCTCAAACACACCGGCTCTGATACCACAATGTTAGTAAATTTGGGAGAGCAAGACAACACAAAAGAATACTCAAAACTCACAGAGAAGAAAGTGGAGGAAATGATGATTTTTATTCAACTTGACTTGCTCCAAATGGCTAGGAATACATGTCTATTTATAGGAGAAATCTTTCATGTATCTAGCCTACACTACATGTAAACATAATAACTAAGTCTATATCTTACATCTTTCAAGATACATGGATGACACTACTAGACATTATATCTTTCAAAGTACATCAATGTGTTCATACTCTAATATATGTATTTCATTAATATTCTAGTTCATGAACTAATGTAAACAAATGAAAACAAATTTATATTGTTCAGATTTCAACAATTTATACCAAGTAGATTAATACAAAATATATATCTTGCATGTAAACTTTTTTCACTTCACTGTGGTTGAGTTATATGCATTTTAACTTTAATTTGTGACTCTTATAGTTTACTTACTTGATCTCGTGTAAACAAGAAAATCTGGGTAAGTATTTTCTGTTTCACTACTACTATCTAATCAAATGATTTATGACTAATGCCATTTGATTTTTGAAAAAAACTTTATGAATTAAGCAATCAAGTCGGCTCTTAATCTGAAATGAATGATTACAACATTATGTCGAATAACTGAAGAAAAACTATACATTTGATACATAACAGTCTTCTTTTAGTATCACCATGTACGAATCATACGAAAAATACAGATTTCATCCTCTGATAAGTGTCAAACCAATAACTGTAACAATTAGAGTAGAGGGAACTCCAAATTTGAGATGACTCCAGAATGAGAGATTGTAGCCAAAGGGTTGAGCGCGACGAGCTTGTTCACATACTATCAAGTTTGCTGCGGAGCCTAAAAGTGAAAGGTTCCTTGCCACAGTGCTGACCCAGGCTAAGATCAACCATGCTTTCTTTTCACTAGTAGGCGATATTGCTGCTGCTGATGCTGCTACTCGCCCTCCAAGCAATAGAACTATAAGACCGAATGAACAAATTATTTTAATTAAATCAATCAAAATTTAAGGTAATATATATATAGGATCCGGGCTATGGCATATCACGTTGAACTTGAAAGAACTTGACACATATATGTGATACAAATAGGGAATAGCATGCTAACTAAAGTAGTCTAGCTACAGGCAAGGAGTATCAAATTTAGCCCAGTATGAGCTGGTTAGACATATCCATTGGCGGGTCATTTTGAACATAATCCAAGTTAACTTATCTAATAGCTTAGGCCAATTTGGGCCACATTTGTAGGGGCAAGTGCATAGATAGCCATTCTCAAGGATGCTATTTAGAGATTAATCACTACTTATTTTATCCTGAAATTTTAAACTAAAAATCTTAACTTCAGGACAATTCACGACACTTTTATCCCGAAAAATTAAACTGAAAAACTGAATTCAGGATGCATTGGCTAATTCGTAAAAAATAGCCTTTTAGAGTGGCTTCCTGATGTCATTTCTACACATTTGTAGCTCGAATTGACCCGTAAAAGGAACTTGTTGAAAAATAAAAATTTATGCCTTTTGGGTTTTGTTCGATATAATCATGGTAAATAAAAAAAAGCTTTTATTAGTGTGATTTGGTAAATAAATAAATTATAAAATAAAAACAAACAAATGAAAAATAATACTCCTATTAAGTTAGGCACGTAGAGTAATAACCTATTGTTCAGCGCAAATTGACCCATTCATTTTGGGATCCAAGCATTTAATGGGAACTACCCGTTGTGTCCATTTATAAGTAGTTTATTATAAAAATTGGTCAATTCATAAAATATTACTAATATTAGCCAATTAACTATTTGTAGTAAAAAAAAACTATCAATTTTTTGCTTTCTTTTGGGTACATCTTAAGGAGTTTGAATATCAGTTTTTGGATAATTTGGAAGAGTTTTGAGGTAGTTTGAATTGAAAATTCGAAGTAGAAGATGAAACATGAAAAAATGATATGTGTATCATATTATATATCATTTGTGTATCACACATGTATCATAATTGTATCAAATGTGTATCACATGTATATCCATGTATACCTATGTGTGTGATACATGTTTCGCAGAAGAATTTTTTGAACTCGATTTTAACTACGAATTTTGATATCAAATCAGTCCAAATCACCTCCAATCTTCCTCAAAATTTGTACACTGATTCATCTATATATTTTCAATGAATTTCAATCATACCCATTGAAAAAGGTACTTTTTTGCTTATAATTTTAGAATCTTGTATATATATTTTTTGTATTTTATCACCTTGTTTACTACCTATCCATGAAATTTCTTTCCGTCTTGCATCTAATATTGTTGATCACGCTTACAAATATGGAAGGAGATTTTTGCGTGATGATTCTTAGAGAGAAATAACCTTATTTATTTGCGTTTTCAATTTTTATATGTGATTGACTAGTTTTGATAAGTCTATGATTAATGGCTAGAGGTTGGTAAGTTGAAACTTATTTGGGACATTTTTGTAAGATTCCCAATATTGGGTAGGTTATGACCCAATATGATTAGGCCTATTTTAACCCCGTCCAAATGTAGCCCAACCTGCAAAGAAGACCAATATGGGCCAACAACTGAACTCTAATAGAGTATATGATATTTTGAGGTTATGTGGAGAAATATTCAAGGTTCCAGGAGTAAGCTATTCAATAAATATTTGAGGAAGTAGGGTTATAATAGGTTAAAATAGCACGAGCTAGCCAGTTTTCGAACTGGTAATTGAAAAATAGTCAGCGTTTACAAAGTCATTGAAAAATAGCCACTATTTTGCTGCAAGACGGAAAGTTCCAGCATAATATACTGGAGATTGGAGCACATGTGTATGAACTTCCAGCATATTATGTTGGAACTCCAACTCATTATGAAATTCCAGCATGTTATGCTGGAAGTTCACATGTAACAAATTCTAACTCCAGCTTATTATTTTGGAATATTTTCCGGATTTTGAACAGTATTTTTGTTCAGATTTATCTTTACATGAAAAATGGCTAAATTTCGATTACTTTTGAAACTATGACTATTTTTCAATTACCAGTTGTAAAACTGACTATTTTTGAATTTCACCCTTATACTAGATCTCCTTTTACAACATTGAAGTTGCTGAACTTATCCTTTATTGAAATTAAATGCAGTCTGTTTAATTTCCTCCGGCATTCATCTCTAGTGCCCTTTCACTCAAAACAGTTCTTGAATTTTGCTATGTCCGGGCAATGAAGAATTATGCATATTGAATACTAGATAAAAAAGGGGGTTAATTGGTTAATGTAGTGCCATGGTTCTTGACTAAACAAATCAGTAAATTGAGACACTTCACTAATCGACTAATGTGTTTCTAATCTAGCAAATAGTAGGTGAAATGAGAGTAAGAGAAAATAACAAGAAATCAGAGTCACAAACCAGTAGGCACATTTGAAGCCAAATTTGAGAGGACTAATATGACAACAGCAAGAACTGCTATACCAGCTGCATGATCTATCTTGGCATATGGTTCCATTAATTCCCAGAAAGCACTTGGAATCCCTGTTCTGTTAAAACCCTCAACTGTGATAAACATACCACAGAAGAATATCAACAGTGAATAGGACACCTGTATAGTTGAAACAACAGAGTGAACAAGTTTTGCTTTTGCCTCAAAGTCAATAGGAGTTACATACACTGACCATAGGAAATCTTTTACACTATTAGTGGAATATAATAGTATGTTATAGCTCATAATCTGCCTTATTTCCTGGTTTCACTTTTTGTAGATGGTTATCTGTAGTTATCTTTTAGATTATTTTCATAGTGTAAAAAATGTTTTACATATGGAAGTTAAACTCTAAATAAATAGATGAGAAATGTGATTTCTAAACTTTCCCAGTTACCTTTTCTAAGCATGGTCTGGCATCTTTGAAATCAAGAACCACAAGTGCAAGTGCTGCTGTAATAGCAGTCCATGACATATTCAAACCCATCAATAACGATATTAACATTCCAATTGTAACCAAATAAACACACAGTTTCCATAACAATCTTTTCCATATTTCTCTGGAACTCTCCTTTTCCTCATAAGATGTGAAGTTTTGATCTTCACATCCATCGACAGTCTTCGAAGACACAATCTTGTCCCTCATTTGAAGTGATCCATCATTTGGTACTTCTTTTGAATCTTTCGCGCGATTGTCAAGTGTTTCAGCATGATTTATTAGACCACTGGTATTAATTGAATCCAAAGTAAACCTTTCCAGAGAATCTAATGAATTAACATGTGACATAGTTGCTGGCGAAAAGCGATGAGAGACTACTACTTCTTCTTCAACTAATTCTATAGCACCATTTTCTACATCCTTCTGAACAGACAACAAATTCCAATACATGCAAAGCAACAATAGAGCATTAACAACAATTCCAACAAGCATTGCAGGAAGTATACCAAATAAAAACTTCCCAAATGTTATTTTGCTCTGTACTGCTATAACCAAGTTCTGAGGATTCCCAATAGGAGTTGCTGAAGATCCAATATTAGCACTCGAGGCAAGAGCTAAAAGGAATGGATGAGGTGGGAGATTTTGTTGCCTAGCAATTTTCAGTACAAACTCAGTCAACACAACACAAGAAGTATCATTAGTGAAAAATGCACTGGAAATAGCAGAAATCAAACAGATTCTGCAAAGTAAATCTTTAGCTCCCATACTTTTCCAAGCCAATAACTTTCCCAAGTATTTAAACATGTCTGCTCTTTCTAAATAGATGCTCACAACCATTGTTCCAAATAGAAGGCCTAAAATTGGAAGATCAATAGCAGCATATGCTTCATCTGGTGTCAAGACGCGAAATATGACCATAAGCATAGCACCGAGGAGTGAACCTGCTGTCCTTCCAATTGGCAAAAATGGGACAGCAGGAAAAACTGCTAATACCCAAAAAATAGCAAAGGCAATTGAACCAACAATCACTTTCTCAGTTGATGCCATAGCCATTTTTCTGAATTTAGTCAAGTCCTAACTTTTTGGATGTTCAAAATGTTTCTAATAGTCAGAACATTAGCAGAAACTGAATATCTCTGAAATGGAAAAGAGGTAAACAAACGTTAATTAAACACTAAAAATTGAAAAAAAGGATGGCATACGAGAAAAAAAATTGTGCCAAGTATTGTACTTTGGTTGGAACCTATATATCAACGTACTACTGGAAAAGGTGTAATACGTACATGAAAATGATACAATGCAAATTTAACTGATTTTTGTACTTAATCTAAGACCAAACAAGAAATTATTATTAGTGGAGCATGCTATAAGCGAAGAAAAATGAACATCTTAGAAGAAAGAGTGGACTCACCTCGACCAGAAAAAAGATGATGATTTGCGCTGAAATTTATAGACTTTTCAGCGGGTGGCATGTACATTTATATTCACTTAGATTGCTGGTTTGACTATTGGAGTGTAGATAGCAACGTCTTGAAAAGGAAACTGAAAAATGACAAAAGCAAAATGAAGACTGAAATATGTACAAATATAGTATAATCTTCCTTTGATTCACCGCTTGTCGACATAGTTTCTGGATTGATAATTCCACAACACTCAACAGAATATATCATGTTTCCACGTGTGCGATCCACTGACTCGTTGAGTAATTTCTTTTTTAAACTCCGTACTCAATCAAACAATATCACAAGACGACGGACTACTAGTTATACACCACTGAATTACATGCTTATTGTTGGAAAAAAAAATACATGCTTATTAGCGTGGTTTAATGAATAAACTGTTGGAAATTGCAATCTTCCATACAAATAGTTAGGTAAACCAGGATTTTTTTTTAATAAAGGTAAACCATGAACATTCTATTTTTATTTTTTTGGGTGGTCTACTTTCTTTGTCTTGCGCTAAATTACTTTCTTGTCTTGTTTGATTTGAGGTTCAAAATAGTCAAAGTTATTTATAAACATTGTCGTCTTGTTGATGAAGCACTGAAGGAAAAGTCTGCTCAACTAAACTCTTCTATTTTCTTTTTCCTTTTTCCTTTCTTCGATGTCACTGTTGACCAAAACTGAAGAAAATTGAGAATGAATGGTTTAGTGAAATTCTTATAACAGAAACTCGTAACGAACGAATTAAGTGCTCAAGTTGCCAAGTTGGGATAGTGAAGCTTGATGACTCTATCATCACGCTAATTAGTAATTATAGGTTTGGCAAAAATAAAAGAAAAAATTTTGGCTATTGAATAATCGTCATTATATTTCAAGTTGATTGCCATAAATGGATTCAACTACTACTTTTACAGCATGAAATTGCTAATTCAAAATCCTAGATTGGATAAGCAATTTTTCTATTTCCAACTTGGTATACATAGTCAATTAATAATGCTAAAGTAATAAAAAGTTAATTGTCGCTTTAGCTCTTTTCACACTCATTGAGAAAAATAATAAATACAAGGTATTATTTACTAAGATATCCTTATTAAAAGCTTTTTGAGAATTGAGTAGTATTAAAAAGAACTACTACTTTTTTAATATTAAGATTTAAGGGTATAGTTGGAAACTAACAAAATTAGTTTTCAATTCCTAAACGGAAAATTATTTTGGGATAAATTTGAGCTAATGTGACAATTAAAATGAGATGGAGGGAGTATTAGAAAACACACGCGCGAAAGTAATACAAATTACGGCAAAATACAAATTAAAATTGATCGGTCAGCAAAATTAATTATATTTGCTAGCCAAAAAGTATAATATATATATATATATATATATATATATAACACATATATAAAAAATATATATTTTGTTGGCTATTATTTTTTGAAGTGACTAAAAATATGCATTTCTCTATAAAACATCTGTGTGTGTACACACACACATACATGACTCAACTATGATTAATTTGTTAAAAGTTTAAGTAATGTAATTAATGTTAGTATAAAGAATTTCTGACACTATTAATTAGGTCGTCCAAAGGATAAATCTATAAATAAGCCTCCTTAAAATGCGAGATTTTTAATCTTAAAAATAAAATAGTTTATCTATTATCTATATTTACACTATATTAAAAGCACGAAGTTCCTTAACGAAATGTCGTTCGCCTTTTTACTCTTCAAAAATAATTTTAACACTAAATAAAATAGTAATTTGATTATCTTCCTAATATTTAGGCTTTGAAGTGAGCTAAAATTAAAATTATGTTTATTAAATATTTTCTTATCTGATTAGGTAAAAAGTCCTAATATTTAAAAATTTAGAATCAACTAAAATTTACCTGACATAAAAAATATATACTAATATTAGATGGTAGCTTATGATGAACTTTAAATTCAATTAGAATCATGGAATTTATGGCAATTACTCCTATATAGCTAGCGAGTGGGGACTAATAGCCTGTTTGGCCAAGCATCTAAAATCTGCTTATTTTGAGAAGTATTTTTTCTCAAAAGTGCTTTTTAAAAAAGTATTTTTGGTGAGAATCGATTTATGTTTGGCTATTTAATTTGAAAAGTATTTTTGAGCAGTAATTAGTGTTTGGCAAGTTTTTAAAAACTTCTTCTAAGTGTATTTTTCTCAAAAGTGTTTCTCAGAAAAGTACTTTTGGAGAGAATCTACATTTTTCTGTTTCTCAAAAACTGCTTCTGCTTTTTCTCAAAAGAACTTTTTTTCCTTCTAAAAGTTTGGCCATGTGAGCACCAATTTTTTGACCATATTAAAATTTTTGTCACCTTCTACTATGTAAATATTTTTAGAGGTTTAATCTGTAGTTTTTAGCTTTGTTATATCTTTTTTTATAGGGTAAAAATTAAAAATTTAAAAGGTCAATTATTACTATTAATATTATTTTTATTTTCTATCTTTATTTTAAAATAAAAAATAAAACAAAAAATTAAATATTTTTTAAAAATTTCGGGTGGAATAAAAAAAAAGGAAAAGGGGAAGTAGAGAATTAAAAAATAAAAGTAATTGAAGGTGGGAATTTTAAAAAAAAGTAAAAGAAAGTGAGAAATTAAAAAAAATAAAAGTAAAGGAATGTGGGAAATGAAAAAAAATAAAAAGTAATAGATTGTGGGAAATAAAGAAGAAAACTAAAGGTAGGTGGGAAAAAAAAGTAAAATAAAGTATAATTTTTTTTAAAAAAAAGTAAAAGAAAGTGGAAATAAAAAAAAAGTAAAAAAGAAAGTGGAAATTTTAAAAAAAGTATAGTAAAGAAAGAGGAAAATAAAAAAATAAAAGTAAAGGAAGGTGGGAATAGTTTTTTTAAAAAGGAAGAAAAATGGGAAGTGGGAATTTATTTTAAAAAAATAATTAAAAAAATCTGAAAAATTTCGATTTTTTAAAAATATAAATAGATGAAAAAAATGGGAGAAGGGAGAGACAAAAATAGAGGAGAGAATTGAAGAAAAAAGTTTTCTTCTGCGCTAAGGGAATTTCTATTCGTTTCATTCTTTCTTCCTCTTTCTTTCAAAAAATCCAGCAATTCATCACCCCGTTAAAGACCAAAATTGCGCCAAATCCAAGCCTAAAAATATCATGTGAAGCTTCATTGCTAGTCACCTCTCTTACGCCAAAAACCAGCAGCCTCACGAGGTACAGTTGAGTTTCGGTCCGAGCTCGAATCTTAGAAGTTTCGTCGCTAGATTCTGCTCATTTGATTATTTGCCCTTGGTTTGGTGTACTTGTTTGGCTCAAATATTTTTTATTTAATCAAGTTCTGAAGGAAATTTTTGCTTAAAGGTTCATTACTTATCCTCCCTTTGGTAACTATTTCATTGTTTGTGTGATGTTCTTATAGAGGTTCATGTGATGATTTTTTGTGCTGTTTTATTTATATACATTGTCATATTGTAGTTTCATTTTATATGTCTCAAGCTATTTATCAACAGATTATTTGAATAGGATTTCATCTTAATAAGATTTGTTATTTAGAATTAAGAATGAAGATCTTGCCTTATTAATGGGTCATGCGTTGGAGTTCGAGTAAGTAAATCAGAAATGAGCTACACCATTTAATAGGAAAGAAAGAATTAGACATGAGTTGGATTGAGTATAAATCTGAAAGGCCCATTAATTTTAGTCACTAGATTAATAATTTGCCCATTCTTCCATAATAAATAAATGTCTCCTAATTTCGAAGATAGAGTAGTAAGTTGTAAATATTTCTAAATGTGGATAACTTGTCAATACTTTAAATAGCTAAAATATTTTACGACTTCCAAATAACTTCTTATCCATAAACTCTTGGCCTTACAATAATCTCAAATTAGTTTAGGAAAATAATTCAAGTGAGCTAGTTTCTTTAGGCGCGATTTAAATAATTAAATATCATGGCTATGTGTACGGTTCCCATGGTATAGCTGTGATACGTAACCCCAAATACAAGTGCGCGTTCACGTGACTTGACCAATCAACTTCGAATAATAATAAATGTGTTATTGATTGTGTACACGTACGCGTGACATGATTCTTGACACGCTAAACAAAATTGAGTACACGTATGCATGACTTATTTCAAGATAATTTTTATAAATCTAATCAAGCAATAAAATTAGACATAGGTAAAACATGAGAACCCATAAATCACAGTTTGTCCAAAATTAATCCAAGCCAAGTTGTAGTCAATAAAGCGACCGTGCTAGAACTACGAAACTCGGGGAATGCTTGTACCTTTTTTTCGGTCAACAGAATTCCTTACTCGGACTTTATTTTTGCAGACCAATAATAATAGAGTCAAACATTCCTTTGACTAGGAATTCAAATAAAATGTGACTTGGAACACTCAAAAATCTATTCTAAGTGGCGACTCTGTAAAATAAAATAATCCTTACTCAAGTTTGTTACTTTAATTGAAAAAATCCTTTAACCCCATAATAATCCATAATACATATCTTTTGGGGTAGAAAAGGGATGTGACAGGCCAAACACCTTAATTTTTGGCCAAAAATATTTTTGGCCCAGAAAAAACTTGACCAAACATGTTATAAATCCAATTCGATTCAAATTCACTACTAAGACTCCATTATCAAAAAGCATATTCTATACAGGACTTTACCTTATATAGGACTTTAAATTTGAGTTTTCCCCTTTCTCCTTTTGGTAGCATTATAATATTTTATGACAAGAGGGGTTGCTCTGATGGTAAGCAGCTTACACTTCCAATCAAGAGATTGTGAGTTCGAGTCACCCCAAGAGCAAGGTGGGGAGTTCTTGGAGGGAAGGATGCCGAGGGTCTATTGGAAACAGCCTCTCTACCTCATGGTAGGAATAAGGTATGCGTACACACTACCCTCTCCAGACCCCACTAGTAGGATTATACTGGGTTGTTATTGCTGTTGTTGTATTAACGCTATCTTTCTAATACCGGGTATTAAAATTTGTATATGCTCATAATTATAATCTTCCATGCTGTATTGTTTTCTTTGCTTTCTTCTCTTGAGGAGTAGTGTGTTTTCATGTATTAAGTATCAAAAATAACTTTCAATTTTAATGGCAGAATTTTGTCGGATAACATTGATTCATGGTTAACTTTTCCCTACCGTGAGTTCTCAACTTCTCTTTTTCACGATCCAATTTTCTCTTTCGTGCGACGTCGTGACGACATCTAATCTCTACAATTATGTAAGCCTAACATTTTTGCGGAATAATAAAATAAAAATATAAATTTAACCAACTATTCAAAAATACACAACAATCCCAAAACCCAAAAAATCCTGAATCACAAGCTACAGGAGGAAAAGTCTAGTATCTCTATACATCAGAGTCTATCAAAAGAAAATACAGAAGATAGTGGACATGAGGAAGAGTAGAAAGGGGACTCCGAGGTCTGCGGACGCGGCAGATATACTTTGAAGTCTCCAAAGCTGTCCCGGCTCACTGATAGTGCGGCTGATAAGGAGCACCTGGATCTGCACACGAAAAACATATGCAGAAGAATAGCATGAGTCACCACAATCAGTACCCAGTAAGTGCCAAGCCTAACTTCGGTAGAGTAGTGACGAGATCAGGTCCGGGCCCTACTGGGATATGATAATAAAGCAAGGCAAGAATAAAATATCGCAGTAAAATAAAGACTGAAATTTAACAAGAAAGAATTCATAGAAGGTAACAGCTCAATACGCAGAAATACAACAAGGGATCTCCCGAGATACCGTCTCGTAGTCCCAAACGTAAATGTGCAGGGGGATCTCCCGAAATACCGTTCCGTAGTCCCAAAGTAAATATGCAAGACAGGGGGATCTCCCGTAATACCGTTCCGTAGTCCCAAAGTAAATATGCAGTACAAAGGGATCTCTCGGAATACCGTTCCGTAGTCCTAAATTAAATATTAGTACAGAGGATCTCCCGGAATACCGTTCCGTAGTCCCAAAGTAAATACGCAGTACAAGGGGATCTCCCAAAATACCGTTCCGTAGTCCCAAAGTAAATATACAGTACATGGGGATCTCCCGGAATACCGTTCCGTAGTTCCAAAGTAAATATGCAACGCAAACAATAGAAGTACAACTACATCACGAAATCTTACGATTTAGACTAAATACCAGTCAAGGAAGAAGCAGAAAATTTACTAAGCATGCTGCACAGAGTTCACATAAGCAGTTAAGACATGTAGATATGCTGTATTAGACTAAACAGGATAGCTACACATATTGGAATAACTCAATTAAGAATGAAAATAGATTAATACTCATTAAAATGGTATAACTCAAAATAAAAGGAAAACATGTTGCTTCGTAGTAAGAAAATTGGGGTTTTCCATAACTAGCCCGTGTACGTACTCATTACCTCACGTACACGGCACTCACATATCACAATAGTTTCAAATCTTAGGGGAATTTTTCCTGCACAAAGTTAGGCAAGCCACTTACCTCGAACCAAGCTCAATTAATCGGTCACAATACCTTTTCCACGAATATCCGACTCCGAATGGTCCAAATCTAGCCAAAAGTAATTACACATCATAAATATAACCATAATAGACTCATTTAATTAATGAAATCAATACTTTAATAATATTCCGAAATTCGTCCTAAAAGGTTGACACAGGCCCATGTCTCAGAATCAGGTAAAACTCACAAAATCCGAAAGCCCATTCACTCACGGGTCTAACCATATCAAATTTACAAAAATCCTACACCAAATGGTCCTTCAAATCCACAAATCAAACTTTTCAAATCCCTACCCTCCAACTCCCAATTTCCACCTTAAATATACACTAACTAGGTGGGATAATAAATGAGGAAGTAAGATTATTGATCAAAATAAACACAAGGGACTTACCTCAAGAAACCCTCAAAAATGCTCTCAATAAATCGCCAAACCCGAGCTCAAAATGTTGAAAATGAGCAAAAATCGCGAACCTTTGCATTTAAGTGTTCTGAACTCTCTGTCGCATCTACGGCTATTGCAGGTGCGGAAATGCATCGTACCTGCGGCTCCCCTTCGCACCGGCGCCCAGTTGCCAGCATCTGCGACTCTCGCAGGTGGGGGAAAATCTTCGCACCTGCGGTTCCTGCCCAACTCCTTCTTGGCCGCATCTGCGGCTCCTCCTTCGCATATGCGATCCTGCACCTGCGATCTCCCCAGAAACTAGAAAATCTTCAAAAACTAGCCTAAGTCCAAATACAATCCGTTAAGCATTCGCAACACACCCGAGGCCCCATACGAACTTAGTCAAGCTCTCAAACCACATCAAACAACGCAAAAATCATAAATCACCCTCCGATTCAAACTTAATGAACTTGAAACTATAAACTTCTACAACAGATGCCGAAACCTATCAAATCATGTCTGATTGATCTCAAATTTTGCACACAAGTCATAATTAACATTATGGACCTATTCCAACTTCCGAAATCGGAATCCGACTTCGATATCAAAAAGTCCACTACCGGTCAAAATCTTCAAAAATTTGACTTTCGCCATTTCAAGCCTAAATAAGCTACGGACTTCCAAAACACAATCCGGACACGCCCCTAAGTCCAAAATCACCTAACGGAGCTAACGGAACCGACTAAATTTCATTATGGAGTCATCTTCACACAGTTCTGACTACGGTCCAAATCCTAAGGCTTAAACCTCCATTTAGGGATTAAGTGTCCCAAAACACTCCAAAAACAAAAACGAAACCTCCCAGCAAGTCACAATAGCAGAAATAGATATGGAAGAAGCAGTAAATAGGGGATCAGGGCTATTACTCTCAAACCAACCGACCGGATCGTTACATCCTCTCCCTCTTAAAATAATCGTTCGTCCTCGAACGAGCATAGAGACATACCTGAAGTGGTGAAAAGATGAGGATAACGGCTGCGCATATCCTGATCGGTCTCCTAAGTCACCCCTCGACCGGCTGTCCCCTCCACTGAACCTTCACGGAAGCAATGTTCTTTGACCTTAGCTTTCTGACATGCCTATCTAAAATAGCCATTGGCTCTTCAACATAAGATAGATCTTTGTCCAATTGGACTTAGCTGAAATCTAATACGTGAGCCGGATCACCGTGATACTTCCGGAGCATCGAAACATGAAATACTGGATGAACTCCTGCTAGGCTGAGAGGTAAGGTAAGATCATAAGCAACCTCCCCAACACGCCACAACACCTCAAAAGGACCAATGAACCTTGGGCTCAACTTGCCCTTCTTTCCGAATCTCATAACACCCTTCATAGGCGAAATCCGGAACAAAACCCGCTCTCCAATCATGAATGCAACATCGCGAACTTTTTGGTCCGTGTAACTCTTCTGTTTGGACTGGGCTGTGCGAATTCTATCTTGAATCACCTTAACCTTTTTCAAGGCATCCTGAACCAAGTCCGTACCCAATAATCTGGCCTCGCCCGGCTCGAACCAATCCACTGGAGACCGACACCGCCTACCATACAGAGCCTCATATGGTGTCATCTGAATATTGGACTGATAACTGTTATTGTAGGCAAACTCTGCAAGTGGCAAGAACTGGTCCCAAGCACCCCCAAAATCTATCACACAAGCGCGAAGCATATCCTCCAGTATCTGAATAATGCACTCGGACTGTCCGTCCATCTGCGGGTGAAATGATGTGCTAAACTCAACCCGAGTACCCAACTCATGATGTACAGCTCTCCAGAACCGTGATGTAAACTGCGTACCCCGGTCAGAGATAATAGATACCGGTATGCCATGAAGCCTAACAATCTCACGGATGTAGATTCGAGCTAGCTGCTTGGAAGAATAGGTAGTCATCACAGGAATGAAATGAGCCGACTTGGTCAGCCTATCCACAATCACCCAAACTGCATCAAACCTCCGCTGAGTCCGTGGGAGTCCAACAACGAAATCCATAGTGAACCGCTCCCATTTCCATTCTGGAATCTCTAATTTTTGAAGTAACCCACCTAGTCGCTGATGCTCATACTTCACATGTTGGAAATTTAGGCACCGAGCCACATACTCCACTATGTCTTTCTTCATTCTCCTCCACCAGTAATGCTGCCTCAAGTCATGATACATCTTCGCGTCACCCGGATGAATAGAGTACCGTGAACTGTGAGCCTCCTGAAGAATCAACTCACGCAAACCATCTACATTGGGCACACATAGCATGCCCTGCATCCTTAATGCACCATCATCTCCAATAGTGACCTCCTTAGCATCACCGTGTTGGACCGTGTCCTTAAGGACAAGCAGATGGGGGTCATCATATTGACGCTCCCTGATACGATCATAAAGAGAAGACCGAGAGACCACACAAGACAATACTCGACTCAGCTCAGAGATATCTAATCTCACAAACTGGATGGCTAAGGCCTGAACATTCAATGCCATAGGCCTCTCTGCTGCTGGTAGATATGCTAAGCTCCCCAAACTCTCTGCCCGGCGACTCAAAGCATCGACCACCACATTGGCCTTCCTAGGTGGTACAAAATGGTGATATCATAATCCTTAAGCAGCTCCAATCACCTCTTCTGACGTAAATTAAGATCCTTCTTCTTGAACAGATGCTACAAACTCCGGTGATCGGTGTAAATCTCACAAGGAAAACCGTATAAATAATGTCACCTTCAAGGCATGAACAATAGCTGCTTACTCAAGGTCGTGGACATGATAATTCTTTTCATGCACCTTCATCTGTCTGGACGCGTAGGCAATAACCCTACTGTCCTGCATCAACACCGTGTCGAGACCAATCCGCGAGGCATCACAATATACAGTATAAGACCCCGAACCTATAGGCAATACCAATACTGGGGCTATAGTCAAAGCTGTCTTGAGCTTCTGAAAGCTCTCCTCACATTCCTCTGTCCACCTGAACGGAGCACCCTTCTGGGTCATCCTAGTCATAAGTGCTACAATAGATGAGAAACCCTCTACAAATCGACGGTAATACCCCGCCAAACTAAGAAAACTCCGGATCTCTATAGCTGAGGACGGTCTGGGCCAACTTTGCACTGCTTCAATCTTGTTCGGATCCACCTGGATCCCCTCACTCGATACTATATGACCCAAGAATGCCACTGAGTCTATCCAAAACTCACACTTTGAAAATTCTGTATATAACTCTTTTCTCTTAAGGTCTGAAGCGCAGTCCTCGGGTGCTGTTCATGATCCTCCCGACTCCGGGAGTATACCAAAATGTCGTCAATAAACACAATGACGAATGAGTCAAGATAAGGTTGGAACACACTGTGCATCAAGTGCATTAAAGCTGCTGGGGCAATTGTCAGCCCAAAAGACATAATAAGAAACTCATAGTGACCATATATGGTCCTGAAAACAGTCTTCGGGATATCTGGTTTCCGAATCTTCAACTGATGATATCTTGAACGTAAGTCAATCTTGAAAAACACTCTGGCACCCTGTAACTGATCAAATAAGTCATCAATACGAGGCAATGGATACTTGTTCTTCACCATGACTTTTTTCAACTGGCGGTAATCAATTCACATGCGCATAGAACCATCCTTCTTCTTCACAAATAAGACAGGAGCACCCCAAGGTGACACAGTAGGCCGAATGAAGCCCTTATCAAGCACCTCCTGTGACTGCTACTTCAACTCCTTCAACTCAAAAGGAGCCATACGATATGGAGGAGTAGAGATGGACTGAGTGCCCGATAACAAATCAATGGTAAAATCAATATCTCTGTCGGGTGGCATGCCCGGAAGATCAGTTGGAAACACATCTGGAAAGTCCCTCACTACTGGAACTGACTCCACTGTAGGGGTATCAATACTGATATCTCTCACATAAGCTAGATACGCTTCACACCCCTTCTCAACCATTCGTTGAGCTTTAAGAAATGAAATAACTCTAGTGGGAGTATACTCTAAGGTACCTCTCCACTTTAATTGCGAAAATCCTGGCATAGCCAGCATCACGGTCTTAGCGTGACAATCAAGAATAGCATAATGGGGTGACAACCAGTCCATGCCCAAAATAATATCAAAGTCCACCATGCTGAGAAATAATAAATCGGCTCTAGTCTCTAAACCACTAAGAGCAATCAAACACGACCGATACACACGGTCCACAATAAGAGAATCTCCCACAGGAGTAGACACATAAATAGGGGAACTCAAAGAATCCCGAGATACGCCCAAATATGGGGAAAAATAAGAGGACACATAAGAATATGTAGAGCCTAGGTCAAATAATAGCGACGTATCTATATGATAGACCAGAACAATACCTGTAATGACAGAATCAGAAGCAACTGCCTCTGTACGAGCAGGAAGTGCATAATATCCGGCCTGGCCTCCCCCTCTAGGGCGACCTCTACCTCCCCGACCTCCACCTCGGGCTAGATGAGCAAGTGGGGTGGAAGCTGGCGCTATAATCATAGCCTGAGGACCCGGTGGAGCACGCTGTGGTAGAGAAGTCTGTGGAGGTGCACCCCTCCTAATCTTGGGGCAATCCCTCACCACATGGCGAGTGTCGCCACACTCAAAACAAGATCTGGGAGGGCGTGACTGCTATGACTGGCTCGGGCCAGGTCTGCTGGACTGGCCGCTAGGAACATCCCGTGCAGGAGGCACACTTGATACTGGCAGTGCATAATAAGGCTCCTGGGGTCTAGAAGGAGTTGGAACACCGCTGGCGGATGGAAGAGATGAATGAACGGGGCGGCTCACATAACCTCTACGATGGCGAGCTGCTGGGGAACGAGCTCCAGAATAATAACCAGTCTCTCGATACCTCTTGGTCTCTCTCTCCTCTCTATCCCGGGCAAGCATGCCCTCTAATCTCCTGAAAATACTCACAACCTGCTAATAAGAAATATCCATTTCCAACTCCCTGGCCATACTAATCCGGATATTGGGGTGGAGTCCCTCAATAAACCATCGAACCCTCTCTCGAACTGTGGCAACCAAGGCCGGTGCATGTCGTGCCAAATCACTGAAGTGAACTGCATACTCTGACACAGTCATAACACCCTGGCACAGCTGCTCAAACTCTGCACGCCATGAGTCTCTGAGGCTCTGAGGAACATACTCTCTCAAAAACATGTCAAGAACTGAGTCCATGTAAGTGAAACTGCCTCATCCGGACTACTCAGCTCATAGGCACGCCACCACTGATAGGCTATTCCTCTAAGTTGGAATGTAGTAAAAGAAATCCCGCTCGTCTCCGCTATGCCCATAGTACGGAGAATACGATGATACTCCTCCAGAAAACCCTGAGCGTCATCTGTAGCCAATCCGCTGAATGTAGGTGGGTGGTACTTCTTGTACCTCTCAAGTCTGAGCTGCTCTACCTAAGAAGTTGCTGCCCTAACCTCAGGCTGAGCTGGATCTACCGGCTACATTGGTACAATCTCTAGAACTTGGTCGACCTAAACTCGCTGCTCTAGGGTACCGACGACGGGAGTCTGTACTCCTCCCCCAGCCTAAGATGTGGTAGAAGCAAGTGGAATCAATCCAGCCTGAGCTAAGGTGATGAACATGCTCAAAAACTGGGCTAGAGTCTCCTCGAGGGCTGGTGCAGCAACATGTATTTCATGTGTCTACCCTCCAGTTGGAGCTACTGGGGGCTCATCTGTAGCAGCTCGTGGGGGTGCTTTGGCTGCACCACGTGGTCGTCCTCGGCCTCTACCCCAGCCCCGACCTCTCGTGGCTCTAGCAAGCGGCATGGGTGCCTGGTCACCAGATCTGCTTGTACGTGTCCTCACCATCTGTGAGAGAATAGAATACAAAAGTTTAGAATAATTTTGAAGTCAACAATTTTCTCACAACAAGGAATCAAAGTAGTGGAATTTTTCTAACAGTTCCATGGCCCCCCGAAGATAAGTATAGACGTCTCCGTACCGATCCACGAGACTATAATAAATCGGCTTATGACTCACGATACCTATGAACCTAGAGCTCTGATACCAACTTTTCAGGACCCAATTTTTCCTTCCGTGCGACGTCGTGATGGCACTTAGTCTCTACAACAAGATAAGCCAAACAGTTTTGCTGAATAATAAAATAAAAATAAAAATTTAACCAACTATTCAAAAATACACAACAATCCCAAAACTCGGAACATCGTGAATCACAAACTACAGGAGGAAAAGTCTAGTATCTCTATACATCAGAGTCTATCAAAAGAAAATACAGAAGATAATGGACATGAGGAAGAGTCGAAAGAGGACTCCGAGGTCTGCGGACGTGACAGATATACCTTAAAGTCTCCAAAGCTATCCCGGGCTCACTGATAGTGCGGCTGATAAGGAGCACCTGGATCTGCACACGAAAAATATGTGCAGAAGAGTAGCATGAGTACACCACAATCGGTACCTAGTAAGTGCCAAGCCTAACCTCGGTAGAGTAGTGACGAGGTCAGGTCCGAGCCCTACTGGAATATGATAATAAAGCAAGGCAAGAATGAAATATCGCAGTAAAATAAAGACTGAAAGTTAACAAGAAAGAATTCATAGAAAGTAACAGCTCAATACACAGAAATACAACAGGGGATCTCCCGAGATACCGTCTCGTAGTCCCAAACGTAAATGTACAGGGGGATCTCCCAGAATACCGTTCCGTAGTCCCAAAGTAAATATGCAAGACAGGGGGGATCTCCTGGAATACCGTTCTGTAGTCCCAAAGTAAATATGCAGTACATGGGGATCTCCCGGAATACTGTTCTGTAGTCCCAAAATAAATATGTAGTACAGGGGGATCACCCGAAATACTGTTCCGTAGTCCCAAAGTAAATATGCAATACATGGGGATCTCCCAGAATACCGTTCCGTAGTCCCAAAGTAAATATGCAGCGCAAACAATAGAAATACAACTACATCACGAAATCTTACGATTTAGACTAATTACCAGTCAAGGAAGAAGCAGAAAATTCACTAAGCATGTTGCACAGAGTTCACATAAGCAATTAAGACACGTAGACATATTGTATTAGACAAACATGATAGCTACACAAATTGGAATAACTTAATTAAGAATGAAAATAGATTAATACTCATTAAAATGGTATAACTCAAAATAAAAGGAAAACAAGTTACTGCTCAGTAAGAAAATCAGGTTTTTTTTCAACTAGCCCGTTTACGTACACGGCGCTCACATATCACAATAGTTCCAATTCTTAAGGGGATTTTCCCCGCACAAAGTTAGGCAAGCCACTTACCTCGAACCAATCTCAATCAATAGGTCATAATGCCTTTCCCACGAATATCCGGCTTCGAATAGCCCAAATCTAGCCAAAAGCAATTACATATCATAAATACAACCATAATAGACTCATCTAATTAATGAAATCAATAATTTAACAAAATTCCGATCTAAAAAGTCGACCCGGGCTCACGTCTCGGAATCGGGTAAAAGTCACAAAATCCGAAAGCCCATTCACTCACGAGTCTAACCATTTCAAGTTTACAAAAATCCGACACTAAATGGACCTTCAAATCCACAAATCAAACTTTTCAAATCCCTCACCTCCAACTCCTAATTTTCACCTTAAATACACACTAAATAGGTGAAAAAATAAATGGGGAAGCAAGATTATTGATAAAAATAAGCACAAGGGACTTACCTCAAGAAATCCCTCAAAAATGCTCTCAAGAAATCGCCAAAGCCGAGCTCAAAATGTTGAAAATGAGCAAAAATCGCGAACCTTTGCATTTAAGTGTTCTGTCCAGATATCTCGCACCTGCGAACTCTCTGTCGCATCTGCGGCTATCGCAGGTGAGGAAATGCATTGCACCTACGGCTCCCTTCGCACCTACGCCCAGCTGCACGCATCTGCGACTCCTCCTTCGCGCATGCGATCCCGCACCTGTGGTCTCCCCTCCGTAGGTGCGAAAACACCAGAAACCAGAAAATTTTCAGCAACTAGCCTAACTCCAAATTCAATCCCTTAAGCATCCGCAACACACCCGATGCCCCCGGGAATTCAACCAAACATACGAACAAGTACTAAAACACCATACAAACTTAGTCGAGCCCTCAAACCACATCAAACAACGCAAAAATCACAAATCACCCTCCGATTCAAACTTTATGGACTTGAAACTATAAACTTCTACAATCGATGCCGAAACTTATCAAATCACGTCCGATTGACCTCAAATTTTGCATACAAGTCATAATTAACATTACAGACCTACTCTATTTTTCGGAATCGGAATCCGACCCTGATATCAAAAAGTCCACTACCGGTCAAAATCTTCAAAAATTCGACTTTCGCCATTTCAAGCCTAAATAAGCTACGGACCTCCAAAACACAATCCGGACACGCCTCTAAGTCCAAAATCACCTAACGGAGCTAACGAAACCGACAAAATTTTATTCCGGAGTCGTCTTCATACAGTTCCGACTATAGTCCAAATCCTAAGGCTTAAACCTCCATTTAGGGACTAAGTGTCCCAAAACACTCCCAAAACCAAAATGAAACCTCCCGGCAAGTCACAATAGCAGAAATAGATATGGGAGAAGTAGTAAATAGGGGATCGGGGCTTTTACTCTCAAAACGACCGGCCGAGTCGTTACACTCTTGATGCTTTTCAGCTGCTTCTTCTTTTCTTTTTCTCCTTTCAATTTTCACTTCCTCTTTCATTGCTTATGATATATCATGTAATTTTATTGCACTTTTGGGATTTGATCTCACACGTTATTTCAACAATTCTGCAAGCTATAGCCTTTTCATTTTATCAACTTTAGTTTGTTGATTATTTCTCACATTGATTTTCTGAATTATGCAATTAAGGGTGCAATTAACATTAAGTTTTGATTTTAGGTTAAGATGTGAACTATAGGTTCTAGGCATATCTGTTTTAATGTCCATTTTGTTAGTGATACAAACATCGATTTCTTATATTTTTCACATTCATCTTTTCGTTTTTTGTTTGTCTGTTTTAGTTGATAGCACATGGACTATACATGCCTTTTGCTACTGATTTAAATGAGATTAAGTTGAAGATTATGCAGTTATATCTTTTATTACTTTAATTTCTATTTCATAGCTTAACTAAATATTTTGTGAATTTAAATGCAGTTAAACTGTTACTATTTCTTACTACTTATCGATCTTGTAGTGTTGATATAATTTTCCTTAAAATTTTATTTACTTGTCATGATGATTGGTATTGGTTAGTTAATACAATTAAAGAAGAAGAGAAGATGGCGAAATAATGTTTTTATCCCGTTAAACAAAAGAAAATAAAAACAGTGTATTATGAATTCAGTTTGGTGTAGCTTAAAATTTTGAAAGAATACTTAAAGTAGATACCAAAGGTAGCTCATATATCATGAACCAACAAAAACTGAATCAGTTTGGGCTTTAATATTTCAATATAAAATATTTTTAAAATTATTTTTAGAAGAAAAACTGCTTGGATGAAAAAATAAAAATAATATAGTTTGAAATTGGATTGATTCTTATAGTTCGAGAAAAAATGGCTATGGTAATTCATGTGATTATTGTGGTCCATATTTTTTCTTTTATCTTTTTGTATTACTGAATATGCACAAAATAAATGCCTTTAATTTGTATTATTTCGAGCCAACATGCCCATGGAGAATAATGGCAGGAACGTGATGTACGAAAATTGTATCATTAATTAATTGATGATGATATATCACATGATGGATCAAATTCATTCCTTATGAGGACTTCTATTAAGTTTAATATTCATCATTTTTGTAATTTATACTTTTATCTTTAATTATTATTTTAGAATTCAAATACATTTATTTTTAAAAACTTATACTTGATATGGGGTACACGCGCAACGCGCGTACCCTAAGACTAATATATATATATATATATATATATATATATATATATATATATATATATATATATATATATATATATATATTAAAAACACGAAGGTCCTTAGCGAAATATCGTTCGTCTTTTTTATCCTTTAAGATTAGATTTCACTTTAGACAAAATAGTCATTTAAATTATTTTCTAATATTTAGGATTTGCTTATCAAATATTTTGTTATTTCAACTATATAGAAAATCCTAATATATAGGACTTCAAAATCAATTAAAATTGTACCTTGTCTAAATTCTTTCATTATTGAACAATATAACATAAGGGAAAAAATCAAAACAACAAAGAGCTAGGAAAAGATCGAAATAGTGAGGATTTTAAAATAGTTAAAAAATGTGACTTCGGTTTGTCTGTCGAGTTCCACATTACCACTTCACCTTCTTATTTTGATCTTATTTGAGAATACAAATTTATGTTTATTTCCTTTTTTCACGTTCATGACTATTATACTAAAGTTTTTCCTAAATACGATGTTTCATTATATTACACATTTTACTGAGTTATGAAAATTAAATAACCCTAGGTTTTTCTTGAATTATGTCAATTATATTAAATTGAGATTTTACGTCTTTGAGTTATATAATGTAGATAGTATGATTTTATATTCTGTCATTCACAAAATCATGACAAATTATCCAAACCTTCCCATTTGAATTATGTAAAAATTATAATTTAATACTTAGAACTTTAAAATCAACTAAAATTTTACTTAATAGTTTCTTTTAATTGAACAATATAGCGTAACGACAATTTCTTCCATATTATTTTTAAATTTAATATATGAACTATAAAATATTTTTGTATTACGTTTGAACTTCTTTTGTACTCAAATAGTTCATTGATTATTGTATAATATTTGAAAACTACACTCAACAATTTGTACAAATAACTAAAAAAATTTAAAACTATGAGAGAGAGATGGTTGGAGAAACCTAATAACACTAACAACTCTGCAAACACAAAGATGAGTGAAATAGTGATTGGATTTTTAAGTATTTGAAAATATAATGCTTATTGGATCGATAAAATTATAATTAAAATTAAATATTTTAAATTCAGGATGAGCTAACATAAAAACTTTGAATCAAACAAAAGATAAATTATTTCCTTCAGTATTGAAAATAAATAACTAAGTTTTTATGTAACGACCCGACCATTCGTTTTGAGTATTATAACCACGTTCCCCCATTTACTACTCAATTTATGCTTTACAGTTGTTTTATGACTTACCGAGTTAGTTGGTTCGGGTCCGGAAGGATTTCGGAGTGAAATAAGACACTTAGTCTCTTAATTGAAAACTTAAGTTGGAAAAGTTGACAGAATATTGACTTATGTATAAACGACCTCAAAATTTAATTCTGATGATTCCAATAGCACCGTATGATGATTTTGGACATAGGAGCATGTCCGAAAAATTATTTGGAGGTCCGTAGTGGAATTAGGCTTGAAATGACGAAAGTCAAATTTTTGGAAAGTTTGACCGGGGTGGTTGGCTTTTTGATATCGGGGTCGAAATCGATTCTGAAAATTTTAATAGGTCCATTATATCATTTATGACTTGTGTGCAAAATTTGAGCTCAATCGGACTTGATTTGATAGGTTCCGGCGTCGTTTGTAGAAACTTGAAATTTCAAAGTTCATTAGGCTTGAATTGGGGAGTGATTTGTGATTTTAGCGTTGTTTGAGGTGATTTGATGGTTCGACCAAGTTCATATGATGTTTTAGGACATATTGGTGTATTTGGTTGAGGTCTCGAGGGGCTCGAATGAGTTTCGGATGGTTAACAGGTCAATTTTGGACTTGGTATTCTAGCTGAAGAATGTTGGTTTTCTTTCACTGGTTTCCTTCTACACGATAGCATGAGAATGTCCGCGATCGCGTAGGCTTGTTTGAGGCACTAATGATTTTGTTCTTCGCGATCGCGTGAAGAGGTCCGCGATCGCGTAGCTGTGCGAGTTTGCTATTCTCGAACACGTGAAGAAGGTCGCGTTCGCGTAGAGTAAGTGGACAAGAAGTAGAGGTCACACGTTTTGTGCTTCACGATCGCGTGGAAGAGTCCGTGATCACATAGTCCTGTGAGAGTGAGCTTCACGATCGCGTGAAAAAGTCCGCGATCGCGTAGGGTTAAATATGGGCAGTGGAAATATGTGTTTCGCGATCGCGTGTGGTTGTCCGCGATCGCGTAGAGCAAATGACTGGGCAGAGAGTTTAAGTTCTGAAAATGGGACTTCGTCTCATTTTTTATTTTTACTGATTTGGAGCTCGGAGAGAGAGAGAGTTTTCGGGAGATTTTCAAGAAAAACAACGGGGTAAGAGTTCCTAACTCAATATTGGTTAAATTACCCGAATTCATGGTTGTTTTTGACATTTAATTAGTGAATTAAGTTGGAAGATTTAAAAAATTCTCTTGGTTTAAATTGAAGATTTAAGGGTTGAGTTGAGGTCGGATTTTGGTAAAATTGGTAAGGTTAGACTAGTGGTTGAATGGGCTTTCGGATTTTGTAACTTTTGTAGGGTTCCGAGACATGGGCCACACGAACGATTTTTGAGCTAAATTTCAGATTTTGTTGGAAAATTAGTATTTTTTAATGAAATTAATTCCAATAAATTTTATTGACTAAATCGAATTATTTGTGGTTAGATTCGAGGCGTTTGGAAGCCAATTCACGAGGAAAAGACATTGGAGAATAAAGAATTACACGACTTGAGGTAAGTAACAGTTCTAAATTTGGTCCTGAGGGTGTGAAACCCCGAAATATGTATTAGGTGATTGGTTTTGAGGCGATGCACATGCTAGGTGACCAGTGTGTGGGCGTACACCGTAAAAATTATGACTTGGTCAATTCCATGGAACTGTGTAGTTGAAAAATATGTTGATATTCGTACACTTTCCCCCGTATTAGAGAAATTTCTCTATGAATCATGTTTAAATCATATGTTTACACTGTTGGGACCCACAAAGGTCGTGTACTTGTGAAATTATTTGCTAAATTGCTGTTTTGCACTCAGTCACAGTTCTATTTGCACATTTTTACCTTAGTCTCTCTTATTCATTGTTGATGCATCATATCGTTGTTGTTGGGCTGCTTATCATGATTTCTGAGAGCCCGAGAGACTGGAGAGATTGATGACTGAGTGAGGCTGAGGGCATAATTGTGAGGATATTTAGGGATCGGGCTGCACGCCGCAACATGTTGCATTGATTTATGCCATGATTGGCTTGATATAGCGCTTGAGCTGAAGGAGCCCCTCCGGACTCTGTACACACCCCCAGCGAGTGTATGTACCTACTAAGTGCGAGTGCCGAGTGATGAGTGACTGTGAGGACTGAGCGACTTTGAGGAAAGAGTGACTGTGAGGATTGAGCGACTTTGAGTAAAGAGTGACTGTGAGGAAAGAGTGACTGTGAGGTTGGAGTGAATAGGAGGACTGAGTGACTGTTACTCTGAGAGGATACATTGATTTCATTATTTGCTGTATTTCAGCTGTCATATATCACTATTTTTGAAAATTTCGGAAAAACATTACTTTCTGATTCGGTCAAAATTGATATGAAATTTCAGTGAAATCTTAAATGTTGAATTTGAGAGTATGCCTACTCTTTTATATTGGAAAATACTGTCGTTGGACTTAGCTGAGAAGCTCGTCACTACTTTCAGTTCTTTATTTATTATTGTTACTTACTGAGTTGGTTATACTCATACTAAACCCTGCACTTCGTATGCAGATCCAGGTGATCCCGGATATAGTGGATGTTAAATGTTTCACACATTCAATTTTCCGGAGATTCATAGGTAGCTGCCATGTTTCGCAGACATTGTCTCTCCTTCCCTATCCTTTTCTTTATTGTATTTAGTCTCAGATTATTATAGACCACATTTTCCAAACTTGTAATGTATAGATGCTCATGTACTCAGTGACACCAGATTTTGAAAGTGCGTGTATCGGTATTTGCGAGACTTATGTATTGTGTTTAAATATTATATTTTCAAACTTAAAAGAAATTGTGATTTATTGAGGTTGCCGACTTGCCTAGTATCGAGATAGACGCCATCACGACATGTTAGGATTTTGGGTCGTGACAAGTTGGTATCAGAGCCTAGGTTACATAGGTCTTACGAGTCATGAGCAAATTAGTAGAGTCTTGCGGATCGGTACATAGACGTCTGTACTTATCTTCGAGAGGCTGCAACCCTTAGAAAAATTTCACTTTCTTGTATTCTGTCGTGCGAATTGTTAATTCCGAAAACTAAATTTTTGTTATTCTATTCTCTCAGAAATGGTGCGAACACGTACTACCGAATCAGACGGTCAGTCACCAGCTAGTGCCGCGAGAGGCCAGGGCCGTAGTAGAGGCCGGGGCCGAGGTAGAGGTCTAGGTGTAGCTCGTACATCAGTTGGAGCAGCACCTGTATCACCACCAGTTGCTCCAACTCAGGAGCATATTCCAGATATAGATGAGCCGACAGGACCAGCTCAGTCACCAGCTGTGCCCATTGAGATTCCAGGCCTTCAGGGGACTTTGGCCCAGATATTGACAGTTTGTACTGGCCTTACTCAGGTGGTTTCGGCTCAGGCCGCACCTGCCACTTCTCAGGCCAGGGGAGGTACTCATACCCCTGTTGCCCGTACTCCAGATCAGGTGGTACAGGGACTTCAGATACAGGGGGCACTACCAACCCAGCCGGCTGCAGCTGTTCAGGCCCCGGTAGTCCCCATTATCGCAGATGATGAGCATAAGAGACTTGAAAGATTTGGGAGGCTTCGACCTCCATCATTTAGAGGTGCTGAGTCTGAGGATGCTCAGGGTTTTCTGGATAAGTTCCAGCGGATGCTTCGGACAGCGGGTATTTTGGAGACCAGTGGGGTTTAGTTCACTACTTTTTAATTTTCTGGAGATGCCTTCAGATGGTGTGAGACTTATGAGAGGCGCAGGACGGTCGGTGCTGTACCTCTTACATGGCAGGAATTCTCCGTTCTCTTTTTAGAGAAGTTTGTGCCGCAGTCTCACAGAGAGGAGCCGCGCAGACAATTTGAGCAGTTACGTCAGGATGGTATGTCTATGATTCAGTACGGGATGAGATTTTCTGAGTTGGCTCGTCACGCAGTTTGGTTGGTTCCCACTGATAGGGAGTGGATTATGAGGTTCATTGATGGCCTCACATATTAGCTACGGTTACTTATGACTCGGGAGAGAGTATCTGGTGCTACTTTTGATGAGGTAGTTGATATTGCTCGGCAGATAGAGATGGTCCGTAGCCAAGAGCGTGGAGAGAGGGAGGCTAAGAGGCCTCATGGTCCAGATGATTTTAGTAGTATTCCTTCCATGGGTCAATTTTACCGCGGTAGGGGTCGTTCTTACAGACACGCTCATGCGGGTTGTCCAGTTCACCGCGATGCATCATCTAGCCAGGGTTCATATAGTTCTCATAAGGGTCAGTCATCTCTCAGTGCCCTGCCAGCCCAGAGTTTGTCCCGTGCTCCTTTAGTTCAGGGTTCATTTGCACTGGGTGCTTCTAGCAGTTATTCTAGTTCTCGGGGCGGCCCGATTCAGTCAACCACTACCAGTACCGGAGAGCTGTTGGGAGTGCGGGGAATTTGGGCATATGTGGAGATAATGTTCTCGTCGCTTGGGAGGTCCAGTGCAGCAGAGAAGTCAGACTACGACTTCAACACTAGTTACTTCACAACCCGCCCAACCATCTCGGGGTAGGGGTCAGTCAGCTAGGGGTCTCCCAAGAAGGGGAGGTCGATCAGGTGGCGATCAGGCCCGATTCTATGCTTTTCCCGCCAGGCCAGATGTTGTTGCTTTAGATGTAGTGATCACATGTATTGTTTCAGTGTGCCACATGGAGGCTTCTATATTATTTTACCCTGGTTCCACTTATTCATATGTATCATCGCATTTTGTTCGTGTATCTACGTCGGTGGGCGATATTATTACTGTGGACCATGTGTATCGGTCGTGTGTGGTAACTATTGGGAAACTGGAGACTAGAGTTGATCTTTTATTACTCAGTACAGTTGATTTAGATGTAATTTTGGGTATGGATTGGTTGTCTCAATGTCATGCTATTCTAGACTGTCACGCAAAAGCTGTGACGTTAATGATGCCGAGGTTTCCAAAGGTTGAATGGAGAGGTTCTCTAGATTTTGTTCCTAACAGGATAATTTCTTATTTGAAGGCCCAACGTATGGTTCGGAATGGGTGTTTGTCATATTTGGCCTTTGTGAGATATGTTGATGCAGATACTCTTACTATGGATTCAGTACCGGTCGTGCGAGACTTTTCGGATGTATTTCATGCATACATACCGGGTATGCCACCCGACAGGGATATTGATTTTGGTATTGACTTGGTGCAGGGCACTCATCCCATTTCTATTTCTCCATATTGTATGGCACCAGCTGAGTTAAAAGAATTGAAAGAGCAACTTCAAAAACTTCTTGATAAGGGGTTTATTAGGCCTAGTGTGTCGCCTTGGGGTGCACCGGTTCTGTTTGTGAAAAAGAAAGATGGTATCGATTACAGGCAGTTGAACAAAGTTACAATCAAGAAATAGTATCCTTTGCCGCGTATTGATGATTTATTTGACCAACTTCAGGGAGCGAGGGTATTTTCCAAAATTGATTTGAGATCTAGGAATCCCCAGTTGAAAATTCAGGATTCGGATATTCTAAAGACGACAACATTCATGACTCGTTATGGTCACTATGAATTTCTTGTGATGTCATTTGGGCTAACCAATGCCCCAACAATATTTATGAACTTGATGAATAGCATATTCCAGGCGTATCTTGACTCATTTATCGTGGTATTTATTGATAATATCCTGGTGTACTCACGTAGCCAGGAGGAGCATGCACATCACTTGGGTATTGTATTACAGAGGCTGAGAGAGGAGAAACTATATGCCAAATTCTCTAAGTGTGAGTTCTGGCTTAGTTCAGTGGCATTCTTGGGACACATAGTATCCAGTGAAGGGATTAAGGTGGATCCAAAGAAAATAGAGGCAGTTCAGAGTTGGCACATACCATCTTCAGTTACTGCGATTCGGAGTTTTCTCAGCTTGGCCGGTTATTATCGTCGCTTCATGGAGGGATTCTCGACTATTGCATCGCTTATGACTAAATTAACCCAGAAAGGTGCTCCGTTCAAGTAGTCGTATGAATGTGAAGAGAGCTTTCAGAAGCTCAAGACAACTTTGACTATAGCTCCAGTATTGATGTTACCTACAGGTTCAGGATCTTATACTGTGTATTGTGACGCGTCGTGTATTAGTCTTAGCGCAGTGTTTATGCAAGACGGTAGAGTGATTGCCTTTGCATCCAAACAGTTAAATGTTCATGAGAAGAATTATCCGGTCCATGACCTTAAGTTAGCAGCTATTGTTCATGCCTTGAAAATTTGGCGGCATTACTTGCACGGTGTCCATTGTGAGGTTTATACCGATCACCGGATTCTACAACATCTGTTTAAGCAGAAGGATCTTAATTTGCGACAGCGAAGGTGGTTAGAGTTGCTTAAGGATTATGATATCATCATTCTCTATAATCTCGGAAAGGCCAATGTGGTAGCAGATGCCTTGAGTCGTAAGGCGGAGAGTTTGGGCAGCTTAGCATACTTACCGGTAACAGAGAGGCCTTTAGCCTTGGATGTTCAAGCCTTGGCCAACCAGTTTGTTAGATTGGATGTTTTCGAGCAGAATCGAGTTTTGGCTTGTGTGCTTTCTCTGTCTTCTTTATATTATCGCATCAGAGAGCGCCAGTATGATGATCCACATCTGCTTGTCCTTAAGGACATGGTTCAGCACGGTGATGCCAAGGAGGTCACTATTGGGGATGTCAGTGTATTACTGATGCAGGGCAGGCTATGTGTGCCTAATGTAGATGGTTTGCATGAGTTGATTCTCCAGAAAGCTCACAGTTCGCGATACTCCATTCATCCAGGTGTCGCGAAGATGTATCAGGTTTTAAGGCAGCACTAATGGTGGAGGCGAATGAAGAAAGATATAGTTAGGTTTGTAGCTCAGTATTTAAATTGTCAACAGGTGAAGTACGAACATCAGAGACCGGGCGGATTACTTCAGAGACTTGAAATTCCGGAGTGAAAGTGTGAGCGTATTACCATGGACTTCGTAGTTGG
This sequence comes from Nicotiana tabacum, assembly GCF_000715075.1. Taxonomy (NCBI): domain Eukaryota; kingdom Viridiplantae; phylum Streptophyta; class Magnoliopsida; order Solanales; family Solanaceae; genus Nicotiana; species Nicotiana tabacum. The sequence continues at coordinate 65,939,381 of NC_134083.1, read as the reverse complement.
GCTCCCATGGACTTTGATGAAGTTTGATGTTGTTTGGGTGTTCGTAGATCGGTTGAACAAGTCTGCGCATTTTATTCCAGTTGGCTGAGATTTATATCCGCGAGATTGTTCGCATACATGGTGTGCCAGTGTCCATCATTTTAGATCGGGACACGCAGTTTACATCACAATTTTGGAGAGTAGTGCAGTGAGAATTAGGCACACAGGTTCAGTTGAGTATAACATTTTACCCTCAGACGGACGGACAGTCCGAGCGCACTAGTCATATATTGGAGGATATGCTACGCACTTGTGTCGTTGATTTTGGGGGTTCTTGGGATCAATTTCTACCATTGGCAGAGTTTGCTTACAATAACAGCTACCAATCGAGCATTCAGATGGCTCCGTATGAGGCTTTATATAGGAGACGGTGTCGGTCTTCGGTGGGTTGGTTTGAGCCGGGTGAGGCTAGGCTATTGGCTTTATATAGAATGCATGGAGAAGGTTTAATTAATTCAGGAGCGGCTTCGCATGACGCAGTCTAGACAGAAGAGTTATGCCGACCGGAAGGTCCGTGATGCTGCTTACATGGTTGGGGAGAAGGTTCTGCTCAAGATTTCGCCCATGAAGGGTGTGTTGAGGTTCGGGAAGAAGGGTAAGTTGAGCCCTCGACATATTGGGCCTTTTGAGATACTTAAGAAAATTAGAGAGATGGCTTATGAACTTGCCTTGCCACCTAATCTATCAGGTGTTCATCCAGTATTCCATATATCCATGCTCCAAAAATATGTCGGGGATTCGTCTCATATTCTGGATTTCAGTACAGTGTAGCTAGACGGTAATTTGACTTATGATGTGGAGCCGATGGCTATTTTAGACCGGCAGGTTCGAAAGCTGAGGTCAAAGAACATAACATCAGTGAAGGTACAGTGGAGAGGCCAGCCAGTTAGAGAAGCTACTTGGGAGATTGAGAAGGATCTGCGGAGCAAATATCCACACCTATTTGAGATTCCAGTTATGATTCTAAACCCGTTCGAGGATAAATATTTATTTAAGAGGGGGAGAATGTAACCATTCGGCTGGTCGTTTTGAGTATTATAATCCCGTTCCCCCATTTACTGCTCAATTTATGCTTTACAGTTATTTTATGACTTACCTAGTTAGTTGGTTCGGGTCGAAAAAATTTCAGAGTGAAATGAGACACTTAGTCTCTTAATTGAAAACTTAAGTTGAAAAAGTTGACCGGATATTGACTTATATATAAACGACCTCGGAATTTAATTCTGATGATTCCAATAGCTCCGTATGGTGAATTTGAACTTAGGAGCGTGTCCGAAAAATTATTTGGAGGTCCGTAGTGGAATTAGGCTTGAAATGGCGAAAGTCAAATTTTTGGAAAGTTTGACCGGGGGATTGACTTTTTGATATCGGGGTCGAAATCTGACTCTGAAAATTTTAATATGTCCGTTATATCATTTATGACTTGTGTGCAAAATTTGAGGTTAATCGAACTTGATTTGGTAGGTTCCGACGTCATTTGTGGAAACTTGAAATTTCAAAGTTTATTAGGCTTGGATTGGGGTATGATTCTTGGTTTTAGCATTGTATGAGGTGATTTGATGGTTTGACTACGTTTGTATGATGTTTTAGGACATGTTGGTGTATTTGGTTGAGGTCCCGAGGGCCTCGGGTGAGTTTCGGATGTTTAACGGGTCAATTTTGGACTTGGCATTCCAACTGAAGAATGCTAGTGTTCTGTCACTGGTTTCCTTCTACGCGATCGCAAGAGAATATTCGCGATCGCGTAGGCTTGTTTGAGGCAGTGACGATTTTATTCTTCGCGATCACGTGGACGAGTCCGCGATCCCGTAGGCCTGTGAGAGTGAGCTTCGCGATAGCGTGGGAAAGTCCGCGATTGCGTAGGGTTAAATCTGGGCAGTGGAAATATGTGCTTCGCGATCGCATGTGGTTGTCCGCGATCGCGTAGAGCAAATGACTGGGCAGGGAGTTTAAGTTTTGAAAATGGGACGAATTCCATTTTTACTGATTTGGAGCTCGGACAGAGAGAGTTTTCGGGAGATTTTCAAGGAAAACAACGGGGTAAGTGTTCCTAACTCAATATTGGTTAAATTACCCAAATTCATGATTATTTTTGCCATTTAATTAGTGAATTAAGTTGGAAGATTTAGAAAACCCTCATGGTTTAAATTGAAGATTTGAGGGTAGAGTTGAGGTCGAATTTTGGTAAAATTGGTATGGTTAGACTCGTGGTTGAATGGGCTTTCGGATTTTGTAACTTTTGTAGGGTTCCAAGACATGGGCCCCATGGACGATTTTTGAGCTAAATTTCAGATTTTGTTGGAAAATTAGTATTTTCTTATGGAATTAATTCTAATAAATTTTATTGACTGAATCAAATTATTTGTGGCTAGATTCGAAGCGTTTGGAGGCCAATTCACGAGAAAAAGACATTGCAGAATAAAGAATTACACGGCTTGAGGTAAGTAACAGTTCTAAATTTAGTCCTGAGGGTATGAACCCCCGGAGTATGTATTATGTGATTGGTTTTGAGGTGACGCACATGCTAGCTGACGGGCGTATGGCGTGCACCATAGGAATTATGACTTGGTCAATTCCATGAAACTGTGTAGTTGAAAAATCTGTTGATATCCGTATATTTTTCCCGTATTAGAGAAATTGATCTATGAATCATGTTTAAATCATATGTTTTCGTTGTTGGACGCGCCCCGTGGTGTCCTGGCCAGCCTCCCAACGCCCGTCGCCACGGTCGGCCCCGTGGTCTTGGCAGCTCCAAGTGACAGGCGCGCATGTGCCTCTGTCGCCCCACCAATAGCCATTGCCAGTGCCCAGCCACAGGCAGATGCCAACAGCGCCGCGCGCGTAGACAATGCCGCGCACGCAGACCCTGATGCTTAAGACAAAGTTGCTGCCAATGGACTTGTTGCTGCTTTGTAGAAGACTAAGTCCTTTTCATTGTAAATATAGAGTAGTTTTGCTGTATTTTCTTTAAGTGTGATTTCTCAGCTTTCATAGATCTAGTTATGTAACTTTGGTTTATTTTTTTTAAGCATTATTAAGGGGGACCAAGCAAGCAAACAATTCTCTGTACTGGTGTCTCTCCCCCCCGACACCGTCTTGTTTTCTGTAATAGCTTTCATTCAATGCAATCAAGCTTTCTTTCATTCTTAATTCTCTTTTCTGCTCTCTTTCAATTGCTCATGACATTAGTTTTCCCGTACGGCACTAACAATCTAGTCTAGCGTACGGAGGGGACCTCAGTTGGCGGACATCAACCGTACTGACATCGGTTGCTTAGCCTTACGTCGCCCTTCCAAGGAACTTCAGGAAGGCGCCGCGTAACAGTTGGTATCATAGCCTAGGCTCGACATCGGACGAGGGATTACATTGCAATTACCACCATTTCTGACCATGGTGAATTATGGGGATCGCATCGCGACCCTTGAGGGAATGGTTGACTCATTACGGACCATCGTGGAAATGGTGCCCGATCTAAAGACCAGCCTAGTGCAAAGGTTGGACGACCTGGATCGCAGACTTATCCAGGCCGAAGTTGACATAGAAAATATCAGTCGCGACTCTGAAGGAGACCGACAAACAGCAGCCACAGAGGCAGCTGAAATATTTGGTAAATTTGAGGTCCTCCAGCAGGAGCGTGCCGAGGATTTATCCAACAGGGAACAAGAGGCAGACAGGGTGACTGCCATGCAACAAACTATAGACAACTTGACAGGCCAGCTCAATGTTGTCAATGCTGCTTTACAAGGCCTACTTCGAGGAGGCGGAAACTAATTTGGGGGTGGTGTGAACCTCGCCCCTATGGCACAAAAGCTGAAAATTCCTGAGCCAAAGCCATACAGTGGAGCTCGGAATGCCAAAGAAGTGGAAAATTTCATTTTCGACATCGAGCATTACTTCGATGCCGTGGGAGGCCTAGAAGAAGCTAAGAAGGTAGCAACTGCTGCCATGTATCTTCAGGGTGATGCCAAACTCTGGTGGCGGGTGAAGTATGAAGCCATTAAGGCTGGTGAAGATGCCCTCGAGACATGGGCGGAACTGAAGGCAGCCATACGCCTACAGTTCTTCCCCGAAAATATTGAGTACAATGCCAGGAGAAAGTTGCGGGAGCTCCGCCAGACCAAATCAGTGCGAGATAACGTGCGGGAATTCTCCGCGCTCATGCTGAACATCCGTGACATGGGGGACAAAGACAAACTCTTCACCTTCCTGGAAGGGTTGAAACCTTATGCCCGGATAGAGTTGCAGAGACAAAGGATAGACACGTTGCCTAAGGCAATCCAAGCAGCAGAGTGCCTTGGGGATTACCAAGTCGAAGCCCAGAAGGATTGGCCTCAACAGCCTGTCCGAGGAGGATACAAAGGGGGCCAACCAAACACTGGTAGCCCTAGCAAAAGTGGAGGAGACCGGAGTGCACCCAAATCTAAGGCTTCCTCTTCCGGCAGTACTAGTGCTACATTTAACAACAATGATCGGGGGAGGAAGCCCCCCTCAGGATGTCGTCATTGCGGCGGACCACATTGGAATAATGAATGCCCACATGCACAAATGAACGCCCATCAAGCTTTTGAGGATGGGACGGATGACGACGCCGATGATGCGGACCAGACCGAGCCAGTAGGTGCATTCAATGCAATTGTTGGCTCCATCTCTGAGCCCTTAGCGGGAACCAGTGCCGGTATCCGCAAGAAGAAGGACCCCTGTCCAATTGCCAGGAAAGGAAATAAGAAGGCGAATTTGAGGACTCCTCCTCATCAAGAGAGGACCTTAATGTTAGTTGACATGAAGGTAAATGGCAAGCCCATTCGGGTAATGATAGACACGGGTGCCACCCACAACTACTTAGCCTCGACTCAAGTAGAGCGTCTTGGACTAGTTGTAGGAAAGGGCAAAGGTCGTGTGAAGGCTATCAACTCACCACCTCAACTAGTGGGTGGAATAGCCAAAGAAGTACCAGTGAAGCTTGGCCCTTTTGAAGGAAAGTTCAACCTGCGCGTAGTGATCATAGATGACTTTGAGTTAATAGTGGGGTTGGAATTCCTGAGACAGACCAATACCATGCCCGCACCGTATGCAGACATGCTACTGGTGATGGGAGCAAATGGGGCCAAGCCCTGCATTATTCCGTGCATTCCCATGAAGATGGCAGCCGAGAACATCTCGGCCTTGCAGTTGAAGAAGGGGTAAAAAGACATGAACCCACGTTCCTGGCTACCCTCAGCATGGAAGATATAGAACGCTCCTCGGGTCCTATTCCTGCACCCGTGAAGGAGTTGCTTTTGGAATTTGAAGGCATCATGCCACAAGACATGCCAAAGCGCCTTCCGCCTAGGCGAACTGTGGACCATGAGATTGAGTTGGTGCCGGGTGCGAAGCCACCTGCCAGGGCGCCGTACAGAATGTCACAACCCGAACTCTCCGAGCTTCGGAGACAATTGACGGAAATGCTAGACACAGGGATCATCGTGTCCTCCAAGTCCCCATACGGGTCCCCTGTGCTATTCCAAAAGAAACATGATGGTAGTTTACGACTCTGTGTGGATTACCGGGCTCTAAACAAAATCACCGTGAAAAACAAGTATCCTATTCCGCTAATGGCAGACTTGTTTGATGACTGAGTGGTGCGACAGTATTCACCAAAATAGACCTGAGGACAGGTTATTGGCAAGTTCGGATTGTAGATGATGATGAGCACAAGACGACCTGTGTGACAAGATATGGGTCGTACGACTTCCTGATTATGCCCTTTGGCTTGACTAACGCGCCAGCCACATTTTGCACCTTGATGAACCAAGTCTTCCGAGAATACATTGATGAATTCGTCGTGGTTTATTTGGATGACATTGTGGTATATAGCCAGACACTGGAAGAACACCTGGAGCATTTGCGGAAGGTCCTAGCCCGATTGCGGGAGCACGAATTATATGAAAAGCTATCCAAGTGCTCCATTGTTCAGAAACAAATTGACTTCCTCGGACATGTCATCGAGGAAGGGAGGATCAAGATGGACCAGCAGAAGATTCAGGCCATTACAGAATGGCCGCCTCCTAAGGATATACATGCCTTGAGGTCGTTCCTTGGTCTATGCAACTTCTATCGGCATTTTGTGAAAAGTTACTCCCTCATTGCAGTGCCGCTGACAGAACTTCTCAAGAAGGCCACCCCGTGGGATTGGGGCCCCAAGCGGGCAGAGGCCTTCGACGCATTGAAGATGGCTATGTCTAGTAGCCCAGTCTTGGCCCTCCCTGACTTGGCCAAGCCATTCGAAGTGCAAACGGATGCCTCCGACTATGCACTTGGTGGAGTATTGCTACAAGAAGGGCATCCCGTAGCGTACGAGAGCCGGAAACTGAAGGATGCAGAGCGGCGCTATGCCGCCCATGAGAAAGAATTATTGGCTGTCGTTCATTGCTTACGCCTTTGGAGGCATTATCTACTGGGAGCCCCATTCGTGGTCAAGACAGACAACACAGCCGTTAGCCATTTCATGACCCAGCCAAAGCTGAACGGTCGACAGGCTAGGTGGCAGGAACTCCTAGCGGAATTTCACTTCAACCTGGAGTACCGAAGTGGAAAGACCAATCATGTTGCTGATGCACTCAGTCGGAGAGCTGATCTAGCATCGATGTGTGTACTCGCCGCCCTAAAGGGAAGCGAAGTAACCACCACCATAAAAGACCAGATACAGGATCTACTCATCAAGGATCCTGCTGCACAGTATTTGGTTGATTTGGTAGGACAGGGCAAGACTCGCCAGTTCTACACCGAAGATGGTTTCCTGAAGGTGAAAGGGAACCGACTTTATGTTCCTAAAGGAGGAGATCTGCGACGGGCTCTTCTTGCAGAATGCCACGATACTTTGTGAGTCGGTCATCCCGGCGAGGAACGCACCATGGCATTACTTCGCCGTGCATATTATTGGCCTCTAATGGTCGATGATGTCGCTCAGTATGTGAAGACTTGTCTAGTATGCTAGAAAGATAAGTCAGACCGCTTGACGCAGGCAGGGCTCTTGGAACCACTAGCTGTCCCAAAAAGACCTTGGGAAAGCGTTTCCCTGGACTTCATCACCGGATTGCCCAAGGTCGGAGATCTCACAACTATCTTGGTTGTGGTGGATCGGTTTTCCAAGTATGCTACCTTTATAGCAGCCCCACAATATATATCAGCAGAAGATACAGCTTGACTATTCTTCTCTCATGTCGTCAAATATTGGGGCTTACCTAAAGACATTGTTAGTGATCGCGACTCACGCTTCACTAGCAATTTTTGGACCCAACTCTTTAAGTGCCTCGGGTCAAAATTGAGTCATAGCTCAAGTTTTCATCCGCAATCTGATGGCCAGACGGAGCGATTCAATGGCATGCTAGAGGAATATCTCCGGTATTTTGTGACCGCATCGCAGAAGAATTGGGTGAAGCTTCTGGATGCTGCTCAACTGTGTTTGAATTCACAAAAGAGCTCACGTACCAACAAAAGTGCTTTTGAAATTGTTACCGGACAGCAACCGCTACTCCCACACACAATGAACGCACCAAATATGTCAAAATCTCCTCGGGCCGCTAGCTTCTCAAAAGAATGGAAGCAAAATTTAGAGTTAGTGCAGAGCTATCTTGTCAAAGCCCAAAAGCGGATGAAGAGGCATGCTGATCAGAAAGTGCGGAGCTATCTTGTCAAAGCCCAAAAGCGGATGAAGAGGCATGCTGATTAGAATCGCCGCTTTGTTGAATACCAGGTGGGAGACAAAATGATGGTCAAAATTCCAAAGCGGTACTTGTTTGCAGGGGTCCATGACCCTCGCCTATTGCAAAAATATATTGGACCCTTGTCCATTAAAAGGCGCATTGGGAAAGTTGCATACCGGGTGGATACCCCAGCTTGGTGGAAAATCCATCCTATTTTCCATGTCAGTCTCCTGAAACCTTTTCGGGAAGATATGGAGGATCTTTCACGAAGCCAACTCACAATACCAAGTATTCGAGGCCCTAATTCAACTGGGAAAAGGCGTGCTGAAGCTATTCTTGATGATCGAGTGATTCACGCCTCAAGAAAAGATCACTAGGAGTTCTTGGTGAAATGGTAGGGATGTGATGCAGAGGAGAATACTTGGGAGAGGGGAACAAACCTCAAAGCCTACAAGAGCCTGATTGATGATTACCTTGCAAGGAAGGCGCCGAGGACGTCGCCAACTCAGGTGGGGGAGAATGTCATGGGTGGCTTTCCAACCATGCCCCATGACCCCTTGGACGCGCCCCGTGGCGTCCTGGCCAACCTCCCAACGCCCGTCGCCACGGTCGGCCCCGTGGTCTCGGCAGCTCCAAGTGACAAGCACGCATGTGCCTCTGTCACCCCACCGATAGCCATTGCCAGTGCCCAGTCACAGGCAGATGCCAACAGCGCCGCGCGCGTAGACAATGCCGCGTGCGCAGACCCTGATGCTAAAGACAAAGTTGCTGCCAATGGACTTGTTGCTGCTTTATAGAAGACTAAGTCCTTTTCATTGTAAATATAGAGTAGTTTTGCTGTATTTTCTTTAAGTGTGATTTTCCAGCTTTCATAGATCTAGTCATGTAACTTTGGTTTATTTTTTTTTAAGTATTATTAAGGGGGACCAAGCAAGCAAACAATTCTCTGTACTGGTGTCTCTCCCCCCCGACACCATCTTGTTTTCTGTAATAGCTTTCATTCAATGCAATCAAGCTTTCTTTCATTCTCAATTCTCTTTTCTGCTCTCTTTCAATTGCTCATGACATTGGTTTTCCCGTACGGCACTGACAATCTAGTCTAGCGTACGGAAGGGACCTCAGTTGGCTGACAGCAACCGTACTGACATCGGTTGCTTAGCCTTACGTCGCCCTTCCAAGGAACTTCAGGAAAGCGCCGCGTAACAGGTTGTCCGCGATCGCGTAGAGCAAATGACTGGGCAGGGAGTTTAAGTTCTGAAAATGGGACGAATTCCATTTTTACTGATTTGGAGCTCGGACAGAGAGAGTTTTCGGGAGATTTTCAAGAAAAACAACGGGGTAAGTGTTCCTAACTCAATATTGGTTAAATTGCCCAAATTCATGATTTTTTTTGACATTTAATTAGTGAATTAAGTTGGAAGATTTAAAAAACTCTCATGGTTTAAATTGAAGATTTGAGGGTCGAGTTGAGGTCGAATTTTGGTAAAATTGGTATAGTTAGACTCGTGGTTGAATGGGCTTTCGGATTTTATAACTTTTGTAGGGTTCCAAGACATGGGCCCCATGGACGATTTTTGAGCTAAATTTCAGATTTTATTGGAAAATTAGTATTTTCTTATGGAATTAATTCTAATAAATTTTATTGACTGAATCAAATTATTTGTGGCTAGATTCGAAGCGTTTGGAGGCCAATTCACGAGAAAAAGACATTGCAGAATAAAGAATTATACGGCTTGAGGTAAGTAACAGTTCTAAATTTAGTCCTGAGGGTATGAACCCCCGGAGTATGTATTATGTGATTGGTTTTGAGGTGACGCACATGCTAGCTGACGGGCGTATGGGCGTGCACCATAGGAATTATGACTTGGTCAATTCCATGAAACTGTGTAGTTGAAAAATCTGTTGATATCCGTACATTTTTCCCGTATAGAGAAATTGATCTATGAATCATGTTTAAATCATATGTTTTCGTTGTTGAGACCCACATAGGTCATGTACTTGTGAAATTATTTGCTAAATTGCTGTTTTGCACTCAGTCACAGTTCTATTTGCATATTTTTACGTCAGTCTCTCTTATTCATTATTGATGCATCATATCATTGTTGTTGGGCTGCTTATCATGATTTCTGAGAGCCCGAGAGATTGGAGAGGTTGATGACTGAGTGAGGCCGAGGGCCTAATTGTGAGGATATTTATGGATCGGGCTGCACATCGCGGCGTGTTTCATTGATTTATGTCATGATTGGCTTGGGCTGAAGGAGCCCCTCCGGAGTCTGTACACACTACCAGTAAGCGCAGGTAATTACTGAGTGCGAGTGCCGAGGGATGAGTGACTGTGAGGATCGAGCGACTGTGAGGATAGAGTGACTGTGAGGTTGGAGTGAATGGGAGGATTGGGTGACTGTTACTCTGAGATGATGCATTGATTTCATTATTTGCTGCATTTCAGCTGTCATATATCACTATTTTTAGAAATTTCGGAAAAACATTATTTTCTATTTCGGTCAAACTTGATATGAAATTTCAGTGAAATCTTAAAAGTTGAACTTGAGAATATGCCTGCTCTTTATATTGGAAAATACTGTATTTGGAGTTAGCTGAGAAGCTTGTCACTACTTTCACTTCTTTATTTATTATTGTTACTTACTGAGTTGGTTGTACTCATACTACACCATGTATTTCGTGTGCAGATCCAGGTGATCCCGGATACAATGGGTGTTGATTCTTTCACACAATCGATTTTTCGGAGATTTAGAAGTAACTGCCATGTTTTTTCATATAATTAAAGTTATTTTTCAAGTTGACATAACTTTTTGAGTATATGAATTTATTTCTATAAGAAGAAGGTAAAAGGAATCAGAAAATAAACTCAATTAAAATGTAATATTAAGAATCAGATTGGTTAAGTGCAAACTTGAAGAAATGAGATTGAGACCATGAAGACAAACTATATTCTAATGAGTTGACGTTTATTATTTTTATTTTATTTTCCATTCATTCAAGCAATTGATTCTCTGTGGTTTTTGTTGCAAAAAAAAAAAAGAGACTCTTTGTAGTTTTTAATATTAAGTCATTTATTGCAAAATATTAACTCCATATAAGTATTTTTATTATTTTACATTTATACTTATCCAATTTATCCCTTCATTCCCGAATCTATAAAAAACTAGACGTTCATTTTTAAATATGTGTTGTTTGACAAATATTTGAAAATCGTGATAAAAGCATAATAAATATTCGGTCATTTTTGCCAAATGAAAATTTTGGTAAATTAGCAACAAACAATATATATTGGTAATTTGGTATTCAAATTGATTATAGCATTCTTGTGAGATGCGAAGGAAGACGTAATGGGTTTATCAAAATCGGGGTTAAGTGTATGTGTTGTTTAATTATGTTTTTCATAAATATTTTATTTTAGAGTTTTATTTTATAAATTAGCATACTGTTAATAATATTTATATAATTTTTTAAAATAGCGTATTCAATGATTTGGATACACGCGCAAAACACGTGCAAAGCGCGTATCCTAAGACCAGTAACATATAAATATGACATGATAGTGTAAAAACTCCATACATTGAAGATGTACTAACTTAAACTTGTCTGTTAAAGTATGACTCTAGTCTGTATGTTACTTATTTCCCGTTAAAATTGATCTATGCGGATCACATAGAATATCTCTGACTTTTCCTGTGCAATAAGTTTTAAGAAGCTCTAATGTGATGCTCTTGTATTAGAGAAGAAAATTTGTGTAATTGTTATTTCTTCCCTCTCAATTTATATATGATACTTTTCACTTTTAAAAGTTAAATTATATAAAATTTGATCAATATTTTAAAATATATTATTTTCAATCATATTAACATAAGAAGAATTATAACTTATATCAGAGCGGATGGAGTATTACTTTGAGTGCATTTTTGTGCGAGACATGCTTCATCAAAACTGGTGTCTTTTAACTTGACCTTTTCTGTCATTTTCCATTACTTTGTATCATTTTCCATGACTTTTCAATTATTTACTCGTTATTCAGCAACTCATACCTTATTATATTACTATAATTTTGCCGTTTCAGTTATATTTTATTTTATTTTCTTAGAAGTTTTTGCTTCGTTTAAGCTTCATGATTAAGTATATACTAGGTAAGCAAACCTAGAATACAATTCTACTTTGTTGGAAAAAATTGTGGCAGATCAATGCTGTCTATTTAATTAAATGAAACTTAATTATTAGTAAATTTGTTACGTTTGGTTAAACAATCCATCGAAAAATGATAAATGTATACCTTCTTCGGCAACTGGATGATCCAATCGTACTACACACGTACGGGGAGCAAAATCGGGTGGCTGATATACTTGCAAATTTTGGTTGCACTTTGGACAACTCTGCGGACTTCACTACTTTCATACACCCGCCAACTTCTGTACAAACGGCTGTCACGATCCAAAATTCTCATTCGCCGTGATGGCGCCTATCTCAATACTAGGCAAGCCGACAATCTCAATAAAACTCCCATGTCTTTTAAGTTTTAAAACATAATGATTAAATTCAGAGGAAGAAAATTCACAAATACATATATAAACACTCCCAAAACCCGGTGTCAATAAGTACATGAGCATCTAATATGAATACAAATCTGAAAAATACGGTCCATAATAGTCTGAGACCAAATGCAGTAAATAAGAAGATATGGAAGGAGAGGCAAGGTCTGCGAAATACGGCAGCTACCTCAGAATTTTCGAAAAATCAACTGCGCGAAAGAATCAACACCCGCTATGTCCGGGAACACCTGGATCTGCACACGAAGTGTAGGGTATAGTATGAGTACAACCAACTCAATAAGTAACAATAATAAATAAGGAACTAAAGATAGTGACGAGCTACACAGTTATAGTTCACTTTCAGTAATTCCAGCAGAGAGTAGACATGCTTTCAAATCCAACAGTTTAAGTCAAATCAGTTCTATACAGTTCAAGTTCATGTAATCCGGATATAAAAATTTTCAGAGAATTTCACAACAATGACAGATAGCAACTAAGTGAAACAACAAATGAAAAACAAATACAGCCTCTTAGGAAAACAATCACTCACTGGGCTCCCAGCCCTCAGCACTCACACTCAATGGGTACCCGCGCTCATTGAGGGTGTACAAACTCCAGAGGGGCTCCTACAGCCCAAGCGCTATAATTCGCACGGACAACTCACGTGTTGCACGGATAACTCACGTGCTATAATATCCTGCACGGAGAACTCACATGCTGCATGGACAACTCACGTGGGCCTCACTCAGTCATCAACCTCTCTAGTCTCTCGGGCTCTCGAAAATCACAAAGATAACATAGTGTATCAACAAAAATCGAGGAAGACTGAGGTATGATATGCAGGTAAAATCATGACTGAGTACAAGACAATAATTAGCAAATAATTCAACAAGTACGCGACCTCTACGGGTCCCAACAACACTATCACATAGCCTAAGCATGATTTACAGTCAAATTTCTTTAACACATAAAGAGCATATAGCTAACAACAAGTTATTCAACTTTATAGTTTTACGGGACAGACCAAGTCACAATCCCCTCGGTGCACGCCCACACGCCCGTCACCTAGCAGGTGCGTCAACTCCAAAATAATCACATGACACAAAAATCTGGGGTTTCGTACCCTCAGCACTAGATTTAAAACTGTTACTTACCTCAAACCCTGAAATTCTTATTCCGCTAAGCCTTTGCCTCATGAATTGGCCTCCAAACGCCTCGAATCTAGCCACAAATAATTCGATTTAGTCAATAAAATTTATTAGAATTAACTCCATAAGAAAATGCTATTTTTTCATAAAAATCCAAAATTTAGCTCAAATATCGCTCGTGGGGCCCATGTTTCGGAACCCGACAAAAGTTAGAAAATCCGGAAGCCCATTCAACCACGAGTCTAACCATACCAATTTTGCCAAAATCCGACCTCAACTCGACCTCCAAATTTTCAAATCTTATTTTCAAATCCCTAAGTTCAAATCCCCGATTTACACCTCAAAAACATGTAATCTAGTCGGATTATTCGATGATAATTCAATATTATGAAGGAGAAATGATCACAAGTGACTTACCTCAAGATTTTCCGTGAAAACTTCACTCAAAATCGCCCACCCCGAGCTTGAAATGCCCAAAAATAGAAAAAGCTCGGAACCCTTCTATTTTTGTACTGCCAAAGGGTTTTCGCTTCTGCGGGATTTTGTGCGCATCTGCGGACACGCTTCTGCGAGGAGCTATCCGCTTCGGCGAAGTTGCCTCACCAAGCGCCCTTGCGCTTCTGCGATCAAACACCCGCAGGTGCGGGAACGCTTCTGCGGCTACCTGCCGCTTCTGTGATCGAAGCCCCAGCCATGCCTGGACGCATCTGTGATGGAAGGCTCACTTCTGCGAGCTCGCACCTGCGATGGAAGTTCTGCAGGTGTGATTACATCATATGACAGAAACCTTCAGATTTTCTTCCAAGTCCAACTTCGATCTGTTAACCCTCCGAAACTCACCCGAGGCCCTCGGGACCTCAACCAAATATACCATCAAGTCCTAAAACACCTTACGAACTTAGTCGAACCCTCAAATTACCTCAAACAACGCTAAAACCACGAATCATACTCCAATTCAAGCCTAATGAACTTTGAAATTTCAAGTTTCCACAATCGACGCCGGAACCTATCAAATCAAGTCCGATTGACCTCAGATTTTTCACACAAGTCATAAATGACATAACAGACCTATTATAATTTTTAAAATCGGATTACGACCCCGATATCAAAAAGTCAACCCCCGGTCAAACTTTCCAAAAATTTGACTTTTGCCATTTCAAGCCTAATTCCACTACGGACACGCTCCTAAGTCCAAAATTACTATACAGAGCTATTAGAACCATCAGAATTAAATTCCGAGGTCGTTTACACATAAGTCAATAGCTGGTTAACTTTTACAACTTAAGTTTTCAATTATGAGACTAAGTGTCTCCTTTTACTCCGAAATTCTTCTGGACCCGAATCAACTAACACGGTAAGTCATAAAATAACTACAAAGCATAACTTGAGCAGTAAATAGGGAAACTGTAATAATACTCAAAACGACCGGCCGAGTTGTTATTTGGAAGAAGACAAGCTAGGAATGTTTTTTGTTAGACACATTGTACCTGCTACTGTATGTAACACGAGTCGCTCAGACGCCTCTTTTTGTAACCCCATCTCGGGGATTTAGCTAGTTCTAGATCAAACCCCCTCCCCTCCTTTTGTCACGACCCACAACGAGGTCATCCCTGTAGTTCTGTTACTTATGCAGGTCCGACGTATCTTGTGCCTATGTTAACATTAGCTCCTTGTACTACGCACTTTTTATCTTAATATAACTAGTTTCTTTTGGACCAAAAAAAAAGAAGGCAATTCAAATAGTCACAACTCACAATACATAATACAAACGTTTCTCCATCAATATCTTGGAACGAAAACGAAGAACGCTTCGACAGTATTGGGGTCGTTTGGTTGCCGGTTAGAGTTATGCAAGTATTAGTTATACATGTATTAGTTATGCAAGTATTAGTTATGTATGTATTAGTTAGGCAGGAATAAGTAATGCATGGATTAGTTATGCATGTATTAGTTATGCAGGGATAAGTTGTGCAAGGTTGAGTTATGTTGGGATTAGTTATGCGAGGATTAGTTATGCGGTAGTTATATAAGGATTAGTAATATAAATGTAATGTGAGTGTTATTTATTATTAGCTTACTTTATTTTATTAAAATTGTTAGTATAGTTTAAATATAGGGAAAATGGTCAAATATGACCCTAAACTATTGAAAATAGAGTAATTATGCCCTCTGTTTGTATTTGGGTACAAAATTGCCCTTGCCATTAATAAAGTGGTTCACTTTTGCCCCTCCTCACTAACAGACTCTACATCAAGGACAATTTTGTACCCAAATACAAATGAAGGGCATAATTGCTCTATTTTCAATAGTTCAGGGGCATATTTGACCATTTTTCTTTTAAAATAATACCTTTTTGCTAAGTTGAAAAGGTCCAAATATGCCCCTAAACTATTAAAAATAGAGCAATTATGCCTTCCGTTTATATTTGGGTACAAAAGGAGGGTACAATTTTGTACCCAAATACCCACATAAGAGAAATATAAAAGTGAAATTTGTGATAGTAACTTATGGATGTATCGATATGCAGTTGCAAATTAAAATAAGAAGACGAAAGGAAAAAAATTTCACCATTAATTACTTGGTACTCTAATAATAAGATTTTGTATCAAGAATTGATATAAAGATCATTTTATTACGGATACATCAATAATGAACAATGGCATTGTATCCTTTGAGCAGATCCGGATTCGAGTCCCTCTAATGTGGTATTGTTTGGTTATCTTACATGCTAGGACTTAGGAGTTCATAGAATATAAAAATCAAATCACACGAATTTGATCCAGTAAGAAAATAATAAGTAAAAAAAGTGAAGCAGGATGTTGTGATCAGCTGGCCGGAAGGATTTTCCGGTGAGATTTCTCGTCATTGTAGTAATTAGTACATAAAAGATATGGCAAGACATTCCTTCCCCCCCCCCCTCCCCCTCTTTTTTTTTTCAGAGTAGATTTTTTCTCCAATTTTGACCTTTTCAACTTAGCAAAAAAGTATTATTTTATACGAAAAAGGGTTAAATATGCCCCTGAACTATTGAAAATAGAGCAATTATGCCCTCCATTTGTATTTGGGTGCAAAATTGTCCTTGATGTGGAGTTTGTTAGTGGGGAGGGGCAAAAGTGAACCACTTTATTAACGACAAGGGCAATTTTATACCCAAATGCAAACGGATGGCATAATTGCTCTATTTTCAATAGTCCATGGGCATATTTGACCCTTTTCCCTTAAATATATATTTTTAAAACAAAACAATACAAGTTTGGATAAAGGGTATTCTTATCATTTTGTGTTTTAATATAAATATTACTAATACATGTATAAGTTATTCCACCTTCTACCCTGCATAAATAATACATAGACTCCCTCATAACTTATATACATGTATTAGTTATGTGGAAAAGAAAAACATGAACCAAACATTATATTAGCAATGCTACATTTTATATGGAAAAGAGGAAAAAACCAACCAAACATTGTATAACTTATGCTAGCTTCTATGTGGAGATTATTTTTTCTCCTTCTTTTAACCAAACAATGTATAAAGTTATCCTAGTTTTAAGTATATATTTAGTAATTGTATGATTAAAGAGTATATCAATAGCCTACAACAAAAATTTCCATGGTCCCAACGACATCAACGTCTCAAGGTTTATCGTTGAATTCTCAATACCTTTTATTAATTTAAAATTTGAATAATTAAAGGAATTACTTAAAAACACTAGTGAAATTTAACTACAACCAATCAATTAAGCCATCTAAAAAGAGATCGACATCCGTGAGGAATAATAAGGCCTAAAAACGTCCAGGACTCTACAAAGAATTCAGAAAGTTGCAATTATAAGAATTATCTGGAGGCATCCAAGCATGGATTCTTTCAGGGGATACTGTAATAAGGAACAGCTGTTCCTGAAAATGTTTAAAATTAATATACACGTCCAATTATTGTTTCTTGATTGTTCTTTATTTATTAATTATTGCTTGAGGATCAGTTGTGAATATTTTCCCTTCGTCCCTGCCTCTGTAAGAGATAGCAATAATAGTTTTAGTGGATTTTAATTTTCAGTCGGGATAATGTTTTTGTCTAAGTTTTGTACTGTATTCTAATCTGGATTACTGTTACGCTGCATGAACTGGGATATGTGTCATCTTCAAGTCTGAGGCTTAACGTGAGGCTTGGCCTTCTTAATTAAATAATAATAATAATAATAATAATAATAATAATAATAAGACCTAGCTACGAGATAATTAACTTTGGTGGTAATTTTGTCTTTATTTTGTGCAATTAAAATTTATTCTTCTTATTTTTTACTACTTTATATGTCATCATTGGCTATAGAGGTGTCCAAAAGAAACCGATAATTTGTACCAAATAGATAATTCGAATCAAACTGAGAAAAAAAAAACGTTTACGATTTGGTTTGGTATTGACAAAAAAAATTCAACTATAATTGGTTTGGTTTTAACAAAAAAAAAGTCAAATCAAAACCAAACCAACCCGACATTATATATATATATATATATATATATATATATATATATATATATATATATATATACAAGTTTTAAAAATATTTTATACATAAAAATATTTATTGCAATGTAATTTATGAATATTTCATAAACTTTTTCATAGTTCTCTCTTTTAACATATTATTTCAAGTTTGGACTTAGAATTTTTAAATGGTCCAATAAGTTACACTTAGACCTATCTATAACAATATCCCTATATAATAGTCATTGACTATAAACGTCAAGTTTTTCTCGGAAACGATTTTTATGTTATGTTATAATATATGTTCTCTATAACAGCACTTCACATAACATCCAAAAAATATCGGAACAAATGAGCTTGTTATAGCTAGAGAGGTTTGACTATATATACCCCATAAATGTTACTAACTCAAATAAAACCCAAAGCAAAAATCAAATCAATTTTTAATGCTAACAAAAGAAATTCAATTCAATACTAGGAATGATAATAATATTGGATATCTATTTTTTTTTAGTTTTGTATTGGTTTAGACAGTAAAAATACATAACTTTTTTTTATTGTTTAGTCATGTAAGTAATACACACTACTTATTAGTAGTACTTATTTAGCGTGACTTGATACTTTTAGATTATATTCATTTTTATCATAACTTATTAATTAGCTATATTTGTTTATGGAATTTTATTATTTTTATTATTGAATATTATAGTATAATGTCATGAATCATCTCACATTATTTTGTGTTATTTTTTTGGATAACACCTTATATAGCTATATCCTACTAGGGCTAAAGAAATATTTAGAGTACAAGTTATTATGCTACGGAGATTTTACCGAAAAAATGCGAAACCCGGAGAAATAAAAAAATCCTGAAAAAATCGAGATCGAAAAATTAAACTCCATTATTGTTGGTTTGGTTTAAACTTGTTATCTGCACCTCGAAAATCGAGATTAAGTTTGTTTATATGAGACTACAAAATCCGAAACACTAGTGAAAACCCATTTCATTTGCAAAATAGGCTTTTCAATTTTTCCTACAGATCATTTTGCAAAATTATTTAACCCCAGCATATAAAAAATGTCCAGTACAAACATCAAGTATAGCTCTTATGTTTACAACCTCAAACATAAATCTATTGACTGATTAGTAAGAAAATGCAGGTACTCATTGAGGTGGAGTGGATATTCTGTGCCTTCACCCCATATACAATTCCAATCAAATAAAAGTGAGAAGGACACCACTAGTCCACTACATTTCTTTCTTGAAACCAACAAACTTTTCATTCAAACCAAAAAAATTCAATGGAGAAACTGAAAATAATATAGTATTTATATTCCCCCAACATACTGAGTCTCGAGTTTAAATCAGCTAGCAACGAGAAAAAGAATCAAGTGATATTACCAATTAAGTTGTTATCAGTCAGGGATTTGGAGAAAATCTCCTCTTATTCTTTGGCTTTCAGTATCTGGATGTTTTCGTGTTGATTGTTCTTCTTATGAATAATACTAATATCCAAAAAATCCTTGTATAATCGCCAACCAAAAGGCGTGCTACTTCTGTTTTCATAGCAATAACCAGTCACATCGAAGTCACTACCGGCCGTGCCAGATGAATGGACAGCTGAGACATTTACTAAAGGGTTGAACCCAAGGAGCTCCAACACCTCCCGAAAATTGAAAGAAAGTCTGCTCGAGTTCAAGGCAACTACATGGGCGGATGTCCATAACCGTTACAAATCAAAGATAAGAATAGAAGATGATTAGCTCGGATTCCCGGCATCAACTAAGGGTCGGGATCGAAAAAAGAACAGGCATAAATCGAAGGATGATTTTGATGCAGATCGGCGATCTTCTAAGGCCGATTTTTGCCCTACGAAAGGGGGAAAGAAGCGACAGAGGGTTCCGGTCGGCGGATAGGTTCGTTCCCGATAAAAGAATTAATCGCGGCCTGAATAACAGGTCATTGCAAGACAAAGAAGTATCTGGTACAATTTGAATGTCAACATAGTGGAGTTGGTATTGGCATTGAGAAACATCAAGGACGCGCAATTCCCGAGGCCTATGAGATCCGATTCCAGCCAGGGGAATCCTAATTTATAGTGCGTATATCATGGGACTAATGGCCACCGGACTGGGGATTGCCGACATCTACGCGAGGAGGTAGCGACTCTGTTGAAAAACGGCTATCTCAGAGAATTCTTAAGCTACCGGGCCAAGAACATACAGTCGCAGTCGGGATAATACAAAGCCCTCGAAGGCAGAAGATGTCACGACCCGATATCCCCACCTTTTGTACCTTGATGACGTATAACATTTCACTTGCTAGGCAAGCCAATGTTACAATAATATTATTCATTTTAAAATAATTTTTTTAATTTATTATTAACAAGGAAACAAATACGGAAGTAAGGTCTGAAATGCAGTGAATAATTCATAAAAATAACAGTATCTAAATACCATCCCAGAATTGGTGTCACAAGTGCATGAGCTTCTAGAATAATACAAATAAAGGTCTGAATAAAATAAAGCTGTCTGAAAACAAACATACGGCTAAAGTAAAGTAGACTGGGACTTCAGAACTGCGGACGCCGTGCAGCTATACCTCAAGTCTCCTCTGGTAGCCGAAATCCGAGCGAGTTTATGGTACGCAAATGGGACCAACTCCGAAATCTGCACAAAAAGTGCAGAGTGTAGTATCAGTACAACCGACCTCATGTACTGGTAAGTGCCGAGCCTAACCTCGACGAAGTAGTGACGAGGCTAAGGCAGACTACTTACATTAACTTGTACGCAATAATAGTAATAACCACAATAATAGAATTAAATTAGGCAACTCATTTCTAATAGTTGAAGCCAACTCAGCAGTCATAACCAATTATTACTTCAATCAATTTCCGTTGCAGCGTGCAAACTGCTCCCACAATATATTCATTTTCAATCCTTCAATATATTTCTTTTAAATCAAGTATATATATAGACTTTTTAAATAAGTCTGTTGCGGCATGCAATCCGATCCCCCCAATATGGACTTTTTAATAAGTCTATTGCGGCGTGCAATCCGATCCCCTAATATAGACTTTTAAATAAGTTTGTTGCGGCGTGCAATCCGATCCCTCAATACAGACTTTTAAATAAGTATGTTGCGGCGTGCAATATGATACCCCAATATAGACTTTTAAATAAGTCTGTTGCGGCGTACAATCCGATCCCCCCAATATAGACTTTTAAATAAGTCTGTTGCGGCGTGCAATATGATACCCCAATATAGACTTTTAAATAAGTCTGTTGCGGCGTGCAATCCGATCCCCCAATATAGACTTTTAAATAAGTATGTTACGGCGTGCAATATGATACCCCAATATAGACTTTTAAATAAGTCTGTTGCAGCGTGCAATCCGATCCCCCAATATAGATATATTTACTTTCATTTCTGTTACAACGTGCAACCCGTTCCCCCAATATATTTCAACAACTCATAAATGTAATAAAAATTGCTCCAATAAAGACCACGTCCAATGAAAAACTATTAAGCATCAAGGTACACAATAATTATAATTTATTTTTGAACAAACAATGGCAATTAACAATTAATTGTGAAAATCGTGGAGAAAATAGGCAGTTTAATATTTAATATGCTAAATGTCAAGTAACAATTAAGACACATAAATTAAATCAGTATGTAGCAATTATTGCAGGAATTCAAGAATTAATATTTGACAAAGAATAGGAGAGAAACAATTATCATGACAATTAATTCGTGTATTAAAATAAATTTAGGATTTTTAAATAATTATGCAAACAATTAATTTGACGACGTATAGACACTCGTCAGCTCGCCTATACGTTGTTCACATGCATTTTATATAACAAATAATTTAAGGGTTCTATTCTCTCAAGTCAAGGTTAACCACGACACTTACCTCGCTTTGAAAATTCTAATAAATTATTCGACCACAACTTTTTCTTTTGAATTTATCTCCAAAAGCGTCAAATATATTCACAAACAATTCGATATACTCAATACGAATCATAAGAATTAATTCCATATGAATTTACTAATTTTTCTAATTAAAATCCGAAATTTATTTTAAAAATCAACAGTGGGATCCACGTCTCGAATCTCAAAAACTCACAAAATCTGAACACCCATTCCGATACGAGTTCAACCATACAAAAATTACCAAATTCCGATGTCAAATGGACCTTCAAATTTTAATTTTTTATTTTTGGAAAGTTTTACAAAAATTCTAATTTCTTGCATCTAAATCCGAAATAAGTGATGATTATATACATGGATTCATGAAATATAATCACTTTTGGTTATAGAATACTTACCCACTTCAAAGTCATGAAAATCCCCTTTGAAATCGCCCAAATCCGAGACTTAAAACTCAAAAATGAGTTAAAATGGCGACTTCCGAATTTATGGGCTCTGCCTAGTCATTTACGCATCTGCGGATAAAAGTTCCGCATTTGCGGACTCGCATTTGCGAGGCAAGGCTCGCATTTGCGATGCCAGGCTGCCAGATGAAGTTTCGCATCTGCAGACATTCCTGTCGCATCTGCGCAAAATGGCCGCACCTGCGAAGACCCCAGGCCAGCCCAGTCCCGCATCTGCACAATTTTGCCGCACCTGTGGCATCGCACCTACGGCCAAGATCCTCGCAGGTGCGATTACATCAGAGGCAGAAATTTCCAGAATTGGCTTAAGTTCACAATTCGATCCGATTTCGATCCGAATCACACTCGGGGTACTCGGGACCCTGTCCGAATATTGCAACAAGTCCCGTAACATAATACAGACTTACTCGGGGTCTAATATCACGTCAAAAAATGCTGAAATTATAACTCACACCCCGATTCGAACTTTTGAGTTTTAAACTTTTTAATTTGCAAATCTCGTGCCAAAACATATTAAATAAACCCGGAATGATCTCAAATTTGGCACACAAGTCATAAATGACATAACAGAGCTATTCAAATTTTCAGAATCGGATTCCGGCCCCGATATCAAAAAGTCAACTCCGTGGTCAAACTTTTGGAAATCTTTAGCTTTTAAATTCCTAGTTTCCGTTAAATGATCTTAACTTGAGCTAGGGACCTCCAAATTAAATTCCGGCCATATGCCCAAGTCCCAAATTACGATACAGACCTACCGAAACTGTCAAAAGACTGATCCGGTCTTTTTGCTCAAAATGTTGACCAAAGTCAACTCAATTGAGTTTTAAGGCTCTATTTCATATTTTAATCAATTTTTCACATAAAAACTTTCTAAAAAATTATACGGACTACGCACACAAGTCGAGGAGTGATAAATAGTGCTTTTGAAGGTCTTAAGATACAGAATTAATTATTAAATTTAAAGATTATCTTCTGGATCATCAAATTCTCCACCTCTAAAACAAACGTTCGTCCTCGAACGAAGTTAGGAAATGTACCTGAGCTAGTGAATAAGTGTGGATATTTACTCCGCATGTCCAACTGGAACTCCCAGGTAGATGCCTCTACCGGTTGACCTCTCCATTGCACTCGAACTAAAGGATAACTCTTAGACCTCAACTGTCGGACCTGCCGGGCTAGAATAGCCACCGGCTCCTCCTCGTAAGTCAAATCTTTGTCCAATTAGACTGAGCTGAAATCTAAAACATGGGACGGATCACTATGATATTTCCGGAGCATAGACACATGGAACACCGAATGAACCGCTGATAAACTAGGTGGTAATACAAGCCTGTAGGCTACTTCACCCACCCTTTCAGGAATTTCAAAGGGTCCAATATACCTAGGGCTCAACTTGCCCTTCTTTTCGAACCTCATTACACCTTTCATAGGTGAACCCCGGAGCAGTATTGTTTCTCCAACCATGAATGCAAGATCACGAACTTTACGGTCGGCATAACTCTTTCGCCTAGACTGAGCTGTGCGAAGTCGATCTTGAATAACCTTGACCTTATCCAAGGCATCTTGTACCAAATCGGTACCCAACAACCGAGCCTCTCTAGGTTCAAACCAGCCAACTGGCGAACGGCATCGCCTTCCGCATAATGCCTCATATGGAGCCATCTGAATGCTCGAATGGTAGCTATTATTATAAGCAAACTCCGCAAGTGGCAAGAACTAATCCCAAGAACCTTCAAAGTCTATAACACAAGCGCGAAGCATATCTTCCAATATCTTAATTGTGCGCTCTGACTGTCCGTCTGTCTGTGGATGAAATGATGTACTCTACTCAACCCGCGTACCTAATTCACGCTGTACATCCCTCCAGAAGTGTGAGGTAAATTGCGTAACTCGATTTGAAATAATAGACACGGGCACACCGTGTAAGTGGACAATCTCACGAATGTAAATTTCAGCTAATCGCTTTGAAGAATAGGTAAATGCCACTGGAATAAAATGTGCTGACTTGGTCAACCTGTCCACAATGACCCCAAACTGCATCAAATTTTATCTGAGTCCGTGGGAGCCCAATAACAAAATCCATAGTGATATGCTCCCACTTTCACTCAGGAATTTCTAACTTCTGAAGCAAACCACCAGGTCTTTGATGCTCGTATTTAACTTACTGACAATTCAGACACCGAGCTACACATGCAACTATATCCTTTTTTCATTCTCCTTCACCAGTAATGTTGTCGTAAAACTTGATATATTTTTGGCGGCTCCTGGATGAATAAAATATTTGGAAAACTTCAAGAATTAATTCACGAAGCCCGTCAACATTAGGCACATAAATATAACCTTGCAGAACTCCATCTTCCCCCACAATAACCTGTTTGGAATCACCGTGCCGCACCGTGTCCTTAAGGACAAGCAAATAAGGATCATCATATTGTTGCTCTCTGATGCACTCATAAAAAGAAGATCGAGCGACTGTGCAAGCTAGAACCCGACTAGGTTTTGAAACATCTAACCTCAGGAACTGATTAGCCAAAGCCTGAACATCTACAGCTAACGGCCTCTCACCAACCGGAATATACGCAAGACTTCCCATACTCATAGCCTTTCTACTCAAAGCATCGGCCACCACATTGGACTTTTTGGGGTGATACAAAATGGTGATATCATAGTCTTCCAACAATTCCAACCATCTTCTCTGCCTCAAATTAAGATCTTTTTGTTTGAATAGATACTGAAGGCTACGATGATCAGTAAATACCTCACACGCGACACCGTAGAGATAATGCCTCCAAATCTTCAATGTATGAACAATGGCTACCAATTCTAAGTCATGAACATGATAATTCTTCTCGTGAACTTTCAACTGCCACGACACATATATAATCACCTTACCATCTTGCATTAATACTGCACCAAGCCCAATGTGAGATGCGTCACAATATACCGTATACGATCCTGAACCTATGAGTAATACCAATACTGGTGCCATACTCAAAGCGGTCTTGAGCTTCTGAAAGCTCAACTCACACTCGTCTGACCATATGAATGAGACACCGTTTTGGGTCAGTCTGGTCAATGGTCTTCCTATAGATGAAAACCCTTTCACGAACCGACGTTAATAACCTACTAAACCCAGGAAATTCCGGATCTCTGTAACTGAAGTAGGTCTAGGCCAATTCTGAACAGCCTCTATCTTCTTAGGATCCACATTTATGCCTTATGACGATACAACATGCACCAAAAAGGCAACCGAGTTTAACCAAAACTCACATTTTGAAAATTTGGCATATAACTGATTATTCTTCAAAGTCTGAAGCACACTCCGAAGATGCTGCTCGTGCTCCTCTCGTCTGCTGGAGTTAATCAATATATCATCAATGAATACAACCAAACAAGAATCTAAGTAGGGCTTGAACACCCGATTCATGAAATCCATAAATGCTGCTGGGGCATTTGTCAACCCAAATGACATCACTAGGAATTCGTAATGCCCATATCGAGTCCAAAAAGCTGTCTTAGGGACATCAGATGTCCTAATCTTCAACTAATGGTAACCAGACCTCAAATCGATCTTCGAAAATACCTTGTCACCCTGAAGCTGATCAAATAAGTCATCAATGCTTGGCAGCGGATATTTGTTTTTGATAGTGGCCTTGTTCAACTGTCGATAATCTATACATATCCGCATAGATCCATCATTCTTCTTTACAAATAGTACTGGTGCACCCCAGGGTGAGACACTGGTCTAATGAATCCCTAATCAAGCAAGTCTTGTAACTGCTCCTTCAATTCTTTCAACTCCAGCGAGCCATACGGTATGGTGGAATAGAAATAGGCTGAGTGCCCGGAGCCAAATCAATACAGAAGTCAATATCTTTGTCGGGTGGCATCCCCGGCAAATATGCAGGAAATACTTCTGGAAATTCACGAACAACTGGTACTGATTCCATAGAAGGGACATCCGCACTGAGATCGTGAATATAAGCTAAATAGGCTAGACACCCTTTCTCTACCATACGCTGAGCTTTCATATAAGAAATAACCCTACTGGCAGAATGACCAGGAGTTCCTTTCCACTCTAACCAAGGGAACCCCGGCATGTCTAGGGTCACTGTCTTGGCATGACAATCCAATATAGCATGATACGGTGACAGCCAATCCATACCCAAGATGACATCAAAATCTACCCTATCAAAAAGTAGAAGATCCACACTAGTCTCAAGACTATCAATAGTAACCACACACGAATGATAGACATGATCTACTACAACAGAGTCTCCCACCGGTGTAGATACACACACAGAAGCACTTAGAGAATCACAAGGCACAACCAAATATGAAGCAAAATAGGAGGACACATAGGAATAAGTAGATCCGGGATCAAATAGAACTGAAGCATCTCTATGGAAAACTGGAATAATACATGTGATCACAACATCAGATGACTCGGCCTCAGGCCTAGCTGGAAAAACATAAAATCAAGGCTCGGCCCCACTACTCTGAACTGTATCTCTGGGACAGCCTCTAACTGGCTGGCATCTACCTCTAACAGTCTCACCTCCACCTCTAATGGCCTAACCTCCACCTCTAATGGCTTGACCTCTACCTCTAGATGCCTAACCCCTGCCTCTAGCTGGCTGAGCAGGTGGTGAAGCAACCGGTGCCGGTATGATGGCACGCGAATCCTGCCGAGATCTGTTACTCGCCAACCTAGGGCAATACCTCCTGATGTGACCAATGTTCCCACACTCATAACACCCATCCTGATGTCGTGGCTGCTGAAGCTGAAGCTGACTCGAATGGGCCGGATAACCACTGTAGTAACTCTGGAGTGGTGGTGCACTGATATGAGATGAAGGTGCACTAAATGCTGGCTGCCCAAAGTAAGGCATAATAGGACCGTGACTCCCTGAAGCACTGGGAGATGCATGAAGTGCTGAATGAAACGGTTTAGGAGGATGACCCCTACCAAAATTACCCCTGCCTCCAGGCGATCCACCACTAAAACCACCGAACTGACGAGGTCTCTTATCAGACCTCTGCCCTCTCTCATGTGCAAGAACCATCTCGATTTTCCTCGCGACATTAGCAACTGCCTGAAAATAAATCTCGCTTCCGGTCTCCTTGGATAGGGTGAGTGAGTCCCTCAATAAACCTCCTCACTCTCTCTCCCTCAGTAGGTAGTAAAAGGAGAGCATGGCGGGCCAAATCCACAAAACGGGACTCATACTGAGTAACAGTCATACTACCCTGCTGTAGACGCTCAAATTGCTTGCGGTAATCCTCTCTCAATGTTATAGGAAAGAACTTCTCCAGAAATAGATGAGAGAACTGCTCCCAGGTAAATGCAGGCGATCTGACAGGTATGGTCAATGTATAATCTCTCCACCACCTCTTGGCGGAACCCGTCATCTGAAATACAGCAAAATCAACTCCATTGGTCTCAACTATACCCATGTTCCGTAGCACCTCATGGCAGCGGTCAAGATAATCCTGTGGGTCCTCAGGAGGTGTACCACTGAAGTGAATTGGTAAGATCTTAGTGAACTTATCCAGTCTCAATAAGGCCTCAAAAGACATGGCGGGCCTATCACCGGTCTGTGCCGCAACAACTGGCTGAACTACCCCAACTGGTAGGGCTGCTGGAGCTGATTCTGGGGAGCCATATGCTCCGGAGCGAGAGTAGTGGGATTTTGTACTCCTCCCCAACCTGTGAGATGGCTGGTGCCACTGTAAATGTACCATTCTAGGCCACGCCCTCCATAAGACTCACCAAACAGACTAGAGCATCCTGAAGCACTGGAGTAGCTAAGAATCCTTCTGGGACCTGAACTGGTCCAACTGGTATATTCTGAATTGGAACCTCCTCCTGAAGGTCCACCTGAGGTTCTACAACAGGAGTTGCTGCTCGAGCTCTAGACTGAGCTCTACCTCTGCCTCTGCCTCGACTTCTAGTACGACCTCGGCCTCGACCTCTACCCCTGGACATGGTTGCCACCAGGGGCTCTGGTCCCTGTCCATCGGTAGATGTATTACGTGTTCTCACCATCTGTGAGAGAATAAGAGTAGAATGGTTCAATCATCGATGATAGAATAAAATTGCACGACAGAATAAGAAAGAAGTGATATTATTCCTAAACTTCATAGCCTCTGAGAGATAAGTACAGACGTCTCCGTACTGATCCTTCAGACTCTACTAAGCTTGCTCGTGACTCGTGAGACCTATGTAACCTAGTGCTCTGATACCAACTGTCACGACCTAAAATTCCCACCTTTGGTACCTTGATAGCGTCTAACATTTCACTTGCTAGGCAAGCCAACGTTAGAATAATATTATCCATTTTAAAATAATTTTTTAATTTATTAATAACAAGGAAACAAATACGGAAGTAAGGTCTAAAATGCAGTGAATAATCCATAAAAATAACGGTGTCTAAATACAATCCAAGAATTGGTGTCACAAGTGCACGAGCTTCAAGAATAATACAAATAACGATCTGAATAAAATAAAGCTCTCTGGAAACAAACACACAGCTAAAGTAAAGTAGACGGCGACTTCAGAACTGCAGACGCCGTGCAGCTATACCTCAAGTCTCCTCTGGTAGCTGAAATTTGAGCAAGTCTATGGTACGCCGCTGGGACCAACTCCGAAATCTGCACAAGAAGTGCAGAGTGTAGTATCAGTACAACCGACCCTATGTACTGGTAAGTGCCGAGCCTAACCTCGAGAAAGTAGTGACGAGGCTAAGGCAGGCCACTTACATTAACCTGTACGCAATAATAGTAATAACCACAATAGAATTAAATCAGGTAACTCATTTCTAATAGTTGAAGCCAACTCAGCAGTCATAACCAATTATTACTTCAATTAATTTCCGTTGCAGCGTGCAAACCGCTCCCACAATATATTCATTTTCAATCCTTCAATATATTTATTTTAAATCAAGTATATATATAGAATTTTAAATAAGTTTGTTGTGGCGTGCAATTCGATCCCCCAATATGAACTTTTTAATATGTCTGTTGCTGTGTGCAATCCGATCCCCCAATATAGACTTTTAAATAAGTCTGTTGTAGCGTGCAATCTCATCCCCCAATATAGACGTTTAAATTAGTGTGTTGCGGCGTGCAATCCGATCCCCCAATATATACTTTTAAATAAGTCTGTTGCGGCGTGCAATCTGATCCCCCAATATAGATATATTTACTTTTATTTCCGTTGCGGCGTGCAACCCGTTCCCCCAATATATTTATACAACTCATAAATGTAATAAAAATTGCTCCAATAAAAACCACGTCCAATGAAAAACTATTAAGCATCAAGGCACACAATAATTAGAATTTATTTATGAACAAAAAATGGTAATTAATAATTAATTGTGAAAATCATGGAGAAAATAGGCAGTTTAATATTTAATATGCTAAATGTCAAGTAACAATTAAGATACATAAATCAAAACAGTATGTAGCAATTATTGCAGGAATTCAAGAATTAATATTTGACAAAGAATAAGAGAGAAACAATTATCATAACAATTAATTCGTGTATTAACACCAAATTTGGGATTTTCAAATAATTATGCAAACAATTAATTTGACGACGTATAGACACTCGTCACCTCGCCTATACGTCCTTCACATGTATTTCACATAACAAATAATTTAAGGATTCTATTCGCTCAAGTCAAGGCTAACCACGACACTTACCTCGCTTTGCAAATTCCAATAAATATTTCGACCACAACTTTTCCTTTTGAATTGGTCTCCAAAAGCGTCAAATTTATTCACAAACAATTTGATATACTCAATACGAATCATAGGAATTAATTTCATATGAATTTACTAATATTCCGGATTAAAATCCGTAATTTATTTTAAAAATCAATAGTGGGACCCACGTCTCGAATCCCGAAAAAACTTACAAAATCCAAACACCCATTCCGATACGAGTTCAACCATATAAAAATTATCAAATTCCGACGTCAAATGGACCTTCAAATCTTAATTTTTCGTTTTTGGAAAGTTTTACAAAAATTCTAATTTCTTGCATCTAATCCGAAATAAGTGATGAATATAGACATGGATTCATGAAATATAATCACTTTTGGTTATAAAATACTTACCCACTTCAAAGTAGTGAAAATCCCCTTTGAAATCGCTCAAATACAAGACTTAAAACTCAAAAATGAGTAAAAATTCCGACTTCCGAATTTATGGGCTCTGCCCAATCATTTTCGTATCTGCGGATAAAAGTTCCGCATTTGTGAGATAAGGCTCGCATTTGCAATGCCAGGCTGCCAGGTGAAGTTCCGCATCTGCGGACATTCCTGTCGCAACTGCGACATCCGCTTCTGCACAAAAATAATCGCACCTGCGAAGACCCTAGGTCAGCCTAGTCCCACATCTGCGCAATTCCGCCGTACCTACGGCATCGCACCTGCGACCAAGACCCTCGCAGGTGCGATTACATCAGAGGCAGAAATTTTGAGAATTGGCTTAAGTTCACAACTCGATCCGATTTCGATCTGAATCACACTCGGGGTACTCGAGACCCCGTCCGAATATACCAACAAGTCCCGTAACATAATACGGACTTACTCGAGGTCTAATATCACGTCAAACAACACTGAAATTACAATTCACATCCCGATTCGAACTTTTGAGTTTTAAACTTTTCAATTTGTAAATCTCGTGCCAAAACATATTCAATAAATCCGGAATGACTTCAAATTTGGCACACAAGTCATAAATGACATAATGGAGCTATTCAAATTTTCAGAATCGGATTCCGGCCACGATATCAAAAAGTCAACTCTGTGGTCAAACTTTTGGAAATTTTTATCCTTTAAATTCCTAGTTTCCGTTAAATGGTCATAACTTGAGCTAGGGACTTCCAAATTAAATTCCGGGCATACGCCCAAGTCCCAAATTACGATACGGATCTAACAAAATTGTCAAAATACTGATCTGGATCCATTTGCTCAAAATATTGACCAAAGTCAATTTAGTTGAGTTTTAAGGCTCTATTTCACATTTTAATCAATTTTGCACATAAAAACTTTTCGGAAAATTATACGGACTATGCACGCAAGTCGAGGAGTGATAAATAGTACTTTTCGAGGTCTTAGGACACAAAATTAATTATTAAAGTTAAAGATGACATTCCGGGTCATCACAGGAGAAGACCCTCCCTCCGCGACTAACCATCAACATGATTTTTTGGGGGAACGTGATCAACGGTGTAACTTTTTTGGCAGCAAAAAAGACAAAGGTATCAGTGACTCATAGCAAGAGACTCAGGGAAGTCACCAAGGACGACATCACCTTTACAGAAGAGGACGCCGATGGACTTCTACTGCCGCACAATGATGCCTTGGTAATTTCTCTTAACGTTCTAGATTTTAAAATTAAACGTGTTTTGGTGGACCAAGGAAATTCAGCCAACATCATTCAATGGAGAGTGCTGAAGCAAGCCAAGCTAACTGGAAGCAGCATTCCGGTAACAAAACTCCTCGTCGGGTTCAACTTAGCAAGTGTGAGAATCCGATGGGAGATCTTGTTGCCCACGAAAGCCGAAGAGGTCATGAAGACTACCTTATTCGAAGTAGTAGACGGTCACATGGGCTATAATATGATTCTTGGCAGACCATGGCTACACGAGATGAAGGTCGTACCATCAACATATCACCAACTTCTGAATTTTCCAACTCTAGATGGAATCAAACAAATAATAGGAGATCAACCTACGGCAAGGGAGATGAACATGGTCTCGATTTACACCAGTAAAGGGAAGGAACAAGCGGTATAGTAATTACAGGAATTGACGTCTGCTCCCGAACCAAATGAAGACGATAAAGGGGAGAAGTCGTTGGAATCCCACGGGGTACCAAGGTATTTCCACGTAACGGAAGAAACGGAGGCGACCAAGTCCACGACGGAATAAATCGAAGATGTGGCATTGTTCAAAAGGTTTCTAGAGAGGATGTTCCACTAGGGAACTAAACCCGAGCTCAGGTAAGAATTTATTGAATTTCATGAAACTAACGTTGATTGTTTTGCATGGTCGCACGCGGATATGACAGGTATCTCGCTATATGTGGTAGTGCACAAGCTAAGCCTTGACCCAAGCATCCCTCCGTTTAGGCAAAAGAAGATCCGAATTGCCGAGGTCAGAAACAAGTTTGTTAAAGAAGAGGTAACTCGATTGCTCGATATTGGTTTAATCCGGGAGGTAAAGTATCCCGATTGGCTATCTAACGTAGTAGTAGTTTCAAAAAAGAATAATAAATTTTGTATGTGCGTAGATTATAAGGATCTGAATAAGGCATCCCCAAAAGACCTGTTTCTATTGCCAAACATTGATCAAATGATTGATGCAATGGCCAGACACGAGTTGATGAGTTTCCCCGATGCCTATTTTAGGTACAATCAAATTAAGATGAACCCGGAGGATCAGAAAAAAACTTCGTTCATAACGAACTTTGACACATATTGCTACAATGTGATGTCCTTCGAGGTTAAAAATGCCGGAGCCGCTTATGAGAGGCTCATGAACAAAATGTTCGAAAAGCAACTAGGAAAAACAATGGAAGTTTACATAGATGATATGCTGCTTAAGTCTTTAAACACAAGTGACCATTTGAAATACCTCCAGGAAACCTTTGACATCCTAAGGAAGCATAACATGAAGTTTAACCCCGAAAAGTGTGTGTTCGGAGTCAGCTCCGGTAAATTTTTGGATTTCTTGGTGTCACAAAGGGGGATTGAGGTCAATCCCGACAAGATTAAAGCCATCGAGAACATTCCATACCAGCTGAAAAATGTGAAAGAAGTCCAAAGACTAACCGGAAGACTGGCCGCTCTAAGCAGGTTCATTTCTCGATATTCGAAAAAATGTCATCACTTCTTCTCACTTTGGAAGAAGAAGAACAACTTCAAGTGGATTCCAGAATGCCAACAGGCTCTAAAATACCTGAAACGGTATCTATTGAGCCCTCCGTTACTATCAAAACTGGAGGAAGGCGAACAATTGCTAATATACTTAGCGGTCTCGGAGGTAGCGGTAAGCGCCGGTCTAGTCCGGGAGGACGAATGTACGCAATCTCCTATCTATTATGTTAGTAAAATCTTATCGGGGGCGAAAACTCGTTTAAAATCTTATCGGGGCGGAAACTCATTATCCGCACCTCGAAAATCGATATTGAAAAATTAAACTCGATTTTTGTTAATTTGATTTGATTTATAAATTTAAGAACCTGACAAAATTAATTTGGTTCGATAATTGAAAAACTCGAACCAACTCAACCTATGTACACCCTTAATTAGCTACATGGAAGTGAGATGTCCAAATCTAAGAAGGGAAGCAATGACTCGAATTTGAAAGGTAGGTCGCACAAAAATTTGAGCATAGAAAACTCAAATAAAGACAAGTTTTCAACTATGATTAGTGGAGGACGAACATTACTGAAGTCGGCATCAATGAAAGCTGGAAAAAGCTGGCAGATTAACCACGATCAACTGTACAAAGAATCCTTGCATAATCGCCATCCAAAAGGCGTGCTAGTTCTGTTTTCATAGCATAACCAGTCACATCGAAGTCACTTCATCGTCAACGGAGAATTTAGATATAAGAAAAAGAGCTTCTATTATTAAATATTTTATTTATATTTAAATGACCGGGTTTGATAATAGTCTATAAACGTGAACTCAATTATAAGTGTGATAATTAGTTATTAGATCGTGCACTTGATATGCTTGGTGGGTCTAGTGTGGTGCTATAGGTAGGCTCAACTAGATGAGGCCCGTTATATAAGAGTTCATCATGGTTTCATTAATTACAGTTAGATCCCCTCTCTAGATCTTATATAAACGCATAGTCAAAGTTATTTCATATCATCTGATGTGTGTGGTAACTGTCTCAATGGCGTCGCCATTTAGAGGAAGGGTAATAGAGAGAGACCAGTTCTTCGTCAATCCGCGGTATGACTCAAACAAATATGCAACTGTTCTTGCAATCTACATTATATTGTATCCTAATACCATGTTTGATCTTGAGTTATATTATGTCAATATTCTTACCCTAGATACATAAAAGTCATGAATTTTCTTGGTTGATATATTACTATATTAGAAATTAACGCAAGGATATATGTATGATTTCATTTATTAAATACAAAAAGGGGAGAAGTACATGCAATATCTTAGAAGATAAAGAGTAGTTACAAATTTATATTATTGTAGCCATTTTATTTAAGCTAAATTGCGAGAAGTAAAAAAAACAAGAATTTGTCTAAACTGATTTTGAAGAGAAATTAATCATTGAAAGTGCTCCTCCTTCCTCAAGGTACAACAATCACTCTTTAGTCCATCACTGATCCAAAATAATGACCAATTAACAAAAGAAAATGTCTTCTAAACTGACCCCCAAAAAAATGGAGAACGTTGCTATCATAAAGTATATTGAACAATAAAACCAAAGGAATTATCTGGAGGCATCAAATAACCATGGATTCTTTCGTGGGATATTGTAATAAGGAACTGTTGTTACCTGAAAATGTTTAACATTAATGCGACCAATTATTGTTTCTTGACGGTTCGTTATTTATTAATTGCTTGACGATCAGCTATAAATAATCTTCTCCGTCAGAGATTATTTTTAGTCTATTTCAGCAGTGCTTATGTTTTCTTTCTAATTTATATAATGCCACGGTACATGAGCTGGATAGTATATGTGTCCTCTTTCTTTATGTGAAGTTTGACCTCTATATATATATATATATATATATATATATATATATATATATATAAAGGAGGGACTTGACAAGATGATGTGGCATATCCCATATTATTTTTTTTCTTATTTTTTGACTTTTCCCTATTATTTTTATCATTTATCTTAATTTAAAAAATGCATATTCATAACTCACACATCTTCATTCACTACAAGAAATACGACATATGACCACAATTTATAACTGTCGGCGTAAGTCACATACGTGTCACAAAATCACTTACCGACATTTATTTTATATTTAAATGAAATGTCGGAAATTCCAATGTCGTTTTTTTCCAACATTTAAATTAGTGTCATAAAAAAATTTGTGACATTTAGTTATGACATTATCAAATGTCAATAATTTGAGTGCTTAACCTATTGTGTTTGCGACAGATATATATAAATGTCATTAATTTTTTTTATAGTTTTTGACTTTTAATATGAATGTGAAAATAATTATTAATCATGGCTAAACATTAAAAGAAAATAATTAATTAACAATAATGTATTCAAAGTAACATTGACGCTCATTCCAATACTTGAATTCCCAGTACAGTACAAACAACTTGAATCAAACACATAGTTACTTCAACATTCAATTACATAAACTTTCCCTTGAAAGTTCCAAAACAATCATCGTCGGTCATAGTTTTAACTTTAGTGTTCATGTTTTCCTCAAGTCGAGGATTCCTTTGAATTAGTTGCTCTCACATTCCTCTAAACTCTTCTTCCAACAACTGAAATTGAAAAAAAAAAAGAACCATTGCTAAACTGATTTAGGAAAACTACTAAGTAGCAAAAAGAACAATGCGATTGAACCTCATATAATATCTTGAAGAAATACAGGAATCATGCGACTACTACTATCTGCAAGAAAATATAAAACCACATTCAATAGTAGAAGCTTAAGAGAACTAAATCAATTTGGCATCATTAGCTTATGGAAAAGATCATTCCACTAATAGAGATAGAGTTATATACAACTGTAGGAAGTGTTTCACAAATGATGTACCCTTCTCAGCCAGCCGTTAGGTGAATATCTTTTGCAATCTTTTCCTAATTACCATATTTTATTTTCCCGAGAATGGTGGATAATACTTTCTATAAGCAAAATCAAAGAGAAATAACATAAAAAAAATATTATTCTCCAGTCTTAAGGTATCATATGTAGAAAGAAACGATATCAAGATCACCTTGACAAAATGGAATTTTTAATCAACTTAAGACAAATAATAATAATTTTGCAGAAAGCTCAAGATATTTGAACCCGAAACTCCTAACAGTGCATAAAAGGAACTAGCAATCACTAGTATCATTGTACAGGCTTACTAATTCCTTCTCTACTCTTGAATTCAACAGAATGATTGATCAATTTCAGTCCTAACATCAATGTCAATGTTCCTTATCCAACATAAATTGTCAATCAAGCTGATATTCATAAGATACCCTACACCATCCACAATCTAAATCATGAAACACATAATCGTAATGGTCATTTACCTTCCCTTCATAAATAAGTATCTTCAAGCTTATTTTTCATTCAACCATCACAAACAAGATTCTTTTTCAATTTAATTTACCGTGCTGTTTGGATTAGAGTCGCCATCAAGCACAACCACAATATTTCTAACACAAGACAAGTTACTATATAATATCCTTCTGTTGGAACTAACATCAAATGATTCAGCAGCGAATAAGGTTCAACACGTTAAAGAAGTTTTAACATGTCAAAAATACCAAGATCAAGATTAAACTAGTAATCCATATCTTATCAGACATTTCAGATCAATTTAATATTCAGTTGTTTTCTCTTTTATAGGGAAACAATAGAGAGTGCCATTTCATTCGCTCAATATAGAATAGTTTGTCAGTAACAAATACTAATCAAACAAACTATCTAGTTGAAGCAAAGATAGTCCTATAATTTAATTCATTACCTTTTGCGTCATTTGATGAATATCGTATGTACTAGTAAATAGATTCAAGGTTCTATAGCAGTAAGAACGATTGAACAACCAAATAATGTTAATAATCTCATCACTACCATTATAAAATCAGTTCAACATAAAAAGATGAATCAAAGAAAGTATAAACTTTAACCTCATGTTAATAAAACAAAGTCAGTCCATTAAATTTTATTTAATCCTCTAAGGCATTTGCTCAAACAGTTGATATGAACAGAATACGACAAAAGGTACACATAGTTAACCAGAAATTCAATCCAGTGAACAAATTAGAACAGAAAAATACTTACCAAAATCTTAATATCTTCAACCAGATGTAGAGAATAGATTAAATATGGCAGTTGATTGTGTGTAAAAGGCGGCCTAAATTTTGGTAACCTTCTGTCGTGTTTAGAATTCTAGGACAATCTAACACCCATGTAGTTTTCCCTTTCAATTCTCTGCACCATATGGCGACCTCGGCGGTTTAGTGAACATAAAACGGGGGACGCCTAATTGGAGTTGAGGAAATGGGAGAGATTGGTAGGGTTCTTAGAGAAGACAGCCTTCGTAATAGTGTTTTGTTTTGGATTAAACATTATAAAGTTAGAAAATTTCCTTCATTAGTGATAAATGTCAGTAAATATTGACTAATATTGTGACGCTTCACTACAAAAGTCTCAATAGTTTTGTCATTTATTATTAATTGTCACTTATTTATATCATTTCTTAAAAAATGTCAAAGAATTAGTTTTTTTGCGACATTTATTATATATGTCGCTAAATAAATATCGTCGTACCTATAATTTCTTGTAGTGATTCATTGTGACTTTTCAAGTTTCTAATCCGCAGTTGTTTAATTTGTTATAAATTGTATCTTGGGTTGGGTCGTGACTTTTCGAATTCATAACCCCCCCATTTATTTAATGTGTTATAAATTGAATCTTCTTTTTTTATTATTACTCACACAACATCAACTCTTGCATCACACTTCAGTTTTATTATTGTTGATTGATGTGTGGTTATAATTCCATAGTTTCGTACATTATTTGCCTTACATTTTATATGCTTTAATGATAAACTACACTTTAATTGTGCGTAACAGAGTCTATTTTATGTGTAGGTAAATTGGAGATGAAAGTAGAGCAAAAGGGATACTTAAAAATAGAAAGCATGCTCGGGAGCAGTTAAAAAGGAGAAGTTGGCAAAGCCATGCCTACACCAGGCATTATACCTGGCGACGCCAGGCTTGTAACTGGCGAGAGACCTAGTGAGGCCGGGCAGAAGGCGAGATTGACCAGGCTTTATTCCTGGCGACGGGAGGCCTGGGGCGAGGTCCACCAGGCGTTATGCCCCGCGAGGCTAGGTCTGTGCGTGCACAGTCCGAGTTTTAAAGACTTATTTCATCTCTTGATTTGACTAGGACTTGGCCTACACATTTAGGTCTTTTCCTACACATATAAATAGACCTAAAAATGATACTTTTGAGGACTTTTTCAACCGGAGGCAAGAAGAGCTTGTGGAATCGCCCGTTGGGAGTTAGAATCATCAATTTTTACATCCTTTCATCCTTACTTTGTAATTTAATTATGCAAAATATTTGGGATATTATTACTATGAGTATGAGTAGCTAAACTCCTAATCTAGGGTTTTGATGGAACCTATTGAAAGATGATTTTTTTGTTACATTAATATAAATTTGCCGTAGTATTTTCTCTATTTGTTCAACTATATTATTCATGTGGTTGATTGAAGGGCCCTCAGTTAGCTGTGCCTATATAGTATGTATTACTCGAGAGAGAGTGCATATTTTGATTGTTGTTGAACAACATCACTCCTAACGTATATGAGGGATTAATACGAAGGTCTTAAAGGTGGGACTAGGGATAACGAAATTTTAGTGCGATCTGAGTGAGTCGTACTTAATGCCAGCCAGCGTAATTCAGGAGAATACGTCTAGTAAATTATGGTAATTACTCGGGAGAGAGTTACAATAGTCGTAGTGCTCATGATCGATAGAGAAGACATAGGCAAATTTATAGAAAACGTAGCGGAAAAGATTCCGACAATAGGGGAAATCACAACCTTAGATTATTCCAATTCTTATTTACAAACCCTTCATAGTTACTTATTTATTATTGCATTTTCATAACGTAATATTTAGTTAATAAAAATTTAAAGTGTTATTTAAATATTTCTGAAGATTGATTGTGTGAATTTGTGCGAGTCTAACGGTTGTGGTTGATAGGTTAATTCCCTGTGGGATTCGACTCCGGACTTATTAGCCGGGATATATTTGCGACGACCGCTTGTCCTTTTTATAAGGTATAGTTGGGTGTGATCAAATTTTGGCGCCGTTACCGGGGAGTTAATGGTGTATTAATTGCAGCTAATAGAATTGCTAGAATTCTTAGTGTAGTCAATTTTCTTCATTTTTGTTAACCAAATACATTGAAATTCTAACGTTTGTAGTCTTGGGTGTTACAGGTGCATGCCTAGAAACTTCTCAAGAACTGGTGAATTGTTCGAAGCATTATTAGATCCTGAGAAAGTTTTCAAGGCATTGAATTGTGCAAACAAAAAAGGCAAACAACAACGAAACTCGACAGAATAAATTGAACTAGACATGGATGACGTAATAGAAAATCTAAATAACAGAAGTAATGACCCGAACAATCGGGGTGTGGCGCCTCTTGTGCCAGAAGCAACCTTGTTTGATTGGGCACAACCCACTGCGAAAAATCTGGCCACTGCAATTGCAGTCCCTCAAATACAAGCGGAATCATTTCAAATCACAAACAACATGCTACATTTGTTGCAGAACCAGGGACTGTTTTTAGGGTCTTACATTGAAGATTATCAGCAACATCTGAAAAATTTCCTATCGATATGTGTCACACAAAGTCAACTTAATGTGACACCGGACGCAATAAAGTTGTTATTGTTTCCATTCTCGGTGACGGGAGAAGCTCAGACTTGGCTTAATTCACTCCCCATAAGCTCCATCAGTACGTGGGAGGAATTAGTCAAGCAATTTGTAAACAAGTTCTACCCACCCAATAAGACTGCCAAACAAATTGATGAGATATTGAGCTTCAGGCAGAGACCAACAGAAACACTACAAGAAACGTGGGAGAGGTTCAAGGGTATGCTTGTTAAGTGTCCACATCATGGCATTCCAGAGCAAATATTGGGGCAGAGGTTTTACATGGGATTGGCAGACAGCTTAAAGGCCAATGTTGATACTTCAGCGAGTGGAGCATTTTTGAGCAAATGATTCAGAGAATGCAAGATCCTACTCGATAAAATGGCTCAAAACTCAGGATGGATGACAAGAGACTCAACGATCACTCTTGTAGTTCACTATGTGGCTTTGGATCCAAACAACTCTATAGCCAAAAATATGGCTACTCTAATGACGCAAATGAGTATCCTCACCAAAAAGATCGATGAATCAGGCCAGAAGCAACAAGTACACATAGTTGACACAACTAATGGGGGCTTATGTACACCATGCATTAACCAACCTTATGTATGCTCGTGGAGTGCGGAAGGTGACAACCAGCACTATCAGGAAGATATGAACTATGTAGCCAACTATGGGGGACATAGGCAAGGTGGTCAGAATTGGGGTCAACAGAATCAACAATATAGACCAGCACATCAGTAGTACAATAACATCAACAATTTTGGAGCTATGTGACCACAGGGTCAAGTGGTGCCTTACCAAAGGCAACAAGGTTACAACCAGCAAAATCAGCAGCTGGCTTATCAACAACCTCAACAACAACAGATTGTGAGACAAGATGATGGGTTTGCTGAACTTAAGAGAATGCTGGACAGCAACAACAGAATGCTGCAACAACTAATTGGGTCCAACGAAAAATGCAAGAGAGAGTGAACTCACATGATGTTTTATTTCCCTTAATATGTAAATTCATCTTCCACTAACTAAGGATTTCAGGTCACTGAATCGTCAAATAAAATAATAATAAAAAATAATTCATTAAAGTATAGTTAGCAATATTTAAAGGTGACCATAACTCCCTTATACTATGTTATGTCTGCTATGCTTTACACAAGAACTGTAAAATATTGAGACATGGAGTGATAAAAAGGGGAAAAGATAAGGAATAAGAAAAACATGTATAAACGTACAACCTTTTTCAACATTAACAGTGCAGAATGTGCAATTTAATAAAAGAAACCAATTAACTAGTCTTCTTAGTGGATATACTTTTAACCAAACATATAATTTTTTCCACCTAAAAATAAAAAAAAACCGATCAACCTTCACTCCACTAGCATAAGACAATTAAAGAATACAATACTCTTTCCTCTAAACTTTGGTACGAGCATAAACACATCGCCTCACTACCAAAATACCATTAGATACCTTTTATTATTATTATTATTATTATTATTATTATTATTATTATTATTGTTGTTATTATTATTATTATTATTATTATTATTATTATTATTATTATTATTATTATTATTATTATTATTATTATTATTATTGTTAAATCTTTTGTCATGTTCCTTATTATTTATTTTCAGGCCCTAAATTTGACATCGTCACTACTCTACCGAGATTAAGTTTGACACTTACTGGGTACCGCTGTGGTATACTCATACTATGCTTCTACATATCTTTTTGTGCAGATCCAGGTATATCTTATCAGACTAGACATCAGTGGAGTAGCCGTACGAGGAGAGTTCGAGGTATATTTGCTAGCGTCCGCAGACTCCGGAGTCCCCATCTATCTTATTATGTTGTCTTCCTTATTTTCTTTAGACTCTGATGTATAGAGATATTGAGAATAAATTCTTAGAAACTTGTGACTTATTCCTACCTGGTTTTGAGAGTTGAAATTGTTAAATTGCAGTTCTTATTTATTCAACTGTTAACGATTAAATTTCAGTTTATATTCAGTTATATTCCGCATTGATAGGCATACCTAGTCTTAGAGACTATGTGCCATCACTATATTTTACGGAGGAAATTTGGGGTCGTGACACTTGCAATAGAAATAAATGAATGAATAAAGGAATAGTATGTGAGAGAATAAAACAACGCCAGAAAATGGTTCATTTTTTACTGCAATTTTAGAAAACTTAAAAAGATGTGTTAATGAAATAGTATCATGATAATTAAAAGAAATAAAAACAAGAGATGAATGTTGACAATATAAAGGATAAAATAAGCATCTAAAAAAACCCAATTGAGATATAAGAAGGAGAATGTATATTGTTCAATGTTAGAAAGAGAGTTTGATATGTTAAGCAAAGTTTGTAGGGTGTAAATGATTTTCACTTATTTCCTTTTTTCTTACTCATAAATATTCTATTACTTGTAATAATATGATACTATTTGTGAACAACATTTATTTAATTAAGAATACAAAAGACTCTAATCGTGAATAACATTTACTTCAAATTATAATCACTATATGATGAGCCTTTCCAATTGAAAGGACTGTTCATCGAGGGCAAGGGTTATTTTCTGCAAATATATTTAAATTCTTTGCTTAAACATTTGATTTTTAACTTCTAAGTATTTGCATTGGGTATAGTAGATACTGTGTGCATTATATACTTTTTTTCTTTATTATAATATTATAACTTTAATTACTACCTTTATTAAATAGAGAAGTTTGATCGCGTTAAGCGAGAACCTATTGACTAGTTAAAAGTATAATTAATAAGACCTACGAAAGTTACGAATTTGTGGTCTTTATTTTCTGCAAATGGAATTTATTCTTGTCTTACTCTATATGACATCAATTGGCTATATAGATTTGAGATGTCCACATAGAAAGGAAAAAAGAGTCAAAACCCAACAACTCCATCATTAAATCAACTGAAGGAAAGATAGATACATAAATCTCACGGTTAGAAGTTCTATGAAACCTTGTCTTGTGTCTAAAGATTTATTTTTCCATTTTAATATCCTCTTTTCAGGCAATTTAGTCCACTGATTCGTAACATTTTCTTTTTGTGCAGTTTCTTGAAATTTGCCAATAATAAACTGTTAACATATAATTGAAAATAAATAAATAAGTAAACGACATATATCAGGGCATATATCTGATAATGGAATGCCCACAGTAGATTGATAGGAGTTAGGTATTGACAATGGATTCAACAACAACAACACCAGCGTAATACCACAAGTGGATTTTGAGGAGGATAATGTATACGTAAATCTTACTCCTACCTTGTGAATAT
Source organism: Nicotiana tabacum (assembly GCF_000715075.1). NCBI lineage: Eukaryota > Viridiplantae > Streptophyta > Magnoliopsida > Solanales > Solanaceae > Nicotiana > Nicotiana tabacum. The sequence goes on along the minus strand of NC_134083.1, from coordinate 65,896,129 downwards.
TGATAATGGATTCGGTTGAACTAATGTTAACAAGCTGCCAACAAACTATATAGCCCATAACCATGATATAACAGAACCAAATGTCAGACCAAGTATTAAGAACAAAACAAGCACAGTCCCAGCTACCTCTGCATGTTGCAGCCGGACAGTTTTTGAACCCAACATCATTAACACACTAGTAAGGTAGCCATTAGTTAGCCCCAAAAGACAGGTTAGTATTGTAACTGGAAGCTCTGTCCTGAAGAATTTGGGCCCGTGCAAACAACAATAGAATAGAGGCAAAAACAACAACCTTGAATAGCAGGCAAAAATAGCAACCTTAGCATTTCCAAGAAGACATATAGAAGTAAGAGACTTCCCAACCAGATCAAAAACATTGTAGCCAGTAATCAACAGGATCGGATACCAATCCCTCAGAAGCTGAGAATGCACGTCCTCTGTAATATATCCTGGAAATATGCATAAAGTGACCACATAAATGCTTAGGATTCCAAAGCCATACCATTTTACCGTCCCAACAATGTCCCACAAGGTCGATCTCCATAATCCTCTCGTTAGGCCACCCTTCTCCTCTTTCTCCTCATTCAGTACTGTCCGAGTTTTAAGATCAGTGTAGTATTTAATAACTGGAAGCCTATATGCCACATTATAAAGAATAGTGCACAAGATCATCATAGCAATGCTGACAATAAAATAAAGGTTTGCACTTTTTCTCAGCCCATCAGCATCTTGTGGGTAAATAGCTTTTGTTAAAATTCTAAGCAATGAAACAAGGACACCTGCAACACAGAACAAAAGTCCAGACACAGTTACGCCCCTAATTTTTGCCATTCCGACTGAATCCACAGACCTGACAAATTAAAAGTAGGAAGAAGATGAAATCTGAATTTGAACATGAACTAAGAGACAGCAAGCTGTTCACAATCAAGAACAATATTGCTGAAACAAGAAGCAAAGTGATCTATGTATGAATTAAACATCAAAATTCCTTTGATAACTGATCTATGTATGAATTAACTCTCAAAATGACACCTTGGTGAAAAACCAAATAGTATCCGATGATAGAGTTTACAAAGTGACACATTATCTACAGAGCTTCAAATCATGCCCCACTGGCCATCCGAGATTTCTCGCTTACCAGAAAGGAAATTACAAAGTGACAGAACCAGGGTCATCATCAACTAAAATATCAGCTAGTCCAGCTACATTCAACCAGTTAAATCAACTTTACTCGATCCAAAAGAGAAAAAATCAACCAGTTAAAACCATGACAAAGATGACCTGTTCAACAATAAAAAATATCAAGCAGAAGTCTAGTGGAAAACCATACCAGGCTGACGTCTATGAAGAAGAATAAGTTTATGAGACTGCTACAAAATCCGAGCACTAGTGAAAACCAATTTCATTTGCAAAATAGGCTTTTAAATTTTTCCTACAGATCATTTTGCAAAATTAATTAACCCCAGCATATAAAAAATGTTCAGTACAAACATCAAGTATAGCTCTAGATTTTGATAACCTCAAACATAAATCTATTGACTGATTAGTAAGAAAATGCAGGTACTTAATGAGGTGGAGTGGATATTCTGTACCTTCACCCCATATACAATTCCAATCAAATAAAAGTGAGAAGGACACCACTACATTTCTTTCTTGAACCCAACAAACTTTTCATTCAAATAAAAAAAATTCAATGGAGAAACTGAAAATAATGTAGCACTTATATTCCCCCAACATACTGAGTCTCTAGTTTAAATAAGCTAGCAACGAGAAAAAGAATCAATTGATATTACCAATTAAGTTGTTATCAGTCAGGGATTTGGAGAAAATCTCCTCTTATTCTTTGGCTTTCAGTATCTGGAGATTTTCGTGTTGATTGTTCTTCTTATGAATAATTACTAATATCGAGAATTGGATACTTTTGACAATCTTATTTAAACCTATTATTAGTATTTCATTAGTTACAATTTAATGACACTCTTTTTATCTTGGAGACATACCAAATAAATGATAACGTTGTTTTCTATTTCAAACGACATTTCAATCCTACTTTAATATTTTCTTCCGATATCCACATATTAAAATCCATGCTCACACAATACCGTATAAAACAAAACGAAGAAAAAAAATGATCTAAGTTATAAATAAACTAACAACTATACTATGCTAGCAAGTTATTTATATATTTTTCCGACTAACAATGTAATAGTAATCAAGTTCTACTTTATCTAATAAGTTACATACTATATTTACACCGTCTATACATAGAAAAAAACAATTTATACCTGAAGCCGCAGTTCCAGCTAGAGTAGCCTGAATGTACCTGTCAGGTAACTCTCCAGCAGACCCAATTACTCCACCTTGAACCAACCCATTCGCAGCCCCAGTAAGCCCAACAAGCCCCACCGTAACATAGAACCCACCATAAACTCCAACTCTGCCCTTAACATACCAAAAATCCATCAAAGGAACCATAACCAAAGCCACCACATACAGAAACATCCCAACATTAATTCTCACAAAACAACTCGACTTATTAGCAAAACCAACTATGAATAGCAGACAAACCAAACTGAGTGTCATGTTTACAATGGCGAAAATACGATCAACTGAGACCGTTGGATAGAGGAAGGTGAAGTAGTCAACGGCTGTGATGAAGACGTTCCATGGGAGAACGTAACCTGAGCCGAGGAAGAAGTAGATTACATAGGCAATGTGGAATGAGTCCTTGGGGATATTATTAGGATCGGATGAGGGAATCAGTAGAGTTGTTGTTGATTCAGAATCTTCGTCTTTACTGACTGAACCCATCGGCGGTGCTGTAATTTCCCGATTGTGGGCAGTTTTTGCAGAAGGATGAAAGTCAATGGCGTGCCGTAGTGGGTGGAAAGGTTTGCTGCATGATACTCTGGGGCAACGTGGGAAATCTTTTAAAAGAAAGGGGCCATTTGGACAGGAAGCAAATTATAAGGAAATGGCGTGTTCACACCGTATAGCGGAGGAAGGTATGAATATGATATTATCTTGTTTTTCTTATTGGACTTCACACATCTGATGTGTGTGGCTTTTTTCTCTTTTTGTTCCCTCACGTTTTTCTTGGTTGATATATTAGGAAATTAACGTAAGGACGTACAATGTATGATTTGTAAAAATATTGACATAATATAATGCAAGATCAAATATTTTATATTACCAAGAATAATTGCATACCTGCTTGAGCGATTGACGAAGGACTAAGTCTCTTTTTTATATTACCCCTTATCTAATATGGCGGCATCAATGAGACCAGCTGTCACAGATAATAGATATTATCATATAACACCCCTTTTATTATTGGCTTCATCAAGTTGAGCCTACACTAACCACGACACCACCACAACCACTAAGCACATTAAGTGCACGTCTCAATAATCACTTATCATACTTATAATTAGACCCTTATGGACTATCATCAAAATTAGACATTTAAATATAAACAAAATATTTAATAATGCAAGCTATTTTTCTTAGATGATTTTATTTATGAACTACAAAAAAGGGAGAAGTACATATAATATCACTACTAAAAAACTATCAAAAAGCGTCCACAAAAATCGATCGAAGTCGGTCAGAATCGAATAAAAACTGACTGATTATCGACCGATTTCAATTCATCGAAAAAAGAATGATCGCAATAAGGTAGCGACCGCAGTCAATCGATATTATCGACCTATTTCGGTCGGTATTTGTCAACGCACTTTGACCAAATTATCTGACAAAAATAATCATACCGACCTACTTCGGTCGGTAGTTTTGAAAATAATTTTAAATTACTTTTAAACTAGCGACCGACGTCGGCCGGAACTTAAATTATTATTTTTTAAAAAATTGTTCAATTCCGACCGATTTCGTTCGGAATGTTTAAAATATTTAAAATGTAAAATTAAAAATTCCGACCGCAGTCGGTCGGAATTGTTAAAATATTTAATGTTTAAATTTAACAATTCCGACCGAAATCGATCGGTAACTTTGAATTTTTGGAAAATTCAAATGAACAGTTCCGACCGACTTCGGTCGATAGGCGGTCGATTTTCTGGGTATGTTTTTGGCAGAATGCAGCTGTTTTATAGCTGCACCACCTGCCAACACCCAATCACCTATAATGGCAGCATTACATTGCTGCCATTCAACCAATATCAATAATATTAACAATAATAACAACAATAATAACAACTATCAAAACTATATTATTAACAAAACATCATCTCCATCTCCACTAAACTATATTAACAAAACATAATACCCAAAATAAAATGTTTCACAAGTTAAAAGTTCAAACATCATTCAATGAGTGTTTTGTATTGCATCACCTCCATCTTCACTACTAGAAACTTCATCGTCGGCACGGTTCGAAGGATTACGACGAGAAGGACTAGCATCTGGGGAAGGCTCACGAGACCGGAGAATGGGGAAAGCACCACTAGCAAGAAGATTGGCCAGCTGACCTTGAAAGAGATTAAATTGTTGGTCCCTCTTTTCTAGATGAACTTAAAGGGTATCAAATTATTTATCTCTCTTTTGTTCTCTAGCCTTTGTCTCTTCAAGCTCTGTTGTCAGCTTTGCGATCTTCTTCTCCATAGACGAGATAGTCGACCTATCAATTGCCTCGCCTTGGGCCGAAGTTCGTATTCCTTACAATCCAGCCCTGTAGCGTCGAAATGATCTCTCTGGAAGGCCGTATGCTATCCCTTTTTTAGGACGACTGACAACATCCAACCATATCTTCTGCGCTTCTTCGTCGGAAATGGGTGGTCGCTCGCCTTGCTCATTCGATGGCAAGCTCTTAGTGTACTCCTCCACATTAATATTGTAGCGACCCTTTATTTAGAAGATAGACAATTATTAACTATATAATATTATAAACATTAATTTCAAGTTATAGTAGTTATGAAACTTATATATGTAGTCTCCGCCCGGTCCTCGACCCATCTAGTTGGATCTGTCAGTACCTTTTTCTTCCGAATGTGAGTCTCCATGAAGAACTCATCATGAGTCATCTTCCTCCCATATTATTTTTCCTACAAATATAATAAAACATGTTAACTAAATTAAAATATATAAATATAGTTTGATATATATAGAATTAAATATTTTAAGGAATTACCAGTAGTCTCCTCTCGAACCTTCTTTCCCCGTTCACTCTTCTTCTCGAACTTCTCAGTGGTCCACTGCCTCAGCAGATCCTCCCATATGTGCGGTAGAACCCATGAAGATTTCTTGGTCTTCTTCCGAGCAGAATAGAAGGAATCGAATAGTCTCTTATGACATTTGACTTCAAAATTTGCAAGAATGGCACTGTTATGCCGGTCCTCCCAGGCACACTTAGTCTACAAATGAAGTGTGTAACGTTAGATGAAAATATTGATAATATAATGCTTAAATAGATAAGAATTGTATTAAAACCTTAAATTGATTAAAAATTTGCTCCACGAGTGTAACGACCCGGCCGATCGTTTTGCTTTCTAGAATCTCGTTCCCCTAAATAAGACTTCTCGTACGTGCTTTTACTGTTTTATGACCTGCGGGGTTGGTTAGTTCGAGATTTGGAAGAGTTGGGGTTAAAATCGAAACACTTGGTTCCTTATGTCATGCCCTAAAACCGAGGAGCGCGACCGACGCTCAACCGAGTGAACCCGACCGAGCAAGCCTGTTAGATTTTCTTCTGCCCAAACTCATCCATGAATGAAGATAATACATATTTTCATTAATTAGACAAAAAGATGTTCATGTCCACAATATCAATTCATTACCAATAGTTTCATCATTTTTAACGTCTTAAATAGAACAAGTAATATAACCACAACATAACGTAGTTTGTCTTTCCCAGCACCAATAAATCACCCACACTATGTCTACGGAGCCTCTCTATATAAAGAAGAGTACAATGATAATGCCTACAAGACAGCCCCGGCTATACCTCAAACCGAATACACAAAGTACAAAAGATACATGACCCCGGGATGAAGTGAGGCTCACCAAGTCAGCTGGGAAGAAGGTGTACTACTATCACTGATCAATATCTCCTGATGTGGAACCACCTGCATCCATTTAAAGATGCAGCGCCCCCGAAAAAAGGGACGTTAGTACTATCGAATAGCACTAGTATGTATAACTAAACACCCTCTCAATAGAATGACAAATAATACAAACAAGATTATCATAATATCAATGAAAGCCTTAATCAACATCAAACCTCATTTTAGGATCAAGACAGTGTTCAAATTAATTTTCATATCTCACATTGGAAGATTTTCAGTATCGATATATCATTATCCACAATACTATTATTCACAAAACTAGTACCAACGTACTCTCATCACGGAGTCCGATCACGACCCGATCGACTAGGCTATCTCATTAGAGACATCAACCACAATTACTATCAATACCAATACCATAATTTTAGCATGGAGTCCGATCACGACCCGATCGGCTAGGCTATCTCATTAGAGAATCAACCACAATTACTATCAATACCAATACCACAGTAAGTTTAGCACGGAGTCCGATCACGACCCGATCGGTTAGGCTATCTCATTAGAAAATCAACCACAATTACTATCAATACTAATACCACCGTAATTTTGGCACGGAGTCCGATCACAACCCGATCGGCTATGCTATCTCATTAGAGAATCAACCAAAATCTCAATTTCAATTACAATTTCTAGCACAATCACCACCATGTGTGTGACATGGTATCCGATTGCGACCCGATCGACTAGGCTGTCTTATTCGAGACATCAACCTTTTTATATCAATCATCGCATTTTATATTGCTTTCACATCTTTTCATTTCATTGACACTAATGGCCATAATTATAAGATCATTCTTGGCACGTTGGCCACATTTAGTATTTCATGCTCACCTTTTCAATTTTAATTATCATCATTATCATCAACAACAAATACAATTCAAATCAAGATGTGTAGTACACATGTGAGCAATTTAGAGTCTAAGGCACATAGAGATATTTCACAAAATTTGGCATAATAGCCCTCGTTTGAACTTGACTTAAAGTCGAAATATTATTAATGCACAACCCATATTTTAACACATCCTCAATTGGTAACATAACATGAATAAAGCATTTGGGATACTTGTTGAACATATATCTTTCAACCCAATCTTACTCGGAATAGCAAATTTTATAATGAATCACTCGGGACTTACATAATTTACATGAATATCGTGGGATCAAATTCTAAGAGAAGAGTGTTAAGCCAACATACCTCAATCGAGCTTCCTTAAACTCTAAAATATTCCGAAATTCTTAGCAACTTCAATCTATTTTTGGAATATAATAAATTGAACCAAAATTAGGAAGATGATCATGGTTCTAGCTCATTTGAGCATTTTATCAAACACTAAGTGTGCATAAGGTTTCAAGGTCTTTTCATGGTGGATTCCATCATCCCACAACCCAATCTTTACCATTTTTAGCTCAATAATCTTCCTACACCCTTTGATAACACATATATGTTAAATAAACAACTCTTATGCCCCAAAAATTATCTTGCTACTTACCCATTTCTAGACAAAATTCGAAATTGAGAGTTAGAGTGTAGAATCTTACCTCTAGGATAAAGACCTAGTGAGTTTCCTTTCTTAATCTTCCAAAATTTGAGCATGAATTGAAGAACAATTATTGAAGAACACCTTCTCACTCTAGGGCACTCTCTCTCACTCTAAAAATATCAGATTGTAGCTCAAAAATGGCCCAAAACGTGTATTTAACGAAGTAGGGCCGGGTTTTAAAAAATCCAAAAATGGAGCTCTAGAACAAGGTCTGCGATCGCATAATCAATATGCGGAGAGCATATCGGTCGCATAATTGCTGACCAAAACAACCAAAAATCTATCTGTGTCTGCGATCACTATGCGGTCCGCATAACTATTTTGTGGTCGCATAATGCACTGCAGAACAGTTATGCGGTTGCATAGTCGACCGCATAATTGCTTCCAGACTGACCCTCTTCTGTCTCACTTCTGCGGCCATTATGCGGCCCGCAGAGTGATTCTGCGGTTGCATAATGGACCGCAGAAGCGCACTTTTCTGTCAAAAAGTTTCCTTTACTTTCCGTTGCATTGTTCAACCCAAAAAGTCCGAGCCGCGGCAAGACAAACACGTGAGCCTGGTCCGGCACTATGAAATATTATTTTTCCTTTGCAAAATTTTACGGGACCTTACATTCTCCCTCACTTAGGATCATTCGTCCTTGAATGAGGGTAAAAATCTCTTATTAGCATCTTATGCAACTCAGTTTTTCATACCACACACTAGGAGCCCCAAATTTGACTAATTCCCTAAATTTTCAAATATTTCGCCAGAGTTTCCCCTGAAATTTGGCCTATCCACCTGCCAGAGAGCCCCAGAAACACATCCTAACAGCATATACATAATCCAACAATGTAACATAACACAAAACAACACCAACTGTGGCCTCACATGCAATTATATTACCAGAACGGAACACCCTTAACATCAAATGTACAAATCATACAAAATTCATGAAAGTATCTGTTAGCATTTTCATAAGGCACAACTCATAAATACAAGGTTATTCAAATAAATAAGGATACTTTTTCTTCATTTCTTCCTCGGCCTCCCAAGTAGCCTCTTCAACCTGTTGGTTTCGCCACAACACTTTCACGGAGAAAATTTCTTTATTTCTCAATTTTCGGACTTGTCGATCAACAATAGAAACCAGAATCTCTTCATAAGTCAATTTCTCATTTACCTCAATAGTCTCAACCGAAACAATGAGTGTCGGATCTCCAACTACTTTCTTCAACATAGACATATGAAACACCGGGTGTACTAATGATATCTCAGGTGGTAGCTCAAGCTTGTACGCCACCTCACCGATCCTTTGAATGATTTTGTACGGTCCGACATACCTCAGACTCAATTTCCCGTTCTTACCAAATCGCATTACCCCTTTCATGGGGGAAACTTTCAAGAATACCCAATCATCTTCTTTGAACTCCAAATCCCTACGACGAACATCCGAATAGGATTTCTGACGACTCTAAGCAGTCTTCAATTGCTCCTTAATGATTTTAACTTTTTCCATGGCCTGATGCACAAGGTATGGCCCTATCAACTCTGGCTCCTCAATTTCGAACCACCCAATGAGAGATCTACATCTCCTACCATATAAAGCCTCGAACAGTTCCATATGAATGCTAGCATGATAGCTATTGTTGTATGCAAATTCTATGAGTGGTAAATGATCATCCCAGCTACCTTTGAAGTCTAGAACACAAGCGTGCAACATATCCTCAAGAGTTTGAATAGTTCGTTCTGCCTGCCCGTCAGTCTGCAGGTGAAAAGCTGTACTAAGATTCACCTGAATACCCAAACCTTGCTGAAATTTCTTCCAAACATTAGCAGTGAATTGTGCTCCCCGATCAGAAATGATGGAAACTGGGGTGCCATGCAACCTGACTATTTCTTTGATATACAACTGATCATACTGCTCCGCTGTGTCAGTAGACTTAACCGGCAAAAAGTGTGCTGATTTCGTGAGTCGATCCACAATCACACAAATTGAGTCAAACTTGCGCGGAGTGCGCGGTAATCCTACCACAAAGTCCATATTAATCATTTTTCATTTCCACATTGGAATTTCTATGTTCTGTGCCAACCCACCGGGCCTTTGGTGTTCGGCCTTCACTTGCTGACAATTCGGACATCTTGCCACAAAGTCTGCACATTCCTCTTCATATCATTCCACCAATAGACTTCCTTAAGATCATGATACATTTTTGTAGAACCTGTGTGCACGGAATACCTAGAAGTGTGAGCTTCAGTCATAATTATTTCACAGAGACCATCCATGTTTGGAACACATAGTCACCCTTGGTACCTTAATGTATCATAATCCATACCAAGAGAAAAGTCCATGGTCTTATGTTTATGAATCCTCTCTTTCAATTGCACCAATAATGGATCGTTGTATTGTTTCTCTTTGACTTCCACAACAAGCGATGATTCAGCCCTATTTTGCACAATTACCCATCCTTCACTAGAGTCCACAAGACGAACTCCCAAACTGCCAATCGGTGAACTTCCTTGGCCAATGGCCTTTGATATGCCTCCAAGTAAGCCAAACTACCCATAGATTTCTGGCTAAGAGCATCTGCCACAACATTGGCCTTTCCCGGATGATATAGAATATCAATGTCGTAGTCCTTAAGTAACTCAAGCCATCTTCTCTGCCTCAGATTCAATTCCTTCTGCTTTAAAATATATTGAAGGATCTTATGGTCCGTGAATATATCCACATGGACCCCATATAAATAATGACGCCAAATTTTCAATGTAAATACCACTGTCGCGAGTTCTAAATCATGTGTTGGATAGTTCTTTTCATGATTCTTGAGTTGCCTAGAAGCATAAGCTTTAACTTTTCCATGTTGCATTAATACACATCCAAGCCCGATTCTTGAAGCATCACAATATATCACAAATCCATCTATACCCTCTGGTAGAGTCAACACCGGTGCCGTAGTCAATCTTGCTTTCAATTCCTGGAAACTCTTTTCACAAGTATCTGACCATTGGAACTTAATTGCCTTCTATGTCAATTTAGTCAATGGAGAGGCAAGAGTAGAAAACCCCTCCACAAACTTTCTATAATATCCAGCTAATCCTAAGAAACTGCGAATCTCTGTTGGAGTTTTAGGCCTCGACCAATTCTTCACAGCTAAAATTTTCTGAGGATCAACCTTAATTCCCTCACTAGAGACTACATGACCTAATAATATGACCGATTCAAGACAAAATTCACACTTTGAAAACTTTGCATATAACTGGTGCTGATGTAGGGTTTGTAGAACTACCCTGAGATGATCGACATGGTCTTCTGGAGTTAGTGAATATACAAGAATATCGTCAATAAACACTGTCACAAAAGAGTCGAGGAATGGCTTAAAATCTCGATTCATAAGATTCATGAAGGCTCATGGGGCATTTGTTAGCCCAAAAGACATCACTAGAAACTCAAAATGCCCATACCGGGTCCTAAAAGCTGTTTTCGGAATATCCCGCTCCCAGATCTTCAATTGGTGATACTCGGATCGTAAATCAATTTTGGAGAAGTACCTAGCATCTTGCAATTGGTCAAACAAGTCATCTATCCTTGGTAGTGGGTACTTATTCTTGATTGCGACCTTATTAAGCTACCGATAGTCAATACACATTCTCAGTGACCCATCTTTCTTCCTTACAAAAAGGACCGGTGCACCCCAAGGCGACACACTCGGCCGGATGAAACCCTTTTATAACAAGTCCTTCAGCTGCTCCTTTAGTTCCTTCAATTCTGTCGGTGCCATTCTATGGGGCATAATAGATATAGGATGCGTGTCTGGCATTACATAAATCCCAAAATCAATCTCCATGTTTGGGGGAATCCCAGGGAGTTCATCCGGAAAGACTCCCGGAAATTCATTCACAACGGGCACAGATTCAAGCGTAGGTGCCTCAATATCGGTGTCCGTAACTCGGAACAAATGGTAAATACATCCCTTGTTGATCATCTTTGTGGCCTTAAGGTAGGAAATAAACCTACCCTTCGGAACTACATCATCACCCTTCCACTCAATAACTGGATCATTTGGAAATTCGAACCTAACAGTCCTGGTTCAGCAATCAAGCTTGGCAAAACAAGAATAAAGCCAATCCATCCACATTATCACATCAAAATCAATCATTCTCAATTCAATAAGATCAGCCATGGTGTCCTGACCACGCAACGTGACAACACAATCCCTATAAACCCACGCGTCCAAAATAGACTAACCAACCGGAGTAGATACATAGAACGATTCATAAAGTTGTTCTGGTTATATCCCAAATTCCATAGCAACATAAGGTGTGACATATGATAAAGTGGAACCGGGATCAATAAGAGCATATACATCATGAGATTGGACAGTCAATATACTTGTGACAACATCTGGAGAAGCCTCAAAATTCTGGCGACCACTCATAGCATAGAAACGCCGGATCCTCCCGAACTCTATGCTCCACCCCTAGCTGCACCCCTCCCTGCGGGTGTTGGAGTGACTCAAGCTGGAGGAGGTGCTGCGGATGTAGTAGCTGTAGAATTGGATGGCTGCGCCATGCCCTCTGCCCGCACCCTAGCGGGACGAACGACAACCCCTCTGAATGTGACTCCTCAATCCGCATCCGTAACATATGGGTAAGTCCATGTAGCATATTCTTAGGTGCATCTTTCCACAACGAGGGCATAGGGGCCTCCTCTGCTGCTGGAATCTACCACTATGACGACCCTACTGATATGAGCCCTGTTGCCCTGATTGGTCCTGAAATGGCTTCACTGTTGCTGCTGACTGGGCCCCGGTGGCGGTGCACTAGCTGAAGACTGAGCAAAGGATTGGGATAGCCCCGACAACCCTTTCTTGAATGTTGTCTTGCCACCACTAGAAGAACCACCAAAGTTTCCCGCAGACCGGGCCTTATTACTACCTTCTCGCTCCATCCTGTTCCTCAATTTGTGAGTCTCTGTGGCTTGAGCGAATGCCATCATTTTTCCATAGTTCATATCAGAATTCAAGGCTGCTGTAGCGGCCCCATTAATTACCAAGGGACTAAGGCCCTGTACAAATCGGCGCACACTAGCCTCCATGGGGGCATCATGTAAATACCATACTTAGACAGGTACGCGAATCCCATATGGTAATCCCACACACTCAGGCTACCTTGCCTCAAGTTCTCAAACTCCGCAGCACGGGCTGCCTTAGTCTGGTAGGCAAGAAATGATCAATGAAGGTATCGGCAAACTCAACCCATCTCGCTAGAGGGCTCCCTTCTTCACGAGACTCTTCCCATAGTTCAAACCAAGAATATGCCACCTCTTTCAGGTGGTAGGAGGCCAATTCCACTGCCTCTGTCTCAGTAGCACGCATAACTCGGAGAGTCTTGTGCATCTCATCAATAAAGTCCTGGGGATCCTCCTCTGGGTTAGTACACGTGAACACTGGAGGATCCAACTGGAGGAACCTGTTCACCCTGGAACTAGTAGAATCCCCTGGCTGACTGGAAGAAGTGGGTGCAACATTTGATCTCTGGGCCTGGGATGCCACTATCTGAGCCAACATCTGTATGGCTCCCCTAAGATCAACATCAGAAACACCAGAATCGGAAGCTGGATCTGGAGATGGAACTGGTATATCAGTTGGAGGGACCGTTGCACCTTCAGTAGGTGTAGGGACAAGTGCGGTCTGATCAGTTGTAGTAGAGTCAGGCAGTGTAGTAACTGGGAGAATATCCTCACCCCTTGGGTGCTTACCCGCATCATCAAATATATTATCAACTGCCACTCCTGGAGTGACATTGGCTCTTTGGCCAGTTCTTGCTTTCTTCTTAGGTGCCATGTGCTGAATATTAGAGCAACTCAGGAGTTAAAGGAGGAACAACCTTACAACCAGCTTTATCGCACGATCAAGAACATGAAAGAAGGGTATTATTCCTAAATGCCCATGTATCACCCTAATTATAGATGTGGTCGACAACACACCGATAATAAGGACTCTACTAGACACGGCTCCGAGACATCCTAGGACACTTTAAAACCTTAGGCTCTGATACCAAGTTTGTCACGCCCCAAAATCGAGGAGCGCAACCGACGCTCAACCGAGTGAACCCGACCGAGTAAGCCTGTTAGATTTACATCTACCCAAACTCATCCACGAATGGAGATAATACATATTTTCATTAATTAGACAAAAAGATGTTCATGTCCACAATACCAATTCATTACCAGTAGTTCCATAATTTTTAACGTCTTAAATAGAAAAAGTAATATAACCACAACATAACGTAGTTTGTCTTTCCCAACACCAATACACCACCCACACTATATCTATGGAGCCTCTATAGATAAAGAAGAGTACAATGATAATGCCGGCAACAAGGCCCCGGCTATACCTCAAACTGAATACACAAAGTACAAAAAATACATGACTCCGGGATGAAGTGGGGCTCACCAAGTCAGCTGGGAAGAAGGTGTATTGCTATCACTGATCAATATCTCTTGCCATGGAACCACCTGCATCCATTTAAAGATGCAGCGCCCCCGGCAAAAGGGACGCTAGTACTGTCGAATAACACTAGTATGTATAACTAAACACCCTCTCAATAGAATGACAAATAATACAAACAAGATTATCATAATATCAATGAAAGCCTTAATCATCATCAAACCTCAATTTAGGGTCAAGACAGTGTTCAAATTAATTTCCATATCTCACATTGGGAGATTTTTAGTATCGATATACCATTGTCCACAATACCAGTATTCACAAAACCAATACCAACGTACTCTCAGCACGGAGTTCGATCACGACCTGATCGGCTAGGCTATCTCATTAGAGACATCAACCACAATTACTATCAATACCAATACCACCGTAATTTTAGCACGGAGTCCGATCACGACCCGATCGGCTAGGCTATCTCATTAGAGAATCAACCACAATTACAATCAATACTAATACCATAATAATTTTAGCACGGAGTCCGATCATGACCCGATCGGCTAGGCTATCTCATTAGAGAATCAACCACAATTACTATCAATACCAATACTAGCACGGAGTCTGATCACGACCCGATCGGCTAGGCTATCTCATTAGAGAATCAACCAAAATCTCAATTTCAATTATAATTTTCAGCACAATCACCACCATGTGTGCGACATGGTGTCCGATCACGACCCGACCGGCTAGGCTGTCTTATTTGAGACATCAATCTTTTTATATCAATCATCGCATTTTATGTTACTTTCACATCTTTTCATTTCATTGGCACTAATGACCATAATTATAAGATCATTCTTGGCAAGTTGGCCATATTTAGTATTTCATGTTCACCTTTTCAATTTCAATCATCATCATCATCATCAACAACAAATACAATTCAAATCAAGGTGTGTAGTACACATGTGAGCAATTTAGAGTCTAAGGCATCATAGAGATATTTCACAAAATTTGTCATAATAGCCTTCGTTTGAACTTGACTTAAAGTCGAAACATTATTATTGCACAACCCATATTTTAACACATCCTCAATTGGTAACATAACATGAATAAAGCATTTGGGATACTTGTTGAACGTATATCTTTCAACCCAATCTTACTCGGAATAGCCAATTTTATAATGAATCACTCGGGACTTACATAATTTACATGAATATCGTGGGATCAAATTCTAAGAGAAGAATTTAGCCAAAATACCTCAATCGAGCTTCCTTAAACTCTAAAATATTCCGGAATTCTTAGAAACTTCAATCTATTTTTGAAATATAACAATTTGAATCAAAATTAGGAAGATGATCATGGTTGTAGCTCATTTGATCATTTTATCAAACACTAGGTGTGCATAAGGTTTCAAGGTCTTTTCATGGAGGATTCCATCATCCCACAACTCAATCTTTAACATTTTACCTCAATAATCTTCCTACACCCTTTGATAACACATACATGTTAAATAAACAACTCTTATGCCCCAAACGTTATCTTGCTAATTACCCATTTCTAGACAAAATTCGAAATTGAGAGTTAGGATGTAGAATCTTACCTCTAGGATGAAGACCTAGTGAGTTTCCCTTTTTAATCTTCCAAAACTTGAGCAAGAATTGAAGAACACCTTCTCATTCCAGGGCACTCCCTTTCACTCTAAAATATCAGATTGTACCTAAAAAATGACCCAAAACGTGTATTTAACGAAGTAGGGTCGGGTTTTAAAAAAACCCAAAAATGGAGCCCCGGAACAAGGTCTGCGATCGCATAATCAATATGCATACCGCATATCGATTGCATAATTGCTGACCAAAACGACCAATAATCTGTCTGTGTCTGCGGTCACTATGCGGTCCGTATAACTGTTTTGCGGTTGCATAATGCAGCGCAGAACAGTTATGCGGTTGCATAGTCGACCGCATAATTGCTTTCAGACTGACCCTCTCCTGCCTCACTTATGCGGCCATTATGCGGCTCGCAGAGTGATTCTGCGGTTGCATAATGGACCGCAGAAACACACTTTTCTGCCAAAAAGTTTGCTTTACTTTCCGGTGCATTGTTCAACCCAAAAAGTCCAAGCCGCGGCGAGCAATCCCGCCATGGAGAATTTCTACAATCCACAAACATGTGAGCCTGGTTCGGCACCATGAAACATTATTTTTTCTTTGCAAAATTTTACGGGGCCTTACACCTTAAGGTTGGTTATAAAGGCTAAGTTTGACTTCGGTCAACGCTCTAAGTAAACGACCTCAGAATCGAGATTTGACAGTTCTAATAGTTTCGTATGATGATTTCAAACTTGGGCGTATGTTCAGATCGAGTTTTGGATGACCTGGGAGCGTTTCAACGCTTAATATTAAAAGTTTGTTCTTTGAAGGTTTTGAAATTCTTTAAATTTGGTTTGGAGTATGTTTTTGTGGTATCGAGGTCCAAATGGGATTCCAAGACTGAGAATAGTTCCGTATGGTGATTTAAAACTTTCACGCAAAATTTGGTGTCATTCCGAGTAGTCTAAGTATGATTTGGCGCGTTTGAAGCAATTTGGAAACTTGGAGTTCATATTTTGATTCAATTTGGTTTTGGGGTATGATTCTTGGTTTTGTCATTGTTTTACGTGTTTTGAGAGTTCGAGCAAGTCCGTATTATGTTTATAGACTTGTTGGTGTAGTTGGACGGGGTCCCGAGGGGCTCGGGTGTGTTTTAGACCGCCTAAAGTTAATTTGAAAACACCAGATTTTCTGTTCTGGTTTCCTTCTTCGCGAACGCAGACAGACCCTCGCATTCGCAGTGAAGGATTTAGGGACTGGAGGTTTTTTCCCTTCGCGTTCGCATACGCAGGGACTTGTTCACTGAGGCATGGGCCCTTTGGCCTTCGCGTTCGCATTGAGCAGGCTGCGTTCGCGTAGAAGCCTGGGCCTGGGCAACCCAGTTGCCTTACGCATTCGCGTGTTGGTCCCCGCATTCGCGAGGAGTAGGCGGTTCAGTGCATCGCGTTCGCATGGGTCCTCTCGCGTTCGCGTAGAGCCTTTTCCTGGTCTCTTCAGTTTAGGCATCGCGATCGCGAGAGCTTGGCCGCGATCGCGTATAAGGACCCCTGGGCAGAATCATCTTTTAAGAACGGGACTTAAGCTATTTTGGCTCATTTTCTTTCATTGTTGGGTGATTCTTAGAGCTCTTAGAGAGGGGATTTCACCTAGCACTTTGAGGTAAGTAATTTCCACACAACATGAGTTTAATACTTAGTTCATGGGTAGATTATAACATGTAAATTAATGAAAATCATTGGTTTAGGTGAAAACCTAGGTTTTTGACAAAAATGAGATTTAACCACGGAATGTGTTATGGAATTTAGTAAAAATCATATATTTGAGTTCATGAGGTTATGGGTAATAATTTTCTTCGAAAATATTCGGAATCCGGACACGTTGGCCCTGGGGTGAATTTTAGGAATCTTACATTTAGGGTTGAGTAATCACTTTAATAGTTGGAATATGAACTTTTGAACATGTATTGATTAGTTTATATACTATTTGATTAGTTTTGGTTCGGCACCAAATTGAGGGTTTGAGCATAATCTTGGACCGAAAAGTACGCTTTGAGGCGAGGTAAGTCTCTTTTCTAACCTGGTAGGAGGGAATTAACCCCATAGGTGAATTTAATTAAAATGTGCTTCTATTTGTGGGGGCTACGTACGCACGAGGTGACAAGAGTCCGCATGTAGCTACTAATTATGCTATTGTCCGGGTAGTCTAGGACCCATATCATGCTATACTTACAATGTTTGTACCCTACTTGTTAACTTAATTGCTTAAGTCTTTTGAAACCTGATAAAAGAATTAAATTTCACTTACTTGACGTTGTGAATGGAACACTTGACTGTTATTGAGAATTTGTGTTTTCCTTAAAATATTTTCTATTTGTGGAGCGGGCCGAACGCCTCGGTAGCAGATAGATGCATCTATGATTCGTGTCGTTCGACCCTCGACACTGCACAATTTAAATATTATGTTGGATCGATCCATACGACCTCGACATAATTTCTCATGATCAATACGCCTCTTATCCTTCCTAGACCTACCTCGACCCCTACCGGTCCTCTGCTTGAATTAAAGAAAATGATAGAATTGAGAATATAAATCTATATAAGTTGAGAGTACTTGAAAAAACTAACATGCTATTCGTCTTCGAAGTATCATTCCTTGTCCGAAAATTCTTCCTTTTCACTTATTTCATTTTCATTAGGTGATTCTTCGTCCTCATTTTCTATGATTGTTATTTCCTCTATATGAACTTCGTCTAATATGCGTTGAGGATGCTCCGAGTCATTTTCTAACTGATCATCCACCATTTGGTTAACACTTGAGGTATCGTTTTGGTAAGCAATATCTAGCACATTCTCAACTTTCACCCTACCAACAAGCTTAGTTTTGATTACAACCAACCAATCAGCCTTATCCCTCCGCAGTGGATATGGAGCATAATACACTTGCCTAACTTTTTCTGCAATTATTAAAGGATCATAGCGATCATACTCCCTCTTTTTATTAACCTCAATTATGTTGTACTGCGAGTGTACACTTGTACCTCTTCTAGGTGTTGCGTCAAACCACTTGCATCAGAAAAGTATGATCTTCTTATTTGGCCAACCTGAATATGATAATTCTAGAATCTCTTTGACCACACCATAATAATCATTTTCCCCATCCTGGTTGCCTTCACCACCTTTGACACACACCCCATTGTTATTGCTTTTTTTTTTTTTTTTATACTTGGAGCATTCCTCGGTGTGAAATTTGTAACCATTCACAAAATACTTAGACATAGTTATAACCGTTGTTTGGATTATTGACCTACATGTAGTGTTACATAAATCACAAGTGAGCAAGTATATTCACAAGTGACCAAGTATGTATATTCACATGTGAGAAAACATGTAAGATGCACTTACACACTCTTTAAACCATGCCTCAAATGTAGAATATACAACATCATGGCCAAATTGACTCACGAAGTCACTAAGCGACATATTGAAAATTTTGTTAGTTGCATCAACCAAATTAAATAGTAGTCAGTGTAAATTAATCTTACGTCAACACTTACTTAATAAAGGGTTGAACTTCCAAACAATTTAGCAACACATGATTTGAAGTTGATTTGTACTCCATACTACTTAGGCCCCTTTTTGTCCGATCTTTAGAACCTCGGCCTAGTTGATTGAATATGGACATTGGTGGATATAATGGATCAATCTCAATCACGACATTGTGCCGATTGGGCTTATTTCTAGCGCATGGCACATGACTGTCGAAGTAGTAAGAACAAAAATGAGCAGTTTCCTTTACAAGATAGGCTTCGCATATGGATCCTTCAGTCCTATTACTCTGTTTAACACATCGTTTACACTTGCCGATAGTCCTGCACATTGTCACTTATTAAATTATTATGTTAAAGAAAATTACAAGAATAAATCAAGGTTTGATCATTACCTCTCGAATGGATACATCCACCTGCATTGAATCGGCCCTCCAAGTCGCGCCTCGTGTACAAGGTGAATTGGAAGGTGTTCCATCACATCAAAGAAACCACATGGAAAAATCCTTTCCAGCTTATTACTGATTACAGGAATGTTCTGATTCATTTGAAATATGTTTTCTTCCCTTAGTGTGGTAGAACATAAGTCTTTGAGGAACAAACTTATCTATATGATGTGTTTCCAGATATTTCCAAGCAAAGCACAAAATGCAATAGGGATTAAGGTTTCCATGAAGATATGAAAGTCATGACTTTTCATATGAGTCAACTTTCCTTCAACCATATCAGCACATTTTCCCAAGTTCGAAGCATAGCCCTCGGGCATCTTTAGGTTTGCAACCCACTCACAAATCTACCGTCTTTGTTCCAAAGTGAATGTGTAACTGGCCTTGGGCTTGAATACCTTACCATTGTTCGCAGACTGCATATGTAATTCAGGCCACCTGCAATATTCTTGTAAGTCTAGTCTAGCCTTAGGGTTATCTTTTGTCTTATTCTTATCATCCATCATTGTGTTGAACACATTGTCAAAATAGTTCTTCTCAATATATATGACGTCAAGATTGTGTCGGATAAGATTATCCTTCCAATATGGCAATATAACGACCCGACCGGTCATTTTGAGTATTACATCCATGTTCCCCCATTTACTGCTCAATTTAAGCTTTACAACTATTTTATGACTTATCGGGTTAGTTGGTATGGGGTCCGGAGAGATTTCAGAATGAATTGAGATACTTAGTCTCGTAATGGAAAGCTTAAGTTGGAAAAGTTGACTGGATGTCGATTATATGTAAATGACCTTGTATTTGAATTTTTATGATTCCAATAGCTCCGTATGGTGATCTTGGACTTAGGAACGTGTCTGGAAAATTATTTGGAGGTTCGTAGTGGAATTAGGCTTGAAATGGCGAAAGTCGAATTTTTGGTAAGTTTGACCGGGGGGTTGACTTTTTGATATCGGGGTTAAAATCCGATTCTAAAAGTTTTAATAGGTCAGTTATGTCATTTATGATTTGTGTGCAAAATTTGAGGTTAATCGGACTTGATTTGAAAGGTTCCGGCGTCGTTTGTGGAAACTTGAAATTTCAAAGTTCATTAGGCTTGAATTGGGGTGTGATTAATAGTTTTAGCGTTGTTTGAGGTGATTTGAGGATTTGACTAAGTTCGTATGATGTTTTAGTACTTGTTGGTATGTTTGGTAGAGGTCACGGGGTCCTCGGGTGAGTTTCAGATTGTTAACGGAACAAATTCGGACTTAAAACCACTTCTTGAATTTTTGCTTCTCGTATTTTCGCACTTGCGGAGGTTTGATCGCAGGTGCGAAGCCGCATGGGCGCGCAATCAGTCGCAGAAGCGGTCAGGAGGGGAACTGGGCAATGCTTGCAGGTGCACAATGTTATCCGCAGATGCGAAGTCGCATCTGCGCTTGGCTTTCCGCAAAAGCGGCCTGGCTCCCAAATGCGCCCATTTTGCCGCAGAAGCAGTGGTCGCAGGTGCGACCTCTTGTCCGCAGGTGCGGATTGACTGGGTAGAACCCTTTAAGTTCGGGGTTTAGATATTTTCACCCATTTTTGGATTTTGGAACTCGGTATGGGCGATTTTGGAGAGGAATTTTTTTACACAACTTGAGGTAAGTGTTCTTGACTCCCTTGTGATTATATTTCATGAATTAATCTTTATTTTTGGTGTAAGATTATCGAATCTTCAAGAGAAATCGAAGGTAGTTCCTATAACTTCATAAAGCAAATTTTTGAGTTTTGAACATCGATTTTGAGTCGGAATTGAGTGAAATTAGTATGGTTGAACTTGTAATTGGATGGGTTGTCGGATTTTGTGAGTTTCTACTCTTGGAGTGTAATTTTGGATTTTGTGGGAAATATTAGTATTTTGATATGGAATTAATTCCTATAATTGTGTGGACTAAATAAAATTTATTGTGGCAAGATTCGAGCAGTTCAGAAGTTGATACGCACAGAATGGGAATTCTGGAGCATTGTTTAGCTTGCTCGACTTTGGATTCGTCTTGTTCGAGGTAAGTAACTCTTCTAATCTTGGAGCTGAGGGTATGAACCCTGAATATACGTATTATGTGAATTGTTTGAAGGTAACGCACATGCTAGGTGACGGGCGTGTGGGCGTGCACCATAGAAAGTGTGACGTAATTGTTTCCGTGGAATTTTGTAGTCAAATAATCTTGGCATTTTCTATGCAGTTTTATATGTTGAAGAAATTTAGTTGAGAATCATATTAAAAATCACGTTGACTCTATGTGCCAGTATTATTGGGACCCACAAAGGTCATATTGCTGTGAATTATTTGTTTTAAATTGAAAATTTATACTCAGTCATATTCATTTCATTGCATATCATATCTCAGTCTCTGTTGTTATTTATTGATACATCATATCATCATCTTCGGGCTAGTTTCATGACATTGTGAGCCCGTGAGAGAGACTGGAGAGATTGATTACTGAGTGAGGCCGAGGGCATGATTGATTATGATATTGATACTATGGCACGTGAGTTGTCCGTGCGGTTTATAGCGCTTGGGCTGAATGAGCCCCTCCGGAGTCTGTACACACCCCTAGTGAGCGCAAGTACCTACTGAGTGCGAGTGCCGAGCGATTGTGAGGACTGAGTGACTGTGAGGACTGAGAGATTGTGAGGACTGAGTGATGGGGGGACTGAGTCAATTGATACTCTAAGAGTATGCATATGAGTTCATCTATGAGATGCATTGCATTGACTTGCACACATGACATACAACATAGAGATGTATTTTTCCTCATGCTGTACGATATTACATCATACATGATTTCTCACACATGTTGGCAGATGGGCATAGTGATGCATTTGTTTTACACTGATTATCTGGAAAGAAAAATGAAACATCTTATTTATTATTGAAATGATTTTGGGAAAATTATTGTTTTCAAACTTATTCATATTTTTGGTAACTACGATAAAAGATTGGGGTTTTCATTGATATACATGAAAGGTAGAACTATTTTTAGAAATCATAATTTTGCTGAGCATTTTATCTCTGAGTTACTTTTTATATTAATTGCTTTAAGTTGTAATGGACTGCTGTTGACTATTTGTTTTGGACCCAATCTTGGTACGAGCTTGTCACTACTTTCAACCTAAGGTTAGGTTTGTTACTTATTGAGTACATGGGGTCATGGGGTCGGTTGTACTCATATTACACTTTTGCACCTTGCGTGCAGATGTTGGCTGCTGATGTTGTTTTGTTCGTTGGGAGCTGGATCTGAAGATATACCAGCGTTCCGGTTGTTGCTGCCTCTTGTTCATGGTAGCCTTAGATTCATAAAACTCTGTTTATGTACTTTTCAAACAGATGATGTATTACTTCATACCAGCTTTGTATACTCTATTCTTAGAAGCTTAAGATTTGTACTACCAGTTCTTAGGGAAATGTGTTAGTTTTATCTATTTTCTTTTAATTGATAGCCTTATTAATTTCATTAAAATTGGATA
Organism: Nicotiana tabacum; assembly: GCF_000715075.1. Classification (NCBI taxonomy): domain Eukaryota; kingdom Viridiplantae; phylum Streptophyta; class Magnoliopsida; order Solanales; family Solanaceae; genus Nicotiana; species Nicotiana tabacum. The sequence continues at coordinate 65,873,008 of NC_134083.1, read as the reverse complement.
GTTGGTAATTGGCTTACCTAGCAGGTTGGGTTAGGTGCCATCACGACTAGTTGGATTTTGGGTCGTGACAAGGTGGTATCAGAGCTCTATGTTCATAGGTTCTACAAGTCATGAGCAAGTATGTAGTAGAGTCTTGCGGATCGGTATGATGACGTCCATACTTATCTTCGAGAGGCTACAGGGCATTTAGGATATATACTTCCCATCTTTCTTTTCTTATCGTGCAAAATTGATTCAGCTTGAGACATAACTCTTTGAATTTCTTCCACATATTCGTATGCGCACATGAGCGCTTGGTATCAGCTGTGCATCGCCGCTTGTGATTCCATGAGCAATGTTTGAGATATGTATTCTGTATTCTGCTGATGGGCCAGTCTGGAGGACTTGAGTCCTTGTTTAGACCGCAACTTAGGCTCGGTAGCTTCAGTTGTAACCTGTACATTTAGACTCATATGTCTGGTAATGTCCCTACGAGTGGAATTTGTGGCTCGATGAATGGTGAAATGGCTTTGTGATGAGTATGATGTAACTGCGGGATGTGTTAAGACGATTTGAATGTGACGAGAAGTGTTTCCTTGAAATGTAAAGGAAAGGCCATTGGGTGCTTGATTTGCGTTTTGATGAAATGTACATTCTCGAGTATTAATGTTTTGAAGGATCTTTCACGTTGTTAAATTTTGGGATAAATTAAATTCTCATGTTTGGTTAGTGAGTTTGGACTCAGATAGACTAAGTAATTGCATAGTAATTATGACTGCGAAAGGGTATAACAAGATACCAATTTGAGGCTAAGCAGGTGGGTTATCCCCTGCGGAGTAATCTACATAGGTGTGTTCCTTATAATGTGAGTGGAGAGTTTCTTTTCTGCCAGTGGGGCGTATGTGTTGAAATTAGAATTTGAATCTAGTTGAGAAAGTTGACTTTAGTGTTAAGAGGATGAATGCGAACCTAGCGGACGTTTGAGGTATTTTAATGGTTGGCATTTTATGAGCTTGAGAAGAATTTTTGTTGAACTGACTGCGGTATTATGACAGTAATAGAGTATGGGTATTGTGAGTTATAGAATATTTTGTTCTGTGGTTTTGAGCCTAGTGGGGGAGCCTGCTACTGACGGTTTAATTTCATGGTTATATGTTAAATTTTAGTTTTGGTTTGAGGCATATTTGTGGGTTAGTTATGACCCGTAGAGGCTGAGATCGAGAAAGACTAGAATAATGAAATTCCTGAATATAAGTTATATTGCGATGTATGAGTATATGAAAATCATGGAATGATTAAGTTTTTATTTGAAGGATGTAGTGCACACGAAGTATAAATTCGATTGATGGTGTTAAGGAAGGTTACTTCTTTGAGTGGTACTGTGCTAATGGGACACGTGTCTTTCAGCCTGTTTGGGCGGTGCAATTTTTAGATTTGAGAAAAGTGAGTGACTCTTGAGAAAGTTCCAATAGGTCCGAGGTTTATATATAGCAATTGAGAATTCCTCCGGACTTGTGTATGGATAAAATCCGAGATTTGCATTTGATGGTGCCTGGACTTGCGAACATTCTGTTTGACTATGGATTCTGCATTTTAGTATAAGGAAGGTAAGAAGAACAATTTTAAATTCACATAAGGTATTTTCAAAGTGAGTGTTACGGTTATGGTATTTATGGACGTGCTTAAGAAGAATACAATAGCTTAAGGGCTGTATGGCATTGTGGTTCTATTCTAAGGTTCGTGGGGTGAGTTGTGGTTAAAGATCGTGGTATTTTAGCAAGGAGAAGTATCAATTTGAAGGCAAATTCAGAAGGGACTCGGAGAAATAGGACAGCTTGGTGGTAGGTTGGATCAGTATGGTAATGGATATGATCGGTTCTTTGGGTGCTTATAATGTGGGGTTTTCTACAGGTACTTTGTGGCAATACTCTTAGGTTTAGTGACCTGCGTGGCTAGGTCGAGTTAGAGGAATTCAGTTCTAATCACTTGGCTATGTGCAAATGGATTTCAAAGTGTTTTTGATAGTTTCAACCATGGTTTGAGATGGATATTTTGTATCGGTGTGAGGTGGCATGTTGAGTATTCTGGTTTTCTACCTGATGGGATCAAATGGAAGGCTTCTGGCTGATCGGATATGTATTCTACTTGTGACTCAGAATGATTATGAGGTTCTCGTATTTTTCATATAATGGCATGATAGATGCGGTGTGTTGTGTGGGATTAAGGTTGGCGTGTGCAAGGTCACAATTTAGTTTTGAAAGGGAGGTCATAAATTCTTTGAGGTCATGGACGGTTTTCGATGTTTAGATGATGCTATAACTATTTCGTATTGCGTGAGTAGAGCGTACATTTCAGAAGGCGCACTATGTTTTGAATTATGGATATTTCATAGGTATTGTGGCATTTTTGTGGTTGATCGACTGCTGATTTTAAGACGCTGCTATGTGTCACGAAAGAATGGGAGAAATATTCCTCGTGGGAGGATTGTGTATGAGAGATGTGTTAGACATTCGGGCGGTGGAGATGGAATCAGAAATAGTGATTCGTATGTTCTATGGATTTGGAGACTGGGAGTTCTCAGGAGCAGATTGTTTCGTGGTTGTGGACTGTAAATTTATGGCCAAAGTTAGCCAGATGATAATATGTTTTATGACTCAGTCATTATGGATTTTTAGAGGGTTATTTATCTATTTGTGGGTAACCAGAGTTGATTTGGGGGTCTATTGGTATACCCAATTAGGATTTTTATTCTGCACTGAGTCGGATTGGTTGGCTCCATATTGCTATTGTTGAGGGATGTGCCATTCGGTTGATGTTGAGATTATTCATTTTCTGAAATGATCTATGAGTTACTCTTTTATGCTACGAGGAGTTGTGATTCATGGGTTATGCACACATGGTGCGGTTTTATTGGGGGTCTTATAGCGGAATTTAAGCGAGATGAGTATTTGGGTATTTCATAATTGATTGCATATTGGTTATGTTCTTTCAGGTTTTGTGTGGCATTGTGTCATTTTCCTCTCCGTGGTTATTGATTTTGAGCAGGGTGGCTCGAGGTATATAATATGGACCAACATTTGGATGGGGTCACACATTGTAGCGGAGTTATGTTAAGGTATGAACCTTGTGTTAGAATCGTGTGATGGTTCTATGGTGTAATGGATTTTTCAGCATTTCGTTGTGGCGGTACTTGTTAATCTTGCAGGGCAGTTCTCTCATTTGAGTATATTTGAATTGTTGCGTATTGGCGCACGAATGGCACGATTTGTAGCTCTGAGTTATATTGGTGTGGCATGTCTGTGTGGTAGTTATTTTTAATAATATAAGGTCATTGGACCTAGAATGGGTACTATCAGGTTTGATTACGGTATATTCGGGAGGATAATATCGAAAGTCGGCTTAGAAAGTGATTATGGTTCTGGTTGGGGCGAGAGAGCTCCATGACCTGTTTATCTGATAAGGGGTCATGAGATTTCTACGTGTTTCTTTTATTATCAACAGTGTACGAAGGTTTTGGAATGAGGTTTGGCTTGATATGGGGTTTAATACTAGTATCGGGTTAATTGGAGTAGTTACTGTGATCAAGAATGGTGCTGTGAGCATGCGAGATATGTAGTATGCTATGTGAATATGTATGGGGTCATGGTTATGGCTTGATATAGCTTGTTCGGACTCATTCAGTGTGTAGATGTGAGATTCGTGTCTTGAAAAGAAATTCTAAATGTTAGGAATTGAATTCCAAGGTTTTTGGGCCAAGATTAAGTTAATGATTTTTGTTGTATTGTGATGTCAGGCCTATATGGAATAAGGTGACGTGGGATCACCCCGGGTACGCGCGTGGTAAGATGGAATAGTGATTTGATGGCTTGAAAACAACTCTTGGCACGTTCGAGGACGAACGTATGTTTAAGTGGGGGAGAATGTAATGACCCGACCGATCGTTTTGAGTATTACAGCCCCATTCTCCCATTTACTACTCAATTTAAGCTTTACAACTGTTTTATGACTTATCGGGTTAGTTGATTCGGGTGCGGAGAGATTTCAGAATGAATTGAGACACTTAGTCTCATAATGGAAAGCTTAAGTTGGAAAAGTTGACCGGATGTCGATTTATGTGTAAACGACCTCGGATTGGAAATTTTATGATTCCAATAGATCCATACGGTGATTTTGGACTTAGGAACGTGTCCGAAAAATTATTTGGAGGTCCGTAGTGGAATTAGGCTTGAAATGGCGAAAGTCGAATTTTTGGAAAGTTTGACCGGGGGGTTGACTTTTTGATATCGGGGTCGAAATCCGATTCTGAAAAATTTACTAGGTCCGCTATGTCATTTATAACTTGTGTGTAAAATTTGAGGTTAATCAGACTTGATTTGATAGGTTCCGGCGTCGTTTGTGGAAACTTGAAATTTCAAAGTTCATTAGGCTTGAATCGGGGTATGATTCGTGGTTTTAGCGTTGTTTGAGGTGATCTGAGGGTTCGACTAAGTTCGTATGATATTTTAGGACTTGTTGGTATGTTTGGTTGAGGTCCCGGTGTCCTCAGGTGTGACCTCTTGTCGGCAGGTGCGGATTGACTGGGCAGAACCCTTTAAGTTCGGGGTTTCGATATTTTCACCCATTTTCGGATTTTGGAGCTCGGTTTGAGCGATTTTGGAGAGGAATTTGTCCACACAACTTGGGATTATATTTCATGAATTAATCTTCATTTTTGGTGTAAGTTTATCGATTCTTCAAGAGAAATCGAAGGTAATTCCTCTAATTTCATAAAATAAATTTTTGAGTTTTGAACATAGATTTAAATGGAGAATTGAGTGAAATTAGTATGGTTGAACTTGTAATTGGATGGGTTGTCGGATTTTGTGAGTTTCGTCGGATTCCGAGACGTCGATTTTTGGAGTGTAATTTCGGATTTTGTGGGAAATATTAGTATTTTGATATGGAATTAATTCCTATAATTGTGTGGATTGGATCAAATTTATTGAGGCTAGATTCGAGCGGTTCAGAAGTTGATACGCGCAGAATAGGAATTATGTTGCATTGTTTAGCTTGCTCGACTTTGGATTCGTCTTGTTCGGGGTAAGTAACTCTTCTAGTCTTGGAGCTGAGGATATGAACCCTTAATATACGCATTATATGAATTGTTTGGAGGTGACACACATGGTAGGTGACGGGCGTGCACCATAGAAATTGTGATGTAATTGTTTCCGTGAAATTTTGTAGTCAAATAATCTTGGCATTTTCTATGCAATTTTATATGTTGAAGAAATTTAGCTGAGAATCATATTAAAAATCACGTTGAGGCTATGTGCCAGTATTATTGGGACCCACAGAGGTCATATTGCTGTGAATTATTTTTTTTAAATTGAAAATTTATACTCAGTCATATTCATTTCATTGCATATCATATCTCAGTCTCTGTTGTTATTTATTGATACATCATATCATCATTTTCGGGCTAGTTTCATGACATTGTGAGCCCGTGAGAGAGACTGGAGAGTTTGATTACTGAGTGAGGCCGAGGGCATGATTGATTCTGATATTGATACTATGGCACGTGAGTTGTCCGTGCGGTTTATAGCGCTTTTGCTGAAGGAGCTCTCCGGAGTCTGGACACACCCCCAGTGAGCGCAGGTATCTACTGAGTGCGAGTGCCGAGCGATTGGGAGGATTGAGTGACTGTGAGGACTGAGTGAATGTGAGGACTGAGTGATGGGGGTGGGGACTGAGTGAATTGATACTCTAAGAGTATGCATATGAGTTCATCTCTGAGATACATTGCATTGACTTGCACACATGACATACAACATAGAGATGTATTTTTCTTCATGTTATACGATATTACATCATTCATGATTTCTCACACATGTTGGCAGATGGGCATAGTGATGCATTTGTTTTACTCTGGTTATCTGGAAAGAAAAATAAAACATCTTATTTATTATTGAAATGATTTTGGAAAAATTATTATTTTCAAACTTATTCATATTTTTGGTAACTTCGGTAAACGATTTGGGTTTTCATTGATGTACATGAAAGGCAGAACTATTTTCGAAAATCATGATTTTGCTGAGCATTTTATATCTAAGTTACATCTTGTATTAATTGCTTTAAGTTGTTATGGACTGTTGTTGACTATTGGTTTTGGACCCGATCTTGGTACGAGCTTGTCACTACTTTCAACCTAAGGTTAGGTTTGTTACTTATTGAGTATATGGGGTAGGTTGTACTCATACTACACTTCTGCACCTTGCGTGCAGATGTTGGTTGCTGATGTTGTTTTGTTCGTTGCGAGCTGGATCTGAAGATGTACCAGCGTTCTGTTTGTTGCTGCCTCTTGTTCATGGTAGCCTTAGATTCATAAAATTCTGTTTATGCATTTTTCAAACAGATGATGTATTACTTCATACCAGATTTGTATTCTCTATTCTTAGAAGCTCAAGATTTGTACTACTAGTTCTTGGGAAAATGTGTTAGTTTTATCTATTTTCTTTTAATTAATTGCCTTATTAGTTTCATTGGAATTGGATAGTTAGTAATTGGCTTACCTAGTGGGTTGGGTTAGGTGCCATCATGACTAGTTGGATTTTGGGTCGTGACATGCAACTCCCAAAATATGCTCTGTTTTTCCAGTTATGAGTAGCACCATATCCAGGAAATATAGAAAGTGGGGCCTCAGTAACTTTAGTGAAGTTCTGAACCCTCTCCCAAATTTCCTCACCGGACAAAATTGGAGGTGGCAAATCACGTTCATATATATTCTTTTTGCATGCGTTCTTCATCCTTCTGAACTCATGATCAATTAGCAAGAACTGACGATGACAATCAAACCATGACTGTTTTCCGTCATGTCTTAAAGTGAATGCTTTACCATTTTCGATGCAGTAAGGACATGCTAACTTTCTAGCAGTCATCCACCCAGACAATATTTCATATGCAGAAAAATCATTAATGGTCCATATTAAGTTAATACGCAAGTTGAAATTTTGCTTAGTTGATATGTCATATGCCTCAACTCCATCATACCATAATTGTTTTAGCTCATTAATCAGAGGTTGCAAATATATATCAATCAAACTCTTTGGATTGCGAGGAACGGGAATAACACATTTTAAGAAAATATATGGACTAGTCATACACATTTCAGACGGAAGATTATACGGCGTAATAAAGACTGGTCAGTATGAATATGGTGTTTCAGAAATAGAAAATGGTGTGAAACCATCAGCACACAAACCCAACCGAACATTCCTCGGTTTACTAGCATAATCCGGATACGTCCTATAAAAATACTTCAAAGCTTCCCCATTTGAAGGATGACACATAACACCAGACGACCTTCTATTTTCATAGTGTCATCTCATATGAAGAGCGGAACTCATCGATGCTACAACCTCTTTAATCTAGAAATAAGAGGTAAGTAATGCATCGACTTCACAACAGCCTTCTTCCCACTGGAAAACCGCTTAAAATGAGGCTTTTCACAAAATTTACAACTTTTTAAATCTGCATCACCCTTATAATACAATATGCAACCATCTTCACAACAATCGATTCTCATAGACGAGAGTCCTAACTTAGAAACCAATCTTTTAGACTTATAGAAATCTTTAGGTATGTTGAAAGTTAGGTCAACTAGTTCACTCATAAGGCCAATGAAAGAATCCATTCCCGCTTGAGAAATATTGGTATATGATTTGATACTTAATAATCTAACCGCAGTAGACAACTGAGAGTGCATACTCCCTTCACTTAGTGGACGACTCGCGACCTCTAACTGTTCATAAAAATGTTTTGCCTCTTCATTAGGAGCTTGTTCAACACTTTCATGGGGTTCAAACTCGAAGTGCATCCCAAAAGCGTCCGCAACCATTTCATGGTATCTAGGATGTTGAACGTTATTCCCCACCGACCTACTACTTTCACCAACAACTATGTTATGAAATACACCATCACTACCAACAACCTTTCCATGACTAGTCCACACAAAATAATTATCCATAAATCCTTTTTTATAAAGATGAGTCTTAACATCCTCCGAACCAAAAAAATGCAAACACTTGCACTTCATACAAGGACACCTAATCATCCCTCCGATTTGAAATGGTTCAAGTGAAATTGCATGCCTAATAAATTCATTAACCCCTTCTATAAATTGCTCCCTAAAAAACCGACGATTAGGATAATTCCTATTATACATCCAATATGATATTCCATCTACACAGAGAACAAATAAATTGCATGTTATATTAATTTGAAAGTTCATATATATCCATAAATGAATTCAATTAGCTTAGATTGTATCATTACACTTAGTATTAGATTGAGAACTAACTTAATATATCCTTGTAATTTATTTTGAAGTTTGATATAATTTATTTAAAAGTACATATAATAAGATTGATTTATCCTCCTAATTTATTGTTCTAACCCTATCATTAATCATATAATTAGTTATTAGATCGTGCATTAATCATATAATTAGATATTGTAGTTCATAATTTATATATTAAATAATTTAAATGCATTAATTTGAGTTCTATTAAGAACCATAAGTTCATAACTTAAGGTAGTTCAATATTTATACCTTAAGTTCATAATTTGTACCTTAAATTAATTTATACATTAAATAATTTAAATGCATTAATTTGAATTCTATTAAGAACCATAAGCTCATAATTTAAAGTAATTCATAATATTTACCTTAATTCTAAATGTAACAAACAGACCGGTCGTTTTGAGCTCCGACACGTCATTCGGCGGTTCGAAGCCTTGGGTAGCTTCACTTTAAGTATTATGACTTGTGCGCATGGTCGGAATTGAATTTCGGGAAGTTTGGAGTTGATTTGGAAAGAAAATTCTAAATTTTTAAGCTTTAAGTTGGAAGAGTTGACCAAACTTTGACTTTTGAGTAAATGATCTCGGAATCAAGATTTGAAGGTTCTAACAGGTTCGTATGATGGTTTTGGACATGGGCGTATTTACGGATTGTATTTTGGATGACCCGGGAGCGTTTTGGCGCCTACTGTAGAAGTTGGCATTTTGGAAGAATTTCATAAATTTGGGTTGAGGTGCAATTCAATGTTATCGATGTCCGTTTGGGATTCTGAGTATGAGAATAGCTATGTGTGGTGATTCTGGTACTGGGAGCGTGTCCGGAAGTGAATTTGGAGGTCCGTCGGTCATTTTGGGGTCATTTGGCGAACGTTAGAAATTTGGAAGATTTTTGAGAAGTTTAACTCGGGAGTGGACTTTTTGATATCGGGGTCGGATTTCGATTCTGAAAGTTGGACTAGGTCCGTAATGTCGAACGTAACTTGTGTGCAAAATTTGAGGACAATCGGACGTGATTTGATAGGTTTCGGTATCGATTGTAGAAGTTTGAAGTTTTAAAGTTCAATATGTTTGAATTAGGGTGAGATTCATGATTTCGATGTCGTTTGATGGGATTTTAGGTCTCAAGCAAGTTTGTGTTATGTTATGGGAATGGTTGGTATGATTGGATGGGGTCCCTGGGGCTTCGAGTGTGTTTCGGGGTGGTTTCGGACCAAATTGGAGCTGCTGATATCTGGCATCTGGTTTCCTTCTTCTCGAACACGAAGAGAGTCCCGCGTTCGCAAAGAGGAGTTTTGAGGCAGCTAGGTTTTGGCCTTCATGAACGCGAGGTGTAGGTCGCGAATGCGGAGAGGTTGACTGAGGAACTACGCGAACGTATAGGGGAAATCGCGAACGCGTAGAAGAAAGGAGGAGACAGGCCTAAGGCCATTTGGCCTATGCGAAAGCGATGGCTTGAATGCGAACGTGATGCCTTGCATGGACAGGCTTTCACGAACGTGACACTGGTCACGTGAACGCGAAGAAGAAATTTTGGGCAGTGGCTTTTTGGCTTTCGCGAACGCGAGACCTTGTTCGCGAACTCGAAGGAGGAGTGACTGTACTGGGCAGAACGTTTTAAAACGGGGGTTGAGTTTATTTCACCCATTTTTCACGGTTTGGGCGATTTGTTTTGGAGCTCTTGAAGAGGGAATTTCATCATCTAGCATGAGGTAAGTGATTCCTACTAGTTGTGAGTTACATACAAGGTTTATACATGGATTTAGGCATGAAAATTTGTAGAAATTTGGGATTTTGAAGAAAAATCTAGAAATTGGTATTTTTTAAATTTAACCACGAATTTGGTAAGAAAATGAGAACAAATTATATATTTGAGTTCGTAATGTTATGGGTAATGTTTATCTTTGAAAATTTTCGGAATTCGGGCACGTGGGCCCGAGGGTGATTTTACTGATTTTTTCGAGCGGAGTTGGAATTTGTAGTGAATTGAATTATAACGAGTATTAGAGTATATATTTATGGATTTGCACATTTATTGACTAGTTTTGGAGCGTTGGGAATTAGATTGAGTTGTAGGAAAGGCTTTGGAGCTAGTTATGGAACTTCAGAGAAAGGTAAGCCTCCTTTCTAACCTTGTAAGAGGGAAATTACCCCATAGGAGAAATAAATTAAGGTGTGCTCCTATATGTGGGGGCTACGTACGCACGAGGTGACAAGAGTCCGCACGTAGCTACTGTTATGCTTATGTTCGGGTAGTCTAGGACCAAAAAGCATGCCTTACTTGTAATATTTGCAATCTTGTTGTCAGTTTGAAGTGCTTAAATCATATCGAACCTTGTAAATAAATTTCTAGAAGGCTAGATATCATTCTCTTGACTTTTAAAAGAGAGATTTGCCTTTTCTTGGATAATTGTCCTTGATGAATTCTTGATTGATTGTTTGAATGTGTTATCTTTTGTGGAACGAGCCGAACGCCTCGGCAGGTTAAATAGATGCATCTATGGTTCGCGCCATTTGACCCTCTGGCAGTGCACAATTTAAATATTATGTTGGATCGGGCCGTACAACCTCGGCATGATTTGCACATGACTTAAATGATTATTTTGAAATCATTGATAAATGATATGGCCTCATTGGCCGGAGATATAATTGCTAAAAGATGAAAATAAATTGGGAAATCCCCTATTAATAAAAGAATTATTTATCTGCCTCATGTTGTTGAGTTTACAGTTGCCTTATAAAATCCATAATTTACCATATTATCGGTATATTATTATTGGACCACTAGTAAGTGTCGGAGTCGACCTATCGTCACTACTTCAAGGTTAGACTGGATACTTACTGGGTACACGTTAATATACGTACTCATACTACACTTGCAGCACATTTTGTTGTGCCAACACATATATATTATTGGCCTTGTGGGCGCATCGGCGTGTTTGATACAGGGAATTAGGTGAGCTGCATTTTTGTGAGACGATTCGCAACCAGCAGAGTCTCCTTCAGAGTATTTGTATTTTTCTTTTCTGTCCAAATTTGTATTCCGAATAAATGTTGTATTTTATTTTATCTCCCAGTAAATGCTCATTCATTTGTGACACCGGGCTTTGGGATTGATTATGCGCATTCAATATCAAAATTGATAAAAATATTATTATTTATTCTGAAAAATTTCATCCTTTACTATTTAATTTGAAAGAAAATATGATTTCAAAAATATTAAAGATGAGGACCAAATTTAATATTTATTGTTGGCTTGCCTGACAGTGGTGTCCGACGCCATCACGACCTTTAAAGGATTTTGGGTTGTGACAATATGGTATCAAAGCACTAGGTTCACTCAGGTCTCACGAGTCATGAGCAAGTCTAGATCGGTACGGAGACGTCTGTACTTATCTTCGAGAGGCTACATGACTGTTAGAAGCACTTCCCTTCTTGATTCCTTATCCTGTGATTTGATTCCTTTGAGGCTTATGCCTTTGTTTCTTTCCTACTCAATCTTGTGCGACGTGAAGCGCTTGCTATCGATCGAATTGAGGAATTGTAGTGGTACTACAGATGCGGTGCAGAATGTTTCCCCTTGCATAGTTGATTGGGCTATTTCCATCGCCTTGCGGAAGTATAATCCATCATTTCAGCTTAGTAGCGGTACTTCTGAGAGCTTCGAGGCTATGCACAAATTTCTATGATACTCATGAGTTGTTATCGCACAGTATTGAGGTGATGGTAAAATGCTTGCCTATGTGTCGAGGTAGTGAATGACTAGGGAGGAGGTTTGCTCAGTGCATAATTCAGAGATTTAGTATTTTACTTCCTGCAGAAGAAAGGCAATCGGACTAAGAATATTCAGATTTGGGTTGATGGAGTAACGAGACTTGGTATTTTTGAGTGTGGTGGAATTTTCATCTGTAATGTGGAGTCTTCACCTTTGATTGAATGTGTTAAGTTCACCGGTGTTATGGTCTTCTACAATTCGCCTTTGGGGCAGGGTATTGTGAAATGATGCCGGGGAAGCGGTTGTAAGGGACCGTAATGTGCAGTGGTTCAGGACCGAAGAGGTGTTCCTAGTATTGATGGCTCGAGAAAGATGATCCTCGGAAGGGTTTAAAGTTAGTAGCAATCTATTGGTTCAAATGCTACCGAGATAGATTTTGATTTAAGGCAATAACTGGGCAGCGAAGGATGAGGAAAGACATGTGGGAGGTGTCTTGCAGTGGTTAAATTTCCAGAAGGCCAAGTGTGAGAAACAGAAGTCGAGTAGTTTCTTAAAGGAGAGGGTTTGACCAAAGTGGGAGAGTGGCTGAGTAGCATATGAGTTCTGTGGTAGGATGACTACACGCCTTGAGAAAGGTTTTGAGTGATTTGGAATTTAGGGTGGACAGTGACTGGGTCTATGGAACAAATTGGGAGCATCGGCTGTTTTACGGCGGGAGATTAGATGCGATAGGAAAGAGTTTCTCGATATGAAGAAGGATACAACCTGACTTTGGATTGGGAGATATTGTCGCACCTTTAGTTGATGTCCATGAGGAGTGAACGAGTTTGTACAGCTGGTGAATGAGTATAGGCTTAGGATGGGCTACCGATTTCCTAGTAATTGTACTCAGTGCAACGTTGTTGGGTGATGTCGACATGGAATTTCCATAGGTGGGTTATCTCCTGTGAGCAGGTCAGCGATCGCGTGGTTGACGAAGCTTTTACGGAGAATTCTACTGGCTATCCAGTAAGAGGTCGGATATGTAAATGTGGCTAGTAATTCGAAGTGTTCATGAAAGTTTTAATATAAAGATTTCGAGAAATTTGGCGATTTGCGTGTCCAGGATCATGTCACCGATGAGGAAAGAATCTTGGTGGGTTCCAGGTTTATGCAATGGTAGCTTCGACCAAAGTGGGAGAGTCCCACCGTCTACGATTGGATAGTATGGTCAGTTACTTATGCGGTTTCTAGTTATCGGTGTATTGGTGGGTGATTACAACTAAGGAAAGAAAACATCGATGGTAATTTGAGCAAAGGATTTGGGGGATGTGTTCCATATTTGGCTTTATCGATTCATGTTCAGGCTTTGGGAAGATTCAGAGTTTATGCTTCGTATAGATGTAATGTACAGGGAAAGTGAGACAGCTGGGTGTTTCCATGAGAAAGTGTTCATGTGCTAGCAGGGCCTTGGAGTTGATCATGTTTGGGAACAAGTCAGAGTAAGTGACTCTTAAAAACAGTCTTAGTGGATTCAAAAAAATTTATAGTGCGGTGCCTAAGGATTTCGAGCCCGTAGTAGGGTTAAGTATCGATCTTTTGCAGCGGATGATGGAAGGGGCTTAGAGTGTTCTGCATTATCTTCGGGTTGTGGTGTAACATTGGAGAGATGGAAGAAAATAACTTCGGACTCATAGAGGAATTATCAAAATGGGTGTACCAGTTGAAGATGCGAATATGCGCACAAGGAGGGTATGAGATGGTTTGTGGGATTTGGGACAACGTGGTCTCGTGAAATAAGGTCACTCGGGATGAGTGCGGATTTAGGTTCGTGATGTAATGAATGGAGCTATTATTAATTTTAAGGCAAGTTAAGAATAAATTAGGAAAAGACGGGTCGGCTAACAATGGTTTAATTGTCATGATGGTGGCAGTGATCAGTTCCTTCAGCACATTGAGTTATGCATGTGATTTGTGGAGGTACGTGTGAGGCTTGACGACCGCCGTAATTGATTTTATTTGGAAGAATTCAAGTATTATGGCATGTTATGTGTAGATGGATCCTGGAAGAGTTATGGTGGTTTAGACCACTACTTGAGGTTGGCATTTTCTGCGGATATGAGAATTCAGTCACGTGTTGCAGTGGTTCTCTTGAAATGAGTTAAGTAGAAGGTTTCTATATGATGAAGTGTTTACCCTACTTAGTGGTTCAGGAGTTATGATGAAATTCTTGTACTCTTTCGCATTGGCGTGATTAAGTGCGTCAAATAGCATGGAAATTAGAAGTTGAGGATCGAGGTTGCATTTCGGTGTTGATAAGAATGTCACCAGCTCGGACGAGCAGAAAAGATTAGAGGTTTAAAGCAAGCTGGCAGTGTAATCAGCATCACTTGAGATCAATGTCATGTGTAAGAGGCTTTGTGTATTGATTTGCGGGTCCTTGATTCGCTTTACATCATTAGTATGGACGGTGGAATGGATGTGCAGACTTGTTATCTGGTGCGGAAGGTCGTGGGAGCGTATTCCACGGGAAAATTGTATAAGTATGACCTATAATCACTTAATTGAACAAAGATTGAGACCAAGTATGGAGATTGTGGTACTATCGCTAATTTGAGAAATTATGCCTGAATGTCGCTCTATTTAGTTGGTTGAGAATTTTAAAAGTTTGTTTCGAAGTCGATGGTTGTTCTTGCGTGTCATAGGAAAATGGGTCATTGTGGATCCTTGAGGGATTATATACCCAAGCGTGGTATGATCAAAATTAGTTTGAGGTCCGTTGATGGGTCCAAATGTGGATGTGTACTCTACACTAGCCTGGGTGTGTTCATTCGGTATAGCATTCCTTATGGAAGAATATTCGGGCATGGGATGTTAATTTCGTCGCCAACTATTTCGTGTGTTATATTTATTGTGCCATGTGGACTGTGAGATGACTTGATTATTTGTACAATGTGTTGAGTTCCCGCAAAACGGTGGTGTTATGTCAGCAGGATGGTTCTCGAGATGCAGATCATATATTGTACCATAGTTGTGCTTGAGTTTTATAGCGTATGGCGATATCTGTCTCCCCAGGGATGATATAATGAACTAAGCGTGCTTGTGGCCGATATTCGGGTATTTTTGTATTAATGAGAATTCTAGCTCGGTAAGTATTTCCTTATAGATTATTTTTTGTTTTGTGCGGATCGAGTGGCACGCCGCAACAGTGTGATTTTGAGTACAGTCCCCTATATTCTATTTTGTGTGTTTTGTGTTCCATTTTCTGAGGAAGGTTCATGACACCTTTTCGGTTGTCTAATTAGTTACGTGGGTTGAGTAGTCCCTTCCAGAGTTCATTTTCCTTATGTATCACGTCGAGTTTGTAACTTATTGGCACATTGTGGCATCACATGAGACTTTTGGCAGCGTCTGAGGTGGCTTATTGCCTGAACAACTTATACTGGGTGAGGCAAAATTATTGGATCCGAGATCAGTGCGATCAGATTAGATGAAGTATAGTAAAGAGCAAATACCATTATTTGGTTATAATGGGGTGATTATTCTAGTCAGGAGGAGAGACTCAATGATTTGTTGACTCGACAGTTGGTTATGAATTTCTACACGTCTCTTCCGTCGCGGCGGTATCGCAAGAGTTGGAATCAGACTTATATATGTCATGAGGTGCATGGTGAACATCAGATTCGGGGAATGTCGGCTATTATGATCATAGAATTTTATTATGGTCATGTGAATATTGCGGTGCATGGTGTGAATTCAGGAAAGGTATGCAGTCATGTTCTGGTACATCGCGTGGTGATTGATACGGTGTTCATATGTTGGAAGCAGGCATGGCAGAGAATTCCGGATGTTGGAACTGAGCTCTAAGGCTTATTTGCCTAAATAAAAGGGAATATCTTCAGGTTTGATCGAGCTAATGTGCTCAACTGAGTTGTGGTAGCACGGGTAGGTGCATGAGGTGTTAAATAGTGATTTCGGACAACTATAGTGCAGTTCTTAACACGTTCGAGGACGAATGTATGTTTAAGTGGGAGAGAATATAACGACCCGACCGGTTGTTTTGAGCCCCGGCGTGTCATTTGGTGGTTCGAAGCCTTGAGTAGCTTCACTTCAGGTATTATGACTTGTACGCGTGGTCAAAATTGAATTTCGGGAAGTTTGGAGTTGATTTGGAAAGAAAATTCTAAATTTTTAATCTTTAAGTTAGGAGAGTTGACCATACTTTGCCTTTTGAGTAAACGATCTCGGAATCGGGATTTGAAGGTTCCAACAGGTTCGTATGATAATTTTGGACTTGGGCGTATGTTCGGATCGAGTTTTGGATGACTCGGGAGTGTTTTAGCGCCTATTGTGGAAGTTGGCATTTTGGAAGAATTTCATAAATTTGGGTTGAGGTGCAATTCAATGTTATCGATGTCCGTTTGGGATTCTGAGTTTGAGAATAGCTCCGTATGGTG
The DNA here is from genome assembly GCF_000715075.1 of Nicotiana tabacum. Classification (NCBI taxonomy): domain Eukaryota; kingdom Viridiplantae; phylum Streptophyta; class Magnoliopsida; order Solanales; family Solanaceae; genus Nicotiana; species Nicotiana tabacum. The sequence continues at coordinate 65,856,544 of NC_134083.1, read as the reverse complement.
ATTCTGGTATTGGAAGCGCGCCCAGAAGTGAATTTGGAGGTCCGTAGGTCATTTTGGGGTCATTTGGCGAAAGTTAGAAATTTGGATGATTTTTGAAAAGTTTGACCCGGGAGTGGACTTTTTGACATCTGGGTTGGATTCCGATTCCAGAAGTTGGACTAGGTCCGTAATGTCGAACGTGACTTGTGTGCAAAATTTGAGGACAATCGGACATGATTTGATAGATTTCGGCATCGATTGTAGAAGTTTGAAGTTTCAAAGTTCATTAAGTTTGAGTTGGGGTATGATTCATGATTTTGATGTCGTTTGATGGGATTTGAGGTCTCGAGCAAGTTTGTGTTATGTTATGGGACTGGTTGGTGTGATTGGACGGGGTCCCGGGGGCCTCGGGTGTGTTTTTGGGGTAGTTTCGGACCAAATTGGGTTGTTTTGGAACTGCTGATATCTGGCATATGGTTTCGTTCTTCGCGAACGTGAAGAGAGTCCCGCGTTTGCGAAGAGGAGTTTTTAGGCTGCTAGGTTTTGGCCTTTGCGAACGCGAGGTGTAGGTCGCAAACGCGGACGGGTTGACTGGGGAACTACGCGAACACGTAGGGGCAATCGCGAATTCATAGAAGAAAGGAGGAGACGGGCATAAGGCCATTTGGCCTACGCGAACGCGATGGCTTGAACGTGAACGCGATGCCTTGCATGGACTAGACTTCGCGAATGCGACACTGGTCACGCGAATGCGAAGGAGGAGTGACTGTACTGGGCAGAACGTTTTAAAACGGCGGTTGAGTTTATTTCACCTATTTTTTACGGTTTGGGTGATTTTGTTTGGAGCTTTTGAAGAGGGAATTTCATCATTCAGCATGAGGTAAGTGATTCCTACTAGTTGTGAGTTACATACAAGGTTTATACATGGATTTAGGCATGAAAATTTGTAGAAATTTGGGATTTTAAAGAAAAATCTAGAAATTGGTATTTTTGGAATTTAACCACGAATTTGGGTAAAAAAAAGAGAACAAATTATATATTAGAGTTCGTAATGTTATGGGTAATGTTTATCTTCGAAAATTTTCGGAATCCGGGCACGTGGGCCCGAGGGTGACTTTACTGATTTTTCGAACGGAGTTGGAAATTGTAGTGAATTGAATTATAATGAGTATCAGAGTATATATTTATGGATTTGCACATTTATTGACTAGTTTTGGAGCGTTGGGCATCAGTTTGAGTTGTTGGAAAGGCTTTGGATCCGGTTATGAAACTTTGAAGCAAGTTAAGTCTCCTTTCTAACTTTGTAAGAGGGAAATTACCCCATAGGTGAAATACATTAAGGTGTGCTCCTATTTGTGGGGGCTACGTACACACGAAGTGACGAGAGTCCGTCCATAACTACTATTATGCTTAAGTTCGGGTAGTCTAGGACCCAAAAGCATGCCTTACTTGTAATATGTGCAATCTTGTTGTCAATTTGAAGTGGTTAAATCATATCGAACCTTGTAAATAAATTTCTAAAAGGCTAGACATCGTTCTCTTGACTTTTAAAAGAGAGATTTGCCTTTTCTTGGATAATTGCCCTTGATGAATTCTTGATTGATTGTTTGAATGTGTTATCTTTTGTGAAACGGGCTGAATGCCTCAGCAGATTAAATAGATACATCTATGGTTTGCGTCATTCGACCCTCTGGCAAAATAAACAGTTTAAATATTATGCTGGATCGGGCCGTACGACCTCGACATGATTTGCGCATGACGTAAATGATTGTTTTGAAATCATTGATAAATGATATGGCCTCATTGGCTGGAGATATAATTGTTAAAAGATGAAAATAAATTGGAAAATCCCCTATTAATAAAAGAATTATTTATCTGCCTCATGTTGTTGAGTTTACATTTGCCTTATAAAATCCATAATTTACCATATTATCGGTATATTATTATTGGACCACTAGTAAGTGTCGGAGTCGACCTATCGTCACTACTTCAAGGTTAGACTGGATACTTACTGGGTACACATTGATTTACGTGCTCATACTACACTTGCTGCCTATTTTATTGTGCATGCACATATATATTATTGACCTTGTGGGCGCAGCGGTGTGATTGATACGGGGAATTGGGTGAGCTGCATTTTTTATGAGACGATTCGCAACCAACAGAGTCTCCTTCAGAGTATTTGTATTTTTCTTTTCTATCCAAATTTGTATTCCGGACAGTTGTTGTATTTTATTTTATCTCCTAGTAAATGCTCATGCACTTATGACACCGGGCTTTGGGATTGATTATGGGTGTTCAATATTGAAATTGATAAAAATATTATTATTTATTCTGAAAAATTTCATCCTTTACTATTTAATTTGAAGGAAAATATGATTTCAAAAATATTAAAGATGAGGACCAAATTTAGTATTTATTGTTGGCTTGCTTGACAGTGGTGTCCGGTGCCATCACGACCTTTAACGAATTTTGGGTCGTGACACTAAATCTAATGTAGATCCCCTTTGTTACATGATTTCTTCTTCATATAGATAGATATAGGATCTATGGGGCAATTACTTAGAAGTACATTTTGTGCTACATAAATAATTTCTTCTTCATATAGATAGATATAGGATCTATGGGGCAATTACTTAGAAGTACATTTTGTGCTACAACCCTTCCTATCTGATAGTTCAAACCAAAAATCCTAAAAATTATAATTTTAGGTAGTTCAATTCTAAATCTAAATCTAATGTAGTCAAAAACCCTATTTAGTCACAAAAATCCTAAATAGACAAAAACCTTAAATAATTGCATAAAATTATATTCCGAAAATTAAAAATTAAAAAGCTAATAAGGTAGATTACTAACCTTGAACAATAATGGTAGTGGTGGTGCCGCCGAGGAGGCAAAATGGTGGTGGTGGCGTAGCAGTGGTGGTGGTGGAGGCACGAAACAGTGATGGCGGCGGCTGGGGGCTTAGGCGTGAGAGAGAAGAGGTGGGGCTTCATTGTTTAGGGGTATGTGACTTGATTTTGGGTGGGATTAGACCAAAAATCCGTGGGGAAGGGAGATGGAAGGGAGATAGAAGAGAGAGAGAGTGAAAAGATGAAAATGGGGAAGAAACCCGTCTGGTCTGGTCTGGTCTAATTAGCAGATTTTCGACCGCATTCTGACCGATTTCGATCGGTATTGTTAAAATAATGTTTGAATGTTTGACCTCACAAATACCGACTGAATTCGGTCGGTATTTCAATTTTAATTTTTTTAAAATATTAATTTAATGAACATACCGACCGAAGTCGGTCAGTTTTAGTCAATTTATATAAATAGCTTTTAAATAAATAATATTTAATACTTAATTGATATATATATATATATATATATATATATATATATATATATATATATATATATATATATATATATATATATATATATGTGTGTGTGTGTGTGTGTGTGTGTGTGTGTGTCACGACCCAAAATCCCAACCTGTCGTGATGGTGCCTATCTCGATACTAGGCAAGCCGAAAATCTCGATAAACCACAATTTCTCTTATGTTTGAAAATACAATAATTTAATACAATACCAAATCTCACAAATACTGACATGAATACTCCCCAAAACCTGGTGTCACTGAGTACATGAGCATCTAATATAAATACAAGTCTGAAAAAATACGGTCAATAATAGTTTTAGACCAAATACAGTAAACAAGGAGATAGAGAAGGAGATACAAGGTCTACGAAACATGGCAGCTACCACAAAATCTCCTGAAAATCAACTTCTCAAAATGATCAACACCCGCTATGTCCGGGAACCCCTAGATCTGCACATGAAGTGCAGGGTGTAGTATGAGTACAACCAACTCAGCAAGTAATAATAATAACTAAGGAACTAAAGAATGACGAGCTACACAGTTATAATTCACTTTCAGTAATTCCATCAAAGAATAGACATGCTTTCAAATCCAGCAGTTTAAGTCAAATCAATTTTTATACAGTTCAAGATTATGTAATCCAGATATAAAATCTTTTCGAGATTTCACAACAATGACAAATAGCAACCAAGTGCAACAACAAATGTAAAGCAAGTACAGCCTCCCAGGCAACAGTCACTCAACTCATCACAACAACTTAACCACTCGGCTCTCAGCCCTCAGCACTCACACTCAATAGGTACTTGTGCTCAGTGGGGGTGTACAGACTCCGGAGGGGCTCCTACAGCCCAAGCGCCATAATTTGCACGAAAAACTCATGTTCTGCACGGACAACTCACGTGCTATAATATCCTGCACGGACAACTCACGTGCCATAATATCCTTTCCTCACCGACAGGCCCTCGGCCTTAATCTGTCCTAAACCTCTCTAGTCTCTCGAAAATCACAAAGATCAGCCCAAACAAAGACAACATAGTGCCTCAACAAATATCAAGAAAAACTGAGGTATGATACGCAAGTAAAATCATGACTGAGCGCAAGATAGCAATTAGCAAAAACTTCAACAAGTACGTGACCTTTGTGGATCCCAACGGTACTATCACATAGCCTAAGCATGATTTCTAACATAATTTATAGTCAAATTGCTTCAACACATAGAGAGCATATAGCTAACAACACGTTATTCAACTTTACAGTTTCACGGGACAGACCAAGTCACAATCCCTTCGGTGCACGCTCACCCGCCCGTCACCTAGCATGTGCGTCACCTCTAAAATAATCACATGACATAAATCCAGGGTTTCAAACCCTCAGGACCAGATTTATAACTGTTACTTACCTCAAGCCGTGAAATTCTTATTCTTCAATGTCCTTTCCTCGTGAATTGGCCTCCAAACACCTCGAATCTAGCCATAAATAATTCATTTCAGTCTATAAAATTTATTAGAATTAGTTCCATAAGAAAATGCTTCAAAATTAGACCAAAACCCGAAATTGGCTCAAAAATTGCTTGTGGGGCCCACATCTCGGAACCCGACAAAAGTTACAAAATCCAAAAGCCCATTCAACCACGAGTCTACCCATACCAATTTTACCAAAATCCGACCTCAACTCGACCCTCAAATCTACAAATTTTATTCCCAAATTTCTAAGTTCCAATCTCCGATTTACACCTCAAAATCATGTAATCTAGTCGGATTATTCGATGATAATTCAGTATTATGGAGTAGAAATGATCACAAGGGACTTACATCAAGTTTTCCTTGAAAATCTATCAAAAATCGCCTCTCCTCAAGCTCCAATTTGCCAAAATGGCGAATGGGACGAAGTCCCTGCTTTATAATTCTGCCTAGACAACCTCGATTCTGCCTCGATCTTGGCCTTCGATCGTGGTCCTCGATCATGGGTCTCGATCCTAGGCCTCGATCCTGGGCCTCGAATATGACCCTCGATCCTAACCCTTGATCATGGACCTCGACCCTGGCCTTCGATCATGGCTTCAATCATGGCCCTCGACCCTGAACTTTGATCGTGGCCCTCTACCCTAGGCTCGATCGTGCCTTCGATCCTGATCCTCGACCCTTCCTTCGATCGTGGCCCTCGACCCTGGGCTCGATCGTGGCTTGATTTTAGGCTCGAGTTTTAGGCTCGATTCTGGGCTCGATTTTTGGGCTCAATTCCGGGCTCGATTTTTGGGCTTGAATCTGGCAGAAGGAAATTTCAGCGGCTGTTGTAGTTCAATGTTTTATCCGTTAACCATCCAAAACTCACCCGAGGCCCTCGTGACCTCAACCAAATATACCAACAAGTCCTAAAATATCATACGAACTTAGTCGAATCCTCAAATCACCTCAAACAACGCTAAAACCATGAATTACACCCCCAATTCAAGCCTATTGAACTTTGAAATTTCTAATTTCTACAAATGACTCTAGAACCTATCAAATCACGTCTGATTGACCTCAAATTTTGCACACAAGTCATAAATGATCAACGGAGGTATTCCAATTTTTAGAATCGGATTCCGACCTCGATATCAAAAAGTCAACCCCCCGGTCAAACTTTCCAAAATTTTAACTTTTGGCATTTCAAGCCTAATTCCACCACGGACCTCCAAATAATTTTCTGGACACGCTCCTAACTCCAAAATCACCATATGGAGCTATTGGAATTATCAGAATTCGAATCCAAGGTTTTTTACATGTAGGTCCATATCCGGTCCACTTTTCTAACTTAAATTTTCAATTATGAGACTAAGTATCTCATTTCATCCCGAATTTCTTCCGGACCCAAACCAACTAAACCAGTAAGTCATAAAATAACTATAAAGCATAAATTGAGCAGTAAATGGGGGAAAAAGATTATAATACTCAAAACGACCGGCCGGGTCGTTACATTCCCCCCCTTTTAAACAAACGTTCGTCCTCGAACGGGTTTAGAATAATACCTGGAGTCTCAGATAAGTGGATATTTGCTCCGCATATCCTTCTCAACCTCCAAAGTAGCTTCTCCGACTGGTTGGCCTTTCCACTGCACCCTCACTGTTTCTATGCTCTTTGACCTCAACTTTCGAACCTGTCGGTCTAAAATAGCCACCGACTCCACATCATAAGTCAAATCACTGCCCAGCTGTACTTTACTGAAATCCAGAATATGAGACGGATCCCCGACATACTTTCGAAGCATGGATACATGGAACACTGGATGAACACTTGATAGAATAGGTGGCAAAGCAAGATGATAAGCCACCTCTCCAATTTTCTTAAGTATCTCAAAAGGCCTAATATACCGAGGGCTCAACTTGCCTTTCTTCCCGAACCTCAACACACCCTTCATGGGTGAGATCTTGAGCCTAACCTTCTCCCCAACCATGTAAGTTACATCACGGACCTTCCTGTCGGCATAACTCTTCTGTCTAGACTGCGTCGTGCGAAGCCGTTCCCTAATCACTTTAACCTTCTCTAAAGTATCCTGAACTAAGTCAGTACCCAATAGTCTAACCTCACCCAGCTCAAACTAACCCACTGGAGACCGACACCGTATCCCATATAAGGCTTCATACGGAGTCATCTGAATACTTGACTGTTAGCTATTATTGAAAGCAAACTCCGCGAGTGGTAGAAATTGATCCCAAGAACCGCCAAAATCAATGACACAAGCGCATAGCATATCCTCCAATATCTGAATAGTGCGCTTGGGCTGTCTGTCCGTCTGAGGGTGAAATGTTGTACTCAACTGAACCTGTGTGCCCAATTCTCGCTGCACTGACCTCCAAAACTGTGAGGTAAACTGCGTACCCCGATCTGAAATAATGAACACCGGCACACCGTGTAGGCGAACAATCTCGTGAATATATATCCCAGCCTACCACTCCGAAGAATAATTAGTACCGACTAGAATAAAATGCGCAGATTTGGTCAACTGAGCTACTATCACCCAAACAACATCAAACTTTCTCAAAGTCCGTGGGAGCCCAACTACAAAGTCCATGGTAATACGCTCCCACTTCCACTCCGGAATTTTAAGTCTCTGAAGAAATCCTCCTGGCCTCTGATGTTCATACTTTACCTGGTGACAATTTAGACACAGAGCTACAAACCCAACTATATCTTTCTTCATTCGCCTCCACTAATAGTGCTGCCTCAAATCCTGATACATCTTCGCGGTGCCTGGATGAATAGAGTACCACGAACTGTGAGCTTCCTGGAGAATCAGCTCACGCAAACCATCTACATTAGGCACACATAGCTTGCCCTGCATCCATAATACACCGTCATATCCAATGGTGACTTCCTTGGCATCACCGTGCTGAACCGTGTCCTTAAGGACAGGAAGATGTGGATCATTGTACTGGCGCTCTCTAATGCAATCATATAAAGAAGACCGAGAAACCACACAGGCCAAAACTCGATTCGGCTCGGAATCATTCAATCTAACAAACTGATTAGCCAAGGCCTAAACATCCAAGGCTAAAGGCTTCTCTACTACCGGTAAGTATACTAAGCTGCCCAAACTCTCCTCCTTACGACTCAAGGCATCGGCCACCACATTGGCCTTTCCGGGATGATAGAGGATGGTGATATCATAATCCTTAAGCAACTCCAACCACCTTCGCTGCCACAAGTTAAGATCCTTCTATTTAAACAAATGTTGTAGACTCCGATGATCGGTATATACCCCATACTGGACACCGTACAAGTAATGCCACCAAATTTTTAAGGCATGAACAATAGCTGTTAACTCAAGATCATGGACTAGATAATTCTTCTCATGTACCTTTAACTGTCTGGATGCATAGGCAATTACCCTACCATCTTGCATCAGCACTGCGCCGAGACCAATACGCGATGTGTCACAATACACAGTATAAGACTTTGAACCCATAGGCAACACAAATACCGGAGCTGTAGTCAAAGCTGTCTTGAGCTTCTGAAAGCTCTCTTCACATTCATTCGACCACCTGAACGGAGCACCTTTCTGGGTCAATTTAGTCATAGGCGATGCAATAGACGAGAAACCCTCCACGAAACGACGATAATAACCGGCCAAGCCGAGAAAACTCCGAATCTCAATAACTGAAGATGGCCTAGGCCAACTCTGAATTGCCTCTATTTTCTTTGGATCCACCTTAATTCCTTCACTGGACACTATATGTCCCAAGAATGCCACCGAACTAAGTCACAACTCGCACTTAGAGAAGTTTGCATAAAGTCTGTCCTCTCTCAGCCTCTGTAATACAATACCCAAGTGTTGTGCATGTTCCTCCTTGCTACGTGAGTACACCAGAATATCATCAATAAATACTACGACAAATAAATCAAGATATGGCTGGAACACACTATTCATCAAATGCATAAATGCTGCTGGGGCATTGGTTTGCCCAAAGGACATTACAAGAAATTCATAGTGGCCACAACGAGTTCTGAATGCCGTCTTCAGAATATCCGAATCTCGAATTTTCAACTGGTGATACCAGATCTCAAATCAATTTTGGAGAACACCCTCGCTCCCTGAAGCTGGTCAAATAAATCATCAATACGCGGCAATGGATATTTATTCTTGATTGTAACTTTGTTCAACTGCCTATAATCAATGCACATCCGTATAGTACCATCTTTCTTTTTTACAAACAAAACCGGTGTGCCCCAAGGTGACACACCAGGCCTAATAAACCCCATTTCAAGGAGTTCCTGAAGTTGCTCTTTCAATTCTTTTAACTTAGTTGGTGCCATACGATACGGAGGAATAGAAATAGGCTGAGTGCCCTACACCAAGTCAATACCGAAATCAATATCCCTATCGGGTGGCATACCCTGCAGGTCTGCAAGAAATACATCCGGAAAGTCTCGCACGACCGATACTGAATCAATAATAGGAGTATCTGCACCAACATCTCTCACAAAAGCCAAATATGACAGACATCCCTTTCCAACCATACGTTGGGCCTTCAGATAAGAAATTACCCTTCTAGGAACAAAAATCTAGAGAACTTCTCCATTCAACCTTTGGTAACCCCGGCATCGTCAACGTCATGATTTTTGCATGACAGTCTAGAATAGCATGACATGGAGACAACTAATTTATACCCAGGATTACATCGAAATCAACCATACTGAGTAATAACAGATCAACTCTAGTCTCCAGTTCCCTAATAGTTACCACACACAACCGATACACCTGATCCACAGTAATAATATCGCCCACCGGTATAGATACACAAACAGGTGAAACTAAGGACTCACAGGGAACATCCAGATAATGAGCAAAATATGATGATACATATGAATAAGTGGAACCAGGGTCAAATAATATAGAAGCCTCCCTGTGGCACACGGAAACAATACCTATGATCACTGCGTCTGAGGCAACAGCATTTGGCCTGGCAGGAAAAGAATAGAATCGAGCCTGCCCACCACCTGATCGACCTCTCCCTCTTGGGCGACCCCTAGCTACCTGACCCCCACCCCGAGCTGTGGCTGGGCGGGTGATGTAACTGCTGGTGCTGGTGCCATTGGTCAATAACTCTGTTGTAGAGCCACACTCAACAGCCTAGGACAATCTCTCTTGAAATGACCCAATTCTTTGCACTCGAAACAACCCCTCCTCTGACGGAACTGCTGCCCCTGATAACCCGAAGAATTACCTGTAGAAGCCTGAGAAGACGAGGCATGATGAGAACTCTATGCTGGTTAGTGCACTGAATGAAGACTGGCCTGAGTGAGCACTGTAAGAACCGTGGCTAGCTGATGCACCACGATGAGCTGGACGACCCACCTCAGAGTGTTTGTAAGAACGGCCCCTACCGCGGTAAAACTGACCCCCTGAAGGAACACCGCTGAAATCACCGGAACCACGAGGCCTCTTAGTCTCCCTCTCAACCCGCTCCTGGCTGCGAACCATCTCAATCTGATGAGCAATGTCAACAACCTCATCGAAAGTAGCACCAGATACTCTCTCTCTAGTCATGAGTAATCACAGCTGAAAATTGAGGCCATCTATGAATCTCCTGATCCTTTCCCTGTCTGTGGGAATCAACCAGATAACATGACGGGCCAATTCTAAAAATCTCATCTAATACTGTGTCACGGACATATCACCCTAACGAAGCTACTCGAACTGCCTGTGCAGCTCCTCTCTACATGACTGAGGCACGAACTTCTCCCGGAATAGACCGGAGAACTGCTGCCAGGTAAGGGGTGCTACATCGACCGGCCTACACCTCTCGTAAGACTCCCACCATCTGAAGGCAGCCCGAGAAAACTGAAAAGTAGTGAATGAGACTCCACTGGTCTCTAGAATACCCACTGTATGAAGCATCCACCGACACTTATCCAGAAAACCTTGGGCATCCTCTGACTCAGCACCGCTTAAAGGTGAAGGTCGAAGCCTCTCAAATCTCTCAAGTCTCCTTTGCTCATCATCTTCCATAACAGGAACTATCGGGGCCTGGGCGGCTGCAGCCGGCTGGGCTGGTAGTGCCCCCGGTATCTAAAGTCCCTGTACTACCTGGTATGAAGTACGTGCAATGGGGTATGAGTACCTCCCCGGTCTGAGAAGTGGAAGGTGCGGCCTAGGCCGAAACCACCTGAGCAAGACCAGTGCAGACTGCCAATATCTGGGCCAAAGTCTCCTGAAGGCCTGAAATCTCAATGGGCACAGCTGGTGCCTAAGCTGATCCTATCGGCTAAGCTATATCCGTAATCTGCTCCTGAGCTGGAGCAACTGGTGGTACTACAGGTGCTGGTCCAATTGTGGTACGAGCTACACCTCGACCTCTACCTCGACCCCGGCCTCTACCACGGCCCCGGCATCTCGCGGCCCTAACTGGTGGCACTAGAGGATGACCATCTAATCTTGTAGTACGTGTCCTCACCATCTGTGAGAGAATAGATTAACAGGAATTTAGTTTTCGGAATCAACAAATTCGCACGACAGAATACAAAGAAGTGAAATTTTCCTAAGGGTTCAACAGCCTCTCAAAGATAAGTACAAATGTCTCCGTACCGATCCGCAAGACTCTATTAAACCTGCTCATGACTCGTTAGAACCTATGTAACCTAGGTTGTGATACTAACTTATCACGACCCAAAATCCCAACCTGTCGTGATGGCGCCTATCTCGATACTAGGCAAGCCAAAAATCTTGATAAACCACAATTTCTCTTAAGTTTGAAAATACAATAATTTAATACAATATAAAATCTCACAAATACTGACATGAACACTCCCCAAAACCTAGTGTCACTGAGTAAATGGGCATCTAATATGAATACAAGTCTGGAAAAATACGGTCTATAATAGTGTGAGACCAAATACAGTAAACAAGGAGATAGAGAAGGAGAGACAAGGTCTGCGGAACATGGCAGCAACCTCAAAATCTTCTGAAAATCAACTACGCGAAGTGCAAGGTGTAGTATGAGTACAACCAACTCAGCAAGTAACAATAATAACTAATGAACTGAAGATAATGACGAGCTACACAATTATAGTTCACTTTCAGTAATTCCAGCAAAGAATAGACATGCTTTCAAATCCGGTAGTTTAAGTCAAATCAATTTTTATACAGTTCAAGTTCATGTAATCTGGATATAAAATCTTTCAGAGATTTCACAACAATGACAGATAGCAACCAAGTGCAACAACAAATGTAAAGCAAGTACAGCCTCTCAAGCAACAGTCACTCAACTCATCACAACAACTCAACCACTCGGCTCTCAGCCCTCAGCACTCACACTCAATGGGTACCCGCGCTCATTGGGGGTGTACAGACTCCGGAGGGACTCCTACAGCCCAAGCGCTATAATCTGCACGGACAACTCACGTGCTATAATATCATGCACGGACAACTCACGTGCCATAATATGCTTACCTCGCTGACAGGCCCTCGGCCTTACTCAGTCCTAAACCTCTCTAGTCTCTCAAAATCACAAAGATCAGCCCAAACAAAGACAACATAGTGCCTCAACAAATATCAAGAAAAACTGAGGTATGATACGCAAGTAAAATCATGACTGAGCACAAGATAGCAATTAGCAAAAAATGCAACAAGTACGTGACCTTTGTGGGTCCCAATAGTACTATCACATAGTCTAAGCATGATTTCTAACATAATTTATAGTCAAATTTCTTCAACACATAGAGAACATATAGCTAACAACACGTTATTCAACATTACAGTTTCACGGGACATACCAAGTCACAATCCCTTCGGTGCACGCCCACACGCCCATCACCTAGCATGTGTGTCACCTCTAAAATAATCACATGACATAAATCCGGGGTTTCATACCCTCAGGACCAGATTTATAACTGTTACTTACCTCAAGCCGGGAAATTCTTATTCTGCAATGTCCTTTACTCGTGAATTGGCATCCAAACACCTCGAATCTAGCCATAAATATTTCGTTTCAGTCTATAAAATTTATTTGAATTAATTCCATAAGAAAATGCTAATTTTCCATAAAAATCCGAATTTTAGCTCAAAAATCGCCCGGGGGGCCCAAGTCTCGGAACCCGACAAAAGTTACAAAATCCAAAAGCCCATTCAACCACGAGTCTACCCATACCAAATTTACCAAAATCCGACTTCAACTCGACCCTCAAATCTACAAATCTTATTTCCAAATTTCTAAGTTCCAATCTCCGATTTACACTTCAAAATTATGTAATCTAGTCAGATTATTCAATGATAATTCAGTATTATGGAGTAGAAATGATCACAAGGGACTTACCTCAAGTTTTCATTGAAAATCTATCAAAAATCGCCTCTCCTCAAGCTCCAATTTCTCAAAATAGCGAATGGGACGAAGTCCCTGCTTTATAATTCTGCCCAGACAACCTAGGTTCTGCCTCGATCTTGGCCTTCGATCGTGGTCCTCGATCATAGGTCTCGATCCTAGGCCTCGATCCTGGGCCTCCATCCTGGACCTCGAATATGACCTTCGATCCTGGCCCTCGATCATGGACCTCGACCCTGACCTTCGATCATGGCTTCGATCATGGCCCTCGACCCTGACCTTTGATCGTGGCCCTCTACCCTAGGCTCGATCGTGCCTTCGATCCTGATCCTCGACCATGCCTTCGATCGTGGCCCTCGAACCTGGGCTCGATCGTGACTTGATTCTTGGCTCAATTTTTAAGCTCGATTTTTGGGCTCGTTGAAAATCTATCAAAAATCGCCTCTCCTCAAGCTCTAATTTGTCAAAATGGCAAATGGGATGAAGTCCCTACTTTATAATTCTGCCCAGATAACCTAGGTTCTGCCTCGATCTTGGCCTTTGATCGTGGTCCTCGATTATGGGTCTCGATCCTAGGCCTTGATCCTGGGCCTCTATCCTAGGCCTCGAATATGACCTTCGATCCTGGCCCTCGATCATGGACCTCGATCCTGGCCTTCGATCATGGCCCTCGACCCTGACCTTTAATCGTGGCCCTCTACCCTAGGCTCGATCGTGCCTTCGATCCTGATCCTCGACCCTGCCTTCAATCGTGGCCCTCGACCCTGGGTCCGATCGTGGCTTGATTTTTGGGCTCGATTCTGGGGTCGATTTTTAGGCTCGATTCTCGGCTCGATTTTTGGGCTCAAATCTGGCAAAAGGAAATTTCAGCAGCTGTTGTAGTTCAATTTTTTATCCGTTAACCATCCGAAACTCACCCGAGGCCCTCGGGACCTCAACCAAATATACCAACAAGTCCTAAAATATCATACGAACTTAGTCGAATCCTCAAATCACCTCAAACAACGCTAAAACCATGAATTACACCCCAATTCAAGCTTATTGAACTTTGAAATTTCTAATTTCTACAAATGACTTTAGAACCTGTCAAATCACGTCCGATTGACCTCACATTTTGCACACAAGTTATAAATGATACAACAGAGGTATTCCAATTTTTAGAATCGGATTCCGACCCAGATATCAAAAGGTCAACCCCCGAGTCATACTTCCCAAAAATTCAACTTTCGGCATTTCAAGCCTAATTCTACCACGGACCTCCAAATAATTTTCCGGACACGCTCCTAAGTCCAAAATCATCATACGGAGCTATTGGAATTATCAGAATTCGAATCCAAAGTCGTTTACACATAGGTCCATATCCGGTCCACTTTTTTAACTTAAATTTTCAATTATGAAACTAAGTGTCTTATTTCACCCCGAATTTCTTCCGGACCCGAACCAACTAACCCGATAAGTCATAAAATAACTATAAAGCATAAATTGAGAAGTAAATAGGGGAACGAGATTATAATACTCAAAACGACCAGCCGGGTCATTACAGTATGTGTATGTGTTTAAATTATTTTTATATGGACACTATACATATATGTATATAATATTTAATTGATTTAACATCCTAAATTGTAATATTCAATATTTAATTAATTTTGTATTTATACACACACACACGCGCGCGCGCGCACACACACACACACACACATACATATGAAATTATTTGCTAAATTATTGTTTTACACTCATTCACAGTTCTATTTGCACATATTTACCTCAGTCTCTCTTATTCATTATTGATGCATCATATCATTGTTGTTGGGTTGCTTATCATAATTTATAAGAGCCCGAGAGACTGGAGAGGTTGATGGCTGAGTGAGGCCGAGGGCCTAATTGTGAGGATATTTATGGATCGGGCTGCACGCCGCAACATGTTTCATTGATTTATGCCATGATTAGCTTGATATAGCGCTTGGGCTGAAGGAGCCCCTCCAGAGTCTGTACACACCCCCAGTGAGCACATGTACCTACTAAGTGCGAGTGTCGGGTGCGAGTGTCGAGTGCGAGTACCGAGTATTAAGTGACAGTGAGAAAAGAGTGACTGTGAGGTTGGAGTAATTGGAGGACTGAGTGACTGTTACTCTGAGAGGATGCATTGATTGCATTATTTGCTGCATTTCAGCTGTCATATATCACTACTTTGGAAATTCGAAAAAACATTATTTTCAGTGTCAGTCAAATTTGATATGACATTTCTGTGAAATATTAAATGTTGAACTTGAAAGTATGCCTACCCTTTTATATTGGAAAGTATTGTATTTGGACTTAGCTGAGAAGCTCGTCACTACTTTCAGTTCCTTATTTATTATTGTTACTTGCTGAGTTGATTGTACTCATACTACACCCTGCACTTCGTGTGCAGATCCAGGTGATCCGATACAGTGGGTAAAAATTTAAATATTAATATAGCACTACATCTTATAGAACTATACACTTTGTTTTTAAATTTATTATAATAAGTTTTAATCGAATATAATTAAATTTTCAATTGATCCACTGATAAAGTATTCGGGCAAAATACTAATAAGGTGATAGAGAATAAAACATTCAAGATTATGTGTGTGTGTGCGCGCGCGCGCGCGCGTGTATGTGTATAAATACAAAATTAATTAAATATTGAATATTACAATTTAGGATGTTAAATCAATTAAATATTATGTACATATATGTATATATACATACACAGATAGGATATAGTGTCCATATAAAAGTAATTTTTAAAAACACATACACACACATATATATATATCAGTTAAGTATTAAATATTATTTATTTAAAAGCTATTTATATAAATTGACTAAAACCGACCGATTTCGGTCGGTTTCTTCATTAAATTAATATTTTAAAAAATATAAAATTAAAATACTGACCGCATTCGGTCGGAATATTTAATTAAAACTTATTTATGTTGGTAAATTATATTTAAAAATCAATTGCCTTGGGCGAGAAAGAATAATTTTAAATATACCGACCGATTTCAGTCGGATTTTTTAAAATTTTTTAATTAAAAATTATTTTGGTAGATAATATGCAAGTATGACCATGTCTTGGTCAAAGATTGATCAATTTCTGACCGGCCTTGGTCGAAATTTGCATATCTTTGTTGTGGGACAACTATTTCCTTTGTCAGAAATATTTTCTTTGACTTTTGCGATCAATTTACTTATATTCCAACCGATTTCGGTTGGTTTTGGTTCCGACTGATTGCGGTCGATATTCTGTGGATGAATTTTGCTAGTTTTCTAGTAGTGTATGTTAGAAGAATAGTAGCTTCAAATTTAAATTTTTGTAGCCTTTTTGATTAAGCTAAATTGAGAAGGAAAAAAATAAGAATTTTGTCAAAACTTATTTTGAAGAGAAATTTATCATTGAAAGTGCTCCTCCTCCCTAAAGATACAACAATTACTCTTGTAACGGCTCAATCGGTCGTTTTGAGTATTTATGCTCCTTTCAACTATTTAAAGTCTTGAATAACTTCCTACGAGGTATTATGACTTGTGTGAATTGTCAGTTTTGGTTTTAAGGTATTTCGGAGTTAGCTTGGAAGAATGAATTTCATGTTGGAAGCTTAAGTTGAAATAGTTGATCGGATATTGACTTATGTGTAAACGACCCTGGAATAGAGTTTTGATGATTTAAATAGCTCCGTATGGTAATTTTGGACTTAGGAGCGTGTCCGGAATATTATTTGGAGGTCGGTAGAGGAATTAGACTTGAAATGGCGAAAGTTGAATTTTTGGAAAGTTTGACTAGGGAGTTGACTTTTTGATATCGGAGTCGGAATTCAGTTCTGAAAATTTTCATAGATCCGTTATGTCATTTATGACTTGTTTGCAAAATTTGAAGTCAATCAGAATTGATTTGATACGTTTTGGCGCAAAATATAGAAGTTGGAAGATTTAAAAACTCATAATTCGATTTGATGCGCGATTCGTAATTTCGGCGTTGTTTGGCATGGTTTGAAGCCACAACTAAGTTTGTATTGTGTTTTGGGACATGTTGGTATATTTGGTTAAGGTCCCGAGGGCCTCGGATGGATTTCGGAAGGTTAACGGAATGGATTTCGGACAAAAGGAGCTCTTAGAATTTTTCTAATGCAGAAGCTGTTTTTGGATAGCAGCTAGTGCAATCGCAGAGCTGTCTTTGGAAGCTTATATCTTGAAATCTATAAGGAAAATGAAAAGTTTCAAAACATGAAAGTTGTAGTCCTATGATTCTAGTTTCCAGAAAGTTAAACCATCATTCGGACATTTGTACAGAATGTTATGGTTGACTGAATGAAGGCTGGTAAAGCAGTTACACCAAAAATTTCTGATGCGTGGAACCGACTTTGGGAGCTTATATCTCACAATGTATAAGGAGTTGAACAATGAGCAAAACGTCAAAGTTGTAGCCCTATGTATCTAGTTTGCAGAAATTTAAACCATTTGGTAGTTGGATTGAGTACAAGAAGTTATGGTTAATAAACTACAAATTGTCGGAAAATAGTTTTGGAAGAGTTTGATGTTTTTAGCATAAACATGTAATGATTCAAAGATTCATTTTTAGTTCTATAGATTGAAATTTGATTTTGCGACTTTCGGGATTTTGATAATGAATTATAGGAGTGATCTGGAAAGTTTGGTCTAATTCCATCAAGTCACGGTTGAAGTTTTAGCACGAAACATGATTTAATTGTTTAACTAGCGAAATTGGTATCGCATTGAGAAAATTAGCGCCGAATTGATTTTCTATTGTACGAGTAGGTTCGTATTATTATTTGTGACTCATAGGAACAAGAATCGTCGAATTCCGAGTTCGTATGATGGAGTTAGAGCCTTTTTAGTGAAAACAAAACTGCTAGTGTAAACAGTTCTGGTGCGCAACTTTAGCGATCAGAATAGTGTCGTTTGGGCAGAAACTTAAGGAGCAAAAATTGTCATTTCCTTCATTTCATTTTGGATTTTTGGAGCACGGTTCTTGGGCTATTTTGACGATTTCTTCAAGACTTCAACTTGGGTATGTGTCCTATATCCAAAAGTGATTATATTTCATAAATTCATGGATATATTCATCATTTAATTCGGATTTTAAATGGAAGAAATTGAGATTTTTGCAAAATCTTTCAAAAATAAAAATTTTAGATTTGGAGGCCGAGTTGTTATCAGAATTTGATAAAATTGGTATGGGTGGACTCTCTGAATTCCAAGACGTGGGCCCTAAGGGAGATTTTTGAGCTAAAGTTCGAATTCTGTTGGAAAATTAGTATTTTTCTTATGGAATTAATTCCAATAAATTTTATTGACTGAATCGAATTATTTATGGCTAGATTCGAGGCGTTTGGAGGCCAATTCACGCGGAAAAGACATTGCAGAATAAAGAATTACACGGCATAAGGTAAGTAACAGTTCTAAATTTGGTCCTGAGGGTATGAAATCCCGGAATATGTATTATGTGATTGGTTTTGAGGTGCTTGGTGACGGGCGTGTGGGCGTGCACCGTAGGAATTATGACTTGGTCAATTCCATGGAATTGTGTAGTTGAAAAATGTGTTGATATCCGTACATTTTTCCCGTATTAAAGAAATTGATCTATGAAACATGTTTAAATCATATGTTTACACTGTTGGGACCTACTTAGGTCGTGTACTTGTAAAATTATTTGCTAAATTGTTGTTTTACACTCGGTCACAGTTCTATTTGCACATTTTTACCTCAGTTTCTCTTATTCATTATTGATGCATCATATCATTGTTGTTGGGCTGCTTATCATGATTTCTGAGAGACCGATAGACTGGAGAGGTTGATGACTGAGTGAGGCTGAGGGCCTAATTGTGAGAATATTTATGGATCGGATTGCACGTCACGACATGTTTCATTGATTTATGCTATGATTGGCTTGATATAGCACTTGGGCTGAAGGAGCCCCTCCGGAGTCTGTACATACCCCCAGTGAGTGCAGGTACCTACTGAATGCAAGTGTCGAGTGCGAGTGCCGAGTGTTGAATGACTATGAGGAAAGAGTGACTGTGACGTTGGAGTGAATTGGAGGACTAAGTGACTGTTACTCTGAGAGGATGCATTGATTGCATTATTTGCTGCATTTCAGCTGTCATATATCACTATTTTGGAAATTTGAAAAAACATTATTTTTTGTGTCAGTCAAATTTGATATGAAATTTCTGTGAAATATTAAATGTTGATTTTGAAAGTATGCATACCCTTTTATATTGGAAAGTATTGTATTTGGACTTAGCTGAGAAGCTCATCACTACTTTCAGTTCCTTATTTATTATTGTTACTTGCTGAGTTGATTGTACTCATATTACACCCTGCACTTCATGTGTAGATCCACGTGATCCCAGATACAGTGGGTGTTGATTCTTTCACACAGTTGATTTTCTAGAGATTCAGAGGTAGCTGCAATATTTCGTAGACCTTGTCTCTCCTTCCCTATCCTTTTGGTTTATTGTATTTGGTCTCGAATTATTATAGATTGGGTTTTCCAGACTTGTAATGTATAGATGCTCATGTACTCAGTGACACCGGGTTTTGGGAGTGTATTTATATCAAGTATTTGTGGGATTTTCTCTTAAACCTAATTATGATATTTTTCGTATTTAAAAGAAATTGTGGGTTATTGATGTTGTCGGCTTGCCTAGTATCGAGATAGGCGCCACCACGACGGGTGAGATTTTTAGGTCGTGACAAGTTGGTATCAGAGCCTAGGTTACATAGGTCTCACGAGTCATGAGCAGGTTTAGTAGAGTCTAGCGGATCGGTACGGAGACGTCTGTATTTATCTTCGAGAGGCTGCCAAACCCTAAGGAAAATTTCACTTTCTTATATTGTATCGTGCGGAATTTATTCAGCTTGAAACATAACTCTTTGAATTCTTTCCACGTATTCGTGTGCGCATGTGGGCGCTCTATGTATCGCTGGCTTCTGATTCCATGAACGAGGTTCGAGATGAGTATTCTGTGTTGATGGGATAGTCTGGAGGACTTGAGGCTGGAGTTAGAATGCAACTTAAGCTCGGTAGTTTCGGTTGTGAGAACCTGTGCAATTGGACTTATGCAGTCGGTAGTATTCCTATGAGTGGAATTTGTGGTTCGATGAGCGGTTAAATGACTATATGATATTTATGATGTGAATGTGGGATGTGTTCTGATGGATTGAATGAGAAAAATAAATTTTACTTGTGACTCAAGAGTTTGCTATTGGGTACTTGATTCCTGTTTTGATGTGACGTACAGTCTTGAGTTATGAGTGCATTGAGGGATCTGTCATGCTGTTTAATTGTGGAGCAAAATATATTTTCATGTCATGTTGATGAGTTCAAACTCAGAAATATTAAGTGATTTCGTGGTAATCGTGGTTGCGAAAGGGTATAGCAGTATGCCAATTTGAGGCTAAGCAGGTGGGTTATCTCCGGCGGAGTAATCTACGTAGGTGTGTTTCTTATAATGTTAAGTGGAGAGTTTCTTTTCTACCATCTAGGCGTATGTGTTGAGATTTGAATTTGAATCCTGTTGAGAAAGTTGACTTGACTGTCACGAGAATAAATGTAAACTTAGCGGATGTTTGAGGTATTTTATGGTGGGTGTTGCGTAAGCTTGAGAAGAATTTTTATTGAACGGACTGCAGTAGTATGGAAGTAATAAAGTATGGGTATTGTGAGTTATGGAGTGTTTTGTTATATGGCTTTGAGCCAAATGGGGGAGCCTGCTATTGACAATTCAATTTCATGGATATATGTTAAGTTTTAGTTTTGGTCTGAGGCATACTTGTGGGTTAGTTATGACTTACAGAGGTGGAGATCGAGGATGACTCGAGTAAGGAAATTCTTGGATATAGGTTATATTGCACTTTATGAGTATATAGAAATTATGGGATAAGTGAGTTGTTATTGTGAAGGATGTAGTACGAACGGAGTATGAATTTGATCGGTGGTGTTAAGGCATGGTTACTTCTTTGGGTGTTCTTGTGCTAAGGGGGCATGTGTCTTTCAGCCCGTTTGGGCAGTACAATTTGGATTTGAGAAAAGTGGGTAACTCTCGAGAGGGTTCTAATGGATTCAAAATATATATGTGGCAATTAAAAAATTTTCTGATTCGTATATCGCTAGAATCGGCTATTTACATTGGATGGTATAGGGACTTGCGATAAGTCTGTATGACTGTGAATTCTACATTTCAGTATAAAAAGGAAAGAGAAACAATTTTAAAATTCACATAAGGTCCTTTAGAGTGGGTGTCTCGGTTGTGGTACTTTGTGGTACCTAAGAAGAATACAATGGCTTATGTGCCTTAGGGCAGTGTCGTTTTATGTTAGGATGTCTTGTAGTGAGCTTTGGGTAAGGATAGTAGTGTTCTGACAAGAAGAATTGTCAACTTGAGGGTAATTATGATGTGGTGAGGCTCTACAGATATTTTGGTGGAAATATTCATGGGTTTGATGACCTGCATGGCTTGGTCGAATTAGAGGAATTTAGTTTTGATAGCTTGATTAGGTTTAAATGGATTTCAAAATGTTCTTGATGGTTTCTACCATGGTTTGAACCGGATATATTCTACCGGTGTAGGGAACGTGTTGTGTATTATGAATTCCTCCTGGAAGGAAGCAAGATGAAGGTTACTGAATGACCGGGTATGTAATTTAGCGGTTACCCAAAGTTGATAATGAGATTCTCGTGCTTGTCACATGATGGCATGATAGATGTGTGTGGCACGGGATTAAGATTTACATGTACAAGGTGGAAGTTCATTCTTGAAAGGAAAATCACGAATTTTGGACAGAATGGTCAATTTCAGATAATTAGATAAATATTATAACTGCTCGGTAATCCCTGAGAAGGGTGCGCATTTCAAAAGGCGCATTGTGTTTTGACTTATGGATGTTCATTGGTATTGCAGTACTTACCTGGTTGATAGACTGCTGATATTCAAATTATTGCTATGTGGCACGGAAGAATTATAAAAGTATTCCTTATGGAAAGATCGTGAATGGAAGATGTGTT
Organism: Nicotiana tabacum; assembly: GCF_000715075.1. Taxonomy (NCBI): domain Eukaryota; kingdom Viridiplantae; phylum Streptophyta; class Magnoliopsida; order Solanales; family Solanaceae; genus Nicotiana; species Nicotiana tabacum. The sequence goes on along the minus strand of NC_134083.1, from coordinate 65,834,352 downwards.
AGTCATTCTAGTGCTGGAGTTGGGATCGGTTATGGTGATTCATGTGTTTGATGAATTTGGAGACTGGAAGTTTTCAGAAGTATATTGTTTCGGGTTGCGGCCTGTTTGAGGTGAGTATTTTATTTTAACTCAGTGGAGGCACTAGTTGCGTTAATTATTTATGATAGTTATGCGTTATAAGTGTGCATATATGTGAGGTTTGAGCCAATGTGCGGGCATCGGAGCAAGTATTCATATTCGAAAGAATGCTTAGGCTATGATATGCCTAGAGTTTACTGTTAAGCATAAAGTTATAACATTTCTCGTGTTCGTACCTTTGTTGAGAACTATCTGGGCAACATTTGAGGTTACAAAGAGGCTAATTCCCCTCAATAAACGGGGTAGTTACTATTTCTGCGTTAACTTGCCGATTTGAAGTGTGATAGCAAACTTTGCACATACTTATGCTATGGCATGTTATTTATACAAGTCCAAGAGCATGAGAATCTTATTTCATTATCATATACATGTGTACTTGTTTAATTGCTCCTGTATGATATGTTGAGACTGGAGGCATGTGACCATACCAGGAGATTTATATTATTGGCAAGTGAGTTGTCCGTGCCATGTGTGGGAATTCTATTTCTATGATAATTTATCTAATTTATTAATTTTCTTCCTCTACAATTATGCATATGCAACTACGGTTATCCTCTTCACGAAATTTGAGGAGTTGGATGTAACATTGTGGTTGTGGTGGTGCTTGTTGAACTTGCAATACGGTTCTCTTCCTTGAGACATCTCCCATATTTGGGTACACAGATTGCGCAGTTGTGGCTTGAGTTATATTGATATGGCGTGTCTGTGGGATAGTTGTGTTTAATAATATAAGGTTATTGGACCTAGAATGGGTACTATCAGGTTTGATTACGGTATATTCGGGAGGATAGTATTGAAAGTTGGCTTAGAAAGTGATTAAGGTTCTGGTTGGGGCGAGAGAGCTCCATGACTTGTTGCTTTGATAAGGGGTCATGAGAGTTTTGCATATTTCTTTTATTATCAGCAGTGTACGAAGGTTATGGAACGAGGTTTGGCTTGATATGAGGTATAATACTTGTACTTGGTTGGTTTGGGGTAATTGCTGTGATCGGGAATGGTGCTGCGAGCATGTGAGTTTTGTAGTATGCAATGTGATTATATCTCGGGTTATGGCTAAAGCTTGATACAACTTGTTCAGAGTTATACGATGTGTGAGATTTAGATCTTGGAAAGAATTCTAGGTGTTAGAAATTGGGCTCCAAGTTTTGGGCTAAGGTTAAATTAATGATTTTTAGTTGTGTTATGTTGTCAGGCCTATATAGAATAGGGTGACGTGGGATCACCCCCAGGTGTGTGCATGGTAAGGAGGAACAATGATTTAAAGGCTTAGGAACAACTTTTGGCACGTTCGAGGACGACCGTATGTTTAAGTGGGGGAGATTGTAACGACCCGACCGGTCATTTTGAGCATTTACGCTCCTCTCAACTATTTGAAGTCTTGAATAACTTCCTACGAGGTATTATGACTTGTGTGATTTGTAAGTTTTGGTTTTAAGGTATTTCAGAGTTAGCTTGGAAGAATGAATTTCATGTTGGAAGCTTAAGTTGAATAGTTGACCAGATATTGACTTATGTGTATAGAGTTTTGATGATTCCAATAGCTCCGTATGGTTATTTTGGACTTAGGAGCGTGTCCGAAAAATTATTTGAAGGTCGGTAGAGGAATTAGGTTTGAAATGGCAAAGTTGAATTTTTGGGAAGTTTGACTGGGGAGTTGACATTTTGATATCGGAGTCGGAATTTAGTTCTGAAAATTTGCATAGATTTTTTATATCATTTATGACTTGTGTAAAAAATTTGAGGTCAATCGAAATTGATTTGATACATTTCGGCGCAAAATATAGAAGTTGGGAGATTTGAAAACTCATAATTCGATTCGATGCGCGATTCATAATTTCGGCGTTGTTTGGCATAGTTTGAAGCCTCAACTAAGTTCGTATTGTATTTTGGAATATGTTGGTATATTTGGTTAAGGTCCCGAGGGCCTCGGGTGGATTTCGGAAGGTTAACGGGATGGATTTCGGACAAAAGGAGCTGCTAGAACTTTTCTGCTACAGAAGCTGTTTTTGGACAGCAACTGGTGCAATCGCAGAGCTGATTTTGGAAGCTTATATCTTGAAATCTATAAGGAATCTGAAAAGTTTCAAAAGATGAAAGTTTTAGCCCTTAGATTCTAGTTTCCATAAAGTTAAACCATTCAGCATTTGGACATTTGTACAGAAAGTTATGGTCGACTGAATGAAGGCTAGTAAAGCCGTTTCGCTAGAAATTTCTGATGCGTGGATCCGACTTTGGGAGCTTATATCTCTCAATCTATAAGGTGTTGGGCAATGAGCAAAACATGAAAGTTGTAGTCCTCTGTATCTATGTTGCATAAATTTAAACCATTTGGTAGATGGAGTTGTGTATAAGAAGTTATGGTTGATATACTACAGACTATCGGGGAAAAGATTTGGAAGGGTTTGATGTTTTCAGCATAAGCATGTAATGATCCAAAGATCCATTTTTAGTTATACAGATCGAAATTTGATTTCGAGACTTTCGGGATTTTGATAATGAATTATAGGACTTATCTGAAAAGTTTGGTCTAATTCCATCAAGTCGCGGTTGGGTTTTTAGAGCGAAACATGAGTTAATTATTTAACGAGCGAAATTGGTATCGCATTAAGCAAATGAGATCCGAATTGCATATTGATTGAATGAATAGGTTCATATTATTATTTCTGACTCATAGGAACAAGAATCGTCGAATTTCGAGTCTGTATGATAGAGTTAGAGCCTTTTTAGTGAAAACACAACTGCTGGTGTAAACAGTTCTGGTGCGCACCTTTAGCGACCAGATTTGACACTGTTAGCGATGGGATTGGACTTTTAGCGACCGGAATAGTGTTTTTTTCGCAGAAACTTAAGGACCAAAAATGGTCATTTCTTTCATTTCGTTTTGAATTTTTGGAGCACGGTTGTTGGGTGATTTTGAGGATTTCTTCAAGACTTCAACTTGGATAAGTGTCCTATATCCAAAAGTGATTATATTTCATAAATCCATAGATATATTCATCATTTAATTCGGATTTAAATGGAAGAAATTGAGATTTTTGCAAAATCTTTCAAAAATGGAAATTTTAGATTTGGAGGCCGAGTTGTTATCGGAATTTGATAAAATTGGTATGGGTGGACTCGTAATTAAATGGGTTGTTGGATTTTGTGAGTTTCGTTGGATTCCAAGACATGGACCCTACGGGCGATTTTTTAGCTAAATTTCGGATTTTGTTGGAAAATTAGTATTTTCTTATGGAATTAATTTCAATAAATTTTATTGACTGAATCGAATTATTTGTGGTTAGATTCGAGGCATTTGGAGGCCAATTCACATGGAAAAGGCAATGCAGAATAAAGAATTATACGGCTTGAGGTAAGTAACAATTCTAAATTTGGTCCTAAGTGTATGAAATTCCGGAATATGTATTATGTGATTGATTTTGACATGCTAGGTGACGGGCGTGTGGGCGTGCACCGTAGGAATTATGACTTGGTTAATTCCATGGAATTGTGTAGTTGAAAAATGTGATGATATCCGTACATTTTTTTCATATTAGAGAAATTGATCTATGAATCATGTTTAAATCATATGTTTACACTGTTGGGACCCACATAGGTCGTATACTTGTGAAATTATTTGCTAAATTGTTATTTTGCACTCAGTCACAGTTCTATTTACACATTTTTACCTCAGCCTCTCTAATTCATTATTGATGCATCATAGCATTGTTGTTGGGCTGCTTATCATGATTTCTGAGAGCCCGGGAGACTGGAGAGGTTGATGACTAAGTGAGAACGAGGGCCTAATTGTGAAGATATTTATGGATCGGGCTGCACCCCCAGTGAGCGCATGTACCTACTGAGTGCGAGTGTCGAGTGCGAGTATCGAGTGATGAGTGACAGTGAGGAAAGAGTGACTGTGAGGTTGGAGTGAGTTCGAGGACTGAGTGACTGTTACTCTGAGAGGATGCATTGATTGCATTATTTGCTGCATTCCAGCTGTCATATATCACTATTTTGGAAATTCGGAAAAACATTATTTTCAGTGTCAGTCAAATTTGATATGAAATTTCCGTGAAATATTAAATGTTGAACTTGAAAGTATACCTACCCTTTTATATTGGAAAGTACTGTATTTGGACTTAGCTGAGAAGCTCGTCGCTACTTTTAGTTCCTTATTTATTATTGTTACTTGCTGAGTTGGTTGTACTCATACTACACCTTGCACTTCGTGTGCAGATCCAGGTGATCCCGGATACGGTGGGTGTTGATTCTTTTACATAGTTGATTTTCTGGAAATTCAGAGGTAGCTGCTATATTTCGTAGACCTTGTCTCTCCTTCCCTATCCTTTTGGTTTATTGTACTTGGTCTCGGATTATTATAGATTGGGTTTTTCAGACTTGTAGTGTATAGATGCTCATGTACTCAGTGACACCGGATTTTGGGAGTGTATTTATATCAAGTATTTTATGGGATTTTCTCTTACACCTAATTATGATATTTTCCGTATTTAAAAGAAATTGTGAGTTATTCATGTTGTCGGCTTGCCTAGTATCGAGATAGGCGCCATTACAACGGGTGAGATTTTTGGATCGTGACAACTCTATAGTCCATCAATGATCCATTATAATGAGCAATTAATAGGAGGGCACCAGCATCAGGATTGCTTCTAGAGACTCAAATCAAAAGAAACTGTCTTCTAATCTGACCCAAAAAATATGATGAAAGTTGCTATCATAAAGTCATATTGACCAATAAAACCAAAAGAATTATCTGGACGCATAAAATAACCAAGGATTCTTTCATGGGATATTGTAATAAGGAACTGTTGTTACCTGAAGGTTTTTTAGACTTAACGGTACCAATTATTGTTTCTTGACGGTCTTTTATTTATCAATTGCTTGACGATTCGCTATGAATAATTTTATTCGTCATAGATTATATTTAATCGAATGGAGAAAAGTCAAATCATACTGAATGTAATTAGGTAAGGTATTGGTATAAGATTTTAATAAAATAATACTAAAAATATCGAACCGAAATGACTAAATATCGTACCTATTTTTCCTAAAACCGGATAACAATTAATTTTATATATGATTTTAAGGATATGTGGATTGATTCAATACAATAAATAAAAAATACCAGATATATGAGTTAAAGATAAAATGAATGCTCAAACCAGTAGTAATATTACGACCTAGCTCGAGTTTAGATTGAACAATAGTTTTGCCTTCGATCGGACCCTTGGTTCGAACCCAAATAGGAGGAAGAACAAACAGTTAAGAGCTTCTGCAATTGCTAGAAAATAGAGAAATGAATTTGTATTGCCTTGGTTTGCCCATTACAACGTGTTTTCAAAAGAAAGAACCTCCCTTTTATATAATAGGAGAGTTTCATCCCTAGTACAAGTCTAAAAAAGATAAAAATCTTCCTTTCTTGTTAGTTACTGATCCATAACCGACATTGAGCGAGATCCGCGCTGTGATATCCGGTTGGCTACGAATATCGCGGCCCTTTACCCGTCGTGTGTAACAATTTACCACATTTTTTGAGGTTTTAGAACTCGTTCTAGGTCCGGGGAGCATTGCTTTATCACGCCGAGTGATGAACACATCGTTCTTCTTTCATGGGTCTCGATACGAAAGATTCCTGGCCTCGATTTCAGTCTCACACATCCGTGCCCCCCTTCCGTTTTCTTCACCGGGAAATTGAGGTATGCTTTATCCCCGATTTTACCTGTATACAGATAGTCCCCTCGTTTTCTGGAGAGTAGGTTTTCCAGAACGATGGAAAATGATAGGTGAACCCCAGTTTCTTCCCTCGTACGTTATAACTGAGATGGTGGGTAAATCGAAATGTCCCATTAGTCGCTCTAACTTCGGACACATGTCAGTCATCGGTTGGCTTCCTTCGAATGCGAAACGTCACGCATTGACTGCCTTTTCCCCTATAAAAGCTTCAACCTTCTTCACTTCTTCCACTTTTCAATTCTAGACTTTACCTTCGAACATTCTAACGGCTTTTAAATTCTCCAAATCTCCATAGATTGTTCATTGAGACTTCATATCTTTATCTTCATCTTCATACTTCTTCTTTGAACCTTCATCCCAGACCTTCATACCTTCATACCATCTTCAAATCTTCATATTTTTCTTCAGACCTATATTTTCTAGATTATAATGGCCAAACTTTCCAAGTCAGTGCTTCAGCAGGCTGCCCCTTCATCTTTCTACCCGGCCGTAGATGCCGAGGTGGCCATTCCCGAAGTGGCTCAGGAGCCCCCCATGAAGAGTTTCATACCCAGGGGCTGCTTGACGAGCGCAAAACACAACACAAAATTGATGTTCGCTAGCCAAAGATAGTATAGTTTAATTATCGTCTCCACAGAGATTGGATTTAAATAATGTTCTAGTAATTTATGGTGTAACTGCTATTCAGGATGATCAAAACTTGATTTGGATTGATTACGAACTATGATTAACTACTAAAGTAAAGCAATTAACAATTGACTGCAAAGAACTAAAGTTTAGCAAATCAGTTGGTTAATTATCAATGTGAGGAGTAAGGGTTTGACAGGATAGGTACAAGATAGCTACTTGGAATTTAACTCTAGATTAATTCACTCTAATGTTCTAATGATTCTCATGAATTCACTCGATGATTAGTTCAAACGTGTAGTCAAGACTCTTCTATCGATTAAATCTTAACTCTACGAGGTGAACTAATATAAGAACTGTGAAAGTATGCAAGTATTCATTAATGGATTAGTCTTTAGGAAAACGTCTCTCGAATATTCTCCTAACTTTATTTAATCAACAATTCAACAAGCTCTTTCGATTACTTAAGAGAATCAATGAATTAAATCAAACAAAATAATGCAAAGATAATCACCAAAATATTCCTCTTCCTATTAAATAGAACAGTGAATAAAGTTGCAACAATTCTAAGCTCCATAAACGAATTTAAGCAAAGAACTAGAGTTAAATCCACAAATATTTATCAAAACACCATATCCGTCAATCCCCAAGGGAAACTAATCCATAATCATGGAGGAAGTTATCACAAATATAATTAAAGATTAAGAAAATATCAATCTAACATTACAATCTAAACTCGCGTATTGAATTGATTAAAAGATGATGAAATCCTGTGTCTTGTAGCCTCCAATGCTCTACCAAAGCTTCCAAAGTCAAAAGTCCTCTAAATTTCATGTTTTCTTTATGTATTTATGTCATGTAGGAACAGGCCCGGACGAAACTATCCTTTCCAAGCCGAAGTGGAAAAAGTTGGGCATGAAAATAAACTATCGTAGTGCATCGGGCGGCGCACCATGCGCCGCATTAGTGGGAATGTTAAGAGTCCTATTTTTCCACTCTACAGGAATTTTGCACTAGCTCCCTGCTACGCATGGCGCGGCGCGGTAGTGCAATTTTCTCAGAGTAATTTTGTTTTCTCACTTTTTAACATCCAGACTTGGTCCTCGACCCCCGAACGTGATCCCAACTTAATTTCTTGGGCTTTTACTCAGACTTCAAAGTTCCAACTTGTTCAAATTATCTTAATAGCTCGAAATAATTTCTTGCAAGGCATAAAATACGTAATAAGCATAAATCACCATTAATGTAATTCAATCACATGTAAAATGCAATGATTAGAGTTCAAACTATGACTAAAATATGGGTTTCTAGCCTACCATCACTGCTCTATTGGGGATGACTTCAAGGTCGAGAAGACATCTAGTCAACAAGACCAAGGCAGGGAAGCACGGAGATACATATGCTCTATCATTGAAAAAACCCTACCTGTAGTCCAAGCGGACTGTAAATGGGAGGGTAAGGACATGGTCATTCCCGGGCCCAATGACGACATTACTACTCACGTGAAGGGGTATCTAAGTGATTGCACTTACCCCTTCATGCTTTCCCCTGTGGACCCCATTGTCCTTGCTTTTCGGAAGAGGTATGAGGTATGTCTTGGGTAAATCCACCCGTCTTTCTGGAGGATCGTGATCCGCTTACGCCATTTTGTGAACAACACTCTCGGTTCACCCTCGACCACTTACTCCATCTGTATAGTCCCCGAATCTTCCGAGGGGGACTGATCAAGCTAGTTCGTCGAGCAAGCAAGGTTCCTTTCTCAAACATTGACAAGTACTGAGATTGAGGTTGGCAGGGGAAGTTCGTTTGGGTGAAAATCGAAGACCTGATTCCCCCCGAGTTTTCTCCGTTCCTCGAGGAGTGGAACACATCTCGTAAGTATTGTATTTCTTAGGTATTTCTTTCTTTTTGTTCTTTCTCTCATTTCCTATGTTTGTGGTCGTGCAGCTGTTGGCCCAAGTTTCTGATGCCAACCCCGATACAAGTAGTGGATCGAGGGGATTTGTAAGCAGATATCGTACACCGAGCAGATATCCTTCCACTTCCCTTTCGCACATGTTCTCATGGTGAGGTTCTTCCCTGAACAGTTACAATCGTGCTATTAACTTGTATGGTGCTAACCTTTTCTATTTTCTTAGTGTCTGCCTAAGACCACCTTACTTAGGCCGCTGGATGAGGATGAGGATCTGTCCTTTCTTGCCCAGCCTTCCATTTCGGGACAGCCCTAGGCTGCCGCGAAGGAAGAGAAGAAGAAAAATAGAAAGTCCTTGGGTTCCCCGGATCCTGAGGCGAAGAGGAAGAAAAGGGCGGCTATACGGGTCCGAAAGCCAAAGAAGAACGCCAAGTCCAGGGTACCGAACCCTGAATTTCTCTACCTGCTCAGGGATGAGCCCGAAGAAGATCATATCTTTGTCGCTCATGGGTAAACCCCTATTGGGGAGCAGGCGACGTCCGAGAAAGGGGACCACAAGGTCAATCTCCTTCTAACTCGGGAACCTGAGGGAGAGATAAAGGTTGCGGCCGCCTAAGAAGCCACTCATGTTCCGAAGGAGGTGACTGGTGTCATTGACATTGTGGAGACACCCTCCTACACCGAGTCTATTATCGAAGAGGCCCAAGCAGGCAAAGAAAATTCAAGTGAGGGAGCGTAAGGGCCCAGATGATCCCCTCAACTCATTTTTCGACGGCATGGACATGGACGCATTGGAGGATTTTTCCGGGCTTGTTCACCTGGAGGTCCCAAAAAGGATATGCCCTCAGGAGTTTGCAGGCCAAGTTCGACCCCAAGATTAGTGAAGCAATTTACCGCATCGAGCGTGGACCCCGAGCACAAGACAACGGTCATTATCACAATCCCAGAGGACGCCCTGGTCCGCTCTGCTCCGGTGGGCGTAGCCAGCTACCTCTGATGCCTGATGACCGAGAAGGACCAAGCCAAGATGAACAAGGAGGGCATGTCGAACCTTTTCAACAAGGTACAACAGGCGCTGAACCGGGTAAGGCATCAGACACTTGTATCTCTTTGTTAATCTTTCTTTAGATGTTGATGTCCTTTACTAAATTTATTATTTTTTAGGCTTCAGTGCTTCATCATGAAAGCTTCCTCCGGTACCACTTGGAGATTAGCAAGCTCGAGTTCAAGCTCAAAGAGTAGGTCCAGAAGAAATACATGTACGGGGCTCTCATTGAGCAATAGGATGAGGCCCTTAAGGACCTCTCGATTCTCCGGGCCGAGCTGGAAAATATTTAGAAGGAGACCTCGACCTTGAAGCGGGAACACGCCGACCTGGTCGAGAAGGTAAAGATCTTTGAAGCTAAAAATGAGCAGCTAGTCGTGGTGACCAACAACACAACTTTGTAGAATAGAAGATAAACCTGATCGACTAGCTGCGGGCTGAGATGGACGAGGTCAGGACCACGACTGAAGTGTGGAAGGGCAGGATGGACCTGCTAGCTTTGCAGAAGGATGATGCGGAGGCGGAGCTTGCATCGGTCGAGAACCAACTCTAGGTGGCGAAGGACAAAGCTGATGAGTGGTCTCAGTTGAATGATGATCTCCGAGCATAACTAAGCTCGGCTGTCACGGAATGGGATGCTCTTGGAGGAGAATATGTGGCACTGAGGTCCAAGTTGGATACGACCTCTATTGATACCGAGGAAATGGTGACCCAGTACAAGGTCGATGTAAAGGCAGCCGACACCCACTTAAAGACAAAGACTGAATATGTAAACTGGTTGTCCTGGAGAGAGACCCTCGAAGAGATAAATGCCCGAGGTTTAGACCTATCGGCCAAGATCGAAGAAGCTAGGAGGCTCAGGCCCCGGTGAAGACCATACGTAGATGCCTTAGTATTTTTCAAGTTTTTTATTTTTCCTTATGTATGTCTTTTGTTTATTTTGAGCCTGTTCTAGCAGGCCTTTGTAAATATATTTTGGAATATATATATATATATATATATATATAAATATAAAGATTTTCCCTTTCTGGCAATATCGTGTCTTTACTTTCCAGCATCTTCTTGCAATTTTTATTTGTGCACTGTTTTTGATGCCTTAGCATAGAATCGAATGTAGTACTGGGGCATTCATTTTTCGGGGGTTCAAATGAAGCCCAACTTCGATGCAACTTTATTTGCACGCGACTTCAAACCCTAGGTGAGACTAGAGGTCCCCAAGATGCTTAAGTATCTTTAAATGATTTATTTTTGTTGAGGGTAACTTTTAGTAGGTTTCGAATTTTTGTAAATGCCTTACTTTCTGGTTACGGACTTTGGTCATCTCCGAGCCATTTTTAGGGTAGTCGTAGACTTTTATATTTGGGCACCACCTAATAGGTCTGGTACCTCCGGGATTCGGTAGCCCGGGTCGTCTGAATTGTCTTCGGGCTACAGACCCCGAGTAGGGGTAGCCCGTGGGCTCGATAGTCCTTAAGTAGGGGTAGCCTGTGGGCTTGATAGTCCCTGAGTAGGGGTAGCCCGTGGGCTCTAGGATCCGGGATCGAAGAAGCAAAAATGCGTAATAGCAAAGAGGAGTTTCTTTCATTTCTTAGCATGCAAGGTACATGATCGAAAGCATATAAAAACTTATGCCATAGCTAGAGCGGACTATGTGGGCATGGTTCATACGATCGTTTGGCCCCTATAATGAATCCTAACCACCAAGACTTAGATTTTAGTACACAAAGTTCTCTTTTCCCTTACTAATATCCTTAATTCGAGGGTAATGACCCCTAGTAATCGAGGTCGAACTCGTGAGGGCTCGGATACTGTTGACCTGAAGCAAACAATTGTTGACCCCGGTTTGAAATCGATCTTCGAATTTAAGTTAGCACGCTTTACTGTTGCCTCGTTAAAAACCTTACCAAAAAACCTACTTTGGGACAAAACTGGTTCAAGGGAAAAAGAGTGCAACGCGTGCTTTCGGACCTAATAGCCACATCCGTCCTCTACCGTTTACCTGTATACATTAGTCCGATTTATAACATGATTAAAAAGTAATTGAGTTTGTACCTTACCAGTGGTACGGTTTAAGTGTGTCACATTCCAGTTATTCAGTAGTTGTACACCGTTTCCCGCTTCGAGTTTATACGATCCTTTGCCGGTTATTCCGACAACTCGATACTGTCCTTCCAAGTTCGATCCCAGTTTCACTTCATTCGGGTTCCTGGTGTGTAATGTTACTTTTCTCAAAACCAAGTCCCCAACTTGAAAGTGTTAGAGGCTTGATCTTCGGTTGTAATACCTTTCTATTCGCTATATATGGGCGGCCAACCGAACCAGGAGGCCTCCTGCCTTTCATCCAGTAGTTTCAGGCTCGTGATTATTCCCTCACCGTTTGGCTCTTCTGTCGCATACTAGAACCTGAGGCTCGGTTCTCCCACCTATATTGGTATTAAGGCTTCAGCTCCATATTCCAATGAAAATGGGGTGGCCCGGTGCTAGATTTTGAAGTCGTACGGTATGCCAACAGGACTTCGGGCAAGATCACCTTCCACTTCCCTTTCGCATTGGTCAATGTGATGACTCAATAGATTATTTATAATTTTGCCCTTTATTTCTATGTTTCGAGATCTCGAATAACTCCGTTTAGACTTCTTCAATTTGCGTGCGCAATCCGTGTCTTATTTTGAAAGGCTTTTATGTAAATAATTGTTGAAAATGTGAAATCATGAGTTAAAACTCATAGAGGTTGACTTCGGTCAATATTTTGAGAAAATGGACTCAGATCAGTGTTTTGATGGTCCCGGTGGGTCCGTATCGTAATTAGGGACTTGAGTGTATGCCCGAAATCGAATTTGGATATCCCTAACTTGGTTTAACGTAATTTGTTGAAAACTAAAAGTTTAAAAGTTTTAAGAATTTCTAAATTTTACCGTGAGTTGACTTCGTTATTACCAAGTTTGGATTTCAATTTCGAAACTTTTTATAGGTTTGTTACAATATTTATAACTTATCTCTAAAATTTTGTGCAAAACGGAGTTGATTTGACGTGATTTGGACGTCCGGTTGAGAAATTATATGTTCTTAAGTTTCATTAAGAATTTCATTTGTTCTAGGTGTTATTTTGAAATTTTGATCGAGCGAAAAAGTTTGTTTGATGTTATTATACTTGTGTGCATATTTGGTTTGGAGCCCGAGGGGTGCGGGTGAGTTTCGAATAGGCTACGGAGTGAGATTTGGACTTACAAGAGTGTTATTGCATCAGGTCTGCAGATCTCGCATTTGCGAGGACCTGGTCGTAAATACGAGCCTCGCAAATGCGAGGTCAAGCTCATATATGCGAAGATGCTGGGTGCTCGGTTAGCTTCGCTTTTGCAAAGTGAAGTCCGCAGATGCGAAAGAGGGTAGGTTCGCATTTGCAAACCTTTGAGTCACATTTGAGACTAAAGGAAGATTGAGGCAGACTCGCATTTACGAGTCGATTGTTCGCATTTGCGACAGCCTTGGTTCGCATTTGTGATAAAATTTTCACATTTGCGATGATATCAGGCTTAGTGACTATTTCGTATTTGCGAAAGGTTGGTCGCTATTGTGATCATCGCAATTACGGACTATGTGTCGCAATTGCGATAACTGCATCTTGGTAAAAGAGGGAAAACGAGACTTAGCTCATTTCTTTCAAACTCTCAACCCTAAACACCCTAGAGGCGATTTTCCCAAGAGATTTTCTTTCTAAATTCATTGGTAAGTGACTTTAATCTATATTTTTTTCAATTACCCATTACATTTCATAAGTTTTCAACATTAAATCTAGGGTAGAAATTAGGGATTTGGGTAGAATTAAGAATTTTTGTAAATTTGGGATATAGGCCTGGAATTGAGGTCAGATTTCGAAACTAATTACTTAACCAGGCTCGGGGGGAATGAGTGTACGGGTTTTGGTCCGAATTTTGGTTGTGACCAAGCGAGCCCGGGGTTGACTTTTGTTGACTTTTTCAATAATGATTTAAATTAAACCTCTTTCATTCGTGGGTAGTTTCTAAGGCTTATTTTGAATCGTTTGGTTAATAATTTGCTAGATTTGGTTGGTTTGGAGGTTTGTTCAAAAGGCAAGGCCGTGGTTGAACTTTGAGTTGATTGCGGAGTGAGGTAAGTGTTGAGTCTAACCTTGATTTGAAGGAATTAGGAACCCTTGAGCTATGTGCTATGTGAATTACACATGTAGCGGCGTATATGCGAGGTGACGAGTGTATATATGCCGTCAAATTACCTGTTTTCTTGCTTTCTCGTATTTCATTAATTACTTTATTCCATGACTTAACCATTACATTACTTGTTTTCCCTATCTTCATTGCTTAATATTATGTCTTGTTTTCATGCCTTAATTGCTACATGCTTACTTGACTTCCATGCCATAATTTCTACTTGCCATTTAGCATTTCTTGTATTAAATTGTCCATCCCCTCCCTAATTCTACATTTATTTACTACTTGTCTCGATATGTTTCCCTCATATATCTAAATTGTCTTATGCCTTGTTACCTTATAGTTTCATATTAATTACGGCCTTCTTTGAAGTAGTTTCGCTTGTATGTATTGTTAAAAGTAGATACCGTTGAGTTGGTAGAGTTGAGACATCCGAATAGTTCGAGTCTCTTTGATTATCATGTTATTCTTCGTTGCTCATACATTTGTTCTCTTGATGTATGATTCCTTGTAAATCTTAGTTATCGAGTTACTATTGTTAATTGATATTTTCTAGGGAGTGGGTTGCATGCCGTAACGGAAATTAAAAAGAAATGAACTAAAAAGGCGGAATAAGGATGGACTATGATATTGCCAGATGATTATATTATGGGATCGGGTTGCACGCCGCAACATATTGATAAAAGTAGTAATTGTTTGTGACGGTTGAATTGGCCTCGGTTGTTGAGATCAGTTATGGACTGGTTATTCGGGACTCTACTGGTTGATTTGAGTTTCGTTGATATGAGTTACCTGCTTTACTTATATTCCTGTCTTTCTGTTATTATTATTATTATTATTATTATTATTATTATTATTATTATTATTATTATTATTATTATTATTATTATTATTATTGCATACATGTTATTGTAAGTGACCCGCCTTAGCCTAGTTACTACTTCGTCGAGGTTAGGCTCAGCACTTACCAGTACATGTGGTCGGTTGTATTCATACTACTCTATGCATTTCTTGTACAAATACCGGAGTTGATCCCGACGGCGTACCGTAGACTTGCTCGGATCCAGCTACCCAGTGGAGACTTGAGGTATAGTTACACGGCGTCCACAGCTCTGAAGTCTCCTTTTACTTCATTTAGTTGTTCATTTGATTCAGACACTTATGTTTATTTCACACCATTATTTGTAGTATCTTAGACGCTCATGTATTCATGACACCGTATCCGGGGTCGTATTTGAATTTCATCAATTATTAGCTTATTTAACTTGTTTCATACTATTCAATTTCCTTATTGTCAACGTATTTGAAGTTTGTCAAAAATAGTTAATAAATACATCTTACGTTGGCTTGCTTAGAAAGTGAAATGTTAGGCGCTATCACGGTCCTGAGGGTAGAAATTCCGGGTAGTAACAGAGGCTGTAGGATCGGTACGGCGACGTCTATACTTATCTTCCAAAGTCTATGGAGTTTAGTAAATATATCACCTCTTTCTTACTCTATCGTATGATTTTAATCTATCATTGACGATTGAACCATTATATTCTTGTTCTCTAGCAGATGGCGAGAACATGCATGGCATCAGCAGTAGGACATGAGCCAGAGCTACGACTAGGGGCAGAGGTCGAGGTCAGGGTCGCGCCAGAAGCCAAGGCAGAGCTCAGCCTAAAGCTCGAACAGCAATACCCGCAGTGGAGCCTCAGGTCGATTTTGATGAAGAGGTTCGAGCTCAGACTGTACCCGTCGGACCAGCCCAGGCCCCGGAGAGATTCATATCCACTCCAGTGCTTCAAGACACTTTTGTCCGCTTGGTGGGCCTTATGAAGAGTGTGGCCCAGACCGGTGCATTCCCGGTGGCACTAGCTGCCTCTCGGGCTGTGGGAGGAGCATAGACTATCGTTACTCAAACACCGGAGTAGGTGAATCCCCTATATCAAACTCCAGCATCCTAACTTGTTGGGGTGGTTCAACCGTTTATTGCGGCACAAGCTGGTGATAGGAGGCTCGCTCTGTCTTTTGAGGCTATGTTGAGGTTGGATAAGTTCACCAAGCTATTTCCTATTCATTTATGTGGTGCATCTTCTGAGGACCCACTGGATATTTTGGACCGTTGCCATGAGGTGTTGCACAACATGGGTATAATTGAGACCAATGGGGTCAATTTTGTAGCATTTCAGTTGACGGGTTCCACCCGGAGATGGTGGAGAGATTATATGTTTACTAGACCAGTTGTGTCGCTTGCACTTACTTGGGATCAGTTCTCACAGCTATTTCTAGAGAAGTTCATTTATGTCACTCTGAGAAAGGAGTACCGTAGGCTGTTCGAGCATCTTCAGCAGGGTAGTATGGTTGTCACCCAGTATGAGACTTGATTTATGGACCTAGCTCGCCACACCACTATCTTGCATCCTACTGAGAGGGAGAGAGTGAGGAGATTTATTGATAGGCTCACTTACACTATCAGGATTCAAATTGCCGAGGAGATCGAGAGTGATATTTCTTTCCAGACGGCCGCAGATATTGCTAGACAGATCATTTTTTGTTCTTGCTCAAGAGAGGGGGCTAGTGTCAGATAAGAGGCCTCGTCATTTTGGTGGGTTCAGTGGTGCCTCATCTAGAGGCAGGGGTTCTTTTCGTAGAGGTCATCCTCTTAGGTTGTTTCAGTAGGCTCTTCAGGTAGCCCACGGTGCTTTGGGCAGTCGTGGTTCTTACGGGTCTCATTCTAAGCAGCCATCATTCAATGCGCATTCAACTCCTAACAGTGCACCACCACTCTAGATTAACTATAGCGGCTATTCGGTCCGTTAGGGTCAGTCCTTATTTCAGCAGCCTTAGTAGCCAAGGGGGTGCTTTGAGTGTAGGGACATAGGTCACATCAGGAGGTATTGCCCTAGATTATCGAGTAGCATATCTTAGTAGGATTCTCATTCCATCATACCGGTACCGGTTGCCCCACTGCTCGCACAACCTATTAGAGGTAGGGGTCAGGCAGCTAGAGGTGGAGGTCAGGCCGTTAGAGGTGAAGGCCGTCCAGCTAGAGGCCATCCCAGAGATGTGGTTCAGAGTGATGGGGCCCAGCCCCGATGTTATTGTTTCCCAGCCAGGCCTGAGGTCGAGTCATCTGACACCGTTATCACAGGTATTGTTCCAGTTTTCCATAGAAATGCTTTAGTTCTATTTGATCTGGTATCTGCTTATTCCCATGGGTCATCCTATTTTGCTTCATATCTGGTTGTGCCTCGTGATTCTTTGAGTGCTCATGTGTATGTGTCCACGCCTGTGGGAGTTTCTATTATTGTAGATCGTGTCTATCGCTCTCGGTGATTATTGTTGGGGGTCTTGAGACTAGTGTAGATCTTTTACTTCTTGATATGGTAGATTTTGATGTTATCTTTGGTATGGATTGGCTGTCACGTTATCATGTTATATTGGACTGTCGCGCCAAGATAGCGACCTTAGCCATGCCAAGGTTACCTCGATTAGAGTGGAGAGGGACTCCTGGGCACTCTACCAGCAGAGTAATTTCTTATGTGAAGGCCCAATGTATGGCCGAGAAGGGATGTCTAGCTTATTTTTTATGTCCGTGATTCTAGTGTAGAGGTTCCTTCCATGAATTCAGTACCAGTTATTCGTGAGTTTCCAGAGGTGTTTCATGCAGATCTGCCGGATATGCCACCCGACAGGGATATTAACTTCTGTATTTATTTGGCTCTGGGCACTCGGTCCATTTTTATTCCACCATACCGTATTGCCCCACAGGATTTGAAGGAATTGAAGGAGCAGTTGCAAGATTTTCTTGATAAGGGCTTCATTAGACCTAGTGTCTTGCCTTGGGGTGCACCTGTGTTGTTCGTGAAGAAAAAAGATGGATCAATGAGGATGTGTATAGGCTATCAACGGTTGAACAAAGTCACTATCAAGAACAAGTATCCGTTGTCGAGGATTGATGACTTATTTGATTAGTTTCAGGGAACCAAAGTGTTTTCGAACATTGATTTGAAGTCTGGCTACCATCAGTTGAAGATTAGGGCATCCGCTGTCCCTAAGACGGCTTTTTGAACTCGGTATAGGCATTATGAGTTCTTAGTGATATCATTTAGGTTGAATAATGCCCCAGCAGCATTTATGGATTTGATTAACCGGGTATTCAAGCCCTATTTAGATTCCTTTGTGATCGTTTTCATTGATGATATCTTGATCTACTTCCGCAGTCGAGAGGAGCATGAGCAGCATCTTTGGATTGTACTTCAGACTCTAAGAGATAGCTAGTTATATGCCAAGTTTTCAAAGTGTGAGTTTTGGTTAGACTCGGTCACTTTTTTGGGGCATGTTGTATTTGCAGAGGGCATAAAGGTGGATCCTAAGAAGATTGAGGCAGTTTAGAACTGGCCTATACCTACTTCAGCTATAGAGATCCGGAGCTTACTGGGTTTGGCGGGTTATTATCGCCGGTTCGTGGAGAGGTTTTCATCCATAGCATCCTCATTGACTAGATTAACCTAGAAGGGTGCCTCATTAATATGGTCAGATGAGTGTGAGTTGAGCTTTTAGAAGTTCAAGACTGCTTTGACTACGACGCCAATGTTGGTGTTACCCACAGGTTCAGGATCCTACACGGTGTATTGTGATGCATCTCATATTGGACTCGATGCAATATTGATGCAGGATGGCAGGGTAATTGCATATGCATCACGGCAGTTAAAGGTTCACGAGAAAAATTACCCTATTCATGACTTAGATTTGGCAGCCATTGTTCATACGCTGAAGATTTGGAGACACTATCTTTATGGCATGTCATGTGAAGTATTCACGGATCATCGGAGTCTACAATATTTGTTCAAGCAAAAGGATCTCAAATTAAGGCAGAGTAAGTGGTTGGAGTTGTTGAAAGACTATGATATCACCATTTTGTATCATCCCAAGAAGGCCAACGTGGTGACCGATGCCTTGAGTAGAAAGGCAGTGAGTATGGGTAGCCTTGCGTATATCCCAGTTAGTGAGAGACCGCTTGCAGCAGAAGTTCAGGCTTTGTCCAATCAATTCGTGAGGCTAGATGTTTCAGAGCCTAGTCATATGCTAGCTTGCACGTTCGCTCGGTCTTCCTTGTATGAGCGCATCAGAGAGCGTCAGTATGATGATCCCCATTTGCTTGTCCTTAAGGACACGGTGAGGCACAGTGGCGCAAAGCAGGTTACTTTTGGAGATGATGGGAGTTTTGCGGATGTAGGGTCTTATTTGTGTGCCCAATGAGGATGGACATCGTGAGTCGATTCTTGAGGAGGCCCATAGTTCCCGGTATTTTATTCATCCAGGTGCCGCCAAGATGTATTAGTACTTGCGGTATCATTATTGGTAGAGGATAATGAAGAAGGATATAGTTACATATGTAGTTCGGTGTCTAAATTGTCAGCAAGTAAAGTACGACCATCAGAGGCCTGGTGGTTTCCTTTAGAGGTTAGAGATTCCTGAGTGGAAGCGGGAGCGTATCACTATGGATTTTGTTGTTAGACTCCCATGAACTCAGAAGAAGTTCGACGTGGTGTGGGTCATTGTTGACAGGTTGACCAAGTCGGCACATTTCATTCCAGTGGCAATCACCTATTCTTCATAGCGGTTAGTTGATCTTTACATCCGCGAGATCGTCTGTCTTCACGGTGTGCCCGTGACTATCATTTCTGATCGAGGTACGCGGTTCATATTGCACTTCTGAAGGGTTGTACAATATGAGTTGGGCATGCACGTTTAGTTAAGCACAATATTTCATCCCCATACGGACGGACAGTCCGAGCACACTATTCAGATATTGGAGGATATGCTTCGTGCTTGCGTTATGGATTTCGGGGGTTCTTGGGATCAGTTCTTGCCGCTTGCAGAGTTTGCCTACAATAACAACTACCAGTCGATCATTCAGATGGCTCCCTATGAGGCATTTTTTTGGAGGCGGTGTCATTCGCCTACTGGATGGTTCGACCCGGGGAGGCTCGGTGGTTGGGTACAGATTTGGTACAAGATGCCTTGGACAAGGTCAAGATTATTCGGGATCGACTTCGCACCGCTCAGTCTAGGCAAAAAAGTTATTTTGACCGTAGAGTTCATGATGTTGCATTCATTGTTGGAGAGAGGGTATTTCTCCGAGTTTCACCCATGAAAGGTGTGATGAGGTTCGGAAAAAAGGCCAAGTTGAGCCCTAGGTATATCAGACCCTTTGAGATTCTTGAGAGAGTGGGTGAAGTAGCCTACAAGCTGACATTGCCACCCAGTTTATCAGTCATTTATCCGGTGTTCCATTTGTCCATGCTCCGTAAGTATCATGGTGATCCGTCCCATGTGTTAGATTTTAGCTTAGTCCAATTGGACAAAGATTTGACTTATGAGGAGGAGCCGGTGGCAATTCTAGCTCCGCAGGTCCGACAGTTGAGATCAAAGAGTTATCCTTTAGTTTGAGTGCAGTGGATAGGTCAACCGATCGAGGTAACCACGTGGGAGTTCGAGTCGGACATGCGGAGTAGATATCCACACCTTTTTACCAGTCCAAGCACTTTTATATGTCCATTCGAGGATGAACGTTTATTTTAGAGGTGGAGAATGTAATGACCCGATAGGCCATTTAAAGTTTTACCCTTCATTTCTGTGTTCCGAGACCTTGAATTGCTCCGTTTAACCTTCTTCAATTTTCGTGCGCAGTCCGTGTATTTTTTCGGAAGGCTTTTATGTGAAAAATTAATGAAAATAAGAAATAATGCCTTAAAACTCATTTGAGTTGACTTCGGTCAATGTTTTGAGCAAACGAACCCTGATCAGTATTTTGACGGCCCCGGTGGGTCCGTATCATGATTTGGGACTTGGGCGTATGCCTGGAATCGAATTCGGAGGTCCCTAACTTGATTTAACGTAATTTGTTGAAAACTAGAATTTCAAAGGTTTAAAGAATTCCTAAATTTGACCGTGAGTCGACTTTATTGTTACCGGGTTCAAATTTCGATTTTGGGACTTGGTATAAGTTTGTTACAGTATTTATGACATGTTTATAAAATTTGGTGCAAAACGGAGTTGGTGTCCGATTCATAGTTCTAGGTATGATTTTGGTGTTTTGATCACGCGAGCAAGTTCGTATGATGTTATTACACTTGTGTGCATGTTTTGTTTGGAGCTCGAGGGGTTCGGGTGAGTTTCGGATAGGTTACGAAGTGATTTTTGGACTTAGAAGAGTCCTGGTGCATTAGGTCTGCAGATCTTGCATTTGCGAGGACCTGATCACAAATGCGAGGTCAGGCTCGCATATGTGAAGATGGTGGGGGCTGGGTCAGCTTCGCTTTTGCAAAGTGAAGTCCGCAAATGCGAAAGGGGGCAGGTTCGCATTTGCAAACTTTTGACTCGTATTTGCGACTAAAGGAAGACTACGACAGACTCGCATTTGCGAGTCGATTGTTCGCATTTGTGGCAGACTTGGTTCGCATTTGCGATAAAATTGTCGCATTTGCAACGATATCATTCTTAGTGACTCTTTCGCATTTGTGAAGGGTTGGTCGCTTTTGCGATCATTTAAATTGCGAACTATGTGTCGCAATTGCGATAACTGCAGCTCGGTAAAATAGGGGGAAAATGGGATTTAGCTCATTTCTTTCAAACTCTCAACCCTAAACACCCTAGAGGCGATTTTCCCAAGAGATTTTCTTCCTAAATTCATTGGTAAGTGACTTTAAACTATTTCTTTTCAATTACTCATTACATTTCATAAGTTTTCAACATCAAATCTAGGATTTTCATAGTAGAAACTAGGGATTTGGGTAGAATTAGGAATTTTTGTAAATTTAGGATTTAGACCTCGAATTGAGGACGAATTTCGAAACTAATTATATAACCGGGCTCAGGGGTGAATGATTGTTCGGGTTTTGGTCCGAATTTTGGTTTTGACTAAGCGAGCACGGGGTTGAATTTTGTTGGCTTTTTCAATAATGATCTAAATTGAACCTCTTTCATTCGTGGGTAGTTTCTAAGGCTTATTTTGAATCGTTTGGTTAATAATTTTCTAGATTTGGTTGGTTTGGAGGCTTGTTCGAAAGGCAAGGCCGTGGTTGAACTTTGAGTTGATTGCGGAGTGAGATAAGTGTTGAGTCTAACCTTGATTTAAAGGAATTAGGAACCCTTGAGCTATGTGCTATGTGAATTACACATGTAGCGGCGTATATGAGAGGTGACGAGTGTATATACGCCGTCAAATTACCTATTTTCTTGCTTTCTCGTATTTCATTAATTACTTTATTCCATGACTTAACTGTTACATTACTTGTTTTCCCTATCTTCATTGCTTAATATTTTGTCTTGTTTTCATGCCTTAATTGCTACATGCTTACTTGACTTCCATGCCATAATTGCTTCTTGCCATTTAGCATTTCTTGTATTAAATTGTCCATCCCCTCCCTAATTCCACATTTATTTACTACTTGTCTTGATTTGTTTCCCTCATATATCTAAATTGTCTTATGCCTTGTTACCGTATAGTTTCATATTAATTGTGGCCTTCTTTGAAGTAGTTTCGCTTGTACGTATTGTTAAAAGTAGATACCGTTGAGTTGGTAAAGTTGAGACATCCGAATAGTTCGAGTCTCTTTGATTATCATGTTATTCTCCGTTGCTCATACATTTGTTCTCTTGATGTATGGTTCCTTGTAAATCTTAGTTATTGAGTTACTATTGTTAATTGACATTTTTTGGGGAGCGGGTTGCACGCCGTAATGGAAATTAAAAAGAAATGAACTGAAAAGGCAGAATAAGGATGGGCTATGATATTGACAGATGATTATATTGTGGGATCGGGTTGCACGCCGTAACATATTGATATAAGTAGTAATTGTTTGTGACTTAACTATTACATTACTTGTTTTCCCTATCTTCATTGCTTAATATTATGACTTGTTTTCATGCCTTAATTGCTACATGCTTCCTTGACTTCCATACCGTAATTGCTACTTGTCATTTAGCATTTCTTGTATTAAATTGTCCATCCCATCCCTGATTCCGTACTTATTTACTACTTGTCTCGATTTGTTTCCCTAATATATCTAAATTGTCGTATGCCTTGTTGCCTTATAGTTTCATATTAATTGTGGCCTTCTTTGAAGTAGTTTCACTTGTACGTATTGTTAAAAGTAGATATCGTTGAGGTGGTAAAGTTGATACATCCGAGTAGTTCAAGTATCTTTGATTATCATGTTATTCTCTGTTGCTCATACATTTGTTCTCTTGATGTATGGTTCCTTGTAAATCTTAGTTATCGAGTTACTATTGTTAATTGACATTTTTTGGGGAGCGGGTTGCACGCCGTAACAGAAATTAAAAAGAAATGAACTGAAAAGGCGGAATAAGGATGGGCTATGATATTGACAGATGATTATATTGTGGGATCGGGTTGCACGCCATAACATATTGATATAAGTAGTAATTATTTGTGACTGTTGAATTGGCCTCGATTGTTGAGATGAGTTATTGGACTGGTTGTTCGGGACTCTCTGCTGGTTGATTTGAGTTTCGCTGATATGAGTTACCTACTTTACTTCTATTCATGACTTTCTGTAATTATTATTTTTATTGCATATAGGTTAATGTAAGTGACCCGCCTTAGCCTCGTCACTACTTCGTCGAGGTTAGGCTCGGCACTTACAGAGTACATGTGGTCGGTTGTACTCATACTACTCTCTGCACTTCTTGTACAGATACCGGAGTTGGTCCCAGCAGCGTACCATCGGCTTGCTCGGATCCAGCTACCCAATGGAAACTTGAGGTCAAGTTACATAGTGTCCCCAAATCTGAAGTCCCTTTCTACTTCATTTAGTTGTTCATTTTATTCAGATAGTTATGTTTATTTCACACCATTATTTATAGTATCTTAGACGCTCATGTATTCGTGACATCAGATCCGAGGTTGTATTTGAATTTGGTCACTTATTAGCTTATTTAACTTGTTTCAGACTATTCAATTTTTTCAATGTCATCGTATTTGAAGTTTGTTAAAAATATTTAATAAATATATCTAATGTTGGCTTGCCTAGCAAGTGAAATGTTAGGCGTCATCACGGTCCCAAGGGTGGGAATTTCGGGTCTTGACAGTCAAATATTTTTTCAAGTTTTGAAGTATGGTCTTGTTTGTTGATTTTGCCTGCCTGTTCCCACTAGGGTGATAAGGTGTTGATAGTATCTTCTTGATCTTGTGATTTCCAAAAAATTTATTTACCTTGATGCCGACGAATTGTTTTCCATTATCGCAAATGATCTCGGCATGTATCCCAAATCGACATATTATGTGGTTCCATATGAATTCAATGACTTCTTTCTCTCGGACCTTTTAGAATGCTTGAGCCTCGACCCATTTGGAAAAATTATCTCTCTTGAATAGTATGAATTGAGCTTTACTGGGTGGCCATGGTAGGGGACCGACGATGTCCATTCCCTACTTCATAAATGGCCATGGGGACAAAAATGAGTGGAGTGTTTTTCCCAGTTTATGTATCATCAGGGCGTGTCTCTGGCAGTTTTCGCATTTCCATACGAAGTCCTTTGCATCTTTCTCCATTTCGGTCCAGTAATAGCCGGCCCTAGTTAGTTTTCGAACCAAATATTATGCCCCCGAATGGTTCCCACAAGTGCCTCTGTGAACTTCTCTTAAGGCGTATTCGGTCTCTCATGGTCCTAAGCATCCGGCTAGCGGACCGTCAAAGATTATTCTGAACAATTCCCCTTCAACCAAGCTAAATCTAGCAGCCTTGGTGTGTAGGGCTCTCGATTCTCTGAGATCCGAAGGCAATTTTTTGCTCTTTATGTAGTCTATGTATTTGTTCCTCCAATCCCAAGTTAAACTCGTTCAGTTCACTTTGGCATGGCCTTCTTCTATCACCGACTTCATTAGTTGCACTACTGTTCCCAAACTGAATTCATCAAAATCGACTGACGCCCCAAGTTAGCCATAACATCGGCCTTGATGTTCTGATCTCGGAGTACATGATGCATGGTCCATTCTCTAGTTTGATGCAACGTTACTTGTAATTTGTCCAAGTACCTTCGCATCCATTCTTTTTTTACTTCGAATATCCCGTTAACTTGATTTACCACGAGGAGGGAGTCGTACTTAGCTTCGATCATCTCGGCCCCAAGGATTTTAGCCAGTTCCACACATGCAATCATGGCCTCATACTCGGCCTTATTGTTAGTCAATTTCACATTTCTAATAGATTGCCTAATTATATTTCCAGTAGGCGTTTTAATACTATGCCGACCCCAGACCACTTCGCGTTCGAGGCACCGTCCGTAAAAAGGATCCAAATTCCTGAAGTGGTCTCCGAGGTTAACAACAATTCCCTTTCAACTTCGGGTATTAAGGTCAGCGTAAAGTCGGCCACGAAGTCTGCCAAAATCTGAGATTTCATGGCGGTTCGGGATCGATACTTGATATCGTACCCGCTAATTTCAACGTCCCATTTGGCCAATTGGCCCTAGAGCTCGGGTTTGTGCATGATGTTCCTCAGCGGGTAAGGGGTCACGACACATATGGGGTGTCATTGAAAGTATGACTTTATCTTTCTAGAGGCGCTTAGCAAAGCGAGCGCCAATTTTTCCAGGTGAGGATACTTTGATTCGGCCTCGCCTAGAGTTCTACTAATATAGTAAATAGGAAATTGTGTACCTTCTTCCTCCCACACTAAGACTCCACTTACTACCACCTCAGAAACCGCCAAGTAAAGGTACAGTTGTTTGTCTTCCTTCAAAATATGCAGCAGGGGCGAACTTGATAGGTACCGTTTGAGTTCTTCCCAAGCTTGGTGGCATTCTGGGGTCTAGGAAAAGTTATTCTTATTCTTTAACAGTGAGAAGAATTGATGTCTTTTGTCTGAGGAGATCGATATGAACCGACCCAGGGCAGCTATACACTCAGTCACCCTTTAAACGGTCTTGACGTTGTCCACTACAGTGATGTCCTCTATGGCTTTGATTTTATCGGGATTGATCTCGATCCCTCGATTGGATACCATGAACCCGAGGTATTTTCCCGATCCGACCCCGAATGCACACTTTTCTAGGTTCAGCTTTATATTGTATTTCTTCAGTATGTCGAAGGTCTCGTGCAAATGTTTCAAATGGTCCTCTGCTCGTAGAGACTTAATTAACATGTCGTCAATATAAACTTCCATTGATTTCCCTATATGTTCTTCAAACATCTGGTTTACTAGGCATTGATAGGTGGCAACGTCGTTCTTTAATCCAAATGATATTACATTATAACAGTAGGTGCCAAATTTAGTGATGAAAAAATTCTTTTCTTAATCGTCTGGATCCATCCGAATTTTGTTTTACCCGGAATAGACTTTGAGAAAATTGAGTATCTCATGCCCGTTCATTACGTCAATCATCCGATCGATGTTAGGCAAAGGGAAAGAATCCTTAGGGCATGCCTTGTTTTGATCTTTGTAATCTACACACATTCTTAGCTTGTTCCATTTTTAGGCACTACCACTACGTTAACTAACCAGTCTGGGTAATTAACTTCCCGGATGGACCTTATTTTAAGGAGTTTGTATACCTCGTCCTTGATGAACGCATGCTTGGCCTCGAACTGCAGCCTCCTCTTCTGCTTAACTAGATGGAACTTTGGGTCCAAACTCAGCTTGTGAGTGGTTACCTCCGGCGGGATCCCTGTCATGTCAAGATGGGACCAAGCGAAATAGTCTATATTAGCTTTAAGAAAATTGATGAGTTTTTTTATTGAGCTCGGGGATTAACCCAGTGCTAGGTATACCTTTCGATGCGGTAGGTGTTCGATTAATATGACTTGCTCCAACTTTTTGACCCTCGATTTGGTGGTGGCGTTATCATCAGGATCTATGAATGATCTCGAAACTCCGTAATCATCCTCCTCGTCTATTCCTCGTTCCTCCAGTTCACTGTGACATGCATCGGTGATTGCTATTTAATTTCTTCCTTTCTGGTCGGCTCCATGTTCCTTGATGTTGAAACCGCGGGCATGGGGATTACCTTGTCGACTGCGAACATCTCCTTTATGGTCGGCTGCTCTCCGTAGACCGTCTTGACTCCTCCCAGCGTAGGGAATTTCAATGCCTCGTGCAAGGTCGAGGGTACCTCCCTCATGTTGTGAACCCACAGCCTTCGGAATAGGGTGTTATACCTTATTTCCCTTTATATCGCATAGAATTTTGTCTCTTGGATCGTCCCAACGGTGTTCACCGGCAGGGTTATCTTCCCTTTAGTGGTTTCGCATGCCATGTTAAATCCGTTCAACACCCAGATTGCCGGCACTATTTGGTCCTGTAACCCCAATTACTCTACGACCCTTGATCTGATGATATTTGCCGAGCTACCTGGATCAAACAACATATGTTTAACTCGAGATTTATTGATAAGTATGGATATTACTAGCACATCATTGTGAGGTTGTACAATGCCCTCGGCATCCTCATAGCTGAATGAAATTGTTCCCTCTGGGACATAATCTCGGGTACGTTTTTCCCTTGTGATAGATACTTTAATGCTCTTTATCATTGGTCCTTGGGGGACATCGACCCCTCCAATGATCATGTTGATGACGTGCTGAGGCTCCTCTTGTTCGGCTTGTTTGTTGGCGTCCCTGTTCCTGAAATAGTTTTTGGTTCGATCACTAAAAATTTCTCACAGGTGCCCGTTATTGAACAACCGGGCAACTTCTTCTCTCAATTGTCGGCAATCCTCGGTCATATGACCATGAGTGTCGTGATACTTAAGCATCAAGTTAGGATCTCTTTGGGTAGGGTCGGATTACAATGGTCGGGGCCACTTGGTCTCCTTGATGTGCCTGATCGCTGATACGATGCTGGCAGCATCAACGTTGAAGTTATACTCTGATAATTTCGGTGCTTCCCTACCCACGAGTGGTTGGTCGAAACCATTTTTTCTCATCAAACCTAGGCTACTGGACCCTCGATCGCCTCTCTTTTCGTTCCTTGTGGGGTGACGCCTGGACCCATCTCCCCTTCAGTCTGCGTTGTATGGTTGGTACCGATCCCGGACCGGCCTTGACTCATGATCGACGACTCTTTTAGACCTGTCGTCGGCCCCGATGGGATAAACGGGACCCTAAAAGGGCTCCGAGTTGATCTTCCTCGACCCTGATCTTTGACTGGTACCTGTTGTGGACGTCGGCCCAAGTTACCGCCGGGTACTTTTCCAAATTTTGTTTTAGCTATTATGAAGCTAAGGAGCTTCGGGGGTTAAGTCCCTACGTAAATGCCTGAATAGCCCAATCATCTGCGACCAGAGGCAGGTCCATGCATTCCATCTGGAACCTCGACACGAACTCCCTGAGCATCTCGCTGTCTCTTGTTTAACCTCTAAAAGGTCCGACTTTCTGGTCTTGACCATGATGGCCCCGGCATAGGCCTTCATGAAAGCATTTGCAAGCATAGCAAACGAGTCAATGGAATTTGAGGGTAACTTATGATACCATATCATTGCTTCTTTGGACAAAGTCTCCCCAAATTCCTTCAGTAATACCGATTCGATTTCATCATCTTCCAAGCCGTTCCCTTTGATTGTGCATGTATAGGAGGTCACATGTTCATTCGGATCTGTGGTTCCATTATATTTTGGGATATCGGGCATACAAAACCTCTTTGGGATCGGCTTCGGTGCCACGCTCGGAGGAAAAGGCTTCTGGATAAATTTCTTGGAATCCGGACCTTTCAATATCGGGTGTGCTCCCTGAATTTGATCGACCCTGAAATTGTATGTTTCCACCTTTTTTTCATTGGACTCAATCTTCTTCTCACATAACTCCACCCGTTTCGTTAATACTTCAAGCATCCTCATTATTTCGGGATTGACCCCGGGTTCAGCTTTACCTAGTCTCTCGGTGACCTGTTCGTTTCTTCGGATGTTTTTCTGGGGTTGTTCGGGCTCAACCCTGCTGGGGGCACGGCTTTGATTCTGTAGTTGCACTATCACTACCTGTTGAGCCTGCAATATTTCGAAGATTAACCATAGGCTTACCCAATCGTCTTCGCCTTCGGCTGCTTCTCCACCTATTCGAAGGGGGTCCCCCGCGAACGTTGTTTTTAGGATTAGTTGGCAGATTGACGTCGATGGCCATATGTGAGTTAGCATCGACCTGATCGACAACTGGGACTCCGTTGAGATCAGCAAGAGGCACCTTGTTGCTAGGCACCGGATTATTATTTTTGCTGAGATGGCCAAACTCAGCGTTAACGTTCAAGTGGGCATACTAAGAATTTGACATTTTTAAGCTCACATGAAATTAAGACTCTAAAGAACAAGCGTAAAATATAGTGTGTTATGGAGATTTCTATCAAATCACCATTGTTATCCTTAACCCCACTGTGGGCACCAAACTGTTTATCCTAAAATAGGATAACAATTAAATTTACACGTGGTTTTAAGGATATGTGAATTGATTCAACATAAATAATCAAGAATACCAGATATACGAGTTAAAGATAAAATGAATGCTCAAACCAATAGTAATATTACGGCCTAGATCGAGTTTAGATTCAACAGTAGTTTTGCCTTTAATCAGACCCTTGGTTTGAACCCAAATCGGAGGAAGAACATATAGTTAAGAGCTTTTGCAATTACTAGAAAACAGAGAAATGAATTTGTAATGCCTTGGTTTGCGCGTTATAATGTATTTTTCAAAAGAAACAACCTCCATTTTATATAGTAGGAGATTTTCATCCCTAGTACAGGTCTAAAAAGATAAAAATCTTCCTTTCTCATTAGTTACCGATTAGTAACCAACATGGAGCGTGATCCGCGCGTTTATATCCGACTGGGTACGAATATCACGGCCCTTTACCCGTCGTGTGTAACTATTTACCGTATTTCCGAGGTTTTAGAACTCGTTCTGGGTCCAGTGGCGTTGCTTTATCACGCCCGGTGATGAACACATCATTCTTCTTTCATGGGTCTCGATACAAAAGATTCCCGGACTTGATTTTAGTCTCATGCATTCGTGCCCCCTTCCATTTTCTTCACCGAGAAATCGGGGTATGCATTAGTTCGATTTTACCCGTATACGGTACCGTATTGAACACCCATATCTTTTGCTCTATATGACATCAATTGGTTATATAGATTTGAAATGTCCAAATCGAAGAAACCACTGCTCCAAATTGGATGGCAGCTCATGATAGACAAGATTTTCACGGAGGAAAATTCAAGGTAAAGAATCAAACATTTGTTCTAGCAATCTAATGTACATTTCAGAACTCAATATAAATTTTTGATTCGCCCCAAATTTTGGGAAATATTCAGTGGAACGTGAACATTGACCAAGTCCACATCATTCAAACAATATACCTTGAAAATATTTAACACAATCCACTCGTACGTCAAAAGAACCCTTGTATATATTGATACCACTATACATATATATAGTCATGTGATGATCAATCGGAGGCACCAGCATTTTGATTGCTTAGACTCAAACATCGCCAATATGAGTCAATTTAGGAAAAAGCATATTAGAAACACCAATTATTAGAAGAAGAAGAAGGAGGAGAAGAAAGAACAAGAGCACATGCAAAATGATCCAACAAAGAAGCAATACACCAAAAACATTGTAAGATTTTCTGGATAATTTTGACCTATTTAACTCCGGCAATTATGTAAATTTTAATAGTGCTTACATGGAATTTTGCCCATTGGTTAATTGCGTTCTTATCCGGCCCATCAAAGGCCCAAACCTACAAGTTGCCCAAACTCAAGGAGTAACAAATTCAAGTTAATATCTTGGCCACAGTAAACAAACACCCACTACTAAAAAACTGTCAAAAATCGTCCACGAAAACTGATCAAAATCGATCAGAAATATAGGAAAACCAACTGATTTCTGACCGATATCAATTCGTCGTAACGACAGTGGTCGCTAAGGTGTGAAGACCGAAGACGGTCGCAATTTTCCGACCGAAGTCGATCGGTTAATTCAACCTTTGGTTGACCACTTTAACTAACAACTTTTGTTGAAAAAATAAATATATCGATCGAACTCGGCTGGTACTATTTAAATTATTTTTTATTTATTTTTCAAAAGAGCGACCGATTTCGGTCGAAAATCTAATTAAGTGATAATTTTGCATTTTTCTTTAAATCTTAACTAACCGACCGAAATCGGTCGGAATAATTAAAAAATAAATAAATAAAATATGTTATTTTCAACCGACTTCGGTTAGTAATTTTAAATTTTTGCAGATTTCACATTGAAAATACCCACCGAAGTCGGTCGGAAAAGATGAATTTTTGGGTTTTAATATGAGAATTCCGACAGAAATCGGTCGGTTTTTTGGGAAAAAAACCTGCCAGAATATGCTTGTTTTTAAGCTACACCATCTACCAATTACAACCAATAAATATCCTATAATGGGAGAATTACATTGCTGCCATTCAACCACAATTAACCAACAATAACAACAATTAACCAACAACAACCACAACAACAACTCTAATAACAACCACAACCACAACGCTAATAACAACCACAACCACAACAACAATGCTAATAACAACAAACACAACAACAACAATACTGTAACAACCCGATCGGTCGTTTTGAGCTCTAGCGTGTCGTTCAATGGTTTGAGGCCTTGAGTAGTTTCACTTCAGGTATTATGATTTATACGCGTGGTCGTAATTGAATTTCGGGAAGTTCAGGATTGATTTGGAAAGAAAATTCTAATTTCGGAAGCTTTAAGTTGGAAACGTTGACTAAGGTTTGGCTTTTGAGTAAACAACCTCAGAATCAAGATTTGAAGGTTCCAATAGGTTCGTACGATAATTTCAGACTTGGATGTATATTCGGATCGAGTTCCAGTAGAATTTTTGGCGTTTATTATGGAAAGTTAACATTTTTGAAAGTTTAAGAATTTCATAAGTTTCGTTTGAACTGGATTTTGATGTTATCAATGTCCTTTTGGGGTTTCGAGCCTTGGAACAGATTCGTTATCTCATTTATGACTCATGTGAGAAATTTGAAGTCATTCCGGATTGATTTGGTACGTTTCGACACAAGATATAGAATTTAGAATTTGAAAATTTTAAAATTTGATTCGAGGCGTGATTCATGACTTTGATATTGTTTGACGTGGTTTAAGGCTTCAACTAAGTTCATATTGTATTTTGGGACGTATTGGTATATTTAGTTAAGGTCCCGGGGGCCTCGGGTGTATATCAGACGAGTCGCGGATCAATTTGGAGCTTTGATGTATTGCTGAAGGGCCTGAGTTCTGGTGCAATCGCACCTATAAAAAATGGGACGCAAGTGCGACACCGCAAAAGAGGCCAGGCAAGCGCAGGAGCGGACCCTGGCTGGGCAGTGCTAGGACCCCAGATGCGGTAGTTTCGCTGCAAAAGCGGGACCGCACCTGCGGAATGGGGCAGTGCAGAAGCGGAGGTTGGTCAAAAGGCCTGGGCCACAGAAGTGGGCATAAACGCGCAGGTGCGCGAGCGCAGAAGCGCTTGAAGGCCGCAGAAGCGGAAGCGCAGATGCGAGAACTATTGGGTTGAGCTGGAGTCACACCTGTGATGGATTTTCCGCAGGTGCGAAGCCGTAGAAGTGGCTATTGGACTGCAGGTGCGAAAGTCGGGCTGGGCAGAGTGTTTTTTAAAATGAGGGTTTGGCTCAATCCCACTTCATTTCGTCCATGGGAACCGATTTTGGAGTACTTTTGGAGTGCCATGTTCATCAACTATTATGGGGTAAGTGATGTCTTTATATTATGAGTTAACTACATGGGTTTTTTTTAAGCAACTATACTACTCGGCAGCACTTGCCTAGTGGCTAATTTATAAATAAAATCCCAAAATGGGTCCAAAGCTTACAAGATGTCCAAACCAAAATAGAAGTTGCATGAAGCTACTAGCTATTAAAAAGATAGAAAAGCTAAAATCTAATAAACTAGCTATTACAACATGATAAGTTGAATGCTTCCTTCTCCTATTAGTGTATGTGAATCCAATTGTCATTGGCAAATACCAAGCAGCACCTATCAAGCTCTCACCAGGCGTCAGGGTATATTGTCCATAGGCTAAAATGAATTCCAAACATCTCCACCATAGAGTTGAAGCCAGCATAGTCTTCCAAGTGTAGCTACTATATGATCTCCATATGCAGTGGACTGATTTTGTTCAAGTATTAATCATGTGCTCACTCATCAAAATTAATGTGTAGAAGAGGAGCCTGGCTTTAGGCAGGCTTTGCAAGGCAAAAGCCAGGCTTGAGCTGGCTTTAGGCAGGCTTTGCAAGGCAAAAGCCAGGCTTGAGCTGGCTTTAGGCAGGCTTTGCAGGGCAAAAGCCAGACTTGAGCTGGCTTTAGGCAGGCTTTGCAAGGCAAAAGCCAGGCATGAGCTGGCTTTAGGCCGGCTTTGCAAGGCAAAAGCCAGGAATGAGCTGGCTTTAAGCAGGCTTTGCAAGGCAAAGGCCAGGCATTGAAATTGTGCCTTTTTGTGATCTTGTAAGCTCAGATCCTTCCCTACTAGAACCTTTAATGTAGACATTATTCTAAACATTGCTAAACCATCCTCAGATTGAGCATGAAAGCATGCTAATACCACTAAGAAATGATTCAACAATCTCCAAAAATATCATATGATGGGTTTAGCATTTTCCTTAGCATTTGGACATATCAGAAGTAGGATAAATTGTACCATCCCACACCTGCTTATCGCATTTTTTCTGTACACTATCAAAGCACCCCCAGAATGAGCATGGGACTATGCTAATACCATTGGAAAGTACCTTAATAGCATACTGAATGAGACAAAGAAACATACAGGTTTGTGCAGAGTCCAATCCTGTGAAGCCATCAGTCTGGGGTTCTTCTCTTTGCTATCCTAACCCTAAGGTTAGGTGATTGAGATTTTTCTATATTGATCAACCTCCTCCCTGCACTAGGCAGTTCGGAGAATGAATGAAACTCAGATGTACTTGCAAAAGAGAACACAATGTTAGCTATAAAATCCGCCACTGAGTTGCCTTCTCTGAACACATGTTGAAAGATCACATTGAAGTTGTCCTTCATCTCTATAATTTTCTTCACATCCTGTGCAATTACCCAAGGAGGATCCCATTCCCCTTCTATCACCTTCTTCATCACCAATGAATCAGTCTCCAATATGAGAGGGTGAAGATCATGCTCCACACAGTATTTCAACCCTTGAAGAATAGCCTTAGCTTCAGCTACCATATTAGTTGTCACTCCCAGGTCTACTGCCCTAGCATACACCACATCACCTTCATCATCCCTCACACAAAAGCCTAGGGAGCTAGGTCCAGGATTGCCTACCCTTTACAAATCCGGATTGATTAGGAGTTATTAGAGATGGCAGAAAACTCTCCAATCTGTCATGTAACACCCTAGACAAGACCTTGTTAATGAAGTTGCTCAAACTAATAGGTCTTAAGTCAGAGAAGGTCTCAACTCTAGGTTTCTTGGGCAGCAACACTAGATTGGTGTGAGTGATGGATTTAGGCAATGCAGCTCCTCCATAGAAGTGTAGCACCATGTTGTGTATATCAGCACCAATAACATCCCAGCATGTTTGATAAAACAAGCCAGTGAATCCATCAGGGCCACTAGCACTCTCCCCACTAAGCTCAAAAACTGTTGCCCTTACTTCTTCAATTGTTGGCAATCTACTAAGTTCCAAATTCTAATCCATAGTAACCATTGAAGGTACATTATTGAGCAAGGGAAATTCAGAAGCATCACCTTCATTTGTGAACTGTTTTTTATAGAAGTCCACTGCAGCTGTAGCCAATTGCTCCTGGTTTTCAATCTATACCCCACTGCCACTTTTTATCCTCTTTAGTTGTAATTTCTTTCTATTGCCATTGACATGATTGTGAAAGAAACTTGTATTCCTATCTCCTTCAGCAAACCAAGTCATCCCAGCTTTTTGCTTCCAATACTGCTCCTCAATACTCAAGTATTTCTTCAATTCAGATTGAGCCTTTTGAAGCACAATCCTATTCTTAGTTGTAGGCTCTTCTTCAAACAACATCTCCTTCACCCTAACAATATCCTCCAAAATAGCCAATTGCTTGAAGATATCACCAAATGTTTCCCTACTCCATTTTGAGAGTGCTGCCTTCACCCTCTTGATATTCTGCTTGAACATCAAAAATGGATCCCCTATGAAATCAGCTTCCCAATTTTGCCTCACCACATCCATAAATGTAGCATGCTTTGTCCAAAAGTTCAAGAATCTGAAAGGCTTGACAAAATTGGTTGTCTACACCCCACATGTCATTAGCAATGGTGCGTGATCTGATCCAGTTCTGATTAGATGCTCAACTTCAATAGTTGGCAACATGTTCTGAAATGGCAAATTCACAAAAATCCTATCCAATCTCTTGAATATACACTCAGCATTGGATCTCCCATTCCACCATGTAAATGGACTTCCTTTGTACCCTTGCTCAAACAAACCACAAGAGTTTACACAAAATGTAAAATCCTCATATTCAAGAGGGTGTATTGGAAGTCCCCCTATTTTCTCATCTTCATGCAATATTACATTGTAATCTCCTCCTATCAACCATGGTAATTCCATATCACTTGCTAAGTAATACAAGTGATCCCACAAATCCAACCTCTCCATTGCTGAACATTTTGCATAAACAAATGTCATCATCATGTGCTGCCCCAGGTCATGGTGAAACACTCTCACAGTCACATGTTGCTCAGTATCCTCCACTAATTCCCATTCCACCACTGCATCAAAGAACAGCCATATTTGCCCATTAATATTTGCATAAGTAGTCTCCATATTCAACCTCCTTTTATATCTATCAATGAGTCCCTTCTTTTGAAAAGGCTCCATCAATGTAACTACACAAAAATTATGCTCCCTATTCATGTTGATCACCCTAGGAAAGGCCTGTTGTGTATTCACAGACCTTATGTTCCATATTAATGTTTTGATCATCATCATTTAGATAGAGAAGCTGCCTTCCTGGGCATTATTCTTGAAGGTTGTGGTGGATCTTTACTCTGATTCTTCTTAGTTTTTTTTACCTCCTTTAGCACTAGTTGTGGGTGATAAATCCCTTTCCCTAGCCACTTGTTTGAAGTTTTCTGCATATATGGATTTAAGCATGAAAATTTGTAGAAATTATGAAAATTTGTAATTTTGGTAGAAAACCTAGAAAAATCGGTATTTTTGGATTTTGACCACGAAATTGGACATGAAATTTGGAATAAATTATATAACTGAGTTCGTGGTGTCATGGGTAAGGTTTATCTTCGAAAAGTTTCGGAATCCGGGCATGTGGGCCCGAGGGTTGACTTTATCAACTTTTCAAGCGGAGTTGGGAATTTGTTGAATTGATTAATTATGGGTATTAGAGTATATTTTGATTGGTTTGCATATTGTTTAACTAGTTTTGGATCGTCAGGCATCGATTTGAGGTGTTAGAGAGCCTTTGGAGCCGGTTATGGAACTTCGGAGCGAGGTAAGTCTCTTGTCTAACTCTATGAGGGGAAACTATCCCTAGGTGATGAATTTGTTATTTGCTACTTGTTGCGGGGGCTACGTACGCACAAGGTGATGAGAGTCTGTACGTAGCTAGACTCATGTTATGTCCGGGTAGACTTAGGTTCCCGCCATGCTATAACTGTACTATTTGAGTTATCTCTTGCCTATTAAATTCCTTTATTTTACATTACGACTTGAGACTAGAGTTGTGTAGAGTGATAGACTTGATATTGTAGAGATTTGCCGGGCTTCATGATAAGTCGCGGATTAATTGTACTCTCCTTACAAAATTCTCCCGCGTTATGCGTTCTCATCGAAAATTTCCCATAAAATCTATAACTCACATGACTATTCGTGAATGGTGTCGAGGACCCGTCAAGGATTCTTATTCTAATGGGATCAGGCTGTACGCCTCGGCAGGATAGATACATCTATAGTTCGTGTGGTTCGACCCTCGGCCGTGCGCACATTATGATGGATCGGGTCGTAATCCTCGATAGGATTATGTACCACACGCTCATGGGAGAGGATCGTTCACCTCGATAATACAATAGATGTATCTATGGTTCGGCAATATTATGATGGATCGAGCCATACGCCTCGGCATTTCTATAAAATACTCTTATAAAATTGTGCATAATAATTGGCAAGAAGCCAGTATATCTGTGAGTTTTTCCTGATTTGAACTATGATGACCTATCTGATGAGGTCCATTATATATGAATACTCCGAACGAGGAGGTATCTATTAGCTGAGAGCTTGAGTTATTACTGAGAGGAGGTTGTACCACGTATTTTCACTTGTTATTTTGCTTATTTACCTTGACTCACATCAATTTACTTCTAATGTATCTGTTTTATTGTACCACTAGTAAGTGTTGATATCGACCCCTCGTCACTACTTCTTTAAGGTTAGGCTAGATACTTACTAGGTATGCATTGATTTACGTACTCATGCTACACTTGCTGCACTTATTGTGCAGGTACATATAAGTCTGGTGGTCTTCTGGGCGCAGAGGCGCGGCTATTATGGGGAATTTACTGTGAATTGCATTTTATGTTACGATCCGCATCCTGCAGAGTCTCCATCAGAGTTATTTATATTTTTCCTGTCTAACTTGTATTTTGGACAGATGTTGTATTTCATCAAATTTCCTAGTTGATGCTCATAACACCGGGTTTTGGGGGTTCCTACAGGTTGTTCATCATTGTGGTTCGGGTAGATATTATCATTCACTCTGAAAATTCTATTTCATACTATCTAATTAATAAAAAATATGATTTTGAAGTACTAGAATGAGTAATTAAATTGATCAATCACTGTTGGCTTGCCTGACAGCGGGATTAGGTGTCATCACGGCCTATAGTGGATTTTGGGCCGTGACAAATACAAATGTTCAGTAACAAAATAATATCAACAATACAATCATCATTCAAAACTATTCCAACTAAATATTCACAAGTTCAATACTTTGTTTAGCAATACACACCATTCAATGAGTGTTTTGTATTGCATCACCTCCATCTTCACTACTAGAAGCTTCATCGTCGGCATGGTTCGAAGGATCACAACGAGAAGGATTAGCATCTGGGGAAGGCTTACGAGACCGGGGAAAGGGGAAAGCACCACTAGCAAGAAGATTGGCTAGCTGACCTTGAAGGAGTTTAAATTGTTGATCCCTCTTTTCTAGCTGAACTTGAAGGGTATCAAATTGTCTATCTCTCTTTTTTCTCTAGACTTTGTCTCTTCAAGCTCTACTGTCAGCTTTGCGATCTTCTTCTCCATAGATGAGATAGTCGGCCTATCAATTGCCTCGCCTTGGGCGGAAGTACCTATACCCTGCAATCCAACCCTGTAGCATCGAAATTTTTACACCCCATATTTTCGTACGTGAAAGTACGCCATAAGTAAATTGATGAAATCTCGGAAATGAGATGTTACATCTTGCATTTTCGTACGTTGAAATTTTGTTGTAAGTTAATCGATATAAGCATGGGAATGAGATTATTTTTTAGATTATAAGTATTATGTTATTTCAAACAAGTGATGAGTAAATTCATAAAGGTGAGAGGGTAAGCAAATCGAAGAAAATGAATTTCGTCGAAGTTTGTCATTTTTAGATAAATTACGGTCCGAGCTATAATACCCCGTATTTATGGACCAGTTCCATACAAGGTACCACATGACCATGATAGCAAGATATATAAAGTGGGTTAAAGTGAGTAGTATTTTAAGTAATTTGAGATAATTCTTAATTATATGGGTAATTGGTTAATTATTGGTTTAACGGGAGATTACCCATGTAATTAAGGATTTGTGGATAATTAATAGGTGGGAACAAATTCCCCCACATGGCAACCAAGAAGCCTTAGTTAAATATGACTCTTAAGTCATATAACTTTGTGTCACAATTACAAGATTTTGTGGCTTACTCATCTAATAAGTAGGCCACACCCACTATAAGAGCTTTCCTACACTAGTGATATGTTTTATTTCCTAATATCTAAAGATCAAGAATTAAAGAATAGAGAGAGTGGTCTAGTCGAATTGAATCCTTAAAAGAGCAAATATTTCCATACCAAATATGAATGATGTTGTTCGTTGATTCTGTGCCAATGGGATAAAACGTGAATTGCAAATTCTAAGAGAGCACGATACAAACTTTCTAAAGAATATCGTACGGCTTTTTCCCTACTTCGATCCGCCGTTACTTATTTTTTGCAAAAGACGTGTGTTAGAGAGATTGTCAAGAGAATCGGTTCAGGTATGTTAAGGCTATCCCTTCTTTCTTTTTGGCATGATCCAAATAATACAAATGAAACGAGCAAAATACACAACTTTCATAAATGACTCTATTCATAGAAATACTAAGGGTTTCTATATTCTTGATTCCCCATGTAAATTATTATTATATCTTCTGTTCATGGGTCTCAGAAAAATATGTCTTTGATAAAGTTTATCCGAAAGGCATATTGATTTTTATGGCATTTCAAAAAATCTTATTAACATATTTCTTATACATTTCATGCATTATATATGTACATTGACCCATGACCAGATGGCGTTATATACACGTATGTTATATGTATATGGGATATGGGAAAAGGTTATGGCGTTATATACGCACCACCACCTTATCAGCTGGTATACGTTGATAATTTGCCCACAATGGCCGAGATGATATGATGGGGTGCCCTCAGAGGCTTGATGATGTTATGAACGCATATACCTATGCATGGCATGACATTTATATATGCATGACATTATAAATATGAAATGATTCACAGAACTATTCAGACTTACATATTGAGTCTTTTACTCCATGTTTATCTATGTCTATTATTTACTAATTTTCATTCCTTACATACTCGGTACATTATTTGTACTGACGTCCATTTACTTGGGGACTCTACGTTTCATGCCCTAGGGTCTCGATAGACAGGTTAAGAACCCTCCAAGTAGGCTATCATCTCAGCGGAAGATGTTGATGCGCTTCATTTGCCCCGGAGTTGCTATTTGGTCTGTATGATTAGGACATGTATTAGTTGGTATGGCGGGGCTCTGTCCCGACCTTTATGATAATTATGTATTCTTAGAGGCTTGTAGACAGATGTCATGTGTACGGATACTTGTATGGCCTTGTCGGCCTATGTTTTGAGTTTATAAATAATCATGTTGTCCTTATAGTCCCGTATGTCACATGTATAAGTTTTTATATCAGGTTGGGTCATTCTAGGTCGGGTATTCCCTCATGTTTACTCTGTTTATCTCATGACGCCCCTTCTGGCCCATTTACGTATGATGATTTAATAAGAAATATACGTTATGTTGGTACTCGGTTGAGTAAGGCACCGCGCGCCCATCACGGCCCATCGGTTTGGGTCATGACAAAAGTGGTATCATAGCAGTTCTATCCTATGGAGTCTATAAGCCGTGTCCAGTAGAGTCTTATTTATGGGTGTGTTGTTCACCACACTTATAAGCATGAGGCTACAGGGCATTTAGTACTGTCACTCTTTCTTCTTGCTCTAGTTCGTGTGGTAGAGCTCAGTTGTAAGAACTCAATTTCCTAAACTCTATATAATTCATAATACGACGATGCCTACATCCAGAAAGGTGGTTGGTAAGAAATATAGTTGTGGAATAGTTGTGTCGGAGGAACTCGATTTTTGCATCATGATTATGATGGATAAATATGAGGTATTCAGCAGATCATGTGTGTACTAAGATATGTAAACTTCTTGATAAGG
This sequence comes from Nicotiana tabacum, assembly GCF_000715075.1. Lineage (NCBI taxonomy): Eukaryota > Viridiplantae > Streptophyta > Magnoliopsida > Solanales > Solanaceae > Nicotiana > Nicotiana tabacum. Next base: position 65,793,933 of record NC_134083.1, on the reverse strand, counting down.
ATCCCTTAGGCAAGAATGTCTATCCACTCTTACGGTAAAAAGGAATAAGAGAATCGAAAGGTAGATACAAGTTTCAGCAACTAAAAGAAGCAAGATGAAAAAAGAAAGGTACGAGCTACCCAGCTAATGAAGACTATCGCAGAGGAATATAAGCCTTTTAAGTTGCCTTCAACAATAACAGAGGTATGTACAATTGGCCACACCCATTTCATTTATCCCTTATGGGGGCTAACAGAAGTAGTATAAGTGAAGGAAGGATATCAGGGTCTAGCTGGGGTTAGGTTAACCCAAAATGGTGTATAGATTGTTAGTGTTAGTTGACATTTCCGAAGGATATTGCAAATGTGCTAGTAGATCTCCTTGTGAGACACCCAGATGGTGCACTCTAAAATAGTATAGCTACATATGAGTACTACAAAGATAGGCACTGGATGCCTGGAAGGGATAGATATTACTTTTGTGTGGCTCCCGTCCCTAGTAAAGAAAGAATGTTAAGCAACCCAAAGAGCCAGTGGATGGAGCAAGGGGAACTAAAAGCAAAAGGAGTATCTTGCTTAAGTTCTCAGAATAAAGTGATACACATAAATGTTAGCAAGGAAATAAGAAGAGAGTTAATAAACCATTATGAGTAAGATGTGATACATGGATAACAACGGTAGATCGAAAACAAATGACAGTATTATAGAGTCTATATTCAAGAAAAAGAAAAGACAAGAGGTGGCAGGCCTTGAGACATCAAAGTATTATAGGCCATAAAGTCATATCCTCATTTCGAGAAATAAGTTTGTGACTCTAGCGTGACTACCAGAAGAAAACGTTCGACCCCAGAGTAATAGAAATCAGTATGAACTGGTGAACAAGATAAACTAAACATGAATTAGGGACTGAGTGATTTCATAATAGTCAGCATCATGAGAAATTCAGAGATTGCATTCCGGTGATAATAGAATGGACGACAGAAAAATAACTTTTAAAGGTCATTCAGGAAGACGCTTTCCTAAAACAAGCAATGCGAGCAAAGTTATGCTTAAAGGGTTGTATGTGCCAGTTATACTAAATGTCACCCTCGCGAGTAAGGAAATTTGTTATCTTTAATACAAAAGGATTATCGCAAAGCGAGTAGGGATCATCGATAATATGAAACGCCGCCTAAGAGGAAGAGGTAAAATATCTATAGGTAGCTCGTCGTAACACTAAATCTTAGTATTCCCCTAAATAGGGGAATATGGAGTGATGTGGCATTAAGACAGAATTAAGTGGTTCTAGTAACTATGGATTGGTAAAGGAAGGATGCGATAAAAATGAGAAAGGACTGAGATTGCACTTACTCAAATCCTACCAATATGCTACGATTCCAAAACATTATGCAGCACGATGTCAAGGAAAGGAAATAAGGGTTCCTGCCCAGGATGTTATTGATAAATAAGGAGCAAGTGAGAGAGGTAAGTTAAGACAAAGGAAATAACCTAAGAAAGATTACGCGGAATATTTATATAAGAAGTTGATTCAGGAAGAGCCTAGTTATGGCTAGACAAGAGGATACAGACAAATCAATAGATCGTAAAAGATAAACATAGTGAACCCCAACAAGGGGAATTTAGTCTCGCAGATATGACATCGTGATCCTTGAGAAATATTCAGATAGGATTTGGGGTAGTTAAAGATACCGTATGAGTATTACGGAAATAAAAGAGAATGCCACTGGGAAGACAATCAAAACTTCAGTTCAGAAGCAACCCTACAAGCACAAGGACGTGGAGGTAAGTAACTAAGGATAGTTATAGGCAAGGAAGAATATCAAAAATTCTGTTGAGTATACGATGTGATAAGCTCGCAGCTTTACAAGGGTCAGAGGGTCCTCACTAAATACTACAATGAAAGACTAGCTGAGAAAATAAGGAAGAAGGTTTCAATCTAAACAGGGTAACTTGAAGGAGAAATGGCCATGTGAAAACAGTCTCACTACAAAATTGTATGCACTCCAAAAGAAAGCTGAGAAGGAACGAAAGGAATTATTCGAGCAAAGATCCAGAGTTGGTTACGTTATGAACGCACTTAAGATTTCGGAGTATTATCCATGCAGCATATATGTGGACAATCATACAGTCGTAGAAGACTTCGGTATAATTCAAAAGAAAGAATTGATTCCAGGTCATAGACAAGGGATTGAATCGTTAGAAGATTGTATCAGTGATATTCCATAGCGTTCATGAAAGGCTAAAGTAATAACAAATACCATGAGCCGCAGATCGGGAGATAGCTTAAGCCTACATAAAGACTGATCAGAGGGAAGAGGAAAAGTTACATCAACCAAGTAAATCAGGAGTATGATTATTGGACACAGAAAATTATAAACATCATGATTGAGAACATTACAGAATCACTCTTAATATCGGAGGTACAAGAGAGATGGTACAGTCGCCATATTCTATAACGGCTCTACGATAAAGCCAGTTAGAAGAATACCAGCCTTATAAGAAGTCAATATGAAGCTTCCACCGGATTATGTATGCACAAAAGGTGCAAGTGTTATAATAGAGCTTCAAGTTGTGGATGTGAATTATACCTATGTGGAAGGGAGGTCATGAAAGAGATAAAAGATATGATGCGAGATTTTAAGGTAAGTAAGGTAAAGGTGAACAACGTATGAGATACTCAAAGGAAGAAGATCATGAATAGTCCATACTTCCGATAAAAGACTAGAAGCGTAGGGATTCAGTATTCTAGAATGATAGCGGCATCGTCAGTGGCATATCTTCCAGCCTATGGTTTCTAGGTACTGAGAGGCCTAGTTAAGAGATTAAAGAAGAGTTTGAGACGATGTGATGTATCGCTTGATGTTTCAGAATAACATAAGGAAATCTATGGTGCAAGCAAGTTGAAGGAAGGTAGCGAGCAGTATTAATAGATATATGTAGGTCGTAAGCTAAATTATGGTAGAGCGACAAAGTTTTAGGAAGACAGGAGTAAGGATGAGAAAAGGCGAGTGAGAAGGTGACCAAAATGGATAAATCCTCGGGATTAAGCTCATGAAAATAAGAGAGTTGATGGTTTCTCTAAGTTATAGAAAGTTCAGTATAGCCTGAATGAACTCAAAGGAGTATAAGACTAATAGCATTTAAAAGCGATGAAATGTTGCCCTGGTAGTAGAATAAGGGTGTAATTGTGATGGATAAAAGATGACGTTTGGGCCTTCGATTGAGTAACGATTTGAAAAAAAGGGGGATTTCATTAATTATACAGAATCAAATTACCCGCGTAAGGTGAATCACATTGGGATGCTACGAAATACGATTATGGAAATTACTCCAGATGTTCCTCGATGCAACGTGAGCCCTAGTAATTACGTAAAAGGTTTCAAGTTATCAGTGGTAGATTGTAGATCAATATTGAGGTGAATCAATAATGGATGGATAAAAGTTACAAGTATGAGATGAGATTAGGCTGTCATTCTTAAGATGAACAGTAATGAGGAAGTATTAAAGGACTTAGACTTATACATATAGGATAAGCAACGAGAGTAAGCTGGAATTTGGTAGCAGACCCCAGCAACGATAAATCGAAGTAAGAGTTACGGTATAGTATGACCTACCTAGATGCAGTAAAGTCATACAGATGGATAACCGGGTCTATGAAATAAGAGATAGCAATATTTGTGAGTTCAACAAAGTACCGAGCGAAGAACTTCAGTATATCTATAGATGCCCAGAGGGACATCTTGTCAAGCTCTGTATATGTTTACAAAGTGAGGTCTAGAGATTGGCTAAAAACCTGAGGGAAAAGGAGAGTAGAGTCGCATAGGCGCACATACAAGGACAAAGACATACATACTGCATAATAGAAGGTAGCAATAGTTACGAGATTGGAAGAATTCCGACCACAAGTCATGGTGTGAGAAAGAGGCCTAAAGGTGGAAATGCCCTAGACTTTGGATTTACTCACAGAACAGTTGCCTAGATGGTAAGGAGAGTACTAAAGTATTCGGAAGACATAAGTTACGAAAATGATTAGTGCACCAGTCAACATTCGAGGACAAATGTTCCAAAGGGGGAATGATGTTACACCCCATATTTTCGTACGTGAAATTACGCCATTAGTAAATTGATGAAAGCTCGAAAATGAGATGTTACATCTCGCATTTTCGTACGTTGAAGTTTCGTCGTAAGTTAATCGATATAAGCTCGGGAATGAGATTATTTTTGAGGTTATAAGTATTATGTTATTTCAAATAAGTGATGAGTAAATTCGGTAAGCAAATAGAAGAAAATGAATTTCGCCGAAGTTTGTCGTTTTGAGACAAAATACGGTCCGAGCTATAATACCCCGTATTTATGGACTAGTGCCATACAAGGCACCACATGACCATGATAGCAAGATATATAAAGTGGGTTAAAAGTGAGTAGTATTTTAAGTAATTTGAGATAATTCTTAATTATGTGAGTAATTGGTTAATTATTAGTTTAATAGAAAATTAACCATGTAATTAAGGATTTGTGGATAATTAATAGGTGGGAAAAAATTCCCCCACGTGGCAGCCAAGAAGCCTTAGTTAAATATGACTCTTAAGTCATATAACTTTGTGTCACAATTACAAGATTTTGTGGCTTACTCATCTAATAAGTGGGCCACACCCACTATAAAAGCTTTCCTACACTAGTGATATGTTTTCTTTCCTAATATCTAAAGATCAAGAATTAAAGAATTGAGAAAGTGGGCTGGTCGAATTGAATACTTCAAAGAGCAAATATTTCCATACCAAATATGAATGATGTTGTTCGTTGATTCTGTACCAATGGGATAAAGCGTGAATTGCAAATTTTAAGAGAGCAGGGTACAATCTTTCTCAAGAATATCATGCGGATTTTTTTCTACTTCGATCCGCCGTTACATGTTTTTCGAAAAAGACATGTATTAGAGGGATTGTCAAGAGAATCGGTTCAGGTATGTTAAGGCTATCCCTTCTTTCTTTTTGGCATGATCCAGATAATATAAATGAAACGAGCAAAATACGCAACTTTTATAAATGACTCTATTCATAGAAATACTAGGGGTGTCTATATTCTTGATTCCCTATGTGAATTATTATTATATCTTATGTTCATGGGTCTCAGAAAAATACGTATTTGATAAAGTTTATCCGAAAGGCATATTGATTTTTATGGCATTCTGAGAAATCTTATTAACGTATTTCTTATGCATTTCATGCATTATACATGTACATTGACCCATGACCAGATGACGATATATACGCGTATGTTATATGTATATGGGATATGGGAAAAGGTTATGGCGTTATATACGCACCACCACCTTATCAGCTGGTACACGTTGATAATTTACCCACAATGGCCGAGATGATATGATGGGATACCCTCAGAGGCTTGATGATGTTATGAAAGCATATACCTATGCATGGCATGGAATTTGCATATGCATGACATTATAAATATGAAATGATTCACAAAGCTATTCAGACTTACATGTTGAGTCTTTTACTCCCTGTTTCTCTATGTCTAATATTTACTGATTTTCATTCCTTACATACTCGGTACATTATTTGTACTAACATCCCTTTGCTTGGAGACTCTGCGTTTCATGCCCGCAGGTCTCGATAGACAGGTTGAGAGCCCTCCATGTAGGCTATCATCTCAGCGAAAGACGTTGATGCGCTCCATTTTCCCCGGAGTTGCTACTTGTTCTGTATGATTAGGACATATATTAATTGGTATAGCGGGGCTCTATCCCGACCTTTATGACAATTATGTATTCTTAGAGGCTTGTAGACAGATGTCATGTGTACGGAAATTTGTATGGCCTTGTCGGCCTATGTTTTGAGTTTATAAATGATCATGTTGTCCTTATAGTCCCGTATGTCACGTGTATAAGTTTTTATATCAGGTTGGGTCATTCTAGGTCGGGTATTCCCTCATGTTTACTCTGTTTATCTCATGACGCCCCTTCTGGCCCATTTACCTATGATTATTTAATAAGAAATATACGTTATGTTGGTACTCGGTTGAGTAAGGCACCGCGTGCCTGTCACGGCCCATCGATTTGGGTCATGACAAAAGTGGTATCAGAGCAGTTCTGTCCTATGGAGTCTACAAGTCGTGTCTAGTAGAGTCTTGTTTATGGGTGTGTTGTTCACCACACTTATAAGCAGGAGGGTACAGGGCATTTAGTACTGTCACTCTTTCTTCTTGCTCTAGATCATGTGGTAGAGCTCAGTTGTAAGAACTCAATTTCTTAAACTCTATATTATTCATAATACGACGATGCCTACATCCAGAAAAATAGTTAGTAAAAAATATAGCTGTGGAAGAGTTGTGTCAGAGGAACTCGATTTTTATATTATGCTTATGATGGATAAATATGAGGTATTCAAAAAATCATGTGTGTACTAAGATGTGTAAACTTCTTGATAAGGATCCCTTAGGCAAGAATGTTTATCCACTCTTATAGTAAAAAGGAATAAGAGAATCGAAAGGTAGATACAAGTTTCAGCAAGTAAAAGAAGCAAGATGAAAAAAAAAAAAAAGGTACGAGCTACCCAGCTAATGAAGACTATCGCAGAGAAATATAAGCCTTTTGAGTTACCTTCAACAATAACAGAGGTATGTACAATTGGCCACACCCATTTCATTTATGCCCTATGGGGGCTAACAGAAGTAGTATAAGAGAAGGCAGGATATCAGGGTCTAGCTGGGGCTAGGGTAACCCAAAATGGTGGATGGATTGTTAGCGTTAGCTGACATTTCCGAAGGATATTGCAAATGAGCTAATAGATCTTCTTGTGAGACACCCAGATGGTGCACTCTAAAATAGTACAGCTAGATATGAGTACTACAACGATAGGCACTGGAAGCCTGGAAGGGATAGATATTACCTTAGTATGGTTCTCGTCCCTAGTAGAGAAAGAATGTTAGGCAACCCAAAGAGCCAGTGGATGGAGCAAGGGGAACTAAAAGCAAAAGGAGTATCTTGCTTAAGTTCTCAGAATAAAGTGACAGACAGAAATGTTAGCAGGGAAATAAGAAGAGAGTTAATGAACCATTATGAGTAAGATGTGATACATGGATAATAACGGTAGATCAAAAACAAATGACAGTCTATAGTCAAGAAAAATAAAAGACAAGAGGTGGCAGGCCTTGAGACATCAAAAGAGTATAGGCCATAAAGTCATATCCTCATTTCGAGAAATAAGTTTGTGACTCTAGCGTGACTACCAGAAGGAAAAGTTAGACCCTAGAGTAATAGAAACCAGCATGAACTGGTGAACAAGATAAACTAAACATGAATTAGGGACTGAGTGATTTCATAATAGTCAGCATGATGAGAAATTCAGAGATTGCATTCCGGTGATAATAGAATGGACGACAGAAAAATAACTTTTAAAGGTCATTCAGGAAGACGCTTTCCTAAAACAAGCAATGTGAGCAAAGTTAAGCTTAAAGGGTTTTATGTGCCTGTTATACTAAGTGTCACCCTCTCGAGTAAGGACATTTGTTATCCTTAATATTAAAGGATTATCACAAGGCGAGTAGGGATGATCGATAATATGAAAAGACGCCTAAGAGGAAGAGGTAAAACATATATAGGTAGCTCGTCGTAACATTAAATCTTAGTATTCCCCTAAAGGGGGGGAATATGGAGTGATGTGGCATTAAGACAGAATTAAGTGGTTTTAGTAACTATGGAATAGTAAAGGAAGGATGCGATAAAAATAAGAAAGGACTGAGATTTCACTTATTCAAATCCTACCGATATGCTACGATTCCAAAACATTATGCATCATGATGTCAAGGAAAGGAAATAAGGGTTCCTGCCCGGGATGTTATTGATAAATAAGGAGCCAGTGTGAGAGGTAAGTTAAGATAAAGGAAATAACCCAAGAAAGATTACGCGGAATATTTATATAAGAAGTTGATTTAGGAAGAGCCTAGTTATGGCTAGACAAGAGGATACAGACAAATTAATAGATCGTAAAAGATAAACATAGTGAACCCCAACATAGGGAATTCAGTCTTGCAGATATGACATCGTGATCCTTGAGAAATATTCAGATAGGAGTTGGGGGAGTTAAAGGTACCGTATGAGTGTTACGGAAATAAAAGAGAATGCCACTGGGAAGACATTCAAAACTTCAGTTCAGAAGCAACCCTACAAGCACAAGGATGTGGAGGTAAGTAACTAAAGATAGTTATAGGCAAGGAAGAACATCAAACATTTTGTCGAGTATACGATGTGATAAGCTCGCATCTTTACAAGGGTCAGAGGGTCCTCCCTAAATACTACAATGAAAGACTAGCTGAGAAAATAAGGAAGAAGGTTTCAATCTAAACAGGGTAACTCGAAGGAGAAATGGCCATGTAAAAACAGTCTCACTACAAAATTGTATGCACTCCAAAAGAAAGCTGAGAAGGAACGAAAGGAATTATTCAAGCAAAGATCCATAGTTGGTTACGTTATGAACGCACTTAAGATTTCGGAGTATTATACATGCAGCATATATATTGACAATCATACAACCGTAGAAGACTCCGGTATAATTCAAAAGAAAGAATTGATTCCAGGTCATAGACAAAGGATTGAATCGTTAGAAGATTGTATCATGGATATTCCATAGCGTTCATGAAAGGCTAAAGTTATAACAAATACCCTGAGCCGCAGATCGGGAGATAGCTTAAACCTGCATAAAGGCTGATCAGAGGAAAGAGGAAACTAAAAAGTTACATCAGCTAAGTATATCAGGAGTCTGATTATTGGATACAGAAAATTATAAACATCATGATTGAGAACATTGAAGAATCACTCTTAATATCAGAGGTACAAGAGAGATGGTACAGTATCCATATTCTATAACGACTCTATGATAAATCCAGTTAGAAGAGTACCAGCCTTATAAGAAGTCAGTATGAAGCTTCCACCGGATTATGTATGCACAAAAGGTGCAAGTGTTATAATAGAGCTTCAAGTTGTGGATGTGAATTATACCTATGTGGAAGGGAGGTCATGAAAGAGATAGAAGATATGATGCAAGATTTTAAGGTAAGTAAGGTAAAGGTGAACAATGTACGAGATACTCAAATGCAGAAGATCGTGAATAGTTCATACTTCGGATAGAAGGCTAGAAGCGTTGGGATTCAGTATCCTGGAATAATAGCGGCGTCGTCAGTGGCATATCTTCCAGCCTATGGTTTCTAGGTACCGAGAGGCCTAGTTAAGAGAGTAAAGAAGAGTTTGAGATGATGTGATGTCTCGCTTGATGTTTTAGAATAACATAAGGAAATCTATGGTGCAAGCAAGTTGAAGGAAGGTTGCGAGCAGATGTCTTGTAGACAGATGTCGTATGTACGGATACTTGTATGGCCTTGTCGGCCTATGTTTTGAGTTTATAAATGATCATGTTGTCCTTATAAGCTTGTATGTCACGTGTATAAGTTTTTATATCAGGTTGGGTCGTTCTATGTCGGGTATTCCCTCATGTTTACTCTGTTTATCTCATGACGCCCCTTCTGGCCCATTTACCTATGATGATATAATAAGAAAGATACGTTATGTTGGTATTCGATTGCGTAAGGCACTGTGTGCCCGTCGCGGCCCATCGGTTTGGGTGGTGACAGAAATGATCTATCTGGAATGTCGTATGTTATCCCCTTTTCAGGACCACCAAAAACATCCAACTATATCTTTTGTACTTCTTCGTCTGAAACAGGTGGTCGCTCGCCTTGCTTAGTCGGTGGCAAGCTCTGAGTGTACTCCTCCACATTAATTTTGTAGGAACCCTTTATTTAGAAGATAGAAAATTATTAACTATATAATATTATAAACATTAATTTCAAGTTATAGTAGTTATGAAACTTACATATGTAGTCTCCGTCCGGTCCTCGACCCATATAGTTGGATCTGTCGGTGCCTTCTTCTTCCGGATGTGAGTCTCCATGAAGAACTCATCATGAGTCATCTTCCTCCCATATTTTTTTTCCTACAAATATAATAAAACATGTTAACTAAATTAAAATATATAAATATAGTTCGATAAAAATAGATGTAAATATTTTAAGAAATTACCAGTAGTCTCTTCGCAGTCCCCATGCTCCTTGCACACACACAGTGCAAGGAGCCACCCTTCTCAGATGCTCGAGCCTTTTTCCCTGTTCACTCTTTTTCTCGAACTTTTCAGTGGTCCACTGCCTCACACAAGGACATTTGCACTTCACACAAGGATACCTAATCATCCCTCCGATTTGAAATGGTTCAAGTGACATTGCATGCCTAATAAATTCATTAACTTATTCTATAAATTCCTCCCTCAAAAACCGATGATTAGGATAATTTCTATTATACATCTAACTACGATATTCCATCGACACAGAGAACAAATAAATTGCATGTTATATTAATTTAAAAGTTCACATATATCCCTAAATAAGTTCTTTTAAATTCAATTATAAGAAGTAATTTAAAAGTTCATATATATCCCTAAATAAATTCAATTAGCTTAGATTGTATCGTTATACTTAGTATTAGATTGAGAACTAGCTTAATATATATGAGTTGCACTTCTTCTACGGCTATTAACACCTAATGATTGTTGAATAATTTTATATTTTAGATAAAGAAAATTCAATGAAAAAGGGTCATACGCTAAAAAATTATAATAAGATACTAAAGACCTCTAAAAAATTTATAATCATAAACTTGCTCTTCTATATAGAGTACAGAGACAAGTCTCTTGCTCAATACAAGTGTTATGTCTTTACAGATAAGCATATTAGCACCTATGACAAGCATCTAGGTCTTCCAAAATGTAAAAATTCAAAATTACATAAAATATCAATTCACAAAGAGAGGCTAGAGTACAAATATGAACTTTTCTAATATGAACAATCCTAAATGATAAATGATAACACATGAATATTTCAAAGGTTCAATGACAAGACGATTAGATTGGGCAACTTTGGAAGTGTCATATAATAAGATTGATTTATTCTTGTAATTTATTTTAAGTTTTAATTATCAACTCACAATTATATAATTAAATTTAATTAAATATTAACTAAATCCTAATTTATACAATTAAAATAATTAAAATAACTTAAATTTAAAGTAGATAACTAACCTTGAAATGAGGGATTTGATTTTGGATGGCGGAGGAAGCGGTGGTGGGCTTATAATCACGCGAACATGCAAGATGAGAGAACAATTTGAGAAATGATGTTTATTATACATAGAATAATGAAATAAGCTATCTTAAACGAGAACTCACAATATTTTAGTTTATGATCATCTTCAAAGTCGTGTCATGACAGCTACATATGACTTTGGCTCGAAAGTACTACACTAAGATTAGACAGAATAGCTCAATCGACATGTCTGATTTGTAATATAGCATAGCTAGGTTAAAAATTCTACTTTTTTTTTTTTGTTTAGATTAACAAAATCTTTGGCCAAATCCGACACTAAAAAGTTAATTCAAGATTATCCAAAATTATATACTGAGACAATAATTGGTTCTCTTTACTAATGCGAAACAGTTAACAATTTCAATAAAAAAAGTAAACAAAGGAAAAAATTTACATGTATTCAGTGTCATCAAATAAATGAACAATATATATATATAGATTATATTAATAATTTATTACCAAACCATGAAAAGTAAGTATTAATAAATACATATTCTCCGTGGTATCGTGTCTTTTTTTGTTTCCCTCTAGAAAACCATTGTTATTAAGCATGAATCACGTCACAAATAAAACGGCCACAGAGAAGCCAACCTACCTTCCCCCTCCCCTTCCCCCCCGGGCCCCCTCCCTCTCAACCCAACTTCACCTCTCCACTTGCCAAAAAAATTGGCGTGTTGACACCGCTTATAGCGAAGGAAGGAAGGAATATGCTTGCCCCTAGTTGGTCCTGTTTTTCTTATTGGACTTCACGGTTCTGATTTGTCTTCCATTTTATATTTTCGGGTGGTTTGATATGCGGACTAAATTATCCAAAAATTATAATTTTTAGACTAATTTATCATATTTGGGAGCAATGACGGATCTAGAGCGTTGTTACTGAATTTCGAGAAACTCAATAACTTTTGCATAGACCCTGTATTTCTATTAAGAAATTCTCTAAATATTAATAAATATATAATTATGAACTCAATTATTATTGTATATTAATTTAAAATTACGATAAAAACTTATAAATTTTAAATTCTAAATCCGACTCTATTTGAAAAATAAGATAAAATAAAATATCTAAAATTAATCATCAATCAAATATAATATAAATTTAGTACGATACATTTTCTCATCTTATCACAGATGTTTTTTTTTTTTCTTTTCTTTTTTCTGGGTCCAAGGTCCCTCACGTTTTGTACACATATTATCCACCATTGATATGCCTCCACGTGTCCTACCTTCCTCGGTAGCCTAACCCTCGAATGCTTTCGAATCTTCTGGGCTAAGGAAAATCCCTCCCCTTGCCTAATCCGCTTAATGTTCTTGGTTTATATTTTTATATTTACTCATATACCCTTTTTAGATACTGACATTAACAGAACTAAGCCTTATGTGTACATATTTCAACATAAAAAGGCCAAGGTCATTAACGGGAACTTAGAAATCAGTAAATGTGAAGAACCATTCATGTTACGATGCTATAAATACTCACTCCAGTACTTACGTTTATACGCAAAGTTGCCATTAGGCATTTTTATACAGTTTCTTATCTAAATCCCCTGTACTTTAGAAAAATGGGATCACGATTCGAGGTGGAAGTGAAGATCTCATCGGCTAAGGATTTGAAGAACGTGAATTGGCGTTACGGCCGTCTCAAGCCCTATGCTGTTGTTTGGGTTGACCCAAAAGCCAAATGCTCCACAGAAGTCGACGAAAATGGTGACATGTCTCCTTACTGGGACGAAAAGCTTGTGATTCCCTTGTATTCTCCGATCGAGGAATCCACCTTGTACATCGACGTCGTTCACGCTAACGCCGAAAAGGATACCAAGCCTCTCATCGGCTCCGCCAAGCTTCACCTCCGTGACGTCGTCGATACCGTCGGCATCGGCAACTGTTGTGAGCGTTCACTCGATTTGAAGCGTCCTTCTGGTCGCCCTCAAGGGAAGGTGAAAGTTGACGTCAGCGTTCGTGAGCCGCGCTATCGTGCGCCGGATCCGTATTATGCGCCTCCTTATGGTGTTCCACCACATGGATCACGGGATTACCCGGCTGCGCCGCCGCAACCTTACGGCGGATCGTACGGTGCTCCTCTACCTGCTCCCTACGCTGCGCCGCCGTCGGGTTATCCGTACAGTGCCGCTCCTGCTCCGGCGCCTTATGGTCAACAACAACCGAGTTACGGTGCTCCTCCTGCGCCGTACTCTCAGGGAGGTAGTTACGGGCAGCCGGATTACTCGCAGGGTAATTACGGGCAGCAGCAGGGGAATTACGGGCAGGGAAGCTACGGGCAGCAAGCAGGGTACAAGTACGAGGAGAAGAAGAAGGGCAAGTTTGGAGGAATGGGATTGGGAGCAGGATTGGCTGTGGGTGCGGTTGCAGGGGCATTGGGTGGACTAGCGATAGCGGAGGGTATTGATCACATAGAGGATAACATCGCCGATAAGGCTGCCGAGAAGGTTGAGGATGATTTCGCCGATGATGATTATGATGGTGATGATTTCTAGGGAAATTACCTTACCATCTTTGATCTAATTGACTTTGATTTGCATTTTCTATGGTAGAATTATCCTGAAAGATAAAAATGCGGTTCTTTAACCTTGAAAGCAAAAGCTTGTAAACTTCATGCTTTTACTTCTTGTTCGATGTAATATGTTTTGAAGTGTCGAACACTTAAGACGCAGGTTGTTGCTATAAATTTGGATGTTTATGTCCAAACTTATTATTAGGCAGATTGTGCGATCTCAATTGCTATACGTAAGCGATTTAGAAATTTTACCCTTCGAAGCAGATAACAATTAAATTTACACGTGGTTCTAAGAATACATTATACAACTTGATACGAATTAAAAGAATATATTAATATTAAAATTAACGATAAAGGAATAAATGCAAACCATACGAATCGAACAACCTTGGCCTTCGAGTTCAATCACCCTTGAACCAATAAATGTTTCAACTGATGTGTTAACAGGTAACAAGATGATAAAAGCTATAAAATGATAGTATATTGCTTTATGTTGTGTCATGTGATTCGATTTACAAATGATCATACCCTCTTTATATAATAGGGTAGTTCTACTCTTGATACAATTCTATATGAGGTAAGAAATCTCATGATTAGCTAATTAATTGGCCTATCTTTAATACGTGCCGAGATTTTCGCCGTGATCTACAACTGATCATAAATATTTCATCCTTCTGTTATTCGGTTCGGCAAATTTTCCTCGATCTCGTCTGATCTCGTTTTGTTTGGTCCCGGGGTCTCGAACTTAATGATATAACCTCGCACCTCGGTTCGATATAATTCGAGATCGAACCTTAACCTATCATATTCCTGTTTCGACTAGTCACACAAGGGGCGAACCCGATTTTGACCGTTTACAGATAGTCCCCTCGTTTCTCGGAGAGAAGATGACGAGAAACGATAGAAACTTCCGAATCCCGTCTCGATGGGCCATGACGTAAGCGACGAATGGTCACTGAGACACCCGACTATGACGTAAGCAATAAACAGGTACCGAAACGTCCCGTCGGCCCAGTTACCAAGGCATTAAATGCCTGTCTGTTGCTGGTTGGCCACTACGGGTTCAGAAGCGTCATCAGCAAGTTATAAATACTCTAACTTTCATTTATTCAAACTTTACGTTCAAAGCTCCTCCTATTCTTGTTTTTCAAAAATCCCTTTGCTCTCCAGTTTTTGCACCCAAATTTCTTGAACTTTTAGCAAACCGCTAAATATACCATCCTAATATCCCTTTTTTTTGTTCTACAATGGCGAAAACTTCTAAGATGGGGTTGCGGCGAGGAGGCCGCCTCTTCATCACGGCCCGCCGGCGACGGGGTTGCGGCGGAACCACACCCTGAGGAGTTCGTTCCTGCAGGGTGCCCGACCGTTGCCGATTTTAAGATTGAAAAAACTTCCTCGGTACGGGGTCGATGTGAGCCGGTCTTGAGGTACATATGTACGATCACCGATGATCTCCTCACCAAGGTTAAAGAAGATTGAACTTGGGCCAATAAACATGTGGTGGTGCCTTCGCCTGAGGAGTCAATCACTACCCATGTGGAGGGTATTTTAAGTGTTTACACTTATCCCTTCACGCTGAGTATCATTGTTGCCTTCTGCAAGAGGTACGACGTGACTCTTGGCCAGGTTCACCCTTCATTCTGGAGAATAGTGATTCTCCTTCGATTCTTCATAAACAAAATCAAGGGGTGTTCCTTCACCCTCGATCATCTTATGCGCCTCTACAGTCCCCGACTCTATCGAGGGGGGTTGATCAAGCTTGCTCGCTGGGCCAGTAGGGCCCCGTTCTCGAGTATAGACGAGGCTCGAGACCGAGGTTGGATGGGCCGATTTGTTCGAATAAAGACTTCGGACCTGATCCCTGCCGAGGACATGCCATTTCCCGAGAAATGGAACATGAAACGTAAGTAGTACTTTGCCTTGAAGATTTAATCTTCTTGTTTTCCCTCTTATCTCATTTCTTATCGATGTTTTTGGTGTTGCAGTTGTGGCCCAGATGTCGTACGTAGTTCCTCAACTCAAGGAATGGGTCGAGAGCCTTGTGTCACAGAGACCATATTCTGAGCGTGCTTGGATGGAATTATCGAAGGGTCGATGGGAGACTCATAATCATGGTAAGTTTTCTTTCCTGATGTAATAATGTTTGATTTCCTCCTTTCGTTGTCGAATTCTTTTCTATTTTCTCTTGTAGGTATCCCCAAGGATGTTGCTATGAGGCCTCCATGAGGTGATGAGGATGTGCCTCTCGAGTCCCCTGCTCCGAGGCAGGGTGATGAAAAGAAGAGAAGAAGGGCTCCGAGTTCCCCGAACTCGGAGAAGAAAAAACCAAAGGGGAGGCTGGTGTGTAAAGCTAAGGAAAGTACCAGCGCCCTCCCATCGGACTCGATCCGCCAACTGAGGGATGAGTCTGAAGAAGAAGAAGAAGAAGAAGAAGAAGAAGAAGAAGAAGAAGAAGAAGAAGATAACTCCGAGCTAGTGGCTCAGGTGCGGACCGCTTTTCCTGGAACTGAGGAGGCTGTTGAGAAGGCATTGGCCGATACCTGCGAACCGGAACAGAGTGCGGCAGCTTTGCCCCAGGCCAGGGAGGTCAAGAGAGAGACCGGGGCCGACACTTCTCGGGAAGAGGGCGGTACCCCGAGGGACGAGCGTGGGCCGATCGACCTTACCTGGTCCCCTCAGATCTCAGACGCCATGATACGCGAGGTCGGTATGATAGAAGGTCGTTCTTACGAGGGGCCTCATGGGGAGACTAATATCCACAACTTCTTGGATGGGTTAGAGTCCGCTGCCTCAGAAGATGACACCGGGCTTGGTGACCTGCCGGTGCCAAGGAAGGTACCGTTATCGGGTGCCAGTGGGTCTTCATCGAGCCTAAAGTTGGTGGACTGGTTCCCGGCCCCGAGTGTTAACCCTGACAGCAGGCGGTCGATAGTTTTCTCTGTCCCAGAGGATGCTCGGGTTTTCTATGCCCCGTGGGGGTTGCTAGCTACCTTAGTTGCTTGGTGACCGAAGAGGACCAAGCCGTGATGGACGTGGTGGAAATGCCTTGCTTATTCAATGAGGCCCAATATGCTTTGAATCGGGTAACCTCGAATGTTACTTCATTATTTATTTTAATTTTGAAGTTGTAAATACTCCTAACACCTTTCTTTATGCTTGCAGGCCTCGAAATTATACCGTGAGGCTTTTCTCTGAATTCGGGAGGAGTTAACCTGTCACGAGGCTGAGGTTCGGGAGCTCACCGAGAAGAGAAGCTTCTGAGTGAGAAGCTTCAGACCGAGTTAGAAGCGGCTCGGAAGGAGCATACCAAGTGTGTCGAGCAGGTAAATCGAGTACTTAAAGATAGTGATGACGAACTGGACTTAGTGGATAATAATTCGATCATGTAAGTTCGACAAAGGCTTGAACAAATCGGGCAGCTCCAGACACAGGTAGACTTGATTCTAAGTTAGCACGATCCATTTTTGCCTCGTTAAAAATCTTGCCGAAAAACCCATTTGGGACAAAACTAGTCTAAGGAAAAAAGAGTGCAACGCGTGCTTTCAGACCTAAAGACTTCGTGCCGCTTCTTGTTGATCACCTGGAAGTGTTAGTCCGAAATAAAAAAGAAATGAAATAAGGTCGTACCTTAGCAGTAATACCATTTTAGGTGAGATATATTCCAATTGCTCGGTAGTTGTTCTCTATCCATCATTCCGAGCTTGTAGGACCCTTTCCCGGTGATCTCGAGAATCTGGTACGGTCCTTCCCAATTCGGACCCAATTTCCCTTCGTTCGGATCCTCTCGATTCGTTATTTTTGGGTAGCCAACTGAACAAGGGCAGTTTCACGCTTTTCATCCAATAGCTCCAAGCTCGTATTCATGGCCTTGTCATTTGACTCATTTGTTGTATATCGGTATCTGATGCTTGGCTCCCCGACTTCGACCGGAATTAGGGCTTCGGCGCCATAAATTAATGAGAACGGAGTAGCCCCGGTATTGGTCTTTGCAATCATGCGGTTTGCTTAAAGGACTTCGAGTAGGATCTCATTCCATTTCCCTGTGGCGTCGGTTAACCTCTTCTTAAGGTTTTGGATGATGGTTTTGTTGGTCAATTCATCTTGCCCGTTTCCGCTAGGGTGATAGGGTGTCGATAAGATTCTTTTGATCTTATGATCTTCGAGAAACTTGGTCACTTTGCTGCCGATGAATTGTTTCCCATTGTCACACATAATTTCGGATGGTATCCCGAACTGACATATGATGTGGTCCCAAATGAAGTCGATGACTTGTTTCTCTCTAACCTTCTCGTATGTCTGTACTTCAACCCACTTAAAAAAATAATCAGTCATAAATAAGATAAATTGAGCCTTACCTGGTGCCCATGGAAGAGGGAAAACGATGTCCATTCCCCACTTCATGAATGGCCATGGCGACAAGACTGAATGCAGAAGTTCCCCGGGTTGGTGAATCATCGGAGCATATCTTTGGCATTTGTCACATTTACGAACAAACTCCTTTGCATCTTCTTCTATGTCGATCCAGTAATAGCCGGCTCTGATTATCTTTTAAACCAATGATTCGGCGCCTGAATGATTTCCGCAAGTGCCCTCATGAACTTCCTTCAGAACATACTCGGTATCTCCCGGTCCCAGACATATTGCTAGTGGGCCATCAAACATTCTTCTGTACAAGGTTTCGTCTTCGGACAAGGTGAATCGGGCTGCCTTTATGCACATGGCCCTCGATTCTTTTGGATCTGAGGGAAGTTTCCCGGTCTTCAAATACTCTACGTATTTATTTTTCCAATCCCAGGTTAAGCTCGTGGAGTTTATCTCCGCGTGACCTTCTTCGACTACTGCCCTCATGAGTTGCACGACGGCCCCTGAGTTGAGCTCGTCATTCTCGACCGACGACCTTAAGTTTGCGAGGTCATCGTCCTCACTATTTTGATCTCGAGGTACGTATTGCAAAGTCCATTCTTTAAATCGATGTAAAGTTACTTGTAACTTATCTAGGTACCTTTGTATTCGTTCTTCTCTGACTTTGAACATTCCGTTAACCTGATTCACCACAAGGAGGGAGTCACACATAGCTTCGATCATCTCCGCCCCCAAGCATTTGGCTAGTTCGAAACCTGCAATCAGGGCCTCATATTCGGCCTCGTTGTTAGTCAATTTCACAGTTCTAATAGATTGTCTAACCACGTTGCCTGTGGGCGGCTTTAGTATGATGCCAAGTCCGGACCCCTTTGCGTTCGACGCACCATCCGTAAAGAGGGTCCAGATTCCCGAGGACGTTCCCGAGTTTACCAACAACTCTCTTTCGACCTCAGGTATTAGGGCCGACGTGAAGTCAGCCATGAAGTCTGCCAAAATTTGAGAATTTAATGGTTGTTCGGGGTCGATATTCAATATCGTACCCACTGATCTCTATGGCCCACTTGGCCAATCGCCCTGAAAGCTCGGGTTTATGCATTATATTTCGTAATGGGTAAATTATCACAACACATATAGGGTGACATTGAAAGTACGGTTTCAGTTTCCTAGAGGCGCTTAACAAAGCGAGCGCCAATTTTTCTAGGTGGGGACATCTAGTTTCGGCCTCACCCAAGGTCCGGCTAACATTATAAATCAGAAATTCCGTACCTCGTTCTTCTCGAACTAGGACTCCACTTACCGCTATCTATAAGTACAATTGTTCGTCTGCCCTCAGCGTGTGAAGCAACGGCGGGTTCGACAAGTATCGTTTAAGCTCTTCCAAAGCCCGTTGGCATTCCGTAGTCCATGTGAAATTATTTTTCTTTTTCAGCAACGAGAAAAATCGATGACTCTTATCGGAGGACCTGCAAATGAATCTCCCAAAGGCGGCTATGCGCCCGGTTAGCCTCTACACAACCTTCACGTTGTCTACTACCGCGATATCCTCGATAACTTTGATTTTGTCAGGGTTGATCTCGATTCCTCAGTTGGATATCATGAATCCGAGAAATTTACCTGACACCGAACGCATATTTTTCTGGATTCAACTTCATGTTGTACTTCTTCAATATACTGAAGGTTCCTACAAATACTTCAAATAGTCCTCTACTCGCAGGGACTTAACTAACATATCATCAATGTAAACTTCCATAGATTTCCCTATTTTTTCTTTAAACATCCGGTTTACTAGGCGTTGGTAAGCGGCACCAGCATGGAATTACGTTATAGCAGTATGTGCCATACTTAGTGATGAACGAGGTCTTTTCCTGATCATCCGGGTTTATTTGAATTTGGTTTTACCAGGAATAGGCATCGAGAAAACTGAGGATCTCGTGGATGTTAGGCAAAGTAAAAGAGTCCTTGGGGCATGCTTTATTTAAATCCTTGTAATCCACGCACATTCTTAGTTTGTTTCCTTTTTAGGGACTACTACTACATTTGCTAGCCATTCGGGGTAATCTTCCTGGATGGACCCTATTTTAAGAAGCTTAGTTACCTCGTCTTTGATGAAGGCATGATTGATCTCGGACTGGGGTCTCCTTTTCTGCTTCACCGGATAGAATTTCGGGTCCAAGCTCAGTTTATGGGTGGTGATCTCAGGTGGGATACTTGTCATGTCGATATGGAACCAAGCAAAACAATCCATGTTATCTATAAGAAATTGAATGAGTTTTTTCCTGAGCTCGGGAGTTAACCCCGTGCTCAGGTATACATTTCGATCGGGTAGATGTTTGATCAGTATGACCTGCTCCAGCTCTTCGACTATTGATTTGGTAGCGTCGGAATCATCAAGGACTATGAAGGATCGAGGAACCCCATAATCATCGTCTTCGTCAGTCCCCTGCTTATCTAGTTGGGTCGAGGTCGGCGTCTGTGATTGCTACTTTGCTTTCTATTTTGCTTTTGAATCTGACTCATTTGTCGATGAGAGTATTGATATTGAAATCACTACATCAACGATAAACATTTCCTTCGCGGCAGGCTGCTCCCCGTAGATTGTTTTGATCCCCTCTGGTGTTAGAATTTTAACACCTGGTGCAGGGTCGAAGGCACAACCCTTATATTGTGGATCCACGGTATCACGAACATGGCATTATATCTTATGTCCCCTTTGATCATATAAAACTTGGTCTCCCGGATGGTCCCAGCTGCGTTTACTGGCAACATTATTTCCCCCTTAGTAGTTTCACAAGCCATGTTGAATCCGTTTAGCACTCGAGTCGCAGGCACGATTTGGTTTTGTAGGCCGAGTTGTTCTACGACCCTTGATCGAATGATGTTGGCCGAACTACTTGGATCAATTAACACACGTTTAACTCGAGTTTTATTCATGAGTACAGATATTACCAGTGCATCATTATGGGGTTGTATGATTCCTTCCGCGTCCTCATCGTTGAAAGACAAAGCTCCTTTTGTTATATAGTCCTGAGTTCGTTTCTCCCCAATGATCAACACCTTGGTGCATTTTAACATCAGCCATTGGGGAACATCGACCCCTCCCGAAGGTGCCCGTCATTGAATAACAAGGCTACTTCTTCTCTCAACTGTCGACAATCTTCAATTTTGTGTCCATGGGTGCCATGATATTTGCATATTTGGTTGGGATTTCTCTGTGCTGGATCAGTCTGCAAAGGTCGAGGCCATTTGGTATCTTTGATGCGTCCGATAGCCGATACGATGGCGGCTACGTCAACATTAAAGTTATATTCTGACAATCGCGGTGCTTCTTTAGGTCTGATAGACCTGTCAAAACCATTCTTGCTCATGAGCCCTCGAGAGCTCTGACCTCGGTCATTTCTCTTTTCATTTCGTACAAGATTTCGCCTAGATTCGCTGCTCCTACGATCTCCATTATACGGCTGGTACCAATCCCTGTTCAACCTCGTTTCTCGATAAATGTCCCTCTTGATTCTATCAACGGGCATGATAGGATAAACGGACCCGAAAGGAGCCCCATGCTGGTCGTCTTCGACCTTGATCTTTGATTGATACCGATTATGCACATTGGCCCAAGTAACAACCGGGTATTCTATCAAAATTTACTTCAACTGCTGCGACGCCACTGAGCTTCGTACAATGAGTCCTTGGGTGAAAGCTTGAACAGCCCAATCATCGGCAACCAGTGGCAGATCCATTTGTTCCATTTGGAATCGAGATACGAATTCTCTGAGCATTTCGCTGTCCTTTTGCCTTACCTTGAAAATGTCTGATTTCCTAGTTTCGACCTTGATGGCCCCAACGTGCACCTTTACAAAGGAATTTGCAAGCATAGCAAACGAATTAATAAAATTAGGCGGTAAATTGTGGTACCATATCATAGCTCCCTTTGACAGGGTCTCCCCGAATTTCTTTAGCAAGACAGATTCGATCTCGTCATCCTCTAGATCATTCCCTTTAATAGCACATGTGTAAAAGGTGACATACTCGTTCGGGTCGGTCGTTCCATTGTATTTAGGAATCTCGGGCATGCGAAACTTCTTGGAAATCGGTTTGGGAGCCGCGCTCGGGAGGAAGGGTTTTTGCACGAACCTTTTGGAATCTAGACCCTTCAATATTGGTGGTTCCACCGAGATTTGATTAGCCTTGGAGTTGTAAGTTTTCACCTTCTTGTCGTTTGCCTCAATCTTCTTTTCCACCGACTCAACTTGTTTTGTTAGTTCTTCGAGAATCTTCATGATTGCAGGATCGGCCCCTGATTCATTCTCATTCGATTTCCTTGAAACTGATTCGACCCTGTGGGCAACTTCCTGGGACGGCTCGGGCTCGATCCTGCTTGTTGGGTGATTCTGGTTTTAGAGCTGGGCTATCGCTGCTTGTTGAGCCTACAATATTTCGAAGATCACCCGAAGGCTGATCCTGCCCTCTTCGCCGCCATGTGTGCTTTGAGTGACTGATCGAACATCCTTACAGATGCTTCTCTCGGGATCGACGGCCAAATTTGCATCGATGGCTACATGCGAGCTGGCATCGATTGGACCTACAGCCGGAACTCCATCGAGGCCAACTGGAGGTACGTCGTTCCCTGGTGCTATGTTATCATTTTCGTCGTGGTGACCAAAATTATTGTCCACGTGTATCAGTGCTGACTGAGAGTTTGACATTTTGATCCTGGAATCAAAGATACTTAAAAGAACAAGTGTAAAATTGTGTGTGTTATGAAAGCTTGTACCACGTAATCACTATTATTCTTAGCCCCACGGTAGGCGCCAAACTGTTTACCCTTCAAATCGGATAACAATTGAATTTATACGTGGTTCTAAGGATACGTGATACAACTTGGTACAAATTAAGAGAATAGATTAATATTAAAATTGATGATAAAGGAATAAATGCAAACCACTCGAATCGAACAGCCTTGGCCCTCGAGTTCGATCACCCTTGAACCAATAGATGTTTCAACTGATGTATGAACAGAGTAACAAGATGATAAAAGCTATAAAATGATAGTATATTACTTTATGTTGCATCATGCAATTCGTTTTACAAATGATCAAATCCATTTCTATAGTAGGGGAGTCCTACTCTTGATACAATTCTATATGAGGTAAGAAATCTCATGATTAGCTAATTAATTGGCCCATCCTTGATACGTGCCGAGATTTTCGCCGTGGTCTACAACCGATCGCGGATATTTCGTCCTTCTGTTATTCGGTTTGGCAAATTTTCATCGATCTCGCCTGATCTCGATTTTGTTTGGTCCCGAGGTCTCGAACTTAACAGTATAACCTCGCACCTCGGTTCGATATAATTCGAGGTCGAACCTTAACCTGTCATATTCCTATCTCGATTAGTCACACAAAAAGCGAGTCCGATTTTGACCGTGTACCAGACATTTATTAGGTAATTCTAGTGAAGATGAAGGAACCAAAACAATATGCCATGTGCGTATTTCAATTTATTGGTCCATCGACTCGCCTGGCTTTTATCTCATGTTTTTATGTGCACATTTTGAATTTCTTTGTTTAAGATAACGTTAATAACTTCTTTGTTTTACCAATGAGTAACGCCAAAGACTTGAACATAGTGCAAATTTAGATAATCTTAATTTATTGTTTAAGAGATGAACATGGCATTAACCAAAAAGAAAGGAGAGGAGAACCTAGAGAAACTAATGGGTCGTTTAATCGGAAAGAAGTTATCCCATAATTAATTATCTTGTGATTAGTTATTCCATTTTTTCATAGGGATAAAAAATACTACAATTTCGAAATAACTAATCTCAGGATTAATTATACTGCAATTTTCTACAATCAAACATGAAATAAACTCTTCTAAAATTTAATCCCGCAATTAATTATTCTTTATCCCTAGTACCATAGTTCAAACATATTGTCTATCACATAAATTAGATAAAATCAATCTGATTATGATAGTCGTGTCTCCTAGTACATATATAATCCATTTGGCCCCAAAGCAGCAGGGCAGGCTATATACGGATCATCGTGACATCAGCGTCCATTATATGATTACCCTTTGGCTTGCCTTTGAAGTTGCAACCACTATTTTTAGATCTCTTTACAAGCTCATATCTACAACAAATTATTATGTATTTTTAGGGATAAGCGAGTGAAATACCTTTAAAAATATTGTCCAACATATATTCACTTCAAACTCGATGGGCATAATTGTGTGGTTGATATTCTAGGGGCGATCTCTAGCTTAATTAACTAGTTGCCTTTTAAGATATATAAAAGAAAATGTTGAGATTTGTGGGCAATGAATCCCTTGCAGTGCAAGGTCCCCTAGTAATAACATCTTAAGCGTACAGATATATATTTTCTTGTCTTCAAAGCAAAAACAAAACATATATATCTCTTAAGCTACCATTTAATCAATTATAAGAGGTGCCTCAAACGTGTACTCTCTTCTCTCCTTCTCTCTTTGGAACAGTTAAATATCTCTCTTTACTATAAACTGCTGCTTCCTCTCTCATCTTTGAATAGTTACTTGTAAAAACTAAAAACTCCTTCTTAGCTTTGAGTTTTCTATTGCAAGGTCTAAGAAGGAGAATGAAGATAAAATTTCGTCCAGCATTGAGAAAATACTTTGCATGGAATGGTAAGTTTCTTTTGTTAATTTAATTCCGTTTTATTGATTTCTTTCAGCCAGCTTTGTCTGTGAATTCAATTCTACGCAATTGATTGATGTTATGTATTCAGTATTCATAGTTTGATCTGTCGCACATGTATTTGTCGTGTAGTAGACAAAATTGACAGATTAAAAAAAACCATGTGAAAACAAAGCTCGTTAACAACTTTGCAAATATCTAGTATAAAAATACGACGATTATAGTAATTAATGACTTTTGCTAAAGAAAGAGAAAACCAATGGTCAAGGCAGGGTTGCGATTCTCAATGACAAGAGAAGCACGTTTTTTGCATGTTCCCAAGTTTGTGCCAAAGCTATCAAAATACCCCCTTCAGTCCATTCTTATTTTTTTTCACTATATACTAAAAAAAGAAATCCATTTTTATTCGTTCAGTGTAGAAAATCAAAAGATAAGTTATCGTTTTATACTTATTTTACCTTATTATTAAGTACTGTTAATTATTTTCAATTTATTTTCCAACATAATATAGTTATCGGTGATATACTAAAATTATCATTTTATTAATTATTTATTAAGGTTGTGTCACAAATAAAAGTAAATGAAGGGAATAGTAGCCAACAACTCATCCGATAATTTTTACTTTATGGTCTCTTGGGAGTATCCGTCCAAAAGCACGTGTCTTGTGTTAGTACAATCATTAATCAGGAATTGGATTGGATGGAGTTTCTAGTTGAGGTTGTTCATGTACTTCCACCGTTCACTTTTACTTTATACATTTTGATTTTTTAGCGCCTATTAAAAAATAATAAATAAAGTGTATAATTTATCATGATATTTATATTAATTAATACATATTTTATTAGATTTAAAAAAATGATTTGAAATGAGTAATAAATATTGTGGATATAACAGAAAATTATTTTTTGTCTTATCTTGATATGCGTAAAGTGATAAGTAAAACTCATAAGGTATTTCATTCTACAAATTTTTACACTACTTGAGTAACGTTTCAACTAATCGAATTTGGAATTGAGTTTTCGTGGGATAGTTTGAATTTCACTAACCTCGTGACAAATGCTATATAATAGTGTCTTCTTGCTCTCCTGTTAACTTTGTCATAGAAAAAAAAATATAGAAATTGATTGCTAGTCAATTTTGAATTGGAAATCCAATCCGATTTGGGTTTGTTATGGACCTTTAATAATCTTTATGGGCTTAAAGAACCGAAGGCCCATAGCTTTCCTCTTATTTTGGGCTAAGATTGAGCCTAATGATGAATCTAAAAGTAGGGACAGTACACTCTCCGATCCACGTGACCAATTTGTCTTCGACACACACATTAAAAAAATACAATTTGAATATAACCGTTCTCTTTTTTATCATTTTTTTCTTATAATAATATAATAATATTATATAATGGTGTTTCTCGGTTTCAATTTGAAAATACAGCACCAAATATTTATATAGCTATCCTTCAAAGAGATTTTTACACAATAAGTCACTTATTTAAAATTATTTGTTTAAATAACATCACTTTTGATTTATTATAAAATAGCAAATTCATTTACAAGTCTAGCACATTAAAGGTTTAGACATTAAATGACTAACAAATTTAAAAATCAATTATCCACAAATTAAGAGATCAATTTATACTTTCTCTCTCATCACCCCTAACAATTTCTATTTTTTTTCTTTATTATTCATCCATATCACTTGCTTTCAATATTCTATCAAAGTCTTTACATGCATCTCCCCACTCCTTCTAGACACCACCATCCTTTCTTCATGACCATAGTTAGGTTCACCAAAATCATTACAAAATTCAAATTATGAGTGAGAAACGACAGAAGCTTTCTCGCAAAGCTTTTGGTGAGAAAAAAATGCACTTGTATAAAATTTGAATTATACCATGCATGTTATATATACAATGTATTATTGATATATTTCTGTATCTCTAAATACCATTTGGTGGTGACTTTTTTTTACCATACATGTTATATTCACAACATATAATTGGAATATTTGTGTGTATTTTTCAGAATTAGAAGGTGTTATCGGTGTAAATTTTTTAAATTTATGCATATTTTATACGGATTATAAAGTGATTGTACCCTAGATACATATAAAGTATTTTTACATTGCAGGATTCGATATTTTAGATTTGTGTAACATGTGATTTGGATCTAAATATATTTATTTCAATTCAAATATATGCGATGTATACATCGGGTATAATTAGCACCTCATAGAATTTTGAATATAAAAGACACAAAGCAAAACTAACAATGTAACTTTATATGCCATTTATATTTCTAGTATAATATATTCAAATATTATAATTTATACTAATAATTTAATACTATATACTTCATAAAATAATTATTCAGCATGCATATACCATTTACACATACTGTATGTAATATTATAATGTCAATATTCCAACTATTTTTCCAAGTAGACATTTTTATCGAAGCATAATTGGAAGAGAGAGAGAAAAATTAAAATCACATTCATCAATAAATCATCTATGACAAAATCATTCTTCGGAATAGAGATAAAAGACAAGGAAAAGTCAGTAGAACATTTAAATACATAGCAATTTCCTAAAATATAGGAACATGAGTAGGATAACTGTTACGAATTTTTATTATAAATATAAATATGTAACTGCTAGAAATGTTAATCAAGTGCTATTGCTATGACATTGTAAAAGTTTTTAAAATATTGGACAATTATGTTTTTTCCTCATAATCAAATATTTGTGTTTGCATGCAGAGGCCCAAATCGAGAAACCGGCCCACATAGAATTGGACCTCCGAGAGGAATATGCCCATGCCTTTCGAACCGAATCCTATGCTGACTTCTGGACACGTGTCCTTGCTTTAGGTGAAAAGATTTCTTCCCCAACAAAAATTGTCGGCTCCACTTCAGCTGCTCGGCTTCTCTCTTACCGGCTTTTCGTGGAGCATCTTTTGGATCCGGATCAACCCACCGTTACTCGGATCCTGGATTTGATCCAAACCCACCCACAAACTCACTCTCTACTATCGGAATATTTTTCAGACTGCTGAAGCCTCATTACTCTGCAGTGTATTGCTAAAAAATGTGGAAAGTACACGATCCAAATATAAATCACTTAAATTCACCTTAGACGCTTTCCAAAAAACACCATATTCAAATGTGGACCGCATGCCCAAGATTGTGAGCCGGTTAACCAAATTCTGTAATTCCCTTAACCCGTTTGTTTCATCTGCATCTTCACCGCTCCGATTTCAAGTCGTTCAAACCGATTGTTCTCACCTGCTAAAACGACTCGAGCTCAGGCGAGATAAGACCAAAGTCAGACTGCGACTAATGAACAAACTGAAACACGGCTCAGCCGTATTTCTTGTAGCTTTAACTGTCTCGCTTACAATAATTGTCGCGACTCATGCACTTGCTTTACTCGTAGCGACTCCAATTGTAATGGCGGCTTCATTCCAGCTCGCGTCGACTAAGAAGCTAGCAAGATGGTCAGCTCAGCTTGACATAGCTGCAAAAGGGACCTACATATTAATTAGAGACTTGGATACTATAAGCCGGCTAGTGGGTCGGCTAACTGATGAATTAGAAGATTTACAAGCCATAGTTCGATTTTGGCTAGAACGAGGTGGAGATCCTGTTCAACTTCAACTTCAAGCCAGTGGGGAAGTAGCGCGCCAATTGAAGAAGATTTATGCAAGCTTTGTGGAGCAATTGGATGAATTAGAAGAACATTTGTACTTGTGTTTCATGACCATCAATAGGGCTAGAAACCTTGTGATCACAGAAATTATGAATTCGGGTCACCCAAATTCAGCCCCATATTTGTTACCCAAAGAATAGTTGTTGGCAATTTAATTTCATGTAATTTTCATTTTAAAAAAAATTGGCATAATGTAAATACTGTTAGGTGTTGTTCTGATTTTATTATCATATTTGATTTTCCTATCTCTTGAAGGAAATAATTTACAATAATTGGATTTTCCTATTCTTAGAAGGAAACATAAATCTCTCATATTTGGCCAGTCCCTTTTCTTGGAAGAAAATATTTTGGATTTCTATAAAGTGAGATATTGTTTGTACTCACTTCTCATTTAGTAGCATCCACAATGTAGCCATAAGGGGTTTGAGAGTCTTGTTTAGGAGGAGAATTTCGGGACAAGTGTTAGTCTACCACTTGTATTTGTCTCTTTGTGAGTTTATTCTCTTGATATCTTGTATTCTCTTTTAGATAGTGGTGTTCATCTCCGCCCGCCCGTGGACGTAGGTCAATTGAACGAACCACATCAAATGTTTGTGTCTCTTTTCGTATATTTCTCTTTAGTAGTCTAATTTATCGATGGTAAGCAACCTCCACTTCCAACCAAGAGGTTGTGAGTTCGAATCACCCCAAGAGCAAGGTGGGGAGTTCTTGGAGGGAATGATGCCGAGGGTCTCTTGGAAACAGCCTCTCTACCTCATGGTAGGGGTAAGGTTTTCGTACACACTACCCTCCCCAGACCCCACTAGTGGGATTATACTGAGTTGTTGTTGTTGTTGTTGTTGTAGTCTAATTTATCGTCGTTCAAGGTTTGCTTTACTAGCTTACGCATACACCTGATTATTTCGATCCTAACAAATATATTATTTTTCCATTGAAAGAATATTAAAAAAAACTTTCTTTTTAAGGAAAGGGAAAAGGACTTGTTTGATATGGCTTTTAGGGCATAGACGGTGGTGGATGCAAGGAAATTTATGACTGGCAAATTTTAATAATGGCATCGTAGTGCAAAAGCTTCACATGGTATTAGCTTTTATTATGTTTGTCAGGCTTTAGTTCGGGTAGCTATGGCCTATGTGATTAATGTATTTGATCACTTTAATTTATTCTTTCACAAATTTGAATAGCCGACATTTTTGTTGATCAAGTAAGGTGATTTGCTTTCTTTTTTCCAATTGAAATTTAAGCATTGAAAATATTGATACATAATATTCTTGACTTTGGTCAAGGCCTACCTTTCGGATATGAAAAAGCAAGTGACTCGTCTCCTGATAGTGTTTCTTGTGTTGTTGACTAATTTAAGAACCAGGTTGTATGGTGTTTATAGCAAATGATTAGTGTCCTTCAGTTTTGTTCATTTAGCATATATTTTCAGTTAATCTATATGGTTACCGTAAAGCTTATTTAGTTTATATATTAGTTATGCGGGATTATAAGCTAGTGTTATTTTTCTTGTCAATAATATATTATTATGCGATAAATAATAATATAAGAATTATTACGCGATGAATAATAATATAGGGAATGTTAATTTCGTCAAGCAGGCTTACGAATCACTTTGCGTTAAGACTCTTTTGAAACCAAGGAAAGAAGTTATGTCACGATTAGCACTTTATAAGCAATTTGTCTCAAGATATTCGTGTAGGGAAAAGCTTATTTCACATTTTACATTGCATAAAGTAATACTACATAGTTTCTCACACAAATTTTGGTATTAAGCTCAAACTGTCAATAATACTCTATCTTTGTGAATTTCCTTATATGTTTTATCGTTTTTTTTCCCAAACCCCACTTGTGGAATTACACTGAATTTGTTGTTGTTATTGTTTTATCGCTTTTTGCTCTATACTTGTTATATATCTTTGGCTTTTTTCACTCAAATCAACTTATGGAACCACTAACTTTACTTACTGTATGAGTCAAAATCCATCTTTAGTCGAAATGGTATTAGTAAAACATTCCTGGGACACCACGTGTCGAAGTAATCTAATTAACAACGAAGGCCATGGTCGAAGAGTCAGCAAGGGTTAAGGTCGAAGAGTCAGCAAGGGCTAAGGTCGAAGATCATCAAGGATCAAGCCCGAGGTCGAGCACCCTTGACAGAGTTACAACGACTAGTTTCAAAATAGGACATAAAAGAGAATATTTTAGTGGATATTCTTTGCACTTGTATTGTTAGGATTTTTAGAAACATGTTCCCTATAAATAGAAAAAGACACAATGATAGGGGACATGTGATACCCATTTGTAAAATACACTTTGATTTTAGAAAGAGAATAAGATCTTATTGCAAGCATACAAACATCACCTTTTCACTAAGATTCTTGTCTATATTTTTCCACTAGATCCGAGAATAACTCAGATATTCAAAGGATCATCCATCATTCATCATCGCCAGAAAGAACATTCACTGGTTCCATCCTTTCTTGGGTGACACATTCATTCTATTTACTTGAATGTCATTTCTTGCTGTTCATCAATATTTAATGCTACACTATTTCCTTTGACTTCTTAAATATTGTTGTGTGTTGCCACTGCCATTAAAATATTCTTACGTAGTATTTATTGCATCTCTGAGAATTTCATCTATGCGATATTATTGTTAACTAACATTAACTCTCATTTATATAGAAACAAAATTTTCGAAAAACATGCATTTGATAAATTATTTATAAAAATGTAATTGTTTGAAATATGTGAAAATGCACGAGAGCAAATAATTTGTTGAATTGATGATTATGACACACTTTTGAGACATTCCAACCTCCTTAACTCGGAATTTTGAGGATCCTCCTCAAAATTCTGCCCCAGTTTAAATGCGTACTTCTGGCGATACATTCCTTGACGGTTCCAAACATGATGAGATCGGGCAAACTCGAGTTCTTGCCCCAGTTGCTGACCATATAGGGAATGAAGATTTTATTATGATGAGACCGAACCCACAGGGCTGCCTACGTATCCCCTCTTAAACGGAATCAGGTCAAGCATAGTTCAGTTATATCAAATAGAAAATGCAAACATAAACTTAAACATAGTATCTCTTGACTGCGTCCGAATCGATAGGTTTTGGCCAAATCTCTCCATCCATTTTTGCAAGTATAAGTGCTCCTCTTGTTAATACTCGGTGAACCATGCAAGGGCCTTGCCAACCCCTTTGCTTCATCCTGATGTGGGAAGATCCGTTTTAGTACCAACTGCCCTGATGTGAATTTTCTTGACCTAACCTTTTTGTTGAAACCTCTTGCCATTCTATTCTGGTAGAGTTTACCGTGACATACTACGTTCATTCTTTTTCCATTAATGAGAGCTGGTTGTTCATACCTGCTTCGTACCTATTCTGCGTCGCTGAGCTCGGCTTCCTATATGATTCTTAAGGAAAGAAATTCTACTTCAGTAGGAATAACGACTTCAGTACCGTAAACCAGTAGATAGGGAGTTATCCCAGTGGATGTACGAACTGTGGTGCGATACCCGAGCAAAGAAAAAGGTAGCTTCTCGTGCCATTATTTGTAATTGTCTACAATTTTCCTCAATATCTTCTTGATATTCTTGTTGGTGGCTTCTACGACACCATTCATTTGCGGCCTGTATGCTGTAGGGTTCCGATTTTTTTATCTTGAATGTTTCATACATGGCTTTTATCAAGTCACTATTGAGATTGGAGGCATTTTCATTAATGATTGACTCAGGTACTCACAATCGACAAACGATGTGGTCCCGAACAAAATCTTCTACGACCTTCTTAGTTATAGCCTTATAGGATGCGGCTTCAACCCATTTTGTGAAGTAGTCTATAGCCACCAGAATGAACCTATGTCCGTTTGATATTCTTGTTGGCGGCGAACTCGTTGCATTGAGTTCGTTGGGCGGCACTCATATCATATCAGCATGTATCTAGAATTGGTGACACTTTTGAATATATTTGATGTAGTCTGTTTCCATAGTCATCCACAAATACCCTGCTCTTAATATCTTCTTTGCCAAAACGAAACCATTCATGTGAGGTTCGCAAGTTCCGGCATGTATTTCCTCGAGTAATATGGATGCTTCCTTGGCATCGACACATCGCAACAATCCCAAATCAGGAGTCCTTCTATACAGAATTCCTCCGCTTTGAAAGAAATGGTTGGCCAATCTTCGAAGCGTATGCTTCTGAGTGTGCGTAGCGTGCTCTGGATATTCTCCCTTTTCCAAGTATTCCTTGATGTCGTGGAACCATGGATTTTTGTCAATCTCCTCTTCAACATGTGCACAATAAGCTAGCTGCTTATGAATTCCTATTGGGATATGATATGAAATTCTTGTCTGGGTGTTGTACATGGAAGACAGAGTGGCTAATGCATCTGTAAACTCATTCTAAATCCTTGGAACATGTTTGAACTCTATCTTTGTGAACCTCTTGATCAGCTCTTGTACACAATGCAAGTATGGTAATATTTTGGTGTTCTTCATAGCCTATTCTCCTAGAACCTGGTGCACCAATAGGTTTGAATCTCCTATTACCAACAACTCCTGAACGTTCATGTCAATGGCCAACTTGAGTCCCAGGATGGAGGCCTCATATTCTGCCATATTATTGGTGCACGAAAATCTGAGTTTTGCTGATATCGGATAGTGTTGATCAGTTTCTGATACTAAGACAACTCCGATAACCACTCCTTTGAAGTTTGTTGCTCCGTCAAAGAACATCCTCCAACCATCGTATGCCTCGGTAATATCTTCTCCTACAAACGATACCTCCTCTTCGGGAAAATACGTTTTAATGGTTCATTTTCTCCATCTACGGGATTTTCTGACAAGTGATCTGCCAATGCTTGCCCTTTGACTGCCTTCTGAGTTACATAGACGATGTTGAACTCACTGAGCAATATCTGCCATTTTGCTAACTTGCTCGTAGGCTTGGGTTTCTGAAAGATGTATTTTAGCGGATCCATCCTTGATATGAGATATATAGTGTACGCACAGAAATAATATCTCAACTTCTGGGCTATCCATATCAAAGCACAACAGGTGCGTTCCAATAAAGAGTACCGGGATTCGTAAGGCGTGAAATTCTTACTCAGATAATATATCTCCTGCTCCTATCTTCAAGTTTCATCATGTTGTCCTAGAACACAACCAAAGGCCCCATCCAACATAGACAGATAAAGTAACAGAGGTCTTCCTAGTTCTGGTTGAACCAACACGGGCGGTTTAGATAAATACTCCTTGATTTTGTCAAAGGCTTTCTGTCATTCTTCAGTCCAGCTCGTTGCAGCATCTTTCCTCAGCATTCTGAAGATTGGGTCACATATCACCGTTGATTGTGCTATAAAATGGCTGATATAATTGAGGCGCCCTAGAAAACCCATCACATCTTTCTTATTCTTTGGCGGTGTCAAGTCCTGGATAGCTTTGATTTATGATGGGTCAAACTCAATACCTCGGTGACTGACGATGATACCTAACAACTTTCCAGCAGGGACTCCGAAGGCATATTTTGCAGGGTTCAACTTCAAGTTGTATTTTCGAAGCCGATCGAAAAATTTCTTCAGGTATGCTATGTGATCCGATCTCCTTTTAGATTTGATGATAACATCATCCACATACACCTCTATTTCCTTGTGTATCATGTTGTGGAAGATAGTCATCATGGCCCTTATGTAGGTGGCACCAACATTCTTCAAACTAAACGACATCATTTTGTAATAATATATCCCTCACGGTGTGATAAAGGCAGTCTTTTCATCATCCTCTTCATCCATCCAAATCTAGTGGTATCCTGGGAAGCAATCCACAAAGGATTGGAGTTCATGCTTGGCGTAGTTGTCAATCAGTATGTGTATGTTAGGCAGCAGGAAATCCTCCTTAGGGCTTGCTCTATTCAGATCTTGGTAATCGACACATACTCTAACCTTCCCATCTTTCTTTGGAACTGACACAATGTTGGCTAACCAGGTCGGGTATTCGACCACTCGGAGAACCTTGGATTTGATTTTCTTGGTGACCTCTTTTATCTTCAAACTCATATCTGGCTTGAACTTTCTGAGCTTCTGCTTTACCGGTGGACACATGGGATTGATGGGTAGCTTGTGAGCTACTATGGATGTGCTCAAACCAGTCATATCGTTGCAGGATCATGCAAAGATGTCCTCATACTCCTTTAAGAATATGATATACTCTTCTTTCTCTAACAGTGATAGATGAATGTTTACACGAGTTTCCTTGACTGTTTAAGAATCCCCTAAGTTAACGGCCTCAGTTTCTTCCAAATTAGACTTCGGTTTGTTTTCAAAATTCTCTACTTCTTTGACGATTTCCTCAGGAATTATATCATCCTCCAGATCTTACGAATCACTGTCCTTATGTTGCGTTGTCTCATTACATGTCACAGTCATAGGTTTATCAGGATATTTAATAATTATGCTGAAAAGAATGTAGAAAAATAGTAATAAATATAAAAAGCAGTAATGCATTAATAAAACTTTTAAAATGTCAACAAGTACGACCCGATGGCTCGAGTAATTATTTCAAAACAAAATATTGAAATGTCTTAAATGCTCAAAACTATTTGAAAATAATTCATGCTAATTTTCCAGGCTACCCAGGAACTCGGCGAGCCCGGGATGGTGCAGCGGTCCAGTTCTTGAGAACAACTCCCTCTTCTATTGTATGAATGGTAAGGTCTTCCTCCTCCTCCCCTCCTCAAAAATTGCACTGTAGTCCATGTCTTCTTCGTCCAGAAGCAGCTTCCTCATATCGGCCAAAATCTCATCTTCCTCAGATCCCCATATCATGTCAGCCTGATGGAATGTCTGGTTCAGAGGTGGTATGGGTTGTTCCAGCGGATAATAAGAGGGTACACCATGGCGGTGTCCAATCCTGATATTCTTGCCATGTATATTCATATCCGAGTCCAAAGGTCGTGCCATGATACTGTGGTTGTACGGGTTTGGTGATCCCCTGAAGCTTTTTGCCACATCAATATGCTTTCTATCTTCTTGCTCCACCATCGGTCCTTTTCAATCGCTCTAACCCGTTCAATGCGATGATATATTTCTCCACCCAACTTCCTCCAGTTTTCGATGACTGGAACGCTCTAATTGGTGTAGATGGGGTTTCTTCCATCTCCATGAATGATCACCTCTTGATGATTCCACTCGAACTTCACAGCATGGTGCAGAGTTGAAGCAACTGCCCCAGCCGCATGTATCCATGGCCGTCCCAACAATAGATTGTAAGTAGCAGATATATCTAGCACTTGGAAATCAAGATCAAACCAAGTTGGACCCATTTGTAGATCGAGGTTGATTTCTCCGATAGTGGCTCTCTGAGATCCATCAAACGCCTTCACATTCATGCTTCCCATTCGTATCTCGCGCATGCCTTTACCCAATCTCTTTAGAGTGGTCAATGGGCATATGTTCAGACTCGAACCTCCATCTATCAAGACCCTGGTGATGAACTTGTCCTCGAATTGCACTGTGATGTGCAACGCCCTGTTGTGACTCATCTTCGTGGAAAGTGATTTTGTGGCTCTCCAGTACCTGTGCGACCATGTTAGCCATTTCTCCACTAGTGATGCCAGTGGATACATAAGCTTCACTTTACACTTTTATCAAAGCATTCTTGTGCGCGTTTGAGTTTTGCAATAGTGATAAGATGGATATCTAAGCAAGAGTCTTGTTCAGGTGGTCAACAATAGAGTACTACCTTGCTTGTATCTTCCTCCAAAGATCGTCAGTGCCAGTCTTAACAACAGGCAGCTTAGGTACAGCTTCCTTGCTCATTCCTCCCAGATTCTCAAGTGTGTAAATTCTGCCAGTTCTGGTCATACCTTGCATGACACATGTTTCTTCCATTTTGGCTTTTCCTTTTCTCCTTGCTTCTGCAACATAATCCCACGGGATAGCATCATACTTGTAAGATGGTGTGAGAGCTACCATTATAGTGAAGGGTGTAGCTACATCAATATCAAATGGCGCCTGGGTTTGTACCACAACTGGCGTGAGGGTGACCGGAGATTTTTTAGGAGCGTCTTCCTCTTGAATAATTCCAATTGTCCCTTCCTAATCCCACTCCTCATCAATTTCTATCACGTTCACTCCCTAACCTCTGTGATACGGGAGAGGGTTGTTGCAAATATTTGGTGCAACTTCCTTTGCTTGTATAACCTTAGTGTCGATCAGTGTCTGAATCTTGTCTTTCAACGTGCGACATTCTTCAATGGTATGACCTTTCATGCCTGAATGATATGCACATGTTTTGTTGGGGTTGATCCATTGGGAGGGATTTTCCACAACAACAACAGGAATATGGGTGACATAACCGGCGGCCTTCAGTCTCTCATACAGTTGGGTTATGGGTTCATCAATTGGGGTGTATTGTCTAAGGGGTCTGCGTTCGAAATTTGGACGTGGATTTAGGTAGTTTTGGCGGGCTGGTAGAGGTGAATGGTAATATGCAGGTTGAGTGTTGTAGGTATGGTAGGTGGAGGTAGGGTATTAGTATTTTGGGGGGTGAGGGTTAATATGTGGGTGGAGGTGTTTGGTAATCGAGGGGAGACTTAGGGCCCTGGGCTACCATCATGACACCCCACCTCTTTCTTCTTTGAAATACCTCCTGATTGTAAAGCTTTATTTGTGGCTTGCAGTGCCTCAAAATTAGTTACCATCCCACTCTTTATTCCTTCTTCTATACTTTCCCCTAATTTGATGATGTCGGAGAACTTGTGATTTTCGATGACCATCAACCTTTCGAAATACTGTGGATCTTGAGCTCTAACAAATAACTGGTTCATTTGTTCTTCTTCAAGTGCTGGCCTTACCTTTACGGCCTTTGATATCCAACGAGTAGCATACTCGCGGAAGGTTTCTGTCGGCTTCTTCTTAAGGTTTTAAATGTAAAAACCTCCTGGCGCGTTCTCTGTATTGAACCTAAATCTGTCCATGAAGTATGATGCCATACTCACCCAATTAACCCACTTCTTTGGATTTTGACTGATATACCAAGACAAAGCGTCTCCTGTAAGGCTTCGCCATGAACAATTTCATGTGGATTTGTTCATTCTTACCCACTACTACAAGCTTGTCACAGTATGTTCTCATATGCACCTTCAGATCACCAGTACCATCGAACATTTCGAACTTGGGAGGTTTGTAACCCTCCGACAGTTCCACATCCGGCTGAATACACAGGTCCTCATAGTTTAGACCTTTCCCACCTTTAACACTCTGGACTCTCCCTGTGAGATTCTTGAATTCCTCTGCCATGTTTCTAATAAGCAGGTCCTTCTCAGTTGGTTCGAGTATGTATAGGGTTTGTTGTGGGGTATGGGGTAAGGTTTCCACATATATCGGATTGCTTTGATGAGTTCCTAGAACTTAGGTATACGGGTGGTTGTTGGTCGAGTTTTGGGGATCGGGAGTAGGCTGTGGTGCATTTTGGGGAGTGTGATAAGTGGTGGTTTGCGGGTATTGAGCTGGATGATGGTGATGTTGTTGAGGGGTTTGCACTGGTGGTGGGTTAAGGTTCTGGGGGAGGTGCGGGATTATGATACTGGTGTTGTGCGGGAGGATTCATAACTATGGGTGGTGGATTCTGATTTTGTGCATTTTGTGGTGTCGTTTTGGTTCTAGGTAGTCGGGTTTTGCGTTGATGTCGGGAACATTGAGAGTAAGGGAGAGGTTTGCCAGATTTCGGACCTGCTCATGCTTGCCCTGTAGTTCCAAAATTTTCTGCTCCAAACGTAAGACCAACTCATTCTGCTACTTCTGCCATCTGAAGTTTCAACATTTTCCGCCACAACAGCGTTGTCTTTCCGGATATCACTTAAATCATCAATTTTTCCTTTGCACTTGCTTTAACTTTTGCTTTTCGGGTCGCTCGGTGGAGAAGGAGGTGGAGGGCCTCTGGATCTAGTGTGGTATGCTGATGATGCCAGTATGCACGAACCAACCTTTGGGAACGGAAGTAATCAAAAAGAAAGAAAAAGCAAAAGATAACCAAGTAAGTAAGGTGAAATAAAAGAGTGTTCGCAATATTTAAACATATTTCACAAAGTCATGCAATAATTCGCGTCCTAATTTGGGGACCCCATTATGCCTGAGGTAGGCCTAAGCGACACATAGACTTGGAGAAAATTGGTTCCAACGTTTGCTTCATTTCAATAATGCGAAAATGAGCCAAAACGATCTTTCACTAAATCGACAATAATAATAAAGTGGCTAATGGCATTTAGCCTTATTACATCGAAATATAATCCAAGATAGAAAGCAGTAAAGAATATCATCTCTTAATCTACTGGGTCCTTGCAGGACCTTCTCCATGCTTGGCTCTTTTGACCCCATCAATCAGGTTTCCCAGATTGCGCATATCCAACAGTAAATAAGCTTTTGTCAAATTTCCTCCTTCATCGTCGTCCATGCCTTGACAATCCGAGAGTCTCTTTCTTATCTTCCCCTCTAGCTCCATCAGTCTTTATTCCGGATATTCCAATCTTTCTGTTGACTTAGTGGCAATCTCCTTATATTCCCTTATTGCCTCCATGTTTACTTTGTGTTGCTCCATATGTTTAGCTTCGGACTCGAACACCCTTTTGCGTAGCCTTTTGTACTTAACCTGTTCATCAGTCACTTCATCTATGATCCTATCCTTCAGATTGACTCCTGGCTTGAAGTCCCCCGCTACGTCGTCTTCCAGCCATGACATATAGTAGTACATATGACCGGCGTGATACATGTATGGCTCAATAATTTCTCCTTCCAAAATGATCTTTTGGTTCCACATGTGTTGCGCTTCGAACTTGAACGACATGACATCTCCCTTGAAATCTGCCTTGTACTGGACCATATTTGAAACTCGAGGTATGACTTGTTTTCTTCCATCTTGTCTCATTACCCTTATAGGAGTGTAAAGGTAGATACCTCGCAGCCCGATCAACACCAAGTGAGTAGTACCCTTTGACCTAATGATGAACTCACTACTAGAAAACCATTCGAACATCTAATGTACCTACTCGTATGTCAGATTGCTGAAGAAACGCACCCAACCTATAACATTTCCAGGCTTTGCAAACCTGTCTGGAATAAACTTCATTCTCTTTGGGTGATGATTGGCTATGTAGTCATTCAATGGCCTTCACAGACACTCTTGATGGTACTCTCCTCTCTGAAAGTGTTCCAACAGCCAGACTTGTAGCAATAGATTACAACCCTTAAAGTGTCTGAATCCCTGCTTGCACCGATCTAGAGAACGATACATCTCAGCTAAGATCATTAGGATGATAGTATAAGTTTGTCCTTCGATACCTTCTACTAAGGTCCTGGCGACCATGGCTAAGCGAGTGTGAATTCTTCCTCCTTTCATTGGAAAGATCAACAACCCCAGGAAGAAGACAATGAAAACATAAACCCGACAGTGCACCCTTCCCAAGGAAGTAATGGCTAGTTCATCATGGTGAAGAATAAAGAATTTCTTAGCTTGATGTGTTTGCGTTTGGCGACCTTTGTCGGTGTAAAGATAGTGATCTTGCTGTGTGTATATATTTGCGGACGTTCCTGTTTTGTTCATTGTGCCTGCATCTAAAGAAAAATCGCGAGTTTTACGGGGGAAAGGTTGGTTCGTGTTCTCGATTCCTTGCTTCGCCTTTGCTTTTGTTTGTAGGTCCTGCTTGAGTCACCCCGAGTAACGTCTGGCTGCTATAGAAACAAAATTTTTGAAAAACATGCATTTGATAAATTGTTTATAAAAATGTAGTTGTTTGAAATATGTAAAAATGCACGAGAGCAAATAATTTGTTGAATTGATGATTATGACACACTTTTGAGACATTGCAACCTCCTTAACTCGGAATTTTGAGGATCCTCCTCAAAATTATGCCCCCAGTTTAAATGCGTACTTCCGGCGATACATTCCTTGTAGGTTCCAAACATGATGAGATCGGGCAAACTCGAGTTCTTGCCACAGTTTCTGAAGATATGGGGAATGAAGATTTTATTATGATGCGACCGAACCCACAGGGCTGCCTACGTATCCCCTCTTAAACAGGAATCAGGTCAAGCGCAGTTCAGTTACATCAAATAGGAAGTGCAAACATAAACTTAAACATAGTATCTCTTGATTGCGTCCGAATTGATGGGTTTTGGCCAAATCTCTCCATCCATTTCTGCAAGTATAAGTGCTCCTCCTGTTAATACTCGGTGAACCATGTAAGGGCCTTGCCAGTTGGGTGAGAATTTCCCCTTTGCTTCATCCTGATATGGGAAGATCCATTTTAGTACCAACTGCCCCGGTGTGAATTGCCTTGACCTAACCTTTTTGTTGAAAGCTCTTGCCATTCTATTCTGGTAGAGTTGAACGTAACATACTACGTTCATTCTTTTTCCATCAATGAGAGCTAGTTGTTCATACCGGCTTCGTACCCATTCTGCATCGCTGAGCTCGGCTTCCTATATGATTCTTAAGGAAATGAATTCTACTTTAGCGGGAATAACGGCTTCAGTACCGTAAACCAGTAGATAGGGAGTTGCCCTAGTGGATGTACGAACTGTGGTGCGATACCCGAGCAAAGAAAATGGTAGCTTCTCGTGCCATTGCTTGTAATTGTCAACAATTTTCCTCAATATCATCTTGATATTCTTGTTGGCGACTTCTACGACACCTTTCATTTGCGGCCTGTATGTTGTAGGGTTCTGATTCTTGATCTTGAATGTTTCACACATGGCTTTTTTCAAGTCACTATTGAGATTAGAGGCATTGTCATTAATGATTGACTCAGGTACTCCAAATCGACAAACGATGTGGTCCCGAACAAAATCTTCTACGACCTTCTTAGTTACAGCCTTATAGGATGCAGCTTCAACCCATTTTGTGAAGTAGTCTATAGCGACCAAAATAAACCTATGTCTGTTTGAAGCAGCGTGTTCGATTGGTCCGATAACATCCATACCCCAAGTGGAGAAAGGCCAGGGCAAACTCGTTGCATTGAGTTTGTTGGGCGGCACTCGTATCATATCATCATGCATCTGGCATTGGTGACACTTTTGAATATATTTGATGTAGTCTGTTTCCATAGTCATCCACAAATACCATGCTCATAATATCTTCTTTTCCAAAACGAAACCATTTATGTGAGGTTCGCAAGTTCCGGCATGTATTTCCTCGAGCAATATGGATGCTTCCTTGGCATCAACACATCGCAACAATCCCAAATCAGGAGTCCTTCTATACAGAATTCCACCTCTTTGAAAGAAATGATTGGCCAATCTTCGAAGCGTATGCTTCTGAGTGTGCGTGCTCTGGATATTCTCCCTTTTCCAAGTATTTCTTGATGTCGTGGAACCATGGAATTTCGTCAATCTCTTCTTCAACATGTGCACAATAAGCTGGCTGCTTATGAATTCCTACTAGGATATGATGGATGAAATTCTTGTCTGGGTATTGTATCATGGAAGACAAAGTGGCTAATGCATCTGCAAACTCATTCTAAATCCTTGGAACATGTTTGAACTCTATCTTTGTGAACCTCTTGATCAGCTCTTGTACACAATGCAAGAATGGCAATATTTTGGTGTTCTTCATAGCCCATTCTCCTAGAACCTGGTGCACCAATAGGTCTGAATCTCCTATTACCAACAACTCCTGAACGTTCATGTCAATGGCCAACTTGAGTCCCAGGATGTAGACCTCATATTCCGCCATATTATTGGTGCACGAAAATCTGAGTTTTGCGGATACCGGATAGTTTTGATCGGTTTTTGATACTAAGACAACTCCATTAACCACATCTTTGAAGTTTGCTGCTCCGTCGAAGAATATCCTCCAACCATCGTATGCCTCGGTAATATCTTCTTCTACAAACGATACCTCATCTTCGGGAAAATACGTTTTCAATGGTACATTTTCTCCATCTACAGGATTTTCTGACAAGTGATCTGCCAATGCTTGCCCTTTGACTGCCTTCTGAGTTACATAGACGATGTTGAACTCACAAAGCAATATCTACCACTTTGCTAAATTGCCCGTAGGCTTGGGTTTCTGAAAGATGTATTTTAGCGGATCCATCCTTGATATGAGATATATAGGGTACGCACAAAAATAATATCT
This sequence comes from Nicotiana tabacum, assembly GCF_000715075.1. NCBI lineage: Eukaryota > Viridiplantae > Streptophyta > Magnoliopsida > Solanales > Solanaceae > Nicotiana > Nicotiana tabacum. The sequence continues at coordinate 65,751,352 of NC_134083.1, read as the reverse complement.
CAAATTCTAGGCTATCCATGTCAAAGCACAATAAGTGCGTTCCAATAAAGAGTACCGGGATTCGTAAGGCGTGAAATTCTTGCTCAGATAATATATCGCCTGCTCATATCTTCAAGTTACGTCATGTTGTCCTAGAACACAACCAAAGGCCCCATCAACACAGACAGATAAAGAAACAGAGGTCTTCCTAGTTCTGGTGGAACCAACACGAGCGGTTTAGATATATACTCCTTGATTTTATCTAAGGCTTTCTGGCATTCTTCAGTCCAGCTCGTTGCAGCATCTTTCCTCAGCATTCTGAAGATTGGGTCACATATCACCGTTGATTGTGCTATAAAATGGTTGATATAATTCAGGCGCCCTAGAAAACTCATCACATCTTTCTTATTCTTTGGCGGTGTCAATTCCTGAATAGCTTTGATTTATGATGGGTCTAACTCAATACCTCAGCGACTGGCGATGATACCTAACAACTTTCCAGCAGGGACTCCGAAGGCATATTTTGCAGGGTTCAACTTCAAGTTGTATTTTCGAAGCCGATCGAAAAATTTCTTCAGGTCTGCTATGTGATCCGATCTCCTTTTAGATTTGATGATAACATCATACACATACACCTCTATTTCCTTGTGTATCATGTTGTGGAAGATAGTCGTCGTGGCCCTCATGTAGGTGGCACCAACATTCTTCAAACTAAACGATATCATTTTGTAACAATATATCCCTCACGGTGTGCTAAAGGCAGTCTTTTCATCATCCTCTTCATCCATCCAAATCTGGTGGTATCCTGGGAAGCAATCCATAAAGGATTGGAGTTCATGCTTGGTGTAGTTGTCAATCAGTATGTGTATGTTAGGCAGCAGGAAATCCTCCTTAGGGCTTGCTCTATTCAGAGCTCGGTAATCGACACATACTCTAAACTTCTCATCTTTCTATGGAACTGACACAATGTTGGCTAACCAGGTCGGGTATTCGACCACTCGGAGCCTTGGCTTTGATTTTCTTGGTGACCTCTTTTATCTTTAAACTCATATCAGGCTTGAACTTTTTGAGCTTCTACTTTACCGGTGGACACATGGGATTGATGGGTAGCTTGTGAGCTACTATGGATGTGCTCAAACCAGTCTTTTCGTTGCATGATCATGCAAAGATGTCCTCATACTCCTTTAAGAATATGATATACTCTTCTTTCTCTGACGGTGATAGATGAATGCTTACACGAGTTTCCTTGACTGTTTCAGAATCCCCTAAGTTAACGGCCTCAGTTTCTTCCAAATTAGACTTCGGTTTGTTTTCAAAATTCTCTACTTCTTTGACGATTTCCTCAGGTATTATATCATCCTCCAGATCTTCCGAATCACTGTCCTTATGTTGCGTTGTCTTATTACATGTCACAGTCGTAGGTTCATCAGGATATGTAATAATTATGCTAAAGAAAATGTAGAAAAATAGTAATAAATATAAAAAGCAGTAATGCATTAATAAAACTTTTAAAATGTCAACAAGTACAACCCGATGGCTCGAGTAATTATTTCAAAACAAAATACTGAAATGTCTTAAATGCTCAAAACTATTTGAAAATAATTCATGCTAATTTGCCAGGCTACCCAGGAACTCGGCTTGCCCGGGATAGTGCAGTGGTCCAGTTCTTGAGAAGAACTCCCTCTTTCATTGTATGAATTGTAAGTTCTTCCTCCTCCCCCTCCTCCTCAAAATTTGCACTGTAGTCCATGTCTTCTTCGTCCAGAAACAGCTTTCTCATACAGGCCAAAATCTCATCTTCCTCAGATCCCCACATTATGTCAGCGTGATGGAATGTTTGGTTTAGATGTGGTATGGGTTTTACCAGCGGATAATAAGGGGGTACACCATGGCGGTGTCCAATCCTGATATTCTTGCCATGTATATTCATATCTGAGTCCAAAGGTCGTGCCATGATACTGTAGTTATACGGGTTTGGTGATCCCTTGAAGCTTTTTGCCATAGCAATATGCTTTCTATCTTCTTGTTCCACCATCGGCCCCTTTCAATCGCTCTAACCCGTTCAATGCGATGATATATTTCTCCACCCAACTTCCTCCTATTTTCAATGACTGGAACGGTCTAATTGGTGTAGATGGGGTTTCTTCCATCTCCATGAATGATCACCTCTTGATAATTCCACTCTAACTTCATAGCCTGGTGCAGAGTTGAAGAAACTGCCCCAACCGCATGTATCCATGGCCATCCCAACAATAGATTGTAAGTAGCAGATATATCTAGCACTTGGAACTCAACATCAAACCAAGTCAGACCCATCTCTAGATCGAGGTTGATTTCTCTGATAGTGGCTCTCTGAGATCTATCGAACGCCTTCACATTCATGCTTCCCATTCGTATCTCATGCAGGCCTTTACCCAATCTCTTTAGAGTGGTCAGTGGGCATATGTTCAGACTCAAACCTCCATCTATCAAGACCCAGGTGATGAACTTGTCCTCGAATTGCACTGTGATGTGCAACGCCCTGTTGTGACTCATCTTCATGGAAAGTGATTTCGTGGATCTCCAGTACCTGTGTGACCATGTTAGCCATTTCTCCACTAGTGATGTCGGTGGGTTCATAAGCTTCACTTAACACCTCATCAAAGCATTCTTGTGCGCGTCTGAGTTTTACAACAGTGATAAGATGGATATCTAAGCAGGAGTCTTGTTCAGGTGGTCAACAATAGAGTACTACCTTGCTTGTATCTTCCTCCAAAGATCATCAATGCCAGTGTCAACAACAGGCGGCTTAGGTGCAGCTTCCTTGCTCGTTCCTCCCAGATTCTCAGATGTGTAAATTCTTCCAGTTCTAGTCATACCTTGCACAACACCTGTTTCTTCCATTTTTGCTTTTCCTTTTCTTCTTGCTTCTGCAACATAATCCCACGGGATAACATCAGACTTGTAAGATGGTGTGGGAGCTACCATTACAGTTAAGGGTGTAGCTACCCCAACTTCAAATGGCGCCTGGGTTTGTACCACAACTGGCGTGAGGGTGACCAGAGATGTTTTAGGAGCGTCTCCCTCTCGAATGAGTCTAATAGATCCTTCCTAATCCCACTCCTCATCAATTTCTATCATGTCCACTCCCTTACCTCTGTGATACGGGAGAGGGTTGTTGCGAACATTTGGTGCAGCTTCCTTTGCTTGTATAACCTTAGTGTCGATCAGTGTCTGAATCTTGTCTTTCAACTGCGACATTCTTCAATGGTATGACCTTTCATGCCTGAATCATAAGCACATGTTTTGTTGAGGTTGATCTATTGGGAGGGATTTTCCACAACAACAGCAGGAATATGGGTGACATAACTGACGGCCTTCGGTCTCTCATACAATTGGGTTATGGGTTCATCAATTGGGGTGTATTGTCTAAGGGGTCTGCGTTCGAAATTTGGATGTGGGTTTAGGTAGTTTTCGCGGGATGGTAGAGGTGAATGGTAATATACATGTTGAGTGTTATAGGTGGCGGTAGGGTATTAGTATTTTGGGGGGTGAGGGTTGATATGTGGGTGGAGGTGTTTGGTATTCGGGGGGAGACTTAGGGCCCTGGGCTACCATCACGACACCCACCTCTTTCTTCTTTGAAAAACCTCCTGATTGCAAAGCTTTATTCGTGGCTTGTAGAGCCTCAAAATTAGTTACCATCCCACTATTGATTCTTTCTTCTATTCTTTCCCCTAATTTGATGATGTCGGAGAACTTGTGCTTTTCGATGACCATCAATCTATCGAAATACTATGGATCTTGAGCTCTAACAAATAACTTGTTCATTTTATCTTCTTCAAGTGCTGGCCTTACCTTTGCAACCTTGGATATCCAACGAGTAGCATACTCGCAGAAGGTTTCTGTCGGCTTCTTCTTAAGGTTTTAAATGTATAAAATGCATGGCACGTTCTCTGTATTGAACCTAAATCTGTCCATGAAGTATGATGCCATACTCACCCAATTAACCCACTTCTTTGGATTTTGACTGATATACCAAGACAAAGCGTCTCTTGTAAGCCTTCGCCATGAACAGTGTCATACGGATTTGTTCATTCTTACCCACTACTATAAGCTTGTCACAGTATGTTCTTATATGCACATTCGGATCACCAGTACCATCGAACATTTTTAACTTGGGAGGTTTGTAACCCTCTGGCAGTTCCACATCCGGCTGAATACACAGGTCCTCATAGTTTAGACCTTTAACGCCTTTCCCACCTTCAACACTTTGGACTCTCCCTGTGAGATTCTTGAGTTCCTCTGCCATGTTTCTAATGAGCAGGTCCTTCCTAGTTAGTTCGGGTATGTATAGGGTTTGTTATGGGGTATGGGGTAAGGTTTCCACATATATCGGATTGCTTTGATGAGTTCCTGGAACTTGGGTATACAGGTGGTCGTTGGTCGAGTTTTGGGGATCGGGAGTAGGCTGTGGTGTATTTTGGGGAGTGTGATAAGTGGTGGTTTGCGGGTATTGAGCTGGATGATGGTGATGTTGTTGAGGGGTTTGCACTGGTGGTGGGTTAAGGTTCTGGGGAGGTGCGGGATTATGATACTGGTGTTACACGGGACGATTCGGAACTATGGGTGGTGGATTCTGATTTTGTGCATTTTATGGTGTTGTTTGGTTCTAGTTAATCGGGTTTTGCGTTGATGTCGGGAACATTGAGAGTAAGGGAGAGGTTTGCCAGATTTCGGACCTGCTTATGCTCGCCCTGTAGTTCCAGGATTTTCTGCTCGAAATGTAAGACCAACTCATTCTGCTACTTCTACCATCTGAAGTTTCAACATTTTCCGCCACAACAGTGTTGTCTTTCCGGATACCACTTAAATCATCCATATTTCCTTTGCCCTTGCTTTTGCTTTTCGGGTCGCTCGGTGGAGGAGGAGGTGGAAGGCCTCTTGATATAGTATGGTATGTTGATGATGCCAGTATGTACGAACCAACCTTTGGGAACGGGAGTAATCAAACAGAAAGAAAAAGAAAAAGATAACCAAGTCAGTAAGGTGAAATAAAAGAGTGTTCGTAATATTTAAACATATTTCACAAAGTCATGCAATAATTTGCGTCCTAATTTGGGGACCCCATTATGCCTGAGGTAGGCCTAAGCGACACATAGATTTGGAGAAAATTGGTACCAACGTTTGCTTCATTTCATTAATGCGAAAATGAGCCAAAACAATCTTTCACGAAATCGACAATAATAATAAATTCACTAATGGTATTTAGCCTTATTACATCGAAATATAACCTAAGCAAGAAAGCAGTAAAGAACATCATCTCCTAATCTACTAGGTCCTTGAAGGACCTTCTCCATGCTTGGCTCTTTTGACCCCATCAATCAGGTTTCCCAGATCGCGCATATCCAACAATAAATAAGCTTTTGCTAGATTTCCTCCTTCATCGTCGTCCATACCTTGACAATCCGAGAGTCTCTTTCTCATCTTCCCTTCTAGATCCATCAGTCCTTATTCCATATATTCCAATCTTTCTGTTGACTTAGTGGCAATCTCCTTCTATTCCCTTATTGCCTCTATGTATACTTTGTGTTGCTCCATATGTTTAGCTTCGGACTCGAACACCCTTTTGCGTAGCCTCTTATACTTAACCTGTGCCTCAGCCACTTCATCTATGATCCTATCCTTCAGATTGACTCCTGGCTTGATGTCCCCCGCTACGTCGTCTTCCAGCCATGACAGATAGTAGTACATATGACCGGCGTGATACATGTCTGGCTCAATAGTTTCTCCTTCCACAATGATCTTTTGGTTCCACATGTGTTTCGCTTCAAACTTGAACGGCATGACATCTCCCTTGAAATCTGCCTTGTACTGGACCATATTGGAAACTCGAGGTATGACTTATTTTCTTCCAGCTTGTCTCATTACCCTTATAAGAGTGTAAAGGTAGATACCTCGTAGCCCAATCAACACCAAGTGAGTAGTCCTCTCTGACCTGATGATGAACTCACTACTAGGAAACCATTCAAACATCTAATGTACCTGCTCGTCTGTCAAATTGCTGAAGAAACGCACCCAACCTACAACATTTCCAGGCTTTGCAAACCTGTCTGGAATAAACTTCATTCTCTTTGGGTGATGATTGGCTATGTAGTCATTCAATGGCCTTCGTAGAAGCTCTTGACGGTACTCTTCTTTTTGAAAGTGTTCCAGCAGCCAGACTTGTAGCAATAGATTACAACCCTCAAAGTGTCTGAATCCCTGCTTGCACCGATCTAGAGCGCGATACATCTCAGCTTAGATCATTGGGATGTTAGTATAAGTTTGTCCTTCGATACCATCCATTAAGGTCCCGGCGACCATGGCTAAGCGAGTGTGAATTCTTCCTCCTTTCATTGGAAAGATCAACAACCCCAGGAAGCAGACAATGAAAACATAAACCCGGTGGTGCACCCCTCCCAAGGAAGTAATGGCTAGTTCATCATGGTGAAGATGATATGACTTGCTATGCCCATAACAGTCATAAAGAAACTCAAAGGGGGTGTATGACTTCTTTAGACAGAGCAATTCGTCATTCTTCTTAAAACCCAATATGTTCAAGAAACCGCAGGGAGTGCGATTCTCTGGTACCAGTAATCTCGGACTATCCCATGGTAACTTGGCGAAACCTCTTATTTCTTATAGGAAAGGAGTTATTTCTATATTGCCAAATTGAAAACAACTCTTTTCTTGTCCCAGAACATAGTGGCGGCCTCGATCAACTCCCTATTTGGTCTAATGTTCATCAAAGATGGCAGGTCACCAAGTACTCTCCTCACCTGATTATTTTCACAAGGCGCAAGATCTTTCCACCAGTCAAGTAGTAAAGGTGGGATATTTTGGACCATACTGAACCTGGGGATTTCGTGCTTCATTTCCTGCAAACAAACAAAGGTTAGCCATTTTCCCCTCCAGATTTTACTACTTACGCAATAATGATCAACACGTTGGCACATTTTCTCCAAGTAATGCACATAATATGATAGTGTCCATTGGGAATGTGGGCATCCCATCATACTTTGGATAAGGTTCATCTTAGGGGGTTGTTACGTTAATAACGCTTCAACCCGTACTAGGTTTAGCATGATGCATGTATATTTTAAATTGGAGTAGGGTTTCTAGAAGGGTCTAGACTGGTACTCCCAAGTGGTCAACTTGAGTGGAAAAGGCACGGGACCATCGACTGTACCGCTGATCGATTAGTCTACCGCAAATAAGCCTTTCCGATTTAAAAATGGTGATTTCAGGAATGCACGAACACTCATCATGCGCCGCTATGTTGATAATTGGCATGAGTGGTGTATGATGCGGAGCATGCTTTATGGAAAAATAATAACACATTGCCAAGTATTTGCATGATAAAAGTACGTAAAAGTAGTAAATAAAATAGCAAAAGTGAACATGAAGATAAAAGAAAAGAAAGACAAAAGAGAGAAGTCAGTTTAGCTCATAAAAAATGTGCGAGAACGTAATGAAGCAGGTAGGGAAATAGGGATGAGAAAGTCATAATATAGAAGTCTTAGACAAGATGAAGGAGATGGAGAGAGGTCGTACATGTCATAGCAAATAAAGGAGAATAAGGGAAGGGATGTGCATGTCATAGAAATTTAAAACAAATAAACGTGAATAAAGGAAGGGATGTGCATGTAATAGAAGTTTTAAAACAAATAAAGAAAAAGAAAGTAATCCACATAAGTCAAGTTCATTATGGTAAAAGTCTAAGTATTTTCCCAGCAGAGTCGCCATGCTGTCGCGCCCCGTTTTCTCGCAAAAACGGGTTTCGACGTGTGACATAAATGGGTATTAAAAGAGAAGAGTCTTCACCTAATGATTTTGAGATGCGTTAGGGCACCTATTTGCAAATAACTCTGTTTGACTAGTCCGTGTCACCAAAGATCGGGTAAGGGCTCAAATTACCTCAAAGAGAAGGTGTTAGGTACTCTTCGAGATCCATAACTGTGGGTCCTGGCCAAACTTTAAATTATGTGGATTACGTAATTAGGCTAGGTGATCAAATAAATAAAGGGAAATTTAGAAGTCAAAGAGTCTTATTAAAACACATGAGAATCGGCACAAATCTTAATGCCTACAAGGAGACAACTACATTGATCTATGTTAAATGACTAAGTGTAAATAACAAATACATAAAGAAGGGGGAGGGGGGGGTCCTAAGTTTTTTAGCCTAAAGGATCACCCCGTGCAAGATAAATAATACTTCGCAACTCCCTTGAGGTAGGGGTTGCTCATATTATTCAGCGGGCACAGACTATCATATCCTGCTACCCGATTACTATGTTAAAGTTATTTACCTAAAGGCACTCTAATTCAATTTTAGGTCATACCCTATGCGTGCACTACCCGTCCCATACCTCCACACATAAACAGCAAATGTACGCGGGCCGTTTAGGCAGTACATGTTTTAGGGAATTAAGACGCATTAGAGTTGTCAAGTCCTATAGGCATAATTTCTAGGCGATTCTGATTTCCAGCATCATGCAAACATCATTGTTGTTTCTGATGATATTTATTTGCAAATAAAAGGTGTTAAATAGCTCCTATAGGTATGATCTCTAAATTGTTTATGCAATGGGGCAGTAAAACTGTTGAAAGCTCAGAATTAACGACTTTTGATTTTATAAACATACTTTCTAGACGAGTGATAATATCCCATAAGCAGGATTGACAACTGAACTTGATTTTATAATACTTCATCCCTATAGGCAGATCATCTAGGTGGGGCATTGTAATGAAAATAACAGAAGTAGTCGATTGATTGATTAAGATCCTATAGTCATGATGTCTAAAGGAGCAGCGTGCTAAGAGCAATAGAAGCAGTTGATTGATTAATTAATTGAAACCCTATATGTCACGACCCAAACCGATGGGCCGCGACGGGCACCCGGTGCCTTACTCAACCGAGTACCAACATAACGTATCCTTTTGTATCATACTATCATAGATAACTGAGTCTGAGGGGCTGCCCTGAGATAAGTAGAATACCACATGAAATATCAACTTATGCATAAGACATACGGGCCTATAAGACCAAAATAACCACTTGTACACTGAACATAGGCCGACAAGGCCATACAATCTTTTACGTACATGACATCTGTCTACAAGCCTCTAAGAATACATAATTGTCATAGAGGTCGGGACAGAGCCCCGCCATACCAAACAATACACGTCTAAATCATACTGACCAAACAAGCAACTCCGAAGCAAATGGAGCGCACCAACATCTCCCGCTGAGCTAATAGCCTACTTGGAGGACTCTCGACCTGTCTATCGGGACCTGCGGGCATAAAATGCAGCGTCCCCAGGCAAAGGGACGTCAGTACAAATAATGTACCGAGTATGTGAGGAATAAAAATCAGTAAACAATAGACATGAGAAAAACATGAAATAAAAGACTCGAAATGTATGTCTGAATAGTTCAATGAAACATTTAATACTTGTAATGTCATGCATATGCGTATAAATGTCATACCATGCATGGGTATATACGTTCATAACATCATCAAGCCTCTGAGGGCATCCCATCATATCATCTCGGCCACTATGGTCAAATGGCAACGCATACCAGCTGAATAGGCGGTGGTACATATTTAACGGCGTAACCTTTTCCTATATTCCATATACATATATACGCGTATATAACGCCATCTGGTCATGGGTCAATGTTCATGTATAAATGAATGCAATGCATATAAAATACGTCAATAAAATCTCTCGGAACGTCATAGGACCATTATGCCTTGATTAATATCATGAAATAAACTTTATCAACTTACGTATTTTTTGAGACCTATGAACAGATGATAGAATAATATAACACATGGGGAATCAAGAACATAAGCATCTCTAGTATTTCTATGAATAGAGTCATTTATGAAAATTGTACATTTGCTTATTTCGTTTGTGTCGTATAGATCATGCCAAAAGAAAAGAAGGGATAGCCTTAACATAAGTGAGTTGATTCTCTTGACAATCCATCTAATACACGTTGATTGCGACAACATGTAACGGCGGGTCGAAGTAGGGGAAAATCCGTATGATATTCTTGAGAAAGAGAATTCAATCCGTTAGGTAATCTTGCTGTTACGTTATGTAACTTTGATCATAATATTGTATAACCTTTCTTGCTGAAGTTCATCCGTAACTTTGAAGATGAAGTATCTTCATTTTTGTGAATTTTGTATTAGTGGGTGTGGCCCCACACTTTTGATGACCAAGCCTTTAAATGTGACACCTTATCACTTAGCAAAAGAGTCACATTTTTGATTTGTGAGTCACTTTCATTTGCTGCCACGTTTGGGCAACTTAGGCTTATCCAAGATTCCTTAATCAACTTTGTTTTCCCTCACTAATCCAATAATTAACCAATTACTTACATAATTAAGAATTATCTCAAATTACTTAAAATACTACTCACTTTTAACACACTTTATACACATTACTATTATGGTCATGTGGAACCTTATATGGCACTAGTCCATAAATATCACGTATTTTAGCTCGGACCGTATTTTATCCCAAATTATCAAATTTTGACGAAACTCATTTTCTTCAATTCGCTTATCCTCTCACCTTCACGAATTTACTCATCACTTGTTTGAAATAGCATAATACTTATAATCTCAAAATAATCTCATTCCCGAACTTATAACGATTAACTTACGATGAAACTTTAACGTACAAAAATGCGGGATGTAATATCTCATTTTCGAGCTTTCATCAATTTACTCATGGCATACTTTTACGTACGAAAACATGGGGTGTAACATCATCCCCCCCTTTGGAACATTCGTCCTCAAATATTGACTGATGCACTTATCATTCTCATAACCCGTAGCTTTTGCGAATACTTTAATACTCTTCTTGCCATTTAGGCAACTGTTCTTTGAATAAATGCAAAGGCCAGGGCATTCCCCCTTTTAGTCCTCTTTCTCACACCACGACTCGTGGTCGGAATCATTCCAATCTTGTAACTGTTGCTATCTTTTATCATGCAGCCTGTACGACTCTAACTTTGTAAGTGCCCCTATGCGACTCTTCTCTCCTTTTTTCTCCAGCTTTTAGCCAATTCCTAGGCCTCATTTTGTGAACATATACAGAGCTTAATGAGATTTCCCTCCGGGCATCTATAAGTATAATGAAGTTCTTCGCTCAATACTTTTTGGAACTTACGAATATTATTATATCTTATTTCATAGACCTGATTATCCATTCGTATGACTTTACTGCATCTAGGTAGGTCATACTATACCATAACTCTTACTTCGATTTATCATTACTAAGGTCTGCTACCAAACTCCAGGTTACGTTCGTTGCTTACCCCATATGTATAAATCAAAGTCCTTTAATGCTTCTTCATTACTGTTCATCTTAAGACTGATGGCCCAATCTCATCTCATACTTTGTAACTTTTATCTATCCATTATTGATTCACCTCAATGTTTATATACAATCCACCACTGATAACTTGAAACTTCTTACGTAATACATTATCACTAGGGCTTACATTTCATCGGAAGTGATTAGACCGATCCACCTGGGGCGATACTATACTTCCATAATCGTATTTCATAGCATCCCAATGTGATTCACTTTATGTGGGTATTTTCATCCCGTATAATTCATAAAATCCCTTTTTTATTTATTCAAATCATTACTTAATCGAAGGCCCAAACGTCATCCTTTATCTTTCACATTACACCCTTATTCTACTACCAGGGCAGCATTCCATCTATTTTAAATTCTACTAGTCTTAGACTTCTCTGAGTATATTCAGGCTATACTGAGCTTTTTATAATTCTTGTTCTAGTGGGCTTAATCCCGAGGACTTATCCCTTCTCGTCACCTTCTCACTTGCTTATTCTTATCCTTACTCCTGTCTTCCTAAAACCTTGTCGCTTGACCATACTTTAGCTTGCGACCTACACATATCTATTTATATTACTCGCAACTTTCCTTCAACTTGCTTGCACCATAAATTTCCTTGTGTTATTCTAGAACATCAAGCGAGACATCACATCGTCTCTAACTCTTCTTTACTCTCTTGACTAGGCCTCTCGATACCTAGAAACCATAGGCTGGAAGATATGCCACCAATGACGTCTGTATCATTCCTGGCTACTGAATCCCAGTGCTTCTAGCCCTCTATCCGAGGTATGGACTTTTCACAACCTTCTGCATTTGAGTATCTTGTACGTTGTTCACCTTTACCTTACTATAAAATCTTGCATCGTATCTTCTATCTCTTTCATGACCTCCCTTCCACATAGGTATAATTCACGTCAATAACTTAAAGATCTATTATAATACTTGCAACTCTGGTGCATACACAACCCAGTAGGAGCTTCATACTGACTTCTTATGAGGCTGGTACTTTTTCTAACTGGCTTTATCGTAGAGCCATTATAGGATATAGCTACTGTACTATCTCTCTTGTACCTCTGATATCTAAGAGTAATCCTGTAATGTTCTCAATCACGAGGTCTATAATTTTTTTGGGTCCAATAATCAGATCCCTGATTTACTTGTTGATGCAACTCTTTAGTTTCCTCCTCCTTCTGATCAGCCTTTATGTAAGCTTAAGCTATTTCCCGATCTGCGGCTCATGGTATGAGTTATTACTTTAGCCTTTCATAGACACTATGGAATATATGTGATACCATCATCTAACAATTCAATCCCTTGTCTATGACCTGGACTCAATTCTTTCTTTTAACTTATACCAGAGTCTTTTACAACTGTATGATTGTCAACATACATGTTGCATGGATAATGCTCCGAAATCTTGAGTGCGTTCATAACGTCTGGATCGTTGATCGAATAATTTCTTTTGTTCCATCTCATCTTTCTTTAAACGTAAGCAATTACTTTTCCTGGTCTTTCTGCCCCCTTGTTGCGTGCATACTTAGCTTATCTTGTTCATCAATCTATGCTGATTTCTTATTACTCTGGGGTCTAGCTTTTCCTTTTGGTAATCACGTTGGACTCATGAACTTATTTCTCGAAATGAGAATATGAATTTACGGCCTATACTCTTTTATTGTCTCAAGGCCTGTAACCTCTCATCTTTTCCTTCACTTGACTATAGACTCTGTAATACTGTCATCTTTTTGGTCTACCGTTGTCATCCATGTATCATATCTTACTCACAATGCTTCATTAACTCTCTTCTTATTTCCCTGCTAACATTTATGTCTATCACTTTATTCTGAAAACTTCAACAAGGCATTCTTTTTCTTTTAGCTCCCCTTGCTCCATCTATTGGCTCTTCAGGTTGCCTAACATTCTCTATCTAATAGGGATGGGAGCTACACTAAGGTAATATTTATCCCTTCCAGGCTTCCAGTGCCTATCTTTGTAGTACTCATATCTAGCTGTACTATTTTAGAGTACACCATCCGGGTGTCTCACAAGGAGATCTATTAGCACATTTGCACTATCCTTCGAAAATGATAACTAACGCAAACAATCCACTCACCATTTTTGGTTACTCTAACCCCAGCCGGATTCTGATATCCTATCCTTCTCTTAAACCATATATGTTAGTTCCCATAGGGAATAACTGAGATGGGTGTGGCCAATTGTACATACCTCTGTTATTGTTGAAGGTAACTCAAAATGCTTATATTTCTCTACGATAATCTTCATTAGCTGGGTAGCTCGTACCTTTTTTCATCTTGCTTCTTTTACTTGCTGAAACTTGTGTCTACCTTCCGATTGATTCTCTTATTCCTTTTTACCGTAAGAGTGGATAGACATTCTGGCCTTAGGGATCCTTATCAAGAAGCTTACACATCTTAGTACACACATGATCTGTTGAACACCTCATATTTATCCATCATAAGCATGATGCAAAAATTGAGTTCCTCTGACTCAACTCTTCCACAACTATATCTCTTACCAACCGTCTTTCTGGATAGAGACATCATCGTATTATGAATAAGATAGAGTTTAGGAAATTGAGTTCATACAACTGAGCTCTACCACACGATCTAGAGTAAGAAGAAAGAGTGACAGTCCTAAATGTCATGACCCAAACCGATGGGACGCGATGGGCACCCGGTACCTTACTCAACCGAGTACCAACGTGACGTATCTTTCGTATCATACTATCATAGGTAATTGAGCCGGAGAGGCTTTCGTGAGATAAGTAGAATAAAATAGGAGGAAATACTCAATATAGGGTGACCCAACTTGATATACTGACTTATACATATGACGCACTGGCCTATAAGGCCATACCAGTATCCGTATATATGTCATTTGTCTACAAGTCTCTAAGAGTATATAAATATCATAAAGGTCGGGACAGAGCCCCGCCATACCGAACAATACATATTCAAATCATACTGACCAAATAGGCAACTCCGGAGCAAGTGGAGTACACAAACACCTTCTGCTGAGCTGATTGCCTATTAGGAGAACTCTCAACCAGTCTATCGGGACCTACGGGCATGAAACGCAGTGTCCCCAGGCAAAAGGGACGTCAGTACAAATAAAGACATGTAAGGCATGACAGTAGTATATAAAAGACATGAAAGAAACATAGAGTAAAGAACTCAACCTGAAATTCTGAATAGCTGTGTGAATCATGAAAATTTATAATGTCATGCATGTGCGTATAAATGTCATACCATGCGTAGGTATATGTGTTCATAACATCATCAAGCCTCTGACGGCATCCCATCATATCATCTCAGCCACTGTGGGAAAAATTATCAACGTATACCAGCTGATTAGGTGGTGGTGCATATATAACGCCATAATCGTTTCCCATATCCTATATACATATAATATACACGTATATAACGCCTTCTGTTCACGGGTCAATGTACATGTATAAATGCATGAAATGCATAAGAAATACGTTAATAAGATTTCTCGAATATCATAAAATCAATATGCCTCTCGGACAAACTTTATCAAATACGTATTTTTCTGAGACCCATGAACAGAGGATATAATAACAATTCACATGGGGAATCAAGAATATAGACACCCCAAGTATTTCTATAAATAGAGTCATTTATGAAAGTTGTGTATTTTGCTCGTTTCGTTTGTATCATTTGGATCATGCCAAAAGAAAAAAAAGGATATCCTTAACATACCTTAACTCCATTGAGTCCTTAATACCTTCCAAGAAATTCTTCAAACAACTCAATTCATCTAACACAACATAAGGAGATTCAAAATCAGTGTTGAGTAAAGGCTAAGTCCTCAACTTAAACTAGTAGCTCGTTTACGTAAATTTGGGCAGCATCTCCCCTGTAACTAGGCCCTCCTCTAATACCATATACCAACAACAACAAGAACACAATAATAACAAAATGTAAGTATCATTTTCCAACCTTATCTCTATCACAATATACCACAAAATAGCCCACACACTCTAATCACTTCATACATAAAATGAGAGCCAAAGTAGTGTCAAACAACTTAAAACAATATAACGACGAACGACCAGCCCACCATTCCATCATTATGTGGTGTTTATCCACCCAATTTGTCCTCCTAAACTCCATTAAATAGTTGAAAAATATACAGCCCACAAAACAGTCCACTACAAGTCAAATAACTCGAACTCACGGCTTCCGATCACCGTCCCGTGAGTTCTAACTATTAGGAAACGCATTTATCAACATTCCTTGATATTTAAACACTTAAATACAGAAAGTACATGTTTTCTTAACTATGAAGTACCTTCCAAAACTCAAACTGCAAAGAAAAAGAGAGGCGATATAGCGATACTTACGTCGTAGGGATCGTCTTAATGTTATCGCTTCTTGATTCCGTGCCCGGGATGATAATATTGTTTGAAGCTATTGTAGAGAGCTTAAGTGTAAAGTTAGGGGTATTATTTGGGCGAGCTCTCTGGAAAAATGGAGAAAGAGACGAGATGGGATGTAAATATCCCATTTTTTTAAAAGTCAAAAAGGTGTTACTTGGCACCCTATGATTGGCCCTTCTTCCAACGCATATAACCTTTTATCCGGGTGTCGTACGAATGAACGGTTAAGTGAGTTGGAAAATACATTCCAAGAACTTCAATTTTTTATATAATATGACCCAAAAAGACCTCATATAAAACACGAAATATATTTCTCAAAACGCTCTGTTACATGGCAAATCCTTAGTCGGTGTTTCCGTAACTTTAATCCGATTTTTCCTAAACTTCATATTTTCTATACAAATATCATATATAGCCATATTATGACTTTAAAATTATTTAAATCATGATTAACAAGTCTCATATTCATTATGTCACCTTGGGACGCACAGGGTGTAACAATCTTCCCCCCTTAGAAACATTCGTCCTCGAATGTTAAACTCCCAGAAATCTATAGAAATTTTGGCAGTGTCTCTTCTGTAACGGTACTACTACCAACTTGTCACACAGAAAACCCAACAATACAAAGCCACACAGGGCCACAATCATCAATAACACCAATGGCCTCACACGACCAATAACAATAACTAACATAAGAATTATGTACCATATACGTACCTAAAGGCTGTGATGTCTCAGACTGATCCTTCTCTGGAAGTGGAAACAAGTGAGGATACCTAGTCTTCATTTCTTCTTCAGCTTCCCAAGTCATCTCCTCCACATTATTGTTAATCCAAAGTACTTTAATCGAAGCTACATCCTTATTTATTAATCTCCGAACTTGTCTATCTAGTATAGCAATGGGAGCTTCCTCATATGATAGCTGCTCTGTAACGTAAACATCGTCAACTGGAATGACTTTAGAGGGATCTCCAATACACCTACGGAGCATAGACACATGAAATACTAGATGTACATACTCCAATTTGGAAGGCAAGTCTAACGCATATGCTACTTGGCCTTCTCTGCGTATAATCTTATAAGGTCCAATGTACCGAGGGATAAGCTTTCCTTTCTTACCGAATCTCATAATGCCTTTCATCGGTGACACATTTAGGAATACCCAGTCATCTACCTGAAACTCCAAGTCTCGTCGTCGATTATCTGCATAGGACTTCAGACGACTCTATGCTACTAATAGCCTTTCCCTTATAAGTTTAATCTTCTCAACTGCATGTTGTAGCAACTCTGGACCTACTAACTTAGTTTCCCCAATATCAAACCATCCTATAGGAGACCTACACTTTGGTCCGTAAAGAGCTTTGTATAGAGCCATATAAATGGTGGAATGATAACTATTATTATATGCAAACTCAATTGGTAGAAGATGATCGTCCATCACACAAGCCCGTAGCATATCCTCCAATGTCTGAATAGTACGTTCAACCTGACCGTCTGTCTGGGGATAAAATATTATACTAAGACTTACCTGAGTCCCCAATCCTTTTTGGAAGGACCTCCAGAAATTACCTATAAACTGAGCACCTCTATCTGAGATAATAGATATAGGGACACCATGAAGTCGTACTATCTCCCTAATATAAAGCCTTGCATAATACTCTGCTGAGTAGGTAGTCTAGATAGACTAAAAATAGGCTGCTTTTGTAAGTCTATCGACAATAACCCATATAGCATCGAACTTACGTTGGGGACGAGGTAAGCCTATGATGAAATCCATATTAATCACTTCCCATTTCCAAGTCGGAATCTCTATAGCTTGTAATAATCCACCGGGTTTCTGATGCTCAATCTTAACCTGCTGACAATTTGGGCACTGAGTAACAAACTCTGCTATATCCTTCTTCATTTTGTCTCACCAGTATATTCCCCTGATATCATGATACATCTTCGTCGCTCCTGGATAAATAGAATAATGAGAATAGTGAGCTTCTCCCATAACCTGCTGGCGCAACCCTGCCACATTAGAACACATAATCGACCTCGATATCTGAGGACTCCATATCCTGTAATCTCAAATGGTGTATTCTCCTTTTGAGGGGATGTATCTCTGTAATGAGCTAGCACAGGATCCTCATACTGGCATTCCTTCACTTCAGTTACTAAAGAGGATGGTGCCGTGTCCTGAATAGTAACTCTGGTATCACCTAAGTCCAGTAATCGAACTCCAAGACTAGCTAGCTGATGAATCTCATGGGCTTCTGGCTGTAAATATGATAGGCTACCCATAGATCTACGGCTGAGGTTGTCAGATACTACATTCGCCTTCCCCGGATGGTATAAAATATCAACGCCATAGTCTTTCAGTAGCTTCAACCATATCCTTTGGCGTAAATTCAATTCCTTTTGATTGAAGATATATTGAAGGATCTTATGATCCGTATAGATATCAACATGAATGCCATACAAATAGTGCCTTCATATCTTTAGTACATGAATCAACGCGGCTAACTCTAAATTGTGGGTCGGATAATTCTTCTCGTGCTTTCTTAGTTGTCTTTAAACATAAGCAATTACTTTTCATGGTCGTTCTGCCACTTGTTGCATGAATACATGGCTTATCTCATTGCCCACAAATACTGGAATTTCCTGTAACTCATATGATCTCAAATACCATCTTTTGATTTTTTTTCCCGTTCATTAGCCACGATAGGTGCCACTTTCTTATGGAGTGCATACAATGTTGTTGTGAGACTGTTGTTACAAGACCACTTCTTCCTTATGTCACTATGCTTAAGTTGAAGCCTTCTTCCTTATTCCCTCAGCTAGTCTTTCTTTGTAGTACTTAAGAGAGACTTTTTGACTCCTGTAAAGCTGCGAGCTTATTATATCGTATGCACGAAAGAATTTTTGATGTTCTTACTCACCTATAATTATCCTTAATTACTTACCTCCGCGCCCTTGTGCTCATAAGGTTGATTTTGAACTGAAATTTTTTTTGACTGTCTTCTCAGTGGCACCATTTTTTTTCGTTATACGGTACCTTAACAACCCCAACTCCTATCTGAATATTTCTCAAGGATTACAATGTTATCATATTTGCGAGCCTGAATTCCCTATGTTGGGTTTCACTATGTTTATCTTGCACAACTTGCTGATTTGTCTGTATCCTCTTGTTTAGCTATGGTTAGGTTCTTCCTGAATCAACTACTAACTATACGTTAGTCCATTCTCATATCTATATTCTGCGTAATCTCTCTTGGGTTATATCCTTTGTCTTAACTTACCCCGCACACTGGCTCCTTATGTATCCAGTGTTCATTTGCACTTATTTATCAATAACATCTAGTGATGGAACCCTTTCTGCCTCTCCCCGTCGTCATGCTTACATAATGTTCTGAAGTCGTATCATATCCGTAGGATCTGAATAAATGCAATCCCATTCCTTTTGCCTTTTTACCACATTCTTCCTTTACTATTCTATAGTTATATTAACCACATAACTCCGACTTAATACCATATCACACCATCTTCCCCCTTTAGGGGCGTACTAACATTTATTGCTATGAAGATTTACCTATAAATGTTTCACCTCTTCATATTTGGCGTCTTTTCACATCTTCACGGACTCTTACTTGCCTTGCGTTAACCCTTATGTACCAGGGATAATTTAATTTCTTACACACAAAGGTGACACCTAGTGTAACTCGCACACTTTGTCCCTTAAGCTTAACTCTGCTCACAACGCTTGTTTTAGGGAAACGTCTTCCTGAATGACCTTTAAAAGTTATTCTTCTGTTGTCCATTCAATTATCGCCCGGAACGCGATCTCTGAAATTCTCACAATGTCAACTATTATCAAATTATTCGGTCCCGAATTCATGTTCAGTTTATCTTATTCACTAGCCCATACTAATTTCTATTACTTCGGGGGTCTAACTTTTCCTTCTGGTAATCATGTATGAGTCACCAACTCATTTATCGAAATGGGAACATGACTTTATGGCTTATACTCTTTTATTGTCTCAAGGCTTGTAACTTCTTGTCTTTTCCTTCACTTGACTATAGAATCTATAGTCTTGTCATGTTTTGATTTATCGTTATCATCCATTTATCACATCTTACTCATAATGCTTCATTTACTTTTTTCTTATTCTCCTGCTAATATTTCTGTCTATCACCTTATTATGAAAACTTCTTCAAAATATTCTTTCACTTTTAGCCCCCCTTGATTCAACTCACTGGCTCTTCGGGTCACCTAACACTCTCTCTTTACTAGGGACGACAGCCATACAAAGGTAAATATTTATCCCTTCTAGGATTCCAATTCCAATCTTCTGAAATTTGTGAACATTCTAGTATTTATATCTGATTGTACTCTTCTAGAGTGCACTATCTGGGTGCCTCACAAGGAGAACCATTACCACGTTTGCAATATCCCTCGGAAATGTGAGCTAATGATAACAATCCATCCACAATTTTGGGTTACTCTAACCCTAGCTGGATGCTGATATCCCATCCTTCTCTTAAATTATATATGTTAGCTCCCACAGGGCATAACTAAAATGGGTGTTGTCAAATGAATATATCTTTGTTATTGTTGAAAGTAACTCAGAATGCTTATATTTCTCTGCCTGAATTGTAAATACAGATAATCTTCACTAACTGCGTACCTCGTATCCTTCTTCACCTAGCTTCTTTTACTTGTTGAAACTTCTATCTACCTTCTGATTCTCTAGTTACTTTTTACCATAGGGGTAGATAGATATTCATGCCTTAGGGCTCCTTATCAAGAGGCTCACACGTCGTAGTACACACATATCTACTGAAGGCCTCACATTTACTCATCATAAGCATGATGCAAAATTGAGTTCCTCTTACTCAACTCTTCCACAACCATATTCAATCTCTTACCAACTGTCTTTCTCGATGTAGATGTCGTTGTATAACGAATAAAATAGAACTTAAGAGTTTGAATTTCTTACAACTGAGCTCTACCACACGATCTAGAGTAAGAATAAAGAGCGACAGTCCTAAATGGCCCGTAGCCTCCTACTTATAAGTGTGGTGCACAACACACCCATAAACAAGACTCTACTAGACACGGCTTGTAGACTCCCTAGGACAGAACTACTCTGATACCACTTTTGTCACGACCCAAACCGATGGGCCGCGATGGGTACCCAATACCTTACTCAACCGAGTACCAACATAACGTATCTTTCGTATCATACTATCATAGGTAATTGAGCCGGAGGAGCTGTCTTGAGATAAGTAGAATAAAATATGAGGAAATACTCAATATAGGGTGACCCAACTTGATATAGTGACTTATACGTATGACGCACTGGCCTATAAGGCCATACCAGTATCCGTATACATGTCATTTGTCTACAAGCCTCTAAGAGTACATAAATATCATAAAGGTCGGGACAGAGCCCCGCTATACCGAACAATACATATTCAAATCATACTGACCAAATAGGCAACTCCGGAGCAAGTGGAGTACACAAACACCTTCTGTTGAGCCGATTGCCTATTAGGAGAACTCTCAACCAGTCTATCGGGACCCGCGGGCATGAAACGTAACATCCCCAGGCAAAAGGGACGTCTGTACAAATAAAGTACCAAGTATTTAAGGCATGATAGTAGTATATAAAAGACATGAAAGAACATAGAGTAAAGAACTCAACCTGAAATTCTGAATAGCTCTGTGAATCATGAAAATTTATAATGTCATGCATGTGCATATAAATGTCATACCATGCGTAGGTATATGCGTTCATAACATCATCAAGCTTCTGACGACATCCCATCATATCATCTCGGCCACTGTAGGCAAAATCATCAACGTATACCAGCTGATCAGGTGGTGGTGCGTATATAACTCCATAAACTTTTTCCATATCCCATATAGATATAATATACGCGTATATAATGCCTTCTGGTCATGGGTCAATATACATGTATAAATGCATGAAATGCATAACAAATACGTTAATAAGATTTCTCGAATATTATAAAATCAATATACCTTTCGGACAAACTTTATCAAATACGTATTTTTCTGAGACCCATGGACAGAGGATATAATAATAATTCACATGCGGAATCAAGAATATAGACACCCCTAGTATTTCTATGAATAGAGTCATTTATGAAAGTTGTGTATTTTGCTCGTTTCATTTGTATCATTTGGATCATGCCAAAAGGAAAGAAGGGATAGCCTTAACATACTTTAACTCCGTTGAGTCATTAATACCTTCCAAGAAATTCTTCATGGAACAAAGGTTGCAACCTGTCTATCGGGACCTGCGGGCATGAAACGCAGCGTCCCCAAGCAAAAGGACGTCAGTACAAATAAAGTACCAAGTATGTAACGCATGACAGTATTATATAAAAGACATGAAAGAAACACGGAGTAAAGAACTCAACCTGAAATTCTGAATAGCTCTGTGAATCATGAAAATTTATAATGTCATGCATGTGCGTATAAATGTCATAACATGCATAGGTATATGCGTTCATAATATCATCAAGCCTCTGAGGGCTTCCCATCATATCATCTCGGCCACTGTGGGCAAAATTATCAACGTATACTAGCTTATCAGGTGGTGGTACGTATATAACACCGTAACCTTTTCCCATATCCCATATACATATAATATACGCGTATATAACGCCTTCTGGTCATGGGTCAATGTACATGTATAAATGCATGAAGTGCATAAGAAATACGTTAATAAGATTTCTCGAATATCATAAAATCAATATGCCTTTCGGACAAACTTTATCAAATACGTATTTTTCTGAGACCCATGAATAGAGGATATAATAATAATTCACATGGGGAATCAAGAATATAGACACCCCTAGTATTTCTATGAATAGAGTCATTTATGAAAGTTACGTATTTTGCTCGTTTTGTTTGTATCATTTGGATCATGCCAAAAGAAAAGAAGGGATAGCCTTAACATACCTTAACTCCGTTGAGTCATTAATACCTTCCAAGAAATTCTTCAAACAACTCAATTCATCTATCACATCATAAGGAGATTCAAAATCAGTGTTGAGTAAAGGCTAAGTCCTCAACTTAAACTAGTAGCTCGTTTACGTAAATTTGGGCAGCATCTCCCTTGTAACTAGGCCCTCCTCCAATACCATATACCAAAAACAACAAGAACACAACAATAACAAAATGTAAGCATCATTTTCCAACCTTATCTCCATCACAATATACCACAAAACAGCCCACACACTTTAATCACTTCATACATAAAACGACAACCAAAGTAGTGTCAAACAACTTAAAAACAATATAACGACGAACGACCAGCCCACCATTCCGTCATTATGTAGTGTTTCTCCACACAATTTTACTCCAAAACTCCATTAAACAGTAGAAAAATATACATCCCAAAGGCAATACGAAACAACCCACAAAACAGTCCACTACAAGTCAAATAACTCGAACTCACAGCTTCCGATTACCGTCCCGTGAATTCTAACTATTAGGAAATAAATTTATCAACATTCCTTGATATTTAAACACTTAAAAACAGAAAGTACACGTTTTCTTAACTATGAAGTACCTTCCAAAACTCAAACTACAAAGAAAACGAGAGGCGATATAGCGATACTTACGTCGTAAGGATCGTTTTAATGTTATCGTTTCTTGATTCCGTGCCCGGGATGATAATATTGTTTGAAGATCTTGTATAGAGCTTAAGAGTAAATTTAGGGGTGTTATTTGGGAGAGCCCTCTGAAAAAATGGAGAAAGAGACGAGATGGGATGTAAATATCCCATTTTTTTAAAAGTAAAAAAAGTGCTACTTGGCACCGTATGATTGGCCCTTCTTCCAATGCTTATAACTTTTTATTCGGGTGTCGTATGAATGAAAGGTTAAGTGAGTTGGAAACTAAATTCCAAGACCTTAAATTTGGTATATAATATATCCCAAAAATACCTCATATAGAACACGAAATATATTTCTCAAAAAGCTCTGTTACATGGCAAATCCTTAGTCGGTATTTCCGCAACTTTAATCCGATTTTTCCCAAACTTCATATTTTCCATACAAACTTCATATATATCCATATTATGACTTTAAAATTATTTAAATCATGATTAACAAGTCTTATATTCATTACGTCACCTTGGGACGCACAGGGTGTAACACTAAATGCCCAGTAGCCTCCTGCTTATAAGTGTGGTGCACAACACACTAATAAACAAGACTCTACTAGACACGGCTTGTAGACTCCCTAGGATAGAACTGCTCTGATACCACTATTGTCACGACCCAAACCGATGGGCCGCGACGGGCACCCGATGCCTTACTCAACCGAGTACCAACATAACGTATCTTTTCGTATCATACTAACATTGATAACTGAGCTTGAGGGGCTGCCGTGAGATAAGTAGAATACAACATGAAATACCAACTTATACATAAGACATACGGGCCTATAAGACCAAAATAACCACTCGTACACTGAACATAGGCCGACAAGGCCATACAATCTTTTACGTACATGACATCTGTCTACAAGCCTCTAAGAATACATAATTATCATAAAGGTCGGGACAGAGCCCCGCCATACCAAACAATACATGTCTAAATCATACTGACCAAACAAGCAACTCCGGAGAAAATGGAGCGCACCAACACCTTCCGCTGAGATGATAGCCTACTTGGAGGACTCTCGACCTGTCTATCGGGACCTGCGGGCATGAAATACAGCGTCCTCAGGAAAAGGGATGTCAGTACAAATAATGTACCAAGTATGTAAGGAATGCAAATCACTAAACAATAGACATGAGAAAAACATGGAGTAAAAGACTCGACATGTATGTCTGAATAGTTCAATGAAACATTTAACACTTGTAATGTCATGCATATGCGTATAAATGTCATACCATACATGGGTATATGCGTTCATAACATCATCAAGCCTCTAAGGGCATCCCATCATATAATCTCGGCCACTGTGGGCAAATACTAACGTATACCAGCTGATTAGGCGGTGGTATATATTTAACGTCGTAACTTTTTCCCATATTCCATATACATATATACGTGTATATAATGTTATCTGGTCATGGGTCAATGTTCATATATAAATGAATGCAATGCATATGAAATACGTCAATAAAATCTCTCGGAACGTCATAGGACCATTATGCCTTGATTAATATTATGAAATAAACTTTATCAACTTACGTATTTTCTGAGACCCATGAACAGATGATAGAATAATATGACACATGGGGAATCAAGAACATAAGCATCTCTAGTATTTCTATGAATAGAGTCATTTATGAAAATTGTGCATTTGCTTGTTTCGTTTGTGTCGTATAAATCATGCCAAAAGGAAAGAAGGGATAAACTTAACATACCTGAGTTGATTCTCTTGACAATCCCTCTAACACACGTTGATTGCGATAACACGTAACGGCAGGTCGAAGTAGGGGAAAAATCGGTATGATATTCTTGAGAAAGATAATTCCATCCGTTATGTAATCTTGTTGTTACGTTATGTAATTTTGATCATAATATTGTATAACCTTTCTTGCTGAAGTTCATCCATAACTTTGAAGATGAAGTATCTTCATTTTTGTGAATTTTGTATTAGTGGGTGTGGCCCCACACTTTTGATGACCAAGCCTTTAAATGTGACACCTTATCACTTAGCAAAAGAGTCACATTTTTTATTTGTGAGTCACTTTCATTTGCTGCCAGGTTTGGGCATCTTAGGCTTATCCAAGATTCCTTAATCAAATTTGTTTACCCTCACTAATCCAATAATTAACCAATTACTCACATAATTAAGAACTATCTCAAATTACTTAAAATAATACTCACTTTTAACACACTTTGTACACCTTACTATTATGGTCATGTGGTACCTTGTATGGCACTAGTCCATAAATACCGGGTATTTTAGCTCAGACCGTATTTTATCCTGAATTGTCAAATTTCGACGAAACTCATTTTTTTCGATTCGCTTATCCTCTCACCTTCCTCATCACTTGTTTGAAATAGCATAATACTTATAATCTCAAAATAATCCTATTCCCGAACTTACAACAATTAACTTATGACGAAACTTTAACGTACGAAAATGCGGGATGTAATATCTCATTTTCGAGCTTTCATCAATTTACTCAAGGTGTACTTTTACGTTCGAAAACATGGGGTGTAACACTATAGACATGGTATCTAGGTGGACATTAGCAAAACATGTGTTATTGTATCCTATAGGCATGCTATCTAGAAACATTTAGTAGTACACATAGCAATTACTTGAGCCAACAGGTTTTTACAAGTTAAGTGAAGTGTGTGCGTGATTCCTATATGCATGCTTTCTATTAGTGTACAACACACTAAACTAAATAACATATAAGGCATGATGAACGAAATAGCAAATAGAACATATAGACCCTATAGGCATGTTTTCTATCCTTTTTCGCGAGCATTAAAATACCCCAGCCCTTTTCACTAATCTCCCTCATCGTTTGTTTACAAATTATTACATTACCAAAGATAAAAAAAAAAGGAAAGGAAAGAAACATACTTCAAATATTACAAAACAAAGATGATTACAGGCCCAACAAATAGGGCATACTTAAGAAGAGTTAACCACATCACTGCTTGGGCCTTCAGTAGACTCTTTCATTTGGATAGCAGGCCCGGATCCAAACACTTCCCAAAAATAGGAGAGTATGCCCATTTGCACAACCCAAAGCCACACATGGACTCATATCTAGCCCAATATTGACCAATTTACCAAATAAATTAATAGACCATACATCGAAACCAACCAAACAGTTCTAAAACAACACCTCATAGAGACGGGATTGTATGACATTTAGCAGGATTCATAAACACATTGGCAATTTAGAAGCAAGAGTGACAGTATTGATTAAACAAAGAACAGGAAACTAGGAGAGTCAATAGAATCGACTTGAAACATGGTAAATGCAACATAGGTTACATCATTAAGTAGGTGACAGCATGCTAAATATAGACATAACACTATGAGAGTTAAGGAGACATGCCATTTTAGATTAACAGGGTAAACATACTAGGCATATACGAGGTGAACATGCTAAATTTTCTAAAATGAGTTCAGAATAGAGCATTGGCCTAAAAGGATTTTAAAACCTAGGAGTCTAAGTCATGAATGGTCAGACAGAGTCATAGTCAGGGAACGACAATTACACACGACAAACAGGCAAGTAAACAATCGATGAGAAGCCTAATCATGCAGAGTATAACACAAAGATCTCAAAGTCCAAAGGTGTCATGGCAGGAAGACATATTATCTTAAAGTTAAATCGAACAGGCAGACTCAGAACTTAAGCCAGTCGACTATGCATGATCATGGAACCTAAATGTATTTGGATTCAACTAGAAGCATGAGCAATACCAAAGAATGCAGGGTTGACCAAGCACCAAAACAAAGCAACAGGTTTGGTTAAAACATTGCGACAACAAATAGGGTTCATGTAAGCATGTAAAAAAACAGAGTTCACATAAAGGAATTATCAATACAAGTTCATTAAGGTAAATTCTAGGTAAGAGATGATTCCCTAGGAATTTTAGTGTGAGAATCCAAAACAAGTCATGAGAAAAACTCACAATAAACAGCAGAACAACAAAGCAAACTTAAAGATACAAAGTCATTCATGTTGAACACATAGGAGTTTAAAGAATTTGGCAGGTTGTGACACTAGGAGATTCAGAATTGCAGAATAGCTACAATGCAAGTAAAATTGCCAATGATTACAACACAATATTAGAGTCATATTGGTTCGAACAACATGGATATACGAAGCACTGGAAACAAGCAAAAGAGGATAGAATTGCAAAAGTGAAGACACTCACCAGTTCGCAGATTCAACAAACAAAATAGAAGAGAAGGCTAAGTGTCAGAAACAGCTCGAATATCACCAGCAAAGAGAACAACCAAAAGACTCAAATCCTAGCGCGTCAGAATTCAAGGGAGCCTCAAATGAGCCCCGAGCTGTGCTCACACTAGGGAGGTCGATAGAGAGGGTTCCGGTGGCCTTGGCTTTCAGCCAGCCAAGAGCAATAGATTCAGAATAGTATCGAGTGAGTGAGAGTATGAGAGAATAATAGTGATTAAGGTCTGTTAAAGGGGATTAGGGGAGGGGTTTATATAGTAGTAAAATTGAATGAACAAACAAGGAAACATAATTAATCAAACACAAAAATAAGGAAAGAAAAGCATGCAAAATCAATTCAGAATAAATTTAGGAGAAAAATCGGGTAAACCCTAGTTCAAGAAGGATAACACAAATAGAAAGAGATCTCACTGAATTAGAACCACACAGCCTGGTAATGAGTGGGTACAAACGAAATATCATCTGGATTTAAACAAAATGGAGCTTGATTCCCTCGATTCGGAGCCTGGCACTTGCCAAAAATTGGCGAGTGCTATATGATACCAAAATCGGGTAAGAAACAACGAGACAGAGCATAAATGGAAAGGGAATCATGGAGTGATTCCACGTTGAGGTCGGAGTTGGATAGAATAAGGGAGGCGGCTGCTAGGGTTTGAGGGGAGAGGAGAAGAAAGGATTTAGGGGGGCGGTCTTAGAGAAATGGTAGGGTTTCGGGTGGGTTTGGTTAATTTAAAGTAGAGGGATGATTGTGGGCCGTTGATCTTGAGAGATCAACAGCTAGGATTAGAAGAAAATGGAGCGGGTCGTTGTAACGGGTCCCAACCGAGTTTAGGAGAGTGGTCGTTTGGTTTGGGCCAAAGGAGGTTGGGCTAAGGATTGGGGATCTCTAGGCCAGTGATTTGGGTCTGTTTGGTCCAAGATTAGCCCTAAATTTGGGATACGAAAAATTATAAAAAATATTTATAAAAAGTAATTAGCAAATAATAAAATATTGTTTGTGTAGTAAGATGCTTGAAAATAATAATTTAACATTATAAAAATATAAAATATTATTTGGGTACAAATAATATAATAAAAATGTAATTATGCACATCATATAAGCTATTATTGTAAAATTGTGTAAATAGCTTAAAAATACAAATATACTTATATAAAATAAAGTAAAATATTCTCAAACATATATGTTGATGCAAATAATAACTTTGGATAATTAAGTCATCACAAAATAATTTAAAGGGTAATTAATAAATATTCAAGTGATTTAAATGCAAGAAAATCAATTTTAAAGCTTTTAAAAATTATAAAAACTATAGAAAATACTTGTACAACTCTTGTGAATTAGGTAATGATGCAAAATGATATTTTTAAAGTATATATACTATTTGAAAAAATATGAGGGAAAAATTAGGTATCAACAAGGATCACATCAATCATTTGAAAGAAACTTTCGTCGTACTAAGACGGTATCGAATGACGTTGAACCCGGAGAAATGCAAGTTTGGCATAGCCTCTGGAAAGTTCTTGGGTTTTTTGGTGTCACAGCGAGGAATCGAGGTCAACCCAGATCAAATCAAAGCTATTGAAAGGATACATGAATTCTTAACCACCAAAAAGCAAGTCCAAAGGTTGACTGGTCGAATCGCCGCCCTATCGAGATTCATCTCGTGGTCCTCGGATAGATGTCACAAATTTTTTGGCATACTCAAAAAGGACAACAACCTCTAATGGACTTCCGAGTGCGTCCAGGGTTTGAGAGAACTAAAGGCGTACCTATCATTACCACCCTTACTTTCAAAACTCGAACCTTGGGAGCAACTCCTTGTCTATCTAGTCGTCTCTGAGGCAGTGGTAAGCGCAATCTTGATCCGCGAAAACAAAGGTACGCAATCTACTATCTATTACAATAGCAAAACACTAGTCGACACCGAGAAGAGGTATCCGCACCTAGAAAAATTTGCTCTGGCCTTGGTCGTAGCTTTACGAAAGCTTAAACCCTATTTCCAATGCCACCCCATATCGGTTGTCACAACCTTTCCCCTGAGGAGAATTTTTCATAATCCCGAGCTATTGGGGAAGCTGGCCAAATGGGACATCGAGCTAAGCGAGCAAGATATCATATACCAGCCGCAAACGACGATAAAGTCGAAAGTGCTCGCAGACTTCAGTGCAAAAATAATGCCTGAAGTCGAAAGGAAAGCCATCGAAGCTTCCCTCCAAACACAAGACCTCTGGGTCCTATACACCGATATCGCATCCAACGCATCAGGGTCCGGACTGAGACTCATACTCAAGGTCCCTACAGGAAAAGTAATTTGCCAGTCCATAAGATGTACGGATATGAATAACAATGAGGACGAGTATGAGGCCGTAATTGCAGGGTTGAGGCTAGCACTCAAGTATGGAACGAAAAGTTGAAACTCTGTTGTGATTCCCAGCTCGTAGTTAACCAAGTCACAGGAACTTTCCAAATCAAGGAACAAAGGTTGCAAAAATACTAGACCAAAATCTACAAGCTATTACCCGAGTTTGACGAATGCCACCTTGATCAGATCCCACGGGCATAAAATGCCAAAGCACATGGCCTCGCCAAACTGGCCGCAGCTACCAAAATCATCACGACCGGGGATAAAAATGTAGTCCATCTCCTCAACTGATCACTAGACCAAATCGAGGTAAGAACCATAAACTTAAATTGGGATTGTTGCAATCGTATTATCATGTATTTGAAGGACGACACACACCCAGGCGATAAGAAAGAAGCCAAGAAACTAAGAATGCAAGCATCCAGATACAGTCTCCTTCATAGCGACCTATACAAAAGGACTTACGGCGGCCCTCTGGCGAAATATTTGGACCCGAACCAAATCCAACACGTCCTCGAAGAAGTCCATAAAGGCCATTGCGATGCTCACTCCGGCAATCGAGCACTGGTTAGGTGCCTCATACGGGCGGGATACTATTGGCTCGCCATGAAAAAGGACGTTGCAGACTTCGTGAGGAAATGCGAATAGTGCCAAAAGTACGCCCCAATGATTCACCAAGCAGGCGAACACCTCCATTGAGTCACCTCCCCTTGGTTGTTCAACAAATGAGGAATGGACATCGTGGGCCCCCTCCTAGCAGGGCGAGGTAATGTACGATTCCTTTAGGTTTTAACTGACTACCTCTCTAAATGGGTGGAAGTAGGAGCATTCGCCCAAATACGGGAACATGAGGTAATCACCTTTATATAGAGAAATATCATTTGCTGATTCGGCCTACCTAAAGAGATCAGCTGTGACAACGGACCCTAGTTCACGGGAAAGAAAATTGCCGAGTTCTTCGAGAAATAGCATATCAAGAGGATACTCCCAACTCCATACCACACAGCGGGTAACGGATAAGCAAAATCCTCCAACAAGTCTATACTAAACATCATGAAGAAACATCTCGAAGATGCCAAGGGACTGTGGCCAGAAATACTGCAAGAAGTATTATGGGCCTACCGAACAACTTCGAAGATACTATTTGGTCTATGGAATTGAGGCAGTAATATCGGTCGAGGTCGGAGAACCCAACCTAAGGTAATCCCACAAAAGTGACACCAGTAACGATAAGAGAAGAAGGCAGGAACTCGACGAAATCGATAAACGAAGAGATATGGCATACATAAGAATGGTCACACAAAAATAACAAGAAGAATGTTATTACAACAAGAAAGCAAAGGTCCGACCGCTTAAAGTCGGGGACTAGGTACTGAAAGCCAAAACTCAAGCGAGCAAAGACCCCCGGGAAGGCAAGCTGGGAACAAACTGGGATGGTCCGTACAAAATCACAACCAAAGCAAACAAGGGTTCATTCGAACTATAGACAATGGAAGGAAAGCAACTACATAACAACTGGAACATCAACCACCTCAAATATTTCAACTTCTAAGAGAAACAATGTCCTCCAAGTCGTACTCTTTTTCCCTCACTTAAGTTTTGTCCCATTTGGGTTTTCTCAAGGAGGTTTTTAACCAGGCGGCGAATGAAACACTTCGAGTCGAAGTACGCGAGGGTAGGACCACTGTTACTATTTTATTGCTCGACTTATCAATACTCTCCAAGTAAAATAATGAAGGGACTAGGTAGACTGGGACTGGGATGGAACACCAACCAACACCCAAAATCTGTAAATTTCTCCAAGTATGTAACCAAAGCAACAATGTCAAAGTAATAAGAAACTTATGTTTATCAGGACACCTTTTTCGTATTAAGGTTATGTTCGACCTCACTCGAACAAACACCTACCGACCCTCGATCGCGATTTAATGAAATGTTAAGCTCGAACAAACACCTACCGGCCCTCGGCCGCGATTTAACAAAAGGTTATGTTATACTAAGCTCGAACAAACACCTACCGGCCCTCAGCCATGATTTAACGAAAGGTTATGTTCGACTAAGCTCGAACAAACACCTATCGGCCCTCGTTGCGATTTAACAAAAGGTTATGTTCGACTAAGCTCAAATAAACACCTACTAGCCATCGACCGTGATTTAACAAAAGGTTATGTTCGACTAAACTCTAACAAACACCTACCAGCCCTCGACCGCAATTTAACGAAAGTTTATGTTCAACTAAGCTCGAATAAACACCTACCGGCCATCGACCACGATTTAACGAAAGGTTATGTTTGACCCCGCTCGAACAAATACCTACCGACCCTCGGCTGCGATTTAACGAAAGGTTATGTCCGACTAAGCTCAAACAAACACCTATCAGCCCTCAATCATGATTTAACGAAAGGTTATGTTCGACTAAGCTCGAATAAATACCTACCGGCCCTCGACTGCGATTTAACGAAAGGTTATGTTCGACCCAGCTCAACCAAACACCTACCGGTCCTTGGCCTCAATTTAATGAAAGATTATGTTCGACTAGGCTCGAATAAAAATCTATCGGCCCTTGGCCGCGATTTAACGAAAGGTTATGTTCGACCTCGTTCGAACAAACACCTATCGGCCCTCGGTCACATTTCAACAAAGAAACCACAGGACCTATGAATATTCGGCTCCAAGTCCACGGCCAACTAATAAAGACAACAACAATAAGAAAGGCAAAAGCGAAACGAGCAAACAATAGAAGCAAAAAACATAGAAGTACAGAAAAACCATAGGAAGGGAAAAAGATGCAAGGAACAACTTTGATATTTCATACTTAAACTATTTACAAAGTCTCATGAAGACGCCAGCAAAAATACACAAAAAAGTCAAAAAGAAAACTATTAGACATCGCCATCACAACCTTCAGTGCCCTCGCCAACTTGGTCTTCAGTGGCGTCACCACCCTGACCACCAACACCTTCACCATCTCAACCCCCCTCGCCATCGCCACCTTCACCCTCAGGGTAAGCGGTATCGTTCCAGGAGTTCTCCTCAAGCCGGTCTACACCCTCGTCCCCATCCTCCTCATCGGCCTCAGGCATAGCGGGATCATATCCACAAGCGACTCAAGCTTCACGAGCCTTAACATGAACATCTTCAAGGGCAGCCTCAGAGACAGACCCCACCGCATGCAAATCTCCAAATACATCTAACTGGGCCTTGGCATGAATCCATTCTTCATATAGCTCCCGAGGTACATTGGGAAAATCTGAAATACGGGAAGAGGATGGCTGTGCAAGTAATTGGGCCTTCTCTGCCTCCAAAGCGGCCACTCGATCATGAAGGATGAAATTATCTTTCTCCAACTCTCCGATCCTCTCCTCGATTCAATCTTACTTGGCTCTCGTCGTTGATTGATCATTCTCCCGCTCGGCTCGGAGGGTCCTATTCGCCAACTCGAGCATATCCGTCTTCCTCTGAGCATCCAAACGAGAAGAGTTCATCTTCTCAAGCTCCTTTTTCTTCTCAGCAATTTCACTATTAAGGGTCTCCAACTGAATTCAGCACTCTTCTAACTTCCCTTGCAACAAGATCACTAAAGCTTGAAGGTCACTACATTGGGCATCCACGCCCCTGCTAACCTCTAGCTCCTCTTCCCTACTCCTTAAAGTCCCCTCGAGGATGCTAAACTTCTCTATGGCCTGCACCAGCTCATCATCCTTCTTTTTCAACTCATCCCGTAGGGCCTGCATGTCGCCACCCTCACGAAACTGCCTGCAGAGATTTCGATACTTGCCACGATACTCAAAATACTTATCCTTCAATTTTACAAAGATGTCTTTACGCCTCTTCTCCCTCCGGGCACTCTCGATCTCCAAGATCATCGTCTACAATCATAAAAAGGAAAGAGAATAAATAAGTCAGAACAAAGGACGCCCTGAAAAATAAAAAAAAAGAGGTTGAAACACAAACACTCACCCTGAGAGCAAGGCCATCAATGCTCCTCAACAAAGCACAATCGTCTATCTCTTTGAGGGTCTTACCCTCTATTTCTGAATAGAGAGGGCCGAGGGCAGGGACTACCACCTCGGTGTTCACTAATAGGTCATGATCCATGGGGATCACGAAGGTCCTTATAGACCCTTCCAACCTTATATGAAGCTGGGTAAGCCCCTCTTCCATCATCCTCAGGTCGCCCACATCAATGTCGAAACCTGATTCATCGCACTCCTCAGCGATTCTTTTGCACCTCTTATTTGCCGGCAATGAGGTATCTGCAGCTGTTTGAGAAGTCGATGCCTCCTCTCGCCGAAAAGTGTCAAGAGAATCAGTAGACGTCCCTTTAGTTTCCATCACCGCAGAAGGAAGAGACACATCTGCATCGGCTCCCACAGACCTCGGGACCTCACAACTCAGCTCGACATCATCCCCCACGATAATAGTTGTTGTCTCATGCAGCGAAAAGTCCCTTCTGCTACATTAATGACTCGGTTGACTCCTTCACTGACGTCCACGGACCTCCTCTTTTGAGCTAAGATATCTCTATCACCAGGAAAAGGATTATCATCCTCGTCAATGAGAGAATATAGAGGAACGGCCGAAGAAGAAGTAGAGTCGGGCACGACAACAGGAGGAGTTGGGACAAAGATAGGATTAACCACGGTCGAAGCAGGGGCAGAAACTGAGGGCGTAGTAGCCGTCCTCTTCCGGAACGAGGGCACGGAAGCTTTCGACCTCCTTATTGACCCCATGGCAGAAGCTATGGAAAAACAAGAAAAGGTAAAATCAGCGAAGGAAAACAAGCAAAGAAATCAAGGCACTGATGATAAAAACAAAAAATTACATAATGAGGGAGGAGACAGCCGAAATCTCAGAGAGAAGCTTGGCCAGTCGCGCGCACCCCCCCGTATGAGGGAGGATCCGTCTAACCCAATCATAAAGGTGGGTTACTATCTGAAGAGGTTGAATAGTAGCTGTAAAAAGAAGAAAACTGATTAATCTAGTACGGGTACTCACGAGTAGGGTTTCAATTCTCGGGGAAGTCTGCGGCGGTGGATGATCTCGTCCAATTTCACACCTCAATTCAAGGTTATAAAACGGTCGAATGCAATGATAGTACCCAACAAGAGTCGGGGTCGATTTCCATAGGGAGCTATATATGGGAGTTAGGAGTATATATTATAGTATGTGAATTTGATTATCTCAATTTACACTTCCACAAATTTGAGTTATTTTTAAATCTAATTTAAAACTAAGAGTGCAAGTTGAGAAATAAAACTAAGAAATTATTTTTGTTGTTTTTTAAGTTTTGTAAAACGCCTAGGGCTATGACCATCGCCTAGGTGTTTGCCTAATGGGATATAAACCTTAATGCTTGTCTTATTGATCGGGGTGTATTATAGCTATCAACACTCAATTACCCACTAAATACCTCTCGGTCAGAGAGTGATTTTGACCAATTTGGCTTTCTCAAGTCCAAATGGGTATTGCACAAAACGGTTGATAAAAGCTCAAGTCAGGTTATTACTATCTCTAGGTTGAACCCTTTAATTGGGATTATCAATCTCTCGATTGACCCTATGTCTTGTTAGCCAAGTTTTTCAAGACTAAGTCTCTCTTTCTCAAGTAGAGATCAAGTCAAATGGGCATGAACTAATGTTTGCAACCATTAATTTCACAATTTAAAACAGGAACAAGGAAAAATAATAAATACCCAATCATAAACAAGCATTAAATTAAACACCCATAAGGTTTACACATTAGGGTTGGGTCACAACCCTAGTGAAAATCTAGCTACTCATGCTTGAAATTGAAGAAAAAGAATAAGAAATTATAATGAAACTCATATTGCAAGATTAAAATGATAGAATCTATATTAAAATAGCTCAAAATATGAAAAACTACTAAAAGAAATAAAGAGATACAGCTACTGTAGCTGCTAATGTCAAAAGTTGACCTAAAATTGTGAAACTCGTCTATTTATACAAGGCTGGAAATTTCGGGAAAAAATGCCCTACGGGAGTTCTGCGGCCTCACAATTCCATGTGCGGTCCGCACTTTTCTTCAACTTCTCAGGACTGAAAGTCTGCGGCCGCTTAATTCTGATCTGCGACTGCAAGACACTCTTTCTACGGTTCGTACTTTTACATGTGCGGTCGCACTTGATCTTCTGCGGTCCACACTTTTACTCCTGCGGCCGTAAGGCGCTTCTTCTACGGCCGCATAATTCTTGTGCGGTCCGCACTTTTGATGGACTTGGAATGCATACTCTTTGCACTTTGCTCCTGGCCCATCTTTTGCGGCCGCACAATTCATGTGCGGACCGCACTTTGCACCAAACTCTGCTGGCTTTTCCTTTATCATCTACGACCGCAGATGATATTCTACTGTCCTCACTTCTGAGCTTCTATGCCTTTTATGTCCTTGAGTTCAGGTTACTCCTTTTTGAGTTGGATTTCATCTCGGGAGTTCATCTTCCAATATTCCTGTAATTAATCACATTTCATTAGTTTTTGAGAACACAATTAAACGCTTTTGGACTAAAAACAAAGCTAAAAAACGCTAATAAGTAGTCAAAATCCCACTTATCAACTCCCCCAAACTTAAGTTTTTGCTTGTCCTCAAGCAAATAAATTAGTTCCCACCTCCATAAGTTAAGGGTTATTCCATATAATAAAAAGTGAGTCATTCACACATCAATTGGGACCAATAATTACCCATATCACTTATAAATTATCAACAAGGCAACAAGATAAACTTTTATGAACAAATAGTTTTAATGTGACACTTGAGCATCAAGAGTTGACTTTACTTATCGAGGAAGCTCGTTCTTTCATGTAGGTCATTGTGGATCCTAAACTCCTTCTCCTCTATTCTCCTTTTGCCTATCTCTCTTAAGAATTTTAGCACTCAATCCAAAGATTTACGAAAGGTTCACTCATCTCTCTTAAAAGAATGTCGCAAGTACTGCTTTAAGTACCATAGGCTTTCCCCTCATGTAGATTACCACTAATGTAAGCTCACTCGGCTTAAAATCATGTAGGGCTTTTTCGGAATGCAATGAAAGCTTTTGGACTAAGCTGGATATGCTATGATAGAACAGGTTAATCTTTTCTTAAGCACTCCATTTTCTGTTCTTGGCTCATGCTTTGCCAATTCTTTGAGGCATTTCCTTTTCCTTGGGGAAAGTAGAGAGACTTAACATCACTCTTTCTTGATCATGACATTTATTTTCTCCTTCTTTGATTTCTCCATGCTTTGCATCATTACTTTTCTTTGAATCTCTTCAACTCTTCAACTTATTCACTGTCTTTTTTCTTTTTTTTCTTTCCTTTTCTTGCCTTGATACCTCTTTCAAGTTCTTCGTCTCTCCCCCAAACTTACATTTTTAGACAGTTGTTTCACAAGAGTGTTAAGGAAAGCTCGGGTGCCAAGAGAGGGTCATGACAAAACGGGTAAAGGCTTGTAACATGGTTATCAAATGAGAAAGGTTCGAGACTCAAATGGGTTGACTAGGGATAACATCATTGGTGGGCAATGGAAAATTACAAGCGGGTCAAGGAGAGCCTACAATCACTTCTCAAGTCAAGCAAAATATAAGATTTTGCATTGAAACACATTTGGGGCAAGTTCTAGACCATTCGCACGGGTACTTGGACTTGCAACAAAAGCATCTCACCTCTCACGCAGCTGGATTGTTAAAGAGGATTGAGTCGAGGGCCCACAACGACCATATTTAAGATTGAAAATCACTATGGTTCGATTAAACCACTCGATGATTGCCTAAGTCAACAAAAGAGTCATAAGGTCACTAACTAGATCTATTTCTTTCCAAACCTTATTTTTAACCATAAACACGTAGTTAAGTGTGTTGGTACCAAGTGAAGCATGTTTGACTCTTCGAGCATGACTCAATTAGGTCTTTTTATTCATTACTACTACTATTATTACCTAAACACCAAAAACGGACTCAATCCCTTAAGAATGTTGTCACGCCATTCATCGTTGGGAAGAGTCACCCGGTTCACACAAAAACTACCTTTGGAAAGAACCGTGGCATTAAGAAAACCAAAGGCTTATTAACCACTAAAATATAAAAAGAAGCTATTAAATCAAAAATAGCTACTAATTCAAAAAGAAAACAAAATAAAGATAAAAAAGCTATAAAGCAAAAAGCTATTGAAAGCGTAACGAATATACATAATGAGAGAGAAGAGAGAATATATACATAATAAGAAAGTAAAAGGAAAAAGTATACAGAATAAGGAAAAAAGGAAAATATTGTCAGTTATTACAAACCAATATGTCTCATAATTATCAAAGTATATCAAATAAACTCCACCACCCGAATAAAAATAAGCATTTTCCCCAATTCTTAACAAAATAATAATAAAGGAAGGGTGAGAGTGAAGAAAACTCCCTATGGCTCTGTGGCCATTTTTGTGTCCCCAGCAGTGGCACCGACCTCAGCCTCATCCAATTAGATCTCATCTTCCTCAAGTCCGGGAGTGGTTGGGTTGGTGAACATCGGACATACTGCCTCGGCAGTGTCAGCAGCAATGTCTGGCTCCTCAGACTGGCCAACTGGTGTTGTAGGATCTAGGCCTGGGTGGTGCGGGTCTATCAGCATATCAAATGGAATGTCTTCGGCTGCTGCAAGCTTGGTAACCTAGCTTCGAAGCTCGTCCATTGACTTCTTAGAGGCCTGCCGCTTTCTCATCTTCTTTACCTCTTTACCTAACTCTTCGATCACTGACCCATGCTGCACTAAAGTGGCCATGATTATGTTCTAATTTTCCAGGAGCTTCTTTAAGATTTCTTCAACTATGGGAGGAATCTGGGGTGCCGGAATGGAGGACTGTACTGCAACATTACTGGATATGTCAGACAGCTTTGCAGTAGCTATCCGCGTCCAGTGTTTGAGGACCGCCAGTGTCTGGGAGACTCGCAGCGCAGATAGTGGGGCAGTGGGCATCAGCACCGGCTTCAAAGCCGAGGTAAAAGGCATTGAGGCTGAAGGTGGAGGCATAGTTGTTGCACTGGCTGAAGGCTCTGCTGAAGTGGATGTCATGCCGGTTGTCTCTATAGCTACCACCGATGGCTCATCATACTAGCCTATGGTGGTAGTCGGCTGACCCTTTTTCTTAGGGTTGTGTGCATCCATCAGAGAATATCATGAAAAGGGCTTCTTAGCCCGAACCTTCATATCAAAATCTCTCGGTTTCACCTGTGCATTCGTAAGGTACTCAGTAATGGTGTTGGGATACGGGTAGGAGGTATCAACTTGCCTGGCGACCACAGACATGTTGGCCGACATCACGGGACCCACATTGATCGGGTACCCAGCCATGATGGAGGCGACTAGAACTGATTGTGGGATAGGAAGGTTTGTTTCATTCTGGCACAGATCTAGTCTGATACAGACAAAGGTCTTCCATCCCTTCACCTCAAAGTTTAGGGTGTTCCACTTAATAGGAACCCCTATTGTGATCCATGGTAGTGGTGGCCCTGGAGCTGCAAGAATCT
This sequence comes from Nicotiana tabacum, assembly GCF_000715075.1. NCBI lineage: Eukaryota > Viridiplantae > Streptophyta > Magnoliopsida > Solanales > Solanaceae > Nicotiana > Nicotiana tabacum. The sequence goes on along the minus strand of NC_134083.1, from coordinate 65,711,747 downwards.
CAGCTAGCCAGGAGCGAGCTGCATCTCCCATTGTGAGCTTCTCCAAGTATTGTGCAGGCTCAACATCATCAAACCCCAAGTAGGTGTTCAATGTGTGCTGGTCAAACCGCACCTGAGATTCCTAACTTTGGTCACTTTTGTCCCTGTCTTTATGTGCGCCACATTGGCATAGAACTCCCGGACAAGATACTCTTTTGCGTCCACTACGCTCTGGGTGAACCACATCCACCCCTTCCGCTCTCGGAACTACCTCAAAACTGCCGGATTGTATTTTTCAAGGTCTTTCAGTTGGAACTATCGCTCAAGAGTGAGCGATCTAACTGGCCACCACTCATGGAAACTATTGGAGGCAGCCAGACTCACGAACCGGTCCTCCCAAACCTCTTTCTTCTTCGACCTCTTAAGGCTGGCAACTATAGTATCACCCCCCGGCCATCATCCAGAATATCATCAACTGTAGTCGTTGGTGCCTCGGGGACAGGTGTAGAGGAGGGCTTAGAAGACTGACTGGCACGCTCTGAACCCTCGGAGGTGCTATGTGATGTGGAAGGCTCGTCCCGGGGTTGATACCTCCCTAGTGGCTTTGATTGGACAGCCGGCTACTCTTGAACTGAGTCGCCCTCCGATGCTTCCCTAGATGGGGCATAAGAACTGGATTCGGAGAGCTTTGTGTTTCATCCTCGGCCAGCTGTAGCCTTTTTGGTGATTATCTTTTGGAGGGCGAGGGGTAAAGTACTTTTGTCGCGGCCCCTAGAAGGTTCACCCCTCCCCTTGGAAGTATCTCCTCGGCCTCTAGATCTAACCATTTTCTGTAACAAGCAACATCAGGTGTCAGTTGTAATTCAAGTGTAAACATATAAGAACACACTAGAGAGACAGTGAAAAACACAGTGTAAAACATGCTTGCAGGGTAGGGAAGTGCGGTCCGCACAATTATAAGTGCGGCCGCAGGCTGGCAATGCGGACCGCAGGCAGGGCAATACAAACCGCACAATTTGATCTTGCGGCCGCAAAACTGGATTTGCGGTCCGCACAATTATTAGTGCGACCACAGAACTGAAATATTGTCTGCACATTTTCTATCGCAGTCGCACATCAGATTCACCAAAATGTCAACGCTCTGAAGATAGAGATTGGGCTATTTTGCAGCCGCGATGGGATTTCTGCGGTCCGCACAATTCTCAGTGCAACCGCAGAATTATGCTTGACCCAAGACCCTAATCTCAACTTCTGAGGACCGCACAAGTCCTTGTGCGGCCGCAAATTTCAAAACAAAATCGATCAGATATTTTAGGGTTTTCAATTGTTGCACAAATTTGACATGGTTATAACAGTTAAGCATGATAATCAAGTTACCCATTCCCCTTAGAGCAATTACCAGTCTACCCACTACATATTCACCCCAAAAGATTGTTCAAATAGATTCACAGACAAATAGTTCAAAATTTTGCTCAAAATCTAAAAATTAAAAGAAGTTAATTAAGATGATGATGCATACCATAGATGAATTTGCACACGAGATGAGTGATCAACAATTGTTAGGCTTGTGAGAAGCTAATTAACACGAAATTTCAATTTTTTACACTGTGAAACGTTCAGAGAGGGAAAAAGAGGAACAATAGCCCTAGGTCTACTATTTATACTAATGGTTCTGACTTGAGGAACAAAGGGCTGAGTGCGGCCGCAAAATTCCTTCTGTGGTTCGCACTCTGTTACCTGGGGCTCAGAAGCCCTTGGTGATCTGCGGTCCGCACAATTTGAAGTACGACTGTAGTTTTTGTTACGGACCACAGATTTTGATGTGCGGCCGCACTTTGGCCAATTCTCTAACAAACCAACTTCGGAGAGTTTGCATTGTTTTTCCCTTTCAATTTGTGCGGTCCGCACTTCTTTCCATTCATCCCTGCAACACACTTCAAATCCAGTTAGCACGAAAATAACACCTATCTACAAAATAAGAATAGAAAAGAAAAAGAAACATGGGCTGCCTCCCAAGAAGCGCCTGATTTAACGTCGCAGCACGACGCAGATTACCATCATTTGAAATGAATAACTGCCACCACATGGCCATCATCAACCTTTCCCAAATAATGCTTCACTCGGTGACCATTGACTCGGAATACCTCATCATTTTTGTTCTTCAAGTCCAAAGCACCAAAAGGTGTCACACCTACAATTTCAAAGGGACCACTCCACTTAGATTTCAGTTTTTCGGGAAACATCTTCAATCGTAAGTTGAACAACAAAACAAGATCGCCCACCTTGAACTCCTTGTTCTGAATGTATTTATCATGAAGGTACTTCATCTTCTCTTTGTACAAGGATGAACTTGCATATGCATGGTACTGGAACTCATCTAATTCATTCAAATGTGCAACCCGCAAGTTAGCGGTTGCATCCCAATCAAGATTCAACTTCTTTAAAGCCCACATGGCTTTGTGTTCAAGTTCTACCGGAAGATGACAAGCTTTGCCAAACACCAACTGGTATGGAGACATCCCGATAGGAGTTTTGAAAGTAGTCCGATAAGCCCATAGTGCATCATCAAGCTTCTTTGACCAATCCGTCTAGTTAGCATTCATTGTTTTGGACAAGATACTCTTTATTTCTCGGTTGGAAACTTCCATTTGACCACTAGCTTGTGGATGATAGGGAGTCGTAACTTTATGAGTGACACCATACTTGCCAAGCAAAGTGTCAAAAATCTTGTTACAAAAATGCGACCCCCCATTGCATATGATAGCCCGCGGAGTACAAATCCTGTGAAAATATTCTTTTTCAAGAACGCCACCATACTTCTTGCTTCTTTGTTAGGTAGAGAAATGGCCTTAACCCATTCATACACATAATCAACCGTGACCAAGATGCGGGTGTTTCCACAAGAACTCACAAAAGGACCCATGAAGTAAATACCCCACACATCAAAGACATCAATCTCCAAAATGGTAGTGATAGGTATTTCATTCTTCTTCGAGATTCCACCAGCCCGTTGACATTCATCACATCTTTTCACCATATCACTTGAATCTTTGTAAATAGTGGGCCAATATAAATTGCAACTTAGCACTTTGGCCGCCGTTCTTGCTCTGCCATGGTGACCACCATAAGGCGAAGAATGGCAAGCCTCAAGAATAATATTTTGCTCTTCATCCGATACACATCTTCTAATTACCCCATCCGTACAAATCCGAAAAAGGTATGTCTCGTCCCAATAATAATCTTGACAATCCTGTTTGAGCTTCTTCCTTTGATTTGAAGAGAAATCATCTGGGATGATTCCACACACAAGGAAGTTTGCTAGATCTGCGAACCATGCACCTCCTTCATTCAAATATCCAAGAGTTGCTCGTCGAGGAAGGAGTCATTGATTTCAAGGCCATCATGCGGCTTTCCTTTCTCCTCCAAACGAGACAAGTAGTCCGCCACTTGATTTTTTCTCCCTTTTCGATCTTGGATGTCAATATCAAACTCTTGCAACAATAGCACCCATCTCATCAACCGAGCCTTTGAATCTTTCTTGCTCATAAGATAGCAAAGTGTCGCATGATCCGTATGAATAATAACCTTTGCACCTATCAAGTATGGGCGGAACTTCTCAATTGCAAACACAATGGCAAGGAGCTCTTTCTCTGTAACAGTGTAATTGACTTGGGCATCATTTATGGTCTTACTAGCATAGTAGACCGGATGAAAAAACCTTGTTGATGCGTTGCCCCAAAATTGCTCCAACTGCTATATTAACTTGAACTTTAGCAATTCAAAGGCTCTCATGCAATCATCATTAAAGTAAAACTTAGCATATTTATCTAAGAGCTTGCACAATGGGTTCACCACTTTAGAAAAATCCTTTATGAAGTGCCGGTAGAACCCTGCGTGACCCAAGAAACTTCGCACACCTTTCACTGAAGTTGGAGGTGGAAGTTTAGAAATCACCTCTATCTTCACCTTGTCGACCTCTATGCCATTATTCTAAATCTTGTGGCCAAGGAAAATGCCTTCCTCGATCATGAAATGGCATTTCTCCCAATTCAACAGCAAGTTCGTTTCTTCACACCTTGCTAATACTCTATCCAAATTTGCCAAACAATCATCAAAGGAATCCCCGACTACCGAGAAGTCATCTATGAAACTTCAAGGTAGTCCTCTACCATATCCGTAAAGATTGCCATCATACACCTTTGAAAAGTCGTTGGTGCATTGCATAAGCAAAAAGGCATCCGCTTGAAAGCGAAAGTGCCATAGGGACATGTGAAAGTTGTTTTCTCTTGATCTTCCAAGGAAATAAAGATTTGGTTGTATCCCTAATATCCATCTAGAAAGCAATAGAAATCACGGATGGACAACCTATCAAGCTTTGGTCAAGGAAGGGAAGTGGAAAATGGTCTTTCCTCGTGACTTTGTTTAGTTTGTGATAGTCCATACATACTCTCCACTCGGTCACCGTTCTTGTGGGAATCAACTCGTTCTTGTCATTGGTGACCACTGTTATGCCCCCCTTCTTTGGAATACATTGCACTGAAGAAGTCCACGAACTATCGGAAATGGGGTAGACAACCCCGACATCTAACCACTTGATGATCTCCTTTTTGACCATGTCTTGCATGGATTCATTAAGTCTCCTTTGATGTTCAATGGATGGTTTGGCATCTTCCTCCAAGTTAATCTTATGCATGTAAAATGCGGGGCTTATCCCCCAAATATCTGCCAAAGTCCGCCCAATAGCTTTGTTCCTCTTATGGAGTACCGCCAATGTAGAGTCAACATGCACGTTAGTCAAAAAAGAGGAAAGAATAACCGGTTGCTGCATAGATTTGCACACATGGAACACCACATTTTCATCACCCATCCAAAAATTGAGTTCTCCGGCTTCCACATTAACAAGAGCCTTCCCCGTAGCAAGTAAAGGTCTTCCAAAAATAATCGTCACCTCATAGTCCACTTTACAATCAAGAATGATAAAATCCGCCGGGAGAATGAACTTATCAACACGAACCAATACATCTTCAATCACTCCCAACAGTCTCTTCATTGTACGATCGGCCATTTGTAATCTCATAGATGTGGGTCTTGCTTGCCCAATTCCCAAGGTCTTGAAAATCGAATAGGACATCAAATTGATACTTGCCCCAAGATCACAAAGAGCTTTGGCAAACTCGGCACTTCCAATGGTACAAGAGATTGTGAAAGCACCAGGATCTTCCAATTTAAAAGCCATCGAATGCACAATTGCACTCACTTGATGAGTGTCTTTGATAGTTTCAAAATTTATCGACCGTTTCTTTATCACCAAATCCTTCATAAACTTTGCATAACCGGGAATTTGCTCCAAGGCTTTAACTAATGGCATATTTATCAAGAGACTCTTCATCATGTCAATGAGCTTTTTGAATTGGTTCTCGCCATTTTGCTTGGCGAGCCTTTGAGGATATGGAGGAGGCGGCTTAGGCAATGGTGCCTTAGCCTTTTGCACTACCGGTTTTGGTATGTCAATAACATGATCCCTAGACGGGTTCACTTACTCTTGAGTCTCTTCCACCGTGTCATCAATATCAATATGCACTTCATCATTTCCTTGCACCATATTGTTAGGGATCTCCTCTTCTTCTACCACTTGCTCATCATCCACAAGTTGCCTTTGATTCAAGGTGGGTGCATTCCCACCTCTTCCACTTCTTGTAGTAACGGCCATGGCATGTCCCGTATTGTTCCCACCCTTTGGGTTCACCACCGTGTCACTTGGTAGTGCCCCCTTAGGACGAGAATTTAAAGCTTGAGAGATTTGCCCCATCACGTTGGTTATTTGAAAGTTTCCCGCCCTAATACGGGGAGGGACTATACCACTTGCATACCCTTCATTGCAACACCCGGTGTGGAGCCCCTCTTGGTGGAGGTGGGGGGCGGAGCGGGTACATTGTCTTGAGGTACTCGGCCTCGTCTATTTGCTTGAGGTTCAAGAGGGACCTCATCCATTTGATCATCCTCAACGTCCACGTCCCCTAAAGCTATGTTTCTGAGATCATTGTTTGCCATGATTGCACCTACAAATTCTCAACACGTTTGTAACAAGGAAGGAAAAGAAAATATTTTAAAAACACGCCTAAATATATAGTTAACACCTTTTATTAGCTCCCCGACAACGGCGCCAAAAATTGATCTCGTCCAATTTCACACCTCAATTTAAGGTTATGAAATGGTCGAATGCAATGATAGTACCCAACAAGAGTCGGGGTCAATTTTTACAGGGAGCTATATATGGGAGTTAAGAGTTATATATTGTAGTATGTGAATTTGACTATCTCAATTTACACTTCCACAAATTTGAGTTGTTTTTAAGTCTAATTTAAAACTAAGAGTGCAAGTTGAAAAATAAAACTAAGAAATTATTTTTGTTGTTTTTCAAGTTTTGTAGAAAGCCTAGGGCTATGACCATCACCTAGGTGTTTGCCTAATGGGATATAAACCTTAATGCTTATCTTATTGATCGGGGTGTATTATAGCTATCAACACTCAATTACCCAGTCAATATCTCTTGGCCAGAGAGTGATTTTACCCAATTTGGCTTTCTCAAGTCCAAATGGGTATTGCACAAAACGGTTGATAAAAGCTCAAGTCGGGTTATTACTATCTCTAGGTTGAACCCTTTAATTAGGATTATCAATCTCTCGATTGACCCAATGTCTTATTAGTCAAGTTTTCCTAGACTAAGTCTCTCTTTCTCAAGTAGAGACCAAGTCAAATAGGCATGAACTAATGTTTGCAACCATTAATTCCACAATTTAAAGCATGAACAAGGCTAAATAATAAACACACAACCATAAACAAGCATTAAATTAAACACCCATAAGGTTTACACACTAGGGTTGGGTCACAACCCTAGTGAAAATATAGCTACTCATGCTTGAAATAAAAGAAAAAGAAGAAGAAATGATAATTAAACTCATATTGTAAGATTAAAATGATAGAATTTATATTAAAATAGCTCAAAATATGAAAAACTACTAAAAGAAGTAAAGAGAAACGGCTACTCTAGCCGCTGATGTCAAAAGTTGACCTAAAATTATGAAACTCTTTTATTTATATAGGGCTGGAAATTTCGGACAAATATGCCCTTCAGGACGGGAAGTCTGTGGACGCATAATTCTGATCTGCGGTCGCAAGGCACTATTTTTGCGGTCCGCACTTTTATATGTGTGGCCGCACTCGACCTTCTGCGGTCCGCGCTTTTACTCTTGCGGCCGCAAGGCGCTTCTTTTGCAGCCGCATAATTCCTATGCGGTCTGCACTTTTGATGGACTTGGAATGCATACTCTCTGAACTTTCCTCCTGGCCCAACTTTTGTGGCCGCACAATTCATGTGCAGACCGCACTTTGCACCAAACTTTGCTGGTTTTTCCTTCATCATCTGTGCCCGCAAATGATATTTTACGGTCCGCACTTCTGAGCTTCGGTGCCTTTTATGTCCTTGAGTTCAGGTTACTCCTTTTTGAGTTGGATTTCATCTCGGGAGTTTACCTTCCAATATTCCTGCAATTAAGCACATTTCATTAGTTTTCGGGAACACAATTAAATGCTTTTGGACTAAAACAAAAGCTAAAAAGCACTAATAAGTAGTCAAAATACTCACTCATTAGTGGAGACTACGTCTTCGGTCCTAACATAGAAGTAGTCGAGCCAAAAGTGCCGACTAGCTTTGTCATCCATCCTCCCCACCAAACATTCTCCCCCGCTGTGGCGAATATTCAGTAAGGTCCCTCATAAGAATTGAGGGGCGAAGAGATGAACCAAGTGGCGCATTGTGATGTCGACACCGACTAATTCTGCGAATTTCATCATCATCATGGCCACCTTGAAAATATAAGAGGCGAGCTTCGTCGGACACACGTTGTAGTACCACAAAAGTCATCTATCAGCGGCGGCAAAGGAAACGAGTACCCGATCAGGAACATGTATGTGTAGAGTGCGCAGAAGCCAGGGCGGTGTACCCCGAACCTCGTCCTCATCAAATAGGATCAAGTCCATGTGACCCGGAAGGCTGAGTCTAACCTTGAGCTCGGCTAATCGCTCAGCCGTCATCGCAGATTTGAATTGCTCTGTCACCACTTCCGGCGCCTTATGGAAATCTGATTTGGCATCTGGGTACCGGGGCACAATCTCCTATACAGCGGGTAAACTTTCTTCCTCGGCGGTAGTTCCACCCTCTTCCCCTGATCAGGAAAAATGACGTCTAAAGGAACAAAGTGATCTTCCATATGAACATCCGACGATTGCAAAGACACTGTTGCAGAGAAAAGATGGTGAAGCAAAAGAGAATAACTGTCGAAGAAAATGAAGAGTTGAAAGGATTCTGCGAAGAATATCAAGGAGAAAATATTGCCTAAAGAGAAGAAAGAGTTTGGAAAAAGTTTCAAAATCAACAAACTTTCCCTTATTTATAAGGTTTGAGAGGCACCAGAATCGAAATGACGGGTCATGATTAGCACGAAAATTGAAACGATAGAACCAATCAAGGGCCACACCTAAATCGATGCAATGTGTTGGGTAACATCATCATTATGACGCATGATGTTATGACGTCACTTTTTCTCTTGGACCAGATGGCTCCAATAGACTTCCCGGGAAATTCAAAATGTGCGGGCCTCAGAATGCCACGTAGCTCTGTCTTCACGACCACGACCTACATAGCCAACTCTACAGAATTTTATCACAAACGACATTGTCCACTTACTGACCTCGTCCGCAGAAGCGACCTCGATAAGTGGATGGGCTAACTGTATGGGTCAAAATCCATCTTTAGTCGAAATGGTATTAGTAAAATATTACTAGGACGCCACGTGTTGAAGTAATCTAATTAACAATGAAGGTCATGGTCGAAGAGTCAGCAAGGGCAGAGGCCGAAGAGTCAGCAAGGGCTAAGGTCGAAGAGTCATCAAGGATCGAGGCCGAGGTTGAGCACCCTTGACAGAGTTATAACGGCTAGTTTCAAAATAAGACATAAAAAGAATATTCTAGTGGATATTCTCTGCACTTGTAGTGTTGGAATTTTTAGGAACATGTTCTCTATAAATAGAAAGAGATACAAAGATAGGGGACATGTGATACCTATTTGTTAAATACACTTTGACTTTAGAAAGAGAATCGGATCTTATTGCAAGCATACAAACATCACCTTTTCACTAAGATTCTTGTCTACATTTTTTCACTGGATCCGAGAATAACTCAGATATTCAAAGGATCATCCATGATTCATCATCGTCAGAAAGAACGTTCACTGGTTCCATCCTTTCTTGGGTGACTCATTCGTTCTATTTGCTTGAATGTCATTTAGTATTGTTCATCAATATTTAATGCTACATTATTTCCTTTGGCTTCTTAAATATTGTTGTGTGTTGCCGTTGCCATTAAAATATTCTTACGTAGCATTTATTACACCTCTGAGATCTTAATCTTTGAAATATTATCGTTAACTAAAACTAACCCTCATTTATATAAATTTAATTAGTTGAATCAAGATCTATATTCTTTAGTCAAACACTTACAACACTCATTAACTTGAGATCAACTCTTCGGTCTAGTGAGACAACTATGGGCGTTTACCGGACGGACTGGACATAGGAAAAAATAGCCCGTCCGGTTAGTGGGGCGGGCTGGTTAGTGGGCTGGGATTCTGGGCTGGTAGTAGGCTGGGATATTCTGGGTTTTGGTGGGCCCGTCCGGGTTCGGGCTTATCGGGTCCGGACCAGGACGAGTTAAATTTTTTGTTTTAGTGTATTATGTTTCCTTGTTCAATGTAATTGTTACTTAAGTGTTTGCAAACTTTTAAATAATAAAATAAGTATTTTAAGGCATAAAATTAAACTTTTAAAGTTTAAAGTTTTAAATTTGAAATTTGAAATTAAGTGGCTACATAAAATTATTTAATAAGTTCAATATGTAAGGATCATACTTCAAAGGCTTTCATTTCATATTTTCATTGAATAATAATACTTCAAATTAATGTGTCTTCTAAACTAACACATTAAACTTAAATAAGTCTAACAAATTCAAAATAACCCAAATTGTCTCAAATCAACTTAAATACGAATTCCTGGAGGACGCACAAGACAACCCTTGATATGCCTCCTTAAACCAGTTGTGCCCTCCCACTTTCGATGAACATTAAAGACTCGACCACAGTTCTTGCACTCTACTTTGCGAACTTTTTTATTTTCTTTTACCACCTCAAAGTATTCCCAAATATGTGAACGCACTCTAGAAGCACGGGGCATGATTTAACTTGAACCTAACAAAAATGGTAACCACACTTCACTTGATAATTATAATTTTGTAGTGGCTACCGTAAATAATTGATAAAAAAATATTAATTAATTGAGAACTTGAGAGCAATAAGCAATTTAATAATCAAAAGGGAATTGAGAGAGAATTAGAGTAGAAGAAGAGACCAAGTTGTGAAAAAAATGAAGAAGAGGGAGGCTATTTATAGTTATTAAAAGGCTAAGAATACAATTTATCAATTATTAGGGGGTGGAGGGGCTATTTTAGTATGGGGGTATGCCTAAATGTCTAAAAGTGTAAAAAAAAAATAGATGTTGCCCAACGATCATTTTTTATTTTGACCGGTCAGAATTTTAAAAAAACAATTACAACATAAACCGGGCTGGAAGGGTTAGCGGGCTAGCCGGGTTCCGGCGCACCGGTAGCCAAAAAAGGCCCGACCCCGTCCGGCACAACCCCTACCCTAACCAACCTGTCCCATCCCTTACCGAACCGGGCAGAACCGGGTTGTTAGTGGACCGGCCCGGCCCGATTAACACCCTTAGAGGCAACCCTCTCCCCCCTCACTCCGGGCCCCTTTTCCGCATGTCAAGCCATGCCTACTTCCTTCAAAAAAAAAAACTAAAAAGGGGGAGAGATAATTGAAATAATAAATCCACGGGTAAGTTGAACTACACGTATCAAAAGGTGTTAGAGAATGTATGCGATCTGTCATGGGCTGCTTTCCATCATCGACCCATGACCCCTTGGACGCGCCCTGTGACGTCCCGGGAAGCCTCCCAACGCCTAGCGCCATGGTCGGCCCCGTGGTCTCGGCAGCGCCAAGTGACAAGCGCGCATGTGCCTCTGTCGCCCCACGGATAATCAGTGCCAGCGCCCAGCGGCTGGTGAATGCCATCAGTGCCGCGCGCACAGATAATGCCGCGCGCACAAACCATCATGTTGCCAAAAGCGCCGCAAGTACAGACAGTGCCCCGCGCGCAGATCCAATGCCAAACACCAGCGCCCAGCCGCTGGCAGATCCAAATAGTGCCGCGCGCGCCCACAGCAATGCGCGTGCAGACCATGCTGCTCAAGACAAAGTTGCTGCCATCGGACTTGCTTCCATAGAAGACTAAGTCCTTTTCATTGTAATTATAGAGTAGTTTTACTTCATTCATTTTCAGTGTGCTTCTACAGCTTTTTTAGGACAACTCATGTAACTTTGGTTTATTTTTTTTAAGCATTATTAAGGGGGATCAAAGCATTCAAACATTCAAGCATTCAAACAATTCTCTGTACTGGTATCTCTCTCCCCCCCGACACCGCATTGCATCTTGTAATAGTTTTTATCATCATCAATACAATCATTAGCTTTCATCATCAATTGCTCATTTTTCACTGCTCAATTGCTCACGACATTGGTTTTTCCGTACGGCACTGACAATCTAGTCTAGCGTACGGCGAGGACCTCAGTTGGCGCATAGCAACCGCACTGACATCGGTTGCTTAGCCTTACGTCGCCTTTCCAAGGAACTTTAGGAAGGCGCTGCGTAATAGTTGGTATCAGAGCCTAGGCTCGACATCGGACGAGGGAACTCATTGCCATCATCATCACCATTTCTGACCATGGAGAATTACGGGGATCGCATCACGACCCTAGAACAGACGGTTAACGCATTACGCCCCATCGTGGATACGTTGCCTGATCTAAAAGCCAGCCTAGTGCAAAGGTTGGACGACCTGGATCGCAGAATGTGGCAGGCAGAAATTGACATAGCAAACATCAGTCACGACTCTGAGGAAGACCGTGAAACGGCTGTCGTCGAGGCAACCAAATTTCATGGCAAATTCGAGGACCTCCAACATGAGCGTGCAAAGGATTTAGCCCATCGGAAACTAAAGGCAGACAGACTGACCGTCATGCAGCAAACCATAAACAACTTGACAGGCCAGCTCAATGTTGTCATTGCTGCCCTTCAAAGCCTGCTCAAAGGAGGCAAAAACCACATCAGGGGTGCCATGAACATTGCCCCCATGCCACAAAAGCTGAAAATTCTGGAGCCCAAGCCATACAACGGAGCCCAGGATACTAAAGAAGTGGAAAACTTCATCTTCGACATCGAATAATACTTCGATGTCGTGGGACAGTTGGAAGAATCCAAAAAGGTAGCAACTGCTGCCATGTATCTTTAGGGTGATGCAAAACTCTGGTGGCGAGTCAAATACGAAGCCATCAGGGCCGGTGAAGATACTCTCCAGACATGGGCAGAACTGAAGGCCGCCATTCGCCTGCAGTTCTTCCCCGAAAACGTGAAATACAATGCACGGAGAAAGTTGCGTGAATTCCGCCACACCAGGTCGGTGCGGGACTACGTGCGTGAATTCTCCGCACTCATGCTAAACATACGGGATATGGGGGACAAAGACAAACTATTCGCATTCATAGAAGATTTGAAACCTCATGCTCGTATGGAGCTGCAAAGACAATGGGTAGATACCCTGCCCAAGGCCATTCAAGCTGCAGAGTGCCTTGGGGATTATCAGTTGGAAACTCAGAAGGATAGGCCCCAACCGCCTGTCCGAGGGGGATACAATGGGAGCCAACCCAGCAATGGTGGTCCCAACAGAAACGGAGGAGATCGAGGTCCATCCAAATCCAAGGCTCCTTCCTCAAGCAGTACCAGTGCTGCATCAGTCAACAACAATCAAGGGAGAAAGCCCCATTCAAAATGCCGTCATTGCGGCGGAGAACATTGGAACAATCAATGTCCCAATACACAGATCAATGCTCAACAGATTGTTGAAAATGATTCAGATACCGACGACTCAGGCGGCCCCGAACAAGTAGGTGCCTTCAACGCATTTGTTGGCTCCATTCATGATACCTTGGCGGGAACCAGTGCCGGTAATCCCAAGAAGAACGCATGCCCAATCGTCAAGAAAGGGAAAGGAAAGGTGGACGAGAGGCCTCCCACAAAACAAAAAAGGACCTTAATGTTCGTTGACATGAAAGTAAACGGCAGACCCATTCGGGCATTGATAGACACGGGGGCTAGCCACAACTACCTGGCCTCATCTCATGTGCAACGCCTCGGTCTAGCAGTGCAAAAATGCAAGGGTCGTGTCAAGGCTATCAACTCTCCATCTCAGCAAGTGAGCGGAATAGCCAAAGAAGTGCCAATGAAGCTTGGCTCATACAAGGGAATATTCGACCTACACATAGCTATCATCGATGACTTCGAACTGATAGTGGGATTGGAATTCCTCAGGCAGACCAACACCATCCTTGTACCATATGCCAACATGCTCCTAATGATGGGAGACAACGGGGCCAAACCCCGCACCATACCGTACATACCCATGAAGATGGCCGCTGGAAACATCACGGCCATGTAGTTAAAGGAGGGAACCAACAGACTTGAACCTACGGTTCCAGCTGCCCTCAACATCATCAAACAGACATCAGATCATCGGCGTCCAACAGCTCATAGCGCCCCTCATTGTGTGAAGACTTGTCAAGCATTCCAAAAGGATAAGTCAGATCACTCAGCACAAGCGGGACTCTTGGAGCCGCTACCTTTCCCACAGAGACCTTGGGAAAGCATTTCCCTTAATTTCATCATAGGATTACCCAAGGTCGGAAATCATGCAACCATCATGGTGGTAGTAGACCAATTTTCCAAGTATGGTACCTTCATCGAAGCCCCACATAACATATCGGTAGAAGATACAACTCGACTCTTCTTCTCTCACGTTGTCAAACATTGGGGTATGCCCAGCAACATCATTAGTGACTGCGACCCACGCTTCACTAGTAAATTTTGGACCCAACTCTTCAGTTGCCTCGGATCCAAATTGAGCTACAACTCAAACCATCATCATCAACAAACATATGATCAAACAGACCGGTTCAATGACATGCTGGAGGAATATCTCCGCCAATTTGCAACCGAGTCACAAACACATTGGGTGAAGTTTCTGGATGCTGCTCAGCTGTGTTTCAATTCACAAAAGTGCGCCCATACAAACAAAAGCGCTTTTGAAATTGTTATTGGACAGCAACCGCTACTCCTACAAAATGTGAATGCACCAAACATGCCATTATCTCATCGAGTTGCCAGTTTCTCGACAGAATGGGAGCAAACTTTGAAGATAGTGCAGAACTATCTTGTCAAAGCCCAAGAGAAGGCAACGAGGTATGCCGAACAAAACCTTCGCTTTGCCCAATATCAAGCAGGGGACAAAGTGATGGTAAGAACCCCGGGGCGGAACTTGTTTGCAAAGAGAACCCAAGATTCTCGCATATTGCAAAAATACATCGGACCCTTTTCCATTGAAAGGCGCATCGGGAAATCCACATACCAGCTGAACACATCAGCCTGGTGGAAAATCCATCCAGTCTTCCATGTCAGCCGCCTCAGGCCATTTTAGAAATACATGGAAGATCATTCAGAAAGACATCTCACAACACCGAGGGGAACAGACCTCCCAGCCAACAAGAGCCTGACCAATCATCATCATCCTGCAGGTAAGGCTCCGAGGACGTCGCCAACTTAAGTGGGGGAGAATGTCATGGGCTGCTTTCCATCATCGACCCATGACCCCTTGGACGCGCCCCGTGGCGTCCCGGCAAGCCTCCCAACGCCTAGCGCCACGGTCGGCCCCGTGGTCTCGGCAGCGCCAAGTGACAAGCGCGCATGCGCCTCTGTCGCCCCACGATAATCAGTGTCAGCGCCCAGCAGCTGGCGAATGCCATCAGTGCCGCGCGCACAAACCATCATGTTGCCAAAAGCGCCGCAAGCACAGACAGTGCCCCGCGCGCAGATCCAATGCCAAGCACCAGCGCCCAGCCGCTGGCAGATCCAAATAGTGTCGCGCGCGCCCACAACAATGCGCGCGCAGACCGTGCTGCTCAAGACAAAGTTGCTGCCATCGGACTTGCTTTCATAGAAGACTAAGTCCTTTTCATTGTAATTATAAAGTAGTTTTACTTCATTTATTTTCAATGTGCTTCTACAGCTTTCTTAGGCCAACTCATGTAACTTTGGTTTATTTTTTTTAAGCATTATTAAGGGGGACTAAAGCATTCAAACATTCAAGCATTCAAACAATTCTCTGTACTGGTGTCTCTCCCCCCGACACCGCATCCCGGACACCGCATTGCATCTTGTAATAGCTTTCATCATCATCAATACAATCATCAGCTTTTATCATCAATTGCTCATTTTTCGCTGCTCAATTGCTCACGACATTGGTTTTTCCGTACGGCACTGACAATCTAGTCTAGCATACGGCGAGAACCTCAGTTGGTACATAGCAAACGCACTGACATCGGTTGATTAGCTTTACGTCGCCCTTCCAAGGATAATGTAACTATAATGTCATGTCACATAACTTATTATAGTGTGAAAAAGAGATCTCTTTTTATTCATGAGAGGCACTTCCTTTTGAAATATTATTCAAAACTCGTCTAACATCATCATGTCTATCGTTTAATGGTAGCAGTGCATTCATTTTTCGTACGATTAATAACACCACTTTTCTGGTTGAGGACGGTCAATAAAAGCATCCACATGACACCATAAACCATAAATTTTCCTTTATTTAAAAAACAAATTAAAAAAGTTTGAAATGTATTATCTTATCAGTCACACAACAACAACAACTACAAAAGAAAAAAAAACAGGAGGGCCAGTGGGCCAGATATTATGGTGGGGGCTTGGTGTGTGAGTAAATTCGGAAGAAATTAAATCCACATATGAAGATTTTACTACTTTTATTGTTGGGCTAAAGTGCAGTGGATTGATAGAGAGTTCTCTTATTAATATTTACTTTTGCTTTATTTTTGAAAAAAATGTAAACCTCAGTACACTACTAATGTTGGCCATTGGCTAGAGAGATTAATCACATTAAAATGCCAAACTAGACAGGTTTGGAGCGGCTTACAATCATTATTTATGTTGTATAGTACTCTCTCTGGTCCATTTTAAGAGCCTATTTTGCTAAGTTTATGGGATGCTAAAAGTATTTTTTTAACTTTTTTTGTCAAAAAGGTTCTTTTTTGAAAACTTTAAGGTATTTGGCCAAAATAAAAAAATACTTTTAAGTAGTCGCGGAAGTAGTTTTTCTGTTTTTGGGGAGAAGCTACAAATTCTAGTTTAATTTATTCAAGACAAAAATAACCTTACAATAAATTTATATTTTTCAAATTATCCTTTATTAATTTAAGATTTTTCTTTTTCTTTTCCTTTTTATTTTTATTTCTACTATACAAATCTTATCTTTTTTATTTTAATATTATTTTTATTCTCTTTTTCCTATTCTTACTAGTAGATTTTAAATTTATATTAAATAACGTATTTTAATATATTTAAATTATCACATAAACAATAAGTAATACCAAACACTCAATGTTATTGCTTTGGAATAACTATATTTTATATTAATTACAAAATATTATTTATATTTTTATTTTAAGTTTTATATTTTAATTGAATTCTTTTATAATAAATATTTAAATTTATTTTTTTTCTAAATAATACTAATCGCAAATTGAATATTTACTGTCCTTTTTCATAATTTGATACTTAAAAGTATTTTTTTTTTAAGATTGGCCAAACACAATGAGCTTGCAAAAAGCACTACTCAAACGAATTAGCCAAACACGAAATGTTATTTTTCAAAAAGTACTTTTTCAAAAAAATACTTTTTAACAAAAGTACTTTTCTAAATAAGTAGCTTTTGGCAATTTGGCCAAATGGGTTCTAAGTTGTCATGGTTACTAAATCCAATTGGTTTCAAATACTTGTCATTTTAGAAATCTAAGATATGATTAATTAATTGTTTCCTATTTGTCTTTAGTATTATTTGTTCTTGAATGTAAAGCATTGATTACATAACATAAATGTGAAGAGTAAATTAGGTACAATAATCAAACAACATTTTTTGTTAATAGTTTGGACGTATAACAGAAATACATAACAACTAAAATGAACCGGAAGAAGTAATACCGTTGAATTTTAATAAAATCAACGGAAAGAGCTAAATATGTGGTTGCTTGAGCTTGTACTGTATTGATACTAATGATAGTTATAGTTTCCCCAACGTCCCATGTTTTCAACCTCTCCTAGCCACTAATAGTTTCAAAGCGGAAATACTTGGAATTTGCTTTAGAGAGGAGTTACCACCAGTTGTGGTGATCTAATGATTAATCAGAAATGACAAAATGATAATCTGGCACTAATAATTTAGGTATTTGGAAAACAATGCACGTCTTTGCGCGTAATTTTTCTGGCTGAAAATCTCATGGAACATGGGATTTTGTTCACAACCAGCCTGAGGCTGAGGTATCAAAACCCGACTAATCAAAATTTTCACTCATAGGACCTATTAAAAAGGCAGAGAGATCTTATTCACCGTAGTACAAATGTGCTTGTACTATATTGATTAATGATGCTAGCAGGAGTGGAGCTAGCATAGAATTTACGGATTTGGTCGAACCCATTAAGTTTGATCAAAACCATGTATTTATCTTATGAAATCTATTAAATATATATAAATTGTTAATTTAGAGTTCAGAAACTTAACCGGACTAGAATTCGAATCCATAAAGATCAAATATTGGTTCCGCCTCTAACTGCCAGTTGCCCCAACTTTTCGTTTCTTTAACTTCTGCTGGCCAGTAATATAGTTGCAAAAAATGCATGGCTTTGCACATAGTTTCCTTACTGAAAATATCATGTAACATGGGATTTTGTTCACAACTAGCTCTTTAATTCAATATTCAATATTAAGACACGTTGCTCGACAAACAAAATGGTTTATCCTTATAGCATGAGCTTTGTCAGCATCATAGTATTACTTGGAGAGAACCGATGGCCAACATGCAAGGTTGTTAGTGTTTATAATCCATATATTTGAGTTGAAACAGTAGGAACAAAATAAACAAACAAAAAAACAAAATAAATTAAAGGAAACAGAAATTTACTTCAACTGCCATCCAAAACAGTAGCTAAGGATAGTAATAAATGGAATCCAACTACACTCAAGTAAACTCATAAATGCATCCCAACCGCTCCCAATATACACTGTTACTATCCCTACACTAGTAGTCTAGTACTACTTCTAGTATAAGTAAATCACCTTTCTTGGCTCATTTTCCAATCACCAAAAAAACAAAGCCATTTTCAGTTGTTCATCTCTCTTGTTTTTCCAATCTCATCACCATTTGTGAAATTAGCCATGGCAGGTGAAGTAGCAAAGGAGGAAACTGTTGTCACAAATGTGAAAATCCTGAAGAAAAGTAACGTAAAACCACATAAACCACTAGGCAAAAAAGAGTGCCAATTGGTAACATTTGATCTTCCTTACTTAGCTTTCTATTACAACCAAAAACTGCTGATCTATAAGGGTGCTGAAAACTTTGAGGAAACGGTGGAAAAACTGAAAGATGGTCTTGCCTTAGTGTTGGAAGATTTCTATCAACTAGCTGGGAAACTGGGAAAAGATGAAGAGGAGGTTTTCAAGGTGGAATACGACGATGACATGGACGGCGCGGAGGTGATAGCGGCCGCCGCAGAAGGGATTGAAGTTGCAGATCTTACGGATGAAGAAGGCACCTCCAAATTCCTGGATTTAATTCCTTGTAATAAAATCTTGAATTTTGAAGGGCTTCACCGGCCTCTTCTGGCTGTGCAGGTAAATGCTTCAATGCTCCATAAATGAATTTTAAGTTATACTCCCTCCGTTCACTTTTACTTGACACGTTTTGACTTTTCACGTCCTTCACTTTTACTTGACACGTTTTGACTTTTCACGCCCCTTAAACAATAATAAATGAAGTGCATGATTTATCATGATACTCATATTAATTGATGTATATTTTATTGAATTTGAGAAAATGATTTGAGATGAGTAATAAATATTGTAAGTATAAGTAGAAAAAAAAATTGTCGCGCAAAGTGACAAATACATGCCAAGTAAAAGTGAACGGAGGAAGTATATACATTTTACGTGATTGTTGTAATTTAAAGTAATTCGATTGTATTAATACTGTTAGTGTGACACTCATAATTTATTATTGGCTATTCTTCAGAATGAGTTTCAGCTATTCATATGCTTACGTACATTTAATGCCCATAGAGGTTTGGCGGTGGCACAGAAACTAGAAATGTTGTATCGAGTTTATTTCTGATCAGGATGTTAATTTTAGGAAAGATCCACAACTTTTACTACAAAAGGAAATGATACTGTATCACAATCATTTTAAAGTTCCAAGCATAAGCCAGTCGATGTGCTAATACTCCAATCTTGCTTATAAACAAATTAAATCGTTTAGCTACATCGTGGTGTTAGGGTTGGTATTCAATTAAGACAAAGATCACTTAATTAATGTGATGATAAGTTGAACAATTTATCCATAATATCATGATGGTTCCTATTGGGGGAAAACAACTTTTTTTAAATTGAAAATAAGACCACAAATTAAATGTCTAACGACATTCACAACTAAGTTTTATCCACTGATATATATTCTTAGTGTAATCTGACTAACTCTTAAAGTATAAATCTTCTATCCTTTTTTCAGAATTACCAATTTTGTGTAGATGCTGCATTTAGTAAATAAACTTAAAATGATCTTTATTGTATGAATATTTTCTTTACATTAAAGTTCATTTGAAAAAGACGCAGAATAGCAATTAATTTGTTGGACCCGTTGATGACTTATTTTGTGGTCTCATTTTATTTTGGGCAACTACCGACAGCTCACCAAGCTCAAGGATGGACTCACCATTGGAATAGCATTTAATCATGCTGTACTGGACGGTACTTCCACGTGGCACTTCATGACCTCCTGGGCCGAGCTCTGTTGTGGGTCCACCTCCATCTCGGTCCCACCTTTCCTCGAACGCACCAAAGCTCGCAACACCCGAGTCAAGCTCAACCTTTCCCCGCCATCCGACGCACCAGAATCTGCTAAGTCAGCAACCAATGGTGAAGTCATCCCCAGCGTGGACCCACCTCTCCGCGAAAGGCTCTTCAAGTTCTCCGAGTCAGCAATTGACCAAATCAAGTCAAAGGTCAACACTAATCCCCCAGAGGGATCCTCCGCCCCATTCTCAACATTCCAATCGCTCTCCGCACACGTGTGGCTCGCCGTGACACGTGCCCGCCAGCTCAAGCCGGAGGACTACACAGTCTACACCGTCTTCGCCGATTGCAGGAAAAGAGTCGACCCTCCGATGCCGGAGAGTTACTTCGGAAACCTAATTCAGGCGATTTTCACGGTGACAGCAGCGGGTTTATTGCTGGCACAGCCAATTGAGTTCGCAGCGGGGATGATACAGCAAGCAATTGTGAAACACGACGCTAAGGCGATCGATGAACGTAACAAAGAATGGGAAAGTAACCCGAAGATTTTTCAGTACAAAGATGCAGGAGTGAATTGCGTGGCAGTTGGAAGCTCGCCGAGGTTTAAGGTGTACGACGTGGATTTTGGATGGGGAAAGCCGGAGAGTGTGAGGAGTGGATCGAATAATAGGTTTGATGGGATGGTGTATTTGTATCAAGGGAAAAATGGAGGAAGAAGCATTGATGTGGAGATTAGCTTGGAAGCAAATGCAATGGAGAGGTTGGAGAAGGATAAAGAGTTTCTCATGGAAGCTTAATTAATTTTCTCTGCTTGAATCTATCTCTAAGTTCTATGAGTAATTTGTATGTTTCCTTTTTCTATTTTCTTTCTAGTTTTTTCCTTTTGTTTTATTTAGGGGGTGGGGCTGGTAGGGGTACCAGAGGGTTCTTCTTCTCCTTCTTTATTTATTGTTTTCTGATTTTCTATGTTTTTCGTTCTTTGTATGTTATGCAGAGACGAAAGTCATGAGTTTAAAGGAATAAAGTTTGTTAGTGATTAATTAATGCGTGATATCTTTCATCTTCATGTTTTACCAGAAGAATATAAATAGTTAAAACAGAAGTATCTGCGGCTCGTGATAAACAATAAACATTACCCGTTCACAAATTTATGTTTATGTTTTACCTTTATATATTATGTTTACACAATTTAAAGGCATAACTTTGTGATCAAGTGGGTTTAAAAATTTTGTAAGGTCATTGATTCTATTCCCTCTAGCTACAACTTTTTGACCTTTTTTCTTATTTGAACTCCCTTAGCGGTAATTCTGTCTTCGCCACTGTCCACAATATGTGACCATTTTACCTTTGGTATACTCATTAAAGAAATACGAACTTCTAGAGGAAAAAAATGTATTCATTAAATTAACTTTAATTAATTGTTACCTTGACATATTGGGATATGTAAATAAGGACAATTTTTAAAAAAAATAAAATTAATTTTTTTTTATTATGCAAAAAGACACTTATTTTGAATCAAAATTAAAAAGGTAGAAAATAGCTTCTAGTACTAGGATTACTGAAAAGTTGGAGTAATCTTTTGTGTTAGAGCATGGTTAAATTTGGATTGTGAAAAATGATATTGGTATTCAAATAACTAATCTCTTTGGATGTTACAGTCAGTAGTTAGCTTTTTAGATTTCGGACAACAAGCCGGATAGTGACGGTAACTTAAGAAACTGATACAATCAGGAAAATTTAGTTATATCAAGTAAGATAATTTAAACCAAACAGCCCTTTGTTGATAAATGTTCCTATATTTAATTTACACTGTGAAATCTTCAAGTTTCATTTTAACATACCAAAAAGAAAGTAATTTGTCTTATTATTTAGAACAAAGGTACCAACCAATTGTAACACCTTATAGTGGAATTTAAAAATCTTAATTATCTCTGAGCGCTTGAATACTTCAATTTAATTGCCATACAGTTACACCATTGTTCCAACTTCGATGAAAAAGAAATAACATCTCAATTTACGAAAAACAAGAAAAGGTTGAACCTTATTTTTGATCATCAACACACAAGCTTAAATTAAAAATGAATGGACGGAATCTGAGATGTCATCTCCGTATAACGTTAATCAGAAAGTCTTAGAAGGTTTACGAGAGAATATTTATTTCATCCCCAGGCCCCAGCCAACCATCTCATCTAGCAAATAAAGAGGACGTGGGTTTATCTTAATTTATACAATACAAGTATACAACAAGTGAAATCCGGTAAAACACTCTTCCAATGGCTATAATGTACAAAATTGTTTCTCGAGCAACAGATGTCCAAGTTCAAAAAGCATCTTAAGAATAATACTACAATATTCAATCATTCAAAAAATAACAAGCCCTGCAGTAAACAATGTTAACTTCCCTATGTCTCGCTTTCAGGTTTCTGGGAAGAAGGGATCGGCGAGGCAGCTTCTTTCAGAGTTTCTGGAGTATAATGCAGTTAAGAATAAACATCAGAAGAACACGCTGAGGGGATAATGCAGTTAAGAATAAACATCAGAAGAACACGCTGAGGGGGACAGAAGGAAATTACTATGCACAAAAATCACTAACCTTGCGACTGGCTTTGGACATTGGAGGGGCTTTGCTGGGGAGAAGATAGCTGCAGCTCAGTGATCTTTGAAACCTCTTCACTTGAATATGCTCCATCTGAGGAAGATGAATTATCTGCTATTTCAGAAACAAAAATACCATATAGTTCCTGTAATGTACTCAAGTAGGCAACAAAAAAGACAAAATGACATTTTATTGATACTCAAAATGGACACAACAATATCTAGTGAAGAAGACAATGACTGAGAGAGAGCGGAGGAGGAGGAGGAAGAAAGAGAAACTGCAGAGAAAGAGAGATTCAAAAGTTTATCATTTTTTC
Source organism: Nicotiana tabacum (assembly GCF_000715075.1). Taxonomy (NCBI): domain Eukaryota; kingdom Viridiplantae; phylum Streptophyta; class Magnoliopsida; order Solanales; family Solanaceae; genus Nicotiana; species Nicotiana tabacum. The sequence continues at coordinate 65,688,711 of NC_134083.1, read as the reverse complement.
CATGCCCCATTTCCCTTGTTGCCTGTAGTATTTATAGAACTAGTGAGCCAACTCTTCTAACTGCCTTCAACTGTATAACTAACTTCTAATCCTAACTAACTTGCTTTCCAAACAATTACAGTTCCCAATGGATGAATAAGAAAACAAATTTGGTCGAAAAGCCCTAAATTGTGAATATAATTTCATATCAGCTCTGGGTTGCAGAACAGAACTAGTAGAAATGAACCTTGCTTCTTACCAGAAAATTATATGGTAAAGATAGCAGGTAGGCTGAAAGAGCTGAATGTTTACCCATAGGCAAAGAGACATCGAAGGTAAGAGAAAGTAAAGATGTGCTTAGCAGTTGGATGCAGGCGATTTGTTTCTGTTTTAGTTTGAGAATCTGTACATACACGTTACTTAGTAATAAAAAATTTCAATTACCAAAAAAAAAAAAATGGTAAAGGATATAAGAATTCAAGCAGAGGATTGCTTATTGTACTAATGAGGCAATAAAAAACCAAACAAAAATATATCACTTTCCGGAAACTCCAGCAGGAACATAGCAAGAGTAACCAGGTTTGTGGACTTCAGCAATTTAAGAGATGGAACATAGCAAAGAGGTGTTTTCTATGTGCACACGTTACTAACCTTGCGACAGGCTTTGGGCATTGATGGGGCTTTGCTCGGGAATAGATGTCTCATTCTGCAGCTGAGCAGCTGCGTTTAGCTGCTCCTCGGTGATCTTCAAGTACTCTTCAGTTGAGTATGCTCTATCTGAGGAAGAAGTATTATCTGCAACTTCAGAAACAATAACACCAGTTAGTTCCTTAAGGATGAGTGGATGACCAAACAAACATTTGGAAGGACAGAATATGTCATAAAAACTCAAGTGATTTTGCACAACACATCTAGTAGAAACGCACCCTGCTTCATACCAGAAAATTAATGGTAAAGGAGAAGAACTCGAGCAGCGGATTGCTTATTGTACTAACGAGAGTGACAAAATATCCAAATAGAAGTGCAGTAACCAGGTATCTGGAATTAGCAACCATGGTTGGCTATAGTAGAAATCTAAAATAATGGAGTTCTAAACTTTATTTTGCATATCTACTTACCTTGTGACACAGTTCGGGATTCAGACTGACTTTCAAGTAAGGATGCAAGGTCTTTCTCAGCTTGTTTTTCAGCCTCAGCGATTCTCAGCAGCCTTTCCATGTCCTCCTCACTTGAGGAAGCTATGCTTGGCGATGGAGAACCATCTGTCATTTTTGTAAGAGTTACATAATGAAATTCCTTCACAGGATATGAAACTATTTAGTCTGTTAACAAAAATGAGCATGGAACACAGATTTGCTTCTTCAATGACATAATAACAAATCTAATAGTTACAGAAGAAGGCTATGGATAATACTAGGTAAAAGAGGTTCAGGATAAGGACCAAAAGTTAGAAGAACTAAACTTAAATCCTGGAAAGGCAATGTGTGAAATGAGCCCTATGTTTCCATGAACTCTTCGTGCATTCCCTTAACGTTTTACACCTGTACAATAAAAAACCCCAACTTCTGTCCATCTCGAAAAAAAAACATTCCGTAAAGAATTTCCTTTTAATCCAAGTGGTTACTTCACAAAGTGGAAATGAATGTAAAAGCAAGATTCACACGACAATCAATATTCTATGGTCAATGTTAAATGTAGGTCCCAATATGAATAAAATAAGAGACCTCTGTCAAGCTGTCAGAGTGTTGAGCTCACAAGTCTCTGATCGGTCATCATCGGTGTGTGTCCAAAAGAACGTGAGATGTTCTCACATAGCTACTCTGACTAGTATAATTAATGATTGCACGCAATGTGTATCATGCCTGAATCTAACTGGGATTCGCGTTGGTGGAGGAATTGGATGGATAGCGCGGTGTAGCTTTCAAAAGTATAACAAGAAAACTCTCAAACGCCAACACTATAAAATACAGTTGGCACAAGATCAGACCACCTCTGCTGACAAATTTTACTAGGGGGAGATGAGGATTGAATCTTGAAACTCTACTGATGAACTCCCAACCCTAACACAACATTTTTCACACAAAAATGAAGTTCCGAATTACATGCAACACTAAAAGGCACAACTACAGTTAATCTAATCCTATTTCTACCTCACTTGGCAGAATAAAAGATATTATCTTCTAGGACAAATTCAAAAATCATGAAACCTTTAATTAAGCAGTAAAGTGAACTCTAGCATAGTGAACAACGCAGAAACATTAACGTGTTTTAAACCTACATTTTAGTGGTAGCTGCCTTTCTTTCCCCATGCAAATTCTAAACTGCAATATTTACCATAGTGCCAATTGAACACCGCTCGATCTAAAGTAAAAACTGTGCACACACCAAAGGTTGTTTAATATGATAAGTACACTCATATGCTTGGCACTTTCTATCTGGCATCGCTATAACATCTAAGCCGTTGATATGATGATTAAAACGTCTAAGAAGTTGAAGCCTGTTTGAAGATTATAAAAATAAAAGTATACTAATTTTGGGAAACACAGAGGGAATATTAAAAGGTATAACGACTCACTGGGATCAACCTCCTGTCTTAAAGTTGTGCTAGACTTAATTGTGTCTTGGCCTGAACCTTTAATGTCATCAAGGCCAATCTCTCGTTCAAGTGTGCTCTTGAAGTCCCTTGAAACTTCCTTCAAGCAAAAGACAAGAGCACCATGAGAATCAAAACCTGCTTCAGAAATAAAAGAAACAAAGAAACTCAGACAAATGTCAATAAGGACCTACCTGAAGTTCTCTGATAGTAGGTTGAAATTCACGCAAAGTTTTCCCAAGGTTACGAGCAACCTGACATACAGAAAGCCTCATTATGTAAGATGAAAAATCAAAGTTTAGGTTCTCATTAGACATTAGAGTTGAAGTGAGACATGCTAAATTCTCCTATTGCAGAAAAACAACTGGTAGTATGGTCAAGGTTACATTTAGATTGGTGTACTTGAACCAGAGGGAAGGATTTGAAGTTCACAACTTCAGAATCCCGAAATTTTAGCTGCAGAACCAAATGCATAATTAGAATGTGATTTTGCAGCAAAAATTGGACCAACAAAAGAGAAAGCTAAGCCATTCTCCAGCATTACCACAAAGAACTCCACCTCATCTAGGTGTAACCAAAAAATGACTATAGCATCACGCCCAATCCTAAGGGAAAATTGCTTAGCAATTGATTATAATAGCACAAGACCTCATCATGAAATGTTCAATTTACCTCTCGTGACTGAGATAGGACATTTTCCTAATTTTCCCATAACTTACATTAGTTCTTTTTACACCCGCAGAAGTCCCAACTCATCCCATTAAGCCGCTGGCATATCTCTTCATTGTGTAGCTATCACGGTCCCCAAATGGGCTAACGCTGCCTAAAACCTTTGTACACTCAAGATCTTAGGTGCATCCACCACTGCAAGTGTTCAATTACCCGTCTTATTCTACATGCTAGACCACACCCCTCCTAAACTTAAGCACATGAAAGATCATTTGGCTAATATCCGAGGCACATAAAGAAGAATTTTATAGGCAATTAACAGTTCTAGAGAATGCATAGACTACCAAGGAAGGTTCTTCCCCTACCTCCAGAACTAATGGACTTCCAACCCTCTAGTTTAGGATGATCTAGTTTACCTCCTCTTACATTAATTCAGCTGGCAACTCCACATCTACCCAAGGATTAAAACAAAACAAAAAAGAACTATCTTTCTACTTAAGTACAGGGTCTATAAGAAAAATACAGGTAACTTAAGACTTTTGCATATCCTCAAATGGAGTAAAGAACAGAAAAGGTCCTCAATATTGTATAGGGGGAAGAAGGGAACGAACCTCGGCAAGACCTTTTGGGCCAAACACAAGCAAGGCCACAACCCCAATTACTAGTGCCTCAGGTGCACCAACACCAAACAGAGATGCATAAACACCTTTCCCTTTATGTTTTCTACTTCTTCCTGTAAACACAATCACTTCAAGAATCACACACACGGGTATAAAAAAAAAGGGAACTACTTTGAGCAGAAAGAATCAAGAACATAATAAGAAAAGTCCCAATGGCATTGACTGACATTTAAAGCAGCTGAATTAGCAAAGAACCATACCAATTTGTACTGAATATTGAGATTTTGAAATGGAGAGTTGCTTCAGTCCATTCCAAGAAGAGAAAGGGGTGAGACCCGAGTAAGGAATCCACTTCAACAACTGAACTTTGGGAGCTGAAATGGAAGAATTTGAAAGGGCAGAGAAAGAGAGTCTTTTACTAGTGAATGATGATAGTGAAGAAGAAGAAGAAGCAGTAGGAGCAGAGATTGCAGAAGCCATGAGGGTCATTGAATCAATACTCAGCTACTACAGTCATTCATGTCCTTTCTTCTCTACTAGCGTTGGATATATGGTCCTAAAATGCGACAAAATATAAATGGACTGAGATTTTTAATTTGGGCCACAAGGCCCGATTTCGTTTGTGCTACTTCTTCCTTCATTTCGCGTAGAAATGGCGTGAGATAGCTACTTTTTAATATGATATTTAGTTTTATCCAATATTTTTAATGCTGAATAAAAATAGTCACTGGTCTATTAAAATTAATACGAAAAGGTATTTTTACCATTTATTCATGAGTGCTGTATAAATATTAAGGATATGATGTCCTTAACATTTACACTGCACACATAAAGTTAAGGAAGCCATGTCCTTAACATTTACACTGCACATATGAAGTTAAGGACATGATTTTCTAAAGTTTAATAACGTAAGGTGCAAATACATGACACTTTATCCTTAATATTTATACAACATTCATGAAGTTAAGGACACCATGTCCTTAATATTTATACAACACTCATAAAGTTAAGGACACTATGTCCTTAAGATTTACACTGCACACGTGAAGTAAAGACACCATGTCCTTAACATTTACACTGCACATATGAAGTTAAGGACATGAGGTCCTAAAGTTTAACAACAGAAGGTGTAAATACAAGTTAAGGATATTATGTCTGTAACATTTACACAACAAAGATGACATTTTAGGTCATCACATATCCTTAACATTTACACTGCACATATGAAGTTAATGACATGATATCCTAAAGTTTACAGCGGAAGGTGCAAATACAGGATATTTTGTCCTTAGTATTTACACAACATTCATGAAGTTAAGGACACTATCTTTAATATTTACACAACACCCATGTCTAGCACACGGGTATTTTCGTTCGGGTGGGTAAAAATTTATTAAGTACTGGCTAAAGAGTAAATACATTTTAAACAATGGCTAAAGAGTAATGACATCTCTAATTAGTGGCTAACTGTGTACTTCCCCCTCATTTTGTCAGACGCAGAGCTTCTTTTGAACAGTGGCTAAAGAGTAATGACAATGAAGAATTAACTCAAATAGCAGCCCACCTAATATCTTAAATTAAAAATAGCCAACGATATATAATATATGTATAATTTATATATACTGACTAGAAAAAATAAATATTGAATCTGGCTGGCTATTTGTATAACAATCCTGACAATCCTAGATTTTCGTCAATGCCCAATAAGTAGCCTTGTTTGACAAAAAGCCCATAAATATTTGGGGCCCGGCAAAATATACTCATCATGGACAAAAATTATTTGTGACTTAAATGGAAAGAAAATCTAATACTCCTACGTAGTATAATTTAATCTCATTTCCCTTTCCCAATGGGAGCACAGTAGCCGGATCGACCAACAAATGACTGGTTGGAGAGATATGCTCATAATCATTATCCTTGAGTTAACAAATAATAGGTTAAATAGATATGTTCATTCGACTAATCAGTAAATCCCGAGCCTATTTAATATGAATGACTATAAAATAGGAGATTGATCGAAAAGCACAAACAAAACTAAAATATTCTATACAAATAGTAGTGCACCAATTAGTTTATGTGCACATTAATTAATTCACTGCATATACTGTCCATATAAATACTAGATAATGTTTTTCAACAAATTTAGGTAGATAGAAGAAAATCATTTACTCTCTAGTTAAATTTGAATCTCAATTTTTTAGTTCTTTTCCTCTTTATAGAACCCTCGTCACCATCCCAAGTTGGCAAAGTTTCTACAACCCACCTACATGGATAATCATTGGTATCAACGCATGTGACACCAACTCTAAAATAACATATGCAAAATGAGACTGACAACGGATTGATATTTGGGACAATTATACCTCTTTAGCCATTGGGGAAAACTCAAAAATAGTCTAGTATTTTTGGACTTTAACTCAAATTAATCATATTTCTTTTATATGGAACACTAATAGTTCATATTCTTTAATAAAGTGATATACTTTTAGTCACCATGTTTGATATAGAAAAAGATATTTTCCTAAAAAATGAGTGGTTATCATTTATTTTTTTTTGTTTGGTTAGTGAGTGAACGTTTTTCGAAAAAAAAATTCTAGTGTTTGTTTAGAGAGTAAAAAATATTTTTTAGAAATTTTTTTATGCTACTTTTCTTACCCCTCCCCTCTCAAATCTCCATGTTTCTCGTGCTCCCTTACCCCCTCCCCTCCCCTCCCCCAATCTCAATTACCCAACGTTTTCAAAACTCTATTTTTTTCAAGAATTTAATTATTCTTTTAAAAATTTACACAAACCCAAAGGGACTAATGTGTTGCTTTACTTTTTCTCGCAAAACAACGTTGAAATCTGTTTTACACATCTAAAAATAAAATACTTTTTTTTAGTTGAAAAAGAAAGTACTCTTTCTACAACATGAAAAAAGTACTCATTTTGTTAAAATGAAAGAAAATACTTTTTCTATATCATGAAAAAAAAATATTTTTTGCTACATCATTTTGTTGAAATAAAAGAAAATACTTTTTCTACATCATAAAAAGAAGAAGAATTAACCCAAATAGCCGCCTACCTAACTGCTTAAATTAAAAATAGCCGGTGGAGGTATAATATATGTATTATATGTGTATAATTATGTATAATAAATGTAAACAATGAAGAAAAATTTGAAGAAAAGGGCGTGGGAGGTTGAAGAAAAGTTTTGGAAAATATTTTTCCTTTCTCTTGACAGGGAAAACATTTTCCTCCAATTGTAATGAGTTCATGAGAAAAATATTTTTCAAAATATTTAAACCAACCAAACATGAGAAAATTAAAAAATATTTTCCGGAAAATATTTTTTTTTCATATCAAACATGGAGACTAAAAGTGTACCACTTTATTAAAGAATGTGGACTGTTAGTGCTCCATGTGAAAGAAATAGGACTAGTTTGAGTTAAAGTCCAAAGATACTGGACTATTTTGGGCCTTTTCTCTACTATATGTGTTAAATCGCCCATCTGATTAATCAAATTAAAATATGCAACTGTTATAAAATATAACTCAAATTAATAATATGGAACAAGGAAAAACAAGCAACGAGATATATATAGAAAGAGAAAAGAGATTCTTATTTCTTTTTTAATTGTGTGTATTTTTCTATCTATTACAAGGCCTTTATATAAGCATGAAAAATGAAGAAAATATGTCATTAAACATAGAAAAAATATCATTGAATATGTCATTAAGCATTTGAGATGACGATCATGGAGGAAGAGTAGACATCCACCATAATTTGATATTTCTTATAACACTCTCCCTTGGATGTCCATATATAATGTGCCTCGTTAAAACCTTATTAGGAAAAAATCCTATTAAAAAAAACCAGTGAAGGAAAAAGAGTACACATGTTTAGAAATACGCCTTTTGGTTGCCTCGTTAAAAACCTTACAAGAAAAACCCAGTGGGACAAAATCTTGTAAGGAAAAAAGAGTACATCGTGTATTAACTCCCCCTGATGAAAGCATCAATTCACATCCTTGAGCCTTCACATCCCAATCTTGTATACTAGTTTCTTGAAGGTTGACGTCGATAGAGATTTAGTGAACAAATCAGCCATATTATCACTTGAACGGATCTGTTGCACACTGATATCACCATTCTTTTGAAGATCATGTGTGAAAAATAACTTTGGTAAAATGTGCTTTGTTCTATCTCCTTTTATGAATCCTCCATTCAATTGAGCTATGCATGCTGCATTGTCTTCATACAAAATTGTGGGTAGTTTATCACACTTCAAACTATATTTGTCTCGAATAAGGTGTATTACAGACCTCAACCATATACATTCTCAACTTGCTTCATGAATAGCAATTATCTCAGCATGATTAAATGGAGTAGCCACGATTGATTGCTTAGTCGATCGCCAAGATATTATAGTTCCTCCACATGTAAACACATAACCTGTTTGAGATCGAGCCTTGTGTGGGTCAGATAAATACCCAGCATCAGCCAACAAGATCGGGACTGCAATCATTGCCATAAAATAAACCCATATCGGTAGTCCTTTTTAGATGCCGCAATATGTGTTTGATTCCATTCCAATGTCTCCTTGTAGGAGCAGAGCTATATCTTGCTAAGACATTAACTGAAAAGGTTATGTCAGATCTTGTAGTGTTAGCAAGAAGCATTAGTGCACCAATTGCACTAAGATATGGTACTTCAGGACCAAGAAGCTCTTCATTCTTTTCTTGAGGTCGGAACGGGTCCTTATTCATATCAAGTGATCGAACAACCATTGGAGTACTTAATGGATGTGCTCCATCCATGTAAAACCGTTTCAATACCTTTTCTATGTAGGTAGATTGATGAACGAAAATCTCGTTTGCCAAATGTTCAATTTGCAAACCGAGACATAATTTTATCTTTCCGAGATCTTTCATCTCAAATTCCTTCTTTAAATAATCAATTGCCTTTTGGAGTTCTGTAGGAGTTCCAATAAGGTTCATGTCATCAACATATACGGCAAGTACAACAAATTCCGATGTTGTTTTCTTTATAAAAACACATGGACAAATGACATTATTTATATAACCTTCCTTTCATAAATATTCACTAAGGTGGTTATACCACATTCTTCCTGATTGCTTTAGACCATACAAAGATCTTTACAATTTGATTGAAAATACTTCCCTGGACTTTGAATTATATTCGTCAGGCAATTTAAATCCCTCGGGAATTTTCATGTATATCTCATTATCAAGTGAGCCGTAAAGGTAGGCTGTTACCACATCCATTAAATGCATGTCAAGCTTTTCATGGACAACAAAAATAATGAGATAACGGAACGTTATAGCATCCATAACAGAAGAATACGTATCTTCATAATCGACGCCAGGCCTTTGTGAAAATCTTTGTGCAACAAGGCGTGCCTTATATCTTTGTACCTCATTTTTCTCATTCCTTTTACGTAAAAAGACCCATTTATAGACAACATGTTTAACACCATTAGGTGTTTGGACTACAGACCCAAAAACTTTACATTTTGCAAGTGAATCCAACTCAGATTGGATTGCTTCTTGCCATTTTGCCCAATCACGTCTTTGTCGACATTCTCCAACAGATTAAGGTTCAAGATCCTCATTATCTTGCATAATGCTAGATGCAACATTGTATGCAAAGACATAATCCACCACTATATTTAATCGATTCAAATTTGTCTCAATATCGATTGGATTTATTGATAGTTCCTTATTTTCTTGAGTCTCAGGCTTATCGATATCCTCATGAATCTCAAGATTGGTTAAATCACGGGTTTCTTTATGAGACTCTTTCATAGTGTCATCTTGATCATTTATTTTTCTTTTTCTAGGATTTCGATCCTTAGAACCCAATGGTCTGCCACGCTTTAGGCGTGCTTTTGACTCATTAGCTATGACACTAGAAGATTGTCCAACAGGGACATCAATACGGATTGGAACATTCTCTGCAGGGATATGTGATTTCGTTATCCTTTTCAGATCCGTAAATGCATCTGGCATTTGATTTGTTATTTTCTACAAATGGATAATCTTTTGCACCTCTTTTTTACAAATAGAGGCACGCGGATCAAGATGAGACAATGATAGATTTTCCACGAAATTTCCCATTTGATTTCACCAATTTCTCCCCTAATTTTGGGAAAAATGCCTCATCGAATCGAAAATCTGCAAATCGAGCAGTGAACAGATCTCACGTTAATATTTCGAGATAGCGAATAATGGAGGGTGATTCAAACCCAACATATATTCCTAACCTTCTTTGTGGACCCATCTTGGTGCGATATGGCGGTGCTACAGGCACATATACAGCGCATCCAAAAATTCTTAGATGGGATATATTAGGTTCATGACCCAAAAATAATTGCGACGGGGAATATTTTTGATAATTTGTCGGCCTGAGACGAGTTAGCATTGCTACATGCAAAATGGCATGACCCCAAATAGAATTGGGTAATTTCGTTTTCATGAGTAACGGTTTTGCTATCAATTGCAGAAGTTTAATCAAAGACTCTGCAAGGCCATTTTGAGTGTGAACATGAGCTACAAGATGTTCCACTTTTATCCCAATTGATAAGCAATAATCATTAAATGCTTGGGATGAAAACTCAACAATATTATCAAGTCGAATAGACTTAATTGGATTATCGAAAAACTGTGCCCGTAATCGAATTATTTGTGCCATTAATTTTGCAAACGTCAGGTTGCAAGATGACAATAGGCACATATGAGACCATATAGAAGATGCATCTATTAAGACCATAAAATATCTAAATGGCCCACTAGATGGATGAATAGGACCACAAATATCCCCTTGTATACGTTCCAAAAAACGCAGGGGACTCAATCCCAACCTTTATTGGTGATAGTATAATAATCAACTTGCCTTGATAACAAAAAGTGCAAGAAAATTCATTATTTAAAAGAATATTTAAATTCCTTAATGGATGCCCATTTGAGTTTTCTATAATTCGTCTCATCATAATTGATCTGAGATGTCCTAATCGATCATGCCAAAGTACAAAAGTATTGAAATTAGTAACATTTTGGTTTACGATAGAATGTGCCTCAATTGTACTAATTCTTGTCCAATACAGGCCACAAGATAAAGATGGAAACTTCTCAATAACCCTTTTCTGGCCAGATACATTCTTGGTAATGATGAGATATTCGATATTATTCTCATCTATTGTCTCAATATGAAATCTATTTCGACGGATATCTTTAAAACTCAACAAGTTCCTCTTGGACTTGGAGGAGAACATTGCATTCTCTATGATAAGTATTGTTCCCTTAGGCAGAGTTATAGTAGCTCTTCCAGAGCCTTCAATTAATTTACTACTACCAGAAATTGTAGTAACATCTGCCTTACACATATTTAAATGAGAGAAATATTTCTTCTCTTTGAATATTATATGTGTCGTACATGAATCAATTATTGTCCTTTAATAATCACATTGCCAAAATATTTTGGCGTACAATAGGTACGTGACCAATGACCATTCATGCCATAATAATGACATTATTTTCTTATTTTATTTCAAACCCCCTTCTCGAGGTGAGTGTGGTATATTTACTACTACTAGCACGTTCATATTCTTCCAAGAATGAATATGTATTCATAATGATTATCACATTATTTTCACATTCACTTTAGGAATAGAACATAATAATCTATGTGTGCTTTATAAAATCTCATGCCATATCAATGGCAAACATCACTTTCACAAAGTGAAGGATTATTTTGAGAGCCATTATTGTTCTCATTACCATATAATTTCATCCATTACCACGTCCACATCCAATCATACCTCCACGGTAACATCATGTCTTATTTTAGACTTATGGGACGGGTTTCCACTATTGGTGGCCATTGAATTTAATTTGCACATGTGAACTTTCATTAACTGAACTCAATCAAATAAAAAATATCAAGCAAATATAGAAAAACACATAATCAATTAAAATCTACGTGTCCTTTGTGATAATTACCCCACTTTAAGATGGAAGAGATATGTGATAAAATAGAAAAGAAAAATATGTGCTCTCTCAAAAGTCTTCACTTCGTGTTTCTTAATATTAACACATAGTAACATAATACTTGTTATAGAAAAAATATTTATCGTTCTTTACACCAAAAATCCTTATATGATTTGATGAACTTTCAAGAAAAACTTTTTCGTAAAGAAAGTTTGTTCATGTATGGAAACATAAATAGCAAAGTGTAAAGAACCTTGAAAACTAATTAGAAAAGGCTAACCGTGATGGCCAAATATATGCTGGCGTTGTACACCTTATACCGTCATTGTTCTTACCATATTATTAACATTAAATGACGCTATCGGCACTGGCCGCATCATAACAACTTAGTTGGCTACAACTTCGTGCTAATAACGTGTTATAAAATATAACTCAAAGTAACAATATGGAAGAAGGAAAAACAAGCTACGAGATATATTGTCACGACCCAAAATCCAACTAGTCGTGATGACACCTAACCCAACCCGCTAGGTAAGCTAACTTTCAATTATCCAACTCCAATAGCAATTATTAAGACAATTTAAGTAAATAAAGATATTAATCTTAAACATTCCCCAAGTTGTGTGGAAAAATTCCTCTCCAAAATCGCCCAAATCGAGCTCCAAAATCAAAAAATGGGTAAAAATCACGAAACCCCGAATTTAAGCTTCTGTCCCAGCGATTTTCGCATCTGCAGACAAGGAGTCGCACCTGCGACCCTCGCTTCTGTGGACAAAAATGCGCGCCTGCGGAAACAGCCGGCCTTCTCAAATCTCGCATCTACGGGCTCGCAGATGCGCATACCCCTTCGCACATGCGGCCTCGCAGATGCGGCAATTTCTTCGCACATGCGAGCATTGCCCAGTTCCAATCTTGGCCGCTTCTACGACTGGTTGCGCGCACGTGTGGCTTCGCACCTGCGATCAAAAGATTCGCAGGTGCGATCACACCAGTAGGCAGCAGTTCCAGCATTTCCTTAAGTCCGAATTTGATCCGTTAACCGTCTGAAACTCACCCGAGGCCCCCGGGACCTCAACCAAATATACCAACAAGACCCATAACATAATACGGACCTACTCAAGGTCTCAAAACACACATAACAACATCGAAACGATGAATCACACCTCAATTCTAAATCATTGAACTTTGAAACTTCAAATTCTATATCTTGTGCCGAAACATATCAAATCAATTCGGAATGACTTCAAATTTTGCACACAAGTCACATTTCACATTACGGACCTAGTCCAATTTCCAAAATCAGATTCCGACCCGGATATCAAAAAGTCAACCCCCGGGTCAAACTTCCCAAAAATTTAACTTTCAGTATTTCAAGCCAAATTCTACTACGTACCTCCAAATAATTTTCCGGACACGCTCCTAAGTCCAAAATTACCATACGGAGCTATTGGAATCATCAAAACTCTATTCTGGGGTCGTTTACACATAAGACGACATCTGGTCACTATTTTAACTTAAGCTTTAAACCTTGGAACTAAGTGTTCCAATTCATTCCAAAACTTCACCGGACCCGAATAATATACCCCGGCAATTCACACAATGACTGTAAAGTACAATTTGAGTAGTAAATGGGGAAACAGGGTTGTAATACTCAAAACGACCGGCCGGGTCGTTACATATATAGAGAAAGAGAGAAGAGATTCTTATTTCTTCTTCAATTGTGTGTATTTTCCTATCTATTACAAGACCTTTATATAGACATGGAAAGTGAAGAAAATATGTCATTGAATACGTCATTAAGCATTTGAGATTAAGATCATGGAGGAAGAGTAGACATCCATCATAATTTGATATTTCTTATAACAACAACAATAAAGTTGAAGTTGTGGAATAATTCTTAAATAATTAAGTTGTACGACAAAGCGTAGAAGTTCTGAAAAAGTGATAAATATGTTTGAAATCAAAATAAAATGAAGTAATTTTAGGGTGTTGACTCTTTAGTAATAGAGAAAATATTCGTGATATGTGAACCGACTATTATTTGATGAAATTGTGGCGGTATTTTCAAAAATTAAATAGCCAAGTGTCCTTTTATTTTACAAATGTCATATCTATTTCAAAGCCTAAATGACAAATGTCTTAGCCATTCTAGAAGCCTATGATAAGTGGCAAAAGAAGTATGAAAAGTGGCAATTGCATGGAAAATTCAAGACAAGTGTATAACACTTGTCATACTTCAAACCTCTCTTAAAGCCTATAAATAGGTATTCAACTTAGGCAAAAATGATCAACAACTTTCCTTGCCTTTTCATTATGCAGTAGCTTCTCCTTGTTGTCTTTCCTTCTCAAAATTAGTAGTCTATCTTCTTTTGTCCCTTTTTTTTAAATAGCTGGATTTATTATTTAATTTTGCTGATTCCTGTATCCTCTAAATAAATAGAGATGGGCTTGCTTAATCCTGGAAAAATATTTCAAATTGCTGAAATAATTTCTTAGGACATTGCCCAGCAAGGCTCAAGCCAATTTTCATGTATCTGCTTACAAATAATATTATTGTAGTATTATTATCGTTATTTTCCGGTGTCATTTTCCTACAATCTAAGAAACTATGGCAAGTAATACTACTACAGAAATTTTTGATGGTGCTACCAATTTTGGTATTGTCTCCGCTGTTACTGTTCCAGCTGTACGTTATTGCATCTACAACTTGAGCAGACACTGATATCAAAATACAGGTATGTAAATAGATATGGTTATATATCCAATACTAATATTAAAACCTTCAAGAAAAATGTACCTCAATGCAGGAGAAGAGATAAATGACAATCTCGCTAAGTAAAAACTAAATTTGACTAAAGCGGATAATATAATTGTTGCGGTCATTTCTCAAACAAATAATGTGGCCGATGTGAAAAATTGAGTGATAGACTCTGGTGCTACTAGGCACATTTGACACCCAAGTTGAGGAAGGAGAAGAAACTATTTATCTTGGTGACTCAAGAACAACTCGCGTTCTTGGGAAAGGAAAAATTATTCTCAAACTCACATCTGGTAAAACTCTAGCATTGAGTGATGTATTGCATGTTCCTAATATACTAACCAATTTTGTTTCTGTGGGATTATTAGGAAAAGTTGGAGTGAAAGTTTTTTTCGAGCATGATGAGGTTGTATTGACCAAAAATAATATTTTTGTGGGCAACGGATATTGTAATCATGATTTATTTGTGCTTAATATTTTTGATACTAGATATAAAAATGCATCTTCTTCTGCTTATATGGTTGAGTCAATTTCTTTGTGGCATGCTAGACTAGAACATGTTAATGTCGCGTATATAAAGAAAACACAGTCACTAGGATTAATATCTGGTTTAGACTCAAATAATATTGACAAGTGTGAAATATATGCTGAAGCTAAAAGTCCTAGAAAGACTTGTTTTTCTGTAAATAGAAAAACTGAATTGTTATCTTTAATTCACACTGATTTAGGTGATTTGAAGCAGACTATGACTAGAGGTGGTAAAAGATATTATGTGACTTTTATTGATGAGTTTTCTAGATATACTAAGTTGTATTTGCTTAGAAATAAAGATGATGCTTTTAATGCTTTTATTTCTTATAAAACTGAGGTTGAAAATCAACTTAGTAGAAAAATCAAGAGAATTAGATTTGATAGAGGTGTAGAATATTTATCTTTGAATGAATTTCGTGAAAAGAATGGAATAATTCATGAAGTAACTCCGCCTTATTCACCTGAGTCAAATGGAGTAGCTGAAAGAAAAAATCGAACATTGAAAGAGATGATGAACTCTATGTTAGTTAGTTCTAATGCTCCTGATAATTTGTGGGGTGAAGCTATTTTATCTACATATCACTTACAAAATAAAATACCACATAGAAGAACTGGCAAAACTCCGTATGAATTGTGAAGGGGTTATAAACCTAACTTGAAATATTTAAAAGTGTGGGGGTGTCTTGCTAAAGTTCTTTTGCCTGAACCTAAAAAGAGAAAAATAGGTTCTAAAACTGCTGATTGCATGCTTATTGGTTATGCTGAACATAGTGTTGCATATAGATTTCTTGTTTTAAAAAGTGATGTGCATGATTACAATACTATAATTGAGATAAAGAATCCTGAGTTTTTTGAATATATTTATCTGTCACGACCTAATTTTTCCTCCGTTGGGTATCGTGATGGCACCTAGTCTTAGGGACTAAGTAAGCCTAACATTTACTGAATAACAACAATAATTAAATAACATCTAACAATTTTTGAAATGGAAATCTCTATAAAATTTACAATTCCCAAAATCGGTAGTACAAGTCATAAGCTCTACAGAGTTTGCTACAATTTTCTAAATTCAACTGTTTAAAATAAAGTAAACAGTGTGAATACAAATCAGAAGGTGACTCCGAAGCCTGCGAACGCAGCAAGAGGTTTACCTTGAATCTCTACAGTAACAATCCGCACAGCTAGCTAATGATCAACTGACTTCGAAATACCAGGATCTGCACAAAAATGTGCAGAAGTGTAGTATGAGTACACCACGGCGGTACCCACCAAGAATCAAGACTAACCTCAGTGGAGTAGTGACGAGGAACAGTCAAGACACCTACTGGACTAAATAACCTGAACAAGTATAAGTATAGAAACAACAGAGTATGATATCTACATAAAGACTACGCGAAGTGGCAATTAATACGGTAATTGCAATAAGGAAGGAACAAAAACAACTATCAGCAGAACACCATAATAATGACATAGAAGAACAAACGGAAACACAGCCTAAATTCGATGAACACAATTAAAAGAAAGGCAGGTAGCAACTAGATGAAACAATCACTTTCACACTAGGTTTTAGTCAATAAACTCTACGAGGTACCGAACCTCATACTATTCACAACTCACGGGTCCAAATACTTGAACCCTAACATTGGGCATCCCGTGCCCTCATTACACTTCATAACCGCACTGATGACTCACGTGCCCAATAGATCCATTCTCACATAGACGGCAAGTAACAAGGGTGTGCATCTATACTCAGCAATATCAATAAAACCTCTTAACTGATAAGAGTGCTCAACTACGTGTATGCTTGTGCAAGTGTCCTAACATAGTTCAACCTACCTAGTAAACATAAGAAAAAGGAACGGTCAGCACGTAAAATGTTTTCTCACAACTTTCAAAAGATAAGGCTCACAAAGGTAAGCATACCACTACACAAATATCAACAACAAGAATGCCCCAAGCCATCACAACTCATCACAAATTAATCCCTGACACATCCCACCTTGTCTCGCCACGTGTGCAATAGTAAAGTAAATGCCCGCCTTGTCTCGCCACACGTACATAATCATGTTCTCACCTTGTCTCGCCATATGCGCAACCCATATATATATATATATATCCCGCCTTGTCACGCCGCATGTACAAATATCAATAGTAATAACAGCACGGCAGAAACCTCGTGCAACCCCATATCAACAACCGCACGGCAGAAACCTCATGCATCACCACAACAAGTACAACAGCTACAATGACAATAATACAGAGTACGGTAAGTAAATCAACTCAAGAACCTTCAATCACAAGAAATGATAGAACTAGTTCACAAGGAATAACCATGATAAGGAATACTAGGCGTAATAAGAACAGCTCAACAGGGAAGAAAATAATATGTAACAATAGTCCCACAATGTACGGTTCAACAACCAAGAACTAACATGAGTCAAATAATTCCAAATAAGGGCAAGTCCACTAAGGCATAAGATTTCTAAGCTTCTTTTAAGTTTGGACAATTGCAGGAGAGATACAGTCAATTAAAATAAAGGTAGGCAGCGAGAAGAGTCACCATAACCTCAATTAAGGGAGAACATTTACAAAAGGGATAACTACAACTTCAAATAAAGATAGACAGTTAGGGAAAAGATAACATGGTAATGGAAGAGAAAACAGTTTCAATTAAGGCACATATGAATCAAGTAACAATAAGAGTGGATCATGACGCAATTGATTCTAATTAAGCAGGTAATGGTGAAACTAGAAATTAAGGAACGTAATTATAACAAGAACAACTGCATATTCAATGAATACATGGACCTAAGAACCCTAAAAGGCCAATTTTTCACAAATAAGTCTGAGCATGTACTCGTCACCTCGCGTACATAGACTACAATTAGCATAGAAGACTCAAATCTTAAGGGGTAGTTCCCCCACACAAAATTAGGCAAGATACTTACCTCAAAGAAGACAAACCGATACTCTAAAATAAACTTCTCGGTGAAATGGCCTACGGATGGCTCAAATCTAATTAAAATAACTTCAAAGCACAAATAAAACTCATAAGAAACTATTTCGGATCATAAAGCTTCTGTAAATCCCCGTAAAAATAAATTCTTAATGATTTAAGTTTTTAAAGTGCGCCAACGGTATTTGGGAATAACGTATTTGAGTATTAAAGGAGACCTATGGGATAGAGCTACATAATTTTGAATTGATAATGTATGTTTAAGGTGTGTTGGAATATACTAAGGAGTTTTGTGAATGGCAAGAACTTGTGTGGAACAAGTTGGATACATTAAGTGGAAAGGATGTTTCAATTGGCACAAGACCCGACTTTTAAATGAACAGAACTCCCTCAATATAATGACTTAGGTAGTGATATATCTATAAAATTAAATCTATTTGAGTATAGTTTCCAACGCATCAAACCGTTCGTCATTTGGATATTTCTACAGAAAGTTATGGCCATTTTACTGGACATATGTCATATGCGCGCCTAGATGTGCGGCCGCACATATTTGAGAGTTTCTGCCTCAGGTGCGCGGCCAGATGCATGGCCACTTGCCCAGGTGCTCGACCGCGCACGTAGGAGCTCATTTAATACCCCCAAGGCCGGGTAGAGAGAGGGGTTAAGTCATTTTTAGCTAAAACCTGATATTTTAGAGAGAAGTGAGAGTGTTCTAGAGAGAGGAAGTAGATGAAGTATTTTGTTCATCAAGATCTTGTTCAAGCCTTGAAATCCAACAAGGAAATCTCACAAGATCTTCACTCAAGAGGTAAGATTCAAACCCCTAGTCTTCAATTTCGAGCTTGGGGTAAAAGGTGGGTGATTGGGAGTATGATTCTTGGGTGTAAGAGTATTAATTATACATGCTTGTACCAAAAAGGTTTGTGGGAAGATTGTTGAGCTCAAATAAGTAAGGATTAGGTTGTGGAGTGAAGGAAATCTTGTAGAAGAACCTTGTAGTTAAATTTGCACACCTAGTGTTTGATAAAATGCTCAAATGAGCTGAGACCATGAATATCTTCCTAATTATGGTTCAATTTGTTATGTCTCAAAATAGATTGGGATTGCTAGAATTTCTGAAATGTTGTAGTAATTTAAGGAAAGCTCAAAGCGAGGTATGTTGGCTAAACTTTCTATCTTAGAATCGAATTACATAATGTTTCCGTAAGTTTCAAGTATGGTTGGCTCAAGATTCCTAACTTCTATATTCCGGGTTATTCCCTTCAAACTTGGTTATTCCTAATGAGCCTTATGTCGAAAGATAGTTGTTCGAAGTATGGTTTGCGTATTAAAATGCCATATCTTTGAGTCGTGTTCCAAATGAAGGTTATGATTTCAAATTGTGTGAGAAAATCTCAATATTCTTAAGACTCTTAACTGCTCATATGTGTGCCTAAAGTTTTGACTGAAAATGTCTTGTGGTTGATAATCTATAAAGATGCTTGAAGATAAAATAAGTGAATTGGGGATATAGAGTGTGGCCAACGTGCCAAGAATTTAAGTTATAATTTTGGCTACTGGTGCCAATGAAATGATGGAGTGTGATAAAGATTATGAAATGTGCCTTGACTCAACTGTTTAAAAATGATTTCGAAAATAGAATTGCCTAAAAGTTTTTGTACGAAATTCATGCCCATAAGTGGTTGTTTTAACTAATGCTTTGCTTTATAAATATATCCAGTATGATTCGAGTTCTATATACTCATGTGTTGAAATTGTACGTTGTCATTTCTGGGGAAGAGTATTGCAAGAATAAATTGTGTATTGATTGTTTATGATTTTTTATGTGTGTTTCTATTGTTGGTTGGTATGCCTCATTCTTTGGGAAGACACCATTTGTGTTTGAAGTTCTCATTTCAAATGGATATGAAGTATATGATTTCTGAAATATTCTATATATTGATAATTGATGGTGATCTTTGAAATTGAAAGAGGTGAAAGTGTGGAATATGAAATACGGCAATCGTGCTAGGAATAAAGAATCTTGTGAATGGCCAAATTAGACAATGAAATATTGTTGTTGTGAGTGACTGGAAATACTAATGAGAATTTATACAATGTGAATGATGTTGAGGTGAGTACAATTGTATTTATGTTACCTTTGTGTGCAAATCAAATAAAAAAAATATTTTTGGGAGCATCATTAGCAAAACCGAGGAAGGGTGGGTCATAAGGCCCACACCTGAAACTACACGTGCCGGTGTAGGGGTGAATTGTGATTATTCCCCTTATTTGGGATAAGATTGATGTGATAAAATTATTCCTCTTAATTGAAATTGAGATTTTGGTTGATGTCTTCAAATAAGACATCCTAGCCGATCGGGTCATGATCGGACTCCGTGCTAAAATTACGGTAGTATTGGTATTGATAGTAATTGTGGTTGATTCTCTAAGGAGATAGCCTAGCCGATCGGGTCGTGATCGGACTCCGTGCTAAAATTACGGTGGTATTGGTATTGATAGTAATTGTGGTTGATTCTCTAAGGAGATAGCCTAGCCAATCGGGTCGTGATCGAACTCCGTGCTAAAATTATAGTGGTATTGGTAATGATAGTAATTGTGGTTGATGTCTCTAATGAGATAGCCTAGCCGGTCGGGTCGTGATCGGACTCCGTGCTAAAAGTACGGTGGCATTGTTATTGTGAACACTGGTATTGTGAACATTGGTATTGTGAATAGTGATATTTTAAACAATGGTATATCGGTGCTAATGATCTCCCAACTAAAAATATTGTATATGAAGTTCATATTTTGAACATTATTATGTTTTAAGTGGACATTTGGATATTGTTGATTGTGACTTGCTATTTCTATGTGTTGCCTTTTATTATATGGGCATTCTATTTTGAAAGATGACTTTTAGCTATATATATTAGTGCTATTTGACGGTATTAACGTCCCTTTTGCCAGGGCGCTGCATCTTTAACGTATGCAGGTGGTTCTACAGTAGACGGTATTAGTCAGTGATAGCGGTACATTCTCTTCAGCTGACTTGGTGAGCCTCACTTCATTACGGGGTCATGTATCTTTTGCTTCTCATGTACTTTGTGGTTGAGGTATAGCTGGGGCTTTGTTGCCCGCATTTCCATATTTCTCTTCTGTTGTACTTAGAGGCTCCGCAGACAAGTTATGGGTGGTATTTAGTGTGGGGAATTGAATTAGAAATGTTGGTATTTGAAAATCATTTTTTTCATTAATCCTATAAACTCGTAATATTTTGGGAAATTATGAATGAAGTTGCTAATGGAAATGAAATGGGAGTTGCTAATGAAATCTTTTGAAAGTTTGATTAACGGAGTACATCTTCTCTTTATTCATGGATGAGTTTGGGTAGAAGAAAATCCAACATGCTTGCTCGGCCGGGTTCACTCGGTTGAGCGCCGGTCACGCTCCCCGAGTTTGGGGTGTGACAAACTTGGTATCAGAGCTTAAGGTTTTAAAGTTCCTAGGATATCTCAGAGCCATGTCTAGTAGAGTCCTTCTTATCGGTGTGTTGTCGACCACATTTATAATGAGGAGGCTACTTGGGCATTTAGGAATTTCACCCTTCTTTGAAACTCCAGATCGTGCGATAAAGCTCAAGGTAGGAAGTTAAATTCCTCACCATGTCTCATTTTCCATATGAGTAACCCACGAGTTCGAGACAACGAGGAGATATTAAAAGAACTAGTTGCTAGGGGAAGTGTCGCTTTCCTATTAATGTTACCGCGCCACCGGAATATGTGGTGAGAGCACCTAAGAAATGAAAGAGGATTATTAGTATCAATAAGCCAGAATGTTTGATATGAAAGAAGAGCCACTCGGGTTTATGTTGGATGATTCTTGTAGCATGTTATGGTTGTGGAAAGAAGGGGCACAAGAAGAACAAATGCCCTTAGGTTGGGTACACCCATCTCGGTTTGCCTGATATGCGGGCTGGAACATTTTGCATCATGTTGGGAGTATGCTTAGAAGCGTGTTAGGGTGGTAGATTTGGGCAATTCCAAAAGCCCATACAACGAGTTGTTATAGAGATTGTTAATCCAGTCACGAGTCCTGGAGGAAGGATAAGGGGGATGCTTATGATGTATGCAAAAAGAGTAAATATCAGGTAAGTGGGGCGACTCAGTTTAGCGGACCCCATCCTTGTTGTGTGGAGTGTATGGGATGTCATTCGGGGGTACGTCACTATGGTACTAATGTAAGTTTTGGATGTGGAGTAGAGGGGCATCAATTAAAGTACTGCCCTGTCAATCTAATGTCATCAAGTAAGTCGTTCCTTAGTACATCATTATGAACACGCATAGTTTTTCCTTGTTATATATGTACATCTATATTGAAGAGCCTTCATAAACATGGTCTTAACAAGACGTTGAATCACAAAACATTGCCTGTACTTACTTTCTAAACAAGACGCATTATTCATGAAGCCACTCTATCCCAAATTCTCTTATTTACAACCTCTTGAGGAATTGAGTTCTATAATGATTTCCTTGGAATGAGTTATAACCCTAGGTTAATATTTCCCACTTGCTCACATATTTCCTTGGAATGAACTTCTTACAGAACGTTTTGATTCAAATGGATAATATCTGCTCACTTGTGCCTATGCACGCACCACCATAATATTTACATATGTGGTATCAAATCTAATATAAAGCAGCCTAGTGTTGAGGTCCTTCTTGAGCCACTCTTTTTCTCTCCGGTGTATGTTGCTCCTATGGTTTGAACAACCACTTTGTTCCTTTGTATATATTATCATGAATCCTTTTCACCATCTAGTAACATGAGAGCATATTGATTTGAAAGAAAAGTTCGTTGTATCTCTAGTCCTCTCATATAGAATCAACTATCAGGAAGGGTTAAGCTATCAGAATGATAATAATCTCACAAATATTCAACTTCTTTTTCATCCTCATTGGGTTTGTGGCATAGATTCCCTGTGTCAAATACTGTTAAGAGCGTAATGCAACTTCGTGTATCTTGAAACCCATATCACATTCAGAGTGTTAGAATATTCTCATTTCGAGTTAAACAGATTTTTCCTACATTCCAAGAGGCGACTAGTGTCACATACTTGGCTATCTCACTTTGAGGCCTACTATTGCCGAACAAGGCACATATGAAATGAAACAATTGTTGTTGTCCTTTTCATGACTCGTTTCTTTTAAATCTCAGAATCACGAACATGGTCCCCACATTATCAATGCATACTAGGAAACTCTATACCTCATTTGTCAAATCAATGATGTCATCATAATGATTAACCATGCCAGCGCTATTGGTAGTGTCACGACCCAATTCTATTATAGGCCGTGATGACGCCCAACACTGTTGTTAGGCAAGCCAAAACTGATCAACTAGTGACTTCCCGCTTAGATAGATTTGTAAACGATAGCTTTTTCCTTATTTAAAAAAAAAAAGATTTAGGACTTTGCAATTTTAACATAAATAAATGGAAGCAATTAGTACTAATCGTAATCATCTGAGCAAACCAAAATCATAAGTCTACTAGTGTGTGTGCCAAGACCTAGTGTCACAAGTATGTGGGCAAACTAGTAGAATATACAAAACAATGCTAGCCTACTGTCTGAAAGGAAATAGATAGAAAATAAAATAACATAAGAGAGACTCTAGCTGCTGCAGAACGACTCAAAAGGATAGCTCACCGGGAAGTCTCGAGCTGGGAAATCAGTCTACACGTCGGACTGGTGGCCAGATGCACCTACCTCAAATCCTGTACAATCAAGTACAAAAGTGTAGCATGAGTACATGAAAATATGTACCCAGTAAATATCCAGTCTAACCTCGAAGAAGTAGTAACGAGGGGTCGACTTTGACACTCACTATGGCCAACAATATAATAATATGTTATTCTAAATAAGCATGATACACATAACTAACAATAAACTCAGAACAAGAAATAATTGTACAGTTCTTCTATCATATCTAAGAAGACAAAATACTTCCTTCATTTTAAACAAATGATCTCTAAAACAGTAAATTTATACCAATTATAAAAAAGGGCTTTCACTTCTATTATCACATACAAATTCCACTGAGGACGTTCTGTCCAATCCAACATGAAAATGTAAATTGTGCACTGCCAAGGGTCGAACGGGGCGAACCATAGATGCATCTATTAACTTGCCTAGGCGAACGGCCCGCTCCTATGAGAGTAGTAGAAATAGTCACCCCGCTCGCAAAATATACTTGCGACGCGGTTAAATATAAATATAACGTAATTTTTCTCAATTCTTTTCAAAATATTAATTTACTTGAAACCTTTGAAATCTTAAAATCCTCAACTTAGTTCCATTCAATGCGAATAAAAAATTATGTTCAGATAACGGTACCCACAAAGCATGGTGTAAGCCTAGAACTACCCGAACATAACAAGAATAGTAGCTACGTACGGACTCTCGTCACTTCGTGCGCACATAGCCCCCACAACTAATCATACATTAATTAAGTTTACCTATGGGGAAATTTCCGTCTTACAAGGTTAGAAAAGACACTTACCTTGCTTTAAGGCCTACTTTCCGGTCCAAGCTTATGACCAAACCCTCAATTTGGTGCCGAACAATCCAAAACTATAAAATAGTGTAGAAACTAATCAATATGGGCTTAAAAGTTCATATCCCTACTATTTAAGTAATTTCCCAACCCTAAATGCATGATTCCTAAAATTTGCCCCTGGGCCCACGTGCCCGAATTCTGGAAATTTTTGAAGAAAGTTGTTACCCATAACCTTAGGAACATAAATATATGATTTTCATTAAGTTCCATAACCATTTTCGCGGTAAAACTCCATTTTTATCAAAAACCTAGGTTTTCCTCTAACCCTATGATTTTCACTAATTTACATGTTATAACCTACCCACAAACCATGTATTTAACTCACATTTGATAGGAATTACTTATCTCAACTAGTTGATGGAAATCCCCTCTCTAACCAGCTCCAAAATCGCCCCCAAGAAGAGTAAGAAGTGAGCAAAAGTGCTCAAACCCCGTTTTAAAACATCACTGCCCTTCATTGACTTCCGCACCTGCGGTTAAATTGGCGCAACTACGCTTCCGCTTCTGCGGACAACTCGCGCAGGTGCGGACCAAAGACAGGCTGCCTTATCTCGCTTCTACGCCCAGGTGATCGCACCTGCAGACACGCATCAATGACAAACGACGCACACCTGCGACACTGCCCGCTCCTGCGATGCCTGCCTTCGCACCTGCGCTTTCGCAGGTGCGGTCCTTCTTCTGCTTCTACGATGGCTGGGAAGCCTATGCTGGGACGCATCTGTGATCATGGGGCTTGCACCTGCGAGCTCGCACCTACGGCTGACCAAGTGCAGGTGCGATTATGACAGCAGCTGGAGCTTCAGCTTTGGCTTCCAAATTCCAACTTGGTCTGAGCCTCGTCCGATTGACACTCGGGGCCCCCGTGGCCCCGTCCGAATATACCAACAAGTTTGAAATCAGAAAACGGACTCGCTCGAACTCTCAAAACGCCCGAAACAATATTAAAACTAAGAATCACACCCTAAAACCAATTGAATCAAACTTAAGAACTTCAAGTTCTTCAATTTACTTTCAATGCACCGAAACGTACTTATACTATTCGGAATGATACCAAATTTTGCGTGCAAGTCTTAAATGACACTACGGAACTATTCCCGGTCTTGGAATTCCTTTTGGACCTCGATATTACCAAAACCCACTCAAAACCAAATTTTAAAGAACTTCTAAAACCTTCAAGAACCAACTTTCACTGTTGGGCGACAAAAAGCTCCCGGGTCATCCAAAACCCGATTCAAATATACGCCAAGTCTGAAATCATCATACGAACCTATTGGAACCGTCAAATCCCGATTCTGAGGTCGTTTACTCAAAATGTTGACCAAAGTCAAACTTAGCCTTTCAAGCCATCCTTAAGGAACCAAGTGTTCCGATTTCAACCCAAACTCTTCCAAATCCCGAACCAACCATCCCCGCAAGTCATAAATTAGTAAAAGCATGTAGGGGAAGTCTTATTTAGGGGAACGGGGTTCTAGAAAGAAAAATGACCGGTCGGATCGTTACATTCTCCACCCCTTAAACAATTGTTCGTCCTCGAACGGGTTTAGATTCATACCTGAAGTGCTGAATAAGTGTGGATATCTGCTCCGCATGTCCACCTCGGACTCCTAGGTTGCCTCCTCGACTGGTTGGCCCCTCCACTGAACCCTTACCGCAGAAATCCTCTTGGACCTCAACTGGCGATCCTGCCTAGAAACAATAGCAACTGGCTCCTCCTCATAGCCCAAGCTCTCATCTAGTTGAATAGTGCTGAAGTCTAACACATGTGACAGGTCGGTATGGTACCTCCGGAGCATAAACACGTGAAAAACTAGATGAACCCCTGATAGGCTGGGAGGTAAAGTAAGCTTATAAGCAATCTCCCCAACTCGCCTCAACACCTCAAATGGGCCTATAAACCTTGGGCACAACTTGCCATTCTTTTTGAATCTCATAATACCCTTCATCGGTGAGACTTTCAAGAGAACCTTCTCGCCTACCATAAATGATACATCACGCGCCTTCTGATCCGTGTAACTCTTCTGTCTGGACTGTGCTGTGCGAAGTTGCTCCTGAATCAACTTTACCTTTTCCAAGGCATCCTTCACCAGATCAGTACTATATAACCTAGCCTCACCGAGATCAAACCACCCGATGGGAGAACGACATCGCCGACCATATAAAGCTTCAAATGGGGCCATCTTGATGCTGGAATGATAACTGTTGTTGTAAGCAGACTCGGCCAATTGCAAGAACTGATCCCAATGTCCCCCAAAGTCAATCACACATGCTCTCAGCATGTCCTCCAATATCTGAACTATCCGCTCTGACTGCTCGTCGATCTGTGGATGAAATGATGTGCTGAGCTCTACACGGGTCCCCAACTCACTATGTACGGCTCTCCAGAAATGTGAAGTGAACTGAGGGCCTCTATATGATATGATGAAAACAGGCACACCGTGCAACTATCTCCCTAATATAAATCTGGGCCAATTTCTCTGAAGTATAGGTAGTCACAACTGGAATGAAGTGTGCCAACTTGGTCAACCTATCGACAATGACCCAAACTGCATCAAACTTCCACAAGGTCCTCGGCAATCCAACTACAAAGTCCATAGTAATGCGATCCCATTTCCACTCAAGTATAATCATCTGCTGAAGTAGGCCACCTGGCCTCTGGTGCTCATACTTAACCTGTTGGCAATTTAAGCACCTAGTCACATACTCAACTATGTCTTTTTTCATCCACTGCCACCAATAATGTTATCTCAGGTCACGATACATCTTCGTAGCACCTGGATAAATGGAATACCGAGAACTGTGTGCCTCCTCTAGAATCCTCTCCCTTAAGCTATCGACATTAGGAACACATAGGCGACCCTGGAGTCGCAGAACATCATACTCGCCAATAGAAACCTCCTTGGCATTACCCTTTAGTATCGTCTCTCTGAGAACTACCAAATGCAGATCATCGAGCTGCCGAGCCTTGATCTGCCCCAATAATGAAGACTGGGCAACAACACATGCAAGAACTCGGCTGGGCTCTAAAATGTCCAACCTCACAAATCTGTTAGCCAAGGACTGAATGTCCAAAGCTAGTGGCCTCTCCTCTGCTGAAATAAATGCCAATCTACCCATACTCTCTGCCTTCCTGCTTAAGGCATCCGCGACCACATTTGCCTTGCCTGGATGATAAAGAATGGTGATGTCATAATCCTTCAATAACTCAAGCCATCCACGCTGTCTGAAATTGAGATCCTTTTGCTTGAAAAAATGCTGTAAGCTGCGATGATCAGTATAAACCTCACATGATACCCCATACAGATAATGCCTCCATATCTTAAGAGCATGGACAATCGAGGCCAACTCCAAGTCGTGCACATGGTAATTATTCTCATGTATCTTCAGCTGACGTGAATCATATGCAATAACTCACCCCTCCTGCATCAAGACACAAACCAAGCCAACGCGTGAAGTGTCACAATAAATCGTATACATCCCTGAACGGGAAGGCAACACTAGAACTGATGCTGTGGTCAAAGCTGTCTTGAGCTTCTGAAAGCTCGCCTCACAATCAATGGACCAACGGAATGGAGCACCCTTCTGGGTCAATCTAGTCAAAGGTTCCACAATGGATAAAAAGCCTTGCACAAACCGGTGATAATAACCTGCTAACCCTAGGAAACTCCTGATCTCAGTCACCAAAGTGGGATGAGGCCAACTCTGAACTGCCTCGGCTGATACAATATGCCCCAAGAATGCCACAGACTCTAGCCAAAACTCACACTTGGAGAACTTAACATATAGCTTCTGTTCTCGCAAGGTCTGAAGTACCACTCTCAAATGTTGCTCGTGCTCTCCCAGGATACATGAGTAAATCAAGATGTCATCAATGAAGACAATAACGAAGGAATCAATATAAGGCATGAACACCCGATTCATCAAATCCATAAACACCGTTGGGGCATTAGTCAAGCCGAAGGACATCACTAGAAACTCATAATGACCATATCTGGTACGTAAGGCAGTCTTCGGAACATCTGAGCCCCGGATCTTCAACTGATGGTACCCCGATCTCAAGTCGATCTTAGAAAACACCCTGGCACCCTACAACCGGTCAAACAAATCATCAATACGCGGCAATAGGTACCTGTTCTTGATGGTAACCTTGTTCAACTAGCGGTAATCAATGCACATCCGCATAGTTCTATCTTTCTTCTTCACAAATAACACTGGTGCACCCTAAGGTGATACACTCGGTCTAACAAACCCCTTTGTCAATAACTCCTCAAGCTGCTCCTTCAACTCCTTAAGATCTTTTGGAGCCATACGGTACGGTGGGATAGATATAGGCTGTGTACCTGGAGCCAAATCAATACTGAAATCAATATCACGATCTCGAAGCATACCTGGAAGGTCAGAAGGAAACACATCGGCTAATTCCCGGACTACTGGCACTGAATCAGTCGTCGGAGACTCCGCGGTGGTATCCCGAACATATGCTAGATACGCCAAACAACCCTTTTAGACCAGATGTCGAGCCTTCAAAAAAGAGATAATCTGACTAGATGTACTAACGGAGGAACCCTTCCACTCTAATATCGGCAACTCTGGCATCGCTAAAGTAACAGTCTTGGCATGACAATCAAGGATGGCATGATATGGGGATAACCATTCCATGCCCAAGATGACCTCAAAGTTGATCATATCAAGTAATAGAAGGTCTGCTCTAGTCTCGTAACCACAGAATGTAACCATACAAGACCGGTAGATCCGATCCACAACCACAGAATCACCCACATGAGTGGACACATAAACAAGAGTACCCAAGGATTCACGAGGAATAACCAGGAAATGAGCAAATAGAGATGACACATATGAATAGGTAGACCCTGGATCAAATAATACTGAAGCATCCCTACCGCATACATAAATAATACCTGTGAGCATGGCATCTGAGGCCACTATATCTGGTCTGGCCAGAAAAGCATTGAATCTAGCTGGAGCACCGGCTGGCTGGCCTCCGCCTGGCTGAACAATAGCTGGTTGACCTCCCCCTGCCTGGCCTCCACCTCTAGGACGACCCATACCTGCCTTTCCTCCGCCTCTGAGCGGTCGGACGACTGGTGCTGTAATCATAGGCTGATGACCCTGCTGTACTGTCTTGCCCCGAAGTTTGGGACAAAATCTCTTCATGTGACCCGAATCCCCACACTCATAACAACCCCGTGCCATAGACTGCTGTCCTGAAGTCTGACCCTGATGGCCTGAATACTCACTAGAACAACCCTGGATGGCTAGTGGGCGGTATGAACTCTCTGGCATGGCACTGAAGTAGGCACTGGAGGAACCCTGATGAACTGGCGGGCGATAAGAACTCTCTGGCATAGAACTGAAATACGGCCGTGCTGGATCACCCCAAGGAAGTGGTGGTGGTGCTGGATATGTGGGCCTGCTAGGCTGACCCCTCCCAAACTGACCTCTGCCCCTAGCCGGGGCACCTCTAAACTCTCCCGAGAATCGGGTCCTCTTTTCCTGCTGCATCTGCTCTCTACCCCTCTGGCGGTAGCCCTCAATCCTCCGAGCAATCTCTACTACTAGTTGATAATTAGTACCCATCTCAACCTCCCTGGCCATGCTAGCCCGAATACTGGGGTGTAACCGTGCAACAAATCTCCGCACTCTCTCTGCGTCCGTAGGAAGTATCATAAGTGGATGGCATGACAACTCAAAAAATCTCGCCTCATAATCAGTCACAGACATCTGACCCTACTCGAGCTGCTCAAACTGACACCACAACTCTTCCCTCTGAAAGGGTGGAATATACCTGTCCAATAGAAACCGTGTAAACTGATCCCAAGTCATGGGAGGAGAACCCGCTGGGCTGCCAAGAAGGTAAGACTGCCACCATCTACGGGCCTAGCCCTCCAGCTGGAAAGCGGTGAAATCTACTCCATGGGACTCCAATATCCTCATGTTGTGCAGTCTGTCCCTGCACTGATCAATAAAGTCCTGGGGGTCCTTATGCCGCTCACCCCCAAAGATAAGAGGGTGTAGCCTAGTCCATCTGTCCAGTAGCTTCTGTGGATCGCCGCCCGCAGCTGGTCTAGGCTCAGGTGCTGCTGTGGCAACTAGCTGGGCCCCGCCCATGGGTAGTGTACCCAGAGTTTGATATACTACAATTGCGTGCCCAAGAGCATGATAAATAGGGGTCTGTGCTCCCCCTCCTGCCTGAGATGTGGCTGGGTCTGCTGGAAATACCGTAGCATACAACCCATGACCTCCTGAAATCCCGATGCTGTCATGAAATCTACTGGGACTGGCTCTGGAATAGGCACCTCGCCCTTCTCCTCCATGATGGGATCCTCCACTGGATCCGCTGGTGGTGCTACTGGGGCAGATCTGGGATGCCCTCGTCCCCTTCCTCAGGCCGGTGCCCTCCCTCGGCCTCTGCCTCGGCCTCTAGCAATGGGGGGAGCAGCTCCTCCCGGGTCTGGAACGTTCGTAGTACGCGTCCTCACCATCTGTGAGAGAATAGAAGGAAGAAACATAGTATTCCATAAATTGCACGATAGGAGATGAATAAAGAGTAGTTTCCTAACACCCTATAGCTTCTCGAAAATAAGTATGGACGTCTCCGCACCGATCCGCAAGACTCTACTAGGCCTGCCCATGACTTGTGAGACCTACGTGAACCTAGTGCTATGATACCATGTTGTCACGACCCAATTCCATTATAGGCCGTGATGGCTCCCTACATCGTTATTAGGCAAGCCAACACTGATCAACTAGTGACTTCCCGCTTAGATAGATTTGTAAATGATAGCTTTTTTCTTATTTTAAAAAACAAAAGATTTAGGAGTTTGCAATTTTAACATAAATAAATGGAAGCAATCCGAACATACGCTCAAGTCCGAAATTATCATACGAACCTATTGAAACCGTCAAATCCCGATTCCGAGGTCGTTTACTCAAAATGTTGACCGAAGTCAAACTTGGCCTTTCAAGCCAACCTTAAGGAACCAAGTGTTTCGATTTCAACCCAAACTCTTCCAAATCCCGAAACAACCATCCCCACAAGTCATAAATCAGTAAAAGCATATATGGGAAGTCTTATTTAGGGGAACGGGGTTCTAGAAAATAAAATGACTGGTCGGGTCGTTACAGGTAGTAACCTTCATGTCTCTTAGGATATAACCTCTTGAAATGCCCTGCTCACCACATTGATGGATTCTTGAAATGACCTCGTTGTTCCTATTTATAGTAACCTATAGGGTTGAAGGTTCAAACATGTCAAAGAAGAAGCATCATCTCATGATCAAATATATTGGATAGGAAATTTTATGGTCATATTCATGCTAGCACATCTTAGAGTAATTGTTGGAGTTAGCCAAAGGTTTACTTTGGGTATTCGGCGTAGGGATTTAGAGTTGAAGAAAGTGAACGGGTTATTCTCAAGATTTTTTCTATGAATATATTGGGTGAATTGTTATGGAAGGTAAAGTATGTGTAGTCACATTAGGACTTAAGAAATATTGAAGGAAATAGGTCAAACTATGAGTATGATGTTTTCCCGTTGTTGTCCTCCATGCACCCGATGCATCATGTATCTAGGTTCCATAAGGTTATTGGAAATCCTTTGCCTATCATTCCGGTGAAAACTATTAAAAGTGAAGTTAATGGGTAATTTGCTTATAATAGTTACCTAGTTGTCATCCCTATTAGATAAGTCCAGAAATTGAGATCTGCCTCTGTCAAAGTAAAGGAAGTATTCTCGCATGCCTGTATAACCAAATGGTTGTGATTCAAAAGGGTACTTGTTATATGTTATGATTTAAATATGTGCAACTTATGTCTAGATACCACTTCTGTTAATATAATGCCCTTAATGTTGAGATCAGTGTTGTTGAATGTCATGACCTGGAATTCCCACCAACGGGACCGTGATGGCGCCTAACATTTCACTTGCCAGGCAAGCCAACGTTAGAGAATCATTAAACCAATTCCTTATTTCCATTCAGCAAATAACAATAATTAACTAAGATAAAATATAATAAGTGCGAAATATTATAAAACTATATTAATTACTACCACCCGGATCTGGAGTCACAATTCACGAGCATCCTAGAATTTACTACAAGTAATAGTCTGAAAGAAATACAACTGTCTGAATGAAAGAAACAGTAGAACAGAAAAGATAGACGGGGACTTCAAGGTCTGTGAACACCGATAGATCTACCTTGAGTCTCCGTACAGAGGACCAATAACAAAATCTCGATCAACCCGAGCCGGTATCAAAATCTGCACAGAAAGTGCAGAGTGCAGTATCAGTACAACCGACCCCATGTACTTGTAAGTGTCGAGCCTAACCTCGACGAAGTAGTGACGAGGCTAAGGCAAGGCACCTACAAATCAACATGTACAATTTACCAGTATATATACAAATAACATAAATGAAGAACTAAACAGGAAATATCTGGAGGGGAACATACTGAGGGGAATACAAGATAAATAACTACAACAGAATGATTACCGGAGCAGTCAATATACCATGAATCAACAGGAATAGTGAATACAGTAAGGAAAAATGCACGGCATCACCCTTCGTACTTTTACTCTCAATCTCACCATAAAATCAATAGAAACGGCACGACATCACCCTTCGTGCATTAACTCTCATATCATGGCACGACATCACCCATCATGCTTTTACACTCATAATATGGCGCGACATTACCCTTCGTGCATTAACACTCTCCCTTAGCATAATGCAATGCATAAATAACAACAGGGAGATAGAATAATAAGTACAAAGCTTACTTCAACATTTGGTTCGACAATATAAATCTCAAGTCTTAAATAAATACTCGATTACCAACTGAAAATCCGTAAACATGATAATGACGATCAATTTAACAACACTAGTATAAACATGTAGCAATTAGGCATAGGAAGAGACAATATAAGAAAATGGAAGAAACATGGAAAAACAGGTAAATTGGCGACGCATAAGCACTCGTCACCTCACATATACGCCGCTCACATGAATTTCACTTAGCAAATAATCTAAGGTTCCCAATTCCCTCAAGTCAGGGTTAGACACAACACTTACCTCGCTCCGAAGGCCACTTAATTCTCAATCACAACTTTTTCTTTGGAATTCACCTCCAAACCACTCGTATCTATTCAAAAATGACTCAATAATAACAAGTATTACTAAAGAAATCAATTATATTGCATAAATTAAATTTCCTAAATTTTCCTCCAAAAAGTCAAAAAAATCGACCCCGGGCCTGCTTGGTCAAAACCCGAGGTTCGGACCAAAATCCATTTACTCATTCACCCCCGAGCCCGAGTATATAATTAGTTCCGAAATCCGAGCTCAAATCGAGGTCTAAATCCCCAAATTTGTAAAATTCCCAAATTTGTAAAATTCCCAATTCCCCCAAAATCCCTAATTTCTACCCTTAAAGAACAAGATTAAAAACGAGGAATTCAATAAATGATGATGGAAATTGAAGAAAACAAGTTAGAAAGTGCAAACCTATGATTGGGTGTCGAAATCCTTCTTCAGAAATCGCCCTAGGTCGAGTTCTATGGAAGAAAATATGAAATTTCGAACAAATCCCGTTTTGAAGTCTGTTTTAAAACACTGGACAAGCCTTCATCGTGTTCGCGAGAGGCGTGTCGCGATCGTGATGCACAACGGCCTAAGGCCTTCGTGTTCGCGAGTCTTTCTACGCGTTCGCGTAAGGCAGCTCCCCCCAAGCCTTCGCGACCCAGTGGACGCGTTCGCATAGAAGAACATGACTCCCTCCCCTAGGTTCCTTAACCTATCGCATTCACGAGAGACTAATCGCGTTCGCGAAGGGTACCACCCCCAATGCTTCGCGTTCTCGAAGAAGAAATTACCTCCCAGCCTAGTTTACACTTCGCGATCGCGAAGCACAAAATACCTGTGCACCAGCAACAATAAAACAATAGAAATTCTAAGTCCAAAACATCCCGTAGCCTATCCGAAACTCACCCGAGCCCTTGGGGCTCCAAACAAAACATGCACAAAAGTCTAAAAACATCATACGAACCTTCTCGAGTGATCAAATCACCAAAATAACACCTAGAACTCCGAATATCTGAATCACGTCAAATCAACTCCGTTTCTCATCAAATTTCACAGACAAGTCTTAAATATCATAATGAACCTGTATTGGGATCCAGAACCAAAATATGGACCCGGTACTAACAATTCCAAACATCAATCAATTCTTAAAAACAAATAATTTTCAGACTTTTAATTTTCATCAAAAATTCATAACTCAAGCTAGGGACCTCCGAATTCGATTCCGGGCATACGCCCAGGTCCCATAATTCGATACGGATCCACTAGGACTGTCAAAACACGGATCCGGGTCCGTTTACCAAAAATGTTGACCGAAGTCAAATAAAATCAACTTTTTAAGGCATAAATTCTTGTTTTCATCAATTTTCAACACAAAGCTTTTCCGGAAACATGCCCGGACTGCGCACGTAAATCGAGAAGGGTAAAAATGAGATTTTTAAGGCTTAAAAGCACATATTCGAGTTCTAAAACGTAAGATAACCTTTTGGGTCATCACATTCTCCACCTTTAAAATAATCGTTCGTCCTCGAACGGATATAGAAAAGTATCTGGGCTGGTGAAAAGGTGAGGATATCTACACCGCATATCGAACTCGGACTCCCAAGTAGCTGCCTCAATAGGCTGACCTCTCCACTACACTCGAATTGAAGGGTAACTCTTTGATCTCAACTGGCGAACTTGCCAGGCTAAAATAGCCATCGGCTCCTCCTCGTAAGTCAAATCCTTGTCCAACTGGACAGAGCTGAAATCTAGAACATGGGACGAATCGCTGTGATACTTTCGAAGCATAGACACGTGGAATACCGAATGAACAACTGCTAAACTAGGTGGCAATGCAAGCTTGTAGGCCACCTCTCCCACTCTCTCCAGAATCTTAAAAGGTCCAATATACCTAGGGCTCAACTTGACCTTCTTTCCGAACCTCATTACACCCTTCATGGGTGATACCCGAAGTAACACTCTCTCTCCAACCATGAATGCAACATCACAAACTCTACGGTCGGCATAACTCTTCTGCCTGGACTGAGCTGTGCGAAGTCAATCCTGAATAATCTTAACCTTATCCAAGGCATCCTGTACTAAGTCTATGCCCAACAACCGAGCCTCTCCTGGCTTGAACCACCCAACTGGCGACCGGCACAACCTACCATATAATGCCTCATAGGGAGCCATCTGAATGCTCGACTGGTAGCTGTTGTTGTAGGCGAACTCTGCAAGGGGCAAGAACTAATCCCACGATCCTCCGAATTCTATAACACATGCGCAGAGCATATCCTCCAAGATCTGGATAGTGCACTCGGACTGCCCGTCCGTCTGAGGATGAAATGTTGTGCTCAACTCAACCCGCATACCCAACTCACGTTGTACTGCCCTCCAGAAGTGCGAGGTGAACTGTGAACCTCGGTCAGATATAATAGACACGGGCACACCGTGAAGACGGACGATCTCCCGGATGTAAATCTTTGCCAACCGCTCCAAGGAATAGGTAACTGCCACAGGAATAAAATGCGCTGACTTAGTTAGCCTGTCCACAATGACCCAAACTGCATCGAACTTCTTCTGAGTCCATGGGAGTCCAACAATAAAATCCATAGTGATACGCTCCCACTTCCACTCAGGAATCTCTAACCTCTAAAGTAAACCACCAGGTCTCTGATGCTCACACTTTACCTGCTGGCAATTTAGGCACCGAGCTACATAGGCAACTATGTCTTTCTTCATTCGCCTCCACCAATAATACTGCCTCAAGTCCTGATACATATTGGTGGCGCCCGGATGAATAGAATACCGAGAACTGTGGGACACCTCAAGAATCAACTCACGAAGTCCATCCACATTAGGCACACAAATAAGACCCTGCATCCTCAAAACTCCGTCATATCCAACAGTAACTTACTTGGCACCACCGTGTCACACTGTGTCTCTAAGGACAAGTAGATGAAGATCGTCATCCTGCCAATCTCTGATGCGCTCAAACAAAGAAGACCGAGCAACTGTACAAGCTAGAACATGGCTGGGCTCAGAAACATCCAACCTCACGAACTGGTTGGCCAAGGCCTGAAAATTCAATGCAAGCGGTCTCTCACCAACTGGAATATATGCAAGGCTACCCATACTGACTTACTTTCTACTCAAAGCATCGGCCACCATATTGGCCTTCCCGGGATGATACAATATGGTGATATCATAGTCTTTCAATAGCTCCAACCACCTCCTCTGCCTCAAATTGAGTTCCTTCTGCTTGAAAAAATACTGCAAGCTCCGATGATCAGTGAATACCTCACATGGAACGCCGTAAAGATAGTTCCTCCAAATCTTTAGCGCGTGAACAATGGCTGCCAGCTCTAGATCCTGAATATGGTAATTCTTCTCGTGAACCTTCAGCTGCCGCGAAGCATATGCAATAACCTTGCCACCCTGCATCAATACTGCACCCAGACCAATAGGATATGCGTCACAATATACTGTATAAGATCCTGAACCTGTGGGTAATACCAATACCAGTGCCGTAGTCAAAGCTGTCTTGAGCTTCTGAAAGCTCGCTTCACACTCGTCTGACTACCTGAACGGGGCACCCTTCTGGGTCAATCTGGTAAACGGGGCTGCTATGGATGAAAACCCCTCCATAAATCGACGGTAATAGCCCGCCAAACCCAGGAAACTATGGATCTCTGTAGCTGATGTGGGTCTAGGCCAGTTCTGAACTGCCTCAATCTTCTTAGGATCCACCCGAATACCCTCTACTGATACAACGTGACCCAAGAAAGCAACTGAACTCAACCAAAACTTGCATTTTGAGAACTTAGCATATAACTAGCTGTCTCTCAGAGTCTGAAGAACGATCCGAAGGTGCTGCTCATGCTCCTCTCGGCTGTGGGAGTAGATCAAGATATCATCAATAAACACAACCACAAAGGAATCCAAGTAGGGCTTGAACACCTGGTTCATCAAATCCATGAATGCTGATGGGGCATTTGTCAACCCAAATGACATTACTAGAAACTCGAAATGCCCGTACCGAGTTCAAAAAGCTGTCTTAGGGACATCGGATGCCCTAATCCTCAACTGATGGTAGCCGGATCTCAAATCAATCTTTGAAAACACCCGGGCACCCTGAAGCTGATCAAATAAATCATCAATCCTCGGCAATGGATACTTGTTCTTGATAGTGACTTTGTTCAACTGCCGATAATCTATATACATCCCCATCGATCCATATTTCTTCTTCACAAACAACACAAGTGCACCCCTGGGTGAGACACTAGGTCTAATGAAGCCCCTATTAAGCAAATCTTGCAACAGCTCCTTCAATTCTTTCAACTCTGGCGGGGACATGCGGTATGGCGGAATGGAAATAGGCTAAGTGCCCGGAGCCAAATC
This sequence comes from Nicotiana tabacum, assembly GCF_000715075.1. NCBI lineage: Eukaryota > Viridiplantae > Streptophyta > Magnoliopsida > Solanales > Solanaceae > Nicotiana > Nicotiana tabacum. The sequence goes on along the minus strand of NC_134083.1, from coordinate 65,650,540 downwards.
AATGCAGAAATCAATATCCTTGTCGGGTGGCATCCCCGGCAGGTCTGCAAGAAACACCTCTGCAAACTCACGAATAACCGACACTGAATCCATGGAAGGAACCTCCGCACTAAAATCCCGGACATAAGCCAAATAAGCTAGACACCCCTTCTCTACCATATGCCGAGCCTTCACATAAGAGATAACCCTGTAGGCAGAATGGCCAAGATTCCCTCTCCACTCTAATCGAGGCAACCCCTGCAAGGCTAAGGTCACCATCTTGGCGTGACAATCTAATATAGCATGATAAGGTGACAGCCAATCCATATCCAGTATGACATCAAAATCAACCATGTCGAGAAGTAGAAGATCTACACGAGTCTCAAGACTCCCAATGCTGACCACACACGAACGATAAACACGATCTACAACAATAGCATCTCCCACTGGTGTGGACACATACATAGGAGCACTCAAAGAATCACGGGGCACAACCAAAAGTCTGGCCTCTACCTCTAGCTGGATGAGTAGGTGGTGCAGCAACTAGTGTCGGAACCATGGCACGAGAACTTTGATGCTGTGAGCTGCCCATTACCCTAGGGCAAAATCTAGCAATGTGCCTCGGATCACCATAAGTATAACATAACCTTGGCTGCTGTGACTACTAACCCAAAAGCAGACCCTGTCGACCTGAATAACCACCCTGATAACTTTCGAGTGGAGGTGTACTAATAGGAGCTGGTGGTACACTGTAGGCTAGCTGGTCAGAATAATGTATCTGAGGGCCACGACCACCTGAGGCACCGTGGGATGCTTGGAGCGCTGAATGAAATGGTCTGGAAGGATGGCCTATACCAAAAGTACTCCTGCCTCTAGATGAGGCACCGCTGCACTCACCGGAATAATGAGGTCTCTTATCAGACCCCTGACCTCCCTGAGCAAGAACCATTTCGACTCGTCTGGCGACATTAGCAGCCGCCTGAAAAGAAATCTCACTCACAATCTCCTTAGCCATCTGCAATCTGATAGGCTGAGCAAGTCCATCAATAAACCTCCTTACCCTCTCTCTCTAGGTGGAAAGTAAAAGAATGGCATGACGGGCCAAATCCACAAAATGGGTCTCATACTGGGTAACAGTCATACTGCCCTGCTGGAGACGCTCAAGCTAACGGCGATGCTCCTCTCTCAATGTGATAGGCAGAAACTTCTCTATGAAGAGCTGGGAGAACTGGTCCCAAGTAAGAGCAGGCGACCAAGCTGGTCTGGTCAACAAGTAATCCCTCCACCACTTCTTGGCGGAACCAGTCATCTGAAATGGAGCAAAATCAACCCCATTGGTCTCCACTATACCTATGTTTCGTAGAACATCGTGACAGCTGTCAAGATACTCCTGGGGGTCCTCTGAAGGAGCACCACTGAAGTGAACAGGAAAGAGCTTGGTAAACCTATCCAATCTCCATAAAGCCTCAGAAGACATAGCTTGCCCATCTCCGACCTGTGCCACAATAACCAGATGAACTAATCCGACTGGCTGAGCTATAGGAGCCTGCCACTAGGGAGCTATCTGCTCTGGAGCGGGTTTGGTGGGAGTCTGGGCTCCTCCTCTAGCCTGATAGACTGCTGGTGCCATGGGAAATGCGCCAGTCTGGGCCATACTTTCCATAAAGCCCACCAAACGGACCAAAGCGTCTTGAAGTACTGGGGTGGCAATGAACCCCTCCGGAACCTAATTTGGTCCGGCAGGAACAATCTGGGCTGGAACCTCCTCGTCAAGCTCTATCTGAGGCTCCACTGCCGGGATTGCTGCTCGGGCTCTAGGCTGAGCCCTGCCCCTGCCTCGGCCTCTGTCACGGCCTCGGCCTAAACCTCTGCCCCGTGTAGGAGCTGCCACTGGAGGCTCTGGCTGCTGCTCAGTTGAGGAAGCGGTACGTGTTCTCGCCATCTGCTAGAGAATAAGAGTAGAAGAGTTCAATCAGTATTAAGAAAGCAAAATCGCATGACAAAGAAGAATAAAAGTGAAATTTGTTAGCATAGACGTGTCCGTACCGATCCTCCAGACTCAACTAAGCTTGCTCGTGAATCGTGAGACCTAGGAAACCTAGTGCTCTGATACCAACTTGTCATGACCCGGAATTCCCACTAACGGGACCGTGATGATGCCTAACATTCCATTTGCTAGGCAAGCCAACGTTAGAGAATCATTAAACCAATTCCTTATTTCCATTCAATAAATAACAATAATTAACTAAGATGAAATATAATAAGTGCAGAATAATATAAAACTGTATTAATTTCTACCACCCGGATCTGGAGTCACAATTCACGGGCATTCTAGAATTTACTACAAGTAATAGTCTGAAAGAAATACAACTGTCTGAATGAAAGAAACAGTAGAACAGAAAAGATAGACGGGGACTTCAAGGTTTGTGAACGTCGACAGATCTAGCTTGAGTCTCCGGATAGCGAACCAATAACAAAATCTCGATCAACCCGAGCCGGTATCAAAATCTGCACAGAAAGTGCAGAGTGCAGCATCAGTACAACCGACCCCATGTACTTGTAAGTGTCGAGCCTAACCTCGACGAAGTAGTGACGAGGTTAAGGCAAGGCACCTACAAATCAACCTGTACAATTTACCAGTATATATACAAATAACATAAATGAAGAACTAAATAGGAAATATCTGGAGGGGAACATACTGAGGGAAATACAAGATAAAGAACTACAACAAAATGATCACCGGAGCAGTCAATATACCATGAATCAATAGGAATAGTGAATACAGTAAGGAAAAATGCACGGCATCACCCTTCGTGCTTTTACTCTCAATCTCACCATAAAATCAATAGAAACGGCACGGCATCACCCTTCGTGCATTAACTCTCATATCATGGCACGACATCACCCTTCATGCTTTTACACTCATAATATGGCACGACATTACCCTTCGTGCATTAACACTCTCCCTTAGCATAATGCAATGCATAAATAACAACAGAGAGATAGAATAACAAGTACAAAGCTTACTTCAACATTTGGTTCCACAATATAAATCTCAAGTCTTAAATAAATACTCGATTACCAACAGAAAATCCGTAAACATGATAATGACGATCAATTTAACAACACTAGTATAAACATGTAGCAATTAGGCATAGGAAGAGACAATATAAGAAAACGGAAGAAATATGGAAAAATAGGTAAATTGGCGGCGTATAAGTACTCGTCACCTCACATATATGCCGCTCACATGAATTTTACTTAGCAAATAATCTAAAGTTCCTAATTCCCTCAAGTCAGGGTTAGACACAACACTTACCTCGCTCTGAAGGCCACTTAATTATCAATCACAGCTTTTTCTTTGGAATTCACCTCCAAACCACTCATATCTATTCAAAAATGACTCAATAATACCAAATATTGCTAAAAAAATTAATTATATTGCATAAATTAAATTTCTCAAATTTTCCTCCAAAAAGTCAAAAAGATCGACCCCGGGCCCGCTTGGTCAAAACCCGGGTTCGGACCAAAATCTATTTACCCATTCACCCCTGAGCCTGAGTATGTAATTAGTTCCGGAATCCGACCTCAAATCGAGGTCTAAATCCCCAAATTTGTAAAATTCCCAATTCCCCCAAAACCCCTAATTTCTACCCTTAAAGAACAAGATTAAAGACTAGGAATTCAATAAATGATGATGGAAATTGAAGAAAACAAGTTAGAAAGTGCAAACCTATGATTGGGTGTCGAAATCCTTCTTTAAAAATCGCCCTAGGTCGACTTCTATGGAAGAAAATATGAAATTGTGAACAAATCCAGTTTTGAAGTCTGTTTTAAAACACTGGACAGGCCTTCATCGCGTTCGCGAGAGGTCTTTCGCGATCGTGATGCACAGTGACCTAAGGCCTTCGCGTAAGGCAGCTCCTCCCAAGCCTTCGCGTTCGCGACCAAGTGGACGCATTTGCGTAGAAGAACATGACCCCCTCCCCCAGGTCCCTTAACCTATCACGTTCGTGGGAGACTGATCGCGTTCGCGAAGGGTACCACCCCCAATGCTTCGTGTTCGCGACCAGTCCTTCGTGTTCACGAAGAAGAAATTACCTCCCAGCCTAGTTTACACTTCGCGATTGCGAAGAACAAAATACCTGTGCACCAGCAACAGCAAAACAACAAAAATTCTAAGTCCGAAACATCCCGTAGCCTATCCGAAACTCACCCGAGCCCTCGGGGTTCCAAACCAAACATCCACACAAGTCTAAAAATATCATACGGACCTACTCGCATGATCAAATCACCAAAATAACACCTAGAACTCCGAATTTAGCACCAAATCAAATGAAATTCTCAAGAACACTTTAAAATTTCTATTTTCTCAACTGGACGTCTGAATTACGTCAAATCAACTCCGTTTCTCACCAAATTTCACAGACAAGTATTAAATATCATAATGAACCTGTACCGGGCTCCGGAACCAAAATACGAACACGGTACTAACAATGCCAAACATCAATCAATTCTTAAAAACAAATAATATTTAGACTTTTAATTTTTATCAAAAATTCATAACTTAAGTTAGGGACCTTCGAATTCGATTCCGGGCATACGCCCAAGTCTCATAATTCGATATGGACCCACCGGGATCGTCAAAACATAGATTCGGGCCTGTTTACCAAAAATATTGATCGAAGTCAAATAAAATCAACTTTTAAGGCATAAATTCTTGTTTTCATCAATTTTCAATGTAAATCTTTTCCGGAAACATGCCTGGACTATGCACGTAAATCAAGGAGGATAAAAATAAGATTTTTAAGGCTTAAGAATGCAGATTCGAGTTCTAAAATGTATGATGACCTTTTGGGTCATCACATTGAAATATATTGTGATGCTTTGTTGAGTTATGGATATGTTGTTAGGGTGGTTTTGGTGATTCTCTGGCAGGTGGTTAGGCCCAATTACAGGGAAGACTCTACCAAAATTTCTAAAAAGTTTTGGAGTTAGTCAAATTTGGGGGATTGAAATATTTAAAAGAAGAGTCGAGTTATGTTAAGTGTTTGGGGCCGGACACTACACCTCATTCGAGGACAAATGATCTTAAGTGGGGGAGAATGTAAGGCCCCATAAAAAAACATTTCCTAATAATTTAAATTTTTAAAGTGCGCCAACGGTTTTTGGGAATAACGTATTTGAGTATTAAAGGAGACCTATGGGATAGAGCTACATAATTTTGAATTGATAATGTATGTTTAAGGTGTGTTGGAACATACTAAGGAGCTTTGTGAATGGCAAGAACTTTTGTGGAACAAGTTGGATACATTAAGTGGAAAGGATGTTTCAATTGGCACAAGACCCTATTTTAAATGAATAGAACTCCCTCAATATAATGACTTAGGTGGTGATCTACCTATCAAATTAAATCCCTTTGAGTCTAGTTTCCAACGCATCAAATCGTTCATCATATAGATATTTCTACAGAAATTTATGGCCATTTTACTGGACCTGTGTCATATGCGCGCCCAGATGCGTGGCCGCGTATATTTGAGAGTTTCTGCCTCAGGTGCGCGGCCAGATGTACGGCCACTTGCCCAGGTGCGCAGACGCGCATGTAAGAGCTCATTTAATACCCCCCAAGACCGGGTAGAGAGAGGGTTTAAGTCATTTTAGAGCTAAAACCTGATATTTTAGAAAGAAGTGAGAGTGTTCTAGAGAGAGGAAGTAGATGAAGTGCTTTGTTCATCAAGATCTTGTTCAAGCCTTGAAATCCAACAAGGAAATCTCACAAGATCTTTACTCAGGAGGTAAGATTCAAACCCCTAGTCTTCAATTTCGAGTTTGAGGGTAAAAGATGGGTGATTGAGAGTATGATTCTTGGGTGTAAGAGTATTAATTATACATGCTTGTACCAATAAGGTTTGTGGGAAGATTGTTGAGCTCAAATAAGTAAGGATTGGGTTGTGGAGTGAAGGAAATAGTGTTTGATAAAATGCTCAAATGAGCTGAGACCATGAATATCTTCCTAATTATGGTTCAATTTTGTTATGTCTCAAAATTGATTGGGATTGCTAGAATTTCTGAAACGTTGTAGTAATTTAAGGAAAGCTCAAAGCGAGGTATGTTGGCAAAACTTTCTATCTTAGAATCGAATTCCATAATGTTTCCGTAAGTTTCAAGTATGATTGGCTCAAGATTCCTAACTTCTATATTCCGGGTTATTACCTTTAAACTTGGTTATTCCGAATGAGCCTTATGTCGAAAGATAGTTGTTCGAAGTATGGTTTACGTATTAAAATGCCATGTCTTTGAGTCTTGTTCCAAATGAAGGTTATGATGCCAAATTGTGTGAGAAAATTTCAATATTCTTAAGACTCTTAATTGCTCATATGTGTGCCTAAAGTCTTGACTGAAAATGTCTTGTGGTTGATAATCTATAAAGATGCTTGAAGATGAAATAAGTGAATTGGGGATATAGAGTGTGGCCAACGTGCTAAGAATTTAAGTTATAATTGTGGCTACTGGTGCCAATGAAATGATGGAGTGTGATAAAGATTATGAAATGAGCCTCGACTCAACTGTTTAAAAATGATTTCGAAAATAGAATTGCCTAAAAGCTTTTGTACGTAATTCATGCCCATAAGTGGCTATTTTAACTAATGCTTTGCTTTATAAATATATCCAGTGTGATTCGAGTTCTATATACTCAATGTGTTAAAATTGTACGTTGTCATTTCTGGGGAAGAGTATTGCAAGAATAAATTGTGTATTGATTATTTATGATTTTTCATGTGTGTTTCTATTATTGGTTGGTATGCCTCATTCTTTGGGAATAAGCCATTTGTGTTTGAAGTTTCCATTTCAAATGGATATGAAGTATATGATTTCTAAAATATTCTATATGTTGATGTTTGATGGTGATATTTGAAATTGATAGAGGTGAAAGTGTGAAATATGAAATACGGACATCCTGCCAGAAATAAAGAATCTTGTGAATGGCCAAATGCGCCAATGAAATATTGTTGTTATGAGTGACTGGAAATACTAATGAGAATTTATACAATGTGTAGGATGTTGAGTTGAGTACAATTGTATTTATGATACCTTTGTGTGCAAATAAAATAAAAAAAATATTTTTGGGAGCATCATTAGCAAAACCGAGGAAGGGTGGGTCATAAGGCCCACACCTGAAACTACACGTGCCAGTGTAGGGGTGGATTGTGATTATTTCCCTAATTTAGAATGAGATTGATGTGATAAAATTATTCCTCTTAATTGAAATTGAGATTTTGGTTAATGTCTTCAAATAAGACAGCCTAGCCGATCGAGTCGTGATCGGACTCCATGCTAAAATTACGGTGGTATTGGTATTGATAATAACTATGGTTGATTCTCTAAGGAGATAGCCTAGCCGATCGGGTCGTGATCGGACTCCGTGCTAAAATTACAGTGGTATTGGTACTGATAGTAATTGTGGTTGATTCTTTAAGGAGATAGCCTAGCCGATCGGGTCGTGATCGGATTCGGTGCTAAAATTACGGTGGTATTGGTAATGATAGTAATTGTGGTTGATGTCTCTAATGAGGTAGCCTAGCCGGTCGGGTCGTGATCGGACTTCGTGCTAAAAGTACGGTGGCATTGGTATTGTGAACATTGGTATTGTGAACACTGGTATTGTGAACATTGGTATTATGAACACTGGTATTGTGAACATTGGTATTGTGAATAGTGATATTGTGAACAGTGGTACATCGATGCTAATGATCTCCCAACCAAAAAATGTGTATATGAAGTTCATATTTGAAAATTATTATGTTTTAACTGGACATTTGGATATTGTTGATTGTGAGTTGTTGTTTCTATGTGTTGCCTTTTCTTATATGGGCATTCTATTTTGAAAGAGGACTTTTAGATATACATACTAGTGCTATTCGACGGTACTAACGTCTCTTTTGCCGGAGACGCTGCATCTTTAATGGATGCAGGTGGTTCTACAGCAGGCGGTATTGGTCAGTGATAGCGGTACGCTCTCTTCAGCTGACTTGGTGAGCCGCACTTTATTTCGGGGTCATGTATCTTTTGTTTCTCATGTACTTTGTGGTTGAGGTATAGTCGGGGCCTTGTTTCCAGCATTTTCATATTTCTCTTCTGTTGTACTTAGAGACTCTGCAGACAAGTTGTGGGTGGTATTTAATGTGGGGAATTGAATTAGAAATGTTGGTATTTAGAAATCATGTTTTTCATTAATCCTATAAACTCGTAATATTTTGGGAAATTATGAATGAAGTAGCTAATGGAAATGAAATGGGAGTTGCTAATGAAATCTTTTAAAAGTTTGATTAATGGAGTACATCTCCTCTTTATTCATGGATGAGTTTGGGTAGAAGAAAATCCAACAGACTTGCTCGTCCGGGTTCACTCGGTTGAGCGCCGGTCGCGCTCCCCGAGTTTGGGGCGTGACAGCTTCAATCTTTATTAAAATCTAAAAATCGACCCAAAAATCGACTCTCGGGACTGCACCTCAGAACCTGACTAATTTCACAAAACCCGAACACTCATTCCGATACGAGTTCAACCATACTAAAATTATCAAATTCTGATACCAATTCGTCCCTCAAATCATGATTTTTCATTTTAAAAATTATCTTCAAAAACCACCATTTTCCTCAACTCAAAATACAAATTAAATGATAAAAATGAAGATTAAATCATGGAATATAATAAATTCTAAATGAAGAACACTTACCCAATCGATTTGCTTGAAAAACCCACAAAGAATCGCTCAAAATCGAGCTCTACAAGTCAAGATATGATAAAAATGTCCTAACCCTCGATTTGAAAAATATATTCTGCTGCCTAGGTGTTTGTATATCGCGATCGCGGAAGAGGAGCTTCGATCGCGAAAAGGAAATGGCTACTGCCCGGAATTGGTGTTGTGCGATCGCGAAGAAGCATGTGCGATCGCGAAGAAGGGAAAATAATGCCCCAGGAACCGGGCAACGCGAACGCGAAGGAGGGGAAAACACACTTACGCGTTCGCGGATAGAGCAGTGCGAACGCGGAGAGGAAATGGTCACGAGCTCCCAGCTCCTAGTTTCTACTACGCGAACGCGATGGAGCGGATGCGAATGCGAAGAAGGGGAAGGCAGGCTTCTGCGATCGCAGAAGGAGTTATGCGAACGCGAAGAACAAATAATTCACCCTCCAAAATTACACTACGCAAACGCGGAGGAAGTGACACAGACGCGATTAAGGAAACCAGATGACAGAAAACAACAGTCCAAAAAAAGAAGGAAATGGCCTGTAGCCCATCCGAAACACACCCGAGGCCCCCGGGACCCCGTCTAAACACACAAACAAGTTCTATAACCTAACACGGACTCGCTCGGGGTCTCAAATCATATCAATCAATGTCGAAACTACGAATCGCACCATGAATCGAACTTATGAACTTTCAAATCTTCCAACTTCTAAAACTCGTGCCGAAACCTATCAAATCACATCCGATTGACCCCAAATTTTGCACACAAGCCATATTCAATATTAAGAACCTACTCCAACTTCCGGAATCAGAATCCGACCCCGATATAAAAAATTTCACTTCCAGTCAAAATCTACGAAAATTTGACTTTTCCCATTTCAAGCCTAAATCAGCTACAGACCTCAAATTCATCGCACGGGACCGCTTCTAAGTCCAAAATCACCCAACAGAGCTAACAGAAATGCCGTAACTCCCTTCCGGAGTCGTCTTCACACAGTTCTAACTACGGTCAAAATCCTAAGACTTAAGCCTCTATTTTAGGGACTAAGTGTCCCAAATCACTCCGAATCATCCGGTAACTGAATTCAACCACGCATTCAAGTCTATACAAATAATACGAAGCTGCTCAGGGCCTTATGCCGCTGAACAAGACATAAATTCTTAAAACGACCGGCCGAGTCGTTACATCCTTCCCCTCTTAAACAAACGTTTATCCTCGAACGTGCCAAGAATAGCCTCGAAATCTTCAAAATCACTGAAAGCACATATCTAACAGACACCCGCGGGTGACCCCACGTCACCCCAATCCACATAAGCCTGACGACACCATCTTAACTGTAATTTATCCCTTCCACCAACATCAATAAGCCTTAGAGTCAACATTTCCACCATCCGCTCGTCTTCAAAAAACCCGATTCTAAATCCACACCATGTATCAGTCTAAACTAGCTGCAACCACTTATGCCTACACCCATAGAGTATAAGCACCCAACATGACACATCACACATAGGCCCATAATAACAGTTCTGATCACAATAGCTACCCGTATTCAAAACCAGCACCGACAATTAGCCTCATATCCGTTAGAACCCTGTTTCAGACCTCCACAACACTAACAACGATGCAAGAAACATGAAGACCTCTTAACTATACACCCAAATCAACAAGTTACATCTAACACCACCGGGCATACACCCCGAAAGCTAAAACTCAAAAATCACAGAACGAGAATAACTGAATATGTAAAGAGAAACACATAAGAGAAATATCAAACAAGCCCGACAGGCACAACTCTCTATCAGTACCATACTACGAATCAATTTAAAAAGGAAGAATCAAGGTATATGAACAAATCACAAGGATCTTATCCTGATATAACTTCCGCCGCAGCACGCAGCCCTGCTCAAACATATCAAATCACATGGAATAGTGAGGGTCTCACCCTCAACTCTGAATCACAAGCCAAACACACATCATACCAATTGAAATCTTCCACTAACTCAATTCTGCCAATAAAATCACAACACTTACTGAACTCTCACCCCGATAGAGTATCAAATCACAAATCGTAACCATATTACTTAGGAATCACATCAAACCTGCCATAATAGATAACATGAATTCACTTCTAGTCTCGTAACTTTCAATAATGAATTAAAACAACGATAGACACGGCTATCACTCATAGAATATCCCAATAGGGGAAAACACATAAACATAATACTAGGTCATGAACTCACCCATAGGTGGGAAAACAAATAAGGGACTCATGCTGATAATCAGAACTGAAACAAAATACGAATGGTGCCCCTCTGTAACAAATCAAAGGCATACATGTATGGCATCATCTGGCACAACGGCTTCAAGCCTAGTATATGAAACATATCAATGGGACGGGTCTCCCCCTCTTGGGCGCTCTCTACTCGTCTGAATACCCCGCTGTGACACATCTGTCTGGAGTCTGGGATAATCTCTCACTGTGTGGCTGGTATCTCCACACTCAAAGCAACCCCTCTGCTGACGTAGCTGTGGGAACTATGCAGTACGGGTACTCTGAGAACCATAGAGTACCTGAAACACTATGCGAAGCCTGAAGTACAAACTGAACTGGCTGACCCACAAAACCTCTACCATGCCGTACCCTGCCTCCAAAATAAGGACTAGTAGATCTCTCCAGTCTATGAGGCCTCCTAGCCTCCCTATACTGTCTCTCCTGACCTCGCCTAACCTCTCTCTCATGGTCCCGCCTGTCCCCTCTCTCCTGATCCCACATGCCCTCCACTCGGCGAGCGATCCCTACCACATGCTGAAACGAAACATCCGACTCTAACTCCCGAGCCATGATGAACCGAATATCATGCCTGAGCCCTTCAATAAATCTACGGACACACTTTCGGTAGCAACCAAAGCAGGTGTATGTCTGGCCAAATCACTGAATCTAACGACACACTCTGACACTGACATAGTACCTCGGCGCAGCTGCTCAAACTCCGCGCGCCATGCATCTCGAAGGGACTGAGGTACAAACTCTCTCAGGAACATCTCTGAAAATAGAACCCATGTAAATGAAGCTGCATCGGCCGGGCTTCCCAACTCATACGCCCGCCACCACTGATAAGCCACTCCCTTAAGCTGGAACGTAGTAAAAGAAACCCCACTCGTCTCCACAATACCCATAGTACAGAGAATGCGGTGACACTCCTCCAGAAAACCATGGGCATCATCTGTTGCCAATCCACTGAAGGTAGGAGGGTAGTACTTCTTGTACCTCTCAAGTCTAAGCTGTTCTTCCTCAGATGCTACTGCCCTAACCACGAGATGAACTGGGACCACAAGCTGTGTCGCCATGACACCTGGAACCTGACCAACATGAACTCGCTACTCTGGAGGTTGGGCGGCAAGAGTTTGAGCTCCTCCACTGGTTTGTGAAATACCTGGTGCAACCGGAATCAACCCCGTTTGAGCCAATGTACCAAATATGCTCTGGAACTGTGCTAAGGTCTCCTGAAGTCCGGGGGTAACAGCAGGCGCCTCCGGTACCTGCCCCCCCCAACTAGAACTACTGGCGGCTTCTCGACTGCTGCTCTGGTAGGTGCCCTAGCTGCGGCACGTACTCCTCGTCAGCCTCTACCCCTAGCGACATCTGCTCTAGGGGTAACATCATTAGCAATTGCAGCTCGTGTCCTCACCATCTGTGAGAGAATGGAATGATAAATGTTCAAACTTCGAGACCAATGAACTCACACGATAGGAATGAAGGAAGTAAAACTGTCCTAATAGTTTCGTAGCCTCTCGAAGATAAGTAGAGACGTCTCTGTACCGATCCGCAAGACTCTACTAAACTTGCTTATAACTCGTAGCACCTATGAACCTAGAGCTCTGATACCAACTTGTCACGACCCAATTTTCTCTCTGTTGGGTATCGTGATGGCACCTAGTCTTAGGGACTAGGTAAGCCTAACATTTACTTAATAACAATAATAATTAAATAACATCTAACAATTCTTGAAATGGAAATCTCTATAAAATTTACAATTCCCAAAACCGGTAGTACAAGTCATAAGCTCTATAGAGTTTGCTACAATTTTCTAAATACAACTGTTTGAAATAAAGTAAATAGTGTGAATACAAATCAGAAGGTGACTCCGAAGCCTGCGAACGCAGCAACAGGTTTACCTTGAGTCTCTACAATAACAATCCGCACAGCTAGCTAATGATCAACTGACTTCAAAATACCAGGATCTGCACAAAAATGTATAGAAGTGTAGTATGAGTAAACCATGACGGTACCCAGCAAATATCAAGAATAACCTTAGTAGAGTAGTGACGAGGAACAGTCAAGACACCTACTGGACTAAATAACCTGAACAAGTATAAGTACATAAAAAATAGAGTATGATATCTACATATAGACTACGCAAAGTGGCAATTGATACGGCAATTGCAATAAGGAAGGAAAACAACAACTATCAGTGGAACACCATAATAATGACATAGAAGAACGAACGGAAACACAACCTAAATCCGATGAACACAATTAAAAGAAAGGCAGGTAGCAGCTAGATGAAAACAACCACTTTCACACTAGGTTTTAGTCAATAAACTCCACGAGGTACCGAACCTCATATTATTCAATACTCACGGGTCCCAATACCTGAACCCTAATACTAGGCATCCCGTGCCCTCATTACACTTCATAACTGCACTGACGACTCACGTGCCAAATAGAGCCATTCTCACATAGAAAACAAGTAAAAAGGGTGTGCATCTATACTCAGCAATATCAATAAAACCTCTTAACCGATAAGAGTTCTCAACTACGTGTATGCTTGTGCAAGTGTCCTAACATAGTTCAACCCAGCTAGTAAACATAAGAAAAAGGAACAGTCAACACGTAAAATATTTTCTCACAATTTCACAAGATAAGGCTCACAAAGGTAAGCATACCACTACACAAATATCAACAACAATAATGCCCCCAGGCCATCACAACTCATCACAAATCAATCCCTGACATATCCCACCTTATCTTGCCACGTGTGCAATAGTAAAGTAAATGCCCGCCTTGTCTCGCCACACGTGCATAATCATGTTCCCACCTTGTCTCGCCACATGCGCAACCCACATATATATATCCCACCTTGTCACGCCGTATATGCAAATATCAATAGTAACAACAGCACGACAGAAACCTCGTGCAACCCTATATCAATAACCGTACGGCAGAAACCTCGTGCATCACCACAACAAGTACAACAACAACAATAACAATAATACAGAGTACAGTAAGGAAATCAACTCAAGAACCATTGATCACAAGAAATGGTAGAACTAGTTCACAAGGAATAACCATGATAAGGAATACTAGGCGTAATAAGAACAACTCAATAGGGAAGAAAATAATATGTAACAATAGTCCCACAATGTACGGTTCAACAATCAAGAATTAACATGAGTCAAATAATTCCAAATAAGGGCAAGTGCACTGAGGCATAAGATTTCTAAGCTTCTTTTATGTTTGGATAGTTGCGGGAGAGATACAGCCAATTCAAATAAAGGTAGGCAGCGAGAAGAATCACCATAACCTCAATTAAGGGAGAATATTTACAAAAGGGATAACTACAACTTCAAATAAAGATAGGCGGTTAGGGAAAAAATAACATGGCAATGGAAGAGAAAACAATTTCAATTGAGGCACATATGAATCAAGTAATAATAAGAGTGGATCATGACGCAATTGATTCTAATTAAGCAGGTAATGGTGAAACTAGAAATTAAAGAACGTAATTATAACAAGAACAACTGCATATTCAATGAATACATGGACCTAAGAACCCTAAAAGGCCAATTTTCTACAAATAAGTCCGAGCACGTACTCGTCATCTCGCGTACACGGACTACAATTAGCATATAAGACTCAAATCCTAAGGGGTAGTTCCCCCACATGAAGTTAGGCAAGATACTTACCTCAAAAAACACAAACCGATACTCTAAAATGAACTTCTCGGTGAAATGGCCTACGGACGGCTCAAATCTAATTAAAATAACCTCAAAGCACAAATAAAACTCATAAGAAACTATTCCGGATCATAAAGCTTCAATCTTTATCAAAATCTAAAAGTCGACTCCTGGGCCCGCACCTCGGAACCCGACAAATTTTACAAAACCCGAACACCTATTTCGATACGAGTTCAACCATACTAAAATTATCAAATTCCGATACCAATTCATCCCTCAAATCATGATTTTTCATTTTGAAAATTATCTTCAAAAACCACAATTTTCCTCAACTCAAAATACGAATTAAATGATAAAAATGAAGATAAAATTATGTAATATAATAAATTCTAGGTGAAGAAGACTTACCCAATCAATTTGCTTGAAAACCCCACAAAGAATCACTCAAAATCGAGCTCTACAAGTCAAGATATGATAAAAATGGCCTAACTCTCGATTTGGAAAATATATTTTGCTGCCCAGGTGTTTGTACATCGCGATCACGGAAGAGGAGCTTCGATTGCGAAGAGGAAATGGCTACTGCTTGGAATTGGTGTTGTGCGATCGCAAAGAAGGGAAATTATGGCCCAGGAACTGGGCTACGCGAACGCGTGAAGCGGCACGCGAACGCGAAGGAGGGGAAAACACACTTACGCATTTGCGGATAGAGCAGTGCGAACACGTAGAGGAAATGGTCACCAGCTCCCAGCTCCTAGTTTCAACTACGCGAACGCGATAGAGCGGATGCGAACGCAAAGAAGGGGAAGGCAGGCTTCCGCAATCGCGGAAGGAGTCATGCGAACGCGGAGAACAAATAATTCACCCTCCAAAATTACACTACGCGAACGCGGAGGAAGTGACGCGGACACGATTAAGGAAACCAGATGACAAAAAACAGCAGTCGAAAAAATAGAAGGAAATGGCCCGTAACCCATCTGAAACACACCCGAGGCCCCCGGGACCCCGTCTAAGTACACAAACAAGTTCTATAACCTAACACGGACTCGCTCGGGGTCTCAAATCACATCAAACAACGTCGAAACTATGAATCGCACCATGAATCGAACTTATGAACTTTCAAATCCTCCAACTTCTAAAACTCGTGCTGAAACCTATCAAATCACATCCGATTGATCCCAAATATTGCACACAAGTCATATTCAATCTTACGAACCTACTCCAAATTCCGAAATCAGAATCCGATCCCGATATAAAAAAGGTCCACTTCCGGTAAAAATCTCCAAAAAATTGACTTTTGCCATTTCAAGCCTAAATCAGCTACAAACCTCAGATTCATAGTCCGGACACGTTCCTAAGTCCAAAATAACCCAACAGAGCTAACGGAACTGCTGGAACTCCATTTCGGAGTCGTCTTCGCACATTTCCAACTACAGTCAAAATCCTAAGACTTAAGCTTCTGTTTTAAGGACTAAGTATTTCAAATCACTCGGAATCATCCGGTAACTGAATTCAACCATGCACGCAAGTCAATACACATAATACGAAGCTGTTCAGGGCCTTATGCCATAGAACGAGACTTAAATTCTCAAAAAAATCGGCCGGGTCATTACATTATCCATTGTCTGGTAAAATTTCTCATATACCTGTTGAAACAAATAGTGAAATTACCTCTAATGAGGAACTGAGAAGGAGCAAAAGGCCTAGGAAAGAATATTTTTCTTATGGAAATGATTTTTAAACTTTTCTTGTCGATAATGAACCATCAAATTATTTTGAAGCTATATCTTCTCCAGATGCTAAATATTGGAAAGAGGCAATAAAAGTTGAAATCGATTCTATTTTGAAAAATAACACATGGATTTTAATTGATTTACCTCCTGGTGCAAAGCCTATTGGTTGTAAATGGATTTTCAAAAAGAAATTTAATCCTGATAGATTTTTAGATAAATTTAAAGCTCGGTTAATAGTAAAAGGATTTTCTCAAAAATAAAATATAGATTATTTTAATATATTTGCACCAGTGACTAGAATTTTTTCTATTCGAGTTTTAATTGCCTTAGCTTCAATCCGTAAGCTTTTTATCCACCAAATAGATGTCAAAACTGCTTTTCTAAATGGTGATTTAGAAGAAAAAATTTATATGGTTCAACCTGAAGGTTGTGTCATTCCTGGACAAGAAAATAAAGTTTGTAAATTAATTAAATCTCTTATGGCCTTAAACAAGCTCCTAAGCAGTGGTATGAGAAATTTAAACAAGTTTTACTGAGAGACAGTTTTTCTTCAGTGGAGGTGGATAAATGTGATTATACTAAAGTAGTAGACAATGATTATGTGATAATATGTCTATATGTTGATGACATGCTTATATTGGGTACAAGTTAAAATATTGTGCAAAGTATTAAATTATTTTTGTCTGCTAATTTTGATATGAAAGATCTAGGTGAAGTAAATACAATATTGGGAGTTAAAATTATAAGGAGTGAAAATGGAATAATGTTATCACAAGAACATTATGTTGAGCGACTTCTTAAGAAGTTTGAATATTTTAATGTCACATCTGTGAGCACTCCTTTTGATGCTAACTCTCAATTGAAAAAGAATAGTGGTGACCCAATTTCTCAGTCTAAATATGCTCAAATTATTGGGAGTTTGATGCATTTAATAAATTTTACAAGGTCTGATATAGCCTATGTTGTGTGTAGACTGAGTAGATATACTCATAATCCCAACAGAGATCATTGGTCTGCATTAGATAGACTAATGAAATATTTGAGAGTAACTATGAATTATGGTATCCTATATAGTAAATTTCCTTCTACCTTAGAAGGGTACAATGATGCAAACTGGATCTCTGATTCAGATGAGACAAAATTCACTAATGATTATGTATTCACTCTTGGTGGTGGTGCAATATCGTGGAAATCAGCTAAACAGACGATCATTGCTAGATCAACTATAGAATCAGAGTTTGTAGCTCTGGAGTTAGCTGGTTCTGAGGCTGAGTGGCTAAGAAACTTCTTAGCTAATATCCCTTTAATAAAGGACGTATTGTCTCCTATGTCTATACACTGTGATTATCAAGCGTCAATAGCTATAGCAAAGAATAAATCTTATAATTGTAAAAGTAGACACATGAAATTGAGACATGATGTCATAAAACAGCTATTGAGAGATGGAATAATTTCCATTGACTATGTGAAGTCAGAGATAAATTTTGCCGATCCTCTGACTAAATTTATGGAAAGAAAATTAATTCTTCAAACCTCAAAAGAGATGGGGTTAAGGTTGACATATTATCAATAGAGATGGTAATCCAACCTATGTGATTGGAGATCTCATGAAGTAGGTTCATATAGGTAATAACAAGTCGATATTTGCACTGAAGCACTAAAAGAGAGTGCTTGGCTGCTACCAATTAAGAGGCTGAGTTATAACTCTTAATGAAATTCATAGTTCTTATGGATGGTGTATTTAAAAGCAGCATACACTTGATGAATTCACCTATATGAGAGTGGAGTGGGCCGCTCCTATGAGATTTTGGCCTAGTCTCTAGAGCTTTCATGAATAACTAGGCACACACATGGCCTATTGGGCGCAAAACCGCGTTGAACAACAAAATTACCGAGGGTCAAAGTGTGATGATAAAATCTCTGACTTACAATAAGAATTATTGATTCATAGAAATATTATATTTCACCAGTAATTTTGTGAGTTAAATTTTATTGGTCTAAGTTTGGTTCATAGTCCAGAAGACACCAAACCTATTACATTTGGACCATGCAAATCCAGCAAGTTGTTAATTCTTTCCATTCCTTTATTCTTTTCCTATAAATTTTTGAAAATATATGGGGATTGTGGCAGTATTTTTAAAAATTAAATAGCCAAGTGTCCTTTTATTTTACAAATGTCATATCTATTTCAAAGCCTAAATGACAAATTTCTTAGCCATTCTAGAAACCTCTGATAAGTGGCAAAAGAAGTACGAAAAGTGGCAATTGCATAGAAAATTCAAGACAAGTGTCATGCTTCAAACCTCTCTTAAAGCCTATAAATAGGCATTCAACTTAGGCAAAAATGATCAGCAACTTTCCTTGCTTTTTCATTATGTAATAGCTTCTCCTTGTTGTCTTTCCTTCTCAAAATTAGTAGTCTATCTTCTTTTGTTTCCCTTTTTTAAATAGCTGAATTTATTATTTAATTTTGCTGATTCCTGTATCCTCTAAATAAATAGAGATGGGCTTGTTTAATCCTGAGGAAATATTTCACATTGCTGAAATAGTTTCTTAGGACAGTGTCCAATACGACTCAAGCCAATTAATGTATTTGCTTATAAATAATATTATTGCAGTATTATTATCGTTATTTTCCGATATCATTACCCTACGGAAATTATAACTTTTTAATATCATAACAACAACTAGGAAATTTCACTAAATGTTTTATCAAATTTCATGCTTTTGTCAACCCAAAAGGAAAAGGTGTAATCGGTTAGTATAGTTGAGCAAATTATATCAGCACTGCAGCATTATCCCTTTACTGTTTTGAATTGTATTTACTGATATTTTAAAGAACTTTTACGTTATTATGTGTCACAAATTACTTATCTTGTTTTCTATGATACAATTTTACTTTAATATTGAAATTTATCTACAATGTATTAATGAGCACTTCTAAAAATAACTGTTTCTTCTTTGCTTTTCTGCATGAAATTGGGTTCCTTAGTAGAAACTGGTGTCATTTTGGGAAAAGAACGGGGCGACCATGTGTACAGCAAAATTGGGGAAAAATTTAAAAATAGTCAGATTTATAAGTGGTAATTGAAAAATAGCCACAGTTTTAAAAGTAATCGAAATTTAGCCATTTTTCATGTAAAGATAAATCTGAACGAAAACACTGTTCAAAATCCGAAAAATATTCCAGCATAATATACTAGAATTCCAGTATAATATACCGGTCCAACATAATATCCTAGAAGTTCATACACAAGTGCTCTAATCTCCAGTATATTATGCTCGAACTTTTCGCATGTTGGAGTTCCAGCATAATATGCTGGAAGTTCATACACAGGTGCACCAATCTCCAGTATATTATGCTGGACCGGTCCGTGTTGTAGCAAAATAGTGGCTATTTTTCAATAACTTTATAAAAGTTGGCTATTTTTCAATTACCAGGCCAAAAATTTGCTAGCCCGTGCTATTTTTACGCAAAACTGGCTTTCAGTAATGGGCCATGCCAATCGGTCTAACAATTATTGGGGTTGAACTCATATGCTCAATCTGAGTTTACTACTTTAAACCAATATCCATTTCTTGTCCGTAAATCTCCCCCTTCCAAAACGACCAAATTTTTGGATTAATTTTTTGGTGATTAATTATCTTTGGTGAAAAAAAATTTATTAATTTTGAGTTTACATGGCATACCTACAGGCCACAAGAAAGTAACGTACTTCTAAACTTTTGCTATGGATCACCTCCCATACTAATATTATCCTCGATAGTTCGAGCAAAACGGAGAATATTGAGAACGATCCCAAACTATCTAGTGGACCGTTGACCCGCTCCAAGTCCAAGAACGTCCAAAGGATGCACGCGAAGGAGCTGCATGATCTTCAATAATTAATTAGAAGATGTTTGGAGAGTTACTTGGAGGATTCATGCAAAGAATACCATCTTTGGAGTCTAGAGAATTAAAGAAGCAAGACCCCAAGTCAAACCGTGTGACACGGTTTCACCAACCTTTGGCTACGGTTCAAGAAGGGCCTGAAGAGCTAAAGAAAATAAGCTTCTGGAATTCGTCACGGTTGAGCTGTGTGTTACGGTTGCGGCTACAGTTTGGCCTGGTGAGATTTCTTAGGAAATTAACTTTGAAACTTTTTCTATTTTACCCATTGGGTATTTATAACAGCCTAGGATTATTTCATTAGCAACTTAGCATATTTTGACATAAGAAAATTCTTGAGAGAGATTTGGAACCTCTTGGTTCAAGTATGACTTTGGATTACCTGTTTTCAAGAATTGAGTTCTTGAAGGTAATCTTATTATCTTTTCTTTATAGGGATAATATATAATTACCCCATTGGGTTGTTGCACTTTACAAGATATACCCTTTTACTTTGCGGGAGTCCTATGACCCCTTTGTACAATTTTGAAATGGTATTATTACATACTTTTTAGTCCAACTCCATTTTCAACTGTCACGACCCAAATTCTCCCTCTGTGAATCGTCGTGACGGCACATAGTCTCTACGACTAGGTAAGCCTAACACTTGCGAAAAAAAAATAAAAAACATGAAAATTTAACAACTAACAGTAACAGATATTTAATAAGCAATTGAGATGCCGCCCGGCATATACAATAATCAACTCACAAAATATACAAAATACTTCCAAGACCCAGAACACCATAAATCACAAGGTTCTACAAAGTTCTAACTGTTCTATACATCAGTATCTATAGAAATAGGAGAAGAATCAACATAGGGGGATAGAGGGGGACTCCGAGGATCTGCGGACGCGGGCAGATGTACCTTGAAGTTCTCCGAAAATAGTAGCGACTGCAACAAAGGATGAGGCTGGTAAGAGAAACCTGGATCTGCACGAAAAATATGTGCAGAAAAGGGCGTGAGTACACCACAACGGTACCCAGTAAGTACCAAACCTAACCTCGGTAGAGTAGTGACGAGGTCAGTTTAGGCCCACTAGTATATAATAAATAAAACAGGAGAATATAACAGTATAATAAGAGACTAAAATTTAACAAAAAGAAAATACAATGAAATAACAGTACAACACACAGGGATAAACAACAGGGGATCTCCCGAGATACCATCTCGTAGTCCCAAAATAAATATGCAGGGAGAACTCCCGAGATACCGCCTCGTAGTCTCAAGAGTAAATATACAGGGAGAACTCCCGAGGTACCGCCTCGCAGTCTCAAAAGTAAATGTGCAGGGAGAACTCCCGAGGTACCGCCTCGTAGTCTCAAAAATAAATGTGCAGGGAGAACTCCCAAGAAACCGCCTCGTAGTCTCAAAAGTAAATGTGCAGGGAGAACCCTTGAGGAACCGCCTCGTAGTCTCAAAAGTAAACACACAGCTAAAACCGATAAGTACCACAGTTAACAGCAAGAGTTCTACAGTTAAGACTGATAAAGAACAAGGAAAAGCAAGAAATCAACTAGGCATATTTCACAGAGTTCAAATAAGCAGTTAAAGTACGTAGACATGCGATATTAGACTAAACGGGATAACTACACATATTGGAATAGCTCAAATAAGAATGGAAACAGACTAATACTCATTAAAAAAATATAACTCAATTTAAAAGGAAAAACAACTTGATACTCAGTAAATATCGAGTTTTACAACAATATAGCCCGTGTACGTATTCGTCATCTCACGTATACGGCGCTCACATATCACAACAATACCAAATCCTAAGGGAGATTTCTCCCACACAATGTTAGGCAAGCCACTTACCTTGAACCAAGCTCAATCAATCGGTAACAATGCCTCTTCCACGAATATCCGACTCAGAATGGCCCAAATCTAGTCAAAATCAAATTCATACCATAAATACAACTATAAGAAACTAATCTAATTAATGAAATCAAAGCTAAAATAAGAAATTAGAAAATCGCCCCAAAAAGCCTCCTCGGGCCCACGTCTCGGAATCAGGTAAAAGTCAACAAATATGAACACACATTCACTCACGAGTTTACTCATACCAAAATTATCCAAATCCAATGTCAAAATCCCAATCAAAACCCAAAATCTTAGTTGAAGAACTTCTTCCCATTTTCCCCCAATTTTCAACCCAAATCCGAAATTTAATGATGAAATTAATGATAGATTAATGGGATATAACCAAAATCAAGTGTAGAATCATTACTCAATCAATGTATCTGAAAATCCCTCGAAAGATCGTCCAAATCCGAGCTTCCAAACTCATGTTTTGATAAAAATGGCCAAACTCTTGTTTTTGAATCTTTATATGTGCCCAATCAATTCCTTCTTCGCGAACGCGGTCAAAGCTTTGCGTTTGCATTGAACAAAACAATGTTGACCAGAAATTCCTCTTTTGCGAACGCGAGTGACCTCTTGCGAACGCGTACCTTTCACTAGCGGACCCTACGCGAACGCGGGACCCTCTTCGCGAACGCGTAGGCTTAAATGCTTGAAGCTCCATCTGCCCGTTCCTCTACGCGAACGCGAGGACCATGTCGCGAACGCGTAGCCTCAGGGTTCCATATCTTCGCGAACACGGGAACCACATCGCGAATGCGAAGAGTAACTCAGTTGGCCTTCCCAGATGCCTTACGCGAACACAAGAACTCCCTCGCGAACGAGATGAAGAAAATGTCTACAACAAAACACTAGAAAATCTGCTATCTTCCAAAGTCCAAAAGTGATCCGTTAAGAATCTGAAACTCACCCAAGGCCCCCGGAACCTCAACCAAACATACCAACCAATCCAAAAACACCATATGAACTTAGTCGAGCCCTCAAACTACATCAAACATCGCTAAAATCAAGAATCGCCCTCCAATTCAAACTTAAAGAACTTGAAACTTTAATTTTCCACAACCGATGTCGAAACTTATTAAACCACGTCCAATTGACCCTAAATTTTGCACACAAGTCATATTCAACATTACTGCTACACCCTATATTTTCGTATGTAAAAATGCATCGTAAGCAAACTAATGTAGGACAAAAAAATGAGATAATATTTAAAAGTATATAAATTAAGTTAATCATGTTACCTCTGAGGTTACAAATATTGAAGATCATGAACAACAAGTACAAAGAGGGTTGGACAGTTCAGAAGCTAAAGCAATTAAATAAAATAATGTTTCATCGAAAGTCGACAAGTTGGGAATGTTATAACATGTACCTTTGGGGTGAGACTAGGGTGATTAACATGATAAAGAGATTATGTTATGATTTATATTAGTCGTATTACATCCGTGTGTTATGTTTTTAAGTCAAGCGAGTTGTGGAACAAAAGTCGATGAAAGTCATCACAAGTTACATTCATAAGTTTTACTGAAACTTTGGGTCAAATGTAACTGCAATTTTCTCCCAATATACTTAGAGTTATGGTGTGTTCCACCCATCAAATTAACGATCTATGAGTCTATTTTCCAACGCATTAAACCATTTGTCAATACGACATCGGAGTAGAGAGATATGTGCATTTTTGCGATACTGCGCAAGCTGCTAGGTGACAAGTAGGTGTGTCACCTACTTGCTTAAATGAAAGCCCAAAAATGGGCCATTTCGGGTCGTCCAAAGAGGCCTTTTAAGGGCCTATTTTCTTCATATATTAGACTTAAAATAGAGCATAATAACCAGACATAAGCTCTGCAAAGAATCCTCCCAAACATTTTCCACAAACCCTAATTGATTTTCTCTCCCTTTCAAGTTCCAATTGGAGGTAAAACTTAGAGTTTGAAGAACCAAGATAGGAGCTGAGTTATCCAACAAATAAGGTGAGTTTACTGCTCTCTTTCATCCATTATTTCTTCTGTAAATTCATGGTAAGTCGTTCTATACTTGTAAGAACTCACGGGATGGTGATCGGAAGCCGTGAGTTCGAGTTATTCACTTGTAGCGGACTGTTTTGTGGACTGTTTTGTGTTGCTGTTGGGCTGCGTGTTTTATTACTATTTTGTGGAGTTTTGGAGGAGGAAGGGGGTTTATAAACACCATATAAATGTAGGGTGGTTGGCTGGTCGTTCGTCATAACATTTTCGGGTCGTTTGACACTACTACGGTGGTCGTTTTGTGTACGAAGAGATTGGGGTGTGTTGGGCTGTTTTGTAGTATTTGATGGTGTATATAGGGCTGGAAAATGATGTATATATGTTGTTATTGTTCTGTCCTTGTATTGTTGGTGTTATCTTGAAGTTGGAGGAAGGGCATATTATAGGGGAGATGCTGCCCGTTTTAATACAAAATAGGTTTGTCGTTCGTTGTGCGATAGTTGTACCTTTCGTAACTTAACGATAGTATTATTATCATTCTTGTAGATTAAGGTGCGAAGAGGTGAGTTCAACTTGGTGATTGAAAAGATTGTGATAAGGTATGTTAAGGCTAAGCCTTCCTTCATTTTGGCATGATCTCGTAGCTACATGTGTTAGTAATGAGACAAAAAGAGAAGTTCATATTCATGAATTTATTCACACTATTCTAGTCTCATAAGTTACAATATTATTCCTTATCGAGATTCTATATTCAATTTAGTATTGTCTTCTTCCAGTCAAGAGAGCAACAAGCCTAAATATACAGTATTACAGTATTTTCATTACCATCGAGCTATAATCGATGGGCAGGCCCCTATTGGGCAACCTCTGATCAGATGGAAAGTTATATACCGAGCCTACTGTGGCCGAGCGCCTATGAGCGAGCCCAGCATGGTCGAGATACATAGCCTAGTATGGCCGAGCGCCTATAAGCGAGCCTACTATGGCAGAGCAGTTATATATACCGAGCCTTATAAGGCCGTACAATTATTTTACTTACTATATTGAAGGAGTTGAGTCAGTATCAGCAGGTAAGTATATCTCCAGATCATCTTTGACTCCCAGTTAATTTCAGTTATCATATTATCAGTTCAGTTTCAGATTTCAGTTATTTTATTGCCTTACATACTCGGTACATTATTTCGTACTGACGTCCCTTTTTTGGGGGCGCTGCATTTCATGCGTGCAGGTTCAGACAGACAGACGGGTAGACCTCCTCAGTAGGTGTTTTCCGAGTTCCGCCTGATCGGTAAGCTCCACGTCTTTCGGAGTTGCCAGGACTAGAGTTTTGTGTACATCTTATGTATATCTGTATATATGTTATGGGTAGGTCGGGGCCCTGTTCCGATCACAGTACATCTATCAGTAGAGGCTTGTAGGCATATCCTGTTGGTTAGTGCATTATGTTGGGTTTGTATAAATTGGTGGTTTGTCAGCTGTAGTAGCTATGACGGCCTTGTCGGCCTAGATTTATATTGATATTTAGTTAGTGCTAGTTTCCATTCAGTTTTATATTTTGCTTCGCAAATTGTCTTGCAAGGTGGCCCCATGGCCAAAGTATGACATTATGTGTTCAGAGTCCCTTAGTCGCAATTTGGTACGCCAGGTTAGGTGAGGCACGGGGTGCTTGTCTCGCTCCTAGGTTCGGGGCGTGACAATTACGGACCTACTCCAACTTCCGGAATCAAAATCCGACCCCGATATCCAAAATTCCACTACCGGTCCAAATCTTCAAAAATTCGACTTTCACCATTTCAAGACTTAATAAGCTACGAACCTCCAAAACATAATCCGAACACGCCCCTAAGCCCAAAATCACCCAATAGAGCTAACGGAATCGACAAAACTCTATTCCGGAGTCGTCTTCATACAATTCCAACTACGGTCCAAATCCTAAGGCTTGAGCTTCCGTTTAGGGACTAAGTGTCCCAAAACACTCCAAAACCAAAAACAAAACCTCCCGACAAATCACAATAGCAGAAATAGATACGGGGGAAGAAATAAATAGGGGTTCGGGGCTATAACTCTCAAAATGACCGGCCGGGTCGTTACATCATTCCCATCTTAAAACAATCATCCGTCCTCGAATGAGCATAAAGACATACCTGAAGTGGTGAAAAGATGAGGATAACGGCTGCGCATATCATGCTCGGTCTCCCAAGTCGCCTCCTCGACCAGCTGACCCCTCCACTGAACCTTCACGGAAGCAATGTTCTTTGACCTCAGCTTTTGAACCTGCCTGTCCAAAATAGCCACTGGCTCCTCAACATAAGATAGATCCTTGTCCAACTAGACTGAGCTGAAATCTAACACATGAGCCAGATCGCCATGATACTTCCGGAGCATAGAAACATGGAAGAATGGATAGACCCCTGCAAGACTGGGAGGCAAGCAAGCTCATAAGCAACCTCCCCAACACGTTGCAACACCTCAAATGGGCCGATAAACATTGGGCTCAGCTTGCCCTTCTTCCCGAACCTCATAACGCCCTTCATAGGCGAAACCCGGAGCAAGACCCTCTCTCCAACCATGAATGCAACATCGCAACCCTTCCGATCCGCATAACTCTTCTGTCTGGACTAGGCTGTGCAAAGTCGATCCTGAATCACCCTCACCTTATCCAGGGCATCCTGAACTAAGTTCGTACCCAATAATCTAGCCTCGCCCGACTCAAACTAACCCACTGGAGACTGACACCGCCTACCATACAGAGCCTCATACGGTGCCATCTGAATGCTCGACTGATAACTGTTGTTGTAAGCAAACACCGCAAGTGGCAAGAATTGGTCCCAAGCACCCCCAAAATCTATCACACAAGCGCGAAGCATATCCTCCAGTATCTGAATAGTGCGCTCGGACTGTCCGTCCGTCTGAGGGTGAAATGTTGTGCTCAACTCAACCCGAATACCCAACTCCTGCTGTACAACCGTCCAGAACCATGATGTAAACTGCGTACCCCGGTCAGAGATGATAGATACCGGTACGCCATGAAGCCTGATGATCTCGCGCATGTAAATTCGAGCCAGTTGCTCGGAAGAATAAGTAGTCATCATAGGAATGAAATGAGCTGACTTGGTAAGCCTATCCACAATCACCCAAACTGCATCAAACCTCCGCTGAGGGAGTCCAACAACGAAATCTATAGTGATTTGCTCCCATTTCCACTCCGGAATCTCTAACTTCTGAAGAAACCCACCCGGCCAATGATGCTCATACTTCACCTGCTGGCAATTTAGGCACTGAGCCACATACTCCACTATGTCCTTCTTCATTCTCCACCACCAGTAATGCTGCCTCAAGTCCTGATACATCTTTGTGGCACCCAGATGAATGGAGTACCGCGATCTATGAGCCTCCTAAAGAATCAACTCACGCAAACCATCTACATTAGGAACACATAGCCTGCCCTGCATCCTCAATAAGCCATCATCCCCAATAGTGACCTCCTTAGCATCACCGTGCTAAACCGTGTCCTTAAGGACAAGCAGGTAGGGGTCATCATACTGACACTTCCTGATACGATCATAAAGAGAAGACCGAGAGACCACACAATCCAACACTCGACTCGGCTAAAAAATATCCAATATCATAAACTGGCTGGCTAAGGCCTGAACATCCAATGCTAAGGGTCTCTCTGCTGCTGGAAGATATGCTAAACTCCCCAAACTCTCCGTCCGGCGACTCAAAGTATCGTCCACCACATTGGCCTTCCCCGGGTGGTACAAAATGGTGAAATCATAGTCCTTAAGTAGCTCCAACCACCTCCGTTGACGCAAATTAAGATCCTTTTGCTTGAATAGATGCTGCAAACTCCGATGATCGGTGTAAATCTCACAAGGAACACCGTACAAGTAGTGGAGCCAAATCTTCAGGGCATGAACAATAGCTGCTAACTCAAGGTCGTGGACATGATAGTTCTTCTCATGCACCTTCAGCTGTCTGGACGCGTAGGCAATCACCCTACTGTCCTGCATCAACACCGCGCCAAGACCAATCTGCGACGCATCACAATATATAGTGTAGGACCCCGAACCTGTAGGCAATACCAAAACTGGGGCTGTAGTCAAAGCCGTCTTGAGCTTCTGAAAGCTCTCCTCATATTCCTCTATCTACCTGAATGGAATACCTTTCTGGGTCAGCCTGGTCATAGGTGCTGCAATAGATGAGAAACCCTCTACAAACCGACGGTAATACCTCGCCAAACTACGAAAACTCCAGATCTTCGTAGCTGAGGACGGTTTGGGCCAACTCTGCATTGCTTATATTTTCTTCGGATCCACCTGGATCCCATCACTCGATACTACATGACCCAAGAATACTACTGGGTCTAGCCAAAATTCACACTTCGAAAATTTTGCATATAACTTCTTTTCTCTCAAGGTCTGAAGCACAGTCCTCAGGTGCTGCTCATGATCCTCCCGAGTCCGGGAGTACACCAGAATGTCGTCAATAAATACAATGATGAATGAGTCAAGATAAGGTCGGAACATACAGTGCATCAAGTGCATAAAAGTTGCTGGGGCATTGGTCAGCCCAAAAGACATCACAAGGAACTCGTAATGACCATACCGAGTCCTGAAGGCAGTCTTCGGGATATCTGGCTCCCGAATCTTTAACTGATGATAGCCTGAACATAAGTCAATCTTGGATAACACTCTGGAACCCTTTAACTAATCAAATAAGTCATCAATACGAGGCAATGGATACCTGTTCTTCACTGTAACTTTGTTCAACTGGCGGTAATCAATACACATCCGCATAGAACCATCCTTCTTCTTCACAAATAAGACAGAAGCACCCCAAGGTGACACACTGGGCCGAATGAAGCCCTTATCAAGCAACTCCAGCAACTGCTCCTTCAACTCCTTCAATTCAGGATGAGCCATACGATATGGAGGAATAGAGATGGGTCGGGTGCCCGACAACAAATCAATACCAAAATCAATATCTCTGTCGGGCGGCATGCCCGGAAGATTAGCTGGAAACACGTCTGGATAGTCCCTCGCTACTGGAACTGACTCAACTATAGGGGTATCAATACTAACATCTCTCACATAAGCTAGATATGCATCATACCCTTCTCGACCATTCGTTGAGCTTTAAGAAATGAAATGACTCAGCTGGGAGTATACTCTAAGCTACCTCTCCACTCTAATCGCGATAAACCTGGCATAGCCAGTGTCACGGTCTTAGCGTGACAATCAAGAATAGCATAATGGGGTGACAACCAGTCTATGCCCAAGATAACATCAAAGTCTACCATGCTAAGTAATAATAAATCGACTCTGGTCTCAAAACCACTAAGATCAATCAAACACAACTGATACACGTGGTCCATAACAAGAGAATCTCCCACAGGAGTAGACACATAAACATGGGAACTCAAGGAATCCCGAGATATGCCCAAATACGGGGCAAAATAAGAGGACACATAGGAATACATAGAGCCTGGGTCAAATAATACCGACGCATCTCTATGACAGAATAAAACAATACCTGTAATGACAGAGTCGGAAGTAACTACCTCTATACGAACTAGAAGAGCATAATACCTAGCTTGCCCCCCTCTAGGGCGACCTCTACCTCCCCGACCTCCACCTCGAGCTGGCTGAGCAGGTGGGGCGATAGCTGGTGCTGGAATCATAGCTTGAGGACCCAGTGGAGCACGTGGTGGTTGAGAAGTCTGCGGAGGTGCACCCCTCCTAAGTCTGGGGCAATCCCTCACCATATGGCAGGTGTTGCCACACACAAAATAACCCCTCGGAAGGCGTGGCTATTGTAGCTGACTCGGGGCAAGTCTGCCGGACTGGCCGCTAAAAGCACCCCGAACAGAAGGCACGCTAGATACTGGCGGTGCATAATAAGCCTCCTGGGGCCTAGCAGGGGCTGGAACACCACTGGCGGCTGGAAGAGCTGAATGAACGGAGAGACTCACATAATCCTTACCATGGCGAGCTGCTGGGGAACGGGCTCCAAAATAAGAACCAGTCTCTCGAGACCTCTTGGTCTCTCTCTCCTCTTGATCCCAGGCAAGCATGCCCTCCAATCTCCTGGCAATACTCACGACCTACTGATAAGAGATATCCATCTCCAACTCCCTGGCCATACTAATCCGGATACGGGGGTGGAGTCCCTCAATAAATCGTCGAACCTTCTCTCGAACTGTGGCAACCAAGGCCGGTTCATGTCGGGCCATATCACTGAAGCGGACTGAATTCTCTGACACAGTCGTAGCACCCTGGCGCAGCTACTCAAACGTCACACGCCATGAGTCCCTGAGGCTCTGAGGGACATACTCTCTCAAAAAGATGTCCGAGAACTGAGTCCATGTAAGTGAAGCTGCCTCATCCGGACTACTCAGCTCATAAGCACGCCACCACTGATAGGCTGCTCCTCTAAGCTCGAAAGTGGTAAAAGAAACCCCACTCGCCTCAGCTACGCCCATAGTACGAAGAATACGATGACACTCCTCCAGAAAACCCTGAGCATCCTCTATAGCTAATCCGCTGAAGGTAGGTGGGTGGTTCTTCTTGTACCTCTCAAGTTTGAGCTGCTCCGCCTCCGAAACGGCTGTCCTGGTCTCATGCTTGACCGAAGCTACCGGCGGCATAGGAATGAACTCTGGGGCTTGATCACCTAGACCCTCAGCTCAGGAGTATGGGCTGCGGGAGTCTGTGCCATCCCCCCCCCCGGCCTGAGATGCGGCAGGAGCTAATGGAATCAATCCAGCCTAAGGTAAGGTGTTGAACATGCTCATGAACTGGACTAAAGTCTCCTGGAGGGCTGGTGCAGCAATAGGAACCTCTAGTGCCTGCCCTCCCGCTGCTGGGGGCTCTTCTGTTGCAGCTCGCGCAGGTGCTCTAGCTGTACCGCGTGGTCGTCTTCTACCCCGGCCTCTGGCGACTCTAGCAGGGGGCGTGGGTGCTTGGTCATCAGATCCTCCGGTACGGGTTCTCACCATCTGTGAGAAAGAATAGATTACAGAAGTTTAGAATTTTTTTTATGCCAATAAATTTCGCACGACAAGGAATCAAAGAAGCATAATTTTTCCTAACAGTTCCATAGCCTCCCGAAGATAAGTACGGACGTCTCCGTACCGATCCGCGAGACTCTAATAAACCGGCTTATCACTCACGACACCTATGAACCTAGAGCTCTGATACCAACTTGTCACGACTAGGTAAGCCTAACACTTATGAAAAAGAAATGAAAAACATGAAAATTTAACAACTAACAGTAATAAATATTTTAATAAGCAATTGAGATGCTGCCTGACATATACAATAATCAACTCTAGAAATATAAAAAACACTCCCAAGACCCGGTACATCGTAAGTCACAAGCTTCTATGAAGTTCTAACTGTTCTATACATCAATGTCTATAGAAATAAGAGAAAAATCAACATAGGAAGATAGAGGGGGACTCCGAGAATCTGAGGATGCAGGCAGATGTACCTTGAAGTTCTCCAAAAACAGCAGCGACTGCAACTAAGGACGAGGCTGGTAAGAGAAACCTAGATCTGCACACGAAAAATATGTGCAGGAAAGGGCGTGAGTACACCACAGCGGTACCCAGTAAATGCCAAGACTAACCTCGGTAGATTAGTGACGAGGTCAGGTCAGGCTTACTGGTATATAATAAATAAAGCAGGAGAATATAACAGTATATTAAGAGACTGGAATTTAACAAAAAGAAAACACAGCGAAATAACAGTACAACACACAGGGATAATTAGCAGGGGATCTCCCGAGATACCGTCTCGTAGTCCCAAAATAAATATGCAGGGAGAAATCCCTAGGTACCGCCTCGTAGTCTCAAGAGTAAATATACAGGGAGAACTCCTGAGGTATCGCCTCGTAGTCTCAAAAGTAAAAGTGCAGGGAGAACTCCCGAGGTACCGCCTAGTAGTCTCAAAAGTAAATGTGCAGAGAGAACTCCCGAGGAACCGCCTCGTAGTCTCAAAAGTAAATGTGCAGGGAGAACTCCCGAGGAACCGCCTCGTAGTCTTAAAAGTAAACACACAGCTCAAACCGATAAGTACCACAGTTAACAGCAAGAGTTCTACAGTTAAGACTGATAAAGAACAAGGAAAAGCAGAAAATCAACTAGGCATGCTTCACAGAGTTCAAATAAGCAGTTAAAGCACATAGACATACGATATTAGACTAAACGGGATAACTACACATATTGGAATAGTTCAAATAAGAATGGAAACAGACTAATACTCATTAAAAAAATATAACTCAATTTAAAAGGAAAACAACTTGATACTCAGTAAAAATCGGGATTTACAACAATATAGCCCGTGTACGTACTCGTCACCTCACGTACATGGTGCTCACATATCATAACAGTTTCAAATCCTAAGGGGATTTCCCCCACACAAAGTTAGGCAAGCCACTTACCTCGAACCAAGCTCAATCAATCGGTAACAATGCCTCTTCCACGAATATCCAAATCCGAATGGCCCAAATCTAGCCAAAATCAAATTCATACCATAAATACAACTATAAGAAACTAATCTAATTAATGAAATCAAAGCTAAAACAAGAAATTAGAAAATCGCCTTAAAAAGCCTCCCCGGGCCCACGTCTCGGAATCGGGTAAAAGTCACCAAATATGAACACCCATTCACTCACGAGTTCACTCGTACCAAAATTATCCAAATCCGATGTCAAAATTCCAATCAAAACCCAAAATCTTAGTTGAAGAACTTCTTCCCATATTTTCCCAATTTTCAACCCAAATCTGAAATTTAATGATGAAATTAATGATAGATTAGTGGGATATAACCAAAATCAAGTGTAGAATTATTACCCAATCGATGTCTCTGAAATATCCCTCAAAATCGCATCCAAATCCGAGCTCCCAAACTTAAGTTTTGATAAAAATGGCCAAACCCTCGTTTTTTTAATCCTTATATCGGCCCAATTAATTCCTTCTTCGCGAATGCGTTCAAAGCCTCGCGTTCGCGTTGAACAAAAACATATTGACCAGAAATTCCTATTTCGCGAATGTGAGTGACCTCTCGCGAACGCGTACTTTTCACTGGCGGACCCTACGCGAATGCGGGACCCTCTTTGCGAACGCGTAGGCTTAAATACCTGAATCTCCATCTGCCCGTTCCTCTTCGCGAATGGAGGACCTTGTCGCGAACGCGTAGCCTCAGGGTTCCACATCTTCGCGAATGTGGAAACTACATCGCGAACACGAAGAGTAACTCAGTTGTCCTTCCCAGATGCCTTACGCAAATGCGAGAACTCCCTCGCGAACGCGATGAAGAAAATATCTACAACAAAACACCAGAAAATCTGCTATCTTTCAAAGTCCAAATGTGATCCGTTAAGCATCCTAAACTCACCGAAGGCCCCCAGGACCTCAACCAAATATACCAACCAATCCTAAAATATCATAAGAACTTAGTCGAGCCCTCAAACCACATCAAACAATGCTAAAATCATGAATCGCCATCCAATTCAAACTTATAGAACTTGAAACTTCAATTTTTCACAACCGATGGCGAAACCTATCAAACGACGTCCGATTGACCCCAAATTTTGTACACAAATCATATTCAACATTACGGACCTACTCCAACTTCCAGAATCAGAATCCGACCCCGATATAATAAATTTCACTACCGGTCCAAATCTTTAATATTTTGATTTTTGCCATTTCAAGCCTAAATAAGCTACGGACCTCCAAAATACAATTCGGATACGCCCCTAAGCCCAAAATTATCCAACAGAGCTAACAGAATCGACAAAACTCTATTCCGGAGTCGTCTTTATATAGTTTTGACTATGGTCAAAATTTTAAGGCTTAAGCTTCCGTTTAGGGAATAAATGTCCCAAAATACTCCGAACCCAAAAACAAAACCTCCCGACAAGTCACAATAGCAAAAATATATATGGGGGAAGCAATAAATAGGGGTTCGGGGCTATAACTCTCAAAATAACTGGTCGGGTCGTTACATCAACATAGGGAGTGAGGGCACACACCAATATTTGTTTGACATCCTCAAAATGCTTTCCAGTCCCTACTCTGCAAACCCCAGCTCGTAACCTCTCCCTCACTTTCTCTCTTGCCGCCGTCAACCACCATCATAACAAAAGGCCACGCTTCATCTAATTTACAAAAATAAATCAATTTATGTAGGGGTAAGGAATTCCATGGCTAATTTCACTACTAATTTATTTTATCAGAGAAAAATATTCCAATAAATATAGATTCGATTTCACCAATATTCATTTCACCTCCCAAAATATGTAATCGAAAAACACAAATATTCGAATCGAAGCACCGACGACTTTGTTCTTCCTGAACAGTATTTGAAAAATAAAATTGTGGGATTTCAATTAGGTTTGTATTTTTTTTATGGTTGAAGCTTCCTAAGCTTTTTCTTTTGAAATCAATGTAGTGGAGATTGTAGCAATCAAAGTAGTGGGGGTGTGATTTAATGGCTGAATATGTAGAGTGTAACTTCTTCTTTTTTAATGAAAAATTATTTTGGTGGATTTGGTGAAAATGGAGGCAGTAAAGTGGTGGAGGAGGGATCTGTTAATAAAGATTAAAGAAGAAGGAAGAAGAGAAGAAGAAAAGGAAAATGATGAGGTAAAGTTAAACAAAAAGAGAGAAAAGTAAAAAAATAACATTTAATAAAAAATCTTGTAAAAAATAAATTTTTAATTTTCTTTTTTGATCCCCCACTCTTTTTAAGCAAGTGATATACACTCTCCATACCATGTGGGCTCTAAAGGGGATAATAATACCAGTTCAAAGTTGTTAAATGGGTCATAGGACCCCCGTAAAATAGAATGGTGCATTTGGTAAAGTGCGACAACCCCAATGAGGTAATTATGTATTATCCCTTCTTTATATCTAGGGTTCTAATTTGTCGTTCTTGGGAGGTGATCGAATCGTTTTCGATTGTTGCTTGAGACTTTCATTTAGGGTTCTTGATTTCTTCTATATTTCATTATTCAGACTAATTTTCGATTATCTTAATCAAACATATCATTAGTTTTGCTTCAATTATTATTATTATTTTTAGATTTGGCTGTTTTGTTTATCTCGGATCATATCAGTTGGTATGAGAGCGAAGGCTCGGGTATTGTTCTAACAAACCCACATTCTCTAGTCTTGAAATAAAGATCCGAATTAGTAAAAAAAAGGCAAAAAAAAAAGTATAGTTCTTGTTTTCGACTAAACCCTAGTCTAGTTGCTCACAAAAAAAAACAAAAAAAAATCCGAAAAGAAATTATTAAAGTGTTCTTGTTGATTGTTGGGGAAAGATTACTATTGGGTAAGAAAGATTCATTGGGAATTCTTGTTAAGGCCGAACTACGCTAGTTCGCATTAAATCGTTATTAATATTTGAAACTGACTATTTCTTTCGTGCCAATTTGTTCTTGCTTTCTCATTATTTTCGTAGAAATTTCTTGGCTCCCGTACTTAGTTTTTTTTAAAGTCCGTTCTTGATTACATAAACTCCACTCTTAAATTACTTTCAAGAAAACTCATTCTTGGATAGATGATCTGTGAGTTGAGCTCGAACTTTGAGGATTTCCAAGGAGTGAGGTAGAGATTATATATGAGTGAAACATGAGAATTCATATATGTGAGAGAATATCTGGCGTTGAGGATAGTACCAGTGTCTGACATTGAGGAAATCATTACTAATCAATTATTTTTCCTATAAGCATGTCTTCTGCAGATTCAAGCGATTGGGATGAAAGAATGGTTGAATATAGTGAAGACGAATGTTGGAATTCCTATGACGAAGATGATGGAGGAAGCAATTTATGTAATTCTTGTGGGGAGTACGATGGGTATATTCCTTGTCATGATTCAAATGAAGACTCAAGTGATGACGAAACAGGGTATGTTCCCTATCATGATTCATATGGTTATGATTCGTACGAGTATGTTACTAACAAGTATGATAACCATCATGCTAGTCATGGAATATATGGAGTTGATCAAGGAAAATGAAAGAAAACATGGAAATATAATTTACAAGGGTGGTGAGGTAAGTTTGATCCTTGGAAACTATAAGATATCGATACTATTCTTTGAAGGAATTTATGGTCTGAATGCCTACCTTAATTGGGCGAGCAAGGTAGACGATGTATTTGCATCTTATCCAAGTACGGAAAGTAAAAGATTGGAGCTGGTTACTAAAGCACTTCATGAGAATGCTTCTTTGTGGTGGTACAGCCATGAAACTACCTTTAAAGGCACTTCCTGTCCATCCATTTAGACTTAGGATACAATGAAGTTTTATTTGAGAAGCAAGTTTACACCTTTGAGTCTAAAAGATATAGGGCACCAGAAGAATGAGACTTCCAGGAGGGGAAAATCTATTTCTTTTGATTACCCAAGAACATTAAAGCAGGGAAGTCTTCCAAAAGGAGAGATTCTAAGAAAGATTCTTCTTCATGTTTAACTCCATCTGCAACAAAAAAGTGAGCAAGCGAGGCAAAAGAAAGAGAGAAGTAAGGGAGTGATAATTCACAATTTAATAGAGGCAAAAGCAGAGGTTGAGAGGAGTAATGATAGAGAGATGTCAAAAGAGAAAAATTCGAGTGAAAGTAGAGAAGAGAGTATTGCAAAAGAAAGTTTGAGTAAAAATACTTCCTGTCTTCATTCTGACTTGTTAATACCTTCTTTGTCTAGTGCGTATTTCTCTAATGTTCCATCCTTAAAGGATACTTTTGGCAAATTGAATGAAACCATACATGATGCCACTATTTCAAGTGGTCAGGGAAAGCCAGAGGATACAACATTAAAGCATAATGATCCATTCTTAAGCATAAGAAACAAAGGTAAAGAAGAACTTCTGAGAATAACTCGAGGTATAATAACTAATCATAACTCCTTTTCTTTGAAAGAATCTGATTCTCGTATAAGTGCTTGTGTTAGTTGTGATTCTTGTGAGCCTAGTGAATCTTTTGTTGCAAATCATGAAGTTTGTTGTGATGATTCACTAGTTGAGCTCAATAGTCGGGATAACAATCACCCCTATGAGTCTGAACTCATTGGTCTTATGTGGGGTGACCTTGTGAATAATCTATTTGAAAAAGGAAGAAAAGTTTAATGTGCACCTTATTCTGAGGGGATTGATGCTTTAAGTGGAGACATCACTCAAAGTACTAATGGACATGACTTTGTTGATTGTTTGTTTCAATTTTATAGTAACAATTGTGTTATTGAAAGAACTTCTTTAATGAGTGAGTTTAAACTTGTTGATATTTCTTCTTATGAGAATAATATGCTGCAATGTGATGAGAGCATGGCACAAGAAAAGTTAAATCAGAAACACAAAGAGAGCTCGAGGGAGCAGGAATATTCTTCATGTATTAATTCATTAACTATTTCTTATTTTAGTATTATTTCTCCCTTTATACAGAAATTTAAAAAGGATTATGAGGAAAAGGACAATGATGATAATGTGAGTGGTCAAGTTAAGGCGTATTATTCTGAGTACTTAAGGGATGAGGTAATAAAATAACTGGTTACCAATAAGGAAAATGAGGCCCATGGAGATTTTGGTTACTTAGATGCCACAAAGATTGAGTTGAAAGAAGAATATATTGGCTCAAGTTTAGAGGATAATGTCAAGACTGAAGACTGCAAAGATGAAAAGGGAAGTAAACTATTTGACATTACTTCTAGTGTTTATATCTTTACCTGTTTAGTGTAACGACCCGGCCGGTCGTTTCGAGAGTTCCAACCTTGTTTTCCCCATTCCTACTTCTTTTGGTGTTATTCAACAATATTAGATTATATCGGGTTAGTTGGTTCGAGTCCGGAAGGAACTCGGAGTGAAATGAGACACTTAGTCTCATAATTAAAAATTTTAAGTTAGAAATGTGGATCGGATATGGACCTATGTATAAATGGCCTCGAATTTGAATTTTGATGATTCCAATAGCTCCGTATGGTAATTTTGGGCTTAGGATCGTGTACGGAATATTATTTGAAAGTCCGTAGAGGAATTAGGCTTGAAATGCCGAAAGTTTAATTTTTGAGAAGTTTGACCACGGGGTAGACTTTTTGATATCGGGGTCAGAATCAGATTCTGAAAATTAGAATAGCTCCGTTATATCATTTATGACTTGTGTGCCAAATTTGAAGTCATTCCGGATTCATTTAATATGTTTTGGCACAAGATTTATAAATTGAAAAGTTTGGAAACTCAAAAGATCGAAACGAGGTGTGAATTATAATTTTAGCGTCGTTTGACATGATATGAGACCCTGAGTAAGTCCATATGATGTTTTAGGACTTGTTGGTATATTTGGTTGAGATCCCGAGGGTCTCGGGTGAATTTCGGGTGGTCAACGAAATTTAATTTTGGCATTTCAAGAACGTTCGACGTCGTTTCTTCGAGAATAAGTGGTATCACATTAAGCAAATGAGTTCCAAATTAATATTTGATTGAAGAATTAGATCTGTATTGAAATTTCTGAGCCATACCAAAAAGAATCGTCGAATTCGGACATCGTATGAGAGAGTTATGCCCATTTCCGTATTGGAAAAGATTTTCCATCACCGCGAGCGCCCAGGGTAGCGTGGGGCGCTAGCCCTGGCGCTAGCCCGGGCGCTGGGATATTTAAGGGTACTAGAAAGTGCGTCACAGGCAGCGCCCCACGCTACCTGTGACGCTCAAAAACCTCAAAGGCTCTATAAACGGGTCTTTTGGGCAATTTTCAGAGGCGAACTTCACAAATTGGACTGGGGTAAGTGATTTTAACTTGATTTGGTCCGTTATTCATGAATCTAACATTATTTTCAGCACTTATTTCATGATTTGGGGGATTAGAATAGAAATGTTTCAAAAATTGATTTGAGGGTTTGAAGGCCGAATCGGAGTCGAAATTTAAAAAATTTTGTATGGTTGGACTCGTGGTTGAATGGGCATTAATATTTTGTAACTTTTGTTGGCTTCCGAGACGTGGGCCCCACTGTTGATTTTTGAGTTAATTTCGGATTTATTTGTGAAATTTGGCATTTTCATATGGAATTGATTCCTACACCTCGTGTTGATTGTATCGAATTATTTTGACTAAGATTCGAGGCGTTTGGAGGCCGAATCCCGAGGAAAAGGCTTATTGGAATAAAGAATTGCTCGGATTGAGGTAAGTAACGATTGTAAATCTAGTTCTGAGGGTATGAAAACCCGGATTTTGTATCATTCTACTATTTTTAGTGACGCACATGCTAGGTGACGGGCGTGTGGGTGTGCACTGTTGGGGATTTGTGACTTGGTATGCCCCGTAGCAACTATAAAGTTGCATACTTTGTTGAAACCATTGATACTTATATGATTTAGAAAGAAGTATGTAAATTGGGCTGAATGCCATGTTTGGGCCTTGCGCCAATGCTGTTTGAACCCTTAGGGGATGTTTCTTACCATCCTCTCATTATTTTCGATTGAAAATCTATACTCAGTCATGTTTATGCTTGTTTACCGTATAACTCAGTTTATAACTCTATTTTGATGCATATAAATGTTTTGGGCCGAATGCCCTGTTTTACTGAAATGCCCGAGTGGCTTGAGATACTTATGACTGAGTGAGGCCGAGGGCCTGATTTGTGAGGATGAGTGTGGATCAGGGCTGCCCGCCTA
The DNA here is from genome assembly GCF_000715075.1 of Nicotiana tabacum. NCBI lineage: Eukaryota > Viridiplantae > Streptophyta > Magnoliopsida > Solanales > Solanaceae > Nicotiana > Nicotiana tabacum. The sequence goes on along the minus strand of NC_134083.1, from coordinate 65,610,693 downwards.
CAGCATACTTTATTATTATCGCACGTGAGTTGTCCGTGCAGATTATAGCGCTTGGGATGAAGGATCCCCTCTGGAGTCTGTACACACCCCCAGTGAGCGCAGGTACCTACTGAGTGCGAGTGCCGAGTGCCGAGTGCCGAGTGTTGAGTGACTGGGAGGCATGAGTGACTGTGAGGTATGCCCGAGTGGCAAGAGTGATTGTGAGGTATGCCCGAGTGGCAAGAGTGATTGTGAGGTATGCCCGAGTGGTAAGAGTGACTGTGAGGTTTCTTTTCCGAGGGGCTGTTTATGATTTCATCATTTTTGCTCACCTTTGCATTGAGCCTTTGTTTGAAAAACTGTTGGAAAGATGTCTTTAAATGATTTTCTTTTTTACAAGAACTGGGTTTAAACGAGATGTTTGATTCAAATCGTGATTTTTAAAAGCATGTGGTATTTTACTGAGAGTTCCTGATATGAACGTTATATGCTTTATTGCTCGTCACTATTGCTCAATCTTTATTTATTGTTGTTACTTACTGAGTTGGCGTACTCACGTTACTCCCTACACCTTGTGTGCAGAATCAGGTGTGGCTGGACACGATAGCGGTTATTGAGTGTTCTGGTTGCAGATTTTCTTGGAGATAGCAAGGTAGCTATTTGGCGATCGCAGCCCCTGATCTTCTCCCTCTTGTCTTCCTCTAGTTGTATTTAGCTATTTTCCAGGCTGAGTTAGCCTTGACATTGTTAGACAGATCGTAGTAGATGCTCATGACTAGTGACACCCCGATGTCGGGCTTTTCTTTTCCGCACTTCTGTTTTTCTTTGATTTAAACTCTTTAATTGGAGGTTTTATGTTAAATAACCTTGAAATTATCTTTGAAATGAAATTATCATTTTACTTTGGAAATGAGTTGGCTTGCCTAGTTCCACGATAGGCGCCATCACGACAGGTTAGGTTTTTGGGTCGTGACAGATTGGTATCAGAGCCTAGGTTACACAGGTCTCACGAGTCATGAGCGGGTTTAGTAAAGTCTTGCGGATCGGTATGGAGACGTCTGTACTTATCTTCTGGAGGCTGCAGAACCTTTAGGAAACTCCACATTCTTGAATTCTTGTCATGCGAATCTGTCGATTCTAGTAACTAAACATCTGTTGTTTCATTCTCTCACAGATGGTGAGGACTCGTACTACCGGTCAGGAGGGCCAGCCACCAGTACCACCAGCCAGGGCCGCGAGAGGCCGAGGCCGGGGTAGAGGCCGTGGTAGGGGTAGAGGTGCAGCCCGTACAGCAGTTGGGGCAGTGCCTACAGATCCACCGGTTGTCCCAGATCAGGACCAAGTTCTAGTTGTTGATGCACCAGCTCCGGCACCACATGTGCCTATTGTGATTCCGGGCCTTCAGGAGGCCCTAGCTTAGATTCTGACAGCATGTACTGGCCTTGCTCAAGCAGTCTCTATTTCGGCTGCCGCAACCACTTCTCAGGCCAGGGGAGGCACTCAGACTCCCATCGCTCGGACACCCGAGCAGGTTATTCAAGGACTTCAGACACCAGAGCTACCACCAGCCCAGCCGGTTGTTGTTGCTCAGGATTATGTGGTTCCTGCTATGCTTGAGGATGATCAACATAGGTTGGAGAGGTTTGGGAGACTTCAGCCACCACCTTTCAGTGGCATAGAGAGAGAGGATGCTCAGGACTTTTTGGACAGGTGTCAGAGGATACTCCGTACTGCTGGTATTTTGGAGACTTGTGGGGTCTCATTCACTACCTTTCAGTTTTCTGGGGCTGCACTCAGATGGTGGGAGACTTACGAGAGGCGTAGACCTGTTGGCGCAGCACCCCTTACTTGGCAGCAGTTCTCCGTGGTCTTTTTGGAGAAGTTCATGCCTCGATCCCGTAGAGAGGATCTGCGTAGACAGTTTGAGCGGCTACGCCAGGGTGATATGTCTGTGACGCAGTATGAGATGCGGTTCTCCGAGTTGGCTCGTCATGCTATCTGGTTGGTTCCCACGGACAGAGAGAGGATCATGAGGTTTATTGATGGCCTCACTTATCATCTATAGTTGCTCATGACCAGGGAGTGAGTTTCGGGTGCTACCTTTGATGAGGTTGTCGACATTGCTCGGTAGATTGAGATGGTTCGCGATCAGGAGAGAGTTGAGCAGGAGGCCAAGAAGCCTCGTAGTCAGGGTGGATTCAGCAGTGCTCCTTTTTGGGGTCAGTTCCAGCACGGTAGAGGTCGTCATTTCAGACAGGCTCAGTCAGCTCGGCCATTTCATCGGGGTGCATCATCTGGACATGGTTCTCACAGTTCTCATCAGGGCCACTCATCACTTGGTGCCCTTCCAGTTCAGAGTTCGTCCCGTGCTCCACCTATTCAGGGCTCTTCCATGCCAGTTTCTTCTACCAGTCATCCCGGCGCTAGGGGTTCCCTTCAGTTTCTGCCGCCAGCACTAGGGAGTTGTTTTGAGTGTGGGGAGATTGGGCATATGTGGAGGCAGTGTCCTCGTCGTCATAGAGGTCTATCTCAGCAGAGGAGTCAGCCTCCGACTACAGCCCCAGCTACCTCACCATCTGCCCATTCAGCTCGGGGTGGAGGTCAGTCAGCTAGGGGTCGCCCTAGAGGGGGAGGCAGATCAGGGGGTGGTCAGGCCCGTCTCTATGCTCTCCCTGCCAGACCAGATGCTATTGCTTCAGATGCTGTGATTACAGGTATTGTCTCAGTTTGCCACAGAGATGCCTCAGTTTTATTTGACCCTGGTTCCACATATTCATATGTTTCCTCGTATTTCGCCCATTTTCTGGATATGCCCCGTGAGTCATTAGTTTCATCTGTACATGTATCTACTCCTGTGGGTGATACTATTATTGTGGACCACGTATATCGGTCATGTGTGGTGACAATTGGGGGTCTGGAGACCCGAGTAGATCTATTGTTGCTCAGTATGGTTGACTTTGATGTGATATTGGGTATGGATTGGTTATCTCCATGTCATGCTATTCTAGATTGTCACGCTAAGACGGTGACGTTGGCTATGCCGGGAATTCCGAGGGTTGAGTGGAGCAGTTCTATAGATTATGTACCAAGTAGGGTGATTTCATATTTGAAGGCTCAGCGCATGGTTGAGAAGGGTTGCCTATCTTATTTGGCTTTTGTGAGGGATGTTAGTGCAGAGACTCTTGTCATTTATTTTGTTCCGGTGGTACGTGATTTTCTGGATGTGTTTCTTGCAGACCTGCCGGGCATGCCGCCTGACAGGGATATTGACTTTGGTATTGATTTGGTGCCGGGAACTCAGCCCATTTCTATTCCACCGTATCATATGGCACCGGCGGAGTTGAAGGAATTGAAAGAACAACTTCAGGAACTCCTTGATAAGGGGTTTATTCGGCCTAGTGTGTCACCTTGCGGTGCACCGGTTCTATTTGTGAAAAAGAAGGATGGTTCCATGAGAATGTGTATTGATTACAGGCAGTTGAACAAGGTCACAGTCAAGAACAAGTATCCTTTGCCTCGTATTGATGATTTATTCGACCAGCTTCAGGGAGCTAGGGTGTTCTCCAAGATTGATTTGAGGTCCGTTATCACCAGCTGAAGATTTGGGATTCAGATATTCCTAAAATAGCTTTCAGGACCCGATATGGCCATTATGAGTTCTTGGTGATGTCTTTTGGGCTGACCAATGCCCCAGCAGCGTTCATGCATCTGATGAACAGTGTATTCCAGCCCTATTTGGACTCATTCGTCGTTGTATTCATTGACTACATCCTGGTGTACTCTCGTAGCCAGAAAGAGCACGCTCAGCATTTGAGGGTTGTATTGCAGAGAGTGAGGGAGAGGAAACTTTATGCAAAGTTCTCTAAATGTGAGTTTTGGCTCAGTTCAATAGCATTCTTGGGACACGTGGTGTCCAATGAGGGTATTCAGGTAGATCCGAAGAAGATAGAGGCTGTGCAGAGTTGGCCCAGACCGTCCTTATCCACAGAGATTAGGAGCTTTCTTGGTTTGGCGGGTTACTACCGTCGCTTTGTGGAAGGATTTTCATCTATTTCATCTCCCTTGACCAAATTGACCCAAAAGGGTGCTCCATTCAGGTGGTTGGATAAATGTGAGGAGAGCTTTCAGAAGCTCAAGACTGCTTTGACCACAGCTCCAGTGTTAGTTTTGCCATCAACTTTAGGTTCTTACACCGTGTATTGTGATGCCTCAAGGATAGGCATTGGTTGTGTTTTGATGCAGGAGGGTAGGGTGATTGCCTATGCCTCGCGCCAGTTGAAGACCCATGAGAAGAACTATCCTATCCATGATCTTGAGTTAGCAGCCATTGTTCACGCCTTGAAGATTTGGCGTCATTATTTGTATGGGGTTCATTGTGAGATCTATACTGATCACCGGAGTCTGCAGTATCTGTTAAAGCAGAAGGATCTTAATTTGCGTCAGCGGAGATGGTTGGAGCTTCTTAAGGACTATGATATCACTATCTTGTACCATCCGGGGAAGGCCAATGTGGTGGCCGATGCTTTGAGTCGCCGGGCAGAGAGTTTGGAGAGTTTAGCCTATCTTCCAGCAGCAGAGAGACCTTTGGCATTAGATGTTCAGACCTTGGCAGGCCATCTTGTCAGATTGGATATTTCGGAGCCTAGTCGGGTATTGGCTTGTATGGTCTCCAGGTCTTCTCTTTATGACCGTATCAGGGAACGTCAGTATGATGACCCTCACTTGCTCGTTCTTCAGGATAGGGTTCGGAGAGGTGATGCTAGGGATGTGACTATTGGTGATGATGGGGTGCTGAGAATGCAGGGCCGGATATGTGTGCCTAATGTAGATGGGCTTCGAGAGCTGATTCTTGAAGAGGCCCACAGCTCGCGGTATTCCATCCATCCGGGTGCCGCGAAGATGTACCATGATTTGAGGCAGCACTATTGGTGGAGGCGGATGAAGAAGGATATAGTTGGGTTTGTGGCTCGGTGTCTAAACTGTCAGCAGGTTAAGTATGAGCATCAGAGACCGGGTGGCTTGCTTCAGAGGTTAGAGATCCCAGAGTGGAAGTGGGAGCGGATCACTATGGACTTTGTAGTTGGGCTCCCACGGACTTCGAGGAAGTTCGACGCTATTTGGGTTATTGTGGATCGGCTGACCAAGTCCGCGCACTTCATTCCAATTGGTACTACTTACTCTTCAGAGCGGTTGGCTGAAATTTACATCCGAGAGATCGTTCGCCTACATGGTGTCCCGGTTACCATCATTTCAGATAGGGGTACCCAGTTCACATCGCGGTTTTGGAGGGCCGTGCAGCGAGAGTTGGGTACTCAGGTTGAATTAAGCACAGCTTTTCACCCTCAGACGGACGAGCAGTCCGAGCGCACTATTCAGATATTGGAGGACATGTTGCGTGCTTGTGTCATTGATTTTGGGGGTTCATGGGACCAGTTTTTGCCACTCGCGGAGTTTGCATATAACAACAGTTATCAGTCGAGTATTCAGATGGCTCCGTACGAGGCTTTATATGGGAGGAGGTGTAGATCTCTGGTTGGATGGTTTGAGCCGGGTGAGGCTAGGCTCTTAGGTACAGACTTAGTCCACGACGCATTAGATAAGGTGAAATTGATTCAGGAGCGGCTTCGCACGGCGCAGTCTAGGCAGAAGAGCTACGTGGATAGGAAGGTCTGTGATGTGTCTTTTATGGTTGGGGAGAAGGTTTTGCTGAAGGTATCACCTATGAAGGGTGTTATGAGGTTTGGGAAGAGGGGCAAGTTGAGCCCCCGGTTCATTGGGCCTTTTGAGGTGCTTCAGAGGATAGGAGAGGTGGCTTATAAGCTTGCCTTGCCACCCAGCTTGTCGAGTGTGAATCCAGTATTTCATGTTTCCATGCTCCGAAAGTATATTGGAGATCCATCCCATGTTTTGGATTTCAGCACGGTTCAGTTAGAGGGTGATATGACTTATGAGGTGGAGCCGGTGGCTATTTTGGATCGGCAGATTCGAAGGTTGAGGTCAAAGGATATAACTTCAGTGAAGGTGCAATGGAGAGGTCAGCCTGTGGAGGAGTCCACTTGGGAGACCGAGCGGGAGATGCAGAGCAGATATCCACGCCTATTTGTGACTCCAGGTATGTTTCTAGACCCGTTCGAGGATGAACGGATGTTTAAGAGGGGGAGGATGTAACGACCCGGCCGGTCGTTTCGAGAGTTGTAACCTTGTTTTCCCCATTCCTACTTCTTTTGGTGTTATTCAACAATATTAGATTATATCGGGTTAGTTGGTTCGAGTCCGGAAGGAACTCGGAGTGAAATGAGACACTTAGTCTCATAATTGAAAATTTTAAGTTAGAAATGTGGACCGGATATGGACCTATGTATAAATGGCCTCGAATTTGAATTTTGATAATTCCAATAGCTCCGTATGGTGATTTTTGGGCTTAGGATCGTGTACGGAATATTATTTGGAAGACCGTAGAGGAATTAGGCTTGAAATGCCGAAAGTTTAATTTTTGAGAAGTTTGACTAATTTTTGAGAAGTTTGACCATGGGGTTGACTTTTTGATATCAGGGTCGGAATCAGATTCTGGAAATTGGAATAGCTCTGTTATGTCATTTATGACTTGTGTGCCAAATTTGAAGTCATTCTGGATTCATTTAACATGTTTTGGCACAAGATTTGTAAATTGAAAAGTTTGGAAACTCAAAAGATCGAAACGAGGTGTGAATTGTAATTTTAGCGTCGTTTGACATGATATGAGACCCCGAGTAAGTCCATATGATGTTTTAGGACTTGTTGGTATATTTGGTTGAGATCTCGAGGGTCTCGGGTGAATTTCGGGTGGTTAACGAAATTTAATTTTGGCATTTCAAAAACGTTTGACGTTGTTTCTTCGAGAATAAGTGGTATCACATTAAGCAAATGAGTTCCAAATTAATATTTTATTGAAGAATTAGATCCGTATTGAAATTTCTGAGCCATACCAAAAAGAATCATCGAATTCGGACATCGTATGAGAGAGTTATGCCCATTTCCGTATCGGAAAAGATTTTCCATCGCCGCGAGCGCCCAGGGTAGCGTGGGGCGCTAACCCTGGTGCTGGGATATTTAAGGGTACTAGAAATTGCGCCACAGGCAGCGCCCCACGCTACCTGAGACGCTCAAAAACCTCAGAGGCTTTATAAACTGGTCTTTTGGCCATTTTTGACATAAAAATAGTTTGGGAGCTCGGTTTGGGCAATTTTCAAAGGCGAACTTCACAAATTAGACTGGGGTAAGTGATCTTAACTTGATTTGGTCCGTTATTCATGAATCTAATATTATTTCCAGCACTTATTTCATGATTTGGGGGATTAGAATAGAAATGTTTCAAAAATTGATTTAAGGGTTTGAAGGCCGAATCGGAGTCAGAATTTAGAAAATTTTGTATGATTGGACTCGTGGTTGAATGGGCGTTAATATTTTGTAACTTTTGTTGGGTTCCGAAATGTGGGCCCCACTATTATTTTTGAGTTAATTTCTGATTTATTTGTGAAATTTGGCATTTTCATATGGAATTGATTCCTACACCTCGTGTTGATTGTATCGAATTATTTTGACTAAGATTCGAGGCGTTTGGAGGCCGAATCACGAGGAAAAGGCTTATTGGAATAAAGAATTGCTCGGATTGAGGTAAGTAACGATTGTAAATCTAGTCCTGAGGGTATGAAAACCCAGATTTTGTATCATTCTACTATTTTTAGTGACGCACATGCTAGGTGACGGGCATGTGGGCATGCACTGTTGGGGATTTGTGACTTGGTCCGCCCCGTAGCAACTATAAAGTTGCATACTTTGTTGAAACCATTGATACTTATATGATTTAGAAAGATTTATGTAAATTGGGCTGAATGCCATGTTTGGGCCTTGCGCCAATGCTGTTTGAACCCTTAGGGGCTGTTTCTTACCATCCTCTCATTATTTTCGATTGAAAATCTATACTCAGTCATGTTTATGCTTGTTTACCGCATAACTCAGTTTATGACTCTATTTTGATGCATATAAATGTTTTGGGCCGAATGCCATGTTTTACTGAAATGCCCGAGTGGCTTGAGATACTTATGACTGAGTGAGGCCGAGGGCCTGATTTGTGAGGATGAGTGTGGATCGGGGTTGCCCGCCTGCAGCATATTTTATTATTATCGCACGTGAATTGTCCGTGCAGATTATAGCGTTTGGGATGAAGGATCCCCTCCGGAGTCTGTACACACCCCCAGTGAGCGCAGGTACCTACTGAGTGCGAGTGCCGAGTGCCGAGTGTTGAGTGATTGGGAGGCATGAGTGACTGTGAGGTATGCCCGAGTGGCAAGAGTGATTGTGAGGTATGCCCGAGTGGCAAGAGTGATTGTGAGGTATGCCCGAGTGGCAAGAGTGACTGTGTGGTTTGCCCGATGGGCTGTTTATGATTTCATCATTTTTGCTCACCTTTGCATTGAGCCTTTGTTTGAAAAACTGTTGGAAAGATGTCTTTAAATGATTTTCTTTTTTTACTAGAACTGGGTTTAAACGAGATGTTTGATTCAAATCGTAATTTTTAAAAGCATGTGGTATTTTACTGAGATTTCCTGATATGAACGTTATATGCTTTATTGCTCGTCACTACTACTCAGTCTTTATTTATTGTTGTTACTTACTGAGTTGGCGTACTCACATTACTCCATGCACCTTGTGTGCTGAATCAGGTATGGCTGGACACGATAGCGGTTATTGAGTGTTCTGGTTGCAGATTTTCTTGGAGATAGCAAGGTAGCTGTTTGGCGATCGCAGCCCCTGATCTTCTCCCTCTTGTCTTCCTCTAGTTGTATTTAGCTATTTTCTAGGCTGAGTTAGCCTTGACATTGTTAGACAGATCGTAGTAGATGCTCATGACTAGTGATACCCCGATGTCGGACTTTTCTTTTCCGCACTTCTGTTTTTCTTTGATTTAAACTCTTTAATTGGAGGTTTTATGTTAAATAACCTTGAAATTATCTTTGAAATGAAATTATCGTTTTACTTTAGAAATGAGTTGGCTTGCCTAGTTCCACGATAGGCGTCATCACGACAGGTTAGGTTTTTGGGTCGTGACATTTAGATTCTAATTTTGATTAGTCGATCTCTTTAGTTTACGGAAAAAGATCTATGTTGAAACTAGAGTTAGATCCTTTTGAGGATTGGCATGATATTTATTTAGGACCTAGAGATTCTATCATTAGGAAGAGGGATTTGTGTAATTATCTCTTTAGTGCATTAGCTTCATCTAGTATACATCATATGAATAATGCATCTAAGTGAGATTTTAATCCTATGTATCTGGGTTGACATAAATTTTATGGGGATGATGATGCTCATATGCTTTCAAGGGGAGTATTTATACTTTGTAGGTGTAATTTGATTAAGTGGATTCATGGACACTATCTGATATTGCTTTTACTAAATAAGAGTTGTTTATCATTTAAGTTCTACATCTTATTATGATTCTTCTGTGTTGTAGGTCAAGATTCGAGGACAAATATTTTTATAAGAGGGGGGAAATGATATGATCCTGGATAGTCTGGGCAAAATGGAGAATATTGAGAATGATCCCAAATTATCTAGTAGACCGTTGATCCGCTTCAAGTCCAAGAACGTCCAAAGGATGCATGCTAAAGAGTTGTATGATCTTCAACAATTGACTAGAAGATGTTTGGAGAGTTACTTGGAGGATTCATGCAAACAATACCATGTTTGGAATCTAGAGAATTGAAGAATCAAGACCCTAAGTCAAACCGTGTGACACGGTTTCACCAACATTTGGCTACGGTTCAAGAGGGGCTTGAAGAACTGAAGAAAATAAGGTTCTGGAATTCGTCATGGTTCAGTTGTGTGTTACGGTTGGGGCTACGGTTTGGCCTGGCGAGATTCTTTGAGAAATTAACTTTGAAACTTTTTCTATTTTACCCATTGGATATTTATAATAGCCTAGGGTTATTTCATTAGCAACTTAGCCTATTTTGACATAAGAAAAACTCTTGAGAGAGATTTGGAACCTCTTGGTTCGAGTTTGACTTTGGATTACATGTTTTCCATAGTTGAGTTCTTGAAGGTAATCTTCTTCTCCTTTCTTTATATCTAGGGTTCTAATTTCTCGTTCTTGGGAGGCGATCAGATCGTTTTCGATTTTTGCTTGAGACATTCACTTAGGGTTCTAGATTTTTTCTATATTTTATTATTCAGACTACTTTTTAATTATCTTAATCAAACCTATCATTAGTTTTGCTTCAATTATTATTATTTTCATATTCCGCTACTTTGTTTATCTCGGATCGTATCACATACTTTTGAATATATCTGATCATATGGTACATCGGCGACTCAACATTATTGGTGGCCTAAAGCCAAATCTTGATGAGGAGCCTTATTTGTTTTTTAAAAAATTCTTATATATTTTTAATTTAAGTCTATTTTTTTTACTTTTTGAGACGCAAAGTTATTAATATTTTGTTCATAATCGAGTTATTCTAATAATTCTTTTTCGCTTGATAATATAGCTAATCCATTTTAATGTCTCTTGAGACATTGCTGATCATAGGTAAGATTGTATTATATTAAACTTTAATAAATTTCTTCCAGCAAATGCAACTTTTATAGGAACATTATTCGATAAGGAATATAGGTATTTGAAAAGGAATCAAGTCTTACTTTTTCAAGTCTTATTAGCTGATGGAGTATATCGATTAGGGTATTATTTCTACTTATGGTATTTCCTTTAATGCTTTTAGTTCGAAAAATAAGTCTAAACTATCTATCAAAGTGACTTTTCTCATATTCTTATCACCTAGTGATCTCAAAATTTTCCACCAAATAAAAATGATAGATACTTTTCACGCTTCAGATTATTCAAATCTCTATGGTCGATATCGGTAACAATTTAAAGTTTTCTTCTTATTTTTCTATTAAAAATTATTATTTCTACTTCCAAATACTCAATTTTTTTAAAAAAATATTAATTCTTAAAAAGTACTACTAGTAAAAAATGGGACCCCGAAACTTTGGGGGCCTAAAGCAATTGCTTGAGATGTCTTACCCTTGAGCCAGCATTGATATCGTATTTGGAATTTAATGGACCGACTGATTCAAAATTGCTTCATGTAGGGCTCAATAAGAGAGAAGTACTCGTAAAAATTGCATGGGCCACCTTATTTGGTCACCCCTATTTAACATGTACCCACTTTTTAAATTTTTTTAAACTTGTACCCAAAGTTTAAACAACTTCAGACATTTCCTCCTCTTTCTTCTTCTTCTTCTTCTTCTTCTTCTTACAGTGATTTTATACGGTATTTGTAAACATATTTTAAGGTAGTTTATGATTTTTACAATAGTGAGTTGTTGTTGCGCTTTATCTTTTACTATTGCTTAGGGTTTCTTCTTTTTTTTTTAATTGTAAAATGAATTTGTTAGATTTATTATCATTTTGACAAATTGATGATTGGGGTTTGTTATTGATGATATTTGGAGGTTATGTTTCAAATTTGAGCTCATTTGGAGTAGATTTAGCTATTAAATCGTATATTAAATTGTTAAAATTCGAAAAATAATTTTTTGTTTCTGAGCAATTTGCAGTTCAGGCTTATTTGGCCTTAAGTGCATGAAAACGATGCTTATACTTCAGACCTTTTGGCCTTAAGTGCATTTGAAGTGTAATTTTTCACTTCAGGCTTATTGGCCTTAAGTGCATGAAATTATTGGTTGCACTTCAGACCTATTTGGCCTTAAGTGCACCTGAAGTGCAATTTTTTACTTCAGACTTATTGACCTTAAATATAGAAAAACGTTTGTTGCACTTCAGACCTTTTGGCCTTAAGTGAATCTTAAGTGTAATTTTTTACTTCAGACTTATTGGCCTTAAGTGCATGAAACTATTGGTTGCACTTCAAACCTATTTGGCCTTAAGTGCATCTGAAGTGTAATTTTGTCACATCAGACTAATTTTCTTTTAACTTCAGACCCGATAAGTCTGAAGTTGATCGTAAAGTGGGTAAGCTTGCAAATATTTTTACAAAGTAGGTATAGGTTCAATTGTAACCCCAGAACTGGGTATAAATACAAAAGCCCCGAAATTCTCATTTTTCTATTTTTAGTACTCGAACTTTAGAACTCTGAGTAAGAGTGGAGAATCCCACGATGTCCCTTTATAGTAATTCTTTTAAAGTTTTTCATATTTGGTTTCGAGAACTTTACTAATTGGATAAAATACATGGAATTACTTGTCTGGATTAGTTATTGAAACCATGTTTGTTTTTCTTTCTTTTTTTCAGAGAACATTTTATTATTTATTCGGGAAAAAAAATTGTTAATTTAGTATTTATTTTTTTAACCAAAAAGTATACGCATTGTTCTTTTTTACAAGTTTTCGGTTTCTTTCGAACAAACGAATTTCTGAAAAATTCTTGGAAGATCAATTTCAGGAAAATAGAAGTTGTTGCAAAAGAAAAAGAGACAATAATTAGTTATAGGAGAACAAGAAATTTTAACTTTGTTTATCCACAATCTTTTGGATAGTTTCCAAACAAATTTCGCACTAAACGTAAATTTCACCATGAAAAAAGGAATGTTAAAAGTAAAAGAAAAGTTTAGTTGATTCTATGAATTGGTGTGTTTAGTTGAAAAATATTGGCTTGAGTAAGTTTGTTTTGATGAGTAACAAAGAAACACACGCATGAACCAGGTCCATACACAGTGTACACAGACACGGGCAGATTCGACCACAAGACATGCACGTGAAGGAGATAAGCTTAAGTGGTTATATCTGATATCTCTTGAACGAAAATGTTGCATATTTGATAAGGAGCAGGACTCCTTACTCGAAGAGAACTCTATCCTAGATAAAGAAGGAGTTAGAAGTTGAAGATAACTAGAACTCTTTCACCAAGGAAGAGTATAGCATTAGAACTCTAGTTATTTCATATTCTACTAATTCTATATATTTCAGAATATTCTCATTTTACAGGTACACACAAACGCTGAAGTTAAACGAGAGTTGAGAGCAAAATAGCAAGGCATTTTGCAAGCAATTCCTATGTGATTCAAGTGTGCAAACCTGAAGTTACATAAACCAGATAGAAGAACCAGTTCCAAGTGTCTGTCTTTTATTCTAGTTCATTTGTAGTAGGGCTTTTGAGTTACACCTTTCAGCTTTTTTAAGAAGCATTTGTACTAGAGTACCTCTAAGTGTAATGTTCAAGTTAGAGTTAACTTGAAATTGTCTCAACAGTCTGAGGCTGGTTGCCACAAAGAGTTAGAGGTAATCCTTAGATTTACAAAAGTTTTGTAAACGCTATTTTGGCTCAGTGATTTAGTAAAGTGTTGGGAAAAAATTCTATTGGGTAGTAGGTCGTTGTTTTTTTACCTTTTGAGCCGGGTATTTTCCACGTAAAAATACTTGTGTTCTTTACTTTCTGCATTTATTATTCCGCAACAGTTATATAAGGAACGCATAGAAGAACCAGGTCCTTTTATAATCTGTGCACGTAAAAAAATGGACACCACACAAATCACCCCTCGCCGTTGTGTGGTATTAAAATATAAAACATCAATTGGTATCAGCGTAGGTTATCCTTGAAGAGGCTAACACCTTAGGAGAAGATCAAGATGAGTGCACCACCTGGAAATTGGGTAGGGCAATCCATTACTAAGCCACCACTCTTTAATAGCTATTACTACTCTTGGTGGAAGAACAGAATGAAAGATCACATTCAAGGAGAAGACTATGAGCTATGGGACATTGTCACTGATGGTCCGCTGACAACCTTGAAGAAAAATGCTGAAGGAGTAGATGTGCCAAAAACAAGAGCAGATTGCAATGCTGAGGACTTGAAGAAGTGGGAGAAGAATGCTAAAGACTAGAAATGGCTTGTTTGTGGGCTTGGTCGAGATGAGTACAACAGAATCCAAGATTATTCCACTACTAAGCAAATTTGGGACACACTGCAAGTGGCCCATGAAGGAACAACTCAGGTAAAGAGATCCAGAGGAACTCTACTGTATTCTCAGTATGAGAACTTTGTTTTGAAGGATGGGAAAACCATTTAGGAGATGTACACAAGGTTCATTACATTGACAAATAAACTAAAATCTCTTGGAATGATTATCCCTAAAGAAGAAACTGTTGAGAAGATACTTACTAGAGTCTTGTCAATCACTTAGGAAAGCAAGATCACTGCTATCCAGGAATCAAAAAACATTACCACTCTCCCACTAGATGAATTGATTGAGAATCTCACTGCCTATGAACTTAGGAGACAAACCATGAAAATGGATGTACCTAAGAAGAAAATGAGCTTGGTACTCAGAATCACTGAAGGTTCTGATATGGAAGATGATGAAATGGCTATGATCACCAAAGACTTCAAGAAGTACCTGAGGAGAGGAAAGGGTTCTTCAAGAAGTGGAAGCTGCAGCAAGGCAAAAGCTGCTGAGAAGCAAACAAATGATGGCTGCTACAAGTGTGGAAAGACTGATCACCACATCAAAAATTGTCCTTTGTGGGAAATTGAATGGAAGAAGGAAAGAGTTGAACAAAGAAATAGGAAGAAGGAACATGTTCAAACCAAGAAAGCAACAACAAAGGATCAACCAAGGCTATGGTCGCTGCTTGGGGAGAAAGCTCAGATGAAAGCTCTGATGATGATGATAATGATGAACGAGGTCATTGGAGAATCTGATAAAGAAACTGAGGTAAGTGTCTTTCATCTCAAAGACAAGATTAATTTTTTGTCTAAAGAAAGGTTATCTGAGTTACTATTAGAGCTAATTGATGAATCTGAGGATATGAATAATGAAAAGGAACAATTGTGGAAAGAATGTGTGATTTTGAGAGCCAAGTGCAAAAACCTGGAACCTAGGACTTGTGAAACTGAAAATACTGTGTTGAAGAACCAGGTTCATGCACTTGATACAACTGTCCTAGAACTTAGATCTGAAAATCTAAAATTAAAATTAGGAACAGGTAAAAATACAACTGATCACACACAACTCACTTTAGAAAAAAATATAGAAAAAATGAAAGATGAGTTGTATAGGAGGGATGAACATGTAAGAGTCCTAAAGGAGGATCTAAACAAGGTCAAGCATGAGCTATACAGAACTTATAAATGGAACAGGTCCTCTGATGCACTTTCATGGCTACAAGAACATCATAGTAGCAACAGAAGATGACTTGTCTTTGGGAACTCTGCACCTAAGTGGGATCCCAAAAGCAAGTACCTCACACTCCCTGAGAATAAGATTTGCACACACTGTGATAACATCGGTCACTATAAAAGTGAATGCACTGCAAAAGAGAAGGCAAGTCAAAAGAACAAAAATTTTATTCTAGGGAAAAATAGGTTGCCAAGTTGGGCTAAAAAGAATTTGATTTATCCTTTGCCTATAGAAAGGGACCCAAACTAGTTTGGGTTCCTAAGACTAACCCCTGATTTCTTTTTGCAGGTCCAAGTGAAGGGAAGCAACCAAATATAGTACATGGATAGTGGCTGCTCAAAGAATATGACAAGAAGCAAGAACCAGTTCCTTTCACTTGAGGACCTTAAAGGAGGTAATGTCTCCTTTGAAAATGGAAAGAAAGGTGAGATAATTGGAGTTGGGAAGGTGTAACATGGTAGCCTTCACCTCTACAAAATGCTTTGTGATTAATCTTACCACTGACAAGATAGTTTTGCAGGGAAAAAGATTGAACAACATATATATTGTGGATCTGTCCACACTTTCAGATAATAAACTCACTTGCTCAAGTGTGTTGGATAATGATCCCCTCCTTTGGCACAAAAGACTTGGACATGCCAGTCTAAGCCAACTCAACAAACTAGTCTCTAAGGACTTGGTGATAGGGCTGCCTAACATTAAGTTCAAGGAAGATAAATTTTGTGAGGCTTGTGCAAGGGGGAAGCAGGTAAGATCATCTTTCAAAAGCAAGAAAATGGTAAGCACTGCCAGGACGATGGAACTGGTCCATATGGATCTTTGTGGACCAATGAGAACATTGAGCAGATGAGGTAAGAGATATGTTATGGTGCTTGTTGATGATTACTAAGTTTACTTGCACATTGTTTTTAACATCTAAAGATGAAACATTTGACATGTTCACTTCTTTTGTTAGAAAAATTCAGAAACAACTAGGTAATCAACTTGTATTAATTAGGTCTAATCATGGTACTGAATTTGAGAATGCTAAATTTGCTGAATTTTGTGATGAACATGGCATAAATCATAATTTTTCTGCTCCTAGGACTCCACAACAAAATAAAGTAGTTGAAAGAAAGAATAGGACATTGGAAGAAATGGCTAGGACTATGCTTCTTTCTAGTAAACTGCCCCATAGCTTCTGGGTAGAAGATGTGAACACTGCTTGCTACATAATAAATAGGTTCATGACTAGACCTCTAGTTGAGAAGACTCCCTATGAGATACTTAAAGGGAGAAAGCCAAATATATCCCATCTTAGGACATTTGGATGCAAGCGCTTTGTGCACAATAATGGTAAAGACTCCCTAGGTAAGTTTGATCCGAGAAGTGATGAGGGAGTATTCTTGGAATATTCTTCACAGGTAAAGCTTATAAGATTTAGAACAAAAGAACTATGTGTGTAGAAGAAAGTGTCCATGTGATTTTTAATGAAACTAATATTCTTTCTGAGAGGCAGGAATGGGATGATGAAGCAATTGGGCTGGTAAGAAACTCAAATAAAACCACAACCCAGACTGAAACTGCACTAGAGGAAGGAACATGTGATGGAACAGAACCTTCCACCCAGGGCAACCTGACGGGGGGAACTCAACAAAGAGGAAATAATCCTCAAACCTCGAGGGAACCTGCCCATGAACATGTTCCTTAGCAACAAAACATTAAAGAAACATCTAGGGGAAACCAGGTGGTTGTGAAACCATACAAATATCAAAGTTCTCATCACATTGAGAACATAATCATTGATCCAACCTCTGGAATCTAAACCAGATCTTCTTTGAAAAATCTTTGTACTTTTTATGCTTTTTTATCTCTTATTGAACGTAAAACTATTGCTGAGGCTTTGCAGGATGCAAACTGGGTGAATGCAATGCAAGATGAACTCAACCAATTTGAGAGAAGTTAAGTTTGGCATCTGGTACCAAGACCCAAGGACATATCAGTAATTGGCACAAAATGGGTCTTTAGAAACAAACTTGATGAAGATGGAACAGTTACAGGCAACAAGGCAAGATTGATGGTTCAAGGATATATTCAAGAAGAGGGCGTAGACTATGATGAGACTTTTGCTCCAGTTGCAAGATTCGAAGAAATTAAACTTCTTATAGTCTTTGTTGCTTACATGGAATTCACTCTCCATTAGATGGATGTCAAGAGTGTCTTTCTCAATGGCTATCTAAAGGAAAAAGTATTTGTCAAGCAATCTCCGAATTTTGAAAACAAGTAATGTCCTGATCATGTGTACAAGCTTGACAATGCACTTTATGGGCTCAAGTAGGCTCCAAGAGCATAGTATGAAAGATTGTCAAAATTCTTACTTGAGCATGGCTACAAGAGAGGTAAATTTGACAATACTTTGTTCTTGAAAGAAAAAGGTAAAGATCTCTTGGTAGTTCAGATATATGTTGATGATATAATCTTTAGAGAAACTACTGATAAGTTAAGTAAAGAATTTTCTAAACTAATGGGGAGTGAATTTGAAATGAGTATGATGGGTGAGCTTAATTTCTTTTTAGGTTTACAAATTAAACAAAATTCAAATGGAACTATGATCTATCAGCAGAAGTATGTGAAAGAGTTTCTTAAAAGGTTTAAAATGGAAGACTCCAAATAAATTGACTCTCCTATAGCAACAACCACAAAATTGGATATAGATGAACCTGATTCATCTGTCGATCAGAAGTTGTATAGGGGAATGATTGGCTCTTTGTTATATCTCATTGCTAGCAAACCTAATATTGTTTTCAATTTAGGCCTTTGTGCTAGATTTCAAGCAAATCCAAAGGAGTCTCATTTGACTGCCGTCAAGAGGATCTTGAGATACCTAAAAGCCACCACTAACCTTTGTCTATAGTATCTAAAAGGTAGTAATTTCAACTTAGTGGGATATACTGATACTGATTATGCAGCTTTTCTTGTGGATAGAAAGAGCACCTCAGGTATGGCACACTTTCTTGGCTCATGTATTGTGTCTTGGGCCACAAAAAAGCAAAATTCTGTGGCTTTGTCTATTGTTGAAGTTGAGTATGTGGCTGCTGCCTCTTGTTATGCTCAATTATTGTGGATCAAACAATAATTAATGGACTTTGAAATTGATGTAGGTTGTATCCCCATCTTTTATGATAACACCAGTGTAATTAGTATGACCAAGAACCCAGTTCATCACAAAAGAACTAAGCACATAGATGTTAGGCATCACTTTTTGAGGGACAACTATGAAAATGGTTTGATCATTGTGGAATTTTATGCTACTGACAAGTAACTAACTGACATCTTCACAAAATCTCTAATTAGAGATCACTTTGAAAGGAACAAGTTAGAATTAGGTATGATTAAGATCACCTAAAAGGAACCGGTTCTAACTCAATAATTGGTTAGATAATTTGTAAATTTTGTACATAATTATATTAGATTTTGCTCAGTCTCATACTTTCACTAGTATACTCTTGTGCCATGTGCTAAAATGTCTCATTAATCTCTAATGATATTATCTTTATTTTCTTGGAAAATTCAGACTTACACAAGAGAATTCTCAGTGAAAAACCTGGTTCATCAAGATTACATGGTATGTACTCTCCACTCTGCATATTTTGAAATAATTATATTTGGGTCATGATCAAAAGGAGAGTCCCATTTAATCCTAACCTCTCTCAAGCTTATCCGTTACAAAATGAACCAGTTTCACCCAAAGAGAGTCCCCAGCGCCATAATTGCCTAGATTCTAAGGAAGTCTCCAACGTCTTTTCAAACTGACTCCCAGTTTGATTAGACTCTTGAGCTTCTGAAAAGCTGCCGTTACTCAATTAAACTCCGCCTCTTTAAATTGATTTGGCCTTACCCATATTATCACTTCTAAACTCTCATGCCGTTAAACAATTCTCTCCATCTTTTCTCATCTCTTCTACACACACATCCAAACACATCAATGGCTAACCTTTCTAAAAATTCTTCATCACCCAGAGAATCCACACCCACACCTTCAACCACATCTATCTCTAAGAAAGGAAGGATGAAGAGGCTAGCTCGCAAGAACATCGTTGATAGTGAACAAATAAAGAAAATAAATGAATAATTGAAAGCAAGCTAGGAAGAGGAACCCCAAAAATCTGAAGAATCCTTTAAGTCTGCAACTAAAGGGGAAGAAACTGTTTTATTTGAAACAGAGTAGGTAACATATAGTCCTAAGATTACATCTGAAGTAATTTCTGGGGTTGCTGAGAATCTAGAGAACAAATTTGTTATGGTTGGAACTATTGTTGGGGTTGAAATCACTAAATCTTAAAAAATTGGTGGTAAAGATAAAAAGAAAAAAGAAAACAAAAGTGAGGATGCTCAAGGTGATGTGAGGGAAAAGGGAAAAGAAGGAGTGGTTAAATCTTCACATACCCCGGTTGAGTTGAATGAGAAGACTGGGGCTATGGTATTGTGGAGTGAGGATATTGCTGAGGAGGAAGAAAGATGGAGAGAGTCAGAAGAAGTAGAGTGAGGCTGAACTGGAAAGAGCCCTAGAAGAGAGTAAAAGAAAAGTTGTTGCAAAGGAAAAGAAGAAAGTGTGTGAGCCTATTGAGGCAGTTAAAATTGAGGAGATGGACCTGGTTCTTCTTGATAAAGACAAGTAGAGGAGGTGGAGGTTGTGACTCCAAAGGCAAAGAAAAGAAAGACTTCCAAAAAGAAGTCACCTTTAAAGACTGTTGATGCAGAGCCCTCTACCTTGGCAAAAAGAACCAGGTCTGCTAAAAAATCTAGAAAAGTGCAAATAGTGGAGGAAGAGGAAAGTGAAGAAGAACAGGAAACTGATGAGGAGCAGGACAAGACGATTAAGTTTGAGAAACAAACTATCTTGAAGGGTAGACTCCTCAGGGACTTGGAGAAGGAAGGCATGGTGATGCTGCTAAAAAAACTACAACTTCAGAGTTGGAAGGACATGGTCCTTCAGATGGATGGAAGACTTGCCAGGATTGAGATTGTGGAGTTTATGGCAAATTGTGAAATCAAAAATAGCATGGTCACCAGTGTGGTGAAGAGGGTGACTGTGAGCTTTGACGACAAGGAATCGGCAGAGATTCTGGGAGTACCTACAGAAAGGTACAATGATTACAAAAAACTGAAATAGCCAAGCCTAGAGAACCTCCCCACCTCCCTTGCCATTACAAGAAAGTTTGCTGACAATGAGTTAGAGCTAGAGCCCACGGCTTTATACCAAAGTGAGATGAAGCCTGCCCATAAAGTGCTTTTCGAATTCGTTAACAAGGTTGTGTTGCCCAGGCAGGAAAGAAGGCATATTGCCACCTTCATGGACATGATCTTTATGGAATGCCTGGATAGTAGGAGGCAGATTAATTGGTCAGGGTTTATTATCCAGCTCCTTGATAGGGTTATAAATGGCACCAAAACTCATGCCATACCCTATGGTTTCATTCTCACCACCGTGCTGGCTCACTTCAAGGTTCCCTTAAAGAAATGAGATATTAGTACAAGCAAATATCACTTTGGGGAAAACACCTTAACTGCTTGTGACTATGAAGTCCATGTTATTGCTAAAGAACCCGATTCTTCCAAGAAGGTGCTTGTGAACAGTAAAGTGAGAGCCTTGGTGCAAGAGAGTGGAGCTAAGGATGCTGAGATTGATAGGTTGAAGAAGAGGCTGGTTGAAGTAGAAACTGAGAGGGATGCTCTCAAGACTGAGCTTGCAAAGGAGAAGGAGAAGAATGAATGCATTCTTCATGATATGTTAAAACTGCTTCAGGTCAGAAACCAAGAACCTGATCCTTCCCAACCTTGAAACCTTCCTAGCCTAGTTAGACAAACCAGTGACCCGGATGGGATTGTTTTGTTCTTTTTGCTCATGATGCAGTACCTTTATTTTCTTATATGCTTTGTGGATGACTAGTATCAATGGTAATCAACTATTTTTGTGCTTTAATTATTTGTTGATTGCTTCTTAGATAGCTAATATCATTAGATTGATAAATGATGCTTGACTCCATGATTGCATTTGAAGTAGCCCCAGTGGTCATGAGCGATATCTATTAAAATCTAGTTATCTAACATAATTATGCAACTTTTCGATGATGCCAAAAGGGGGAAGATAGATTTAGTTTTTTTTACTTTGGACTGTAATATTTATAATCTAATGAACCCGGTCCTTGATGATTTGTGTCTTTAAAATGGAAAGTATTCTAACAATGTGTTAATGTTGAGTTGAGTCGGAACATGTTTCATGCTTATGAAAGCAAAAAGTTTGTCATCATCAAAAATGGGAAATTTGTTGGATTGATTAAGTTTGTTTTGATGATTGACAAAGAAACACAAGCATGAACCAGGTCCATACACAATGTACACAGACACAGACAGATTCGACCACAAGGCATGCACGTGAAGGAGATAAGCTTAAGTGGTTATATCTGATATCTCCTTAACGAAAAGGTTGCATAATTGATGAGGAACATGACTCCTTATTCGAAGAGAACTCTATCCTAGGAAGGAGCTAGAAGTTGAAGATAACTAGAACTCTTCCACCAAGGAAGAGTATAACATTAGAACTCTAGTTATTTACTATTCTACTAATTCTATATATTGCAGGGTGTTTTCATTTTACAGGTATACACAAATGCTAAAGTTAAACGAGAGTTGAGAGCAAAATAGCAAGACATTTTGCAATCAATTCATGTGTGATTCAAGTGTGCGAACCTGAAGCTCCATGAACCATATAGAAGAACCAGTTCCAAGTATCTATCTTTTATTCTAATTCATTTGTAGTAGGGCTTTTGAGTTATACCTTTCATCTTTCTTTAGAAGCATTTGTACTAGGTACACTGAGTATAGTGTTCAATTTATAGTTAACTTGAAATTATCGCAACAGTCTGAGGTTGGTTGCCACAAAGGGTTAGAGGTAATCCTTAGGTTTACAAGAGTTTTGTAAATATTGTTTTGGCTCAGTGATTTAGTGAAGTATTGGGAAAAAAATCCTACTGGGTAGTAGGTCGTGGGTTTTTCACCTTTTGAGTCGGTATTTTCCACGTAAAAATACTTGTGTTCTTTACTTTTTGCATTTATTATTCTGCAACAGTTGTATAAGGAACACATAGAAGAACCAGGTCCTTCTATAATCTGTGCACGCAAAAAATTGGACATCACACAAATCACCCCTCTTGTGTGGTATTGAAGTATAAAATATAAAAAAAAATAAAAAATAATATATTTTATCGATTTTTATCATAATTTTTAACTGCACTTGGAATCTCCAGTGGCTCAAAGCTATCGTGGTATTTGTAGAAAATAACATATTTTGTACAACGTAACACTTTGCAAGAGCAAATTCTTTTTTTTCTTCGCATGAAGACCAAATTCAAACAGTTTTAGAGTTCGTTTGGATTAGCTTAAAAAAGTGTACTTAAAAGTATTTTTTAAGTGTTGAAACTTATTTTATAAATAAGCAGTAATGTGGTTGGATAAAAGTATTGAAACTGAAAAAAACTGTTAAAGTGTTTCGTAAACAAGTAATGGTAAACTTTTTTCTGTTAAAATGACTGAAATATCCTTAAAGCTGCTAATACTAAAAAGTAGCTAATTATTACAAGTTTTTTAATGCTAAGTTGATTCCTATACAAGTTAATTTATGTCTAGTTCTCGTTCAGTTTCAACACTTAAAATTGCTTTTCAGCACTTGAAGCTTATCAGCTATTTACAATCAGCTAATCCAAACTGT
This sequence comes from Nicotiana tabacum, assembly GCF_000715075.1. NCBI lineage: Eukaryota > Viridiplantae > Streptophyta > Magnoliopsida > Solanales > Solanaceae > Nicotiana > Nicotiana tabacum. The sequence continues at coordinate 65,587,787 of NC_134083.1, read as the reverse complement.
CTCTAAGTTGGGGGTGACCAACGTATGACTTATGACTGATTTTAGCTTATAAGCACTTTGAGTGTTTACCAAACGCGTGGATAAGCCAAAATGTGCTTATTAGCCAGTTTGATCAGTTTATAAGCTTAGCCAAATAATCTCTAACTTGTAGCTTTTAGCTTATTTCGGCTTAAAAGCATATAACGTAAAAGTTATTTTTAGAGTTACCATACACTCAAACAAGATAAACAGTACTTTTTAAGGTGGTTTGATCATCTTTTAAGCCAATCCAAACTTAATTTTTGTGTTTGGAAAAAAAAATAGTTTTGGGCCAGAAAAAGCTCATCAAGCATTACTAATATTGTTATTATTTTCTTTCAAGGAAGGCATGCTAGAACTCATCTTATGTTAGTAATGTAATTGTAGACTTCGTGATATATACCGAAGTGACTGCACAATTTGATCAAAACCATGTCTACGTTGTTCTGATGCAAGTTCCGTCTAATCGAAACCAAATAGGTGAGGCAACAATAACAAAATATCACTTAATTACATTTAATATGTATCAAGGAATTTGATCGAAGGTTGTGATGGGATGAATAAGCTTCCTTTACCTTTAAATAGAGGTCTTGCTCGAATATTGAAAACAAAAAAAAATCTTAATATAAAAGAGAGTGTTTCTCCTTTAATGGGTCTTATGCCCGCATCCAAATTAGTAAGGACCTCAAAATAGATGTTAGGAAAATATAAAAAGAGTTTGCCAGACATAGCATTCAAAATTAATAAAAGGCAATGCTAAGAATGAGCCAAGACAAACTAGATCGAGCTTCAGGTACAATGCATCTAACTCCTCTTTAGTGTTAGAGCAAATAAAGAAAAGCATGACATTCCAAATCTCTTGACTGTTGCCAGAGAAGAGGGATAGCGATTGCTATAAGATACATACATATATATATATATGTATATATACATACATATATATATATATATATATATATATATGTATATATATGTATATATACATACATATATATATATATATATATATATATATATATATAAATAATTCTTTTATGGTTATTACAAGTGCGAGTCAGTAGCTCTCAGTTTTTAATTAATTCTCCTACATATATATATATAGTCACTCTAATTAAAAGATCTTATGAAACATGTGGAGTGGCTCCACGCGCATATAACTATTTCTTTCAACATAATGAAGATGACTAATCGAACTAATGATGATATACGAGTAACAACAAATGGAAAAAATACAATCTCGTGCTAACTGGTTTTGGGGTCTAAATGTATTTTACAAGAAAAAAAAATTATATTTTTTTAAAAACAATGGTGACTTGACACATCAATCAAATGTCAAGGGGCGACTCTGAAAAATCTTTTTAAATACAATCTTTGTCACTTTCGAATTTGAAAACCCTTTTGAGCTTTAAAAAATCACATCATCTTTTTTAAAGGAATTGGTAAAAAAGGGGTGTGACAATATATAGATATAAACAGATTTCTTAATACATATACATAATATTGGTTCAATCTACTAAGTTTACGTGATCTCATATGCGACATTATTCGCCCCTGAATATATACACAAAAAATAAAAGTAATGTATTGAATTCTTCAATAATATTGCTAGGAGTAATCATAGTCTAATTCAATGGTGCATGTGTATGAGATGGGAGTAGAAGTCACTTTGTAGAATAAAGGGGATGAATGAGGACAAGGACATGAGGGAATGGCAAATTGTTGACAATGTTCTACAGCAGCATAGTTTGGCTTAAGGAATAATAAATTGTAGAGTAGTAGAAATGTACACGAAACGGTTTATTGGGAGAGGTCTAAGTCTAACGTCCACCTACTTGAAACATGTGATATGTTGGCTAAGCTTTAGTGTTGTAGGACCATTTACCCATACTCTCAACTCAAACCCCAACACTTAACCATTCCTACACACAAGAAAAGTTGATAATGATAAATGATAGAAATATATATTTGAAATGATAGGGCAGTTTCAATCCAGCCCCATAGCCATATTGGTGGTGGCACGTCTTCTTCACTTGTTGTCGTGGACCCCCTTCTCCCCTATTTCCCTATAAACTCTATAGCCTTTATTATCACTTTATCTTTCTAACCATCAAATTTAGGTCACGCAACTGCTTTTAGTTAGGTCTTTGCTTGAATTTTGATCACCCTTCTTTTCACGTTAAGGTAGGGGCGAATCCAATGTTCCCATAGTAATACAGCCAATATATAAATTAAAGCTTTTATACAAAAAACCGGCCCATTTAATGTTTCAATAATAATTCATTATTTATTTTTTCTAACCAATATAGGTAGATTATACACTAATTATACACATATTATATATATATATATTAAAGTATACATGTATTATGTATCCGTCGAATATTTTTAGTTTAAGCAATTAGTAGACTGGTTGTTTAAATTAATTCTTCCGTATGAAATTACTTAAAACTATTAACTTTAACATCTACATCTACTTATGTACTCTAATGAGTGAGAGGTGAGGGCTAATAGAAGAAAAACCAAAAAAGAGTGAATGATTATTGTTGAAGTTGAAGTGGATTCACACTTGATAGTTTCTAGCGACGGTTTTCCCTAGTTCTTTTTTCTCTAGTTAATTAACAATCATTATCTTCATCATTAACAAAAAAGATGGTTAATAATGTAAAGATTACGTGAAAAGTAAACGACTGAAAAGGCTAGGCTGGCTATAAAAGTAATTAACTTGTTGTATGGAAAAGGTTAATAAAAGGTAAGCGTAGAAAGTTTTTAAGGGGGAAAAAGTCTATTGAAGGACCTTTTGCTTTCACGTTTCATGACAAGGAAAAAGGCAAACGGCACTGTTTGTTTTGTTTCGTAAGTAGGGAAAATGGGTATGAGAAAAAGGGAAAAGGAATAACGTGGAGAAGGCAAGAGCCGTGCAAAAGTAGTTGAAATAGATTACTTAAAAAGGGGATAATTTAGAAGCAAAAGAAGAAGAAGAAGAAGAAGAGGGTCATTGTCTTAAACAGAAGACGCACCTATACACACGAGGGCCTGAAAAAGCACCAAAACTACACAAGATGTGGTTCCCCGCACGTGTATTGGCTCCGTTAAAAAGTTCCCTTTTTTCCTTCGCCTCTTCTTTCACAGGAATATCATTCCTTCTTCCCCAACTGTTATACTCATTTTCCGTTGAAAACATCTGTTGAAACTTGGAAATGCTATTAATAAAAATAAAAACATCTGTAGTACTTATTTGTCATAAGAAATTTAAATTTTATACGACATTGTCAAAATGTTTAAGCAATTTAATTATCTATAAGATAATGAAAGGCCAATATATTTTATTAGTATTACTATTGTTAATCCCGCCAATATTGCTGTATTTGTAAATAATAATTCTGGGAAATATAAGTTATCGTAATGAAACAGTAATTAATTCGAGCTCACTGAATTCACAGTGTTTCCTTAAAGAATTTAATCCCCTCCTAGTACCCAAGGTTATGGATTATTTCCTCCCAAGATAGAACGAATCACACACTGGTGTAGCGGTACTTTAAACCCAAGGTTATGGATTATTTCCTCCCAAGATAGAACGAATCACACACTGGTGTAGCGGTACTTTAAACCCCAGTGTTTCAGCGAACACAAAGTTCCGTAGCAAATCACACTTACAGAACAAAGGAGTAGAAACTCAAAAAATCGTATGGAAATGCTGAGAGGAAAAAGTGCAATGTATAGCCAAAGTTGAGCGCCGAAGCCGAGCAGAGCGAGCGGCGATGACGACGGCGCGAGACTTGCTTTCTTCTTAACTCTTTAAGAGCTACAAGAAAGAGCAATTATATATATACCCACCAAAAATCTTTTCCTCTTCCAATATGGGACAATGTCTCATTGTCAAGAGGGGGAAACTTAAAATTTTACTCGAAAATTTCATTTTCTCTTCATTTCCCATTCACCCTCATTTTAAGATTATTTCATCTTAAATAACAAAAACCTCAACAACTACATGGTAAATATGTTAATGAATATAAAATAACATGTTACAATACAATGATAGTAAAAATTTCTTTTACAGTTTCAAAGTATATAACGTAAATTCTAAAGAGAAAACTATTTTTATTGTTTGAGAAAAAATCTAGCGTTATAAATATTGTAATAATAAACTATAATTTATAATATTTTTATGTAATTTTTAGATATATAGATTTATTTTTAAAATTATATATTTAATTTCATAAAAAGTAAACGCGTTAACTCACATGCTCTGAACTATTTCTTTATTATTTTATATATGAAAATTAACTTCTATGGTCAGGACGGAAACTCTTTATGTCTATGTGGAACTACCGTCTACCTTGAAGCCTAATTTCAATTTAGCTACTATCGAGTAATTTTTAAATTCAATTAGACCATTTTTACTCCTTAATTGGAGTACTTTATACGAAACAAAATAAAGCGCTAATCTAGCAACTAAGATTAGATAAAAGGCTGACATTGAAAGAAAATAAAAAAGGAAAAGAAACCAAACAACTCACAGCTCACGACGGTCACGTGATCCGAGTAAAAACTTAAGCGGTGGCGCATTATGCATCCTCTTCTGTCACCCGATACAACATCCCTTTCCTTACTGTCTTCTAACAATAAATGCGCACCCCTGGCGTCAGTTTTGCCATTAATAGCCCAACCTATCTATCTTGCGCCGCTTACAGAAAATGGCACCTCATTAAATTCGACGGTAATCCAAGGACATTTCCGTCATTCCATTCTTCACTAATAATTCCAATTTTCCAAACATTATCCACACCCACCATCTCCCCATCTTCGTAATAATACCACAGATCTTTGCTTTAATGTTCCTTTGACCCCACATTTCCCTACATAATTACAAAATAACAGCTAGAGAGAGACTCAACTCAGTTTTTTCGTGATTTCATTTCATTTCAACTTTTTCTTTCATCTTTTATTAATAAATCGCTGTCATTTCTCGATGTTTGTGTTTGTTCTTCTTCGAATGTCTCGCGATCTTCCTTGTTAAATTCCGGCCGTTCAGTTACCGGAAAATTCATCATTCGTCGGCGAAACAGAATTTTTTTGTAGTTTTTTTTGTCAAGGATCAGCATGAGTAGCGTACAAAATACAGTAGATACGGTAAATGCTGCCGCTACGGCCATAATTACTGCAGAGAGTAGAGTTCAACCGTCTTCAATTCAGGTATATAACTATATATATTTTTCTGTTTCTCTGTATTTATGATAGTATGTAAATTTTTATATCTTAAGATGTCACTTTTTAAAATTATAGGTTTATGATGATGAAGTTAAAATCCAGTATTGAAGATTTTTGTTGTTAACTTTTATCCTTTTCTTGTTTATAATGATTTGATGCAAATTTCTTGCTGTTGTGAAGTTAAAGGTAAAAGCTTAAAGCATTTTATTTTAGTTTTTAAATTTCTCCTTACTAATTATTGCGTGTGAGATTCTTTTGTGGACTGGATTATAGATTTGGGTTGATCGTTGAATTACAGTGGTATCATGTTTATCAGCTAAAATGATCTGAAATCATCAAACAAAGGGAATACAGATCAGGGAAAGAAAACGAAGCTGGTGAAGAAATGATTATGTATGATTAGCAATCATGATTAACAAGCCAGCTGAGGAAGAACAAACCCGTGCTGATAGGTATAGGAAATACATGTGGTGGTCAACTCTGTAGAATTAAAGTTTGTGGGCTATGTGTAAGATCTTGGGGGGAGATGAAAGATTGTTTGCTATGATTAGATATGTAATATTCTGTCCATTATGGATGTTGAAGCTTCCTCTATAACTAGTCATAAATGCGGACGATATCTATGTATTTAAGGTGATTAGAGGATAAATACACATGTGGAGGGAAAAGCTCGAGAAAAATCGGCTTGCATAAGGGGAGTTCTGCTGCAATCTTCAAGGCATTTAGGATTTGATGACTGTGCAAAAAGTACCTTTCTTGTCTTTTTAGCTGAGATCAAGTGGTGGATTGTGTAAAAATTGAAGATTTTATCTGCTTCTGGGTTCTTCCAGTATGAGGGTCTTCGTTTTCTCTATCTTGAAAATCAGTTAAGCAATAAGCACTGCTCTTTTCTCCTCCACAATTCTTGGGTCATCACCTATCATATGACCATCTGTAGCGCTGGTTTCTTCCATTTCATTTTGAGTGTGATACAGATCAGTAGTCCGCGAGGGGAGCAGTGCCATCAGAGAACATAGCATCCGACTGAAACTACATATTTTGGATCTGGCTTTTAAAAGGAACTGCTTGGAATTTGGATTTAAGGACTGGTGAAAAGAGAATTCTCTTTGATTCCGGATTTGCTTAACAAAACCTACTGCCCTTTAGAAAATAAGTGTATAGTTCGAGCGCTTTGACTATTCTTCTTAAAAGGAAATCATGTCTTTTAGCCTAGAAGATATTAGCAATTGTAACTTAGAGAGAAAAAGTTGTGAAAATCTACTAGTTATGTCCATAAAATAGGGGGAAGATCGAGGGCTGAGGAATGTATCAATCTACTTTGTCTGCATCGTTAGGTTTAATACGATGAAGGGGAGCCTTGGAGCAATAGTAAAGTTGTCTCTATGTGACCTATAGGTCACGGGTTCGAGCCGTGGAGGCAGCCACTAATGCTTGCATTAGGGTAGGTTGTCCACATTACATCCCTTGGGGTGCGGCCCTTCCTCGGACCCTACATGAATGGGTGATGCTTTGTGTACCGGGCTGCCTTTTGTTAGGTTTAATATGATGTTTTGGAAACTAGGGAGAGCCAATTTCATTACATTCTGTTGTGCATTAAATGGTTTACTGTGATGCTTCAATTTTGTAAAGTTTCAAGAGATATATGCATACTTGTAGGTATAGGTTTTCTTCTCCATCTTTCTGATATGCAAACCAGCTTTTGGGATCAGAAACAGCCAAATAGAAAGTGAGAATTTGTGTATGACATTTCTAGGAGCTGTGTGACTAGTTGATAGGTTATTGGAGGTTGGAGAATAATAGTTATGAACCGAGTCAGTGGAGAGAAGTAGTAGATTAGGATCTTTCCTTGGGACTAAACTACTTTGACAATATATCAACTCTTTGGATGATGCAGGTAATCACCTTTTCCTGTTCCACAAATCATTTATGATACTGCATATGGCTATAATTGGTTTTTGTCTTGAAGCCATATTTTTATCCTGAATCAGTGCTGGAAGTTCGTCTGATCTTCTTCTATCTTGTGGATGTTACTAAGTTCTAGGCCCTGTGGTTGTGAATTTAGGTAGCTTTTTCAACTGAGAAATGGTGCTCCTCTTTTCCATCAAGAATTCTTTGAACAGCTAAAGGTCTCTATGCTGTTGGAAACTTGAAAGTGAAATACCAGCTAACGTATAGAATGGACTTATCCTTCTACACTTGCCAGATATGCTTGCCTTTTACTTGGGAGTTCTATGTGTAACTATATGGCAATTGGCCTTTACATATGCACTTTTTTATTCTTGTTTCTAATTTATGCAAGTTATGATTAGGACAATGAGGCTGCATCTTTGTGAAAATGGTTGCGCTTAAGTTGTGCTATTCAATATTCAACGTGCTTAGTGTTTTTGAGAAGGACGGGTACCTTTTGCACCCTAGATTCTTTGAGCTATAAGAACTAGAAGTGATCACTGATGTCATTTCTGATGTCCAAAGGATGTGTTTCTTTGTGCATACTGGCTCTACCGATTTATATTTATGAAATTGCCGAAAAATCAGAAGAGAATATTGATAGTCAGGAAAATCTGTAACTTGGGCAGTTCTGGGGAACCTATAAGCTGTAGCCAGTTATTACATCTTTAACAAGCCTTTTTGGCATATATTTTAATGCTGACTAGATTGTTTAGAGATGAAGTAGGACTCTCAAGTTGTTCAGAGAAAAGTAGCATTACTCAAGGCAGAGAAGGAATCGTTCCAAGTTCCAACTCTGATGATCGAATAAATGTTGGTCATGGTTTGGGTATTACCAGGCTAAAGCAGCAAAGCTTACATGTGGTCTGAATTTGACTTCACGTAAGAAATTACCAAAAGGAACTCTTAGTAATCAGATCATCGAGTTGGTAGGTTTTATACCTGATCAAAAACTAATTTAAGCAGCCTAGAATTCTGAATAAGTGGAAGTAAAACTTTTCCCTCCTTTTCTGTAATTCCTTTAATTCATTTTTTATTCTTAAATTTGAGTATTTGCTAGGCGTAGGAACTTGGTACTTAAATAGATTTAATCAGTGTCAGCTTGGTCAATACTTGAGCTCCTCTCACGCGCCCTATTAATTGACAAGTTTAAATAGTGGATAATTAGAAAGAAAATATAGTACTAGTTTCCTCTGTAGTCTATGCTTGATGTAGACAATTAGGACAAGTAAGAAGACTTCAACTCGAGCATGATAGGATTATGCGAACAACCTCAAGACAAATAGTAGTTGTTTCGATCTCTAGATAGCGTGTACACTTTGAAATCTATGCACCAACTCTTTATTTTGACCTTGTAGGTTTGTTCCGTTCAGCATTGAAGTCTGTTAATATTGCATCTTTTCTTGTGCTTGCTTTTGATTTCAATGTAGCATACAACAGTGTTATTGAGATGCTTGACTTTTTAAGTGGATTCAAGTTTCAAGATGATTTAACTGTTATGGATTTATGTGTTTGCTATAACATTGAGTATTAGAGTGTTCTACAGTTTGGGAGTCTGTTTGCCGTTTTCCGTTGAAGAATGAAGAAACGTGAAATTTATCCAACTTCTTGTTTGAAATTCTACTTATATTCTTCTTCCCTTGCCTTCCCATTATTGTTATATGTTTAATTTTTGGTATTGGTTTAAGATGATTTAACTAACATGGATCGAATGCACTTGCTATAATGCTGAGTCCTAGAGTTGTCTAAAGGTCTTAAATTATGCTCATAATTGTCCTTTGAAGATTTATTAGTCACAAATTTAATTATTTGATTCCAGAAGAAAAGATGGGGAAGCTGCTGGAGTCTATACTGGTGTTTTGGTTCTTACAAACACAGCAAACGAATTGGTCATGCCATCCTTGTACCTGAACCTGCGGCACCTGGACCTGCTGTTCCAGTTACTGAAAATCCAAACCGCTCAGCCACCATTGTAATTCCCTTTATAGCTCCTCCCTCTTCTCCTGCATCCTTTCTTCCATCTGATCCTCCTTCTGCTACCCAGTCGCCCGCTGGATTACTCTCTCTCAAATCCTTCTCGATTAATGCATATTCTCCCGGTGGGACTGCATCTATTTTTGCAATTGGTCCCTATGCTCATGAAACACAGTTAGTTTCCCCACCTGTTTTTTCTACCTTCACCACTGAGCCATCTACTGCTAATTTTACTCCCCCACCTGAGCCGGTGCATATGACAACACCACCTTCACCAGAAGTGCCTTTTGCGCAGCTTTTGACATCATCACTGGCCCGCAATAGAAGATATAGTGGTTCCAATTATAAGTTCCCGTTGTCCCAGTATGAGTTTGTGCCTTATCAAGATCCAGGAAGTCCAGGTAGTAGTCTAATATCTCCAGGTTCAGTAGTATCAAATTCTGGCACCTCCTCACCTTTCCCTGGCAAATGCCCTATAATTGAGTTCCGTAAGGGGGAACCTCCAAAATTTCTTGGTTATGAACATTTCTCCACTCGCAAATGGGGTTCAAGGGTTGGCTCAGGATCTTTGACACCGAGTGGCTGGGGATCTAGGCTGGGCTCTGGAACTCTGACCCCAAATGGTGGGATTTCAAGGCTAGGTTCTGGGACTGTGACTCCAAATGGTGGGGAACCACCTTCCCGAGATTGTTACCTTTTGGAGAACCAAATCTCCGAGGTAGCATCTCTTGCCAATTCTGATAATGGATCTGAAATCGCGGAGGGTGTAATTGATCACAGAGTTTCATTTGAATTAACTGGAGAAGATGTCCCAAGTTGTAGAGAAAAGGAGCCGGTCATGTCACATTCGCAACAGACATTGCCAATGGATGTCCCTGCCCCCTCAAATAAGGAAATGAGAAGTAGTAGCTCTAACGTCGAAGAAAAAACAGATGGATTGCCTGAGAAAGCTTCAGAAAGGGGGGACGATCAATGTCATCGGAAACACCGGAATATTACATTTGGTTCAAGCAAAGATTTTGATTTTGACAATGTGAAAATAGAAGTCTTGGAGGAGGACAGTGTTGACTGTGAGTGGTGGACAAGTGACAAGGCTACTGGAAAGGAGTCAAGTATTCAAAACAACTGGACTTTCTTTCCTGTGTTGCAGCCAGGAGTCAGCTAATGCCTGAGAACTAAAGGTTTATGTTGGATATCAATGTTAAACGCATGGATGTTACTGCTTCTGATAAAATAAGCTGGATTTGAGGCGAAGATTTCTAATTGCAAAGAAGACAGATAAGAAAAGTGCCACCTTAAGAGTTGGACTTGTTACACATCATGCAGCAGTAATTGGTTTTTGGTGCTCAGATACTCACCTGAAAATATTCCTTTGAATAAAGGACTTCTGTATACACCATAGAATATGTTTGAAAAGGAGATGTAAATGATTTTTCCTTAAAATTGAGATGTTTGACCTGGGCATTTTTCACTTCCACTTGTTTATGGTATCAAAGTTATTATGCTATAATTTTCCAGACGACTGGTGGTAATCTAGCCTCTTGGTGTATAACTTGGATAAAAAGAAAAATTAATCGAGTAACCTACACTTTGTTTATGTACACGCCGTACTGTATCCTTTTGTTCAACATCTGGGCGTGGGAATGGTTCTGCCTTACAGAAAATCAAATGGGAGTATTATGATTAGGAATTTAACTTTCTAATCCGTCTTTGTTTATTATGGAATGCAAACCATAACGCCTTTACTCTCTAAGGAAATTATCACACTTAGCTGATAGAAGACTGGATTACATAGTTAACAAGGAATACGAATTTGGATTTGATTTCTTTTTCAGATCAACGTCTTTAGCGGTAGCAATTCACTTAGAGTTGGCAACTTGAAATAGACTGAAAACTGAATTTCTGCGCACCTTATATTGTCAAAAGTCCAGGTCTTTATTCGTAAAAATAATAAAATAGTAATAATAATACGTACACGTTAGGCGCAAAAAAGGTTTCAATAAAAAGAACATCCTATGAAATGTAAAAACTTAGAGCATCAATATAAAACTAAGGCCTGTAACGACTTGAGTCGCTTAAATGCTTTTGAAGATAAAGAATGTAACAACATCAAAAAGATAAAAACAACATAAAATTAACATAACAACTAAACTATCATCAATATAAAAAAAGGAATACTTATCATGACTAAGAAGTAGTTGTAGGATGATATTTCTATTTGGTAGAATAAAAAAGAATTAAATATGACTAATAACAGGGAGTGATCCAAATGCCTTGGGGCAGGATGTTGAAGGTCAAAGGAGACCATCTCACGAGACCTACACAAAAATAATAGACCATGGTCCATATATATTACTAATATACTATATAGTATTTGCTTTACATCCTAAAAACTTGGAAGCCAAAAGACACACAGAATATATGATTGTCTCCCAAAAACAAGGCTTCTTCTTTTCCCAAGCTGTCCACTGTTACGAACGTGGATTCTTTGTCAACCAACTTAGATATCTTACAAATTGATGGCTTAGAATCTTGGGAAAGTAATTCAATTCTTAGAAGTTGGTTACTTATAGATTTTACAAGATAACATCTAGGTGAATTAGTTCCTTCTGCAATCTGCCTTAACTGCAAGGTAGTGCTGTTAAGTGATATAACCCTACCTTCATAGTTCACAGCATAGACAACATTGTTGTAATATAAGACATCAGAAAAAACAAGTGAAAAGGAGCAAAGCAGAATTGGCTACTAATAACAAGGAAAATCCAGGATTTAGCACCATTATATTTTTTAGGATGGCAAAGTCGAAGCGGATGCCATGAGGAGGAATGCCACAACCTCAAAATCATTGGGGCTGGTTGAAGGATTCGGTCGAGAAGAGAAGGGTTAAAAGTGAAGAGGAGATTGAAGACTACAACTTTGAGTCATTTTCTTGCATATATAAAACATATGTACATTTAATCGTATTCTTATAATATTTTAATTTATTTAATAGTATTCACAATATGCATTGGGGCCAAATGCGACAATTCCAAAAGTCATGCATTTGCTGCCTACCTACCATTTAAGTAGCACAGGTAAGGGAACTTCGTGCCACAACTGCTCCATTCGCTACTAGTATATTTAATTTTATATCAAAAATTAAAATAAAGAAAAAAGTCAAAAGATTGAGTGGAAAATGCCCAAATAAAAAACTAAAATTTTTAAAGATATCATATACAATACAAACAGTATATCAAAAATACATAAAACAATAATGTATCCAACCATCAAGCCACAATATAAATCAAGTTGTTCAATAAAATCTATGCCCTAAAATCAGTATATCAAACAGTCACCTCTCCTTAAATTAATAAACATATATAAACCATTTCTTTTCTAAAGTCGTGCTGCTCATCATCAATGTTACTTTCATCACTATCAGAGTTTGATTTAATGCTTCCAAACCTTTGTATTCTTGTAATTTTTCTCTTAAATTTCTAAGAAGTGTGTCCACTTATTTAAAAACTTCTAGATCACATTTCTTCTTCAATATGTTTCATCACATTAGACACTATTTTATGGATTTTTTTTATCTTACTGCATGTACATCATCCAACATGGACATCTACAAATTTACAGGGCGGATGATTTCGTTGGCCATTATTCATCGTATTCCGATTTGATATTTGCCTTGACCAAGTGGTCTATGCAATACTAGCTGAAAATCATCTCTTGGGATGATATTTTTTATCAAGAGCCAGAAATACATAAAAACATCCGGGCTATTCTACAAATGGACACGAGGAAATTAGCCTAAACATGCATAACGTTCTCATACACAGTTAATGAGGAGGACGTAGACCTATGTGAGAATGGCTCAAACATGCCAGTGAACACAAAGAACAGAAAAAATATGTTGAGCTAATTACGCAAAAAATATTTGTCGAGTCCATCAAAGAATATGTTGACAAAATGGGCACACGTTTTAACTTATATTTTTTTACATACTCATCTTATGAAGTGATGTTAGAAAGGTTTTAAGCAAGTCATACATGTGTCATACTTTGTAAGAATATTTTAAACTGTGATTGTAGTTTGTAAAAATATTGTGGATTATGATTGTAAGAATAATAAAGCAAGAAAGTTTTCAAAGGAAATATTTTCTGTAACACTAACTCTTAAGAGCTGATATAAAGTCTTTTAGAATAAATTGGTGACCTTTTTTTTTATCTGCTTTGGGGTAGATTTGAGGTCAGATATATGGGTTTGGCTTTAATTTAAGGTAGCATGAGAATCTTTATGATTTGTTGTAGGGTTCGTTATTTGCTATGTTCTTGGTGTTTCCTATGTGATCTCATTAGACCAATTATTTGATTTTCATGTTTCTTTGCTTTGTCCTCCCTTGGAATGTTGTAAGGTTTTGATATTTTTATTTTAGTTCTGTAAGGTTCGGTGGATACTCAAGCCACCAGGCAGCCTGATGTATCGCTTCTGATTAGAGAAGTAGTTCCAAACACAAGGAAGTGAAAAGTGGCTGAGGTACAAAGGAAGGACAAAACTACGAAAACAGTAGAATCGAAATATTCCAACTCGTTAGATGATGATATCTTTAGAAGGGTATAATATTATCTTCATGCAATACCATACTCCTGAGATTTATCTTCAATGGAGACCAGATACACTCGGAATTACAACAAAAGATGTCACAACTACAATCAATCAAAAATGCTAATGTTAAAATATAGTAGGAGAAGAACATAAGATAATGTGTGTGTGATTTTGACATTTATATTTAATTAACATGTATGATTAGTCTTTATAAGCTATACTACATAAATATCATTTAGGGTGATACATATTACAAATCATAAAAATATTTATAATGTAGGCCCAAAAGAACTTTCTTCAAGTTCAAAGTCAATCCATGAAGTTCATTCTTAGCATGAACTTCATTTTTATTAATCTTTATAAAGTTTATATTACAAATAATGTTGGTAAGTTGAGCTGACATAGTAAGTATATATAAATTTGAGTCATCAACTATCACAAATAAACAAATTAACAATTAATTATTTTTAAATAATTGAATTAATTTTTTTCGGTACTTATTAAGAGAAATAAGACTTGATGGCCCTTAAATTCTTTTAATTCATCACGATGCGAAGTAAGATTAGTCAAAACTTTATTTAATTTTCTCTTACTTTCATGTCAATAATTCTATTTACAAAAACCAAACGAGATCAAGAAAACATATGGGAAAAAAGAAGAAATAGTTGGCTGGCTATTAATGTTCACTAAACAAAAATCTAATGTTTTATCAACAGTAATAAGCCCTAAAAAGAATTTAGTCAACTTCAAATACTTCTATTCTTGATCTTGCTCGATAATCTCCACTGGCACTTTGTTATTCTTCATAGTAGTGAGCCAAAATTTTAAAAAAACTCATTTTTATTGCATTTATATCCGCATGCTGCTCAATTGTTGCACTCTTAATTTATTTTTCTTTCTCTCCAAGAATTTTTCTTTGAATTTTTAGATCCAGAAAATCTGAGAACCACAAAAACTTCACTAGAAAAGCTTGACTCGTTTCTTTGATTGCTTTTATAGTGACTCTATTCACGCATTTTATCATTAAATCCTTAGCGGGCCGAATAAGCTTCACTTGAGCGACCCCCCCCCCCCCCCCCAACCATTTATATACTGAGTATGCAGTGTATACTTGGTGTATGTATAATTATACACTGATTATAAATTAATTATACAATATTATAAATTGTACCTCCTTTTTCCGAACAATTATACATAAAAAACAACAAAGGAAAAAAGAGAAGAAAGCAACCAGTTGTACAATAACCTTCTCTACAGAATACTTGGCATAAAAGTGTAACGACTCGGCCGATCGTTTTGAGTATTTTAGCATCGATCCCCTATTTATTACCTCCTCTATGTTGTATTATGGTTATGGAACTTGTTGGGGTGTTTGGTTTTGGTTCGGGTAAGTTTCAGAGTGAAATGGGACACATAATCCCTAAGTTAGAGCTTTAAGTTGATAGAGCTACCTGTAGTTTGACTTTTGTGTAGACAACTCCGGAATGGTATTTTGATGGTTCCAATAGTTCTGTATGGTGATATTGGACGTAGGAGCATGTCCGGATATTGATTTGGAGGTCCGTAGGTCGTTCCGGAAGTTGACTTTATTGATATCAGAGTCGGATTTCAATTTTGAAAGTTGAAATAGGCCCGTCATGTCATTTATGACTCGTGTGCAAAATTTGAAGTCAATCGGAGTTGTTTTGGTATGAATCGACATTAGTTTTGGAATTTGGAAGTTCATAGTTTCAATAGGCTTGGATTGTGTTGCGATTCGTAGAATCGATGTTGTTTGATTTGATTTTTGGCCTCGAGTAGGTCCGTTATGTATTTTGGAACTTGTTGATATATTCGAACAGGGTCCCGGAGGGCCTTGGGTGTTATTGGAATAAGTGATTCTAACTCGGTTTTGATTATATTACACAAATTCATTGTTATTTTCATCATTTAATTAGTGATTTGAGTTGGATATTTGGGAAAAAATTGTGAAAACTTTTTAGACTAAAATTTGGGATTTTGAAAGGTGATTAGAGGTCGGATTTGAGAAATTCTTATATGGTTGGACTCGTTATCGAATGGGTATTCGGATTTTATAATTTTGGTCGGGTTCTGAGATGCGAGCCCGGGGTTGACTTTTTGAGTTGACTTTTTATTTCTCTTTAAAGATTACAACTTTATTGTTCAGAATAACTTCCCATAGTTTATATTTATGGTATGAAGTTATTTTGGCTAGATTCGAGCCGTTCGGAGTTAGATAATCGAGGGAAGGGTTTACTAGTGGATTGAGTTAGCGTGTTTTGAGGTAAGTGTCTTGCCTAACTTTGTGGGGGGGAGGGGGAGGGGGGAGGGAATTACCCCTTAGGATTGGTATTAGTTTGTGTTAATTGTGATATGTGAAAGCCGTGTACGCAAGGTGACAAGTGTGTACACGGGCTAAATGAGGAAATTGATCGGTTTTAGCTATGTAGATTCCTTTCATGCCTTAATTGAGTTACCTTAACATATTATATTCATCATCATTAGTCTATCTTCGCATGCTCTACTTGTCTTATATCTTACTTGTTAATTGTCTTTACATGTTTAGTTGAAGTATTGTTTCCTCTATTCCTTATTCATTATTTAACCGTTGAGTTCTTCACTTGAAGTTTTTATTCTTGGAATAGCTTATTGTTGAAATTGATATAGAGTTATGAAGGCCGTGATTTACATTGAGGCAAAGTTGTAATGTTGTGAAATTCTATTCTTGTTGAGTTATTCACCTTCAGTTGTTATTGTTGAGACTTTTGTGCGTATTGTGGTTGAGCCAAGGGCTATGTGTTGTGAAAATACTATTGTTATTGGTTTCTTGGCAAGTTGTGATATTGGGCACATGATGTGCGATTTGTGATACGTTGTGATATTGATACGCATGCGGTGGTATAAGGATTTGGGGTTGAAACGCATGCGGTGAGATAAGGTGGGCTTGATACATGTGTTTCTAGTAAGGAAATTACTTGAAGCCACGCAGTGTGAATATGTGAAAGCCGTGTACGCAAGGTGACAAGTGTGTACACGGGCTAAATGAGGAAATTGATCGGTTTTAGCTATGTAGATTCCTTTCATGCCTTAATTGAGTTACCTTAACATGTTATATTCATCATCATTAGTCTATCTTCGCATGCTCTACTTGTCTTATATCTTACTTGTTAATTGTCTTTACATGTTTAGTTGAAGTATTGTTTCCTCTATTCCTTATTCATTATTTAACCGTTGAGTTCTTCACTTGAAGTTTTTATTCTTGGAATATCTTATTGTTGAAATTGATATAGAGTTATGAAGGCCGTGATTTACATTGAGGCAAAGTTGTAATGTTGTGAAATTCTATTCTTGTTGAGTTATTCACCTTCAGTTGTTATTGTTGAGACTTTTGTGCGTATTGTGGTTGAGCCAAGGGCTATGTGTTGTGAAAATACTATTGTTATTGGTTTCTTGGCAAGTTGTGATATTGGGCACATGATGTGCGATTTGTGATACGTTGTGATATTGATACGCATGCGGTGGTATAAGGATTTGGGGTTGAAACGCATGCGGTGAGATAAGGTGGGCTTGATACATGTGTTTCTAGTAAGAAAATTACTTGAAGCCACGCGGTGTGATTAGGTGGGCTAAAATGCGGGAAGCTATTTCGGAAAAAATAATTTTTAAAACTAAATGCAAGGCTCCCGCGGTGATATATGAAAAAATTGTGAAATGTTTTGTGATTTGAGACTACGAGGCGGTACCTCGATAGTGATTCTTGTCTATAGTTTTCTCTTTATTCCACTTGTGTTTTGTTGCTTTGTTCCCTATCGTAGCATTCCTTGTTTTCTTTCGTGATGCATTATTTGCCTTAGTTCAGTGTAGTGATTCTCGGTATATTTCTTTATTGTCTCATTTCTATTATTATCATTATTACACTGTTATATATTTATTTTCATTTATCTATTTAATCCAGTAGGGCCTTGACCTAACCTCGTTACTACTCTACCGAGGTTAGTCGTGGTACTTACTGGGTACCGTTGTGGTGTACTCATGCTACCCTTCTGCTTATCTTTTGTGCAGATCCAGGTACCTCCTACCAGTCCAGGCATCAGTGAGACGAGCTTAACTACGAAGACTTCAAGGTATACCTGCCAGCGTCCATAGGCCACGGAGTCTTCCTCTACCTATTCTACTTCATTTTCTTTCCCTTTATAGACACAATGTTATATAGGGATGATTAGTACTTATTCGTAGAGCTTGTGACTTGTTATCACCAAGTTTTGGGAAGTTTGTATATGCTGAGTTGCAGAGTTTTCTTTATAATAGTTGTTGAGTATTTGAGAGCTTATTTGTTATTTCAGTTATATTCCGCATGTATGTTAGGATTACCTAATCTTAGAGATTAGGCGCCATCACGATATCCTACGGAGGAAAATTGGGGTCGTGACAAGTTGGTATCAGAGCTCTAGGTTCATAAGTGTTATGAGTCACAAACAAGTTTCATAGAGTCTCGCGGATCAGTACGGAGACGTCTGTACTTATCTTCGGGAGGCTATGTAACTGTTAGGAAAAACTTCACTTCTTTGATTCCTTATCGTGTGAATTTGTGGACTTCGAAATTCTAAATCTCTGTCTTTCTATTCTCTTACAAACAGTGAGGACACGCACAACTGGATCGAATGATTAGACACCCGTGCCCCCTACTAGAGCCGCGAGAGGCCGGGGCCGGGGCAGAGGTCGAGGATGGGCACGTTGTGCAACCAGAGCACCTACCCGAGATGTTACAGAGGATCCCCAATAGCTCTAGTAAGGGGGCAGGCACCTGAGACGCTTGTTACTATCCCTGCACTTCAGGAGACTCTCGCCCAATTTTTGAGCATGTTTGGCACTCTAGCTCAGGCGGGGTTGATTCCACTTACTCCTGCCTCATCTCAGGCTGGGGGAGGAGCACAGACTCCTATCGCCTGTACCCTAGAGCAACGTGTCCAAATTGACCAGGTCCCAGAGGTCATACCAGTGCAGCCAGTTGTCCCAGTTCAGCCCGAGGTTAGGGCAGCAGATTAGGCTCGAGAGGTAAAAGAAGTACCACCCTCATACTTTCAGTGGCTTAGCTTCAGAGAATGCACAAGGTTTTCTTGAGTAGTGCCTTTGTATCCTCTATACTATGGGTATTGTGGAGACGAGTGGGGTTGCTTTCACTACATTCCAGCTTAAGGGAGCAGCTTATCAGTGGTGGCGAGCGTACGAGTTGGGTAGCCCGACCGAGGCAGCTTCACTCACATAGGCTCAGTTCTCAGAGATGTTCATGATGGAGTTTGTTCCCTAGAGCCTTCATGATGCATGGTGTGCGAAGTTTGAGTAGTTGCGCCCGTGTGCTATCACCGTGTCAGAGTATACTGTCAGGTTCAGCGAGTTGTCCAGACATGCACCAGCCTTAGTCTCCACAGTCAGAAAGAGAGCCCGTCGATTTATAGAGATAATCAACCATGGTATTAGATTTAGTATGGCTCAAGAGTTGGAGACTGATACCCCATACCAGTAGGTGGTGGAGATCGCTCGGAGATTGGAGGGTATGTGGGGCCGGGAGA
Organism: Nicotiana tabacum; assembly: GCF_000715075.1. NCBI lineage: Eukaryota > Viridiplantae > Streptophyta > Magnoliopsida > Solanales > Solanaceae > Nicotiana > Nicotiana tabacum. Next base: position 65,568,483 of record NC_134083.1, on the reverse strand, counting down.
GAGAGGAGAGAGAGTCTAATAGGCCTCGAGATTCTAGCACATATAGTGGTGCTCGTGCCCCAGTTGTAGCCCGTCATTGTAGAGGCTATGTGATCCGTCCTGTTCATTCAGCACTTCCAGCTTCCAGTGATGTTCCGGCTACTCCCAGGTCTCATGTCACCCATTATGCACCTCCGCTGTCTAGTGCACCTCCTACATGGGGTGCTTTCAGCGGTCAGTCCAGCCGACCAGGCCCGAGCCAGTTTTAGCAGCCACGTCCTCCAAGAGCTTGTTTTGAGTATGGTGATACTCATCTTATAGTGAGGGATTGACCCAGACTCATGAGGGGTGCACCTCCACCGACCACTCAGGCTCCACTTATTCCACAGGGTCCCAAGACTTCTCAGGTCGTAGTTACTACACCCGTTGCTACTCCACCTACACAACCAGCTAGAGGTGGAGGTCCGGCGGGTAGGGGTCGCCCTAGAGGGGAGGTCAGGCCAGGTGTTATGCTCTTCCGACTAGGACGGAGGTAGTTGCATCCGACTCAGTTATCATAGGTATTGTTCTGGTTTGTCATAAAGATGCATCAGTCTTATTTGATCCAGACTCCATTTATTCCTATGTATCATCTTACTTTGCTCCATATTTGGGTATATCCCGTGATTCCTCGAGTTCTCCTGTCTATGTGTCCATGCCAGTGGGAGATTCCATGTTTGTTGACAGTGTGTATCAGTCGTGTTTAGTTGTTCTTGGTGGTTTTGAGACCATAGTTGATCTATTGTTGCTCAATATGATAGATTTTGATGTTATTTTGGTCATGGACTGGTTGTCGCCCTATCATGCTATTCTTGATAGTCACGCCAAGACGGTGACATTGGCTATGCCTGGTTTTTCGTGGTTGGAGTGGAGGGGTACTTTGGATTATGTTCCTAGCAGGGTGGTGTCTTTCCTTAAGGCACATCGGATGGTTGGTAAGGGGTGTGAAGCATATCTAGCCTTTGTAAGAGATATCAGTGTTGATACTCCTACTGTTGAGTCAGTTCCGGTAGTGAGGGACTATCCAAATGTATTTCCAGCAGATCTTCCAGGCATGTCGCCCGTTAGGGATATCGATTTTGGTATTGGTTTCTCTCAGGGCACTTAGCCTATCTTTATTCCACCATATCGTATGGCCCAGCGGAGTTGAAGGAGCGGTTGCAAGATTTGCTTAATAAGGGTTTCATTCGGCCTAGTATGTCACCTTGGGGTGCTCCGGTCTTGTTCGTAAAGAAGAAGGATGGTTCTATGAGCATGTGTATTGATTATCGACAATTGAACAAGGTTATAGTGAAGAACAGGTATCCATTGCCACGCATTGATGACCTATTTGACCAGCTACATGGTGCCTGAGTATTCTCAAAGATTGATTTGCGGTCAGACTATCATCAGTTGAAGATTCGGGATCCGGATATTCTGAAGACTACCTTCAGGACTTGGTATGGCCATTACAAGTTCCTTGTGATGTCATTTGGGTTGGCCTACGCCCCAACAACATTCATGCATTTGATGAACAATGTATTCCAGTCCTATCTTGACTCATTCATCATTATGTTTATTGACCACATCTTGGTGTACTCTCGGAGCCGGGAGGATCACGAGCAGCACCTGAGGACTGTGCTCCAGACCTTGAGAAAAAAGAAGTTGTATGCAAAAATTTTAAAGTGTGAATTCTGGCTTGAGTTAGTGGCATTTTTGGGACATGTAGTGCCAAGTGAGGGGATCAAGGTAGATTCAAAAAAGATTGAAGCAGTACAAAGTTGGCCCATACCGTCTTCAGCTCCTGAGATTTGGAGTTTTCTTGGTTTGGCAGGGTATTATCGTTGATTCGTAGAGGGTTTCTCATCTATTGCTGCACCTATGACCAGATTGACCCAGAAGGGTGCTCCGTTTAGGTGAACCAAGGAGTGTGAGTAGAGATTTCAAAAGCTCAAGATTGCTTTGACTACAACTCCAGGGTTGGTGTTGCCTATGGGTTTAGGGTTTTACATTGTGTACTGTGATGCGTTGCGTATTGGCCTCGGTGCGGTGTTGATGCAAGACGGTAGGGTAATTGCCTATACATCTAGACAATTGAAGGTAAATAAGAAGAATTATTATATCCATGACCTTAAGTTAGCAGCTATTGTTCATGCCGTGAAGATTTGGCGGCACTATTTTTATAGTGTCCCTTGTGAGGTCTATGCCGACCACCGGAGTCTACAATATCTGTTCAAACAGAAGGATCTTAACTTGCGGCATTGGAGATGGTTATAGTTGCTTAAGGACTATGATATCACCATCCTATATCACCCCGGGAAGGCCAATGTAGTGACCGATGTCTTGAGTCGAAATGAGGAAAGCTTGGGAAGTTTAACATATCTACCGGCAGTGGAGAGGCCATTACCATTGGATGTTCAGGCCTTGGCCAACCAGTTTTTTAGATTGGATGTTTCTGAGCCGAGTCAAGTTTTGGCTTGTGTGGTTTCTCGGTCTTCCCTATATGATCGTATCAGAGAGCGTCAATATGACGACCACCATTTGCTTGTCCTCAAGGAAACAGTTCAGTACGGCGATGCCAAGGAGGTCACTATTGGAGATGAGTGTGTGTTACAGATGTAGGGACGGTTATGTGTACCCAATGTAGATGGTTTGCACGAGTTGATTCTTAATGAGGCCCACTGTTCGCGGTACTCCATTCATCTGGGTGCCGCCAAGATATATCAGGACTTGAGGCAACACTATTGGTGGAAGAGAATGAAGAAAGACATAGTGCAATATGTAGCTCGGTGCCTAAATTATAAGCAGGTGAAGTATGAGCATCAGCGGCCAGATGTATTGCTTCAGAGGCTAGAGATTCCCGAGTGGAAATGGGAGCGAGTTACCATGGATTTTGTTGTTGTGCTCCCACAGAATCAGAAGAAGTTTGATGCAGTATGGGTGATTGTGGATAGATTGACCAAGTCGGCTCATTTCATTCCAGTAGTGACTACTTATTCTTCAGAGCAGCTGGCTCAGGTCTATATTCGCGAGATTGTTCGACTTCATGGCATGTCAGTATCCATCATCTCTGACTGGGGTACACAATTTACATCGTGATTCTGTAAGGTCGTACAATGTGAGTTGGGCAACGGGTTGAGTTGAGTACAGTATTCCACTCTTAGACAGATGGACAGTCCGAGCGCACTATTCAGATATTAGAGGATATGCTTTGTGCATGTGTGATAGAGTTCGGGGGTTGTTGGGATCAGTTCTTGCCGCTTGCGGAGTTTGCCTACAACAGCAGATACCAACCGAGCATTCAGATGGCTCCGTGTGAGGCCTTGTATGGGAGGCGGTGTCGGTCTTTGGTGGGTTAGTTTGAGCCATGTGAGGCTAGGTATATCAGACTTTTTGAGATTCTCCAGAGGATTAGAGTGGTGGCCTACAAGCTTTCATTGCCACCTAGTCTAGCTGCAGTTCATCTAGTATTCCATGTTTCTATGCTCCAGAAGTATCACGGTGATCCGTCTCATGTGTTGGATTTCAGCTCAGTCCAGTTGGACAAGATTTTGTCATATGTTGAGGAGTCGGTGGCCATTTTGGAAAGCAGGTTCGAAAGTTGAGGTAGAAGAACATTGCTTCAGTGAAGGTTCAGTGAAGGGGTCAACCAGTCGAGAAGGAAACTTAGGAGACCGATCATGATATGCGTAGCTGTTATCCTCATCTTTTCACCACTTCAGGTATGCCCTTATACTCATTCGAGGACGAATGTTTGTTTTAAAAGTGGGAGGATGTAATGACTCGGCCAGTCATTTTGAGTATTTTAGCCCCAATCCCTTATTTATTGCCTCCTATATGTTGTATTACGGTTATGGGACTTGCCGGGGGTGTTTGAATTTAGTTCAGGTGAGTTTCAGAGTGAAATGGGACACATAATCCCTAAGTCGGACCTTTAAGTTGAAGAGTTGACCGTAGTTTGACTTTTGTGTAGACAACTCCGGAACAGAGTTTTTATTGTTCTAATAGCTCAATATGGTGATTTTGGACTTAATAACATGTAGGGGTGTTGATTTGGAAGTCCGTAGGTCGTTTCGGCTTGAATTGGTGAAAGTTAGAAGGTTGGAAAGTTTAACCGGGAGTTGACTTTATTGATATTGGGGTCAGATTCTGATTACGGAAGTTGGAATAGATCCTTCATGTCATCTATGACTTGTGTGCAAAATTTGAAGTCAATCGGAGTTGTTTTGGTATGAATCGGCATTAGTTTTGGAATTTTGAAGTTCATAGTTTCAATAGGCTTGAATTGGGTTGCGATTCATAGAATTGATGTTGTTTGATGTGCGTTTTGGCCTTGAGTAGGTTCGTTATGTGTTTTGGAACTGTGGGTGTGATTCAGATTGAATCCAGAACAATTTTAAACTTAATGCATTGCTGAAGCACTGTTATTCTAGTCTCATCGCACCTGCAGAGGGTTTGGCTGCAGGTGCGGACACGCAAATGCGAGAGGCTGATCGCAAAAGCGAATTGTGGCTTGCACAGCTGGGATTGCAGACACGGTCAGAGTCCCGCAGAAGTGGACTCGCAGGAGCACGTGAGGAAGCGCATAGGCGGAAATGGCTAGGCAAGCCTAGGGTCGCAAAAACGGAACCCCTTTCGCAGGCGCGAGAGTGCAGATGTGCCTATGTTCCACAGGAGCAGACTCGTAAGTGCACAATTTGGTCCGCAGAAGCAGAATCTCCTGAGCTTAAGTTGGAACCGCACCTGCGATGGATTTTCCGCAGGTGCGGCATCGCAGATGCGACTCTTAGCCCGCATATGCGAAATCATTGGGGAAGAAAAATGGTCTTCGATGGTTTGAATTTTATTTTCATATTTTGGACCTAGAAAGCTCGGTTTGTAGCAATGTTTCGAGGGTTCTTCAAGAAAATCATCGGGGTAAGTGATTCTTGCTCGATTTTGATTATATTACACGAATCAATTGTTATTTTCATAATTTAATTAGTGATTTGAATTGGAAATTTGGAAAAAGATTATGAAAACTTCTTACACTAAATTTTGAGGTTTTGAAAAGCGATTAGAGGTCAGATTTGAGTAATTCTTGTATAGTTGGACTCGTTATTGAATGGGTGATCGGATTTTGTAATTTTGGTCGGGTTTTGAGACGCGAGCCCGGGATTGACCTTTTCAGTTGACTTTTTATTTCTCTTTAAAGATTGAAACTTTATTGTTCGAAATAGCTTCCTATAGTTCATATTTATGGTATGGAGTTGTTTTGGCTAGATTCAAGCCATTCAGAGTTGGACAATCGAGGGAATGACTTACTAGTGGATTGAGTTAGTGTGTTTTGAGGTAAGTGTCTTGCCTAACTTTGTTAGTGGGAATTACCCCTTAGTATTGGTGTTGGTTTGTGTTAATTGTGATATGTGAAATTCATGTACCCAAGGTGACGAATGTGTACACGGGCTAAATATGGAAATTGAACGGTTTTAGCTGTGTAGATTCCTTTCATGCCTTAATTGAGTTACCTTAACATGTTATATTCATCAGCATTAGTCTATCCCTGCATGCTCTACTTGTCTTATCTCTTACTCGTTAATTGTCTTTACATGTTTAGTTGAAGTATTGTTTCCTCTATTCCTTATTCATTATTTAACCATTGAGTTCTTCACTTAAAGTTTTTATTCTTGGAGTATCTTGTTGTTGAAATTGATGTAGAGTTATGAAGGCCGTGATTTATATTGAGGCAAAGTTGTAATGTTGTGAAATTCTATTCTTGTTGATTTTTTCACCGTCTGTTGTTATTGTTGAGACTCATGTGCATATTGTGGTTGAGCCAGGGGCTATTTGTTGTGAAAACACTATTGTTGTTGGTTTCTTGGCAAGTTGTTATATTGGGCACATGATGTACGATTTGTGATACATTGTAATATTGATACACATGTGGTGGTATAAGGATTTGGGGTTGAAACGCATGCGGTGAGATAAAGTGGGCTTGATACACGTGTTGCTAGTAGGGAAACTACTTGAAGCCACGCGGTGTGATAAGGTGGGTTAAAATGCGGGAAGCTATTTTGGAAAAAATAATTTTCAAAACTAAATGCAAGGCTCCCGCGGTGATATAAGGAAAAATTGTAAAATATTTTGTGATTTGAGACTACGAGGCGGTATCTTGATAGTGATTCTTATTGATACTTTTCTATTTATTCAACTTGTGTTTTGTTGCTTTGTTCTGTGTGGTTGCATTCCTTGTTTTCTTCCGTGATGCATTATTTGTCTTAGTTCAGTATAGCAATTTTCGGTATATTTCTTTATTGTCTCATTTCTATTATTATCATTATTACACTGTTATATACTTGTTCAGTTCCTTATTTATTCCAGTAGGGTCTTGACCTGACCTCGTTACTCCTCTACCGAGGTTAGGCTTGGCACTTACAAGGTACCATTGTGGTATACTCATGCTATGCTTCTGCACATCTTTTGTGAAGATACAGGTACCTCATACCAGTCCAGGCACCAGTAAGACGAGCTTAGCTTCAGAGACTTCAAGGTATACCTGTCGGCGTTCGCAGGCCTCAGAGTCCCCCTCTACCTATTTTACTTCATTTTATTTCCCTTTATAGACACATTGTTGTACAGGGATGATTAGTACTTATTCGTAGAGCTTGTGACTTGTTATCACAAGGTTTTGGAAAGTTTGTATATGCTGAGTTGCAGAGTTTTCTTTATAATAGTTGTTGAGTATTTGAGAGCTTATTTGTTATTTCAGTTATATTTCGCATGTATGATCGCCCTACCTAATCTTAGAGACTAGGTGTCATCACGACATCCTACGGAGGGAAATTGGAGTCGTGACAAAAAGTTAGCATATCAACGAATCTAGACAGAAACTAAAGCTCGCAAAAAGAACACTAATTATACAATGTATACACTTCTCATTAAACGCAACAACTCCTTGATTTTAATTTTTAGGCGCCAATCTTTTTTATTTATTTCTCTTTCTCTTTCTCTTTCTCTCCCTCATGCCTATATTCCCAACCTAGATTTTTCTTTTTTTTATAAACCCAATTCCATTACAAGTCTTTACCGCATACATTTGGATGATCAGTCAAAATTTTTAGATAATTCATTATGGCTCGCTCTTCAAAACCATTAGTGTGGCCATTGACATTGTTGGAACCATATACGTGACCCAATTAACACGTTTAGTCTCCAAGTATATTTTAGTTAAGGACGAGCAATGGTTTAAGTGTGAGGTGTTGATGGTAGGCTATAATTGCGTATTTTAGTCACTTATCACACTCTAATTTACTGCACTTTTATTGTGTTTGAGCTTTAATTGCTAGTGTTTTGCACTTATTGTGTATTTTATGCCTTGTATGAGCGATTCTGATTTATGTAGATGTTGTGGAACTAATTCGAGCTATTTGGAGCATTGAAGTCTGAGTAAAAACCCAAGGGATCATGCTGGGATCGTGTTCGGAGATCGAGGACTGTGTCTGGACTTCAAAACGCAAGAAAAATCCGTACTTTGAGAAAACTTCACTAGTGCCACGCGCCGCGGCTTCCCATTTTCCTGCTTTCTGACAGATTTCAACTCTGTGGATTTCCCCACTAATGCCCCTGCATGGTGCGTCGCCCCATGCGATGCGCTTGTGCAAAGTTTACAGAGTAATTGTCCTATTTTGCTTGGGAAAAGGAGATTTTATTTGGGCCCGACCCTACTTGGTATAAATACATGAAAAAATATTATTTTCTGAACTTTTGACACATATTCGACCTAAGTAGGCTAATGAGGAGTTGGAGAAGCAAAAGCACAAGGAGTTCATCATTCAATCCTCACTCAAGACCTGAGTTTGGATCGTTTTATGTTTTCTTTTACTTTAAACATATTTGTGATGAATTACTCCATATCTATGGAGTAGTTCTCTTTAGGGTTTGATGGATTTGGTGTATTGATATTTGTTGTGGATTATAACTCTAGTTTTTATGTTTTGAATCGTTTTGGATGATTTAATTGTTGCATCTATATTCACATGTTCATCTAATCGAGAGAGGCATAACTTGTGATATCTTTGCATTATCTTGTTGGTTGAGTTGGTTAATTCTTATTAATAATCGAAAGAGGCTAGTTGAATCATTGATTAAACCTAGTTAGGAGGATAATCGAGAGAGGTTCTCCTGAAGACCAATCCACTACGCATTCTGGCATATCTTCACGTGCTTAAATTGGTTCATCTTGTGAGGTTGAGACTTAATCGAGAGAGGAGTTTCTACTAAACGTTTGAACTAATAATTGAGTGAATTCGAGAGACTCACTTAAACATTAGAAGTGAACTATCTAGAGTTAGATCCCAAACAATTATCTTGCACCTATCCAATCAACCCATATTTCCTCCCACAGATAACTTCCTTGCTTACCTTTGTTGCGATAGTCATTAGTCAATAGATTTAGATTCTTAGTTAATTGTAGTTTTAATCATATAAATCTCAATTGTCAATCATCTTAGATAGCAATCTAGCTACAACTTATGATAATACTGTTTAACTCCAATCCATGTGGATACAATATTATATTATACGATATTCGACTAGCGAGCATATTTAAGTGTGTGTTTCGAGCTCGTCAAATTTTGGCGCCGTTGCCGGGGATTAACAATCAATAGTGTTTGAAATAGTTTTTGGTTCTAATTCAGGAATTAGGTTTTAGTTTTTTTCTCTTTTATTTTCTGTTTCCTTTTCTATTTTATTTTCTTTATTAGTTAACTTCTTTTCAAGATTTGTTTTGTAGTACCTAGCAAGTTGGAGAATATACTGTAGATTTTGAACTCTAAATGCTATGAAGATAGAGTACAACCAGCCTAAGAAAACTGTTAAAGAGTTAGCAGCTGAACATTATCAGCGGTCTGCTATGTGTTTTAAATGCGGTGGAAATTATTTATGGGTTGACTATCAAGCAGGTATGTATTCTTCCTATGGTTCGTATTTTGAGCAGTCTCACTCTGTTTCTAGTTCATACAGGTATGAGGATTCATATGGGCACAATTCTGACTCTGGTTGAGATGAATACCCTTATTATGACTAGAATGAAAGCAAAGTGAGACAACCACCTCAAGAGGAGAATGGTAGTTTATAAGAGCTTATGTATAAGTTCATGAATAATGTTGAAGAAAGATTTACACAAAATCAAGAATGACTTATACAAATTGCTGAATTCATTAAGAACCTAACAACACAAGTAAGTCAAATGGTAAATATACTTTCAGAAAGCTCATTACATTGTGATAGTGAATATATAGAGGAGATGTCCTGTGAGAATGAGTTTACTCAAGAGAATGAGCATCTACAAAGAGAGCTTTCCACTCCGCAAGAGGATTATGATTCAACTGAGATGATTGAAAATAAGGTTTTGGTTGACTGTGAAGCAATGGAGGATGAGTTCAAACCCCCATCCACCTTTCCACATTTACAACCGTTAGTAGAAGAGAATGAGAAACAAATGGTCTTGGACATGCCAAAGGAATATTCACATGACCTTTCTTTTTTGATTTCTTATTCTAACATTGATCATGCGGATTTTATTTTTGGGGATTTATAGGAATATACATGGATAGATCCTGTGAAAAAAATGCAAAAACAAGTTAAGGATCACCATGAACGAGCAATTCACTGCTCAAGATGAGGACAATAAAGAAAGAAAAGAGCAGGTATTGCAAGTATCCTCAGAAGAATTGGGCTTAATGAGCTCCACAAAAAATCCCAAGGAGCGAAAACGAAGAATGAATGAATTAAGGGTGGAGTTCATAAGTTCTCGGAAAAGAAGAAAGCTCAGGGAAGTTTCCTTTACCTTATACTTTTTAATTGTATGTCATGGGGACTTGGCACAACTTAAAGTGTGGGGTGGGGGATAATTGTATGTATGTATATGTGTTAGTTTTGTTAGTTGTAGTAGTTGAAAAATTTAAAAAAAACCATAAAAATTGAAAAGATTTCGATTTTTCCTGACGATGGATATCATTCGACGGGTTTCTTGAGGGAGTAAAGTCGAAGGAAAAAGACAAAAAAAAATTCTTTTGTTAGGTAGTGTAATAATTCTCCCTTGGTTTTTTTTGTGCCGCGGTTCTTTTCCAAGGGTTTTGTTTGAACCGGGTTTAGTTAGTTTTTATTTTTATTATTAGTAGTAAGCTTTGTGCTGTGATTTGAATTGAAGGCAATATCTCTTAACTTTATTATACCTTGAGAATAGTGAGTGCTTTAGTTGTGACGCTTAGGCTCAGTTTTTGACTCTTGTATAAGTACCGTAAAGTGCATGATCTTAACTTTGATTAACTGCTTTGACTAGAGTGTCTTGATAATCCAATATTGAGTGAGTTATGTGCCATGTGAGTGTAAGGTTTTGTGTATTCTGTGCATTGCATTTGATGTCTAGAACTTGCCCAGTGTGTTTCCAAAGCAAAATGGTAGTTTTGTCCAGTCATGGAAGTGATATAGGTATTTCTTTGTTGAGCCAGTTATAAACTATTACCCACCTAATTGTTATGTATCTTAGTTAACCTCGTTGAGCATGTAATCCTATTTCTTTGGCAACCACATTACAAGCCCTACCCATTTGTTTGAATTGACCATCTATTTGAACAATTTACCTCTCATGAGCATTGAAATTTGTTATGGACTTTGTAAAAGTTGAAGTGCAAGGTGTTTGATATAGCTTTTGAGTGGAACAAATGAAATAAGGAAGAAGGTTCATTGTTTTGAAAAAAGTAAGAGCCACTTAAAGTGAATAAGAAAAGAAAAAGAAAAATAAGTATATAATTGTGAAAATTATTTCTTGATAGTGGTGAAGCTTGATGTAATTGTTCTTAAAGAAGTTGGAGTTAATGAATATTGATGTGATGGTGGAGATTTGGTTAGACATAAGTGTGGAGTTTTGAATTGTTAATGTATATGTATTAAAGTGCTTAGGGAGGTGTAGTCACTCCTATATCTAAATGTATTCTATGAAACGACCCAACCGGTCGTTTTGACTTTTAGAACCATGTTCCCCTAAATAAGACTCCCCGTATGTGATTTTGCTAATTTATGACTTGCGGGAATGGTTAGTTCAGGATTTGGAAGTGTTCGGGTTGAAATCGGAACACTTAGTTCCTTAGTTTTGTTTTAAAAGGGCAAGTTTGGTTTCATAAAAATGACCCCGGGATCGAGATTTGACGGTTTCAATAGGTTCGTGTGATGATTTTGTACTTGGGCGTATATTCGAATCGGGTTTTGGACAACCCGGGAGTGTTTCGGCACTTAATTGTGGAAACTAGCTATTTAAAGGTTTTAAGGTTCTTTAAATTTGGTTTGGAGTAGGTTTTGGAGTAATCAAGGTCCGTTTGAAATTCTGAGCCTGGGAATAGCTCTGTATGGTGATTTAAAACTTGCACGCAAAATTTGGTGTCATTCCGAGTAGTTTAAGTATGTTTCGGCGCGTTCGGAGTAAGTTTGAAGAATTTGAAAATTCTAAGTTGAATCAATTTGGTTTGAGGTATGATTCTTAGTTTTGATGTTGTTTTACACAATCCGAGGGTTCGAGCGAGTTCATTTTATGATTTCAAACTTGTTGGTATGTTCGGGCGGGGCCCCGGGGGCCTTGGGTGTTAACCCAACGAGGCTCGGACCAATTTTGGAAGTTGGAGCAGCAACTGAAGCTTCCAGCTTCTGCAGCAATCGCACCTGCTCTTGGACAGCCGCAGCTGAGAGCTCGCAGAAGCGAGCCCCAAGTCACATATTCGAGAAACGAGGGAGGCAGGGACAAGCCACAAAAGCGGGATTTTTGGGCGCACCTGCGAGCTCGCCAAAGCAGAAACATACGCAGGTGCGAAGGCTTGGGCGCACCTGTGAGCGCGCAGAAGTGACCCCTATGTCCGCAGGTGCGGAGCCAGGACAAGAAGGAAAATCTCTCACCTGCGAGGCTTTTTCCGCAGGTGCGGGTAGCTTTCCGTGGGTGCGAAAATGTTGTTTGGGCAGAACATTAAAAGGGGCAAGGCTCAGCCATTTTTGCCCACATTTCCTCCATTCTTGGTGGATTTTGGAGCTTTTTGAGAGGGGATTTCAACTAGAAACTTGAAGGTAAGTTAATTCTACACACTTTGAGTTAAATACATAGATTATGGATAGATTATAACCTGTAAATTGTGGAAATCAAGAGTTTAGATGAAAACCCTAGATTTTTATAAAAATGTGATTTTAACCACGAAAATGGTTATGGAATCGGATGGAAATTGTATATTTGAGTTCTTGAGATTATGGGTAATGTTTTCCGAAACATTTGGATAGTTTTAGAATTTTCAGCATCGAATTGAGACTTTAACGCGACATTGTGATCGGGAAGTGGACTTTGAGGCAAGGTAAGTCTCTTGTCTAACTTTGTAAGAGGGAATTTATCCCATAAGTGATTTAAATTAATATTGTTGCTAATTATGGGTGCTACGTACGCACAAGGTGATGAGAGTCCGCGCATAGCTACTAATTATGCTATGTTCGGGTAGTTTAGGATTCAAAACATGAATTACTTTTGATAATTGCATCCTTTATTTAATTAAAGTACTGGAGTCATATTGTAAATTATTAGAGGAAATAGTAAAAGACTGAAATTTCACGTACTTGAATTTTGTGCAAAATAGTTGTCTGTTAATGGAAATTGTACATCCTTATGTGTTAGCCTTATAATAACTTTTCATTCCGGAGGTTCATAAGAAAATGTCCTCCTTTTCTTGTGAAGCGAGCCGAACGCCTCGGCAGTATAGATGCATCTATGGATCGTGCCGCACGTTTCTCGGTAGTGTACATGACACTCTAGATCAGGCCATACGACCTCGGCAGAAATCGTACCTAAGAAGAATAATTACACGATACTTTGACATTTTATTGTAGCTTGTGAAGCTAATTGATAAATTGGAAATTATTGAAATTGAAAGAATTAATTATTTCTGCTTGATAAAGAAAATTATTGTTATTCACATAAATCATGTTGATTTAAATATTTCTATTTTAATATTATTGACCCTTAGTGAGTGTCAAAATCGACCTCTCGTTACTACTTCTTCGAGATTAGGCTTGATACTTACTGGGTACACGTTGTTTACGTACTCATGCAACGCTTGCTGCACTTTTTATGCAGGATCTGAGACAGGAACCTTGGGCGGACCTACTGGTGCACACCCACGTTATCCTGAGGCCTAGTGGTGAGCAGCTTCTCCTGAACCGTTCCGCAACACCTAGTGTCTCCGTTTGTATTTGTTTCTGTCTATTTTGTGTTCAGACATTATTTTGCATTTCTTTTGTATAATCTACTAGATGCTCATACACTTGTGACACCAGGTCTTGGCAGAAACACTGGTAGAATTTGGGGTTTGAATTATTTTTATTGGTACTCATTTAATCATATCTTTCATATTCTCTCCGGCCCGTGGTAGGGGATGAGGACGTCCCAGAGTTATCCCAGTTATACTACCAGTGGATCCAGTAGAGGATCCTATTATCGAGAAGCAGGGCGAGGTGCCCGCAGCAGAGCCAGCTCCGGTGGATTTCACCTCCGCACCAGGATTTCAAGAGGTCATGGGCCGTATGTTGCGGTTCATGGACATTATGACTTAGGCCGATTTATTTCCGGCAGACCCAGCCACATCTCAGGTGGGCGGGGGAGCACAGACCCCTACCGCACAGACCCATGGGCAGGCAGCTGTTGTATATCAGACCCAGGGTGCACTACCCATGGGTGGAGCCCAACCAGTAGCAGCAGCTACACCTGAGCCCAGACCAGCTGTAGCCATCGAGCCACGGAAGTTATTGGACAGATGGACTAGGCTACATCCTCCTGTCTTTGGGGGTGAGCGACATGAGGATCCACAAGACTTCATTGATCGGTGTAGGGACAAACTACACAACATGAGGATATTGGAGTCTCATGGGGTAGACTTTGCTACTTTTCAGCTGGAGGGCAGGGCCCGTAGATGGTGGAAGTCCTATCTTCTTGTCATACCAGCAGATTCTCCTCCCATGACTTGGGACAGGTTCACCCGTATTTTCCTAGATAGGTATATTCTGCCCTCCCAGAGGGAAGAGTTGCGGTTTCAGTTTGAGCAGCTCCAGCAGGGTCAGATGTCGGTGACCGATTATGAGGCGAGGTTCTCTGCATTATCTCGCCATGCACTTATGATACTCCCTACTGATGCGGAGAGAGTACGGAGGTTTGTTGCGGGTTTGCATACTGGCATTCAGGCCACTATGGCTCGAGAGGTTGACATGGGGACTTCTTATGAGTTGGTTATAGAGATAGACCGAAGGATTGAGGGTATGCGTCGGCATTGTCGAGAGCAGGTTATGAGAGATAAGCGGTTTAGATATTCTGGAGAGTTCACAGGTGCTCCGTCTGGGAGTAGAGGTCAGTTCGTGAGAGGGTAGTCCAACAGGCCCCCATATCCAGCACCACCGCCTCCTCGAGGTGCTCCAGTGCGACCTTATTTCAGTGCTATGCCAGAGAGTTCTTACCGCCCACCAGCTATTAAGGGTTCTTCCATTGGGTATTCAGTTCATCAGGGCTAGACTTCGGGTCAGCAGCCTATCATACCGAAGGGTTGTTTCGAGTGTGGGGATTTCAGTGACGTGCGGAGATTCTGCCCCAGACTTCGGGGTAGACCAGTGCAGCAGGGTCAGTAGCCTATGATTACTGCACTAGTTGCTCCACCAATCATCCGTCCACCCAGAGGTGGAGGGCAGGTGGGTAGGGGCCATCCTAGGGGTGGAGGCCAGGCAGGTGGTGCTCTAGCTTGATTCTATGCTTTTCTGGTCAGACCAGATGCAAAGGCCTAAGATGTCGTGATCACAGGTATTATTTCTGTTTGCGGTAAATATGGCTCCATATTATTTGATCCAGGGTCTACATATTCCTATGTATCATCTCTATTTTCTCATTTCCTGGGTGTTTCTCGTGAGTCCTTGGGTACTCCTGTTTATGTGTCCACTCCTGTGGGCAATTCTATTGTTGTGGATTGGATCTACCAGTCCTGCATTATTACATTATGTGGTAATGAAACTAGAGAAGATCTTCTACTGCTTGAGATGACCAACTTTGAAATCATCCTGGGCATGGACTGGTTACCTCCATATCATGCCATCCTAGATTGCCATGCCAAGACTGTTACCTTGGCTATTCCAGCATTGCTTAGGTTGGAGTGGGAGG
Organism: Nicotiana tabacum; assembly: GCF_000715075.1. Lineage (NCBI taxonomy): Eukaryota > Viridiplantae > Streptophyta > Magnoliopsida > Solanales > Solanaceae > Nicotiana > Nicotiana tabacum. Next base: position 65,553,284 of record NC_134083.1, on the reverse strand, counting down.
GTTCGTCTGTTAGTGCATCTAATCAGGTTATTTCCTTTTTGAAGGCTCGATACATGGTTGAGAAGGATTGTTTGGCTTATCTAGCCTATGTTCGGGACACTACTATAGAGACTTTGACTATTGATTTAGTGTCTGTAGTCCGGGAGTTCTCAGTTGTATTTCCTTCAGATCTTCCAGGCATGACACCCGATCGTGATATTGATTTCTGTATTGACTTGGCTCCAGATACCCAGCCTATATCTATCCTATCGTATCGCATGGCTCCTAAAGAACTGAAGAAGCTGAAAGAACAGCTTGAGGAGTTGCTAGCCAAAGGATTAGTCAAATCGAGTATATCGCCTTGGGGTGCACCGGTATTATTTGTGAAGAATAGGGATGGAACGATGCGAATGTGTATTGATTATCGCCTATTGAACAAAGTCACTATTAAGAACAAGTACCCGTTGCCGCGTATTGATGATCTATTTGACCAGTTGCAGGGTGGTAGGGTGTTCTCTAAGATCGACTTGAGGTCGGGGTACCATCAGTTGAAGATTCGGGATTCAAATGTTCCGAAGACTGCTTTCCAGACTAAATATGGTCATTATGAATTTCTGGTGATGTCTTTCGGTTCTACTAATACCCCGGCGGCGTTTATGGATTTGATGAACAGGGCATTCAGGCCATATATTGATTCGTTTGTCATTGTCTTCATTGATGAAATTTTGATCTACTCGCGCAGTAAGGAGGAGCACGAGCGGCATATGAGAGTGGTGCTTCAGACGCTGCGGGAACAAAAGATATATGCTAAGTTCTCTAAATGTGAGTTTTGGCTAGATTCTGTAGCATTTTTGGTAAATATTATATCGTGCGAGGGTATTAAAGTTGATCCCAAAAAGATCGAGGCAGTTCAGAATTGGCATCGTCCCACTTCGGCGACTGAGATCAGGAGTTTCCTAGGTTTATCAGGTTATTATCGTCGGTTCGTGGAGGGCTTTTCATCTATTGCAGAACCTTTGACCATATTAAACCAGAAGGGTGCTCTGTTTCGATGGTCCGATGATTGTGAGGTGAGCTTTTAGAAGCTCAAGACAGCATTGACTACAACACCAGTATTAGTGTTGCCTTCCAGTTCGGGGATGTATACAGTGTATTGTGATGCTTCACGCGTTGGTTTGGGTTGTGTATTAATGCAGGAGGGGCGAGTTATTGCATATGCTTCACGTCGCTGAAATCCCACCAGAAGAATTACCCGGTACATGATTTGGAGTTAGCGGCGATTTTTCACGCTCTTAAGATTTGGAGGCATTATCTTTATGGGGTGTCTTGTGAGGTTTACACTGATCGTCGCAGTTTACAATATTTGTTCAAATAGAGGGACCTAAATTTGAGGCAGCGCAGATGGCTTGAGTTACTGAAATATTAAGATATTACTATCCTGTATCATCCGGGAAAAGCAAATGTAGTTGCAGACGCCTTAAGTAGAAAGGCGGAGAGTATGGGTAGTTTGGCTTTTATTTCAGCAGAGGAGAGGCCATTAGCTTTGGATATTCATTCCTTGGCTAACAGACTTGTGAGATTGGATATTTCAGAGCCCATTCGAGTTCTTGCATGTGTTGTAGCCTAGTCTTCACTATTTGTGTAGATCAAAGGTCGCCAGTTTAAGGACCCACACTTATTGGTTCTTAGATAAATGATACTATGAGGTGGTGGCAAGGAGGTTACTATAGGCGGGGATGGTGTTCTGCGACTCCAGGATTGTCTATGTGTTCCTAATGTGGATGGAATGAGGGAAAAGATCCTAGAAGAGGCACACAGTTCTCGATATTCTATTCATCCAGGTGCTATGAAGATGTATCGTGACCTGAGGCAACATTATTAGTGGCGGCGAATGAAAAAGGACATAGTTGAGTAAGTAGCTAGGTGTCTAAATTGTTAGCAAGTTAAATATGAGCACCAGAGGCCAGGTGGCCTACTTCAGCAGATGACTATACCAGAGTGGAAATGGGAACGCATTACTATGGACTTTGTAGTTGGGTTGCCGCGGACCTTGCGGAAGTTTGATGCAGTTTGGGTCATTGTCGACAGGTTGACCAAGTCGGCACACTTCATTCCAGTTATGACTACGTATACTTCAGAGAGGTTGGCCCAAATTTATATTCAGGAGATAGTTCAGTTGCACGATGTTCCAATTTCCATCATATAAGATAGAGGCCATCAATTTATTTCACATTTCTGGAGAGCAGTACAGAGTGAATTAGGGACCCCGCGTAGAGCCCAGCACAGCCTTTCATCCGCAGACCAATGGGCAGTCGGAGCGGACAGTTCAAATTCTGGAGGATATGCTCAGGGCATGTGTGATTGACTTTGGAGGTCAGTGGGATCGTTTCTTGCATTTGGCCGAGTTTGCTTATAATAACAGTTACCAATCCAACATCGAGATGGCTCCATTTGAGGCTTTATATGGTCGGCGATGTCGTTCGCCCATCGGATGGTTTGAGCCCGGTGAGGCTAAGTTATATGGTACTGATTTGGTGAAGGATGCCCTGGAAAAGGTAAAGTTGGTTCAGGAGTGACTTTGAACAACACAGTCCAGATAGAAGAGTTACGCGGATCATAAAGCGCGTGATTTATCATTTATGGTGGGTGAAAAAGTCCTCTTGAAAGTTTCGCTGATGAAGGGAATCATGAGATTCGGGAAGAAGGGCAAGTTGAGCCCAAGGTATATAGGCCCATTTGAGGTATTGAGATGAGTTGGGAAGGTTGCTTACGAGCTTGCTTTACCTCCCAGTCTATCAGGAGTTCATCCGGTTTTCCATGTATCTATGCTCCGGAAATATCATGTCGATCTGTCATACGTGTTAGACTTCAGCACAGTAGTTTAGCTAGATAAGAGCTTGGGTTGTGAAGAAGAACCAATTGCCATTGTTGATAGACAGGTTTGACAGTTGAGGTCCAAGAAGATTTCTGCAGTAAAAGTCTAGTGGAGGGGCCAACCAGTCGAGGAATCGACTTGGGAGGCCGAGGAAGACATGCGGAACAGATATCCACACTTATTCAGCACTACAAGTACAATTCTAAACCCGTTCGAGGACGAACGTTTGTTTAAGAGGTGGAGAATGTAGCGACCCTATTGGTCATTTGGACTTTGAGAACCCCGTTCCCCTAAATAAGACTCCCCATATGTACTTTTGCTAATTTATGACTTGCGGGGATGGTTGGTTCGGGATTTGGAAGTGTTCGGGTTGAAATCGGAACACTTAGTTCCTTAGTTTGGTTTTAAAAGGGCAAGTTTGACTTCGGTCAACATTTTTATAAAACGACCCCGGAATCAGGATTTGACGGTTCCAATAGGTTTGTGTGATGATTTTAGTCTTGGTCGTATGTTCGAATCGGGTTTTGCACAACCCGGGAGCGTTTCAGCGCTTAATAGTGGAAACTAGTTATTTAAAGGTTTTAAGGTTCTTTAAATTTGGTTTGGAGTAGGTTTTGGAGTAATCGAGGTCCGTTAGAAATTATGAGCCTGGGAATAGCTCCGTATGGTGATTTAAGACTTGCACGCAAAATTTGGCGTCATTCCGAGTAGTTTAAGTATGTTTCAGCGCGTTCGGAGTAAGTTTGAAGAATTTGAAAATTCTAAATTGAATCAATTTGGTTTGAGGTATAATTGTTAGTTTTGATGTTGTTTTACATGTTCTGAGGGTTCGAGCAAGTCCGTTTTATGATTTCAAACTTGTTGGTATGTTCGGGCGAGGCCTCGGGTGTTAACCGGACGAGGCTCAGACCAATTTTGGAAGTTGGAGCAGCAGTTGAAGCTTCTAGCTTCTGCTGCAATCGCACCTGCACTTGGACAGCCGTAGGTGCGAGCTCGCATAAGTGAGCCCCAAGCCGCAGATGCGAGAAAAGGGGGAGGAAGGCACAAGCTGCAGAAGCGGGATTTTTGGGCGCACCTGCACGCAGGTGCGAAGCAAGGCGCGCAGAAGCGGAAACATGTGCAGGTGCGAAGGCTTGGGCGCACATGCGGTTGCGCAAAAGCGACCCCTTTGTCTAGAGGTGCGGAGCCAGGCCAAGAAAGGAAATCTCGCACCTGCGAGGCTTTTTCCGCAGGTGCGAAAATGTTGTTTGGGCAGAACGTTAAAAGGGGCGAGGCTCAGTCATTTTTGCCCATATTTCCTTCATTTTTGGGCGATTTTGGAGCTTTTTGAGAGGGAATTTCAACTAGCAACTTGAAGGTAAGTTAATTCTACATACTTTGAGTTAAATACATAGATTATGGGTAGATTATAACCTGTAAATCGTGAAAATCAAGGGTTTAGATGAAAAACCTAGATTTTTATAAAAATGAGATTTTAACCACGAAAATGATTATGGAATTGGATGGAAATTGTATATTTGAGTTCTTGAGATTATGGGTAACGTTTTCCTCCAAAATTTTTCGGAATCCGGGGTGAATTTTAGGAATTTTACCATTTTGGAGTGGATAATTAATTTAATAGTCTAATTTCAAATTATTGAGCATGTATTAATTATTTTGTATAATATTTAGATAGTTTCAAAATTTTCGGCATCGAATTGAGACTTTATTGCGACATTGTGATCGGAAAGTGGACTTTGAGACAAGGTAAGTCTTTTGTCTAACCTTGTAAGAGAGAATTTACCCCATAGGTGATTTAAATAAATAATTATTTTTAATTGTGAGGGCTACGTACGCACAAGGTAACGAGAGTCCGTGCGTAGCTACTAATTATGCTATGTTCGGGTAGTTTAGGACTCAAAACATGAATTACTTTTGATAATTTCATCCTTTATTTAATTAAAGTACTGGAACCATATTGTAAATTATTAGAGGAAATAGTAAAGGACTGAAATTTCACATACTTGAATTTTGTGCAAAATAGTTGATTGTTAATGGAAATTGTACATCCTTATGTGTTAGCCTTATAATAACTTCTCATTCCGGAGGTTCATAAATGTCCTCCTTTTCTTATGGAGCGGGTCGAACGCCTCGGAAGTATAGATGCATCTATGGATCGTGCCGCATGTCCCTCAGCAGTGTACACGACACTCTGCATCGGGTCGTACGACCTCGGCAGAAATCGTGCCTAATAATAATAATTACACGATACTCTGACATTTTATTGAAGCTTGTGAAGCTAATTGATAAATTGAAATTATTGAAATTGAAAGAATTAATTATTTCTGCTTGATAAAGAAAATTATTGTTATTCACATAAATCATATTGATTTAAATATTTCTATTTTAATATTATTGACCCTTAGTGAGTGTCAAAGTCGACCTCACGTAACTACTTCTTTGAGATTAGGCTTGATACTTACTGGGTACATGTTGTTTACGTACTCATGCTACGCTTGCTGCACTTTTTGTGCAGGATCTGAGACAAGAACCTTGGGCGGACCTACTGGTGTGCACCCACGTTATCCTGAGGCCTAGTGGTGAGCAGCTTCTCCTGAGCCGTTCCGCAGCACCTAGTGTCTCCCTTTGTATTTGTTTCTGTCTATTTTGTGTTCAGACAGTATTTTGGATTTCTTTTGTATAATATACTAGATGCTCATATACTTGTGACACAGGTCTTGGCACACACGCTGGTAGAATTTGGGGTTTGAATTATTTTTATTGGTATTCATTTAATCAGATCTTTCATATTCTCTTAATTCTTTCAAGTAAGAAGAGTTTAATTACTTGGATAATTATTAAAGGAAATAATATATGTTTAATTTACTAGTTGGCTTGCCTAGCTGTGAGGTTGGGCGCCATCACGGCCTATAGGTGAAACTGGGTTATGACATCCTACCTGTCCCGCAGTCTACATTACAACCAATGAAAGTTCTACTTGATCCTTAACGAAATGAGTTCAATTAGTAGAGTAGTACACTACGGGCAAGTCTATGGTGCATCTTTTGTGGGATATGAAGGTTATTTCTAAGAGTGAGTAAATTATTTCTATCTTGAGTTCTTAAGTGTTCTTAATTCTCATTATGTGCGGAACTACTCTCTATTGTTGTGTGAGGGCACTTGATTCATAAAGGAAAGGTAATGTCGTTGACCTCTGTATTAGAGTAAGTGAGTAGGTTATAAATAATGGGTGGTGCTTTTGAGTCAAATCTTGAGGCTAGGTATTGTGTTTAATCTATTTTAAATATTCTTGGTGTGATGAGTTATGAGAGTTGTTCAAAAAGGTCGTGGTTATATGAAGTGTAGTTTGATTGCTCGGGGACGAGCAATGGTTTAAGTATGGAGTGTTGATGGTACGCTATAATCTCGTGTTTTAGTTTCTTATTGCACTCTAATTTACTGCACCTTTATTGTGTTTGAGCTTTAATTGCTAGTGTTTTTCACTTATTGTGTATTTTATGCCTTGTAGGAGTGATTCCGAGCTATGTAGATGTTATGGAATTAATTTGAGTGATTTGGAGCTTTGAAGTCTAAGTAAAAGCCCAAGGGATCATGCCGGGATCGTGTTCGGAGATCGAGGACCGAGTCTGGATGTCAAAATGTAAGAAAAATCCGTACTCTGAGAAAACTTCACTATTGCGGTGCGCCGCGGCTGCCCATTTTCCTGCTTTCTAACAGATTTCAACTCTTTGGATTTCTCCATTAATGCCCTGCATGGTGCATCGCCCCATGCGGCGCGTCTGTGCAAAGTTTACAGAGTAATTGTCCTATTTTGCGTAAGAAAAGGTGAGTTCGTTTGGGCCCGACCCTACTTGGTATAAATATATAGAAAAACATTATTTCCTGGACTTTTGACATATATTCGACCTAAGTAGGCTAAGGAGGAGTTGTAGAAGCAAAAGCACAAGGAGTTAATCTTTCAATCCTCACTCAAGACCCGAGTTTGGATCGTTTTATGTTTTCCTCTACTTTAAATATATTTGTGATGAATTACTCCATATCTATGGAGTAGTTCTCTTTAGGATTTGATGGATTTGGTGTATTGATATTTGTTGTGGATTATAACTCTAGTTTTTATGTTTTGAATCGTTTTGGATGATTTAATTGTTGCATCTATATTCACATGTTCATCTAATCGAGAGAGGCATAACTTGTGATATCTTTGCATTATCTTGTTGGTTGAGTTGGTTAATTCTTATTAATAATCAAAAGAGGCTAGTTGAATCATTGATTAAATCTAGTTAGGAGGATAATCGAGAGAGGTTCTCCTGAAGACCAATCCACTACGCATTCTGGCATATCTTCACGTGCTTAAATTGGTTCATCTTGTGAGGTTGAGACTTAATCGAGAGAGGAGTTTCTACTAAACCTTTGAACTAATAATTGAGTGAATTCGAGAGACTCACTTAAACATTAGATGTGAACTATCTCAAGTTAGATCCCAAACAATTATCTTGCACCTATCCAATCAACCCCTATTTCCTCCCACAGATAACTTCCTTGCTTACCTTTGCTGCGATAGTCATTAGTCAATAGCTTTAGATTCTTAGTTAATTGTAGTTTTAATCATATAAATCTCAATTGTCGATCATCTTAGATAGCAATCTAGCTACAACCTATGATAATATTGTTTAACTCCAATCCATGTGGATACGATATTATATTATACTCTATTCGACTAGCGAGCATATTTAAGTGTGTTTCGAGCTCGTCAGAAGCCTATTCAAGAAGTTGCTATTAAGAAGTACCCAATAAAACTGTAATTGTTTCACTACTAGCCAACAGATTCTACAAATTTCGGAATGCTTTGAGAATGACTGAAAGTTCAAGGAAAAAAATATGTACAACCAATAACTTAGGATCCAATCGACTATACTATAGAAATATAAAGAGTTGTACTTTCACGACCCAAAATCCATTATTGGTCTTGATGGCGCCTAACACCGCTGTCAGGCAAACCAACAATGCTTAATTAACTTAGTTACTCATTTTATTATTTTTGAAATCATGAATCCCATTAAATAAGTATTATAAGGTCTGGTACTCGCAGAAAACCCATGAATTTTATTTCCAACTTCCGTATAAAATATAAATTACAAGGTGAAATGATAATAATTACGTGAACTACAATAATGAACATCCAGTAGGAACCCCCAAAATCCGTTATCACAAGTGCATGAGCATCTACTAATGAATACAATAATAATACAACATCTATCTGAAAAACAAGTTAAACGGGAGAATATAAATAACTCTGATGGAGACTCTATATGTTGGGGATCATAACATGGAATGCAGCTCACCGTGCAGAAAGTGCACAATAAGTGCAGCAAGTGTAGCAAGTATAGCATGAGTACGTAAATCAACGCATACCCAGTAAGTATCTAGCCTAACCCCGGAGAAGTAGTGACGAGGGGTCGACGCCGACACTTACTAGAGGTCTAATAAAGCAGTATGCTAAATCCTAAACAGATATGAAGCACAATAGTATTAGTAGGATGAAACGGTAACTAACATAATCTTTCAAATTTTCTTTTAACGATATAAACTTCTCAATCTGGTATTCTATCTCAACAACTCGGAAAATATCAAGTGTCAATATCAAATGAATACGAAACACCATATAAAATGCAAGGTATCAGTGGAAGGAAAACTCATGAATATTCGGACTGCTAGCGATATAATGCACGATTATGTTGAGGTCGTACGGCCCGATCCCATAAGGAATATGATACTGCAGAGGCGAACGGTCCGATCCCATAATAATGTATACACTACCAAGGGTCGAGCGACATGAACCATAGATGCATCTATTATACTGCCGACGCGAACGGCCCGCTCCCAAAAGAGTTTGGTAAAAAATCCTGCCGAGGCGAACGGCCCGATCCCATTAGAATAAGAAACTTTAATGGGTCCTTGAACCCACTCATGAATATACATGTGAGTTATGAAATTTAAGGAACAGTTTGCAATGAGTAGGCACAACGTGGGAGAAAATCATAAGGGAAGCACAAATTATTCCGCGGATTATCAAGTAGCTTGTCACATCTCTACAATAGCGAGCCTATCACCTTATGCAAGTCTAGTCTCAAGTAGAAACGCAAAAAAAGGAATTAAACGAGCAAAGATAACTCAAATAGTACAATTGTAGCATGGCGTGAACCAAAGTCTACCCGGACATAATCAAGAATTCTAGCATACGCATGGACACCCGTCACCTCATACGTGCATAGCTCCCACAACATGTAGCACATAAGAATATAACACCTACGAGATAAATTCCCCCTCACAAGGTTAGACAGGAGACTTACCTCGCTCCGATGTTTTATAACCGGCTCCAACGCCTCTCTAACATCTCAAACCAAAAGCCCATCGGTCCGAACTAGTCAAACAATCATGAAAACCAATAAAAATATACTCCAACATTATACATAATTAATTTATAACAATTTCCAACTCCACTCAAAAAGTCAATCAAGTCAACCATCGGGCCCACGTGCCCAGATTCTGAAAATGTTCGAAGATAACCATTATCCATAAAATTACGAACTCAAATATGTAATTTATTCCCAATTCCATGTCCAATTTCATAGTAGAAAGCCAAAAATATCAAATTCTAGGTTTTCTTCAAAAGCCCCACAATTTTTACAAAATTTCATGAATTTACAAGCCTATTTTCGTATATTTAACTCACAACTAGTAGAAATCACTTACCTCTTGATTGGCGATATAAATGGTGCTCCAAATCGCTCAAAAGTCGGCTCTCATGGAAGAATTGAAGTCAAAATGAGCCAAACCACCGATTTTAACATAACGCTGCCCAGTTCGACCTTCTTCGTGAACGCGGAAAGTCCGACACTTTCACGAAGCACAACCAGCTTCTGCCCTCCAGTTCCTCTACACGAACGAGAGACAGGGCCTGCGAATGCGAAGCTTTACCATCTTGCCCATCGCGGAGGCAGACGCCCTTTTGCGAATGTGAAGACCAATATCCCCAGCCAGGCCAGCTTCTCTTACGCGAACACGACTAAGCTTTCGCGAACATAGAGCACAACTGCCCAACCCATCGTGAACGTGACTACCTTATCGCGAATGCGTAGAAAAAAAAGGTCCCCAACTCAATTCCTTTTCCGCGAACGTGAGAGGCCATTCGCGTTCGCGAAGAACAAAACCAGCACCAGCAATAGCAGCTCCGCCAAACTTTGTCCGAAACCACCCCGAATCACACTCGGGCCCCCCGTCCAATCACACCAACCAGTCCCAAAACATAAAATGAACCTGCTCGAGGCCTTAAATCATACCAAACAACATCAAAACTATGAATCGACGATCAAAACCTCTCTTTAAACTTTCAAACATTCAAACTTCGACGAACACGTCGAAATTACACTTAAACATTCCAGAATGACGCCAAACTTTATGCACAAGTCATATATCACAATACGAACCTATTTCAAGGCTCGAAACTTTAAATGGACATTGATAACATTTAAATACACTTCGAACCAAACGTATGAAATTCTAAAACTTTCAAAATGCCAACTTTCCATAATAAGCGTTGAAACGCTCTCGGATGATCCGATACTAAACTCGAACACGCGCTCAAGTCCTAAATCATCATACGAACCTATTGGAACCTTCAAATCCTGATTCCGAGGTTGATTACTCAAAAGTCGAACCTCAATCAACTCTTCCAATTTAAAGCTTCCGAATTTAGAATTTTCCATCTGAATCAACTCCGAACTTCCTGAAATTCAATTCCACTACGCGTACAAGTAATAATACATGAAGTGAAACTACTCAAGACCTCAAACCACCGAACGACGTGCTAAAACTCAAAACGACCGATCGGGTCGATACGGTGGTGAAATAATTGTATGCTGGATATATATTATTTGTATGTCCAATGAATCATTGGAGTGGCAGATTTGGATAGAGTCTCGCTTTGATGCTGGGGAGATGAGATCCATAGATATGGACAGAGTCTTGCTCATAAAGGAAGAGTACGCGTGCATATGACATACAAAAGATATACAAAGAACATACAAAATCTATATCTGTCTACTATATTAAAAGAACGAAGGTCATTAGCAAAATATCATTCGCCTATTTTACACTTTAAAAATAAAGTTCATATTAGATAAAATAGTCATTTAATTATTCTCCTAATATTTAGGACTTTGATAATAAATTTTCATTAAGTATAAACTCCTAATATTTAGATATTCAATTTAAACTCAAATACAATTTTACCTATATATAATTCAATAAATTAGAGAAGGCACATAATTCTTTCTTAAACGAAAACTAGAAAACTATAAATAAAGAGCCAACATCGATTCGTTTCTCCTGAACCTATTTCATCAAACTAATGTTAATATATTGTTTGTACAATAAACTTTCGGCAATTACAAAATGTAATGACTGGACCGGTCGAGTAGCTTCACTTCATATTTTATGACATGTACGTATGGTCGGAATTGAATTTCGGGAAGTTCAGAGTGGTTACGGAAGAAAAATTCTCAATTCGAAAGCTTTAAGTTGGAAGAGTTGATTAAGGTTTGACCTTTGAGTGAACGACCTCAGAATCGGGATTTGAAGGTTTTAATAGGTTCGTATAATGATTTCGGACTTGGGCGTATGTTCGGGTTGGGGTGGTCCGAGAGTATTTCGGTGTCTATGATGGAAGGTTGGCATTTTGGAAGTTTAAGACTTTCTTAAGTTTGATTTAAAATGAATTTTGGTGTTATCGATGTTTGTTTGATGTTACGAGCCTTGGAATAGGTTCGTATCATGATTTGTGACTTGCATGCAAAATTTGGCGTCATTCCATGATGTTTAAGCATAATTCGGATGCGTTCGGCGAAGTTTGAATGTTTGAAAGTTTAAAGAAAAGTTTTGATCATCGATTCGTGGTTTTGATATTATTTGGCATGATTTGAGATTTCATCTAAGTTCGTATTATGTTTTAAGGTGTGTTGGCACGTTTGGATGCGGTCTCGGGGGGGGGGGGGGATGAAACGGACTGAAAACAGATTGAAACTTGGAATTTGGGTCATGTTGTTGGTGCTGAAGTCTGGTGTCATCGCACCTACAGAAGGAGTAGCCGCAGGTGCGGTCACACAGGTGCGTAGACAGTCATCGCATGTGTGAATTTGGTAGAGGTGGTCACGACCCGGCCGGTTGTTTTGAGTATTACAACCCTGCTTCCCCTTTTACTGCTCAAATTATACTTTACAGATGTTGTGTGACTTGCCGGGATAATTGGTTCGGGTACGGTGAGGTTTTGGAATGAATTGGAACATTTAGTTCCAAGGTTTAAAGGTTAAGTTAAAATAGTGACCGGATGTCAAATTATGTATAAACGACCCCGGAATGGAGTTTTGATGATTCCAACAGCTCCGTATGGTGATTTTGGACTTAGGAGAGTGTCTAGAATTTTTTTGGAAGTACGTAGTGGAATTTGGCTTGAAATGCCGAAAATTAAATTTTTGGGAAGTTTGACCGGGGGGTTGACTTTTTGATATCGGGGTCGGAATCTGATTCTGGAAATTGTAATAGGTCCGTAATGTGAAATGTGACTTGTGTGCAAAATTTGAGGCCAATCGGACGTGATTTGATAGGTTTCGGCGTCGTTTGTAGAATTCGGAAATTTGGGAAATTATTAGGCTTGAATCCGTGTGTAGTTCGTATTTTTGAGGTTGTTAGGTATGATTTGAGGCCTCAAGTAGGTCCGTATTATGTTATGGAACTTGTTGGTATGTTCGAACGGGGACCCGAAGGCCTCGGGTGAGTTTCAGATGGTTAACGGATTGATTTTTGAATTTGGAAGACTGCTGGAACTGAAGCCTTCTGGTATAATCGCACCTGCGGAAAAGTGGTCGCAGGTGCGAGCAGGGGAGCACTGAAGCGAGGCGCGCAGGCGCGGAAGGATCTTCGCAGGTGCGGAATCGCACCTGCGCGAGAAGAAGCGCAGATGCGGGCAGAAGGCTGTGAGGCATTGGTCGCAGGTGAGAGGGAATTTCCGCACCTGCGTGAGCGCAGAAGCAGACGGAAGCGCGCAAAAGCGGAAACTGGGCAGGCGAGTGGAGTCCGCAAATGCGACGTTTTGCTCGCACAAGCGGATGCGCAGATGCGCAAATCTTGTCCGCAGATGCGGAAATCGACTGGGCAGAACCTTAAAATTTGAGGGTTCAATATTTTCACCCATTTTCGGATTTTGGAGCTTGGGTTGGGCGATTTTGGAGAGGAAATTTTTCACACAACTTGATTAAGTGTTCTTAACTCCCTTGTGATTATATTCCATGAATTAATCTTCATTTCTGGTGTAAGATTATTGATTCTTCAAGAGAAATAGAAGAAAATTTCTATAATGTCACAAAATAAAATTTTCAAGTTTGAATACCGATTTGGAGTCGGATTTGAGTGAAATTAGTATGGTTGAACTTGTAATTGGATGGGTTGTCGTATTTTGTGGTTTCGTCGGATTTCGAGACGTGGGCCCCACGGGTGATTTTTGGCGCGTAATTTCGGATTTTATGGAAAATATTAGCATTTTGATATGGAATTAATTCTTATAAATTGTGTGGACTGAGTCAAATTGTTGTGACTAGATTCGAGCCATTTGGAAGTTGATACGCGCAGAATGGAATTTCTGGAGCATTGCTTAGCTTGCTCGACATTGGATTTGGCTTGTTCGAGGTAAGTAACTCTTCTAATCTTTGAGTTGAGAGTATGAACCCTGAATATATGTATTTCGTGAATTTTTGGGAGGTGACGCACATGCTAGGTGACGGGTGTGTGGGCGTGCACAATAGAAATTGTGACATAATTATTTCTGTGGAATTTTGTAGTTAAATGATCTTGGCATTTTCCATGCGGTTTTATGAGTTAAAGAAATTGAGCTGAAAAGCATAATAAAAATCATGTAAAGGCCATGTGCCAGTATTATTGGGACCCACAGAGGTCATATTGCAGTGAATTATTTGTTTTAAATTGAAAATTTATACTCAATCATATTCATGTCATTACACATCATATCTCAGTCTCTGTTGTTATTTATTGATACATCATATCATTATTTTTGGGCTATTTTTATGGCATTGTGAGCCCTTGAGAGAGAGACTAGAGAGATTGATGACTGAGTGAGGCCGAGGGCCTGATTGTGAGGATTATTATGTGGATCGGGGCTGCCCGCCTGCAGCAGGCCATGTTGGCTTTATATATATTATACTATTGCACGTGAGTTGGCCGTGCGGATCGAGATATTATTATAGCACGTGAATTGTCCGTGCAGCACGTGAGTTGGCCGTGCGGATCCAGATATTATTATAGCACGTGAGTTGTCCGTGCAGCACGTGAGTTGGCCGTGCGGATCCAGATATTATTATAGCGCGTGAGTTGTCCATGCAGCACGTGAGTTGTCCGTGCAGCACGTGAGTTGGCCATGCAGATCCAGATATTAATATAGCACATGAGTTGGCTGTGCGGATCCAGATATTATTATAGCACGTGAGTTGTCCGTGCTTATAGTGCTTGGGCTGTAGGAGCCCCTCATGAGTCTGTACACCCCCAGTGAGCGCAGTCGACTATAAACAGGGATCGAGCTGCACGCCGCAGCAGGTATTGTATAGCGCTAAGTGATTGAGTGTGCTGAGCACAGTGAGAGAGAATGCGAGACAATGAGATTGAGTACTCTGAGAGTGTGAGTACATTAGTGCAATCTCTGAGATACATTGCATAGACATGCACACATGACATATATGCATAGCGATGTATTTTCCTCATACTGTACGGTATCACATCATTCATGTTTTCTCTCATATGTTGACAGATGGGCATAGTGATGCATTTGTTTACACTGGTTATCTAGGAAAGAAAATGAGATATTTTATTTATTATTGAAAGGATTTTGTAAAAATTACTGTTTTTAAACTTCTTCATATTTTTGGTAACTTCTGTATACGATTCGGGTTTTCATTGATGTACTTAAAAGGCAGAACTATTTTCAGAAGTCATGATTTAGCTGAGCATTTATTCTTGAGTTACTTCTGGTATTACTTGTTTAATATTGTTATGAACTATTGTTGGTCATGGAAGTTGGACTCTGACCTTGGTAGAAGCTCGTCACTACTTTCAACCTACGGCTAGGTTTGTTACTTACTCAGTACATGGGGTCGGTTATACTAATACTACACTTCTACACATTTTGTGCAGATGTTGGCTGTTATTGTTGCTGTGCTCGATGGTTGAGGAATTTGAATATATACATGTGTTCTTGTTGTAGCTGCCTCTTGTTCAGGGTAGCCTTAGATTTATAAAAGCTCTGTTAAGTATTATTCAAGAAGACTATGTATTTACTTTATTTCTGCTTTGTATACTCTATTCTTAGAAGCTCATGATTTGTACTACCAGTTCTTGGGGATGTATAAGATTAAGATCTTTATTCACTTAAATTGCTTTAACAATTGCTATTTTAATTGGATAATTGGAAGTTGGCTTACCTAGCGGGTTGGGTTAGGTGTCATCACGACTAGCGGGGATTTTGGTCGTGACAAGGTGGTATCAGAGCACTAGGTTCATAGGTTCTACAAATCATTAGCAAGTGTCTAGTAGAGTCTTGCGGATCGGTATGATGGCGTCCATACTTATCTTCGAGAGGCTACAGGACATTTAGGATATATACTTCCCATCTTTCTTTCCTTATCGTGCGAGATTGATTCATCGTGAGACATAAAGCCTTTGAATTCCTTCCACATTTTTGTATGCGCACATGAGCGCTCGGTAATAGCTGTGCATCATCGGCTTGTGGTTCCTTGGATGAGGTTCGGGGTGAGTATTCTGTGTTTTGGTGATGGGCCAGTCTAGAGGACTTGAGGCCATGGTTAGACTGCAGCTTAAGTTTGGTAGCTTCAGTTGTAACTTGTATATTTGGACTCATATGTCTGGTAATGTCCCTACGAGTGGAATTTGTGTCTCGATGAGCGGTGAAATGGCTTTGTGATGAGTATGATGTAACTGCAAGATGTGTTAAGATGATGTGGATGTGGCGAGAAGTGTTTCCTTGATGTGTAAAGTAAGGCCATTGGGTGCTTGATTTTCATTTTGATGTGACATACAGTCTCGAGTATGAATGTTTTGAAGGATCTTTCACATTGTTAAATTGAGGGACAAATTAAATTCTCATGTCTGGTTAGTGAGTTTGGACTCAGATAGACTAAGTGATTGCATAGTAATTGTGACTGCAAAAGGGTATATAAAGATAGCAATTTGAGGTTAAGCATGTGGGTTATTCCCTGCAGAGTAATCTACGTAGGTGTATTCCTTATGATGTGAGTGGAGAGTTTCTTTTCTACCAGTGGGCCATATGTGTGGAGATTTGAGTTTGAATCTAGCTGAGAAAGTGACTTGAGTGTCAAGAGAATGATTGTGATCTTAGCGGATGATTTGGGGTGTTTTTATAGTTGGCGTTGCATGAGTTTGAGAAGAAGCTTCATTGAACTGACTGTGGCATTATGACAGTAATAGAGTATTGGTATTATGAGTTATCGAATGTTTTAATCTATGGCTTTGAGCCAAGTGGGGGAGTCTGCTATTGATAATTCAATTTCATGATTATATGTAAAGGTTTGGTTTTGGGCTGAGGTATACTGGTGGGTTAGTTATGACTTGCAAAAATTGAGATCGATGATGACTCAAATAAGGAAATTCCTGGATATGGGTTATATTGCACTTATGAGTATATGAAAATCGTGGTATGAGTGAGTTGTTATGGGTGAATGATGTAGTACCCACGGAGTATGAATTTGATAGGTGGTGTTAAAGTAGAGTTACTTCTTTGAGTGTTGTTATGCTAATGGGGCACGTGTCTTTTGGCCCATTTGGGCGGTGCAATTAAATTTGAACAAAGTGGGTGACTCCCGAGAAAATTCTAGTGGGTATGAGAATTATATATAGCAATTGAGAAAGTTTCCGGACTTGCATATGGTTAAAATCTGAGATTTTTGTTTGATGGTGCCTGGACTTGCGGGAATTCTGTATGACTATGGATTCTATACTTTTGTATAAGGAAGGTATATAGAACAATTTCAAATTCACATAAGGTATTCTCAGAGTAAGGGTTACAGTTGTAGTAGTTTTGAAGGTGCTTAAGAAGAGTACAATTGCTTATGGGCCGTAGGGCATTATGGTTCTATGTTAGGTTGTGGGGTGAGTTGTGGTGTTTTAACAAGGAGGAGTATCAATTTGGAGGCAAATTCATAAGGGACTCGGAGAAATAGGACAACTGGTAGTAGACTGGACCAGTATGGTAATGGTAGGATCGGTCCTTTGGTTAATTACGATGTGGTAAGACTTTACAGATGTTTTGGTGGCAATATTCTTGGGTTTGGTGACCTGTGTGGCTTGGTTGGGTTGGAGAGATTCGGTCCTGATGGCTTGGTTGTGCAAATGGATTCCAAAGTATTCTTGATGGTTTCTACCGGTGTGGAGAACATGTTATGTATTGTGATTTCCTCCTGGAAAGAAGCAATAGAAAGGTTTCTAACTAAAAGGGTATGTAAATTATTGGTGACTCAAAGTTGATAATGTGATTCTTATGCTTGTCACATGATGGCATAGTAGATGTGGTGTGTTGTGTGGGATTAAGGTTAGCGTGTGCAAGGTCATGGTTTGGCTTTGAAAGGGAGGTCATAAATTCTTAGAGGGCATGAATTGTTTTCGATGTTTAGATGAATGTTATAACTATTTGGTATTGCATGAGTAGAGTGTACATTTCTGAAGGCGCACTATGTTTTGAATTATAGATATTTCATAGGTATTGCGGCATTTTCCTGGTTGATCGACTGCTGATGTTCAAATTTTTCCTTGTGGCACAGAAGAATTTTAGAAATATTCCTCGTGGGATGATCGTGTATGAGAGATATGTTAGACATTTGGGCGGTGGAGATGGAACCAGAAATAGTGGTGCGTGTGTTCTATGGATTTGGAGACTAGGAGTTGTCAGGAACAAATTGTTTCATGGTTGTGGACTGTGAAGTTGTGGTCGGAGCTAGCCAGATGATATAATGTATTATGATTCATTCATTATGGATTTTCGGAGGGATTTTTATCTATTTGTAGGTAACCAGAGTGATTTGGGGGTCCATTGATAGGCCCAATTAGGATGTGTATTCTACACCGAGCCGGGATGGTTGGCTCCATACTGCTATTGTTGAGGGACGTGCCATTCGGTTGATGTTGAACTTATTCGTGTTCTGAAATGATCTGCGAGTTACTCCTTTATGCTACGAGGATTTGTGATTCTTTGGTTATGTGCACACATGGTGCGATTTTTATTGGGGGCCTTATGACGGAATTTGAACAATATGAGCATTTGAGTACATTTGAATTGTTGCGTATGGGTGCACGGATGACACGGTTTGTGGCTCTGAGTTATATTGGTGCGTCATATCTGTAGAATAGATGTGTTTAGTAAAATAAGGTCATTGGACCTAGAATGAGTACTATCAGGTTTGATTTCAATATATTCAGGAGTATATTATTGAAAGTCGGCTCAGAAAGCGATTATGGTTCTAATTGGAGCAAGAGAGCTCCATGACTTGTTGATCTGGTAAGTGGTCATGAAATTTCGTGTGTTTCTTTTATTATCAACAGTGTACGAAGGTTTTGGGATGAGGTTTGGTTCGATATGGGTTTAATACTAGTATTTGGTTGGTTTTGTAGTAGTCATTGTGATCAGGAATAGTACTACGAGCATGCGAGTTATGTAATATGAAGGTGATTATGTCCGTGATTATGGTTATGGCTTGATACATCTTGTTCAAACTCATATAGTGTGTCAATGTAAGATTCGTGTCTTGAAAGAAATTCTAAAGGTTGGAAATTAAATTCCAAGGTTTATGGGCTAAAGTTAAATCATTGATTTCAGTTGTAATGTGTTGTCAAGCCTATATGGAATAGGGTGACGTGGGTTCACCCCCGGGTACGTGTGTGGTAAGATGGAACAATGATTTGATGGCTTGGAAACAACTCTTGGCACGTTCGAGGACGAACGTATGTTTAAGTGGAGGAGAATGTAATGACCCGGCCAGTTGTTTTGAGTATTACAACCCCGCTTCCCCATTTACTGCTCAAATTATACTTTACAGTTGTTGTGTGACTTGCCGGGATAATTGGTTCGGGTCCGGTGAGGTTTTGGAATGAATTGAAATACTTAGTTTTAAGGTTTAAAGCTTAAGTTAAAATAGTGGTCGGATGTCAAATTATATGTAAACGACCCCGGAATAGATTTTTGATGATTCCAACAGCTTCGTATGGTAATTTTGGACTTAGGAGCGTGTCCAGAAATTATTTTGGAAGTACGTAGTGGAATTTGGCTTGAAATGCCGAAAGTTAAATTTTTGGGAAGTTTGACCAGGGGGGTTGACATTTTGATATCAGGGTCGGAATCTGATTCTTGAAATTGGAATAGGTCCGTAATGTGAAACGTGACTTGTGTGCAAATTTGAGGTCAATCGGACGTGATTTGATAGGTTTCGGCGTCGTTTGTAGAATTCGGAAATTTGGAAATTTATTAGGCTTGAATCCGTGTGTAGTTCGTATTTTTGAGGTTGTTAGGTATGATTTGAGGCCTCCAGTAGGTCTGTGTTATGTTATGGAACTTGTTGATATGTTCGGACGGGGACCCGAGGTCCTCGGGTGAGTTTCAGATGGTTAACGGATTGATTTTTGAATTTGGAAGACTGCTGGAATTGAAGCCTACTGGTGTAATCGCATCTACGAAAAAGTGGTCGCAGGTGCGAGCTCACAAGTGCGAGCAGGGGAGCACTGAAGCGAGGCGCGCAGATGCGAAAGGAGCTTCGCAGGTGCGGAATCGCACCTGCGCGAGAAGGAGCGCAGATGCGGGCAGAGGGTTAAGAGGCATTGGTCGCAGGTGCGAGGGAATTTTCGCACCTGCGTGAGCGCAGATGCGGACGGAAGCGCGCAGAAGCGGAAACTAGGCAGGGGAGTGGAGTCCGCAAATGCGACGTTTTGCTCGCACAAGCGGATGCGCAGGTGCACAAATCTTGTCCGCAGATGCGGAAATCGACTGGGCAGAACCTTAAAATTCGAGGGTTCAACATTTTCACCCATTTTCAGATTTTGGAGCTTGGGTTGGGCGATTTTGGAGAGGAAATTTTTCACACAACTTGGGTTAAGTGTTCTTAACTCCCTTGTGATTATATTCCATGAATTAATCTTCATTTCTGGTGTAAGATTATTGAATCTTCAAGAGAAATAGAAGGAAATTTCTATAATGTCACAAAATGAATTTTTCAAGTTTGAATACCGATTTGGAGTCGTATTTGAGTGAAATTAGTATGGTTGAACTTGTAATTGGATGGGTTGTCGTATTTTGTGGGTTTCGTCGGATTTCGAGATGTGGGCCCCACTGGTATTTTTGGCGCGTAATTTCGGATTTTATAGAAAATATTAGCGTTTTGATATGGAATTAATTCTTATAAATTGTGTGGACTGAGTCAAATTGTTGTGACTAGATTCGAGCCATTTGGAAGTTGATACGCGCAGAATGGAATTTCTGGAGCATTGCTTAGCTTGCTCGACATTGGATTTGGCTTGTTCGAGGTAAGTAACTCTTCTAATCTTGGAGTTGAGGGTATGAACCCTGAATATATGTATTTCGTGAATTGTTGGGAGGTGACGCACATTCTAGGTGACGGGCATGTGGGCGTGTACTATAGAAATTGTGACATAATTATTTCTGTGGAATTTTGTAGTTAAATGATCTTGGCATTTTCCATGCGGTTTTATGAGTTAAAGAAATTGAGCTGAAAAGCATATTAAAAATCATGTTGAGGCCATGTGCCAGTATTATTGGGACCCACAGAGGTCATATTGCAGTGAATTATTTGTTTTAAATTGAAAATTTATACTCAGTCATATTCATGTCAGTACACATCATATCTCAGTCTCTGTTGTTATTTATTGATACATCATATCATCATTTTTGGGCTATTTTTATGGTATTGTGAGCCCTTGAGAGAGAGACTGGAGAGATTGATGACTGAGTGAGGCCGAGGACCTGATTGTGAGGATTATAATGTGGATCGGGGCTACCCGCCTGCAGCAGGCCATGTTGGCTTTATATATATTTTATTATTTCACGTGAGTTGGCCGTGCGGATCCAGATATTATTATAGCACGTGAGTTGTCCATGCAGCATGTGAGTTGGCCGTGCGGATCCAGATATTATTATAGCACATAAGTTGTCCGTGCAGCACGTAAGTTGGCCGTGCGGATCCAGATATTATTATAGCGCGTGAGTTGTCCATGCAGCACGTGAGTTGGCCGTGTGGATCTAGATATTATTATAGCACGCGAGTTGGCCGTGCAGATCCAGATATTATTATAGCACGTGAGTTGTCCGTGCAACATGTGAGTTGTCTGTGCTTATAGCGCTTGGGCTGTAGGAGCCCCTCATGAGTCTGTACACCCCCAGTGAGCGCAGTCGACTATAAACAGGGATCGGGCTGCACGCCGCAGCAGGTATTGTATAGCGCTGAGTGATTGAGTGTGTTGAGCACGGTGAGAGAGAATGCGAGACGATGAGATTGAGTACTCTGAGAGTGAGTACATGAGTGCAATCTCTGAGTTACATTGCATTGACATGCACACAAGACATATATGCATAGAGATGTGTTTTTCTCATGCTGTACCGTATCATATTATTCATGTTTTCTCTCACATATTGACAGATGGGCATAGTAATGCATTTGTTTACACTGGTTATCTGGGAAAGAAAATGAGATATTTTATTTATTATTGAAAGGATTTTGGAAAAATTACTGTTTTTAAACTTATTCATATTTTTGGTAACTTCGGTATACGATCCGGGTTTTCATTGATATACTTGAAAGGAAGAACTATTTTTAGAAGTCATGATTTAGCTGAGCATTTATTCTTGAGTTACTTCTGGTATTACTTGTTTAATATTATTATGAACTATTGTTGGTCATGGAAGTTGGACTCTGACCTTGGTAGAAGCTCATCACTACTTTCAACCTACGGCTAGGTTTGTTACTTACTCAGTACATGGGGTCGGTTGTACTGATACTACACTTTTGCGTATTTTGTGCAGATGTTGGCTGTTGTTGTTGCTGTGCTCGATGGTTGCGGGATTTGAAGATATATATGCGTTCCTGTTGTAGCTGCCTCTTGTTCAGGGTAGCCTTAGATTTATAAAAGCTCTATTAAGTATTATTCAAATAGACTATGTATTTATTTTATTTTTGCTTTGTATACTCTATTCTTAGAAGCTCATGATTTGTACTACCAGTTCTTGGGGGATGTATAAGATTAAGATCTTTATTCACTTAAATTGCTTTAACAATTGCTATAGGAATTGGATAATTGGAAGTTGGCTTACCTAGCGGGTTGGGTTAGGTGCCATCACGACTAGCGGGGATTTTGGGTCGTGACAATTTTGCACCTGCAAAGTCGCAGATGTGGAGAAAGGGTCACAGAAGCGATCTTGGGTGAGAGGTTGTGGTTGCGCAGGTGCGAAGGAATTTCCACACCTACAAGCTCGCAGGTGTGGGCTATTGGTCGCAGAAGCGGGAAGGGGCCTTGGGCTGACGAAGCGCAGAAGAGAAGTTTTTGTCGCAAAAGCGACGCCGCAAGTGTGGCTGGATGTCCGCTGGTGCGGAAGTCGCTGGGCAAAAACGTTCTTTTAAATCGAGACTTAGCTCTCATTTCTCTCATTTTCCACTTGGATAGCCGAATTTGGGGAGCTATTTTGAGGGGGTTTTCATCGATCAACTCGATGCAAGTGATTTTCCCCTATTACTAGTTAAATACTTGGATTTTATAGAGGTTTTTAACATGGAAATTCATGGAAATTAGGGAAATTTAAGGAGAAACCTAGAATTGATAATTTTGGATTTTTACCCTGATTTTGGACATGAAATTGGGGATAAATTATATATTTGAGTTCGTAATATTGTGGGTAATATTTATCTTCGGAAATTTTTGAATGTCAGATGCGTGGGCCCGATGGTTGACATTATTGACTTTTCGAGCGGAGTTGGGAATCATTATAAATTGTTAAATTGTAAGCATTTGAGTATATTTTGATTGATTTTTACATTATTTGACTAGTTTCGAAACGTTTAGCTTTGGGTTGAGGTGTTAGAGAGGCATTGGAGCTGATTATGGAACTTCGGAGCGAGGTAAGTCTCATGTCTAACCTTGTGAGGGGGAAACTACCCCTTAGGCGATGTAATTGCTATGTGCTACTAGTTGTGAGTTCTACATACGCACGAGGTGATGAGAGTCCGTATGTAGTTAAAGCATGTTTATGTCCGGGTAGAATTAGGATTTTATCGTATAATATTTGCATTATTTGAACTCATTCTGATCGCACGTAGCTAAAGCATGTTTATGTCCGGGTAGACTTAGGACATTATCATGTAATATTTGAATTATTTGAACTCATTCTGCTCACTTTATATATATATTAGGCCGAGCCTTATCACCTTGAGTTGTTGGCAAGTTATTTGAGAAACGGTAAAGGTTATATTCATTTTGTGCTCATGTACTGTATTGTAAGCACGGGTCTCGTAATTTGGTAATTTTCTTCCTTTCATGTGGAGTGGGTCGAACGCCTCGATAGTATAATTGATGCATCTATGGTTCGTGTCGCTCGACCCTCGGCAGTGTAATAGATGCATCTATGGTTCGTGTTGCTCGACCCTCGGCAGTGTACACATTATTTTGGATCGGGTCGTACGACCTCGGTATAATCATGTGTTATATCGCTAGCAATCCCAATATTCACGAGATTTTCCTCCCACTGATGCCTGGCATTTATTATGGTGTTCATTATCAGTTGGTTTCTGGCACTTAATATATCTGAGTTGTTGAGATAGAACACGAGACTGAGAAATTTATATCTTTAAAAGAAATTTTTGTAAGATAATGTAACTTGCAGTTTTACCCCATTACGGCTGTTGTGCTTCATATCTGCTTATGATTTATCATATTGCTTTATTGGACCTCTATTAAGTGTCGATGTCGACCCTTCGTCACTACTTCTCCGAGGTTAGGCTCGATACTTACTGGGTACGCGTTGATTTATGTACTTATGCTACACTTTTGCACTAAATGTGCAGGATCTGACAGGTTCAATTGGTGGTCATCTTGGCGCGTAGGCGCAGTTGCCGAGGAGACTTTATGGTGAGCTGCATTCCAGACTACGTATCGCAGCCCACGAAGTCTCCATTGTACTATTTACTTTATCCTATCTTATTTATGTTCCGGACAAATGTTGTATTATTATTGTCCTCCTTAGTAAATGCTCATGCACTTGTGACACCGGGTTTTGGGATGTTCTAGAATTCATTTTTGGTTTGCTTAACCTCAATACACTTTTACTTGTATAATATTTAACGCATTTACGTCTCCACCTAACAAGATTCATGATTTCAAAAATAATAAAATGAATAGCAGTTCACCGTTGGCTTGCTTAACGGCGACGTTGGATGCCTTCACGACCTATAGTGGATTTTGGGTCGTGACACAAAAAATAAAATAGATGAATAAGCCATCTCTACTTCAAACATAAATAATATAAAAAATAGTTTATTCAAAAAAAAACTCAAAACTAATTTCCCAAAATCAAATTAAAATCAAAATTAATATAAATGTGATGGAATTTTAGGACCTTCAATTTCAGGTAAAGAATGTTAAAGCAGATCTCTCCTAACAATTTATAATTTATTATGGCAGCATTTATTATTTTAGCTAAAAACACTTATTTATCAAGATCCAATGAGTTAAATTAATATCCATAGCAAAATATTTTTAAATATGCAGATTATTAAAGTTAAAAATATGCCAACCTTATTATTTGTAAATTTTTAATCAATTTTTTAATATGTATTATTTGATGATTCTATGAAGAATCGTAATAAAAGTATTTTTTTTTATTTTTGTTATTTTGATAATTCTTTGAAGAATCATCATAAAAGTTGTTTTTGGTTACTTATTAGGTCATAGAAATAACCGTAATTTCTGTGGTAATTGCTACAATATTTAATCTTTTAAGACGACACAAATAAATTAAAAATAAATTTTTCATGTCAATTTTAGTACATAAATTTTTCAGCCTATCACAAGATCAAGTAAATTATTCTTAATTTTTATTGGTGTTTGCTCTTAGTTGGCTAAATGAAAGCGGTCATGTTCGAAGTATTATCAAATTTAGGTTAATTTGACAGTAGTATATCATTTACTATTTATATCAAACACTCATCTATTTTTAAACTTTATGTATAAAATGTAAATGCATATTAAAATAAATACTATAACAAATATAATTTTTTATAATTAGTATTATTAAAATCTTTAATACACCATCAAGTTTTATAAATACTTTAGAAATGACACCCAACAATTGCACGTCAAATATATATTGTATATAAATTTTTTTAGATTTTATATTTATTAATCTGGGTACACGCGCAAAGCGCGTACCTTAAGACTAGTACTATATTAAAAGCACGAAATCTCTTAGCGAAAATTCGTTCGTGTTTATTTTTACCCTTTAAAAATATATTTTAAGCTGGACAAAATTATCATTAAATCTTCCTTATTTAAACTATGCATAATGTCTTAATATTTAGGACTCCAAGTGGACTAAGATTTTACATTAATAATATTTTTCGTTTAACAAACAAAGTAGTAATACTACTAGAAAGGAATTAAATCTCCATACACGAGTTATACACACAAAAAAAGGAATAAAAATATATTTCTTGCCACGAAGTTCATCTAGTTGTCTGTAAGATTTGGTATGCTACGTATGCACCAAAAACTTATAGTATAAAATTACAAATACTACTTGACTTTTAAACTCTTTAAAAGTAAAGTTTACATTAAAAGAAAAATTATAAACTTTTTATTGTCTGAGTAATATTTTAGAACTTTGAAACCAATTAAAATTTTGGTTATTATCCTTATTTGAACTATGTTAGAAGTCCTAATATATTAGGATCCAAAATCGATTAAATTTAATCTCATAAGTTCTTTCTTATTTGAGCTATATAATCTTATTTGGATCGGGTTGCACGCCGTAACAATGTCATGTTTGGATCGGGTTGCAACCCGTAGTGTCATAGTTGGATCAGGTTGCACGCCGCAACAGTGAGTTCCTTATACTTATTTTGTGTGCCATGTTTCTCATCTGTGAGATAGAGCCATAACATTCGGTTTGGCCGTTTTATTCGTTACGCGGGCTAGGTAGTTCTTGCCAGAATTCGTTCTTCCTTATGGGTCATATTGGAGTTGTAGCTTGTTGGCACATTAATGGCGTCATATGAGATTTTAGACGGTATTTGAGATGTCTTATTTCCCGAGCGACGTGTACTGGGTGAGACGAGGTTATTGGACCTGAGATCGGTGCGAGCGGGTTTAAGTAGGGTATATTAAAGAGAAAATATCATTATTCAGTTCAGATTGAGATAATGGTTCTTGTCAGATGAGGAGACCCCATGATTTATTGTTTTGGCAGGTGGTTATGAGTTTCTACACATCTCTTTCGTCGTGGCAGTATTAGGAGAGTTGGAACAGGGCTTACATGTGTTATGAGGCGTATTGCGATCATCGGATTCATGAAATTACAGCTATTGTGGTCGGATGATGTTATTATAGGCATGTGAATCATGCGGTGTATGGTGTGATTTAAGCAAAGGTACATGATCATATTTCGGTACAGCGTGTAGTGATTGATGCGGTGTTCATATGTTAGAATCAGGTCTCGTGGAGAATTTCGGATGTTGGAACCTGATTCTAAGGCTTGTTGGCTAAGAAAAAGAGAAGGATCTTCAGTCTGGCTCGAGCTAATGTGCTCACATGGGTTGTGGTGGGACAGGGAGGTGTACGAGATATTAAACAGTGATTTTGGACAACTTCGGAATAGTTCTTCGCACGTTCGAGGACGAACGTATGTTTAAGTGAGAATTTTCCCGCATAAAGCTTCCGGATTGGAAATTTTCCTTCCAAATCAACTCCGAACTTCCCAAAATTCAATTCTGACTGTGTGTACAAGTCATAGAACATGAAGTGGAGCTACTCAACGTCTCAAACCGCCGAACGACACGCTAGAGTTCAAAACGACTGATTGGTTCGTTACATTCTTCCCCACTTAAACATACGTTCATCCTCGAACGTGCCAAGAACCGCACCAGAGTTGCTCAAAATCGCTATTTAACACTTCGTGCACCTACCCGTGCCACCACAACCCGTGTGAGCACATTAGTTCGAGCCCGACTGAAGGTCCTTCCTGCTACCTTAGCCCACAAGCCTTAGAGCCAAATTCCAACATCCGGAATGCTCTACGTGGCTTGATTCTAACATACGAACACTATATCAATCTCTGCACATTGTACCAAAACATGGTCATGCACCCATACTGAAATCACACCATACACCACATAAGTCGTATGCCCATAATAACAACCTCTAACTACAATAGCTGTGAATTCACGAATCTGGTGGTTGTGGTATATATCATAACACATATAAGTCCGGATCCCACCCCCGCGATACTGCAACGATGAAAGCAACAAGTAGAAGTTCATGACCACCTTCTCGATAAATAAATCATGGAGTCTCTCCGCTTGTCAAGAACCATTTCCTCATTCTGAACTGAATAGTGACATTTCCTCTTTAATATACCTTACATAAATGCAATGGCACTAATTCCAGGTTCAATAACCTCGTCTTACCCAGTACAAGCTGCTCGGGCAATAAGCCACCTCAAACACCGTCTAAAATCTCATATGACGCCATCAATGCGCCAATAAGCTACAACTCGAATATGACCCATAAGAAAGAATGAACTCTACCAAAGAACTACCAAGCCCGCATGAAGAATAAAATGGCCAAACAGATTCTATGAACCTATCTCAGAGATGAGAAACAAGGCACACAAAATAAGTATAAGGAACTGTACTCAATATCTCACTGCAACCCGATCCAAATGTGATACCGTTGCAGCGTGCAACCCGATCCTAACATCATGCCCGTGGCGGCGTGCCACACGTTCCACACATGACAATCAATAAGGAAATACCCATCAAGCCATAATTCTCATACCCACGAAATGCCTGAATATCGACCACAAGCTCGCCAAGTGTATAAATACAACCCTAGGGAGATGGATAGCGCCATGCTCTACACAACCCCAAGCACGACTAAGGTGCAATAAATGACCTACATCTTGAGAGCCATCTCGCTCACATAACACCACAAGATACACAGGATCTCAACACACGGGTGAATAATTGAGTCGTCCTACAACCCACATGGCACAATAGAGTATTACACAGAATAGCTGGCGATAGGAATAACATGTAATACCCGAAGACTCCTCCATAAGCAATGTTATGCTGAATGAACACATCCGACATGATGTAGAGCACACATTCACATTAGACCTACCAACATACCTCAAACCGATTTTGATCATCCCATACTAGGCCAATAACCCTTCAAATATCCATAATGACCATATTCATGACTCACACGAGCAGCCGTCCAATTCGTAACAAACGCCCACAGTTCAAAACCAAAGGAATAGAGCGCCTTTCTGGCATAAACTCTCACATTAGCGACAGTACTAGAATATCTATACTTGGTTTCAATCTATAACCATCAAGTGACTAATATGTCACACTTACACGATCTTCCCATGGGAAATACTCCCACAACCTCCGCACCAGGTAGCAAAAATCAGCACATCCATGGTTGTCAACCCTACTATTTCTGTAATGTATTTCATGAACCCGTAATTTAATACACAATGCCTCTTCCACAAAACACCATTCTCAGGCGACACAAAAATAGCGCCAGCATACTCTGAACATCTGGAATCCTCCCCTGGACCTCCGAGCTCGTGACATTCCTATCAAAACCAAACTGCAACCTTGATCCTCAACTTCCAATTTCCATACTGCTCACTAAACCTACCACGCTGCTACGCGAGAGTACAAGAATTAAATTATAACCTCTGAAACACCGATAGAATAAATACTTCATCGGGTAGAGCCCTTTCACGTAACTCATTTCAAAAGAACAATTGCAACACGCAACCGAATTCACATAACCGCAGAAAAATACAAACCTCAAGTCATAGTCTAAACCATCATAACTCTTCCAGGATCCATTTACACATAACAAGGCCATTGGAAGCAAGTACCTCCAACTCAATCAAATTACGGTGGCTGTCAGGCCCACACGTACATCCCTTAATCACCTGTATAGCCTTAACACACCGAAGGAATCTGATCCTCTCTACATCCATGCTAATTCAAACCATTACTAACTGACTCAACTTCTCCCAATTTACTCCAGACTTGCCTTTGGAATAACAGTTATATTTAAACACATAATGGACCTCAAATAACACTCATCCCGTTTGACCCCAAATCACGAGATCACATCGTATCAACACCCATCAGCCATCTCATACCTTCCCTGTGCACACAATAGTATCTCCAACTGGTATACCCGTTCTGAAAGATTTTCTACTAATCCGAAGTTGTTTTCTCCAATCTCCCTAACATCGCACCGCAGACCCCCGATGCTAACATAGAAACACTCCAAGTCCCTTTCATAATCCACTGCAAAAACTCAATCCTTAACCATACAACGGACCCAAAATCCTTAGACACCGCACTTTAATTCTTGAACCTACTAGAACCATTGTTGAGAGTCACCCACTCTGACATGATCCTGAATATAACCAACCTCCAATGCTCTGTTAGCACATGAACACTCCCAAAGAAGCAACCCGGTGAATTCTTTTCCTTGTACATCATATCCACAATAAGCATAAACTCTGAGTCTTCCCAAAACCTGTACATGAATCGATAAGGCAAAATGTAGCATGCATTCCTCAAGTCCTTTGCTTGAATTACCCCCGATGCTTTCTTTACTTAGTCATAATTAATCTGCCAATGCACCGATAACCAGAAAATAGCACAGGCATGCAACCACGTGACCCAATCGTAGGTTGTGGGCTCCCCTACATAACTTTAAGCTACAATCACATAAATCTAGAACCCACAATGATTCCTCCTTCTCAATTACCATGATCTCGCACCATTAACTCGCCGAATTTCTTGTAATCTCTTGTTAAACTTTTCCTGAATATTCAGAATTATCAGCCACAATCGCACATTCGATCTCATGTTGGGCAGTAAGTAGGACTCTTCATAGAAACTTCATCAAAATCACGCAACTGCTAACATGCTCATAGGAGATAGCCCACATGTGGAATTCCATACCGACATCTTCCAACGACATTGCTCTGGGTACAACTACCACAAAATTAGTAAACCCTCATGAGCCCATGCTCGCTCGCCAACTGTAAGAGTCTGTTCATTCCCCATTAATGTCAACTGAAAGTCCAACAATACGTTCCTAACTTGAAGTCACGTTGCATCCCATAACGATAATCAAGCTTTTACACCCCTCTTCATTCCAAGAAAACTCCTTTTCGTCATATTTAACCTTCCTCAGTACAGTAGCCACTATCCCAAATAAAATCCATAGACCTAGTCGTTGTCCACCATGATCCCCAAATCACTCTAAACTTTCTCAAGGCATGTGTCTATCCTACCATAGAATTCATACGCTACTCTGTCACGCCCATTTCGGCTAAACCATCTCCTTAAGCAACTACTCGACCTCTGTTGTTCATACTTGACCTGCTAGTTATTCAACCACCGCGAGACATCTCTCACCATGTCCTTCCTCCTCCTTTGCTGCCAAAATACTGCCTCAAATTATAATCCATCTTTGTAGCACCCGAACGGATAAATTGCCACCAACTTTGAGCCTCAACAAAGATCATCTCCCTCGAGTCACCAATATTAGAAGCACTGATTTAACTCTAAAGCTGCCATACGTCGCCATCTCTGATAATCGCCGATTAGGCACTGTTCTACAACACCCTGCCCGAAGGCAAATCAAAGGATACCCTAACACCGATGGACCTTAATGCGTTCCAACAAGGACAACGACACCATACCACAAATGAAAAATCCACCACATTCGAAAATACCAAGTCTCGCTACTCCGTCAACAAAGGCCTGAATATCCATAATTCGATTGCCTTTACCCGCCAAAATTAAATGCCGAACCTCTAAACCATGACCCGAGAAATTCTCCTTTCGAGTCATTCACTGTCGCGACAGATAAATGAGCAACCTACCATCCACACCAACACCGCACGATAACAACACATGAACCTCATAATAGACTATACATAACCTCAAAACCGTAGGCAACACTAACATTGGGCAGAAACAACAGAGCGCCCTTCCACAAGGCGACGACAATAGCCCACTCGAATATGCAAGGAGAAACCTACTGCACCACATATGTAGTACAATTACAACTCCTCGATGCCCAATTGATAACAAGCTCTCCGCGTCGTATAAGATTGAGTAGGAAGGAAATGAAGGCATAAGTTGCAATAGAATCAAATAGCACGATGAGGAATCAATAAAGGAGGTGTTCCTAACAGTCTTTCAGCCTCTCGAAGATGAGTACATGTGTCTCTGTACCAATCCACAAGACTCTACTAGACTTGCTCATGGCTCGTGAGACCTAAGTGAACCTAGAACTCTGATACCAAGTTGTCATGACCAAAACCTACTATAGGCCGTGATGATGCCCGACGTCGCCGTTAGGCAAGCCAATGTTGAACTATCATGCTAATTGTTCATTTTATCACTTTTGAAATCATAACTTTTATTAAGTAAAGAAATTTACACATTTAAAATCATGGGTACATACAGAATTAGTAAGGCATAAAAATAAAAGGTAGTGATAATATGCAAATTCGTATACGTTAACTAGAATATCTCAAAACCAAGTGTCATAAGTGCATGAGCATTCACTAAAGAGTAAAATAATAATACAACATCTGTCTAGAATGTAAGTTAGACAGGATAAAGTAAATAATACGATGGGGACTCTGTGGGCTGCAATATGTAGCCTGGAATGCAACTCACCATAAAGTCTCCTGGACAGTTGCGCCTACGCGCCAAGATGACCACCAAATGAACCTGTCAAATCCTGCACATTTAGTGCAGAAGTGTAGCATGAGTACGTAAATCAATGCGTACCCAGTAAGTATCTAGCCTAACCCCGGAGAAGTAGTGACGAGGGGTCGACATCAACACTTACTAGTGATCCAATAAATCAGTATGATAAATCATAAACATATATGAAGCACAACAGTAATAATAGGGTAAAACGGTAACTAACATAATCCTCCAACATTTCTTTTGATGATATCACGTACGACATCACGTACGATTATGACAAGGTCGTACGGCCCGATCTATAATGGTGTGTACACTGTCGAGGGTCGACTGGTGCAAACCAGAGATGCATCTCAATATACTATCGAGGAGTTTGGCCCGATCCACAGGAAAGGAAAAAACTTATCGAATTACGAGTCACGTTCTTACAACACAGGTGCAGGTGCATAAAATAAACATGATTTTTACCGTTTATCAAATATCTTGCCAAACAACTCAAGATAATAAAGCTCGGCCTAATATATTCCCAAATCAAAATTCAATTATAAATTCACTTAATTAAGCTAACATAATGAGTTCAAATAATTCAAATATTTCATGATTAAGTCCTAAGTCTACCCGTACATAAACGTGTTTTTAGCTACATACGGACTCTCGTCACCTCGTGTATACGTAGCACCCATAACTAACAGCACATAACAATTTTAATATTTACGGGGTAGTTTGCCCCTCACAAAGTTAGACAAAAGACTTACCTCGCTCCGAAGTTTCAATAACCGACTTCAATAACTCTCTAACACCTCAACCAATGGCCACCAATCTGAAACTAGTCAAACAACATGCAAATCAATCAAAGTATACTCCAACACTCATAATTAATTAATTTATAACAATTCTCAACTCCGCTCGAAAAGTCAACAAAGTCAACCCTCTAGCTCACGTGCCCGGATTCCAAAAATTCTTGAAGATAATCACTACCCATGACACCACGATCTCAAATATATAATTTATTCCTTATTCCATGTCTAATTTCGTGGTCAAAATCTAAAAATATCATTTCTAGGTTTTCTTCCAAAGATTCCACAATTTCTATCAAATTCCATGTTGAAATCCATATAAAATCCAAGTATTTAACTCACAGCGTGTAGAAATCACTTATCTCATGGTTGATGATGAAAATGGTGCTCCAATGTCATCTCACATGGAAGAAATGAAGTGAAAATGAGCCAAACCCCCATTTTAAAATAACACTACCCAGCCCGACCATCTTTACGAATGCGGCAAGGCCCTCGAGTTCGCGAAGCACTACCAGCTTATGCTCCCAGTTATTCTATGTGAACGCGAGACAAGGCCCGTGAATGCGAAGCTTTATCACCCAACCTATCACGAACGCGATTGTATATTTGCGAACGCGGAGAACAAATTCCTTTACCATGCCAACTTCTCTTACGCGAACACGACCAGGCGATCGCGAATGCGGAGCACCACTGCCCAACACTTCGTGACGTAACTTCCCTATTGCGAACGCGTAGAACAAAAATCCCCCAGCTCAATTCCTTCGTTGTGACTGCGTGAAACCCTTTGTGTTCGCAAAATACAAAACCAGCAACTCATCCAAACTTGGTCCAAAACCATCCCAAAGCACACCCGAGGCCCCCATCCAATCACACCAACAAGTCTCAAAACATAACACGAACCTACTCGAGGCCTCAAATCACACCCAACAATATCAAAAATATGAATCGACAATCAAGATCCTTCTTTCAACTTTCAAACTTTGCCGAGCACATCCAAATTACACTTAAACATTCCGAAATGACGCCAAACTTTACTTGCAAGTCACAAATCATGATACGAACCTATTTAAAGGCTTGAAACCCTAAACGGACATCGATAACATCAAAGTCTACTTCAAATCAAACTTAGGAATTTCTAGAACTCTAAAAATACCAATTTTCCATAATAAGCGCTGAAATGCTCCTGGACCACCCGATACTCCATCCAAAAACACGTTCAAGTCCAAAATCATTATACGAACCTATTGTAATCTTCAAGTCCCAATTCCAAGGTCATTTACTCAAAACGTCAAACCTTAGTCAACTCTTCCAACTTAAAGCTTCCGAATTGGGAATTTTCCTTCTGAATCAACTCCGAACTTCCCGAAATTCAATTCCAACTATGCGTACAAGTCATAAAACATGAAGTGAAGATACTCAAGGCCTCAAACTATCGAACGACGCACTAGATATCAAAGCGATCGGTCAGGCGTTACAGTAATGCTACTGGTACGCTGACCCTCCCCGGCTTGAGTTGTCCGTTAGAGTAAGCTAGTCTAGATACCTTATCCACCAGGAATTAAACTTAGAAAAACAAAATCTCATGCAGGATATCCCTAGTAGGTTCGCTTTATTTACATTATGTGCATTTGACTTAGTGGGGCTCGGCACAGGGGTCGAGTTCTATTTAGGACAGGTAGCTTGTCGAGACCATTATGTTCATGTTATGTGCTACCTCTTATATAATTTAAGAGGCTTGCATGTTGACCGTATTTAAGGTAGATCAGTTGAATGAACAGAGAACATGCTCCCGATTTTTGTACAAATGTAAAAACAAAAAAAAATAGAAAACAACGTGGTCTAGTGCGTATGGCGCTAAAGATTAATTTTCATAAAAATCAAAAAGAGAAAACTTGGTCGATCTTATCGAACTATGCAGGTCTGATTCCCACTACCCGGTGAGATACGTATGCAACTTCCATCGGGTTCGACCCACATTTTTCTATAAAAAAAAAAGCATCAGAATTTGATTGTTTGCGGTAGTCTCATTTTTGCAAAGTAGCAAAGATCATACCATTCTTTCCATGATTCTGGGAGATATTTTTCGAGCTTTGACACGCTTCCAAGAGGGTGAAAATTACTTCAAAGGATGCAACATTTTGTTGCAGATGTGGTTCATAGAGCACCTTTATTATCACCCTATAGTAGTAAATTTCAGTGATCATTGGCAAAATTACATTGGATGTCTGGGGTCGCGAGTTGTAATCTTCCAAAGGGGGTGAAGGCCTGGCGGACATTATTTGGTTCATTGACTGCTGATGGAATCACTTGGAATAATTATTGGTTCCCTTCTGCGTCGTGCATATGTCGACGTATCGCCCACTTTTATACTCATGGGCTTTAGAGGTTTCCAGCCCTACGCTCCCCTACATGTCATGCGCCAATTAGGGAGAGATCAAAAGAGGCCCCACGTTGAGGGCATGCGTCCGTTTGTGTGGGAATTCAAGCGAAATGAACTTCCAAGGGAGTCATATACAAAAAGGTTTGGTTCAGATAGTCGATTTTCCAACTTAGACGAGATGGTAGCCGATCGCTGATCGTGAATGTGGGAAGGTAAGCCTCGCGTACCTTGAGTGGTTTCACAATCAGGTTATCCTAGAGTAAAGGCCAAAAAAACTCCATACAAAATTCATTTGATTGAAAGGAGTAGATTGAGACCAGCGTTAGAGAAACCAGAAGGGAAGTGGCCCAAGAGTACCAATCCTATATTGACATTTTACAAGAAGATAAAAGCATTCTGGAGACAGACATGGACATACAACATGATGATTTCAAGCGGGAAAAGGCTCAGTGGGCACAAGAGAGGAAAGCACTCAAAGCTCAAATTAGACAGAAAAAAGTGATCACGGTAGCTCAACAGTAAGAACAAAGAGAAGCCCAATTCAAGGTGGTCTGTGATCATGAGCAAAGAGGTTTTTCTCCATTAATCCAAGGTCTAATGGATAATATAGGGAGAGTTGATTCAAGTAAGGAGCGCCAGATCACCGAGTTTGAAATAGAAAGGCGTCACTACCAAAAGGTGATTGATAGGTTAGAGGGGGAGTCACTAGAAGTTCGGTGCCAAAGATATATGGCCTTGGAGCGCGAGCATATTGCGCTGGATCTAACCGAAACCCATGGTCAAATTTGGCTCAGGAGCACATTAAGGGAAAGATCCTCGAGGTAGCCACATATACCTCCCGAGCATGCAGGAGTTGCCAGGGAATGATGCCTGAACGATTTCCAGAAGTATCATTGAATGCCGCTCGTCACATATCTGCAAACTTAGAGAGAATATACTACGATATTGGGGGTCAGTCGTAGGAATAAGTGCCTTGACTACAGTGATGCCGGTGGATTCTCCTGCAAAAATCAGAGTCTTCCTTTTAGTTGGCAGTCCACTTTGATTGTTCTTTTGTTGTATTTGAGTCTATAAGGGTATTTTGGTATTTTGAGTCTTGTTGTTTTTCCTTTTTTCTTAAAAAGTCTATTTGAGTCGAATCTAGTCTTGTTTAAATGTTTGTCTTTATGTATTTTTTGTTTTTTAGTCTTGTATCAAAAAAATGAAAATCAATGAAAAAAGATTTTTGTTTTTGTAAATATTAAAAAAAAGAAAAAAAAAATCGGGCATGTCCCTGAACTACGTAAAGATCTGATTCATGTGGCGACATGATACGTAAGCAACCCCAAAAAGGTTCGATCAAAATATTCTTCAATGACTCTTAAATGAGGGATCAAAATGAGGAGAGTGAAAAGAAAAGCAAAAAAAAGACAGAAGAAAACAAGAGCGTAAATAAGCAGCAACCTTATAAACTGGAATGAAACATGAAGCCTTCCAAAAGCATATTAGAGGCGGTGATAATGATAGGAGCATGGCATATTACGTGTGATTCATATCTGCAAAATGCTTAATCCTAACAAATTTGTTGTCTCTCATATAGTAAGCTTAAGGTGGTTGGTTTGTGGTAAAACTGGAAACACATCATTATATCACCAGATCTAAGAGAAAGGTAGCAATGGCTAACAATGATGAAATCGAGTTGGTCAGTAACGACCCCCACGGCCAATCAGTTGAGCAAGAGTCTGAGGAAGTAAGAAGATTGAAACAATAACTATCTGACGTGTATCAGGCTTGGGTCTCCCGTCAGCATCCGCCTCAAGGTCCCTCAGAGGGAACTTCCACTGTACCCCTAACTACTTGATAAAAGTGGAATTTTACCACTTAAACCTTTTTACTTTTGTTTTAGTCCGAAAGTGTTGATTTATGTTCCCAAAAACTAATAAAAGTATGCAAATTGCAGGAATGTTGGATATGTGGGCTCAAATGAAGAAATCCAACTCAAAAAAGAGTGTTCCGACTCACAAGGCAAGAGGGGGTGCAGAAAACTAGAAGTGCGGTCTGCAGAAGTATTTCTACGGCCGCAGAAGCAAGTGTGGATCGCAGAATTCTCTCTGAGGCCGCAAATTTGATGTAGAAGCCCAGAAGTAATTGAAGCAGAAGTGCGGACCGCACACAATATGTGCGGACGCAGAACATGGTTGCACTAACAATAATTCAAAAGGTTCAGAGAGTGCAAAATGGCCAAGACTGAAGCCTTGCCTGAAGGGTGGATAGCACATGAATTGTGCGGTCACAAAAGCTAAATTGCAGCCGTAGATCAAATTGTGCGGCTGGAGAATCCATCCCCTTGTAGACTCAAGCAATTTGCGGACCATACATGAAATTGTGCGGCCGTAGAACCTCCCGAGGGGCATTTTTGTTAGCGAATTTTGAGCCACTATAAATAGATGGGAATCACATTTTAGGTCAAGTTATGAAATTTTCTCAATTGTAGCCATTGTAGTTTACCATTTTAGGAAATGTGTGATCATTTTGGGATAAAAACATCATTGTTTATAATTTAATTTTATATTATGGCTTTAATTAGTGTTTCTTCTTTGTTTTCTTCATTTTCTACTATGAGTATCTGGACATTTATTAGGGTTGTGACCCAACCCTAGGGTGTAAACCTTATGGGTATTTAATATGCTTGTTTATGATTGGGTGTTTGTTATTTAGCCTTGTTCATGCTTTAATTTTAGAATTAATGATTGCAAACATTGATTCATGCCTTTTTGACTTGGTCTTTACTTGAGAAAGAGGGACTTAGTCTTAGAAAACTTGGCTAACAAGAAATTGGGTTGGTTAAGGATTTGACTAGCCTAATTAAAGGGTTTTGAACTAGAGATAGGGAAAATCCGACTTGAGCTCATATCAACTATTTACCTTGATACCCATTTGGGCTTGAAAAAGTCAAATTGGGCAAAATCACTCTATGACCGAGAGGTATTGAGTGGGTAACTTAGAGTTGAGAGCTACAATACACCTCAATCAATAAAACAAGTGTTAATATAATTAACTCATTAGGCGAACACCTAGGCGAAGGTTACATCCCTAGGCTTTTTACCTATTTGAAAACAACCAAAAACAATTAGTCAATCTAGTTTCATTTCTCCAATTGAGCATTGATAATGTAGTTTATAGAAGTAATTTTCAAACCCAACATGATTGGAAGTGTATTTAAGTTGTTCGTCTTCACGCATCAAGTATACACTCTAACACCCATTGTTAGCTCCCTAAGGAAGTCGACCCCGACTCATAGTTGGGTACTATTCTTCCAATGACCTTTTTCACTCATTGTTGAGTGTGGATTTTGACTGGATCACTACTCAACCACTGCTCCCTGCAACGAGCGATCATATTCTACCACCAGGGTATGTTCCAAACTACAGCTTCTCTGCTTCCCCGGGTACCTCTAATGTGCGACCTCCAACAGCACCGGTCAGGAACACCCCTCTCGTCGTGTCTGGCATGTCAGTATATACAATCCTACCACCACGTCTTATGATGAGGAAAAAAAATGAGCCACCATCTCAAGATTATGATGGCCAATGCTACTCTCCAAATATGGCTTTTAGGGTCTCGACTCCATATAACCGGACTCCTCAATACGAGTCACCAGTGGAAATTAAAAAGGCTGCCAAGACGGGTGAGCCGGATGAGATGGCCAGAAAAATAAAAAATCTCGAGCAAAACATAAAGAACATACAAGGACTAGGTGGTCATAAAAGTGTTTCATTCAGTGATCTATGGATGTTCCCTCACATCCATTTACCACCAGGGTTCAAGACCCCTAAATTTGAGAAATATGATGGACACGGAGACTCTATCGCCCACTTGAAAATGTACTGCAACCAGCTGAGGGGTGCAGGAGGGAAAGAAGAGTTGTTGATGGCTTATTTTGGGGATATTCTGGTGGGGGTAGCCTCTGAATGGTTCATTGACCAAGATATCTCCCACTGGCATATTTAGAATGACATGGCCCAGGCCTTCGTCAAACAATTTCAGTATAACTTTTAATTTTGTGACAGATCAAAATTCCTTGTCTAGTATGAAGAAAAAGCCAACTGAAAGCTTTAGAGAGTATGCCATCAAGTTGAGGGAGCAAGAAGCTAGAGTTAAGCCACCCATGGATAACCACGAGTTGATCACTATATTTTTGGAGGCTCAAGATCCTGATTACATCCAAAACATGATGTCTACAATGGGTAGACCTTTTGCAGAAGCGATCAAGATAGGGGAAATGGTCAAAAATGGCCTCAAGACCAGCAGAATTGTAAGTCAGGCTACCTTCAAAGCTACCACCCAAGCAATCCAAAATGGGTCGGGTAGTTTCGCAAATAGAAAGAAGAGAGATGAAGGGTCCATGATGACTTCAGGGTCCAGAGAAGTTCAAAGAGGGGCATCACACCCTTATATGCAAGTTCAGCAGGGGCAGTCCAGCTACCCTCAACATTACTATCCCCCACCAAGTCCTCAATACTCTATGGGCACACCATAGTATATAGTGTTAATGCCTAATCTTATGCTTGGCCTCCCAATAAACAAGTACGGGCACAAGCTCCAAGGATCCCCCGACCTCAGTAGCAAAATTTTTGGACACCCTACAATGCTCGTCCCAGGCAGGATTATGGTCGAGAGCAGAGGCCGGTGGAAAAATTCACTCCATTGGCTGAATAAAACTCTAGTCTATTCCAGAAGTTGAAGCAGATGGGCGTAATTGGACCCATTTTAGACAGGAATCACATTTTTAGGTCAAGTTACAAAGTTTTCTCAGCTGTAGCCGTTGTAGTTTACCATCTGAGGATATGTGTGATCATTTTGGGATAAAAACATCATTGTTTATCATTTTAATTTTATATTATGGCTTTAATTAGTATTTCTTCTTTGTTTTCTTCATTTTCTACTATGAGTATCTAGACATTTATTAGGGTTGTGATCTAACCCTAGGGTGTAAACCTTATGGGTATTTTATATGCTTATTTATGATTGGGTGTTTGTTATTTAGCCTTGTTCATGCTTTAATTTTAGAATTAATGGTTGCAAACATTGATTCATGCCTTTTTGACTTGGTCTTTACTTGACAAAGAGGGACCTAATCTTGGAAAACTTGGCTAACAAGAAATTGGGCTGGTTAAGGATTTGACTAGCCTAATTAAAGGGTTTGAACTAGAGATAGGGAAAATCCGACTTGAACTCATATCAACGATTTAGCTTGATACCCATTTGGTCTTGAGAAAGCCAAATTGAGCAAAATTACTCTATGAACGAGAGTTATTGAGTAGGTACCTTAGAGTTGAGAGCTATAATATACCCCAATCAATAAAATAAGTGTTAATGTAATTAACACATTCGGCGAACACCTAGGTAAAGGTTACATCCCCAGGCTTTCTAAATATTTGAAAACAACCAAAAATAATTAGTCAATCTCTAGTTTTATTTCTCTAATTGAGCATTGATAGTGTAGTTTGTAGAAGTAATCTGCAAAACCAAGGTGATTGGAAGTGTATTTAAGTTGTTTCGTCTTCACGCATCAAGCATATACTCTAACACCCATTGTTAGCTCCCTGAGAAAATCGACCCCAACTCATAGTTGGGTATTATTCTTCCAACGAACTCTTCCACTCATTGTTGAGTGTGGATTGGGAGTGGATCAATTGGTGGCATTGTTGCCGGGGAGTTAAAACGGGTTTAGCTATATATTTGAGTGTGATTTTGGAATATCTTTTTCCCTTCCGTGTTACTAATTTTCTTAAGAAATTGTACGTACAAACATGGAAAACAATGAGCTCGGAAATTTGACTTTGGGGGAATTAGACGGTGAGGAGGAACAAGTAGATGAGGTACCTCAAGTGCCACAAAGAAGAGGCTGGGGACCACAAAACCCCCACCTTCCAACCCCACCTCTACCATATCCACCACAAGCATCTCCACACCGGATATTACCCAATGAAGGTTATGCTAGTGCAATAGTCCTCCCCCGTATTAGGGCAAACAACTTTCAAATCACTAATGTGATGCTCACTTTGCTTGAGCAACGAGATTTCTTTACCGGTGCTCCAACTCAAAATGCTTACAAACATTTGATAGTCTTTGTGGATACATGTTGAGAGAGCAAGCAAACTAATGTATCTGAGGATGAATTGAGGCTGAGGATTTTTCCCTTCTCTATACGGGGAAAAGCTTTAGATTGGTTGAAATGATTGTCGAACCATGCAATTCACACTTAGGATGAGTTGGCGGCCAAGTTCATTGCTAAGTTTTTCTCTCCCGGGAACATGGATACACTTCGAGATGAGTTCTTAGCATTCAAACAAGAGCCG
The DNA here is from genome assembly GCF_000715075.1 of Nicotiana tabacum. NCBI lineage: Eukaryota > Viridiplantae > Streptophyta > Magnoliopsida > Solanales > Solanaceae > Nicotiana > Nicotiana tabacum. The sequence goes on along the minus strand of NC_134083.1, from coordinate 65,511,759 downwards.
AATGAAACACTACACAAAATATGGGAGCGCTATAGAACAACGGTTAAAGAATGTCCCAACAACGATATGACAAAAAACATATTGCAACAAACCTTTTATCTCGGGATTAACACAACCAAACAATGTGTAGTTAATCAACTAGTCGGTGGAAACTTTATGACTATGCCTTATGCGGAGGCGTGTGAAATATTAGATTAGATGGAGGAAACATTGTCGGCTTGGCAATCCCGGGCCAATATCCCACAAGGTGATCCAAATATGATCCACCTCCACAAAGAATTGCAAGACCATAAGTAAGCCATTGCCGAATTGACCACTATTATGACTCAACTAACAAAGGCTCAACTAAATCAAGTGCAAGCCCCTAAGCAAGTTCATGCTATGGAGGGAGTGAATGTTTTGGTGAAAAGTAAAAGGACTAAGGGTCCAAAAGTGCAAACTCGTGGAGAACTATGTGCAAGATGATGACGGTTTTGACCAAGATGATTCTTACAATGAGCAAGAGGAGGAAGTGCAATATGTGAAATATTTTCAAAGTCAAAGAAACAACTTTCAAGGCCCAAATCAACAACAATGAGCACAAAATAATCATGGCAACTAGAGTTCTAACAATCAAGGGAATTGGCATAACAACAAAAATCAAGGAAATTGGAGTGGAAACAACCAAGGAAATTGGGAGGCAACAACCAAGGAAATTGGGGTAATAATCAAGGCAACCGGGGGTCGGGTTTTCAAAGCCCCCAATGTATCAACAACCAATCAACCGACCTCTTTATTCTTCCCATGGTTCAAGTTCTTCAAACAATGAGATGAGACGTACTGAGAATATGTCCAAAAAAATGATGAAAAAGAATGCCGATTCGGATGCCCAACTTGCCTCACACAACACATTAATCTGCAACCAAGAAGTTCAAATGGGGCAAATCTCTCAAACTCTAAATTCTCATCCCAAGGGTGCACTACCAAGTAACACGGTGGTAAACCCAAAGGGTGGTAACAATACGGTGTATGCTATAGCGGTTATTACAAAAAGTGGAAGAGGTGAGAATGCACCCACCTCAAGTGGATGGCGACTTATTGATGATGACCAAGCAATTTAAGAGGAAGAGATCCCGAACAATATTGTTCAACCAAATGAGGAAATACGGATTGACTTTGATGATAGTGTGGAAGAGACTCAAGAGGGGGTGAACCCGTATAGGAAACACATCATTGACATAACGGAGCTCTTGTGCAAAAGGCAAAGGCACCATTTCCTAAGCCTCCAACTTTGTGCCGAGTTTGATAAACCTCTTTGTGATCTTGGGGAAAGTATAAATTTGATGTGCTATTCGGTTTTCAAGACTTTGGGGATTGGCCAACCAAGATCCACTTCTATGAGATTGCAAATGGCCGATCGTACCATGAAAGGTCGTTGGGTGTGATTGAAGATGTTTTGGTCCGGAGTGATAAATTCATTCTTCCGGTGGATTTTGTCATTCTAGATTGTGAATTTGATTATAAAGTGCCAATTATTTTTGGGAGACCTTTCCTTGCTACGGGTAAGGCTCGTTGTGATGTTGAAGCCGGAGAACTCACTTTTCGGTTTGGTAATGAAAATATGGTATTCCATGTGTGCAAGTCCATGCGGCAACCAAATAACAATGATGTGTGTTATTTTGTGGATTTGGTGACTAATGTCATTATTGATGATACAAGTGCTACTATCAATGTTGGTGATATGTTGGAAGTCGTCTTGCTCAACTTTGATGATGACAAGATGGATGGTTTCATGAAATGTTTGAACTCTTTGCAAGGAATTGGGTCGTACAACTATGAACCTCAAAAATTATCTTTGGATCTTGAAAATAGGAAGACTCCTCCTACAAAGCCTTCTATTGAAGATCCACCTACCTTGGAGTTAAGGTCATTGCCTCCACACCTTAGGTATGAATTTCTTGTCCCTTGTTCTACTTTACCAGTTATTTTTTCCTCTTGTTTGACTAACGTGTAGATAGATTCCGCATTGGCGGTGTCACAAAAGAGGAAGAAGGCTATTGGGTGGACCTTGGCGGATATTCGGTGTATAAGCCCCACCTTTTGAATGCATAAGATCAAGTTGGAGGATGGATCTAAACCATCTATTGTACATCAAAGAAGACTCAATGAGTCTATGCAAGAAGTTGTCAAGAAGGAGATTATCAAGTGGTGGGATGCCGGGGTTGTCTACCCCATCTCCGATAGTTCATGGACTTCTCCGGTTCAATGTGTACCAAAGAAGGGAGCATGACGATGGTTACCAATGATAAGAATTAATTGATTCCTACGTGAACAGTGACCGGTTGGAGGGTGTGTATGGATTATCGCAAGCTCAACAAAGTAACAAGGAAGGATCACTTTCCACTTCCTTTCATAGATCAAATGCTTGATAGATTGGCCGTCCCTATTGTCTATTTCTTTCTTGATGGGTACTCGGGCTACAACCAAATTCCCATTACCCCAGAAGATCAAGAGAAAAAAACCTTTACATGTCCCTATGGTACGTTTGCTTTCAAGTGGATGCCATTTGGTTTGTGCAATGCACCGGCGACTTTTCAACGGTGTATGATGGCTATTTTCACGGACATGGTGGAGAACTACCTTGAAGTTTTCATGGATGACTTCTCAGTTGTTGGGGATTCTTTTGATGATTGTCTTGAATATTTGGACAAAGTGCTGGGTAGATATGACGAAACCAACTTGGTACTCAATAGGGAGAAATGCCATTTCATGATTGAGGGAGGTATTTCCCTTGGCCATAAAATCTCAAGAAATGGAACTGAAGTTGACAAGGAAAAGATTGAGGTGATTTCTAAGCTTCCACCCCAACTTCGGTGAAGGGTATTTGGAGTTTCCTAGGCTATGCGGATTTTTACCGGTGCTTTATTAAAGATTTCTCTAAAGTGGTGAACCCGTTGGGCAAGCTCCTTGAGAAGGTTTCCAAGTTCAATTTCAATGATGATTTCATAATATCTTTTGAATTGTTGAAGCTCAAGTTGACAACTACTCCCATAATCACCGCTCCAAATTGGAGTGTGCCTTTTGAACTCACGGGTGATGCAAGTGACGTAGAGGTTGGGGCTGTTTTGGAGAAACATATCAATAAGATTTTTCATCCGATCTACTATGCTAGTAAGACCATAAATAGTGGACAAGTCTACTATACCGTTATGGAGAAAGATCTCCTTGCTATTGTGTTTGCAATTAAGAAGTTCCGCCCGTACTTGATAGGTGCAAAAGTTATTGTCCATACGGACCATGCGGCACTTCGATATCTTATGAGCAAAAAGGACTCCAAAGCTCGGTTGATGATATGGATACTCTTGTTACAAGAATTTGATATTGACATCCAAGATAGTAAAGGTAGTGAAAACCAAGTGGCAGACCACTTGTCTCGTTTAGAGGAGGAGGGAGGCCACATGATGGCCTTGAAATTAATGACTCAATTCCCGATGAGCAAATTTTGGCAATTTCAATGAAAGAGGTACCATGGTTCACGGACTTGGCAAATTTTCTTGTGTGTGAAATCATTCCGGATGAGTTCTGTTCAAGCCAAAGGAAGAAGCTCAAAAGGGATTGTCAAGATTATTATTGGGATGAACCATACCTTTTTCGGATTTGTACGTATGGGGTGATTAGGAGGTGTGTACCGGAAGAAGAACAAGGTGATATACTTGGGGCTTCTTATTTTTCGCCATATGGTGGTCATCATGGTGGAGCAAGAACGGCGGCCAAAGTGCTTAGTTGTGGTTTCTATTGGCCTACTACTTACAAGTATGCTAATGAGTTGGGGAAAATATTTGATGAATGTCAACGGGCCAGTGGAATCTCAAATAAAAATGAAATGCCTCTCACAACCATTTTGGAGATTGATATTTTTTATGTTTGGGACATTGACTCCATTGTCCCTTTTGTGAGTTCTTGTGGAAATACCTACATCTTGGTCACGGTGGATTATGTGTCCAAATGGGTTGAGGCCTGCTTTATCCAACAATGACACGAGAAGTGTAGTGGCCTTATTGAAGAAGAATATTTTCACAAGATTTGGCACTCCACGTGCAATCATAAGCGATGGGGGGTCACACTATTGCAACAAAGCCTTTGACACTTTACTTAACAAGTATGGTATTACTTACAAGGTCACGACTCTCTATCACCCACAATCTAGTAGGCAAGTGGAAGTCTCCAACGGAGAGATAAAGAGCATCTTGCCTAAAAAGGTGAATGCTAATCGGACGGATTGGTCCAAGAAGCTTGATGATGCGTTATGGGCTTATCGGACGGCTTACAAAACACCTATCGAAATGTCTCCATACCGGTTGGTGTTCAAGAAATCTTGTCATCTTCCAGTGGAACTATAGCACAAGGCAATGTGGGCTCTAAATAAATTGAATCTTAATTGGTATATAGACGTTAACTTGAGGGTTTCACTTTTGAATGAATTGGATGAGTTCCGGTACCATGCATATGCGAGTTCGTTCTTGTACAAAGAAAAGAATAAATATCTTCATGACAAATACATTTGGAACAAAGATTTCAAGGTGGGCGATCTTATATTGTTGTTCAACTCAAGGTTGAGAATGTTTTCCGGGAAGCTAAAATCCAAGTGGAGTGGTCCATTTGAAAATTATTGGTGTGACACTTTTTGGTGTATTAGACTTAAAGAACAAAAACAATGAAGTATTCTGAGTCAATGATCACCAGGTGAAGCACTACTTGGGCAAGGTTGGAGATAGCCACGTGGTGGCGGTCATTTACATCACTTGAGGGTATTTTGCATCGTGTCGCGATGTTAAATCAAACGTATCTTAGGAGGCAACCCAAGTTCTTTTCCTTTTCTTTTGTAGTTAGGTGTTATTTGTGCTCTAACTTGATTTGAAGTGTGCTACAGGGTTGAGTGTGACTTGCAAGAAAGGTGAACTAAAAAATGGCTAAGTATTCAACGATCTGCGAACCTCACTTTATTTGTGTGGACCGCACATTTTTGTGTGCCACGGAATGAGGGCATTCGCGGCCGCACATTTCTCATGCGGACTGCACAATTGGATTCTTGCAAAAGTGTAAAAATGTTAACTCTCTGAAGTTTGATCCTGTCAGTGTGGAGGCTAATGTGAGACTGCAAGAGAAAATTTGCGGCCGCACCCAAAAATGTGTCGACCACACATTTTGATCAGAGACGGCTGACCCAGGTGACAGAGTGCAGACCGCACATGGAAATCTGCGGTCGCACTCGTCCCTTTTCCTTCTTAGGATTTTTAGTATAAATAAGAAACTTGAGTTTATTTTACACTTTTCCCTCTCCTAAAAATCATATCTGCAAGTTTCTTGAAAATATTTCACTGCCCTCACTCACAACCACCTGCGCTTATATACCCAATGCACTCACTCTATCGAGTATGCTTCATTTCATATTAAATTTTTGTGTTAGTTTAATTTTTAAAATTTTAGTTTCTTTATAGGCCATTTGTTATTAGAATTCATCTATGTGTCCATGTGGGTTAGATTTGAACTAGGCAGTTGATAATACAGGCTATCATGGTACATTTACTTTCAAGCGGATGCCATTTGGTTTGTGCAATGCACCGGTAAATTTTCAACGGTGTATGATGGCTATTTTTGCGGACATGGTGGAGGACTACCTTGAAGTTTTCATGGATGACTTCTCGGTGGTTGGGTATTCTTTTGATGATTTTCTGGAAAATTTGGATAAAGTGTTGGGTAGATGTGACAAAACCAACTTGGTACTCAATTGTGAGAAATGCCATTTCATGGTTGAGGAAGGTATTTCGCTTGGCCATAAAATCTCAAGAAATGGAATTGAAGTTGATAAGGAAAATATTGAGGTGATTTCTAAGCTTCCACCCCCAACTTCGGTGAAGGGTATTCGGAGTTTCCTAGGCCACGCGGGTTTTTACCAGTGCTTTATCAAAGATTTCTCTAAAGTGGTGAACCCGTTGGGCAAGATGCTTGATAAGGATGCCAAGTTCAATTTCAATGATGATTGCATGAGAGCTTTTGAATTGTTGAAGCTCAAGTTGAAAACTACTCCCATCATCACCGCTCCAAATTGGAGTGTGCCTTTTGAACTCGTGGGTAATGCAAGTGACGTAGCGGGTGGGGCTGTTTTGGGGCAACGTATCAACAAGATTTTCCATCCGGTCTACTATGCTAGTAAGACCATGAATAGTGCCCAAGTCAAATAAAGTCAAATTGGGCAAAATCACTCTATAACCGAGAGGTATTGAGTGGGTAACTTAGAGTTGAGAGCTATAATACACCTCAATCAATAAAACAAGTGTTAACATAATTAACCCATTAGGTGAATACCTAGGCGAAGGTTACATCCCTAGGCTTTTTACCTATTAGAAAACAACCAAAAATAATTAGTTAATCTCTAGTTTCATTTCTCTAATTGAGCATTGATAATGTAGTTTATAGAAGTAATTTGCAAAACTAACATGATTGGAAGTGTATTTAAGTTTTTCATCTTCACGCATCAAGTATACACTCTAGCACCCATTGTTAGCTCCCTGAGGAAATTGACCCCGACTCATAGTTGGGTACTATTCTACCAATGACCTTTTCCACTCATTGTTGAGTGTGGATTGGGAGTGGATCACTACTCAACCACTACTCCCTGCAACGAGCGATCATATTCTACCACCAGGGTATGTGCCAAACTACAGCTTCTCTGCTGCCCCTAGTACCTCAAATGTGTGACCTCCAACAGCACCGGTCAGGAACACCCCTCTCGTCGTGTCTAGCATGTCAGTATATATAATATCGCCACCACCTCCTATGACGAGGCCAAACAACGAGCCACCATCTCAAGATTATGATGTCCAATACTACTCTTCAAATATGGCTTTCAGGGTCTCGGGTCCATACAATCGGACTCCTCAGTACGAGTCACCAGTGGAAATTGAAAAGGCTGCCAAGACGGGTGTTCCAGATAAGATGGCCAAAAAAATGAGAAGTCTCTAGCAAAACATAAAGAACATACAAGGACTAGTGGTCACAAAAGTGTTTCATTCAGTGATCTATAGATGTTCCTTCACATCCATTTACCACCAGGGTTTAAGACCCCAAAATTTGAGAAATATGATGGACACGGCGACTCTATCACCCACTTGAAAAGGTACTACAACCAGTTAAGGGGTGCAGGAGGAAAAGAAGAGTTTCTAATGGCTTATTTTGGGGATAGTCTTGTGGGGGTAGCCTCTAAATGGTTCATTGACCAAGATATCTCCCACTGGCATGTTTAGGACGACATGGCTCAGGCCTTCATCAAACAATTTTAGTATAACTATTAATTTTGTGCCAGATCAAAATTCCCTGTCTAATATGAAGAAAAAGCAGACTGAAAGCTTTAGAGTGTATGCCATCAAGTTAAGGGAGCAAGTAGCTAGAGTTAAGCCACCCATGGATAACCACGAGTTGATCACTATTTTTTTGGAGGCTCAAGATATTACATCTAAAACATGATGTCTGCAATGGGTAAACCTTTTACAGAAGCGATCAACATAGGGGAAATGATCGAAAATTGCCTCAAGACTGGCAGAATTGTAAGTCATGCTGCCTTCAAAGCTACCACCAAAGCAATCCAAAATGGGTCGGGAAGTTTCACAAATAGAAAGAAGAAAGATGAAGGGTCCATGATGACTTCAGGGTCCAGAGAAGTTTAGAGAGGGGCATCACACCCTTATATGCAAGTTCAGTATGGGCAGTCCAGCTACCCTCAACATTACTATCCCTCACCAATTCCTCAATACTCTATGGGCCCACCATAGTACATAGTGTTTAATTCCCAATCTTATGCTCGACCTCCCAATCAACAAGTACGAGCGCCAGCTCCAAGGATCCCCAAACCTCAGCAGCAAAATTTCTGGGCACCCTACAATGCTCGTCCCAGGAAGGATTATGGTCGAGAGCAGAGGCGAGTGGAAAAATTCACTCCATTGGCTAAATCATACTCTAGTCTGCTCTAGAAGTTGAAGCAGATGGGCGTGATTGGACCCATCGCTCCCCACCATATGCATCTCGATTCACATGGATTTCAAGAAAATGCTAGATGTAAATATCATTCAGGTGCCCTGGGGCATATCACTGATGACTGTTGGACTTTGAAAAGAGCCATAGAAAGACTCATTGCTAAAACATTGATTGTAGTGATAAATACCCTCCTAATATAACAAACAACCCGTTACCAGCACACAATGATGTTCATTTTATGGGAATAATTGGCCGAGATCAAGAATAAAAGTCGGTTGGTCGAGTAGAAATGATAGTGGGAATGATTCAAGAAGTTACAGGACTGGAAGTAAGTCCAAGCCGAGATCTGCCGTTAATTGTGAAAGGCGCATAGAGCTCATAGAAAGCAACTTTATTTGTTTCAAAAATCTTAAGGTTGGAAGTCTGCTCCAGTGTTCCAAGCACAAGGTTGTATGTCCTGGGAGGCTACCTCGTCATGAGGCAGAATCAAGGTGGTACAAAAGGTATAACAAGGTCGATCATAATCAAACCCATCGTGCAACCCCGTGTGACAAACACAAAAACCATTCCTTGGAACTACAACAAAACTATGGTGACCTACAAAGGCAAGGAAATCATAGAAGAAGTGGGGGAAACTAGAGGTTTGGCTAGATCGGGGAGGTGTTACTCTACAGAAGAGTTGAGGAAGGTCAAGCAAATCAAAGAAGGCCAAATGCCAATAAAGAAATCAGTCATTGAAGAAGAGGCGGAAGAGTTATTGAACAAGATAAAAGTTCAGGATTACTCAATCATTGATCAGTTGAGAAAGACTCACGCTCAAATCTCTCTGCAATCTTTGCTCATACGTTCAGAAAATCATGCTCATGTACTAATCAAGATCCTTAACGAGGCACATGTCTCAGAGAAGACCACAATGAATCATTTAGAGAAGATGGCCAATAAATTTTTAAGGTAAACAGAATCTCCATTACTAATGATGAACTCCCCGAGGAGGGGGCCGGGAACAATAGGGCTTTGCACCTGACTGTCAAATGTGAGGAGCACTATGTAAAGAAAGTCATGGTTGATGGAGGCTCAAGTGTAGATGTATGCCCTCTCTCTACTTATCAAAGCATGAAAATCAATACAGACAGAATCCGACCCAGCAATTTCCGCATCCTATCTTTTGATGGCTCAGCGAGAGATACCACTGGGGAGATCCACCTCACCATGACAATTGGGACGGTTGATTTTGAAATTTTCTTCCAAGTAGTAGACATGAAAACTTCTTATAACTTTTTTCTTGGAAGGCCATGGATCCATATGGCTCAAGCTGTGCCATCCACCTTGCATCAGATGCTCAAGTTCGAACATCACAGGCAATAAATTATTGTTCACGGAGAAGGCAAGTCATCCATTTATAAAGACCCGTTAATCCTGTGTATTGAGGCCAATGAAGGGTATGAGTCCATTGTCTATCAGGCTTTTGAAGTGGTTGATATGGACCATGTTGAGGAAGGAAATCCCATTCTGCATCCTCGTCTTTCCGCCATATCTTTAATGGTGGCTGCACTTAAGCTGAGACAAGGTTATGAGCTAGGAAAAGGCTTGGGGGCATCATTGTAAGGAATTTCAAAACCCATTTCTCCATTCAGTAACACGGGTACTTTTGGTTGAGGCTTCAGGCCAACACAAGCGGACAAAGACAAAGCTAATCACCGCAAAAGGCATGGGTGGGCCTTGAAGAAACCGATCCCTCGCATTTTTACACTTTTGTCCAACCACCACTCCAAGAGGGTCAAAATTCCTCGGCGCAGGAAAACATTGATAAAATTCACCATGGCCTCAGCAAGATGTTTTCTGAAGTGAATATGATCCAGTCTGGTAAAGGCACTAGTCGTGCCGATATGCAACTAATTGGACCAGACACCATGCTCAACAATTGGGAAGCAACTCCTCTCCCCACAAGGAAGGAATCTTGGTAGTTTGCTTTTACGGCTTCTTTTTATATTTGGATTACTTCCAGGGTTGTAATCCAAACATCTCAGTATGGTTGCTTTGTTTGATTTTAACCCTTCTATCCTTTCAAATTCAATAAAAATGCAGTTCAGTTCCTTATGTAGTTCTCTATCTTTTCCTTTTTTCCTTTTTCTAATTCCTGCCATTTTGTTTCCATATTAGTTTTATTAATGTCGGCTTTAATAACATGACATGCATGCGGAATTCACGCCTAGATCTTAAAAAATTATTTAATTTCAAAATAATGCATCAAGAGGTTGAATATGATAAAGATGAGGTTATTGAGGAAATAAAAAAGAATTGGAACAATTTGAAAATAAGCCTAAGCTCAACCTCAATGAAACTTAGATGATTAATATCGGAAGTCATAAAGAAGTTAGAGAAATAAAGATAAGCATTCACACTGAATAAAAAATCAGAGATGCCTTGATTTAACTTTTATTTGAATATAGAGATGTGTTGGGTTGGTCTTATCATGATATGCCGGGTTTAAGTACTGATCTAGTGGTTCATAAGCTTCTCGCGTATTCTGATTTTCTACCAATTTAACAGAAGCAACGAAAATTATAAAACGGACATGAGTGATAAAATCAAAGAGGAAATAATAAAGCAATTGAGCTCCAATGTAGTCACAGAGTCGTCTGATACACCACTTAGGTGGCAAATGATGTGCCTGTGCCAAAGAAGGATGGAAACATAAGAGTATGTGTTGACATAGAGACTTGAATGAAGCAAGTCCAAAGGATAATTTTCCTCTACCAAATATCCACATACTTGTAGATAATTGCGCTAAGCACGAGATACAATCTTTCGTAGATTGCTATGCTGGGTACCACCAGATTCTAATGGATGAGGATGATGCATAAAAGATCGCTTTCACCACTCCATAGGGTACATATTGTTATAGGGTCATGATATTTGGTTTGAAGAATGCAGGGGCAACTTACATGAGAGCCATGACCATCATTTTTCATGGCATGATGCATAAAGAGATTGAAGTATATGTCGATGATGTCATCATAAAGTCAAAGACACAGGTTGATCATGTGCGCGATTTGAAAAAGTTCTTTGAACGACTGCAAAGATACGACCTTAAGGTCAATCCAGCCAAATGTGTATTTGGGGCTTCGTCTGGGAAACTCCTCGATTTTATTGTCAGCTGGAGAGGCATCGAATTGGATCCATCTAAGATAAAGTCCATTTGAGATTTTCCACCCCCGAAGAACAAAATTGAAGTCATGAGATTGCTCAGTAGGTTGAACTACATTAGTAGGTTCATTGCTCAGCTCACAACCACATGCGAGCCCATCTTTAAGTTGCTGAAAAAAGATGTTGCTATCAAGTGGATGGAATATTGCTAAAAAGCTTTAACAAGATCAAAGACTATCTGTCCAAACCCCCTGTATTGGTCCCACTCGAGCCTGGTAGGCCTTTATTTTTATATCTATCAGTGATGGATAATTCCTTTGGATGTGTTCTGGGTCATCATGATGCGACATGCAAAAAGGAACAAGCAATCTAGTATTTGAGCAAGAAATTCACCAATTATGAGGTCAAGTATACCTTGTTGGAGAGAAAATGTTGTGCTCTGACTTGGGTTGCTCAGAATCTTAGCCATTATCTTTTGGCCTACACTAATTACCTCATATCCAAAATGGATCCTTTGAAGTACATCTTCCAAAAGCCAATGCCCACCGGCAAACTCGCAAAATGGCAAATTCTGCTAACACAGTTCGACATCGTCTATGTCACTCGCACCGCAATGAAAGCACAGGCTTTGGCAGATCATTTGGCAGAGAATCCAGTTGATGATGATTACAAGCCACTAAGCACGTACTTCCCAGATGAAGAGGTCAACTTAATAGAGGAAGTAGTTCCGGACGACAGTCATGTATGGAAAATGTATGTTGATGGGATTGTCAATATCAAAGGAGTTAGGATCGGGGCAATCCTTATCTCACATATTGGACAACATTACCCTGCAACGGCGCCCGTCTTTGATTTTTCTGTACCAATAATATGGCAGAATATGAGGCTTGTATCATGGGTATGACAATGTCCCTCGATCTGGACGTGAATGAGCTATTGGTTATGGGAGATTCTAACTTGCTTATCCGGCAATCCCAAGGCAAATGGGAGACTAGAGATATCAAGCTTATTCCATATAGACAATGTGTGCAAGACCTTAGCAAAAGATTCAAATCCACTAAGTTCAGGTACATTCCCAGGTTTCACAACGAGCTAATCAATGCCTTGGATACTTTAGCCTCGATGCTTCCTTATCCAAGCAACACTCATATTGATCCACTAGAAATCCATGTTCAGAATCAACACGGTTACTGCAATATAATTGATATAGAACCAGATGGTGAACCATCGTATCATAACATAAAATGATTCCTGAAAACAAGGGAATACCCACAACATGCCAAAGGATATCAAAAAAGAACTATAAGGCGGCTTGCCGGTGGTTTCTTCCTGAATGGGGAAATTTTGTATAAAAGGACCCCAGATTTGAACTTGTTGAGATGCGTAGATTCCATAGAAACTGAACGGATCATGAGTGAAGTGCATTCGGGAGTATGTGGACCTCACACGAATGGATATGTTTTGGCGAAGAAGATTCTACGGGCAGGATACTATTGGCTTACTATGGAGCGAGATTGCTTTAGTTTTGTTCGCAAGTGTCACCAATGCCATATTCATAGAGAACTGATTCACTCGCCTTCGTCGGAGTTGTACCCCATGTCTTCTCCTTGGCCTTTCGTTGCTTGGGGAATGGATGTTATTGGGCGAATCGAGCCAAAGGCTTCAAATAGGCATAGATTCATTTTTGTCGCCATTGATTGCTTCACCAAGTGGGTAGAGGCTGTCACTTTCAGAGCAGTCACCAAGAAAGCGGTGGTAGAGTTTGTTCATTCCAAAATCATCTATCGCTTTAGTATCCCGAAGACCATTATCATTAACAACACAACCAATCTAGATAGTCATTTGATGAAGGAGGTATGCGTGTAATTTAAAATTTTACATTGCCATTCTACCCCTTATCGACAAAAAGCCAATGGAGTCATTGAAACGACAAACAAGAACATCAAGAAGATTCTCAGGAAGATGATCCAAGGGTCCAGGCAGCGGCATGAAAAGTTACCTTTTGCTCTTTTTGGGATACCGCACGACTGCTCACACATCTTTTGGTGCAACTCCTTATCTGTTGGTATATAGAACGGAAGTTATAATATCGGCTAAAGTCAAAATTCCCTCTCTCTCCGAATCATGGTGGAATCAGAGATTGAAGACACTGAGTGGGTCAAGACCCGATTAGAACAACTAATGTTGATTGATGAAAAATGGCTAGCAGTAGTGTGTTTTGACCAGTTATACCAGCAAAGAATGGCACGCGCTTATAACAAGAAAGTACGCCCAAGGAATTTTGAGGTATACCAAATCGTTTTGAAAAACATCCTTTCGCACCAGGTAGAAGCTAAACGAAAGTTCGCCCTGAACTGCCAAGGACCCTATATCATCAAGAAAGTGTTACCAAAAGGGGCCTTGCACTTGGTAGAAGAAGAAGGACGGTTACCGGACATGACTGTTAATGCAGATGCAGTCAAAAAATATTATGTTTAATATATACCCACAGCGGAACTTTCATGCATGGTTTTCTTGGATCGAGATGACGAAGGCTATAATTACTCACTATCCCAAATAGATGTCACCCTTTTGTTAACCCTTTTGACCCGTATTTGTCTTTTTTGTTTTTCCTCTTTATGGAACTTGTGTCCTTGTAAAAGCAAAAACAAAAAAAAACAAAACAAAACAAAAAAAATATCAAACAACAAGTCTTCTGAGTCAGTGAACTACATTTGACCTGATTTCAAAAAGGATACGTAGGCAACCCTACCCTGGGTTCAGTCCCATCATAACAAAAAACCAATATCCCCGATACTCCAAAACTGGGGCAGAAGTTTGTTTTATTAGTTACGGTCTCTCTGTAAAAATTGTTCCCAAAAGTTATAATTCAGTTCAAGTTTCTTTTTACCTTTTTCCGTTAAGACCTTCTAATCGATCTACGAAAATGTTGAAGTCACCATGCTAAGGTTTTGGACAACCTACCGCACGCAGTATATTAGTCAAAAAAAAAAAGAAATGAGAGAGTCTTATCAGTGAAAACCCATATGGGCACCATAAGGCGAAGGTGAGTAGAGAAATGAGAGAGGTCAGTTAGCGAAAAAATGCAAAGGGCGCTACTGGCCGAACAAGGGTCTTCAATGATCCGGCATGAGCACAACCAAGAACTCGGTTTCAAGATGAACGTTTGCAATAGATTTTGAGAATTAGAGAGCTCAGATGGATCACGCGTACATTCCAAAATGCATGTTATGATTCATTAAAGTCGGCATATACCTCCAGATAAGTCTCCTTATTCCTCTCCCCGAAAGGAACATCTTTTGTTTGAACACAGTTCTTTTTCACTTTCAATTATTCTACTATTTTTACCCATTATTGCTTTAAGTCCCTTTTGGTATAATCTTGCATCAAAATAAAAGCAAAGAAATGGCTACAAAACTAGCTACAATTTTCCCATAATACCGAGCACAATTTGGAGCATATACAGCATTGACAAAAGCATGAATCCATATGTGATCTCTTTTGATAAGCCGAACAAAGTGTCTCAAAGAAACCGAAATGTCGCCCAAGCAAGACTTGCTTCATTGGGAGAAGTTGATAAGCACTACGGACACAAACTTGTACTAAGTGCAGGACAACTAAGCTTGATTTTAAAGGACAAATTGCCCTGCCTTAGGGACAAGAGTTTGCGATACCATGTACATCCGAGTATGAAACAGCCGGGGGCAACGTCGGAAAGTCAAGGTCTCCAGAAAGCGATACAGAGTATCTGAGCACCTAGGTACCACACTGACAGAATTAGTTCTTCGACAGTGGAGTTGTCGTGAATTCAAACTACTCAGGGCATCAAGGCCATAAACCGACCTCCACTTTGAAAACTCATAATTTTTTCTTCGTTTGAAGTAGAAACAAAGCAGTGCAGAATGGCAATTCTTAAAGGATGAATATAACCAAAAGTAAGTTCCTCAAAATCTCCTTTTTTTTAGCATGCATCACTATTGTTCATACCTCCCATTTTCGTAGCTTAACTAAGGTAGAACTTTTTCGCCTGGAAGGCTCCAAATCATATTTTCGGATAGAAGTACTCTTTGTTCAAGTTGTTTTACGTAGTTTAACTCAGGTAGAACATTTTTGCCTAGGGGGATCTAGCTCATATTTCTGGGTAGAAGTACTCTTCGCTCAAGCTGTTTTACGTAGCGTTACTAAGGTAGAACCTTTTCGCCGGGATCCAGCTCATATTTCCGGGTAGAAGTACTCTTCACTCAGGTTGTTTTACGTAGCTTAACTCATGTAGAACCTTTTTGCCTAGGGGGATCCAGCTCATATTTTCGGATAGAAGTACTCTTCACTCAGGTTGTTTTACGTAGTTTACCTCAAGTAGAACCTTTTTGCCTAGAGGGATTCAGCACTTTATCAATAATACAGAGCGCCAACCTCTGATTATGTTTTCTTTCAGTAATACTGGGTACCAACCCCTGGTTACATTTTCTTTCAGTAATACAGAGTACCAACCCCTGGTTATATTTTCTTTCAATAATACAGGGTACCAACACCTGGTTACAATTTCTTTCAGTAATACAGGGTACCAACCCATGGTTACATTTTCTTTGAGTAATACAGGATACTAACCCCTGGTTACATTTTCTTTCAGTAATATAGTGTACCAACCCCTGGTTATATTCCTCTCAGTGGTATAGGGCGCCAATTCCTGGTTACATTTTTCTTCAGTAATACAAGGTACCATCCTCGAGTTGTGTTCTCTCTCTTTAATACAGGGTACCACCCACTGGTTGCATATCATCTTGGTAACATAAGGTACACAACCCCTTTTTATAAATTTTCTCTCTCTTAGCTAGTTTTTACTATTGTCTTTTCCTTTCTTTCATTAAATTAGATAGTTTATAACTTTCTCTAATATCTCACAAATTTTCCTAGTGCATACTGGGCAGAAAATTTTATTTGTTTTGTGCGTCTTTGATGGTTTTGCATCCCCCCCCCCCCCCCGCCTCTGTATAGCACATGTGACGATTAAAGCTTACAATTTCAATCCTCATCAGAAGACAGAAGTCTTTCAATCACAAACTAGTTGGAGTTAACTTTGATAATATGTCGACAACCCAGCTTATCAAGATTCATCTTCTCAATTTCGGATCAAGAAAGCAAGTGACTGAGATTGAGTCATAATCTTTTCTTCAAAGAGAAATCAAGATCCAATCTTCAGGCCGACATAAGCGAGCAAGTCAAGAATCAAGACTTGACTCCATAAGGCACGTAAATAGAAATTTTGTAACCCTTAGTTTTCAGAAATATGAAGTTCTCTTCTCTTTTCCTTTTGATGTAATAAAAAAGCAGCAAATAACGGTAACAGCAACAACAACAGTCTTAACTCTAGTGTTAGTAGTCCTAGCTACCAATTGTTTCCAGAACTACACTGACATGATTCCTTTATAGCCAAGGATATGTAGGCAACCTCGGAGGCAAGGTTCGATCACCTTTTTCAAAAATGCATTCGTTAGAGTCATATGTGAGCAAAATAAGTCATGACATTCACTATCTTTGCACGAAAACTCTCTATGTTCTCGAACAAAGAGGGGCAGCTGTAAATGCCTAATTTTTTTTTTCTTTTTATTCTCTTAGATTATGACTTTAATTCTATTGTGTGTGTATTTGTGTGTTTTAGGATTAGATTATAGTTAATAATTTGATAAGGGGGTTATGGGGATTTGGTCTTGTCATTTTAAGGCAAAAATTGGCATAAAATCGATAGCCCAAAGAATCAGACCCACCCAGCTCAAGGCCCCAACTGGACGCCTCAAAATGATGTCATTTTAGTTAGTTTACTAAGATTCAATCTCAGTCATTCAAGCATCGTTGATCCAACGGCTCAAGATCAATAAACACCTAGATACCCGAATTTCTCCCCATTTCCATTATTACTCTCCCAATTTCTCCTCTCTCCCCACTTTCTTTCTATCTGTTGCCTCCTCTCATCTCCACGGTGGCGCCTCCGCGGGAAATCTCCACACGATGATGGCACGCGTCCAAACACCATAAAATTTACATCGTTCTCTTTCTCTCTTTATCCTCTATACCAATCTGAACCCCAAATCCCCATAACCACTCTCAATCTCCATAAATGTAAGCCTAACCTAAACCCTAGCCGCCGCACACCACCTCAAAACTCCAAAAATTTTACACCCCACTCTCCGCTTACTTTCCTCTACCCGATTTCACGACCCAAGCTCTGCACCACACCAGCCAGCCACCCCACTGCCGCTACCTCACCACCGCTGAGCCTCTGTTTCAGCATGAACATGACCCCGTAGCCTCTCTTTCTCTTTGACATAGTGCTGGAATCAACTTTGTTTCGCCAAAGTTTGTGTTTTTCGGCAATTGTCATCAAGAAAAAAAGGCGTGGAGCTCGATTCACCATCTAGTTATGTTGTACTACTTCTTTGAAGCTCGAGCATTTCGGTAAAACCCTAATCTTTTCCTCCGTATTTTTGATTTACTGTTTCAATGGTATTTGATTGTAGTTTTCTGTTTAATTTAAATTATGTTAGTGGTCATCTTAGTGTAACGCTTAATGTAGTTTTTATTTTGATTAGCAATAAAGATAAGGTTTCAATTTATGTTATATGTTTATGCTTTTTCCTAATTATGTAATTCGTGTTTTTGATTTTGTTAAATTATGATAGTTGTTCTAGTTTAGTTTCAACAAACACTAACTCATATCGATTCTTGTTGTTTAAAGTTTAGCTAGTATCGGTTAATTACTGTTTGTTCGGTCTTGATTATCACTTTGGTTTAGTTACTATGAGTTTAGTTAGTTTGATATTCTGATCAGTTCATAACCAATTCCTTGTTAAGTTGTTACTTATAATTGAGTTTATGTTTTCAAATGGGTCGTTTGATTTCAAATTGCTTTTTGAGTTGAAGTGTAGTTAATCTAGTTGTTACTTAGCAAATTATGTTTGTCTGTTTGGTTTATAACTTAAGTCTAGTCATATGGTTGCTTGTGTTTTGCTTTAAAAACATAGGGTGGTACTGTTATTTGGTTAAAAGCTGAAGATTAGTTAGTTTAATAATGTATTTGGATACATTAGCAGCTTACCTTTTAGTGCTAGAGTGGCTAAAAGTACCCATTCATCCCATGCTTCTGCCACAATTGTTGAGAAGACTGCCCTTTTCCCTTTTGGACAGTCCTTGAACAGTCTTTTAGCACACAAAAGTAAGTCTTTTGGGCAGGTATTTGGTAACAAAGTTAGTCCTTTTGGACATACTTTTGGTAAACCAAAATTTTTTCAAAAGGTGCTTTTATTTCTTACTTAAGAGCTCATTCTCACACACTCTGACAGACGGAGAGAACATCTTTACACTCTAAGAAAGACACAACTAAATAGAGTAAAAAGGCATCAGTTGAACATCAAAGAAAGCTGAAAAACTGAAAGCTTTGGGAGTGATCTTCTAAGTGTATAATCTTTGAGAAAACAAAAGATCTTTTTTTTATCTTCTGGAATTACATAGTTACTAGCCTCCAGTGCTTCTTGCTGGGTTTTCTAGGAAATTCTTGGGTTCTGCTACTGCTGAATTGTTGTTGCTTCCACTGTTAGTTCTGCTTGTTGGTTCCAAGTAGCTTTGATATCAAAAGATTTTCTTGTTGTTTCTTTCTCGAAATTATGCAACAAGGTATTTTGTTAACCTCTATATGACCGTTGTGATAAAAATGAATGAGAATCGTGATGTTTTGGATGTTTACTTTCACCGTGTGACATGTTCTTTAGCTTAATGTATGCAAATATGGTTGTCCGTATGTTTGGAATCTAAGTTGTGGAAGTTTTAGATAACTGTTATTGTTTCAAAGCTTAGAGACGTACATGATATATCTCTTTTGATCATGAATATTGATGCTTATCAAATCTGACCATCCTCAATCGGCTTAATAATTTCGATCCATAGACAAAAGTGGTTATGCTTGTCGAATATAGCTGTTCAAATAATCAAAATGGAACTATTTTCAGCTATGCCTTAAACTAAGTTTTGTCCAAATGTGTGAAAGTTTTAAGTAATTTTTGTTTCATTTAAGTTCATTCTTCTTTACTGTCATCTCGCTTCGACAGTGTTCGAAGCCGCGTTTCAATTTTTCATGTTTTGTTATTTTCTCTTTGGATTACTTCATTTATTCTCGTGAAGGTATAGTTTTGATTTAGGCATTTTGTGAGTTTGAAGTGATGCCTTCAATGATTAGGTGTTCTTATTTGATTGTTTCTTGCTAGGTTATAGGTTAATTAACAAATTGATAGGACATAATTTCAATTCACTTAAATGTCAAGTAGTTGAAAGAAGATCCATGTTTGCCTTGTTAATTAGGACTTAAATCTAGGAAATAGGACTTGTTAATTAAGAGTTGAATCTGAAAACTGGAAGAATTTAAAGTTTGTGGGCCCATATGATTCTTAATTGACTTTTGTCTTTAGTTTGTGTCCTTTCAATATTATTAATTAATTTAATTTTAGTACCAATAATTGATTGTTTGTTTGTGCTCTTAGTCTCTCGTGAGACTTACAATGGGGGCAAGTACTGGGCAAAATAAAATGTTAGGCCCAAAAACAATAACCAGCAGTTGGCCCAATGGCCATTTAATTTTAAAAGGGGCCAACAGCCTAGTACCAAAACGGGTCAGCTTTTCCAAAACAAGTGAGCTGGCCCATCATTGATTCTCCATATCCTTTTTAATAATAAAAATCCAAAAACTTAGTTTATTGTTTAATTAATTTTAAACGCTAGGCAACTAGTAGGCGTGCTTTAACTTTTTCATTCACGGACTCGCTTGCGTAGCGTGATGGTTAACATTCAATTAATTCAATAATCTTATACCATATCCAATAACTTTAATTAATATCTAATTTAATTAATCCCTAGTTATAATCGCAGATTCACTTGCGTAGCGCGATAGTAACATTTTTTCAAAATTAATTTTCTCAAGCACAAATATAGTAATTTCTCAAAACTACTACAAATAATTGATTCATGATTTCGGATTTGCTTGCGAGGCGGGATTATGATAAGTTAATTATTTTTATTTTTGATCACGCATTCGCTTGCGTAGCGTGGTGATGACAATATAATATTGTCCAAATAATTCTTTAATATTTCTAATAATCGACACTAAAAAAGGACATAGGTAAAACATGAAAAATTAAATAAATTACAGTTTATCCAAAATTAACTCAAGCCAAGTTTAAGTCAATCAAGCGACCGTGTTAGAACCACGGGATTCGGGGAGTGCCTCACACCTTCTCCCTGGTCAATAGAATCCTTACCCAGTCTCATGTTCTCTCAAACCAATAATAATAATAATAAGTCAAATCTTCCTTTGAATAGAGATTCAAATAAAATGTGACTTGGAATACCCAAAAATCAATTCCAAGTGGCGACTCTAAACATTAAAACAATCTCTATTTCAAAAAATGACACTTCAATTGAAAAAACTCTTTAACCCACAACAATCCATAATATATATCTTTTGGGGGTAAAAAGGGGTGTGACACTCATCAAGAATCACACGCAAAGAACTCGTTCCATATATTTTAAGCATGATTAGCAACATTAGAGGCAAGACGGAAAGAAAATTTCTTGGATGATGTAGCAAACAAGGTGATGAAATATAAAAAAGAAAAAAAATTATATACACACACACACACACACACACACACACACACACACACACACAAGATTCCAAAAATCTAAGCAAAAGGGACCATTTTCAAAGGGTATGGTCGAAATTCATTAAAATCAAATAGATCAGTCAATATACAAAATTTGAGGAAGATTGGAGGTGATTTGGACTTATTTGGTATCAAAATTCGTAATTAAATCAAGTTTAGAAAATTCTTCTGCGACACTTGTATCAAACACGTATCACGCATGTATCTCACACACATGTATACATGGATATATATGTGATACATATTTGATACAAATATGATACATATGTGATACACAAATGATACACAATGTGATACACATATCATCTTTTTCCATGTTCATCTTCTACTTCGGATTTTCAATTCAAACCACCTCAAAACTCTACCAAATCATCCCAAAACTGAGATTTAAACTCCTTATGATGTATCCAATCTATTTCAACATCACTCACTCAAAAAAAATTGATATTGTTTTGGCTACAAATAGCTAATTGCTAATATTGATAATATTTTATGAATTGGCTAATTTTTATATTAGCTTACTTGTGAGACGACATAACTGATAATTTTTCTAAGAAGTACTATAAATTATAACTCTGATCATGTTATTGTGAAAAAAATATATTTTAGAATACTAATCAAAACTCAAGTAATTTAAATTTTGAGAACCGTAAAGGGAAAGACAACTTGGGACAGAGGGAGAGAAGTAGATTAAAACAATTAAATGGGTCGTAGCATATGTAATTGGCTAATTGGGTTGGCCTTGTCTGGAAGTAGCTATAAATAGACTTTAGATATGAAAATTTGTATTTATACGAAGAGGTCAAGCAAGATCTGCTGCTAGGGCTTGTTTTGTTTCAACGAAGATTGTTGTGCGCTAATGGCTTTCCGTCTTGGAGGGTGGGTAGGTTTCAGCCTAAATTTTTTATCTATTTGAGGACTTATTCTTAAAATATAAATTATTATTTTTTTGCTTTTTAATGGTTTGGACAGAAGACAATTCGTTGCTGGTACTGGTAGGGTTTTTCTCGGAGCACCAACACAGATAAGGTATATGGGCGGCGTGGTCAGAATTTTTATTGTTATTATTATTACGGAGAAGTACCAAATATTTCCCTGTACTATTGAAAAATGGCTAAATATACTCTTTGTTATACTTTGGGTCTAAATATACCCCTGCTGTTATACTTTGACACAAATATACCCCTCATTTTAACAAAAAGGCCACATGCCATCATCTTATTAGTCTATTTTAAACTATCCCCTAATTAATTAAAATTCAACCTATAATATGATATTCAATTAAAAGACCCATACCTGATACCCAAAAATTACTCTACTTTATTGACATAAACATTCAACACAAAAAAAAAATTGGAGTACTAAGTGTATGGGTCAAAATCTGCTTCCATTAAGATTTAACACGAAGCGGTACCGTGGAAAGCGATATGGACGAGGTCGATTAGTAGAAAATGAGACTCGTAGCCGAAGAGTTAATAACGGCCGAGGTCGAGTATGAAGGGTAGTACTAACAACTAGTTTTCGTAGTAGAATATTCTCTTGAATATTCTATGGTGTATGTACTTTTAGGGTTGATTGAAGAATGTCTCATATAAATAGAAAAGGAGATAGGGAAGAAAGGGGGATTTTTTGGGCGCTGAGAAAAACACCATTTGTAAGACATACACTCTCTCTAAATAAAAGACAACTATTACCTTTCTAAAGAGATTGAATGATCTATTATTCCACACTTTTTCTGTTAGATCTGAGAAAAGTCCCAACATTCTAGTACTGGTCTTTCATTCATTATTGTCAGAAAGAAGAATCACCCACTTTTAGCAATATTGGGTGAATCATTCTCCTTATTTACTTTAATGTCATTTATTGCTATTGATTACTCAATATTCCCCCATCATCAAGGATCTTGGAACATTAAACGCACACTACATTTACTCTTCTCCCAATACTGTTCTTGCGTTATCTGTGTCAATCAATTATAGATCTGAAGTTATTATCATCAACTAGGTTTAAGTCCTTAATTTTATTAAATTAATTAGTTTAATCAAACGTCTACTTTTCTTGGTTAAACAATTTGGCGTCGTCTGTGGGGATTCTCTAGTTAAATCTTTAGTTTCTTCTAGATCTATAACTGGCACAATTCAAAAAAAAATCCTACTTCCTTGTACACCCAGATCTGACATGGCAGGTAAGGGAGAAGAAAGGATGAAGGCAGTGGCCGATCTCACTACCAACCTCTTAAACGCCATCAATGAGGTCTCCGAAACATAAGGCGAAGACATAACGCCTAACACCTCTCCCCGACGAAGTGGATCACCCCTCCCTCACGGCAGGATCACAGCATCCCATGGTAAAGGAGTTTCCACGTCCATAGCGGAAGAGGCGGTGAAGAAGCTACTCAAGGCCTGGCTGACAAACACGCTGACCGGCATCCTCAACAAGCCCACTCAAGAGGCAGTTAAAGAAAATGCAAGGACTTGCATTGCACCAGCAACGACCAAGAAACACGGCCCTCCCCCTTCAGTAACAGGTATCACTCATAATATCAATAATGCATGTAACAACACCCTCACGGCCATTCTGAGAAAAATGGAAGAAATGGAAAATGAAACCAAAATGCTTCGGGATCAAATGAGAGAACACCAAGAAAGAGTTGACAAAATACCGGGTGCCCCAAAACTCTTGCCAAAAAGAGACGCCGGTCGGTTCGTCGAGCAACCCTACAGTGATGAAGTTGCCCCACATGCCATACCTAAGACTAAGACGTTCAAGATGTTACCTTATCGGAAAATTTGTGACGGTACGACCAACCCCGAAAATCATGTAACTCACTATGTCACTGCGGTAAAAGGCAATAATCTCGCCAAATAACAAGTCTCCTCCATCTTGTTGAAAAAGTTCAGCGAGACACTTATCGGAGGAGCATTAACTTGATATTCACAGTTGCTCGCGTGCTCCATTGAAATATTCAAAGATATGGACGAAAGTTCATAACGGCCCATGCTGGGGCTAAAAAGGCTGAGGCAAGAGTGAACGATATATTTGCCATCAAACAATCACCCGGAGAGATATTGAGGGACTTCCTCGCTCGATTCAACATAGTAAGGATGACCTTACCGAATGTATCGGAAGGAATGGTTGTAGCAGCTTTCCAGAACGGGCTGAACAGGAATGGCTCAAGGGCGAACAGAAAACTACTAAGTCGGCTTATGAAATATTCTCCAACCACCTGGGATTAAATACACAGCGCCTATTGTGCTGAGGTCTGTGCCGACGAGGACAACCTGAATGGACCAACCCATCGATTGACCTCGGTACAAGTCGAAACCAGAAATTATCGAAGAAATGATGCCAGGAGAGACCTTGCAGCTCCACGATCCAACCGAGAAAGGCATTAGCCATATGTCAGAAGCGCCATTATACCCCTCCCCCCTCCCCGGCCACAAAGAGGGCCCATCTAGGCCAAGGACAGGGTCTCACTGGAACGAGAAAGGTATGCCCCCTTTACTATCCACTCACAATTTTTGTGTGTCACCCTCAGAAATAGTCTATGTATTGGAGAAGCTCGGACCAAAAGTAAAGTGGCCACAAAAGATGAGGTCAGATCCAAGCACTAGAAAATCAAACGCCCTCTGCGAGTTCCACCAAGAGCGAGGTCACAAAACTGAGGACTGCATCGCCCTAAGACAGGAGGTCGTGAACATGCTTCATCAAGGACACCTCAAAGAATTGTTGAGCGGCCGAGGAAGGACAAACTTTGCCCGAAGACGTGAACAACACCATGGACCGCCGAAACTACTTTCACTGACGCGCACCATTCAAATGAGCATCGGGGGCGGCGACGACGTTTTGATCAACAGCGTAAAGCTCGCCACAACCCACAAGCTCAAATGGTCAATCACTCATGAACGGTACGACGAACTCAAAGAAAGTATCATCTTCGTTAAGTTAGATGCCCACGGTTTGGTTTTCCCTCACTATGATGTCCTTGTAATCACTTTAAAAATATTAGATACATATGTAAGATGCATTATGGTGGACGATGGGAGCGGCGCATGCATTGTCCATCCTCGAGTACTTGCACAAATAAGACTCAAGGATAAGATAGTACCGTGCTACATCACGCTAACAGGTTTTAATAATGCAGTTGAACGAACATCCGGGGAAATCACACTCCCCGTCCTGACAGGCGACGTCACTCTGGAAACCACATTCCACATCATGGACCATGATACGGCGTACAACACCATAATAGGTCGACCTTGGATACACTCCATGAGAGTTATCCCCTCCAGCTTGTACTAAGTTATCAAATTTCCAACCCCATGGGGAGTATTCAGCATACGAGGAGAACAACGCACATCTCGAGAATGCTATCGCATCACCCAGGATTGTGCATATACCCGACAAATGAAGGGAAAAGCAGAGGATGCATAGCAATTAACAATGTCGAGGTCGAGCTGTGATGAAAAAACGGACGTCATCAGAGATCCCAAAATAATAGACGCCATAGGATCAACTGTAGAAGACCTCGACCCCGCTCAACTTGATGATAACGGCCACAGCAAGATAGCCTACGTCGGCCGCAAGCTTCAAGAACTAGGTAAATTCCATAAATTCTTAACTACTAATGCGGACTTGTTCGCTTTTTCCCATGCAGACATGCTAGGTATCCCGAAGGAGGTCGCCATACACAGGTTGAATGTCAACTCGTTCCACCCCTGGTAAGGCAGGTTAGGCGGAAGTTCAATTTCATAATAAACGATGCAGTCCGTGAGGAGGTCGAAAAATTGTTAAAAAACGGCTCCATCAGGGAATCAAAATATCCCCAATGGGTTGCCAATGTGGTCATGGTAAAAAAGAAGAACGGAAAGTGGCGGATGTGCGTAGACTTTACGGATTTAAACAAAGCGTGCCCCAAAGATTCATTCTCGCTACCTTACATTGACCAGCTAATTGACGCAACAGTCGGACATGAACTGCTGAGCTTCTTAGATTCCTACTCGGGCTACAATCAGATCCTTATGGAAGAGGAGGACCAGGAGAATACCACCTTCATCACCCATCAAGGAACGTACTGTTACAGGGTGATGCCCTTCAGACTAAAAAATGCGGGGGCAACATATCAAAGGTTGGTGACCAAAATGTTCAAAAACCAACTCAGCAAGACCATGGAAGTCTACATAGACGACATTTTGGTCAAGTCCAAAAAGAAAGAAGATCACATCGACCACCTGAAAGAGGCCTTTGACATACTCAGGTGGTATGGGATGAAATTGAACCCTGAGAAGTGTTCGTTCGGCGTAACTTCAGGAAACTTCCTGAGCTTCCTAGTATCACAAAGAGGCATCGAGGTCAATCCCGACCAAATCAAACCCATTGAGGAAATACCAGAACACTTAACCAGCAAAAAACAGGTTTAGAAACTAACCGGTCGCATCGCCGCATTGTCGAGATTCATCTCACGATCATCTGATAGATGTCACAAGTTTTTCGGCATGCTTAAGAAGGACAACGGGCTCGTATGGATATCCGAGTGCGTCCAAGCCTTAAAGGAGTTAAAAGCCTACCTATCATCGCCATCTTTGCTTGCCAAAGCAAAACCATAGGAACGTCTGCTCGTCTACCTTGTCGTATCTGAAGTAGCGGTGAATGCAGTCCTCGTATGAGAAGACAAAGGTACGCAATCCCGCATCTACTACATTAGAAAAACCTTAATCGACGCCGATATGCGGTACCCCCACCTCGAAAAACTGGCACTGACTTTGGTCATAGCTTCGCGAAAGCTTAGGCCCTACTTCCAGTGCCACCCCATCTTAGTAGTCACAACTTCCCCCTTGAGAAGTATTCTACATAAGCTCAAGCTATCGGGAAGATTGGCTAAATGGGCTATAGAATTGAGTGAGCATGATATCACGTATCAACCACGGACTACGATAAAATCACAAGTCCTTGCTGACTTCAGCGCAAAAATAATGCATGATGTAGAAAAAGAAGCCACCCACGCTTCCCAGCAAACACAAGATCAATGGATTTTGTACACTGATGGCACCTCCAATGCGTCAGGGTCCGGACTGGGACTCGTACTCAAGGTCCCGACAGGCGAAGTAATTTGCCAATCCATAAGGTGCCCATAGATGACTAACAATGAGGCCAAGCATAAGGCCGTGATTGCAGGATTAAGGCTAGCGCTCAAGTACGGAGCAAAGCGGGTCATCCTACGTTGTGACTCGCAGCTCGTCGTCAACCAAGTCACAGGGACTTTCCAGATAAAAGAACAAAGGATGCAAAAGTACCAAGCCGAAATTTGCAAATTACTGTCCGAATTTGATGAATGTCAGTTCGACCAAATCCCTCGAGCACAAAACAACGAAGCTGATGGCCTCGCCAAATTAGCGGCAGCAACTAAAAGCATAATCGGAGAAGGAAATGTGGTCACCCTCCTCCACTCATCGATAGATTAAATTTGAGGTAAGGACTATAAATCTAACATGGGACTGGCGCAACCGTATTGTTACATACTTGCAGGATGGCGTACTCCCATATGATAAAAAGGAAGCCAAGAAGCTCTGGATGCAAGCGGCCAGGTACATCATCATTCACAATAACCTATACAAAAGGACGTATGGGGGCCCCTAGCGAAATGCTTAGGCCCGAATCAGATGCGGCGCGTCCTAGAATAAGTCTACGAAGGCCACTGCGGAGCTCACTCAAGCAATTGAGCTCTGATCAGATGTCTCATACGGGTAAGTTACTACTGGCCTACCATGAAAAAAGAGGCCACAGACTTCGTAAAAAAATGCGAACAATGCCAAAAATACGCCCCAATGATCCATCAAGTGGGCGAACATATCCACTCAGTCACCTCCCATTGGCCTTTCATCAAATGGGGAATGGACATCGTCGGCCCCCTCCCTGCGAAGCGAGGTAACGTACGATTTCTTTTGGTTTTAACATACTATTTTTCACAATGGGTAGAAGCAGGAGCATTCGCCCAAATACGCGAACAGGAAGTAATCGCCTTCATATGGAATAACATTGTGTGCCGCTGCGGCCTCCCCGAAGAGATCAGTTGCGACAACGGACCCCAATTTACTGGAAAAAAGGTCGCCAAATTTTTCTAGAAGTGGCATATCAAAAGAATACTCTCCACACCATACCACCCCATGGGCAACGAGCAAGCAAAATCCTCTAATAAATCAATACTGAACATCATGAAGAAAAAACTTGAGGACGCCAAGGGATTATGGTCGGATTTGTTACCAGAAGTGCTTTGGGCCTATCGTACAACGCCAAAGACAAGTACAGGAGAGACACCCTACTCTTTAGTCTATGAGACTAATGCGGTAATACCAGTCAAAGTCGGAGAACCCAGTTTGCGATACTCCCATGAGAGCGGGCCAAGGAACGATGAAAGCAGAAGGCAAGAGCTCGATGAAGTCGAAGAGTGGAGAGATATGGCCTACATAAGGATGGTAGCCCAAAAGCAATAGGCAGAGCTCTATTATAACAAAAGGCCAAGATCATACTACTCAAAGTCGGGGACTACGTGCTCAAGGCCAAAGCACAAGCAAGTAAAGACCCGCGGGAAGGCAAACTAGGGACGACTTGGGACGGCCCATACAAAATCATGGTAGCAGCAAATAAAGGGTCATTACAACTAGAAACAATGGAAGGAATACTACTGCTAAACAACTGGAATGTCGCCCGCCTCAAGTACTTCAACTTTAAAGAAAAAGCGTCCTCCAAGCCGCACTCTTTTTCCCTCACTTGAGTTTTGTCCCAATTGGGTTTTCTCTAGGAGGTTTTTAACGAGGCGACAAGGGAGACACTTCCAAGTCGAAATGCGAACGGAAAGAGACACCGGATGGTTAGTTTATTGCCCAACCTCTCAACACGTCTCCAGGTCACCCAATGAAGGGACTAGATAGACTGGGACTAGAATGTCAGCCCGAAAAACATGTAAATTTCTCCAAGTATGAGCAAAACACTAATGTATGAAGTCCGCCCATGTTCTCGCTAGAGCAACATCGCCTCAATATCTACCCGGCCTCTGGCCACAATTAAGTAAATCACATTCTACCTCGTTCGAATTACATTCAACCTCGTTCGAATTAACTTACATTCGACCTCGTTTGAATTAACTCACATTCGACCTCGTTCCAATTAACTTGCATTTGACCTCGTTCGAATTACATTTGACCTCGTTCGAATTAACTTACATTCGACCTCATTCGAATTAACTTGCATTTGACCTCGCTCGAATTACATTTGACCTCGTTCGAATTAACTTACATTCGACCTCATTCGAATTAACTTGCATTTGACCTCGCTCAAACCAACTCACAATCGACCTCGCTCGAACCAACTCAATACTGGTTACATTCGACCTCGCTCAAATTAACACCTACTAATCTACGACCATGGCCAAAACCAAATTTTTATGATTAAAACGACATCTCTTACTTCAAATATATTCCTTACAAAGGCTAAAACAGAAGCCAGCAAAAGTATGTACAAGAATTACAAGCAAAAGAAAGAAAAACAACTACGTGCTACCTAACTTAGCAGCACCATCTCCCCCTGTTTCTCCATCTTCGCCGTCGGGATACTCATCGTCGTACCAGGCATCCTGCTCAATCCTTTTCCACGCCTTCCTCAGTATCACCATCTTGTGGTGTGGCGGGGCTATAGCCACAAGCAAACAGAGCTTTACGTGCCTTAGCACGTGCATTTGCTAAGTCGGCTTCTGAAATACCCCGTCCCCATAAGATCCATGAATATGTCCAGCTGGGCCTCAGCGTGAATCCATTCCTCATATAGATCCCGAGGAACATCAAGAAAAGCAGTACGGGAGGAGGACGGATGCGCAAATAACTGTGCCTTTTCGGCCTCGAGGGCAACAACTTGATCACTAAGGTCCGCAGTCTCCTTTTCTAACTCCCCAATCCTCTCATCAAGTCGCTCCTCTCTGAGCCTAGCCGTCTCCATGGCGCAATCACGTTCAGAATGAATAACGCGGATTGCGTCCTCTAAAGTTGTAGCTCTACGCGTAGCTGATAACTGGGCTGACTCTGCCTTTTCCAGATTCGCTGCCTTCTCGATGACCTCACCACTCAAAATGGCCGCTCAAAGTTGACACTCCTCCAGCTCGGCACGCAGCAAGACCACTTGGGCCTAAAGGTCGGCGCACTGGGCCTCAACCACCCTACTCACCTCGAGCTCCTCCTCTTGTCCTTCAACGCCCCCTCGAGCTCACTACATTTTCCGATGACCCTCACCAATTCATCATCCTTCTCCTTTAGCTCGTTTTGGAGGTCCCGGAAGTTGCTACTACCACCAAGTCGCCGGCAAAGCTCACGGTGCTTATCATGATATTTGCAATATTTTCGCTCCATCTTTTGGAAGATAGCCTTATGCCTCTCCTCTCGGTGGGAACTTTCAATCTCCAGGATCACGGTCTGAAAAGAAAGCCAGGGCGAGTAAGAACAAAGTCAAAATCAACATAAAATGAACTAAGGAAACAGAATACCAAACATACCCTAAGAGCAAGGCCGGCTATGCTCTTCGACAAAGTGGAATCCTTCAGCTTCTCGAGGGTCCTACCCTCCACATCGGAATAGAGTAGACCAAAAGAAGGGACCACGTCCTCTGTATCAACTAATAGGTCCCGGTCCAAAGAGGTCGTAATGGTCTGCGTGCACCCTTCCTACCTCACCTCAAGCCGGGTAAGTCCTTCCCCCATCATCCTAACTTCTTCAGCGTCCATATCGGAGCCCGTCTCATAATTCTCTTCGGCAACACTTTTGCCCTTGTTGTCAACCCGAGAGGAAGGGTCCTCAGATTGTAAAGAGATCGATGTCTCACCCCCTTGTAAGGCATCGGGTATTCGCGCCGACGATCCTTTAAAACCCGTTCCGGCCTCAATGAGCAACATACATCCCTCGGCCCCCGACTGCGGCGGGATCGTGGACGGCTTCTCGGCATCAACTCTGAGATTTATGGTCGTCGTTTCTCTGATGACGAAGTTGTCCATCACCGAACTTCCCATGCGGACACTTCTTTTTTCGATACCGACAGATCGCCTCTTGGCGAAATAGATTATCATCAGTTGACGACGATCCTTCCTCATCGTCCTCGCCAACTAGATGATGTAGAGGCGAAGTTGAAACAGCCATCGCAGTAGTCGACGACCAAGCAGGTCTCACCGCATCAATAGGAACAGAAATGGCCTTCCTCTTATGGAATACCGGAGCATGAGCTTTTCGCCTCTTCGAAGACCCTCCTCCTGAAAAAGTGATTAGAACGGCAACTATCAAATCCATGGCGAACACTCGACCATAAATCCAGGATGGCATAAGTAAAAAGTCACTATATGAACGGACAAACTCACTGGTCGCTAAAAGCTTAGGCCCGAACTTCTGGAAAAAGGCTGGCCACCCATGAATCCCCACTGTGTGGGGCAAGATCTGGCTAACCCATTCGTGAATATCCACGACCAAAGGAGGGGGATTGGTCTCAGTTGAAGGTGAAAAAGACAGAACGGTTAGACTATGACTAGAACGAGCAAAATGAGCACTTGGTGAAAATACTTACGAGCATAATTCCACACCTCAGAAAATCCATTTGCATTCTCCACCACGTCCTCAGTCTTGACAAAGAAGTAATTAAACCTAAATCGACGATTTGATTTATCGTTCATCTTTACTACCAAGCTTTTGCCTCCACAGTGACGAAGGTGCAATATCGTCCCTCTATAGAAACTCAGAATGAAAAGGTGCATCAGGTGGTAAAGAGAGACCCTGCGGCCAGCCAATTCCGCATACTTTGTCACCATGAGGATGAGCTTGTAGATATAAGGAGAAAGTTGAGCCGGGCAGACGCTGTAGTAGTGGCAGAACTCCTTTGCCAGTGGGAGAATGGGAAAAGAGTAACCCACATAGAATGGATATGCATAGAACGCACAATATCCAGGGCGATGAATCTGCACCACATCATGTCCTGCCGGGACCAGATCGATATGTACCGGAATTTTGAACTTCGCCCTGAAATTAGCAAGGGCAGTCACGTCCATCTGAGACTCTACGGCCTCAGGGTCATCCTCGGGTAGTTTTGAGAAGTCAGTTCTAGACTTATCGATACGGGCAAAGGAGTAGGGTTAGGTATCTCCCCAGAACTGGAAGACACATTAACCATTTTTGTTTATAAATAGAGAGGGTGCAAATGCAGAAGAGTCGAGTAGCAGGAACCACCAAAATCGGTGAAGGCACAAGTATGAAGTAAGGTCAAGAAAGCAGATATTCTGATTGAGGAAGAAGAGGATATGAAAATCTGATTTATAAAAAGCAAAGAGTGAACCTAAGGGCTGAATATCCCTATTTATAAGAGTTAGGTCTTCAATATCGAGGAAGCAAACCGCAATTGCCCAGCTCAAAAATCAAAGCGGTAGAGGCACGGGAAACGATACAAGGTATCGGGAAGACGCGTAATAATAACGCATGATGACATGACGTCACTATGAAACGACGTGACCCTAGGTTGTGGATCATAAAAGGCCACGTTTCCATCCCGTCTGAAGTGCTACTACTCGACTTGCTCGCATAAAACTTCTCAACCCTAATAGACAGAACCCGCTCATCGACGTCGCCCAGGGCCGACATCAATAAGCGGAGGGACTAACTGTATGGGTCAAAATCTGCTTCCATTAAGATTTGACACGAAGCGGTACTGTGAAAAGCTATATGGACGAGGTCGATTAGTAGAAAATGAGACTCGTAGCCGAAGAGTTAATAACGGCCGAAGTCGAGTATGAAGGGTAGTACTAACAACTAGTTTTCGTAGTAGAATATTCTCTTGAATATTCTATGGTGTATGTACTTTTAGGGTTGATTGAAGAATGTCTCATATAAATAGAAAAAGAGATAGGGAAGAAAGGGGGATTTTTTGGGCGCTGAAAAAAACACCATTTGTAAGACATACACTCTCTCTAAATAAAAGACAACTATTACCTTTCTAAAGAGATTGAATGATCTATTATTCCACACTTTTTCTGTTAGATCTGAGAAAAGTCCCAACATTCTAGTACTGGTCTTTCATTCATTATTGTCAGAAAGAAGAATCACCCACTTCAAGCAATATTGGGTGAATCATTCTCCTTATTTACTTTAATGTCATTTATTGCTATTTATTATTCAATATTCCCCCATCATCAAGGATCTTGGAACATTGAACGCACACAACATTTATTCTTCTCCCAATACTGCTCTTGCATTATCTGTGTTAATCAATTATAAATCTGAAGTTATTATCATCAACTAGGTTTAGCCCCTTCATTTTATTAATTTAATTAGTTTAATCAAACGTCTACTTTTCTTGGTTAAACACTAAGCTGCCACCATAACAGCAAGTAATTGACATATGTTGGATTATAAATGCACAGTAATTAAAAGTCGACATTGATTGATTTCCTTCTTTGCTCTGAATCGTAAGCTGAACTTTCTTTCATATGTTTATAGCATGCAAGTTCAGTTAAAAGGACACATGTTAGCCATTTTGATGGCTTTCGTTTACTACAACCAAAAAGATTCAAAATTAAACTAATGTTTCTTTGGTTTCTATTATGGAGTATTCTTTAGACGTGAAAGAGGAAGAGGGGAAAAAAGAATAAAAAAAGGAAGGAGCGAAGTTGCCCAGAGGAAAAAAAAAATGGGAGGAGTGTGCGAAGAAGAAGAAGAAGAAGGGAGCAAAACGTTCATTTTAATTGGATTTATGAGTATGGATCTTTAATTGGATATCAGGTTATGAGTTGGATTTTAATAAATTATGGATAGTTAAAAATAAACGAATATGGTGATTACAGGTGTCCCTACGTTAAAATGAGGGGTATATTTAGGCAAAAGTATAACGGAAGGTGTATATTTGAACCCAAAATTTAACGAGGAATATATTTGACCATTTTTCTATAATACATGGGTATATTTGACCCTTTTTCGTTATTATTATTATTATTCCTTTGACACAATTGAACGTTTCGTGTCTTGTTGATTCCGAATTAGGGGATACTGCCAGCAAGTTTCTCCCACTCGCAGTCGCAGAGGTGGTTATCCCCTTGAGGGTAAATTTTGTGAACCTACTTTGTTTAATTTTCCCTTCAAATTTCAGATCCCACACTCTCATGTCTCTGGCCCTTTCAGTTAAAGCTTTCTGTAACGGGATTATCGCAGTTGCGTTTCCATGTAGGTCGGCCGGTTTATTTTAAATTTATATCATATTAATTTTTCGGTTATTCTATTATGTATTATGTATAAACAAAATTAAATTTTTCGAAACCATCCCGATCATGTCGGTTTCTCTTCGGTATCGGTATCGATACGGTTCGGTTAATTTTCGGGGTTTTTTAGTATCATGTAAAAGTCACTAGTAGAAGAAGAATGCAATAACATACGTACTTTTATAGGACTTATCAAAACTCTCTAAATATTTTTTAATATGAAAGAAGACCAAAATATAGATTCATCAACTATTCTAAAGCAGCGTAAAAGAAACTAAGCAAATACAAAAAATATAAATCACACGAGTGAAAAGATATTAACGAAGTTGAGACATAGATTAAATATTCAAAAAGATAAATCTGAATCATATGAAAGGAAACATATTCAATAAATTGTAGTTTGCTACTCATAATCGCTAAAATACCTTGTGTCTTGCTAGTAATATGCTGGAAATAATTTAATTTCGATAGGAGTAGCATAGTAAGTTTGTGAATTAGGATTTTGAGTTTAATTACTTGTTGGCTTGTAACTATTTTCATAGTTCGAAAGCCTAAGAAAAAATGATGCATTATTATTTTTAAACTTAATATATAAATATATTTTTCACATGTAAATTTATTCGATAAGGTTCGGTATTTTTTCGATTTATTTCATAAAATAAAAAATCTACCCTAATTATCGGTACGGTTATAAATTTATATAAAAACCTACGTGTCACGACCCCAAATTCCCTCCGTAGGATGTCGTGATGGCACCTAGTCTCTAAGACTAGGTAAGCCTATCAATGTGGAATAACAATAGAAATCTAAAATAAATAAATTTGTAAATTCACATAATTACAACTCCCAAAATCCGGTAGAAATAAGTCACAAGCTTCTAAGGATTTATCCTCATTATCTCTATATATCAGAGTCTAAAGAAAATAAGGAAGCAACATAATAAGGATAGAAGGGGACTCCGGAGTCTGCAGACGTTGGGATATACCTCAAAGTCTCCTCGTACGGCTAATTCACTGACGCCTGGTCTGATAAGATGTACCTGGATCTGCACAAAAAGATGTACAGAAGCGTAGTATGAGTACACCACAGCGGTACCCAGTAAGTGTCAAGCCTAACCTCGGTAAAATAGTGACGGGGTCAGATCAGGCCCTACTGGAATAATAAAAGATAGGGAGAAAAGTTTAACAATATAATAACAATAATGACAATGGGGATAAATCAAGTAAGTAGTATGTCACAATTTAATTACACAGAATAAGGGCAATTAACACCTCGCGGAAGGAAAACAGAAATTTACAACTTTAAGAAAAATACCAAAAATAATCAAAGACAATGCAGCCATAAAGAAATATCAACAAGGGCACTCCCGAGGTACCGCCTCGTAGTCCCAAATCATAAATAAATTCACAATATCTCATTTCCTTATATCACCGCGGGAGCCTTCACATTAAATTTTAAAGAAAATATTTTTTCCGAAATAGCATCCCGCGTCCTTATCACAATGCATGACTTCTAGTAGTTCCTCTACTAGCCACGCGTATCAAGCAATCCTTATTTCACCGCATGCGTTTCAACACCATGACCTTATACCACCGCATGCGTATCAATATCACAATATATCACAATTTACACCTCAAGTGCCCAAATATTTCAACTTGCCAAAATAAATCAACAACAATATTTTTCCACAATAAAGAGCTCACGGCTCATGCCAAAATAAATCAACAACAATATTTTTCATAATAAAGAGCTCACGACTCCATCACAATGAGTACGAAAATCTCACAAAATATTCAGCAAAATAATATTTCATAAATTTAACACCTTGTCTAAATATCAAATTTTTAAATGTAAAATACTTTATTTTTAATAATATTTAAATTAAGAAATTCATCCTTCAAGTAATGCACAGAACAAAAGAAATAGAATTTCAACTAAACAGGTAAAACACTTAGCAGGAACAGGTCAGTCAAATTTAAAATACGAAAATATATTAATGATGATAAATATAACATAATAAAATAATATAATTAATATGCAACACTGCTCTATACAATTTAAAGACATAATCTTCCATATTTAGCCAGTGTACACACTCGTCACCTCGTGTACACGACTTTTAACACATTAATATTTTCATATCAATACCAATCCTAAGGGAAATTTCCCTCACATAAGGTTAGACAAGTCACTTACCTCAAACCACGCTCAATCAATCAAGTAGTATGTATTTTCCTCAATTTTTTGACTCCGATCGGCTCGAATCTAGTCATAATTAATTCGATTAAATCAATACAAATTATAGGAATAAATTCCATATGAAAATATAATTTTTCTAACAAAATTCAAAATTTAACCCAAAAATCGCTCGTGGGGCCCACATCTCGGAATCCGATGAAACTCACAAAATTCGATAACTCATTCAATTATGAATCCAACCATACTAGTTTCACTCAAATCCAATTTCGAATCGACATCGAAATCTCAAAAATTCGTTTTATGAGACTTCTACAATTTTCTCTAAATTTCCATCTCAAAAACACTAATTAAATGATGAAAACAATAATATATTCGTGTATATTGACCAAATCCGAGTTAGAATCACTTGCCCCAATATTTATCCTTGAAAATCTCTCAAAATTCGCCTCTTCCCAAGCTCCAAATTGTCAAAAATGGAAAATGGGACAAAGACCCCGTTTTATAACTTAAAGTCTATGTCGAGGCGCTACCCTAGATTTTCTGCCCTCGATTTCCTGACCTCGATTTCCTGCCTTCGATTTCCTCACCTCGATTTTCTGACTTCGATTTCCTGCCCTCGATTTTTTGACCTCGATTTTTGACATATGAAGGAAACCAGATCAACCAAAAAAAACCCAGCAAACTCAACTTCAATAGTCTCCCAATTTCAATTCTTGATCCGTTAACCATCTGAAACTCATCCGAGGCCCTCGGGACCTCAACCAAATATATCAACAAGTCCCAAAATATCATACGAACTTAGTTGAAACCTCAAATCACATAAAACAACGCTAAAACCACGAATCATACCCCAATTCAAGCTTAAGGAACTTAAGAATTTCCAACATTTCACATTCGATGCCGAAACCTACCAAATCAAGTCTGATTGACCTCAAATTTTGCACACGAGTCATAAATGACATAACGGAGCTATAAAAATTTTCAGAACTGGACTTCGACCCCGATATCCAAAAGTCAACTCCTCGGTCAAACTTCCCAAAAATTCAACTTTCGTCATTTCAAGCCAAATTCCACTACGGACTTAAAAAAAAATTCGAACACGTTCCTAAGTCCAAAATCACCATACGGAGCTATTGGAATCATCAAAACTCTATTACGGGGTCGTTTACACATAAGTTGACATTCGGTCACTATTTCAACTTAAACTTTAAACCTTGGAACTAAGTGTTCCAATTCATTCCTAAAACCTCACCGGACCCAAACTAATCACCCCGGCAAGTCACATAACAAATGTAAAGCATAAATTGAGCAGTAAATGGGGTTATAAGTCTCAAAACGACCGGTCGGGTCGTTACATTCTCCCCCTCTAAAACAAACATTCGTCCTCGAACTATTCGGTCGGTTTAGTCGTTTTTAAATATTCATTGACACCCCTACCTACATGTACTGGTGCGTATCTCAACCTTGCATGGATTTTGTCAAAAAAGATTTTAAAAAAACGTGAAAATCAAAATATATGCGATTTTTTGTTTACCTTGATTCTCTTGTTATAGTAAGTGGTTATCAAACTTGGAAGATTTTTTCACTGACTGTCTTTCCTACAAGGAGTCTTTTCTCTTCTGAAACACTTATTCTTACTTTTTTTGCAGGGCACAATGGGAGATGATGAATATCAATGAGTAAGTTATACCTTCTCAGTTTGTTTTTTTTTAAATGTAATAAGTACGTACTTATTAATCACAAAACAGCAGTAAGAGGAGCTGAGGTTGCTGTATGTGAAAGCAAAAAAAGAACAGAATTGTATAACTTGAAGTAACTCTATGAGATATGAAATAGTGTTCTGCCGCTTTTGTCCAGTCCAGATCTATACCAACTTCTCAAAAGATCGTGTTGCCCCTAATGTTCACAAAATTCATGAAAAGCTTCCACAGTTGAGCTGTGAAGTGCAAACTCTAGGAGAAATCCTGAGTGATTTCCACAAATTCTGGATCAAACATGCATTCTTGACTGCAATCCAAGCAATAAGATTTGGAAATTGATCTTTTAAGTACTATGTCCGTTCAAACTTTCATTCCAAACTAAAACCTTTTTTTCAATTCCAAAATTTGATGTCTGAGTGTACCCGGAAATTGAACTGCCACCATGTCTGATGTATCTCCCGAAGTTTTTTCAGGAGCAATAATATTCAAACGCGTAGGCACTGAATATCCACTTCCTGAAGATATAACCTTCCATCTTTGTCACTGCTAGAGGTTGCCGAGAACCAAAGGAGTACCTTCTTGATGAAATGTTTTTGTCCCTCCAACCATTCATAATGTTCTTCTAAATCTTAAAAAAGGTCACTAGTGTTATAAGTTTTGTTACCAACAATGAAGAAAATATATCTATGCATGTTTTCATCAATTACTTAAAGAAATGGTTGAATGGAAAATCCTAGAGAACTTAGTATTTATCTTGGTTCTAGTGCTCCCTAATCTGATAGTTTTATGCTGGGAAACTAGTAGTTTTGCCTGCTTTTCAATGTCTGCTGAGTAGGTCTTGTTTTAATATGAACTTAGTATTTATCCTACCCGTATTGACTCTTTAATTCACTTTGATCTTTTTCTCTAGCTCTTATATTGAGCCTCCTTAAAGTCCATGGAGATTGAAGAGGAGATGAAGCAGACTTGCAAATGATTGGTTCAGTACTTTGGGATGTAGGCTTGTCTCGTACGAAAATATTTTCTTGTATTTATGCCTACTTGGTTATGGTCATCACTCATCACTGAGATACTTGCTGTAATTTAAACTTATAATATACCCTACTTGGTTCATCGATAGAGATCTACTTCTTGTTGTCCCTTTTTAAGTTTAAACTTTAAGTTGAACCTATCAAAAGAAAGTTTGAACTTTAGATGATTTCTAAAAGCACAAAGAAGCACTAGGGTCTTGGCGGCATGAAGCGAGAAGT
Source organism: Nicotiana tabacum (assembly GCF_000715075.1). Taxonomy (NCBI): domain Eukaryota; kingdom Viridiplantae; phylum Streptophyta; class Magnoliopsida; order Solanales; family Solanaceae; genus Nicotiana; species Nicotiana tabacum. The sequence continues at coordinate 65,472,479 of NC_134083.1, read as the reverse complement.
GAAATGAACATTTTCTCGAAGTGAAGCCTACAATTGCACCAAATTAGAAAATGCAAAAAACATGTACCATAATAATTAAATGGTAGTTAGAGTAGCTAGTTTTAAACATGTAATATATGATAATGTTGTTATTATGTTTACTCTTCAAAGTTGGAAGGAGTTTGGATTTCATTGCTTAAAGCAATGAATCAGTTTTTTCTAATTACCCCGAGCTTTCCAAGAAAAAGAGCATGGAATTTCACACGTTGCAAGTTGCATTGAGAACAAGGGACTGATCCAGTACTGTGCTACTGCTTTGACCTAGGATTCTTTCCCTCACATGGAATTCTGAATTGAAAAACTGAAACTTTCAAGAAAGGAGATTATAAGACATCACATTTTGTGGCAAAGAGCCCATTCGATGGCATCCGCGCCCGCTCGTGTTGGGTTGAGAAAAGATATACATAAAGTTTTTAGTAGCTTGAGTTATACTTTGGTCAGTATTGAGGTGAAAATGTGAAAATGGGATAGGCATGAATGTGTCCTAGAGGTCGGTTGGAATTTATGTTTGCCTTGTTCTTCTACATAAACAGATTGTAGGAAGGGATCTCAAATTACGGAATCAACAAGTAATCAAACTAGATAGACAACTAGGAATTTAGATTGGATCAGAGATACGTAAGTCCTCAGTTCCGCTGCTGCTATTACTATCACTAGCCTCATTAGCCTTTGAAATTAACTGCTTTTTTCCCTTCCTTTATGTCATCTCTGTTTTTCTTTTTTTAATTAAAGTTGTAGTAGACAAGTTTGTATGTAAGGGGTCAGAAAAATGAAAAGAAACTCCTTTTATTTCCTAGTATGGGGAGGATAAATTTCACTAATAATCATACTTACTTTTTTTCACCAAAGTCATATAACTTTATTTTTTCACACAAAAAATCATATTTTTTCCACAAAAGTCATATAACTTTGTTTTCTCACACAAAAATTATAAAACTTTCACTAACTCACATAAAAATCATAGAGGTCGGAAAACAAAATTTTCCGGCACTATTTTCTTACTTTACGTTTTTTTATTTTTTATTTTCAGTCTAATTAATAATTACCCAATTAAAATATAAAAAATATGAGTATATTTTTAGCCCTCCCAAAAATAATAGCCGATAAAATATTTTATATATATGTGTGTATTATGTACATATAACATACACATTCTATATATATTTTGTCTAGCAAATGCAATTAGTTTCGACCGGTCAGTTAATTTTATATTTTTTCCTTAAAATAGGAATGACCCAACCCAGCCTGACCCAATAACCATATACGCAAGTTAAAATAATACGAAAAGTTAATTCTTCCCCCACAAAAAACTTAGTTCGGAATGCATGAGATTTTAACATAAAAATAAAGAAATAAAACGTATAATTAGAGAGCACTTGAAATAAAAATGCTATCAATTTGAATAAAAATCTTGAAAAAAGAAGAAGATAGAAGTATCATGTTTTGAAGAATTTACTATTCACTTTTAGTATTATTTTAATTTTTATATATGAGTATTGGGTCGGGTGGGCCAGGTCGAGTTGGGTACTATTAAAACATGGCAATGAGTCGCTACTTGGTACTATTAATAATATTTTCTATGTTTAATGCTTTGTAAATGTGAAGTTTGCAATCTATAGATCTAATTAGGGAACGTCTTGTTAAGAGTATAATTCGCGGAAAATAACGATTTTTTCCATTGCGATGTATTCAACCAATTCCAAATTTCTTTTCATCTAAATTTTCTGTCATCTCACATCGTTCTCAATCTTCATGAAAGATAGGTAGAATACTATGTAAGAGCATTTTATTTATCATACTCTAGTTATATTAAAAGCACGAAAACTTTTAGAAAAAATATTGTTCACCTTTTTTATTCCTTACAAATGTATTTTATATTGGATAAAATTATAATTTATGTTACTTTTCTAATATTTAGGGGTTTGAAATCAACTAAAATTTTGATTATTAAATTTTTTCTTATTTAAATTATGTAAAAAATCCTAATATTTAGAATTTAAAACTTATAAAAATTTAACTTAAATAGATCTTGTGTCCTCCAACAAGGGTTTTGCATCCAAGGTACGAAATTTTCATACTAAAATCGGTTCCCCAACAAGGGGTTTAGCATCCTAGGTATGACCAAATGAATAGTTAGAATGTTTTATCTCCCAACTAAATTAGTAAATTCTCAAATTTTCTCGCCTAATCCGAAATGATCCAAACTGTTAAAAACTAATATAAATAAATATAGGTATAAATATATATTTAAAAAAAATCATTCAACAATTAGAACAAACAACTACGAAAATATTTACTTACAACTTGTTTGGATGGTTGTTAACTATTATATTGTATCGTATTATTACTTTAAATACAATATTTGTTTTGATTGTTACTTAAATTTTATTGTATCGTATCGTTAAATTCGTCGTTACGTAACGACGAAATGTGTCACTATATGTCACGACCCCAATTTTTCTCCGTAGGATGTCGTGACGGCACCCAGTCTCTAAGACTAGGTAAGCCTAATACTTACTAAATAATTTGAATAATTCAACCATCAAATGAAAAATACAAGATAAAAATCTTATACAAATTACAAATCCCAAAACCGGTGGTACAAGTCATAAGCTCTACTGAGTTTGCTAGAAAATCCCTAAATACAACTGTTCAGATGGAATTAAACAGTATAATAAAACTATCAGAAGGTGATTCTGAGGCCTGCGAACGCGACGACAGGTTTACCTTGAGTCTCCACAGCTCGACCAGCCAGCTAATAATCAACAACAACCGAGGCACCTGGATCTGCACAAAAATGTGCAGAAGTGTAGTATGAGTACACCACAGCGGTACCCAATAAGTATCAAGACTAACCTCGGTAGAGTAGTGACGAGGGACAGTCAAGACACCTATCGGAATAAACAACCTAAACAAGTATATAGATGAACTAACAGAGAAACAATATTGATATAAAGCTAAGCAGGATAAGGAATACAAGACAATACTTGCAATGATACACTAGTAACAACAATATTCAACAGGAAGCAGTCAGGTAATAATGTTGTAGAGTAACTAATCACAGTCTAAGTTCGGGGAAACCAAATAAAGGGAAAACCAACAACAACTCAATAAGGACAACCACTTTCATAATAGATTTGTCCAAGGATTTCCACGAAGTACCGAACCTCATAATCACAGCTCACGGGTCCCAATTCATGAACCCTAATCACTTGGCATCTTGTGCCCATATTTCAACTCATAACCACACGGACGACTCACGTGTCAATAGAACAATTCTCACACAGAAGGCAAGAAGACGAGAGTACGTATAATGGTTAATGTCGTCAGGGTTTATCTTTTAAAATCGATATGGGTGATTTAACTACGTGTATGCTTGTGCAAGTGTTCTACCATAATTCTAGTCAACAAATATGAGTGAAGTCAATGAATGGCACATAACTAACGATCACCACAAAATGTACGGTGTAACAGAAGTACCAATGAAGTTTGAAGCAGCAACCAGCACAACAAGATTAACTACACAGAGTTGAACAAATAGTGCAACACGGAGGAAAATAATTAATAGTATGCTAAGAAAAATAATAATCAAAGATAAGCACACAGAAAAGGAGAAATGACAATAATAGCACTCCGGAGGTACCACCTCGTAGTCTCAAATTGTAAAATGAATCACAACTTTCCTTATATCACTGCGGGAGCCTTTATATATAGTTTTTAAAAATTATTTTTCCGAAATAGTATCCCGCATTTTAGCCCACCTTATCACACGGCATGGCTTCTGGTAGTTTCCCTACTAGCCACACGTTTCAAGCCCACCTTATCTCACTGCATGCGTTTCAACACCCAGACCTTATACCACCGCATGCGTATCAATAACAACAGCACGGCAGAAACCTCGTGCAACACAATAACAACCGCACGACAGAAACCTCATCCAACACAATAACAATTCTCTCAACAAAACACGTAGGCCAAAAACATAATAACTCAAATAAATGACTTTCACCATATGTGCCCACATGCCACAACATTTTCTCAAAACAGTTTCAATATCACAACCACGTATAGCCCTCGGCTCAACAATACTGAATACAACAACAACAACAACAACAATAACACAAGAATACGGCAAGTAAATCAACACAAGAACTTCAGAACACAAAGAAACGGAAGAACAAATTCACAGAGAAAGACACAACAGGGAAATAATAGTCTCAACAAGAATAATTCAACAAGGGAGAAGTAATGTGTAATAATGATTCCACGAAAGTACAATTCGACAACAAGAGAGATAGCATGAATCAATGACCCCAAATAAGAATATGTCAACAATGAAAAGGGTAACAAACTTCCATTAAGGCTAAGCAATTACGTAAGAGATAATAATGATTTCAATTAAGGTTTAAGCAATTACGGAAAGATAACAATGATTTAAATTAAGGTTAAGTAATTATGAAAAGATAGCATGACGATAAAAGAGGTAAAAACTTCAGTTAAGGCACATAAGAGTTTAATCGACAATAAGGGTAGAACATGAAGCAATTAATTCCAATTAAGACATGTAAGGGTGAATTTAGTGAATGAGGAATTTAACATGACAAAACAACTTCATATTTAATGGACATAAGAACCTAAGAGCACTAGACGGTCAAATTTCAATAAATAAGTCTGGGCACGTATTCGTCACCTCGCGTACTCGGCCATCACATGACACAATTAGCACAAAAGACTTGAATCATAAAGGGTAGTTCCCCCACACAAAGTTAGGCAAGATACTTGCCTCAACCCACGCTCAATCAATCAATTAGAAGGACTTTCCCTCGATTATCCAACTCTAAACGGCTCGAATCTAGCCAAAATAATTTCATACTTTAAATATAACTATAGGAAACTAATTTAAATAATGAAATAGTGATCTTAGCTAAGAATTAAAAAAATGCTCTAAAAAGTCGACCTGGTCCCGCGTCTCGGAACCCGACCAAAAATTACAAAAATCGAACACCCATTTGATATTGATTCCAACCATACAAGAATTACACAAATCCGATACCAAAATCTCGCTCAAATCCCCAAAATTCGGCCTAAGAACTTTTCTCCATTTTCCCCAATTTTTCAACCCAAATCACTAATTAAATGATGAAATCAAAGACATAAACATGGAATTTAACCAAAACTAAGTAAGAATCACTTACCCTAATTATTTCTTTGAAAATCTCTCCAAGAATCGCCTCCAGCCGAGCTCCCAAAATCAGATTTGTGAAATAAACTCAAACCCCCGTCTTGAAATATTTAAGTTCTGTCCAGACGACCCTTCATCGCGATCGCGAAAATTGCCTCGCGATCGCGAAGCACAGCTCAGTTGCCCAGAAATTTAAGCCTACACGAACGTGTAAATACACATGCAAACGCGGACCATTGCCTCCTCAGACCTATGCGATCACGTCCCTCTTCACGCGGTCGCGAAGAACAACGGGTGAACTCAACTGCTGCTTCACTTCTTCTACGCAAGCGACCTTTCCCACGCGTTCGCGATGCTCAGACTCCTCTAGCTTACGCGTTGCATGCCCTAACTGGCGATCGCATAGAAAAAGCTTCCCAATTGCCCCAAATAGCCTACACGATCGCGGACCTTCCCTCGCGATCGCGGACAAGGAAATAAGATACGGGCACCAAAAAAACTTCTGCACATCCCCAAGTCCAAAAATCGATCTGTTAACCATCTGAAAATCACCCAAGGCCCCCCGGGACCTCAACCAAGTATACCAACAAGTCCTAAAACACGATACAAACTTAGTCGAGCCTTCAAATCACATCAAACAACACTAAAATCATGAATCGTGCATCGATTCAAGCCTAAAGAACTTAATAACTTTTAACTTCTACATTCGATGCCGAACCCTATCAACTTAAGTCTAATTGACCTCAAATTTTACATACAAGTCATAAATAACATAAAGGATCTAATCCAACTCTCGAAATCGAAATCTGACCCAATATCACCAAAGTCCACTCTCGATCAAACCTCTTAACCTTCCAAAATTTTAATTTTTTCAATGTTCGCCAAAATGCATCAAATTACCCCACGGACCTCCAAATCCAAATCCGGACGGACGTCTAAGTCCAAAATCACCATACAAAGCTATTTCAATCATCAAAATACTATTTCGGAGTCGTCTACACAAAAGTCAAATTCCGGTCAACTCTTTTCATTTAAGTTTCAAAATATAAGAATTATTTTTTCAATTAAATCATGAATCATCTAAAAACCAATCTCGACCACGTACGCAAGTCATAATACACATTATGAAGCTTCTCGAGACCTTAAGCCGCCGAACGGGGCGCTAATTCCCAAAACGACCGATCGAGTCGTTACATTTTATGTAACGACCGATTTGGTACAGTGGTCGGTTACCTTGTCTTTTTCTCTCAATCTCACCCTTCATTATTATTAAATAATATTATTTTATCATTTACCCTACCTTTTTATATAATAATTTTACCCTGTATCATAAATTTTCTTTATAATATTGCAAGTTTATTTTTCATATTGTTGGTGCGTGATATCATGAAACAACAGCAAACGATACAATCTATCCAAACATTATATTCATCAAACGATACAGTACAGTATAATACAATATAATATGATACATTATGAAATAATATGTAGCAACCATCCAAACAAGCTGTTAAAGTAGTATAAAAGAAGAAGAAAAATATTCTTGTTCTTCTTATTCTTCTTCCCTTATTTCCCTCCTCCTCCTCCTCTTCTTCTTCCTTTCTCTTTGATCTTCACCATTTGAAACTAGAATTCTTTAAAATTTGCATAAGCTTATATTAAGAAAATTAATCAAAAATAAATAAATATTTTCTTTGATATTGAACATAAATAATTAAGTATTTGAATTAACGAATTAGTACAAGTATCCAATTTTATGCTCTTCCTAATTCATCGTATAAGTAAAATTATTTTTTAAGTTGACACAAATCTTAGATTAGAGTACATAAATTTATTAGACTATTGGCGATCAAAGAAATGAGAAGATAGAGCAAAATCGATTAATGTATTTCTATTTCTATTATATAGAAAAAGGAAGATGGTCGACCAAGGGCATATATGTTATTTCATTAAAGCTGTTACACCCGACCCCTAAATAACGACTGGTAAGTTTGGATATAGTACAGCCAATCTGCCGCCGACGCGGATGAGGGCAAGGGGTGGCTACACGTTTCAGCAGACTTGCGCCATGTGTCTCACCGGGTGCAGTGACCGGGGCAGGCGACCCATTTTACATGTGGAATGACGAAATTTTCTATGCTTGGTATATTATAAAAAGGGCAGTGAGACTCTTTCTCTTTCATTATAAAAGTTATCACCAATCTTAGCTCCCCCAAAATGCTCTTAGCACCCCTTTAGAATCTCCAAGCAATTTAAAGCAAAGTCGAAGGTGAATCTAAATCTAGCAGGATCTAACGTAAAAGGGCTTGGAATCACCACTGTAATATTTATTATTGTAACAACCTGACTGATTATTTTGCTTTCTAGATCTCTGTTTCCCTAAATAAGACTCCCCGTATATGCTTTTACTGTTTTATGACTTGGGGGATGGTTAGTTCAGGTTTGGAAGAGTTCGGGTTGAAATCGGAACACTTAGTTCCTTAATATTGGCTTTAAAGGGTTAAGTTTGACTTGGGTCAACAATTCTAGTAAAATACCTTGGAACCAGGATTTGACGATCCCAATAGGTTCGTATGATGATTTTGGACTTAGGCGTGTGTCCGGATTGGATTTTGGATGACCCGGGAGCGTTTTGGTGCCTAAAGTTGAAAGTTAGCTTATTGAAAGTTTAAAAGTTCTTTAAATTTGGTTTGGAGTAGGTTTTGGTGTTATCGAGGTCCGTTTTAGATTTCAAGCCTAGGAATAGCTCTGTATGGTAATTTAAGACTTGCACGCAAAATTTGGTGTAATTCCTAGTAGTTTAAGTATGATTCGGCGTGTTCGGAGCAAATTGGAAGAACTTGAAGTTCATAAGTTTATTCAATTTGGTTTGGAGTGTGATTCTTAGTTTTGGTATTGTTTTTCGTGTTTTGTGAGGTCGAGTAGGTCCGTTTTATGATTTCGAACTTATTGGTATGTTTGGAGGGGCACGGGGACCCCAGATGCCATTCGGACGAGGCACGAAACTCATTTGGACTTGGAAAGAATAGCTGAAGCATCAGAGTTCTAGTGCAACCACACCTGCGGAGGACCAGCCACAGGTACGAGCCCACAGAAGAGGCCTAGTGTGGGTTGCCTAGTGATCGCAGAAGCGAGAAATGAGTCGCATATGCGAAGGCGCAGATGTGAGGAAGAGATCGCAGAAGCGGACTGGTGTGTAGGTGCGGTGCTCGTGCCATAGAAGCGGGCTCTAAGAAGCGAGACTTTTCCAGCAGAAGCGGGAAGGGAAGACCTGGGCATGGTTTGCATATGTGAGGCTATGTTCGTAGAAGCGGAGAGCCGTAGATGCGGCCAGTGCTCCGCAGAAGCGGAAGTCGCTGGGCAGTGAGGTCCATTTATTACAGGACTTAGGCCATTTTTGGTTCATTTATTTCACTTCTTGGGCGATTTTGGAACTTATTTGAATAGGGATTTTCACCTAGCACTTTGAACGTAAGTAATTCCTACCCAATGTAAGTTAAATACATAGATTATGGGTAGATTTTAACATGTAAAATTGTGAGAATTTTGGGTTTAGATGAAAAACCTATGTTTTGATAAAAATGGGATTTAACAACGAAAATGGTTATGGAATTGAGTGAAAAATATATATTTGAGTTCGTGAGGTTATGAGTAACAATTATTTTCGAATATTTCCCGAATCCGGGCACGTGGGCCCGAGGATGAATTTTAGGAATCTTCCAATTGGGGTTGGATAATCACTCTAATAGTTATATTATGAACTTTTGAACATGTATTGATTAATTTACACATTATTTGACTAGTTTCGGATTGTTCGGCACTGAGTTGAGTCTTTAGAGTGAATTTGATACTGAAAAGCGAGCTTTGAGACAAGGTAAGTCTCTTGCTTAACCTTGTAAGAGGGAATTTACCCCCATAACTGATTTCAATTACTATTTGCTCCTAATTGTGGGGGCTACGTACGCACGAGGTGATGATGGCCGTACGACCTCGGCATAATCGTGCGTGATAATACTCGGAGCTTAATTATATTTGATATTATTTTATGGCTTAAGAGGTTATAATTGTTTAATGATAGAAGTTGGCTTGGGATTTACTATTCGTGAAAGAATTATCTATTCACTACTTGTTATTGAGTTATTATTATTATTTACATAATCCATGCTTATTTAGAATTTCTTTATTTTGTTGTTAGCCTGTAATAAGTGTTGAAGTCGACCCCTCGTCACTACTTCTTCGAGGTTAGACTAGATACTTACTGGGTACATGTTATTTATGTACTCACGCTACACTTTTGCACTAATCATGCAGGATCTGAGGCAGGTGCATTTGGCAATCATACCGGCACGCACCCCCGTTACCTTGAGGCCTAGTGGTGAGCTGCTTTCTGAGCCGTCCTGCAGCACCAAGAGTCTCTATTTTGCACTTATTTTCTATCTACTTTTATTTCAGACAGTAGTTAGATTTTTGTATATTTGACTAGTTGCTCTTGCTCATACACTTATGACACCGGGTATTGGCACACATACTAGTAGACTTTATGGTTTTGGAGTATTTATGTCACTATATTTGCCCACTCAGTTGCCTTCATTTTATTTTGTTAAATTTCTACTCCTTAATCTCTTAATAAATGAAAATTAATTACTTGGAAACTTATTAAAAGAGTAATCACATGGTCAGTTCACCGTTGGCTTGTCTAGCGATGACGTTGGGCGCCATCACGGCCTATAGGAGAAATTGGATCGTGACAACATGGTATTAGAGTCAGGTTCACGTAGGTCTCATAAGTTATCAGCAGGCCTAATAGAGTCTTGCGGATCGGTGCGAAGACGTCTGTACTTATCTTCGATAGGCTATAAGGTGTTAGGAAACTACTATTTCTTCATCTCATATCGTGCAGTTGATGTTGTGCTAAGTATCCTTCTCTTATTCTCTCACAGATGGTTAGAACGCGCATGACAGATGTACCCGATCATGGAGGAGTTGCTCCCCCTGTTGCTAGAGGCCGAGGCAAATGCCGATGGAGGGCCCCAGCTCGTAGTAGAGGACAAGGACATCCCAGAGTTGCCCCAGTTATAGCCCTAGTGGATCCAACGGAGGATCCTATTATTGAGAAGACAGAGAGAGGTGCCTGCAGCAGAGCCAGCCCCAGTAGATTTCATGTCCGCACCGGGATTCCAGGAGGTCATGGGTCGTATGTTGCGGTTCATGGATTCTATGACTCAGGCTTGTTTATTTCCAGCAGACCCAGCCATATCTCAGGCAAGAGGGAGAGCACAGAGCCCTACCGCTCAGGCTCCAGGACATGCAACTATCGTATATCAGACCCCGAGCGCACTACCCGTCGACGGAGTTCAGCCAGTTATAGCAGCCATACTTGAGCCCAAACCAGCTACGGCCGGCGATCCGCAGAAGCTATTGGACAGATGGACCATGCTTCATCCTCCTGTCTTTGGGGGTGAGTGGCATGAGGACCCCCAGGACTTTATTGATCGGTGCAAGGATAGACTGCACAACATGAGGATATTGGAGTCCCATGGGGTGGACTTTACCAGCTTTCAGCAGGAGGGCAGAGCCCGTAGATGGTGGCAGTCTTATCTTCTCGGCAGACCAGCAGGTTCTCCTCCCATGACTTGGGATTAGTTAACATGCCACTTCTTGGATAGATACATTCCACCCTCTCAGAGGGAAGAGTTGCGATTTCAGTTCGAGTAGCTCCAGCAAAGTTAGATGTCGATGACCAACTATGAGGCGAGGTTCTCTAAGTTGTCTCCCCTTGAACTTATGATACTTTCTACCGATGCAGAGAGAGTACAGAGGTTTGTTGTCAGTTTGCACTCTGGTATCTAGGCCACCATGGCTCGAGAGGTTGAGATGGGGATTTCTTACGGGCTAGTTGTGGAGATAGCTCGGAGGATCGAGGGTGTCCGTCAGCAGAGCCGAGAGCAGGCGACAAGGGATAAGCGGTTTCGATATTCCGGAGAGTTCAGTAGTACCCCGGTTGGGGGCAAGGGTCAGTTTGTGAGGGGTCAGTCTAGCAATCCCCACATATCCAGCACCGCCTCCTCCTCGGGGTGCTCTAGTGCGGCCTTATTTCAGTGCCATGCCAAAGTGTTCATACCGCCCACCAGCTATTCAGGTCCCTCCAATGGGTATTCAGGCCATCAGGGTCAGACTTCAGGTCAGCAGTCGCCCGTACCAAGAGGTTGTTTCGAGTGCGAGGATCTTGGTCATATGAGTAGGTTCTGCCCCAGGATTCAGGGCAAGGTAGTGCAGCAGGGTCAGCAACATATGATTACAGCACCAGCTGCCATACCAACAGTCCAGCCGCCCAGAGGCGAAGGGCAGGTGGGTAGGGACCGTCCTAGAGGTGGAGGCCAGCCAGGTGGCGCTCCATCCAGGTTCTATGCTTTCTCGGCCAGACCAGATGCAGTTGCCTCAAATGCCAGGATCACAAGTATTATTTATATCTGCGGTATGGATGCTTCAGTACTATTTGATCCAGGGTCCACATATTTATATGTTTCATCTCTGTTTTCTCATTTCCTGGTGTTCCTTGTGAGTCCTTGGGTACTCTTGTTTATGTGTCCACTCTAGTGGGCGATTCAGTTGTTGTGGATCGGGTTTATCGATCCTGTATCGTGACTTTCTATGGTTATGAGACTAGAGCAGATCTTCTGTTGCTTGATATGACCGACTTTGAGGTCATCGTGCGCATGGATTGGTTGTCCCCCATATCACGCCATCCTTGATTGCCATGCCAAGACTATTACCTTGGCAATGTCAGAGCTTCCTAGATTGGAGTGGAAAGGTTCGTCTGTCAGTGCATCTAGTTGGGTTATCTCTTTTTTGAAGGCTCGACACATGGTCGAGAAGGGTTGTTTAGCTTATCTAGCTTATGTTCGGGATACTACTGCAGAGGCTCCGGCGATTGATTCAGTGCCCGTGGTTCGGTAGTTCTCCGATGTGTTTCCTTTTGATCTTCCAAGCATGCCACCAGATCGTGATATCGATTTTTGTATTGATTTGGCTCCAAGTACCCAGCTGATAAGTAGGGATTTTAACCTATTATTTTCTCTCTTTTACTTGAGTTTAGGGCCAAAAATGCGTGAAGGTATTCCCGAAAACTAACGTAATATGTTTGCTTGCAGGGATTGTTCAAAATGAGACAAAGGAGTCATAATCAACTCATAAAGGAGTCAAAACTTGAACAAAAACTAAGACTGAGCCAAAAGATGTGAAATGCGGACTGCACAAATATTGTGCGGCCGCGAAAGCTATAATGCGGTCGCGAGCACTATTTCGAGGTCCGCGAAAGGAAGATTCAGAGATGGATTTTTGGGCTAAAACATGAACGCGGGCCGCATCAGAAAGGTGCGGCCACTAAAGTACCTGCACGGCCGCGATTGGAATTACGCGGACCACGGTTGCTGAGGTTCAGAGATCTTACATTTTAAGCAAAAATAAGAAATGCGGTCTGTGTCAAGATTATGCAGCCGCAGAAGTCTCCTACGCGACCGTGATGGAAATTATGCGGTCCGCGAAACCAAGCTCAATCCAGATCCAGAAGTGAAGAATGCGGACCGCGATTAGAATTACGCGGCCGCTAAAGCAAGAGTGCAGCCGCGGTCAGAATTACGCGGCCGCGTAATCTTCGCAGGGGTATTTTTGTCCGAAAATTTTAGTTTAGTATAAATAGAACTTTTTGTTATTTTTAGGTTATGTTGTGTATTTGCTGAGCACGTGAGACGGTCGGGACTTCCCTTTTGGGAAATTTTGTATTAGATTCACCTTATGGCATTAGATTTTCATCTTTTAATCTAGTATTATGAATTTTATCTTCTTTTCATCTTTGATTTCTGTTATTTCTATGAGTAGCTAGACCCATAGCTAGAGTTGTATCCCAACCCTAGTGTGGGTATTTAATGGGTACTGAATTTTAGGGCTTGAATATTTATGGGTTAGTGATATTTAGCCTAGTTCTTGCTAGAATTATAGAATTAGTGGTTGCAAATACTGATTCATGCCTTTATGACTTAGTCTCTTCTTGAGAAAGAGGGACTAAGTCTAGGAAAACTAGGCTAACAAAGAATTGGGGTGAACTCAAGAAATTGATAGCCCCAATTAAAGGGTTAAACCTAGAGATAGTAATACCTGACTTAAGCTAATATCACGTGACTTACATGAATACCTATTTGGACTTGAGAAAGCCAAATTGGGTAAAATCACTCAAACTATCGAGAGGTATAGAGTGAGTACTTGGGTGTGATATCTATATTACGACCCCAAATTAATCAAGCTTGCCCTAGATTCTTACTACCCGTGAGATGTCCACCTAGGCGGAAGTCACTACCCTAGTCCTTTTAAACACTTGAAAACCAACATAAAAAATATTGTACTTAGCTTTAATCATTGCATGCAATAGAATAAAATTAGAAGTAGAATCAAAACCAAAATGTGTGGAAGTGTAATTAGGAACAAAACACGCATCTAAACTTAGATATAAACCTAATTCCAAATCAATTAACTCCCTGTGGATTCGATCCCGACCTTGTTGGGTAAAATTGCATCGACCATTCTCGTTACTCAATAGTAATGCAGGATTGGACCCGATCAATTTTTGGCGTCGTTGTCGGGGCTTGAACCCGGGTCTCTCGGGTGAGAGTCGAGTATCCTGACCAACTAGACTACAACGGACCGCTATATATCTAATTATTTGTGTGTTTTGTTTTTCTTTCCTTCCATTTTTTTAATTTTTGTGTGTCAATTGCTTTTAGGTACCAAATGGCTCTTAATGAGGTCCTCGGACATATTCCTCAGGGGGAGGAGGTAGATGAAAATGAAGTGGATGAGGTTCATCTTGAACCTCAAGTACAAAGAAGAGGCCACCCGCCTCATGACAACGTTCCAAACACTCCCCCACCTCCTCCAAGGGCAGCACATCGGGTGTTGCCCAATGAAGGCTACGCAAGTGCAATTGTCCCGCCCCAGATTCGGGCGGGCAATTTTCAAATAACCAATGTCATGCTTACTATATTGAAACAAAGGTGTTTCTTCACCGGAGCTCCACATCAGAACACATATAAGTATCTCACAGGTTTTGTAGACACATGCTGGGGGAGCAAGCAGACGAATGTATCTGAGGACGCTTTGAGGTTAAGGCTTTTCCCTTTCTCACTTAGAGGGAAGGCTTTGGATTGGCTTGATAGGCTACCCAACCATTCCATCACCACTTGGGATGAGTTGGCCGAGAAGTTCATAGCAAAGTTTTTTTCTCCGGGACATATGGCAACATTGAGAGATAAAATCCTTGTTTTTAAACAAGAGCCAAATGAACCGCTACATGAGATTTGGGAACGGTACTGGACAATGGTCAAATAATGCCCCAACAACGATATGACTGAAGCAATGATCCCGCAAACCTTTTATAGGGGTATCAGCAAAACTAACCAGTGTGTGGTGAATCAGCTCGCAGGGGGGTAACTTCATGAACACGCCATATTCAAAAGCATGTGAAATATTAGATGAGATAGCGGACACCTCTTCAGCTTGGCAAAGTCGGGCCAACGTTCCTCAGGGTGACCCTAATGTTATCCACCTTCGCAGGGAACTTCATGATCACGGACAAGCCATAGCAGAGTTGACAACTACCATGAATCAGTTAGCCAAGGCACAACTTCAGCAGGTTCAGGGGCTAAAGCAAGTAAATTACATGGAAGGAGTGGATGTAATGGTTAACAAGAGGAGACAAAGAGGTCAACAAGTTCAACAAAATCAGGATCAATTTGAGCAAAGTGGTAGTGGGTACAACCAAGATGACTCTTATGACGATCAAAGTGAAGAGATTCAATATGTGAACAATTACCAAGGTCAACGAATCAATGCTCCAAATCAACAACAGTGGAGATCACAGGGAAACAATCAAAATTGGGGCAACCAAAGCCAAGGGAATTGGAATAGTGGCAACAACAACAATCCAAACAATTGGGGGAACAACAATCAAAATTGGGGGAATCAAGGAAATAACCAAGGAAATTGGGGTGGCAACAATAATAGTAATTGGGGAGGCAATGGAAACCAAGGGGGTTGGAATAACAATAATCAAGGGAACTGGGGGTCAGGCCTTCAAAGGCCTCCGATGTATCAACAACCCAACAACTCGCCTCCATATCCGTCACAAGGGCAAAGTTCATCCAACAATGAGATGGGACGGATAGAAAGTATGTTCAAGCAAAATGATGGAAAGAAACGCCGACTTTGATGCCCAAATAGCCTCCCACAACACTTTTATCAGCAACTTGGAAGTCCAAATGGGTCAAATTTCTCAAGCCTTGAATACTCTCCCTAATGGGGCACTACCAAGTGATACGGTAGTAAACCCGAAGGGTGGAAACAATACGGGCCATGCTATGGCGGTGACTACAAGAAGTGGTAGAGGCGGAGTTGCTAGTACCTCCAATCCAAGAAAGATCGTGAATGATGATGTGGTTGTGCAAGAAGAGGATAAGCCAAGAAATAATGAGAATGTGAACGATGAAGTGAGGATAGACATTGATGAAAATGTGGAGGAGACACAAGATAATGTGAACCCGTCTAGGGAACACATGATAGACATACCGGATCCAGTAGTGCCCAAAGCCAAGGCTCCTTTGCCAAGGCCTTCTCCACCATATCCTTAAAGGCTCGCAAAGCAAAACAACGAGAACCAATTCAAGAAATTCATTGATATGATGAAAAGTTTGTCCATAAATGTGCCTTTTGTTGAAGCTCTAGAACAAATGTCGGGATATGCCAAGTTCATGAAGGACTTGGTAATGAAGAAGAGGTGAATGAACTGTGAGATGATCAAAATGACACATCAAGTGAGTGCCATTGTGCATTCCATGTCTCCAAAGCTAGAAGGTCCCGGTGCCTTTACAATTCTATGCACTATTGACAGTGCCGATTTCGCCAAAGCCTTGTATGATTTGGGAGCGAGCAGTAATTTGATGCCATATTCTGTGTTCAAGACATTGGGGATTGGGAAACCAAGACCTACTTCCATGAGGTTACAAATGGCGGACCGAACAATGAAGAAGCCATTGGGGATAATTGATGATGTGCTAGTTCGGGTCGACAAGTTCATACTTCCCGCAGATTTTGTGATACTCGACTGTGAGGTTGACTATGAGGTGCCAATCATATTGGGGAGACATTTCCTAGCTACAGTAAAGGCCTTAGTTGATGTGGAAGCTGGGGAGCTCACCTTCCGGGTGGGCGATGAAAAAGTTGTGTTCCATGTGTGCAAGTCAATGAGGCAGCCTAATAGCGACAAAGTATGTTCGTTTGTGGATCTTGTGACTGAGGTGATTGTTGATGACACAAGTGCTATGATTAATGTGGAAGACCCTTTGGAAGCTGTGTTGTTGAATCATGACGAGGATGAGAAGGAAGGCTTGGTAGAATGTGCAAATGCTTTGCAAGGAATGGGATCCTACACATATGGACCCCGAAAACTTTTCTTGGACCTTGAGAACCGGAAGACTCCACCAACAAAGCCCTCAATCGAGGAGCCACCCACATTGGAGTTGAAGCCCTTGCCTTCACACCCCAGGTATGAGTTCTTAGGCCCTTGTTCCACATTACCTGTTATTCTTTCTTCGTGCTTAACTAACGTGCAGGTAGATTCCACCCTTGCGGTGCTTCAAAGAAGGAAGAAGGCAATAGGTTGGACATTGGCGGATATTCGGGGTATAAGCCCCGCCTTTTGCATACACAAAATCATATTGGAAGAAGATGCCAAACCCTCCGTGGAACATCAAAGGAGGTTGAACGAGGCCATGCAAAAGGTAGTCAAGAAAGAGATCATCAAGTGGCTAGATGCAGGGGTTGTGTACCCCATTTCTGATAGTTCATGAACTTCGCTGGTACAATGTGTCCCAAAGAAGGGGGGCATGACTGTGATCACAAATGATAGAAATGAATTGATCCCCACAAGAACTATCAACGGTTGGAGGGTATGCATGGATTATAGGAAGCGGAACAAAGTGACCCGGAAAGACCATTTTCTATTGCCATTTCTTGACCAAATGTTGGATAGACTTGCCGGACGTGCTTATTATTGCTTTTTGGATGGGTATTCCGAATATAACCAGATTCTCATTACACCTGAAGACCAAGAGAAAGCCACCTTCACTTGTCTGTATGGCACATTTGCGTTCTCAAGGATGTCGTTTGGTTTGTGTAATGCACCGGCTACTTTTCAACGGTGTATGATGGAAATATTTACGGATATGGTAGAGGACTTCCTCGAGGTGTTCAGGGATGATTTTAGTGTTATGGGGGATTCCTTTGAAGAATGCTTGGATAATCTTGATAAAGTGTTGGCCCGATGTGAAGAGACCAACTTAGTGCTTAATTGGGAGAAATGCCACTTTATGGTCGAGGAGGACATTGTCCTCAGCCATAAGATCTCCAAGAACGGTATTGAAGTGGACAAAGCAAAAATTGAAGTGATATAAAAACTCCCTCCTCCGACTTCCATCAAAGGAGTGAGGAACTTTATTGGTCACGCGGGGTTTTACCGTAGGTTCATCAAGGATTTATCAAAAGTGGTGAACCCCTTGTGCAAGTTGTTGGAAAAAATGCCAAGTTTGTGTTCAATGATGATTACATGAAAGCTTTTGAGCTACTCAAGTATAGGTTGACTCCATCATTACCACACCCAATTGGAGCTTACCATTTGAGCTCATGTGCGATGCTAGCGACGTTGCGGTAGGAGCGGTATTGGGGTAAAGAAGCAACAAGATATTTCATCCGATCTATTATGCAAGCAAAACAATGAACGACACCCAAGTCAACTATGCGGTGACTGAGAAATAGCTATTAGTCATTGTCTTCGCCATGGAAAAGTTCCGCCCGTACCTCATGGGTACCAAAGTGATTGTGCACACCGATCACGCGGCACTTCATTATTTGATGAGTAAAAAGGACTCTAAGGCTAGGTTGATGAGATGGGTTCTTCTTCTACAAGAGTTTGACCTTGAAATCATAGACCGAAAAGGGAGTGAGAATCAAGTGGCGGACCACTTGTCCCGCTTGGAAGAGGAGGGGAGGTACCATGATGGCCTCGAAATTAATGATTCATTTCCATATGAATAACTCCTCTCTGTGTCTTTGACTGGGATACCTTGGTTCACTGATGTGGCTAACTTTCTTATGACCGGCATTGTCTCGAATGAGCTCTCTTCTAACCAAAGGAAGAAGCTCAAATGGGACTGCTTGGATTATTATTGGGACGAGCCATATCTTTTTAAAAATTTCAATGATGGTGTTATCTGGAGATGTGTTCCGGAAGAAGAGCAATTTAGTATTCTTGAAGCTTGCCATTCCTCGCCCTATGGTGGTCACCATGGTGGGGCGAGAACTGCTATAAAGGTCCTAAGCTATGGATTCTATTGGCCTACCTTGTACAAAGACGCTAGCGAGCTCGTTAGGCATTGTGATGAGTGCCAAAGAGCCTGTGGAATTTCCAAAAAGAATGAAATGCCTCTCACCACCATCCTTGAGATTGATATTTTCGACGTGTGGGGCATCGACTTTATGGGACCATTTGTGAGTTCATGTGGGAACACTTATATTCTTGCTGATGTGGATTATGTTTCCAAATGGGTTGAAGTTGTGGCTTTGTCCAATAATGAGGCACGGAGTGTGGTGACTTTCTTAAAGAAAAATATCTTCACAAGGTTCGGCACCCCAAGGGCTATCATTAGTGATGGGGGTTCTCATTTTTGCAACAAAGCCTTTGACACTTTACTTTCCAAGTATGGTGTCAATCATAAGGTGTCAACCCCCTATAATCCCCAGGAAAGTGGATGGGTTGAAGTCTCCAATAGGGAGATCAAGAGCATTCTATCCAAGACTGTCAGTGCAAACTGGACTGATTGGTCAAGGAAACTTGGCGATGCTTTATGGGCCTATAGAACAGCTTATAAGACTCCAATTGGTATGTCTCCATACCGGTTGGTATTTGGGAAAGCATGTCATCTTCCGGTTGAATTAGAGCACAAGGCCATGTGGGCGCTGAAGAAATTAAACCTTGAATAGGATGTAGCTACCAATCTCCGGGTAGAGCAACTAAATGAACTTGATGAGTTCCGGTTCCATGCTTATTCTAGCTCGTCCTTGTATAAGGACAAGATGAAGTACTTACATGATAAGTATATCCGGAACAAAGAATTCAAGGAAGGCGACTTGGTTCTTCTATTCAACTCTCGGTTACGGATGTTTCCGGGAAAGCTCAAGTTGAAATGTAGTTGTCTTTTCGAAGTGGTACATGTAACTCCTTTCGGTGCTTTAGATTTGAAAAACAAGAATGGTGAGATCTTTAGAGTTAATGGGCACCGAGTGAAGCACTACCTTGGCAAGATTGATGATAGACACGTTGTG
This sequence comes from Nicotiana tabacum, assembly GCF_000715075.1. Lineage (NCBI taxonomy): Eukaryota > Viridiplantae > Streptophyta > Magnoliopsida > Solanales > Solanaceae > Nicotiana > Nicotiana tabacum. The sequence continues at coordinate 65,452,831 of NC_134083.1, read as the reverse complement.
GCGTTGATCTATTTCAAATGATGATGGTAACATGCGTCATGCCGCGACATTAAATCAGGCGTTTCTTGGGAGGCAACCCATATATTTTTCTTTCTTTTGATTTTCTTTGTAGATTAGACATTGTTTTGGACTAACTGGTTGTAAAGTGTATGTAGGAATTAGTTGTGCAGTTCAAGAAATTGGCAAAATAAAATAAAAAATTGGCTAAGTGGTGAACTTTCGCGGACCGCATGAGCACTTCGCGACCGCATAATTCAGCGCACGATCGCATAGCTAAAATGGTCAAAATGCCAACTCTCTGAAGTTGGCCTGTCAAAATTCCTTCAGAGTTCGCGACCGCGTTCAAAATTTTACGGTCCGCACAAATTGTGCGACCGCAACCAGTTTTTCGCGGACCGCGCCCGTGCATCTGAGGCATATCTACAGAAAGGTAAAGAGTGCAGACCGCGACAAAATTTTGCGGCCGCACTTAGGTAAGGCGGTGAGGTCACTGGGTTCCGAGTATAAATAGGAGTTATTAAAACTTTTCACACGCTACGAACCCTAACCTCTCAAACTCATCTAAAGCACTGTGCCTCCTTACTTGGTTTCAAACTCATCCTATTCTTATCAATTGTCGATTTACTACCACATTTTACAACTGGTATGTTCATTTCAATAATTTAAGTTTATCATTTTCTTTTCTTTTCTCTTTGTTTTAATTTTTCTTTTTAGATAGGGTTAGAATTATTCCAAACTGCCAAATTAATGCTTAATTTTTGATTAACAACATATGGGTAGTGTTTGTATGCATAATGGGGGTTGGGGTTAGTAACTTTTCATGTTTATTGCTACAATTCTTGGGTAATTAATGAAAATCTTAGTTTTAAGTGTTCATCAGTGCCGATTTATTTTTAATTCTGCGGTCGCGGTCATTTTTCTGCGGTCCGCGATAGGGTATGCGGCCGCGTCCAAAATTTACGCGGTCCGCGATACCCTAGTTTCACGGCACTGATGGTTGTTTAGAATTCACGGTCGCGGTCACTTTTGCGCGGTCCGCGATTGGTCTTTCGCGACCGCACTCAACTTTTTACGGTCCGCGCATTTGAACTTCAGAGACTCTAGCATTTGCCTTCGCGGCCGTGCTCACTTTTACGCGGTCCGTGGTTGATCCTTCGCTGTCGCACTCATTTTTGTGTGGTCCGCGTTGATCAAGTTCAGGGAGCCAGTAGTCTGAGCTTGGCCTCTTCGCGGCCGCGTTCAATTTTATACGGTCCGCAATGGGCAGTTTGTGATCGCACTCATTTTTGTGCGGTCAGCGATGCCCTGTTCTGAGAAACATTATTTTTCATTTCATCTGTACTGCTGTAACACATAATTTAACCCCAATTCTAACTGTCTTTCACAACTTGTGTGTTGCATAAAATGGTGCGTTCTCGTGGGAGAGGAGACACTTCAAAGGAGAGGGCAGAATCCTCACGAGGTCGGGGTAAAGGAAAGCAAACCTTACCCTTAGCTGCCTAAAGGGTAGTAGGCAAAAAGGCTACCCTCATTAGACCTCCTGCCGACTCTCAGACACAAGTGAATACCTCCCATCCTGGGAGACGTCTGAGGGGGATTCTGTACAACCACAATCGGGGGCACAATCACAATAATTCCCCGACAGATTCCATTTAGTCGATGAACCTACCTCCTCCTCTAGTTCTTCTGATGGCTCAAAGGGAGGTAGTCAGGCATCCAAACCATCCTCCCCACTTGCTACAATACCTGCCTCAACAGCTGCCCCAATAAATGTTGATGATGATGACGAGGTCCTGGATGACGGGAGAGGGAATGACACAATTATGGGAGGCCTGGCTAGATCAAAGAAGCCGGAGGTGTGGGTTGATAGGTTTGTAAGTGAGAAAGCATATGGCAAATTTCGGGAATGGTGGCCCCAAGGTCGCTCACTCTTGAGCGATAATTCATAACAAAAGACCTAAGCCAGCACAATCTGAATGTCCTACGGCAATTTACGGAGAGAAAAGGATGGAAATGGTTCACCTTCCGGTTAAATGATGCCAAGGAATACCTCATCAAGGAATTTTATGCCAATGTTGCCCACATCAAAAGGGTACAAAGGTGACGAAGGTCCGGAACTTAAAATTCCGGTTTGATGGAAACGCACTAAACAGTTATGTAGGGTGTGAGGAGGTCGAGGTAGTGCAATACCTGGAGAAGCTAGCCTTGGGTGATGTAGTTCGCCCATGGCTAGCTGAGATACTTGCTATTCCGGGGACAACACCTGCATGGCTTACAGCAGGAGCTCAAATTGTCAGAGCCACCCTTAACTTTGAAGCAAAAGGGTGGGCGACATTCGTGTGCAGCCGTCTTGACCCGTGCCAGCATGAGAATGTCCGTCCACTCCCCCGGGTAGTATTGGTAGCTTCCATCATGGCAGGCTATCTTGTTAATGTAGGAAACTTGATATCCTACAACATCTCCAATGTAGTTCAAAAAGAAGAAAGATTATATCCCTACCCCAACTTCCTCACAGAGTATTTCCACGACCAAGGGGTAGAGCCGAGACATTTTGATGTGGAGGTGAAGGCTAAAAAAAATTTCTCATGGTACCACCTCCAGGGAGTGGACAACCCTAAGTTCAAGGGTAAAGCCACTACCCCCACTGGCCAGTCTAAAGAGCCAGGGGTAGTGGCCACCGGGTCAGTTGTTGAGCCATCTACAGCTGCGGATACTTCTGCCGGAGCAGCTGCCATGCCCCATCCTTCCTCCAGGCCATCCATCACAATGCCATTATATGTGCCTTCATCTTCCACCTAACCTCAGACTGCACTGTGAGTTTCACAGACACTATCCAGCCTCAACAACCGGATGCAAGCAGCTACCACAAAGCTGACTGTCCTATCCAGTGCAGTAGCAGCACAGTCTTCAGCCCCATCAGAGCTTCAGGTACCTCCATCATTGGAGGAGTCTTTGAAGAAGATTCTGGACAACCAGAACAAGATTTTGGACAAACAGAAGAAAATTCGAAAGACTTTTGATACACATGGGAGAATTATCAAGGATTTGGGAAAGCAGGTGAAGAAGATGCGGAAAACTCAGGCATTTAAGGATTCGGTGGAGAAGTTGAGCAAAGAGGTTCAGAAGATTGCTTCTACTGGTGATATTCCACAGGACATGCTCATGGAGGAGACAAAACTAGCAGCACCTGCACCAGTGCATGAGGCATCAGATGCAGCAGCTGGCCAGTCTGAGGAGCCAACTTCCACTACACATATTGCTGAGGAGATGATCCAGATGCTTAGACACCCCGTGGTCCCCCAGTCAGAGGATGTGGAGATCCAGTTAAAGGACACAGAGGGAGCTGATGATCCTATGCAGTATGAGGACACCACTCATGTTCCTGACCCGATGCAGACAGAGACCACATAGGGAGTTCTCTTAACTCTCTAACCTTTCCCTGATCTTATTTTGATATTAGCATTGGGGACAATGCTATTTTTTATTTGGGGGGGAGGGGGTCCATTTTGATTTGATTTGTGATAACATTTGGTATGTAATAATTATGATACTATTTTTCTTATCTTTATTTACCGTTATTTTCACTTTTGGTATGTATATAATTTTACCATTCGATGTATATATTCATTTCCATTATGTATATATTCGTTTACTCCATTTTGTACATATTCAGTTTACTTTCTGTAGTTTACTTCATAACTTCTTTCGTTATTTTTCCTTAATAGCTTAGCTTCTTATTTCCTCTAGTAGCTTCTTTTTAAGTTTTTAGCTTCTTTTTACATTTTGTGTGAACAATAAGCCTTTGGTTTTCTTAATGCCATAGTTCTTTCCAAAGGTGGATGATGTGTGAACCGGGTGGCTCTTCCCAACGATGGATGGCGTGACAACCTTATAAGGGATCGAGTCCGTTTTCTTTTTGTTTTGGTGTATATAGTAGTAGTAATGAATAAAAGTGTCTCAAGCAGGTTTCACTTGGTACTAACACATTTACCTTCGACCTGATGGTTAGAGACAAGTTGATTGGCAAAGATTAGCTCTAGTTTTGACCTTTAGACTCTTGCGTTGACTAAAACAATCATCGAGTGGTTTTCTTGAGCCATTTGTGATTTCCAATCTTAGCTAGGGTTGTTGTAGGCCCTCGACTCTATTCTCTTTAACAATCCAGCAGCTTGAGAGGTGAGGTATTGAATTGCAAGTCCAAGTCACGTGCCAATAAGTCCAGAACTTGCCCTGAATGTTTGTCTAGGCGAAATTCTAAGTGTAGCTCGACTTGAGAAATCATTGTAGGCTCTCCTTGGTCCAATTTGAACTTTGAAAGCTTCCGTAGCCTACCAATATGATATCTCTAGTCAACTCCTTTGAGCCTAAGACTTTTTCATTCAATAGCCACATTACAAGCCTTTATCCGTTCTATAATGACCCTCTCTTGGCACCCAATCTTTCCTTAGCATTCATGATAAACAATTGGCAAAAGCATAAGTTTGGGGGAGAGACGAGGAATTTGAAAGTGATAAAAGGTTCAAAGAAGAAAAAGAATTGTTGAAAAGGAAAGGCAAAGAAAATGAAGAAAAGCCAAAAAGAAATACGTCAAAAAGAAAGTGAAGGTTGAAGGGATTCAAAGAACGCAATGATGAAAGGCATGGAATGATGATAAAAGGAGAAAAATTATTGTCATGAGTAAGAAAGAGTGACGTTGTTTCTCTCTAGTTCCCCTAAGGAAGAAGAAAATGACTCAAAGAGTCAAGAAAGTATGAGCCGAAATGAGAAAATGGAGTGCTTAAGGAAAGATGAAACCATCATAGTTCGATAAAGTTCTACCTTGATCCAAAAGCCTTCATTACATCCCGTTAAAGCCCTATATGATTTCAAATTGAGTGAGCTTACATTAGTGGTGATTTACATTAGGGGAAAGCTTATGGTACTTATAACCGGACTTGTGGCATTCTTTTAAGAGTGATGAGCGCACTTCTTCACAATTCTTGTTTTGAGTGGTACATTCTAAAAAGTAAGATTTGCCCATGTAGAGTAGAAGAGGAGGAGTTTGGGATCCACAATGACCTATGTGATAGAGCGAGCTTCCTTGATGAATTGAGTCAACTCTTGATGCCCTAGTGTCACATTAGAACTATTGTACTCAAAAGGTCGTAACATGATATTATTGATAATTCATTTGTGTTGAGGGTAATTGTTAGTCCCAATTGATGCTTGATGAAGTTACCTTAGGCCAGCTGAAATATCCTTTTCTTTTTCTTGTGGAGGTGGGAATTACCCTATTTGCTCGAGGACAAGCAAAAGCTTAAGTTTGGGGGAGTTGATAAGTAGGGATGTTAACCTATTATTTGCTCTCTTTTACTTGTGTTTAGGGCCAAATATGCGTGAAGGTATTCCCGGAAACTAACATAATATGCTTGCTTGTAGGGATTGTTCAAAATGAGCCAAAGGAGTCATAATCAACTCATAAAGGAGTCAAAACTTGAACAAAAACCAAGACTGAGCCAAAAGATGTGAAACGCGGACCGCACAAATATTGTGCGGCCGCGAAAGCTAAAACGAGGACGCGAGCACTATTTCAAGGTCCGCGAAAGGAAGATTCAGAGATATGGATTTTTGGGCTAAAACATGAATGCGGACCGCGTCAGAAAAGTGTGCCCGCGAAAGTACCTGCCGGCCGCGATTGGAATTACGCGGACCGCGGTTGCTGAGGTTCAGTCAGAGAGCTTACATTTTAAGCAAAAATAAGAAGTGAGGTCCATGTCAAGATTATGCGGCCGTGGAAGTCTCCTACGCGACCGCGATGGAAATTACGCGGTCCGCGAAACCAAGCTCAACCCAGATCTAGAAGTGAAGAACGCGGACCGCGATCAGAATTACGCTACCGCTAAAGCAAGAGTGCGGCCGCGGTCAGAATTACGCGGCTGCGTAACCTCCACAGGGGTATTTTTGTCCAAAAAATTCAGCTTAATATAAATAGAACTTTTTGTCATTTTTAGGTTATGTTGTGTATTTGCTGAGCACGTGAGACGGCTGGAACTTCCCTTTTGGGCAATTTTGTATTAGATTCAACTTATAACATTAGATTTTCATCTTTTAATCCAGTATTATGAATTTATTCTTCTTTTCATCTTTGATTTATGTTATTTCTATGAGTAGCTAGACCCATAGCTAGGGTTGTATCCCAAACCTAGTGTGGGTATTTAATGGGTACTGAATTTTAGGGCATGAATGTTTATGGGTTAGTGATATTTAGCCTAGTTGTTACTAGAATTATAGAATTAGTAGTTGCAAACACTTATTCATGCCTTTATGACTTAGTCTCTTCTTGAGAAAGAATGAGTAAGTCTAGGAAAACTAGGCTAACAAGGAATTGGGGTGAACTCAAGAAATTGATAGCCTCAATTAAAGGGTTAAACTTAGAGATAGTGATACCCGACTTGAGCTAATATCACGTGACTTGCATGAATACCCATTTGGACTTAAGAAAGCCAAATTGGGCAAAATCACTCAAACTATCAAGAGGTATAGAGTGAGTACTTGGGTGTGATAGCTATATTATGACCCCAAATTAATCAAGCTTGCCCTAGATTCTTGCTACCCGTTAGGTGTCCACCTAGGCGGAAGTCACTACCCTAGTCCTTTTAAACACTTGAAAACTAACATCAAAAATATTGTACTTAGCTTTAATCATTGCATGCAATAGAATAGAAGTAGAAGTAGAATCAAATGTGTGGAAGTGTAATTAGGAACAAAACACGCATCTAGACTTAGATATAAACCTAATTCCAAATCAATTAACTCCATGTGGATTCGATCCCGACCTTGTTGGGTAAAACTGCATCGACCATCCTCACTACTCAATAGTAGTGTAGGCTTGGACCCGATCACCAGCCTATCTCTATCCTACCGTACCACATGGCTCCGAAAGAGTTGAATGAGTTGAAAAAACAGCTTTAGGAGTTGCTAGCAAAGGGGTTTGTCAGATCGAGTATGTCGCCTTGGGGTGCCCTAGTGTTATTTGTGAAGATGAAATATGGGACTATGCGGATGTGCATTGATTATCGCCAGTTGAACAAAGTTACCATTAAGAACAAGTACCCGTTGCCGCGTATTGATGATCTATTCGACCAGTTGTAGGGTGCCAGGGTGTTCTCTAAGATTGACTTGAGATCGGGGTACCATCAGTTGAAGATTTGAGATTCAGATGTTCTGAAGACGGCTTTCCGGACTAGATATGGCCATTATGAGTTCCTAGTGATGTCCTTCAGTTTGACTAACGCCTCAGCAGCATTTATGGATTTGATGAACCGGGTGTTCAGGACATATATTGACTTGTTTGTCATTGTCTTCATTGATGATATTTTGATCTACTTGCGTAGCATGGAGGAGCACGAGCATCATTTGAAAGTGGTGCTTCAGACCTTGCGGGAACAGAAGCTATAAGCTAAGTTCTCCAAGTGTGACTTTTGGTTGGATTCCGTAGCATTCTTGGGGCATGTCGTATCAGGCGAGGGTATTAAGGTAGATCCCAAGAAGATCGAGGCAATTTAGAGTTGGCCTTGTTCTACCACAGCGACCGAGATCAAGAGCTTCTTGGGGTTAGCATGTTATTATCGTCGGTTTGTGGAGGGTTTCTCATCTATTGCAGCACCTCTGACTAGATTGACTAGAAGGGTGATCCGTTCCAATGTCCGATGATTGTGAGGTGAGCTTTCAGAAGCTCAAGACCGCATTGACTTCAGCACCGATGTTAGTATTGCCTTCCAGTTCAGGGATGTATATTGTGTATTGTGATGCTTCACGCATTGGTTTGGGTTGTGTATTGATGCATGAGGAGCGAGTTATTGCATATGCTTCACGTCAGATGAAGCTCCACGAGAAGAATTACCCTGTACGGAGTTGGCCGCGATTGTTCATGCTCTCAAGATCTAGAGGCATTATCTTTATGGGGTGTCCTGTGAGGTTTACACCGATCATCGCAGCTTGCAGCATTTGTTCAAGCATAGGGATCTCAATTTGAGGGAGCGAAGGTGGCTTAAGATACTAAAAGATTATGATATTACCATCATTTATCATCCGGGCAAGGCGAATCTAGTTGCGAATGCCTTGAGCAGAATGACGGAGAGTATGGGTAGTTTGGCATTCATTTCAGCAGAGGAGAGGCCACTAGCTTTGGACATTTGGACATTCAGTCCCTAGCTAACAGACTTGTGAGGTTGGATATTTCAGAGCCCAGCCGAGTTCTTGCATGCGTCATCGCCCAATCTTCACTATTCGAGCAGATCAAGGCTCGTTAGTTTGATGATACGTACTTGTTGGTTCTCAGATAGACATTACTACAAGGTGGTGCCAAGGAGGTTATTGTCAGTGAGGATGGTGTTCTGCGACTCCAAGGTCGCCAATGTGTCCCTAATGTTGATGGATTTAGGGAAAAGATTTTAAAGGAGGCACATAGTTCTCGGTATTCTATTCATTCGGTGATACGAAGATGTATCGCGACCTGAGGCAGCATTATTGGCGGCGGCGGATGAAGAAGGACATAGTGAGTATGTAGCGAGGTGCCTTAATTGCCAGTAGGTTAAGTACGAACATCACAGGCCAGGTGGCCTACTCCTACAGAATGTTATACCTGAGTGGAAATGGGAGCGCATTACTATGGATTTCATAATTGGGTTGCCGCAGACCTTGCGGAAGTTTGATGCAGTTTGGGTCATTGTCGACAAGTTGACCAAGTCGGCACGCTTCATTCTGGTTGTGACCACGTATTCTTCAGAGAGATTGGCCCAGATTGACATTTAGGAGATCGTTCGGTTGCATGGTGTGCCTGTCTCCATTATATCAGATAGAAGCCCTCAGTTTACTTCGCTTTTCTAGAGGGCAGTACAGAGTGAGTTGGGGACCCGGGTAGAGCTCAGCACAACGTTTCATCCGCAGACCGATGGGAGGTCGAAGCGGACAGTTAAGTTCTTGGAGGATATGCTCAGAGCATGTGTGATTTACTTCGGAGGGCAGTGGGATCGATTCTTTCCTTTAGCCGAGTTTGCTTACAATAACAATTATCAGTCCAGCATCGAGATGGCTCCATTTGAGGCTTTATATGGTCGGCGATATCGTTTGCCCATTGGATGGTTTGATCCCGGCGAGGCTAAGTTATATGGTACTGATTTGGTGAAGAATGCCTTGGAAAAGGTAAAGTTGATTCAGGAGTGACTTCGCACAGCACAGTCCAGACATAAGAGTTACGCGGATTAGAAGGCACGTGATTTATCATTTATGGTGGGCGAGAAGGTTCTCTTGAAGGTCTCGCCGATGAAGGGAATCATGAGGTCCGGGAAGAAGGGCAAGTTGAGCCCAAGGTTTATAGGTCTATTTGAGGTGTTGAGACAAGTTGGGGAGGTTTCTTATGAGCTTGCTTTGCCTCTCGGTCTAATGGGAGTTCATCCGATTTTCCACGTGTCCATGCTCCAAAAGTATCATGCTGACAGGTCGCATGTGTTAGACTATAGCACGGTTCAGTTAGATGAGAGCCTGGGTTATAAGGAGGAGCCAATTGCCATTATTGACAGGCAGGTTCGCCAGTTGAGGTCCAAGAAGATTTCTGCGGTAAAGGTTTAGAGGAGGGGTCAACCAGTCGAGAAGGTGACTTGGGAGACCGAGGAGGACATGCGGAGCAGATATCCACGCTTATTCGGCACTCCATGTACGATTCTACACTCGTTCGAGGACGAATGTTTGTTTAAAAGGTGGAGAATGTAACGACCCGACCAGTCTTTTTACTTTTTAGATCCTCGTTCTCCTAAATAAGACTCCCAGTATATGCTTTTAGTGTTTTATGACTTGCGGGAATGGTTAGTTCGGGTTTAGAAGAGTTCGGGTTGAAATCGGAACACTCAGTTCCTTAATATTGGCTTTAAAGGGTTAAGTTTGACTTGGATCGACAATTCTAGTAAACAACATCGAAACCGGGATTTGACGATCCAAATAGGTTTGTATGATGATTTTGAACTTGGGCGTATGTACGGATCAGATTTTGGATAACCCGGGAGCGTTTCAGTACCTAAAGTTAAAAGTTGGCTTATTGAAGGTTTAAAAGTTCTTTAAATTTGGTTTGGAGTAGATTTTGGTGTTATCGGGGTCTGATTAGGATTCCGAGCCCGGTAATAGTTTCGTATGGTGATTTAAGACTTGCACGCAAAATTTGGTATTATTCCGAGTAGTTTAAATATGATTCGGCGCACTCGGAGCAAATTGGAAGAGCTTGAAGTTCATAAGTTGACTCGATTTGGTTTAGAGTGTGATTTTTAGTTTTGGTGTTATTTTTCGTGTTTTGTGAGGTCGAGCAGGTCCGTTTTATGATTTTGAACGTGTTGGTATGTTTGGGTGGGGCCATGGGGGCCCCGGATGCTATTCGGACGAGGCACAGAACTCATTTGGACTTGGAAAGAATAGCTAAAGCATCAGAGTTCTGGTATAACGGCACCTACGGAGGACCAGTTGCAGATGCAAGCTCGTAGAAGCGAGCCAACGACCGCAGAAATGGCCTAGCGTGGGCTGCCTAGTGATCGCAAAAGAGAGAAAGGAGTCGCATCTGCGAAGGCGCAGATGCGAGGAAGAGATCGTAGAAGCAGGTTGGTGCGCAAGTGCGCTTGTGTCGCAGAAGCGAGACTTTGCCCGCAGAAGCGGGAAGGAAAGACCTGGGCATGGTCCGCATTTGCGAGGCTAAGTCTGCAGATGCGGCCAGTGCTCCGCAGAATTGGAAGTCGCTAGGCAGTGAGGTCCATTTATTGCGGGACTTAGGCCATTTTTGGTTCATTTATTTCACTTCTTGGGCGATACTGTAGCTTCTTAGAGAGGGATTTCCATCTAGCTATTAAAGGTAAGTAATTCCTACCCAATGTAAGTTAAATACATAGATTATGGGTAGATTTTAACATGTAAAATTGTGAGAATTTTGAGTTTAGATGAAAAACCTAGGTTTTGATAAAAATGGGATTTAACCACGAAAATGGTTATAGAATTGAGTGAAAATTATATATTTGAGTTCGTGAGGTTATGGGTAACAATTATCTTCGAAAAGTTCCAGACTCCGGGCACGTGGGTCGGGGGATAAATTTTAGGAATCTTCCAATTGGAGTTGGGTAATCACTCTAATAGTTAGATTATGAACTTTTGAACATGTATTGATTAATTTACACAATATTTGACTAGTTTCGGATTATTCGGCACCGAGTTGAGGCTTTAGAGTAAATTTGAGGCCGGAAAACGAGCTTTGAGACAAGGTAAGTCTCTTGTCTAACCTTCTAAGAGAGAATTTAATCCATAGGTAATTTAAATTACTATTTGCTCCTAATTGTGGGGGCTACGTACGCATGAGGTGACGAGAGTCCTTGCGTAGCTACTAATTATGTTTATATCCGGATAGTTTAGGACCCAAATCATGAAATGCTTGTAATGTTTGCACCCTTTTAAAAAAAATTAAAGTGCCTAAATTATATTAGAAATTGATAGAGGAATTATAAAATACCGACTTTCACTTACTTGAGTTTTGGCGGGTTACTTGACCGTTAATAGAATTTGTGCTTCTTTGTGTATTAGCCTTGTAATAACTTTTAAATCAGATGTTCATAAAGTACCCTCTCTTCTTGTGACGCGGGCCGAACGCCTCGACAGTATAATAGATGCATCTATGGTTCGTGCCGCTCGACCCTCGGTAATGTACACATTATTCTGGATCGGGTTCTACGACCTCGACATAATCGTGCGTGATAATACTCGAAGCTTAATTATATTTGATATTATTTTAAGGCTTAAGAGGTTATAATTGTTTAATGATAGAAGTTGGCTTGGGATTTACTATTAGTGAAAGAATTATTTATTCGCTGCTTGTTATTGAGTCTATTGTCATTTATACATATCATGTTTAATTAGAATTTCATATATTTTATTGTTGGCCCATAGTAAGTGTCGAAGTCGACCCCTCGTCACTACTTCTTCGAGGTTAGACTAGATACTTACTGGGTACATGTTATTTATGTACTCATGCTACACTTCTGCACTAAATGTGCAGGATCTGAGGCAGGTGCATCTGGCAGTCATACCTGCACGCACCCCCGTTACTCTGAGGCCTAGTGGTGAGCTGCTTTCTGAGCCGTCCTGCAGCACCAAGAGTCTCTCTTTTGCACTTATTTTCTGTCTACTTTTATTTCAAGCAATAGTTAGAGTTTTGTATATTCTACTAGTTGCTCTTGCTCATACACTTGTGACACTAGGTATTGGTACACATACTAGTAGACTTTATGGTTTTGGAGTATTTATGTCACTATATTTTCCCACTCACTTGCCTTCGTTTTATTTTATTAAATTTTTTACTCCTTAATCTCTTAATAAATAGAAATTAATTACGTGGAAACTTATTAAAAGAGTAATCACATGGCCAGTTCACCGTTGGCTTGCCTAGCGGCGACGTTGGGCACCATCACAGCCTATAGGAGAAATTGGGACATGATAATTATCTTGTTGTATTGATTCTAGAGATTCGTTGGAGGCGGGGTTAACCATTCTAGAGGTGTATCTAGTATTATTAAAATGCAAAGTTGAACAAACAAGGATGAAATAGTATAAGACAATATACTAATTGGGTTGTCATTAATTATTTTCTTTCATTTCTCAACAATTTAATAAATGGTTGTTTGTCGGTTTTTATATATTAAGTTAATTAATGTAAAATTTTCAGTAAATATTAATCATTTTAAATTATACATTGTTCACTTATCGATTTTTCTAGGAACTATACGACCAACCTCTTCATTCCCAAATTTTTAATAGAACAAAAGATCCATTTCTTAAATTTGTGTAATTCGATGACTCTTTGAAGAATTGAGATAAAAATATATAACAAATATCCAATTACTTTAGATTCAGTACTATAACGCACAAGTGACAATAATTTTTATAATATATTCTTAAAGGATATATTCCCTTCAAGTTCACGCGAATTACATGTGCTCCAACCTGAGATGTTGATCGATCATTTTAGTCTTTAAAAATAAATTTTATACCGGACAAAACTAATTATTTCTAAATATTTAAGATTTTGGAATTAATTACTAATACTAGAATTATTTTAATACTAATCCACTAGAATGATGACATTTCAAAATCAATTATATACTTCCAATACTAATTTCAAGTCATTCTCTAGCGTAAATATGCATATTAGGAACGAGTCATCTTTCAATAGTAATTTTTTTATTAGCCTTGTTTTTTTTTTTTTAGCCTTGCTTTAGTAGTAGTTTTTTCAGTGACACGATCAATATTCATCACTTTAAGAAACTTATATTTTATTTTATAAATCAAAACAATCTTTACAAAAAATAAATATTGACATAGGGTACACGCGTGTTATCTATATCTGTTTATGCTATATTAAAAGAACGAAACTTTTTAGTAAAATGTCATTAACCTTTTTTATCCTTTAAAAATTAGAGTTCACACCAAATAAAATAGTCATTTTATTAATTTTACTAATTTTCAGGAAGAGTAGTCAAATTATTTTTCTAATATTTAGGAATAGTCATTTAATTATATTTTTAATATTTAGAAATTCGAAATCAACTAGTTTTTTAATCAAATTAATTCTTATTTGAACTAGGTAAAACATTCTAATATTTAAGACTTCCAAATCAATTAAATTTTTACCTTTATAAATATTTCAGAAAAAAATTAACTCCTAATCATATTTTTAACGCAAAAGCATTCTAACACCGAACCACAATAATTTCATTCTCTTAAAACCTTTTGAACATTAGCATTTGCAAATTATAAAAACATTACGTTACATGAAATATATGGTGAAAGCTAACAATAAATAAAAAAAACAATATTAAAAAATGGCTGAATTCCGACAGCCAAAACGGTCGGAAATCGGTCGAAAATCACGAATTTTCGACTACTTTCCAACCAAATTTTGTCGGTCGAAAAACAGTTGGTCGGAAAATAATTTTCGACCGAATTCGTCGGTGATTTGCGATCAAAGTAGTCGGAACGTTCAAAAGGTCAGACGACCAAATTATTTTCAAATTTTCGACCAAAGTGGTCGAAATTTTACCGACCGAATCACTCGTAATAATAAAAATAAAAATAAATATTTATTTAAAATTAAATAATAAAAATATATAATTTCCGACAGAATCCGTCGAAAACTGTTAAAAATTAATTAACTTTTTTGTCATTTTTGACCGATTCCGTCAAAAATCTGGGTATTTTTGAAAAAAATTGGGCAACTGTCCGACCGTTTCCGTCGGAAATCAGTCGAAATTTTCTGTAAACTGGGCAGAATTCTGCTCAATTTTGAGTTACACCACCTGTCAAACAATTACAATACAATATACAACCAATCAACAAATATAACATCTAAACCAACAAATCTAACCATTAACACAATCTAAACCAACAAATCCATTAAACCTAATAATTTTGGGCATAAAAACATCCAAATAGTAGCCCACATTCAAGTTTAAAAAACAAAACATAAAGTTGTCTCTCAAAATCAAGTTTACCAATCAACCGAAACCCCACACCTAAACTACTACAAATGAGATTCAGTTTGTTCATCCTCATCATCAGATAGATCATGCCCATGTTTTCTCATGAATTTCTACATCTTAACAAATGTTCCGAATTGGAAGTCCAACTGTTGCTTCAAATCACGAATTTCTTTTCTCATATCTTCTACTTGTTCTTGATTTTGAGAAGAAGAAGAATTGGCTAAGAGTTGGTTTGGATGACCTGTAGGTCGACGTTCTCCAAGTCCGTAGACTTTGCCTTTGTTTACTCCACCCGCTGCCTCTGTCCACAGTGAAGCTATATCATCATATGTTTGTTGAGTTGAAGGAGGTTGAGTTTGTTGCCATTCATCCTGTAATGACCCAACCGGTCGTTTTGCCTTCTAGATCCTTGTTCCCCTAATTAAGACTCCTTGTATGTGCTTTTAATGTTTTATGACTTGCGGGGATGGTTAGTTCGGGTTTGAAAAGGTTCGGGTTAAAATCGGAACACTTAGTTCCTTAATATTGGCTTAAAAAGGTTAAGCTTGACTTTGGTCAATATTTTTAGTAAACGACCCCGGAATCAGGATTTGACGGCCCTAATAGGTTCGTATGATGATTTTAGACTTGGACGTATGTTCGGATCGGGTTTCGGATGACCAGGAGCGTCTCGGCGCTTATTATTAAAAGTTGGCGCATTGAAGGTTTTCAAGTTCTTTAAATTTGGTTTGAAGTAGGATTTGGTGTTATCGAGGTCCATTTGGGATTCCGAGCCTGAGAATAGCTCTATATGGTAATTGTGACTCAGGTGCTATTCGGGCGATGCGCAGAACAAGTTTGGGCTTGAAAGAATTGTTGAAGCAGCAGGGTTCGGGTGCAATTGCACCTGCGAAGAACCTGCCACAGGTGCGAGCTCGCATAAGCAAGCTAGTTACCATAGAAGCGGCCTGGCATGGGCTGGCCAGTGGTCGCAGAAGTGGAGAAGGAGTCGCACCTGCGAAAGCGCAGATGCGAGGAGGTTGATCACTAAAGCGGAAAGGGATCGCAGGTGCGGCACATTCGCCGCAGAAGCGGGCTTGCAGAAGTGATCCTCTGCCCGCAGAAGCGAGAGTGACAGACCTGGGCATGGTCCGCACCTGCGAGGATTTATCTGCATAAGCGGATCGACAGTGTGATCGCAGGTGCGAAACCACTGAAGGCAGTGAGGTTCATTTAATGTCGGGACTTAGGCTATTTTGGCTCATTTCTTTCATCTCTTGGGTGATTTTTGAGCTCTTTGAAGAGTGGTGTTTACCTAACTATTGAAGGTAAGTAATTCCTACCCAATGTAAGTTAAATACATAGGTTGTGAGTAGATTTTAACATGTAAAATTTTGAAAATTATGGGTTTAGTTGAAAACCCTATGTTTTGATAAAAATGAGATTTAACCATGAAAATGATTATGGAATTGGGTGAAAATTTTGTATTTGAGTTCATGAGGTTATGGGTAACATTTATCTTCGAAAATTTCTGAAAATCGGGCACGTGTTCCCGGGGTGAATTTTAAGAATCTTCCAATTTGGGTTATGTAATTATTCTAATAGCTAACTTATTAACTTTTGAGCGTATATTGATTAATTTATATAATATTTGGCTTAGTTTCGGATTGTTCGGTGCCAAGTTGAGGCCTTAGACTGAATTTGTGGGCCGAAAAGTGAGCTTTGAGACGAGGTAAGTCTCTTGCCTAACCTTATAAGAGGGAATTTACCCCATAGATGCTTTAAATTATTATTTGCTTCTAATTGTGGGGGCTACGCACATACGAGGTGATGAGAGTCCGTGCGTAGCTACTAATTATGCTTAAGTCTAGGTAGTTTTAGGACCCAAATCATGAAATACTTGTATTGTTTGCACTCTACTTGTTAATTTAAGTGCCTAAATTATATTGAACTTGATAAAGGATTCGTAAAGACCGAATTTCACTTATGTTGAGTTTTGGCGGGTTACTTGACCGTTAATAGAAATTATGCTTCCTTGTGTATTAGGCTTGTAATAGCTTTTAAATCGGATGTTCATAGAGTATTCTCTCTTCTTATGGAGCGGGTCGAACGCCTCTGCAGTATAAAAGATGCATCTATGGTTCGTGTCGCTCGACCCTCGGTAGTGTCACGACTCAATTTCACCTATAGGCCATGATGACGCCCAACGTCATTGCTAGGCAAGCCAACAGTGAACTAACCATGTATTTATTCTTTTTAACAAATTTCGAAATAGTTGATTTTTATTTGTTAAGTAAGTAAGAGGTGAAAAATTCAATAAAATAAAGTGTAAAAAAAAATAAGAACAAGTGTGGTGAAATAAATACTCAAAAGCCATCAAATGTCTACTAGCATAATTTCAAGACCCTGTGTCACAAGTATATGAGCTACTAGTAGAATATACAAAAATACTAAACTACTGTTTGAAATAGAGTAGATAGAAAGTAATGCAAAAGTGAGACTCTGGGTGCTGCCGAACGGACTCAGAAGAGCAGCTCACCACTAAGCCTCGAGGTATTGGGAGTGCGCGCTGGTATGACTGCCAGATGCACCTGCCTCAGGTCCTGCACGATTAGTGCAGAAGTGTAGCGTGAGTACATAAATAACATGTACCTAGTAAGTATCCAGTCTAACCTCGAAAAAGTAGTGACAAGGGGTCGACATCGACACTTACTATGGACTAACAATGAAATACATAAATGCTAAATAGACATAGAGTATGTGAATAATAATATTAACACAATAACAACATTGATTAAATAATTCTTTAACAAATAGTAAATTCCAAAAGTCTTCTATTAGCACATACTAATTTCAAATAAATTCCGAACGAATAAATAAATTATAATCTCTCGCTTCATGAAAAATAATATCAAGTGTGTTCAGGCTTCAAGCATTAACACGCACGATTTATGGCGAGGTCATACGGCCCGATCCAGAATAATGTGTACACTACCGAGGGTCGAGCGACACGAAGCATAGATGCATCTATTATACTGCCGAGACGTTCGGTCCGCTCCGCAAGAAGAGAGTATACATTATGAATATCCGATTTAAAAGCTATTATAAGGTTAATACACAAAGAAACACAATTTCTGTTAACAGTCAAGTAACCTGCCAAAACTCAAGTAAGTGAAATTCGGTCTCTACAAATCCTTTACCAAGTTTCATTATAATTTAGGCAATTTAATTAACAAGTAAGGTGCAAACATTACAAGTATTTCATGATTTGGGTCCTAAACTACCCGGACTAAAGCATAATTAGTAGCTACGCACGGACTCTCGTCACGTCGTGCGTACATAGTCCCCACAATTAGAATCAAATAACAATTTAAATCATCTATGGAGTAAATTTCCTCTTACAGGGTTAGGCAAGATACTTACCTCGTCTCAAAGCTCACTTTCTTGCCTCAAATTCACTCTAAGGACCCAACTTGGTGCCGAACAATCCGAAGCTAGCCAAATATTATATAAAATAATCAATATACGCTCAAACTTTAATAATTTAGCTATTAGAGTAATTACCCAACCCAAATTGGAAGATTCTTAAAACTTACCCCCAGGCCCACGTGCCCGGATTCAAATTTTTGAAGATAATTGTTACCCATAACCTCACGAACTCAAATATATAATTTTTTACCCAATTTCGTAATTATTTTCGTGGTTAAATCCCATTTTTATCTAAACCTAGGTTTTTCAACTAAACTCATAATTTTCATTATTTTGCATGTTAAAATCTACCCGTAATTTATGTATTTAACTTTCATTGGGTAGGAATTACCTACATTCAATAGTTAGGTGAAAATCCCTCTCTAAGAAGCTCCAAAAATCGCCTAAGAAGTGAAATAAATGAACCAAAATGACCTAAGTCCCGTCTTAAATGGACCTCACTGCCTCCAACATTTTTCGCACATGCGGTTGTGCTTCTGCGGATAAAATCTCGCAAGCGCGGACCAAGCACAGGTCTGCCTCCTCCGCTTCCGCGGACAACGATTCACTTCTGCGATCAAGTCCTTCGCACCTGCACGTTCGCAAGTGCGGCTCCTGCTCCGCTTCTGCGATCACGGGATAGCCCACGCCTGGCCGCTTCTGCGAGCTTCACCTCGCTTCTGCGAC
The DNA here is from genome assembly GCF_000715075.1 of Nicotiana tabacum. Classification (NCBI taxonomy): domain Eukaryota; kingdom Viridiplantae; phylum Streptophyta; class Magnoliopsida; order Solanales; family Solanaceae; genus Nicotiana; species Nicotiana tabacum. The sequence goes on along the minus strand of NC_134083.1, from coordinate 65,434,157 downwards.
CAAACTTCCGCACAAGCGGTCGCACGAGCAATAGAAAATTCCTAGCTCTTCAACATGGCCCAATTCGATCTGAACCCCGTCCGAAACTCGCCCGAGCCACTCAGGGCCTTAATCAAATATACCAACAAGTTCGTAAATATAAGACGGACTCGCTTGAACCCTCAGAATATGTAAAACAACATCAAAATTAAGAATCACACTCCAAACCAAATCGAATCAACTTATGAACTTTAAGTTCTTCCAATTTGCTCCGAACGCGCCGAATCATACTTAAACTACTCGGAATGACACCAAATTTTACGTGCAGGTCTTAAATCACCATACAGATCTATTTCTAGGCTCAGAATCCCAAACGGACCTCGATAATAACAATACCTACTTCAAACCAAATTTAAAGAATTTGAAAACCTTCAATGTGCCAATCTTCAATATTAAGTGCCAAAACGTTCCCGAGTCATCCAAAACCCGATCCGAACATGCGCCCAAGTCCAAAATTATCATACGAACCTATTGGGACTATCACATCCCGGTTCCGAGATTTTTTAATAAGAATGTTGACCCAAGTCAAACTTAACCCTTTTAAAGTCAAATATTAAGGAACTAAGTGTTCCGATTTCTACCCAAACCCTTCCAAACACGAACTAACCATCCCCGCAAGTCATAAAATAGTAAAAGCACATATGGAAATTTTTATTTAGGGGAACGGGGTTCTAGAAATCAAAACAACCGGTTAGGTCGTTACATTCTCTACCTCGTAAAATAACGTTTGTCCTCTAACAGGTCTAGAATCGTACCTGGAGTGCCGAATAAATGTGGATATCTGCTCTGTATGTCCTCCTTGGTCTCCCAAGTTGCCTCCTCGACTGGTTTACCCCTCCACTGAACTTTTACCGCTTAAATCTTCTTGGACCTCAACTGGCGAACCTGCTTGTCAACAATGACAATTGACTCCTCCTCATAACCCAGGCTCTCATCTAACCATCCGATGGGCGAACGACACCGCGGACCATACAAAGCCTCAAATGGAGCCATCTCGATACTAGACTGATAACTGTTATTGTAAGCAAACTCGCCCAAAGGCAAGAATCGATCCCACTGCCCTCCGAAGTCAATCACACATGCTCTGAGCATATCCTCCAAGATTTGAACCGTCTGCTCCGACTGCCCGTCGGTCTGCGGATGAAAGGCTGTGCTGACCTCTACCCGGGTCCCCAACTCACTCTATACTGCCCTCCAAAAATGCGAAGTAAACTGAGGGCCTCTATCTGATATGATGGAAACAGGTACACCGTGCAACCGAACAATCTCCTGAATGTAAATCTGGGCCAATCTCTCTGAATAATACGTGGTCATGACCGGAATGAAGTGTGCTGACTTGGTCAACCTATCAACAATGACCCAAATTGCATCAAACTTCCTCAAGGTCCGAGGCAACCCAACTACGAAGTCTATAGTGATGCGCTTCCATTTCCACTCAGGTATAACCATCTGCTAGAGTAGGCCACATGGCCTCTCATGCTCATACTTAACCTGCTGGCAATTTAGGCACATCGCTACATCAGATATGTCCTTCTTCATCCGCCGCCACCAATAATGCTACCTCAGGTCACGATACATCTTCGTAGAACTTGGATGAATAGAATACCGAGAACTGTGTGCCTCCTCTAGAATCTTCTCCCTCAACCCATTGACATTAGGGACACATAGACGACCATAGATTCACAGAACACCATCTTTGCCGATAGTAACCTCCTTGGCACTACCCTGTAGTACTGTCTCTTCGAGAACCAATAAGTGCGGATCGTCGTACTGACAAGCCTTGATCTACTCAAATAGTAAAGACTGTGCGACGACGCATGGAATAACTCGGTTGGGCTCTGAAATATCCAACCTCATAAGTCTGTTAGCTAATCAATGAATGTCCAAAGCTAGTGGCATCTCATCTGTTGAAATGAATGCCAAACTACCCATACTCTCCGCCTTTTTGCTCAAGGCATCCGTAACCACATTCGCCTTGCCCGGATGATAAATGATGGTAATATCATAATCATTCAGTAACTCAAGCCACCTGCGCTACCTCAAATTGAGATCCCTTTGTTTGAACAAATGCTGTAAGTTGCGATGATCGGTGTAAACCTCACAAGACACCCATAAAGATAACACCTCCAGATCTTAAGAGCATAAACTATCGCGGCCAACTCCAAATCATGTACACGATAATTCTTCTCGTGGGGCTTCAGCTGATGTGAATCATATGCAATAACTCACCCCCTGCATCAATACACAACCCAGGACAATGTGTAAAGCGTCGCAATACACAGTATACATCCCTGAACCGGAAGGCAACACTAATACTGGTGCTGAAGTCAAGGCGATTTTGAGCTTCTGAAAGCTCCCCTCGCAATTATTAGACCATCATAACGGAGCACCCTTCTGGGTCAATCTAGTCAAAGGTGATGCAATAGATGAGAAACCCTCCACAAATCGATGATAATAACATGCTAACCCCAAGAAGCTCCTGATCTCGATCGCTGTAGTAGGAAGATGCCAACTATGAACTGCGTCGATCTTCTTGGGATCTACCTTAATACCCTCGCCTGATACAACATGCCCCAAGAATGCTACAGAATCTAACCAAAACTCACCACTTAAGATCTTAGCAAATGTTTTCCAACACTTAAGGCCAATAAGTCTGAAGTGAAAAATTGCACTTTAGATGACGTAAGGCCAAATAGGCCTGAAATGCAACCAATGGTTTCATGCATTTAGGCCAATAAATCTGAAGTAAAAAAATTACACTTCAACTACACTTAAGGTCAAATAGGTCTGGAGTGCAACAAATGATTTCACGCGCTCAAGGCCAATAAGTTTGAAGTAAAAATTGCACTTCAGATGCACTTAAGGCCAAAATGTCTGAAGTGCAACAAACGTTTTCCTACACTTAAGGCCAATAAGTATGAAGTGAAAAATTATACTTTAGATGCACTTAAGGCCAAAATGTCTGAAGTGCAACAACCATTTTTATGCACTTAAGGCCAAATAGGCATGAAATGCAAATTGCCCAGAAACATAAATCTGTTCTTCGAATTATAACAATCCAATATACGATTTAATACCTAAATCTACTCCAAATAAGATCAAATTTGAAACATAACCTCCAAATATCATTAAGAACAAACTTCAATCATCAATTTGTTAAAATAACAATAAATCTAACGAATCCTTTTTGCAATTAAGAAAAAGAAGAAGAAGAAATCCTATGCAATAGTAAAAAAATAAAGTGCCATAACAGCTCACCACTGCAAAGCATCATAAACTACCTTAAAATATGTTCACAAATACCATATAAAATCACTGTCACCCAAAGAAGAAGAAGAAGAAGAAAGATGAGGAAAAGGCATGCAGTTGTTTAAAATGTGGGTATAGGTTAAATGGGGAAACTAAAGAAATTTTTTGGTTACCAAATGGAGGTAAAAATTGCATGGGGCGCCCTATTTGGTTGCCCCTTTTTAACTTATACCCGTTTTATTTTTCCATTTGCATTCGTGCCCATTTTTTTTGTTAAAAATATTTTAAAAAGATGATTTTGCCCTTCTTTAATAAAAGACTATTGACAAACTGCAGGACAAAAACTTAAGCATGTTTAGGCTGAAGTTTTAGCAAATAAACTAAAAAACTCTAGCTTGTTTAGATTGAAGTTTCGGATAAAACTCAAGACAGTACTGTAGATTGCGTTACAAAACTTCAGCATGTTTTGGTATGAAGTTTTAACAAATGAACTAAATAACTTCAGCATGCATTAGCAAAAACTCTTTAGAAAATTACATACTGCAAGACAAAAACTTAAGCATGTTTAGTCTGAAGTTTTAGCAAATGAATTAAAAAACTTCAGCATGTTTAGTCTGAAATTTTAGCAAATGAACTAAATAACTTCAACATATTTTGTCTGAAATTTTAGCAAATGAACTAAATAACTTCAGCATGCATTAGCAAATACTCATTAGAAAATTACATACTACAAGACAAAAACTTAAGCATCTTTAGTCTGAAGTTTTAGCAAATAAACTAAATAACTTAAGCATGTTTAGTCTGAAGTTTTAGAAAATGAACTAAATAACTTAAGTATGTTTAGTCTGAAGTTTTAGCAAATGAACTAAATAAGTTAAGTATGTTTAGTCTGAAATTTTAGCAAATGAACTAAATAACTTCAGCATGTTTAGTCTGAAACTTTATCAAATGAACTAAATAACTTCAGCATGTTTAGACTGAAGTTTGAGATAAAATTCATGACAAAACTGTAGACTGCAGGATAAATAACTTCAGCATGCATTAGCATGAAGTTTTAGCTTTAATATGAAACAACTTCATGCTATATTAGCATGAAGTTTTAGCTTAAAGGTGAAACAACTTCATGCACGTGTGATTCTGAAGATGAATATGGACAAGTTTCTGATTTTTTTATAAAGTTGCTGAGAAGAGAGAAGGAGATCGTTTTATATCTTTTGTCAGGGGTGTAATTGTTATATTATTACGAATTTTTTGTGAGATGGCTACCAAATCAATAATTTTAAAAAATAGGATATAGGTTAAAAGATAATACAAATATAAGGAACGACGGCAAATTCTCAAAAGGAGAGGAGTATCGGCCCACTATGAATAAACTTGACGGCCCATTAGCCCAACTCGTCTCATTTTTTTCATCTCGCAAAACCCTAAACCCTGATTTATCATTATAAAACGTCCCCCCCCGCCCCCGACTTGAGAACGCCACTCAGCCTTAGGGTTCTATAGCGCACTTTTCTGCTCCGCTCTCTTACTACAGTCAACAAAGTTGCAGCAGCAGCAGCCATGGTTGCACCAACTAGAGGTATCAATATCATGTTCTACTTAATTAGGTCTAACGTAGTAATATCAGTATTTGTTTCTGTCCTAATATATGGTTTGTTCACTTGCTCCTTTTGCAGGTCGTGGAGGTGGTGGATTCAGGGGTGGTAGAGGAGATGGTGGAGGAAGAGGAGGACGAGGTGGTAGAGGTGGTTTTGGCGGCGGTAGAGGTGGTGGAGGAAGTGCGATGAAGCGCGGTGGTGGAAGAGGTGGAGGAGGCAGAGGCGGAGGAGGAAGAGGCGGAGGAAGGGGAGGACGTGGAGGAGGGTTTAAGGGTGGTAATAAGGTAGTGGTGGAGCCACATAGACATGGAGGTGTGTTTATTGCCAAGGGTAAGGAGGATGCTCTTTGTACTAAGAATTTGGTGCCCGGTGAAGCTGTCTACAATGAGAAGAGAATCTCTGTTCAGGTTAATAACATTTGCTTTGCGTTGTCTTTAGTTCAAAAAATGTTTTTAATGTTTGTCATGTGCATAACTTTAGATGATTATTTGTAAATGCTCGCAAGGTGGAATCTTTCTTGGATGTGCTATAAGCTTAGTGATATAAATTGGAAATATGAATTTAAAGTAAAGATTTGTTGATAAAAGTTTATGATTGGACCTTTTATTGGACTGTGACTTGTCTCAATCACTTTACAAATCAAGTTCAAATGTAAGTCAAATGGTGTTTTGCTGATGCTTTCAACTTGGAACAAGTAACAAGGAAATGCATATAAGTATAATGTATTGATTGTAAGGTGCAATTAAGTGTAACATTTTGATTTGCCCTTGTTCCACCCATCTCGTTTAAATTATTTACATGACTTGCCATGGAGTTCTGTTCTATTTGTTAGACATTTGAGAATTTAATCAGGTTTAATATATCTATAAAGTAATAACTTGTTAACCTTTTTATTTCAGAATTAACCAGCTTAAATAAATTTATAACGTAGTAATAACTTATTAACCTGTGCATTTCAAAACTAATCAGCTTTACTATTTCAATCAAGGTTTTTGTACTATACTACTTTGGCCACTGCTCGATCTTGTTATGCTGATGAAAATATATCCTTAATGTACAAGCTTATTGATTTATGTTATTGTTATTTTATCCTTAGAATGAAGATGGAACAAAGATTGAATATAGAGTGTGGAATCCCTTTCGTTCTAAGTTAGCAGCTGCAATTCTTGGAGGAGTTGATGATATCTGGATAGTAAGTTTGTTTCTTTTCTATTTAAAAGCTTGAATATATTTCTTGTTTCTATATTAACATTCTTCTTTCTGTATTGAATTTGTTCCAGAAACCTGGTGCTAAGGTCCTTTACCTTGGAGCTGCTTCAGGAACCACAGTGTCTCATGTTTCCGATCTTGTTGGTCCTGTAAGTGTCTATGCACATACTATTTATTATAATAAAGTCCCATATATAGTTGATGAATGTGCTTGTATTTACTAATTTCTCTTTTCTTTTGCAGGGTGGGGTGGTATATGCTGTTGAATTTTCTCACAGAAGTGGAAGGGACTTGGTGAACATGGCTAAGAAACGCACTAATGTTATCCCTATTATTGAGGATGCTAGACACCCAGCAAAATATAGAATGCTTGTTGGAATGGTGGATGTGATATTTTCCGATGTTGCTCAGCCTGATCAGGTTTGACTTTTAGGGCCATAGATGTGCAATAGTAGTCAATCAGTCTCGGAGTGCATGATCCATGGATTTATATTTCATTGATATTATTTTTGCATTATCATTTTTTCTTTAAGAAAAAAATTATGTTTGTCCTTTTTGGTTGAGTCTGGAGCTTGGTTGGTCTGTCTTTTTTGATCATTGTTTTGGCTATCCCTCTTCTTTTTCAAGGAACTTACAGTTTTGTGGCTGCTTTTGCTCCTTGTAGTGCTTTTATTTAACAAAGAAATGCCTAATGGTCTTTGAATTTCCTGCCCAATTCTTAGAAAATGCTTCTTTATCTTTGAATTTTCATTTCCTTTTGCTCTATGTTGAAATGGAAGTCAGATGATGACTTACTCGGATTCCCCTTCAAGACATTATGGGTGATGCAAAAACCGAGTTTCTGATGCTGTATTATTATTCCAGAGTTGGATTCTTTTTTCAGCTTGACTTTCCATCTTTTTCTTCTAAAAAAATAACTCTTTCTTTCTCTTTGATTCTGCTTGAAGAAAATGGAACACTACAACAGTTTCATACTTCCTTTTTGCACAAGTATTTCGTGTTGATTTTGAAATGAGTTGTTTTTTCGTGTTACAACAAGCTTTAATGAGATAAATCATGTAATTAGTTATTATATCTGGTTTACTTTTTATTTGCTTTAAGTTTCTTCCTAAACCTATTGTATTTGCCTAACCAGGAAGAGTAAATTTTGTATCTATAATGGTCTTTTAATTTCCTGCCCAATTCTTAGAAAATGATTCTTTATCTTTGAATTTTCTTTTCCTTTTGCTCTATGTTGAAATGGAAAGCAGATGATGACTTACTCGGATTCCCCTTCAAGACATTATGGGTGATGCAAAAACCGAGTTTCTGATGCTGTATTATTATTCCATAGTTGAATTCTTTTTTCAGCTTGACTTTCCATCTTTTTCTTCTAAAAAATAACTTTTACGTTCTTTCTCTTTGTTTCTGCTTGAAGAAAATGGAACACTGCAACAGTTTCATACTTCTTTTTGCACAAGTATTTCGAGTTGTTTTTTCTTGTTACAACAAGCTTTAATGAGTTAAATCATGTAATTAGTTATTATATCTGGTTTACTTTTATTTGCTTTAAGTTTCTTCCTAAACCTATTGTATTTGCCTAACGAGGAAGAGTAAATTTTGTATCTATTTATCTTTGTGGCTACAGTCTGGAGATTTATCCCCAAAAAGGAAGAAACTGTGGCTTCCTTTGAATTGTTTTAGGATGTATTTCCTTCCATTCTTGTCCGGCAGCATCAGTATATTGTATGAATTCTATACCAATGTTTTAATAAAATATTTTGTTTACAGGCAAGAATTTTAGCTCTGAATGCATCATACTTCTTGAAAGCTGGAGGTCACTTTGTTATATCAATCAAGGTTTGTATTATACTACTTTGGCCACTGCTCAATCTTGTTATGCTGATGAAAATATTTCCTTACAGTGCCACTTGTTCCTTGGTTTCTTCTATTTTTCTGTTGATTTTCTCTCTTTTCTTCTCTATTGTTGAAAAAATTCCCCTGTATTTTTTCTAGGCCAACTGCATAGATTCAACAGTGCCAGCTGAGGCTGTATTTGCTCAGGAAGTGAAGAAGCTACAAGCAGAGCAGTTTAAACCTATGGAACAGGTCACCCTTGAACCCTTTGAAAGGGACCACGCCTGTGTTGTGGGTGCCTATCGGGTGCCAAAGAAGCAAAAGGCTGCTGCCTAGAAAATTTAAGCTCATGCTGTTTGTTAGTTCCAGTTATTTGGTAGGAGGTTTTTAAAACACTCTTAAGCAGTGTCAACATTATATTTTTGATGGGGATGTGTAATGAGATTTTGTTTCTCTTATATTATTAGTTCATTTATGTTGGTTCCGTCTTCTTGCAGCTTGTTTATATTTCTTCACTATGACTATGACCTGTCTTTGGCAGCAGAAATAGTGCACTTCTGGTGCTGTCTATTATCTACCGACTTGTATTCAATGATCAGAGAAATGTTTTCAACAAAATCTACTGAATGTGCTGTAGTTAAACTTCACTATAGATAGTCGGTAGCAAAGATATGTTACTCTAAATTTCTGAAAGTCATTCTAGTGATTGAAAAATTGCATGCTACTCTAAATTGTACTCCCATCTCCATTTCAACACATCCTATGCTAACTAACTCACTACAATCACCCCAAGATGCCACAAACGCTGAAAGTGTGTATTATAGACTTTCGTCTTTCCATTTTGTTGTGCACAATTATTATATAAGGTATATCTTAGAATATCTTCTTTATTTTAAAATTAAAATATTGGTTACTGCATGAAGGGTTATTTTTGTTATATGATTGTAAAATCCATGTATTATTAGTCTTAGTATTTATATTTTACATGTTATCTCGCATACATAAATTCCGCTTAAGTTTGTTGATATTAGGTATGCCAAACGAAAAAATTGAAACTAAACATTGCATGAATAGTTTTATATTAATAATTTAAATTTTAGACGAAGATTATTTTTTCCATTACTCCTAACCAAATGTCAAAATCTTAGCAATTTTTGACTTTTCACAACTTATAAGAGGTGTTTTATTGACTAACCACCTCATCCAATTCTTTATCGGTCTTCTTCGTCTAGAATATTCCCTTAGTCTACCTTTTTCCATGTCTTCTCTGCTGGGTCTCACTTTCACAGTGTTCAGGTTAGTATTTCACTGCAAATTACTCTCTTCTTTTATTCTTCCTTTTTGTTGTTTGTTGCTCTGGAGTATTGCTTCTTTTTCCCCCTTTGTTTGTTATGCATATTTCGTGCGTATAATGCAGGTTCCTTTTTGTTTTTCTTCTTTGGGAATATGTGCTTCTATGAGTTTTATGATTTTGACTTAGGATTTTACATTTGTGATTTTACCAAAGTCCATTTTCTCATTTGTGGTTGTGATTGTTGAATCTAATTTCCTTTAGGTTTTTTTCCCTAATGAATTGAAGGATTAGGAGTTGTATTAGTTTGCTCTATTTTTCTAAATAAAAATAAGAGCATCTCTCTTTATTTATTATCAGTAACTCCAGATCAATTGTATTGAGCAACAAGAGAAAACATTTTTCTTTCAAGTTTCGTTGCGCGAAGGAATAAAAAATGATTGTCGTGTACATTTTGCAAGACCGATATTTCTTCGGTGCATATTCTGAAATTGTTTGCCAATCATTATATATGCTCATCTCGGTATAGCGTTGTGCGCCGTTGGTTAAACAATTAAATTAACTGGAGTTGAACCTGCTGCAAGCACTTGAAGCTCTGCAACTCTTTCATTGATCATGGCCCATTTTCCCACTTGACTGAGAACAATAACAATTATATCTCAATCCCCAAACAAGTCTTCTATTTGATTGAGAAATTCCTGCAGTTCAAGGGACTTCAGGGCTGAAGGATGAATGGAATTTTCAGGGAAACAAATGTTATATTTGCTTGTTTTGAACTCTATGCAAAACCCTTCTATTTAATTTGCTTTATATTTTGTGGATCTGAACTAATTGAAGATCTTCTTTGTTAACTAAATTTTGCATCTGAGATGGATCTTTCAATCTAAAAAAGCCCCCCAAAAAAAGAAGAGGAATTCACGTGTCAAAGAGAATTATATGTGCAAGCACATAAAAGATCATTAATATCTGTACATCCAAAAGGATCTTAATATTTAGTAGTTGTTTAGTGATTGAACATTTGATATTTGAGATTTGTGAGAATTTGATGACATATCGTAAATAACAATAGTAGAAGCTAACTTATAGAAAAATATATAATTAAAATAAATGTCTATCGAAGCTAAATAAAAGGGACAAAAAATATCTCAATGTATGACGTTGACAACTGCTGATAGCACTGAAATAGCTATTAGCTTCATGGTCTTCATCTTAAATTCATACTTTGAAAACTATAGTTTCATTACTCTATATTTGCATTAGTGTTTTTGCTTCAAGTTTTACCTTTTCTATTAGAGTGGAGATAATTGTGGGCTTACCCAGAGGCAAAATGTAGATATGCATCTTGAACTGAGCTGCCCATTTGGTTATCTTTTCCACCCTTTGCTTAATTCTGTGAATAGCAAGAATGCATTATTAACATATTATGTATCAGTTATCTTAACTTTCTTGACTGATGTATGGATAACTTCGTGCTGCATTTTAATATAAGTATCTCATTTTACTCTATTTGCCTCATAAAAGTAAAAAAAAGAGAGAGCAAGTATTGCACTTTCTTATTTATTCACGTTTCAATGTTGTTCTACTCTATTTGCCTCATAAAAGTAAAAAGGATCCAAGTGAAATAATTTCAGGTATGATAAATAGGTGACTCCCTCAAAGAACTCTCATTTGCTAGAAAATTGCTGAGTATGATTTTTTCTTCCCAGATGTGCACTTTAACTTGATTAAGCTAAGAATTTGCCTTAATTACTAAGATAAGATTTAATACTGGAGCATTTGTATAGAGTATATTTCGCTCAATATTAGTTATGCGGAACAGGAAACAAGGCTCTCTAAACTACTAAAGAAAGCATGTCTTATTTTTAGAATTACAATCTGTTAATTTAAGATTTTTTTTCACTTAAGTTCTCAAAAACGTTATCTTAGCATCTTTCTCCTTTCCTAATGTTGACTTTCCCATTTATATGCCTAGAATTTGTGTTAGTGTCAGTTGAAGAGGACACGACTTATTCTACTAGGACTTCAATTCTCTTCCAAAATTTTAGATATTTCTAATTGCTAAAATTCTAATTTAGCCATAGTTCAGGAGGACATTATTGGAAGAAATGGTACAATCTTTTTGGTGCAGAATCAGATTCTACATGCATCCATCTTGATCTAGGCCTCATTGTGGTCATTTCTGGTATTACTTACAGTTTTTGAGATATCAGTAATGTTGGGGATGCATTAATCGATCATGTTCTGCAAACAGTATTAGATTTCTCATAGGACACTTAAAAAAGAAGTAGGATAAGACTCACTTTGTGCAGTGAATGCAGCGGATACAAGCTCAAGTTTGTCATTTATATGGACATGTCAACTCTTACTTCTCTTGTCCAAAGTTGATGCATCATGGGTTTCCGCTGATAAACTAGCTCTTGTCATTCAGGAAATGACTAGACCTCAACAACACGCAGCAAAGAAACAAAATTGCTTCTCATTCTCATATTTGATGATTAGTTGTCTTGGCTGCTACTTTTAGGTGCTACATTTAGGACCACTTCATTTTGTTTTTAATAACTGCAAGGATTGGATCAATACATGTACTTCATCCGGTAAATCTGTGTGTTGGCATTTGAAGTTTTACCATTACAGTGTTCAGATAAATCTTGTACCTTCTCAATGTTTAAGAAAATTTTGGTTTCAATTTGAGAAATGAAACTTAAGATTTCTGTTAGTTTCTTTCTGAAAACAAATAGAAGTAGCTCACTTTTATTGTACTAAAGGAAAATAAAAATTCAATTTTTAGCGGGTGCTATGGTAATTGGTACAAGCTCATACTTAGAATTATAACACGCAAAAGAGCAGCATCTTAGAAAAAATCTGCAGCTTCTTTTGCATTACAAGAAGATTAATGGTCGACTCTTCAGCTTTGGCTTACTAATCTATAGAATTTATCAACATTTTTACTCAAATTTGATCAGGACTTACATAATTTCTATGTTAGTTATCTTGATAAATTCCAATTTAATTCTTCTTGTTAAGGCAGAATTGAAGATTGAGAGAACCCAATATGCTTCTTTAAGGAAATTGATATGCGAAAAGCGATATGCTTTACACATCTGCTTCGAGAACATCACGCCCACGCGTCTCCTAGATGTAATGGTAGGCTTGGTTCTGCTTGTCGGTTGTGCTGCGTGAGCCTCCAGATGCCTCCAAGCAAGTGAAGGTTTTTGGGGCAATTGCTGCGCTTGAAAGAAACTAGAAAATGTCTACTGAAATAATTGTATATATCTATTTAGTGAAACTTTCTCCTTTGTTTTTGTTTTATAATGCAACTTCTTTTGATTCTTGAGGGCAAATACAAAGGAGAAAATATTTACCAGTAGTGCAAAGTTCTTGCAATACACTATACGTTTGTTAATTGGGATATGAAATTTTGTTCGTCTGTGATGTAAACAACTAGATACAGTTTCGTAGCACCTTTTTATTTTTTCTATAGGTCAGTACCACTTTGTCGGGCCCGTGCTTAGCACTAAGGGTGTTCGTCGGTCGGTACGATATGGTATTTAGATATTTTGATTCGGCATTTTCGGTATTCGGTTTCTTAAAATACAATACCAATACCGTACCTAATTAAATTCGGTATGGTTCAGTTTTTCTCCTTTCGGTTTCGGTTTATTCGGTTTGGTAACTTCGGTTTATTCACTAACTAGTGCATAAAGTCATAGAATGTAATATTCTAAATTAAAGTACTCAAAAGTACAAAACTAAAAATATTTGTTGACAAAAGGCTTGTCCAAAAATAGCAAATATCAACCCAGAGAGAGAAAACTGTACATAAAAAAATAAATTTAATCATTAGAAATGTCTTGTTACTTGCTTAGAGTTAATTAATGAACTTAGAAAATAAAAGAAAAGTAAAATTTTAGATTTTTATATTTATGTTATAATTAATAATATGTGTATTGTGTAATATAACATATATTTCGGTACGGTATCGGTATTTCATTTTAAAATACCATACCTAATACCAATATTTTTTAAAACTTAAACCAAATACCATATCGAATACTAAATACCAAAATTTTCGATTTCGGTACGGTAATTCAGTATTTATCGAACTATGCAGAGCCCTACTTAGCACAGGCATGCTTCGTCTAGTATTAGCTATATAGCCAATTTGATGGAGGAAGGCTCTAGAACGTAAATCTCTACAGTATTAGCTAATTAACTTTGACACTGTTGTTTGATTTTGGTATAACTTTTTCTTGTCAACTACAGTGAAGATGGAATATGGAGTTTGGACAGAGGGAGTGGGGCATAGGAAAAAGTAATGTAACAAACACACAGAGACAACAGAGAAATTCTGGCAAAATGAAGGGTACTTTGTTATTAACTGAGGTTTCAGAGAAAAGATAATGGAGAAAGATCATAACGAACATCTATCCTAAACTTGTAATTTGCAGCTACTTTCCTATTAAAACGCAATCACAATGTTAAGAGTATCTTTTAGCTCGTGTCGATAAAAAAATTGTTAGCCTTTTTCTATGGGTATTTTAACGGTGTGCACCTCCTAATTTCCCGTACTGTCCTTGCTGTCATCCACCTTACATCTGACATGGATTTAGGCTCCACTACATTTAGATTCTATCCAAAATCATTAACTGGTTAACAGAAACAAAAACTGAAGACTCTTCTTCATCACAAAATTTTACTCTTAAGGTAAGCCCTTCGTAGGCTCGGTAATAAGAGGTTTTTCAGCTTCAAAGACTTGACCTCCCCACTTGCGCATGCGCTCTGCCGATAGCTCAACCTGCATTTCCATTTTCTTGTTACAACTAAGTACTTACAACACAAGACTAAAAGAAAAGGTCAACAAGAATGCATGACACACAAAATATTTAACTAGTATTGCTTCATATTTAATTTTTCAAAGAAAAGAGGAGGAATAGAAAACTCTGCAGTAGTTAAACAACTCCCTTTTCGCAATGATCTTCAAACAAAAATCTTCTGTTCTCTAATAGGTTAATCATTGTACGGAAGCAGTTGATTCCAACCAAGAATGAAGTAAAAATTTAATTGGACATATATTGCCAATTGTTTCACTTACCTCTTTATTCCAATCGATTCTGTAGAGTACAAATGAGAGTAGCAGTGTCTGCAAAGCAAGTCCAGCTATCATTCCTCCCCATAGACCCTGCAAGATAAAATAAATAATTGGGCTCAAAACTTTAGAGATACTAAAACAAAGCATTTCCTATTCATCACCAATAGTTTCCTATAAAAAGATGCTTATAAATGAAGAGTGAGATTAAACTTTGATGTACTTAAGATATGTAACTTTCAGAACGAGAGTTTATTTACCACAACTCCGAAGTTAGCGACATAACCAAGAATGTATCCTAAAGGAATACCAAAAACATAGTAAGATCCCAAATTGATATAAGCCACTAGACCTTGCCATCCACCTCCAATAGCAACACCTGCAAATGACAAAATAGTCCCAACAAGATCACAATAAGGACTATAAAAGACACAAGACACTTTTAACCATACAACAGTAAAATGGAATGAAAAGAATACCTGATATTACAGGCTGAACACTGTTAAGAAGCATTGTTATTCCAAGGAGCCAAGCAAGATCAGCAACGGCTCGTTGCAAATCCTTGCTGTTTGTGAAAAGAATGGCCAGATGATTTCTTACTGCCAATACTACAATCATGCAGACTATCCCAATGAGGAGTGATTGAAACACTGTGATAAATACACTATATTTGGTAGCCCTGGGACGCCCTAGCCCAAGCTCATTTGAGACACGAACACTGAGAAAGCAACAATACATTAGTACAAACTCACAAACAAATAAAGTCCATTTTTCTACAAGCTTCAAGACAATTACCTTATGGCAGCATTGATTCCAATGAACAACATTGCTTCCCATCCATCAACATTCATGCTGGAAAAAAAAGAGACACGACTCACAAGTTGGTTAAAAATGCTTAACAATATTTCATCTCATCAACAGCTATTCGCAAAGCCACAAACTTTGCACAGGCCCATTTAGTTGTTGAATTCAATCAAATACACAGTTAAGCTTAAAATTCAGTACTCTAGACAAATTAATTATCTCTTGATAAGACTTCACTAGCCTAAGTGAATGTTAAACTTCATTTTAACGAGCTTAAGCATTATACGGTTAATCATCCTACCGTAAATATGTTAACTACACATGATTCTACGCTAGGTGATTTCTTTGTATTTACCTTAGGTTTGGTAGGCAGATTTAGTAATGAGATTCCTGTGAAATAATCGAGGTGTGCATAAACTGGATGAAAACTACCATTATTAAAAAAAAAAAGCCAAGACACAAAACTCACCAAATAGAGAGGGATCCAACAGAAGTAACTGCATCCTTGAGATGTCCTGTGAGGATAATGATACTCATCATGTACCACATTTCAAGGCATAGCATAACTGCCGAGGAAACTGAGAGTCTAACAAAGGCCCAAATCTCATTGAATGCCGACGAGGACCATCCGGTCCACCCATCCTTGCACCAGACAAGTACGTAAACAAATTGAGCCATTGCATTGGCCCAACCTGTAACATTAAAGGCTAAAGCAGCTCCATTTGTTCCCCAGTTAAATACATATATGAATAACCATAGCAGAACAGCATGGAGTAAAAGAGCCACAAATCCAATAGAAGCCAGCACACAAACTTTACTCTGGGCTTGCAGAAATTTTGAGGTGGGAATAGTGATCGCCAGGGAATACAACTCGGGGATTGTTAACATGGCAAATTTCCCAGCAAGTACAGCAATATCATGTTCTTGGCCAAGAAGCTTAAGTACTGGTGTTGCAAAAATATAAATTGGCAACAGAATGAATGTACTAAACAATAGAATAATCATCGAGCGTTGTGTATAAACGCCAAGCATGTGTATTTGCCCAGCACCAAATGCCTGTCCACACAGTGTCTCCAAAGCACTTCCCATACCCAACTACAGAAATATTACAACAAATACCCAAATAAGACTCTAACATTACAGAAGTTATTTATGCAACAACAGTATAAAATGACGAAGAAGGTCCCTCATGTTGGGGTAGGTTTAAAATAGTCTAAGCAGCTTTGGTCCTAGTTTTTCAAAAGTGAGCACCTTTAGGCGTGTTAAATATTTAACAAACTCTAGTCATTATATTTAACGGGAACTGTAAAACAAAATTAACCAAAAACACCTCTAATCCCAGCAATTGCAACACCAAAACTGCACGAGACACCAAAGATAGACCGAAAGTAGCAGAACAGGAGATGCAAAAACTGCACCTTCAAATGTGAAGGTCCGTTAGTATCTTTTTCTTTCATAAGTAAGTTAAATCTAACAACAAGGGTTTGTTACACAAAAACTAAGAGGATTCAATATTTATTTTTGTAGCCGTTATACATAGATTATAATTATACACAGTTAGACACATATTATACATGAATTAGACAAATATTATACCCGGCTATTTTAGTTTAAGAGATTAGCAACTTGTTTGGATGGTTGTTACCTATTGTATATCGTATTGTTATTTTAAATACGATGTTTGTTTTGGTTGTTACTTAAATTTTATTTTTATTGTATCGTATCGTTAAATCCGTCGTTACGTAACGACGAAATGTGCCACTTTACGTAACGACCGATTTGGTGTGGTCGCGTCGTTACCTAATCTTTTTCTCTCAATCTCACCCTTCATTATAATTAAATGATTTTATTTTATCATTTATCCTATATTTTTATATAATAATTTTACTCCGTATCATAATTTTTCCTTATAGTATTGAAGTTTATTCTTCATATAGCTTATGCGTGATATCATGAAACTACGTCAAACGATATAATCTATCCAAACATTGTATTCATCAAACAATACAATACAATACATTATGAAACGATACGTAACAACCATCCAAACAAGCAGCTATTTGGGTTAATTCTTCTTAAATAATTGACGAAAACAAAAAGGTGCATACTTTTGTGCATATTTTTGACACATTTACGTGACCGAAACTGCTTTCAAAGAATTACTTTAGATCAACCAAACATAAAAAGACTATTTATGTAATTTTCTGGCAATAACAGCAAAGGAAAAAATAGGGGAGGAAGTAGTACGAACCATGCAGCCGAAAGAGAAAGTACCAATGACATTTTGAGCAACAGAAACAGCAGAGAGTTCAATAGCACCAAGATGACCACAGAAAGCAACAGTAATGGAATAGATCCCAAACTGGCAAATTATGTTAAAAGCTATTGGGCCACCAATCTCCCATAGCTTGAAAGTCTCGATCCAGAAGATAGCCCACCATTGTTTCAGGCTTTTAACGGGCCGGTAATCACCGTCGAGCCCAATGAGCTGGTGGTGGTCGCCGGCGAAGTCGGGGAGAAATGGTGTTTCCATTTACTCCTAGACCTAGTACGTAGAGAAATCACAATTCTCCGCGTTTTGCGCTGACTTGTACTGTTATAATATCTCGTAAAGCCCAAATGGATACAAACTAGTACAACGACAGTTAAAGGTATTTACAAAATGCAAGGACAAAGAAGTCTCATAAAATAATGGGCGGCCAGAAATACGTTTACGACACGCCTTCTCTAATTGTGTAGGATCTAAGTGCGTGTATTTGGTCACGTTAAAGAGGAAGATGGATCTGTGAGTGTTTAACTTTTATTGGTTTCCGCAAAGCTTATTTGGTGTCTTGTGATATCCAACACCTCCAATCTTTTAATGCCCTAATATATACTTTTGTTTTCCCAAATTAGCCCTCAATCTAATGAGAATTATTATTTGAACTAACTTGTTAGTAAAACTTTTACTACAAAATATGGTAGAAACTCTCCATCTTCAGTTCCAACTCACATCTCAAACTTATGAAAGTATTAAATCTTATGCGGAGACAAAGATTTGGTAAGATTAGGATATTTGCGCTCGGGTGGCCCTCTGACATTGAGGTTACGAACGAACCCACGCGGGTGTCCATTGGTTTCCGCAAGTGACTTTTTAGCGTATATATATACACGATATTTTAAATTTATTTATCTGATTTTATCTAAGTTTTTCTATTTATAAAAGGTAATTAACTTTTTTTAACAAAATATATTCAAATTCGGTAAAAAATAATAATTTATCTATAACTTAAATATAACAACAACAACAACAACTATCCAGTATAATCCCACAAATGGGGTATGAGGAGGGTACGATGTACGCAGCCTTACCTTTACCTTGAAATGACAGAGAGACTATTTCCCATAGACCCTCGGATTACAACTTAAATATAATTTTTTTTAATACAGAATCCGGTCAAAAACTACAATTTATATACAACTTATATATAATTATGTTAGTTGTATATATTTTGTATGCCGTTTCTATACCCGAAATACACACTATATACAATTTGTTTGTTTTCTTTTTCGAGTTTCAATAAATTCTAATCAAAATCACTTCAAATCTTCACCAAATTTTCTCAAAACTGAGATATAAGCTCCATAAGGAATTCCCAATCATTTACAGCAACTCCTAATCCAAAAAATAACAATTTCAAAAAATTCTATTTTCAAATTTAAAGCTTCGAAATTTTTTAATGTTGTTCAATGGTTATGTTGGGAAAAATTATATCCCGCCCAGGAATAATATCCATGATAATAACAATAAACAAGAGAGTAACAACGATATCAAATCTTTTATCGGGGTAAAATACAATACCCAAACGAAATAATATTATTACTATAATATTATAACTTAGTAGTGTCAAGAGACTACTATAATTTTTTTTGAAAGAAATAACACTATTTAAAACACCTCACTACAATATTACTCACACTCACTATTTATTCCACGTTAATACGTGGATTACTCTCTTACTTCTATGGCTTCTATATGTTTTGGTGTGTTTGAAATGTGGATACATCGTCCCTGTTTATAGCTGAATGGATGCTTAACACAACCAATCAAAATTGGTTCTGCCGCCTACTTGCCAATTTGCAAGATTGCAAATTTGGTTAATAAGTTGTTCCACCGCCCAAGTTACTTTTTGTAACTTGTTATAACCAAACTTCTGACTTTGTTTATCTCTCTTTTCCTTGTTCTTTTGTTTTTCTTATTTTAGTTATTTGTTTACTTTTCACGGGACTAGTTCCCACAGATTATTCATTTAAAGAGACGGTGATGAAAAACTACAAATCTTACGTGGGCGAACAACGTGTTCGATATTTTTCAGCAATTGATCCCACACTTCTCTTCTGCGCCCACAGTTTCTAACAACGAAAAACCATTAATACATACTTTATATACTTTTCGACTAACAAAATGCAATTAGCTTCAATCGGCCGGCCGGTATATTTCATGCTCCAGGAATGAGTGAACACAACCCTTTACATTTGAATAGAAAAAAATGTTCATTAAAAAATTGATGATGTATTATTTTCAGATCTTTTATAATATGTATCCCTGTTTATGAATGGATGATGCTATAAACTATGAAGCTTGGAGACATTGCCCGTAAATAGTTGGCGCAACCTCTAAATTAAACAGTGTAGGGCTGTTACAAGGGCGATAAGTAACTTTACTCAACCTGTTAATTACTACAAAAATGATTTCTTTTCGTGCAACTGTAAGACGATTTCCAATGAAATTACCTGAAAATCTAGCCAAACTTTATCAGAATTGGCAATGGCTGTGACATGCCAAGGGGTTGTCTGGCTCTATTGTGTATCTTTTGTCATTTTGCCCATCAGAACTCTTCTGATTAACTTTCTTTAAGTTTGTTGAGAAAGATTGAAATTATATAGCTCAATGTACGTGCTTAAAATGTCTCTTTAAATGAATTAACCATGCCTATGATGGTATTAAATATACTTTGAGTATTTCACTTTGAAACTAACTTAACTCTGAGGCCGGAGGCTTTATTCCTTTGAAAAATAAAATAAAAAATGAATTAACCATCAATGGTCCTACGAAATAACGGTAATTAATTGCTCCTCTAGGTTAGGAGAACCAATTATTAAGAGCGAATATTCATATCCTTTGAAATAAACTAGCGTTTGGACATAGATTTGGTTGAAACTTGAAAAAAAAAAATTTTAAAGTTGTGTTGAAGAATAACTTTTTAAGAGTAGAGGAAAACTTTTACCCAAAAATTGGCCTAAATCATCAAATTTCATGAACAACCGGTATTTTTAACTTGTTTTTAAAAAAAGTAAAAAAAATTCTATGTCCAAACCGGAGCAAATGAATTGTCATCCAGGAAAAGAAAGGAGAAAAATTCATATTATCTGAAAGAGAGAAGTCAAAAGAGAAGTCACATGCACTTTTTGAGAAAGTTCTTAACTCTCAAGTCTAGTGTCTAGTTAACTCTCAAGTTCTTAACTACTCTTCTTACTCTTCCTCTAATGTCTAGTGTAGTTAGCATTTCGTGACCTTAGTACTTTATTCGTCCCATTTTAATGTAAAAATAGCACAAGCTACACAGTTTTCGAACTGGTAATTGAAAAATAGCCAGCATTTGTAAAGTCATTGAAAAATAGCTACTATTTTGTTGCAACACGGACCGGTCCAGCATAATATACTGGAGATTGGTGCACCTGTATATGAACTTCCAGCATATTATGCTGGAACTCTAACACGAGGAAAGTTCCACCATAATATACTGGAGATTGGAGCACCTGTGTATGAACTTCCAGCATATTATGCTGAACTGAAATATTATACTGGAACTCCAGTATATTATGCTGGAATATTTTCTGAATTTTGAACAGTGTTTTCGTTCAGATTTATCTTTAAATGAAAAGTGGCTAAATTCGATTACTTTTGAAACTGTGACTATTTTTCAATTACCACTTATAAATGTGTCTATTTTTGAATTTCTCCCCATTTTAATTCTTGCTTTAGCTTTTTTTGAGTCCACTAAGAAAAATAAAAAATACAAGATAAGTGTAATTTACTAAATTACCCGTATTAAACGCTTTTTGGGAATTGGGTAGTAGTATTAAAAGAACTACTACTTTAATATTAAGGTTATAGTTAAAAACAATTAACAAATTTAATTTTAAATTCTTAAAGTGATAATTATTTTGAGATAATTTTTTAAAACTAAAATGACATTGAAAATGGGACGGAAGGAGTAATTGATACTCCCCGAGAAGCCAGAATCAATGCATTTTAGGCACTAAAGTAGAATAGAAAATAGAAGGAACAAAATTGCCAATGACTCATATTTAAAGTGTAGGCTCCGTCCTAAATCATACACTACTAAACAAAAAGTAACAAGAAGATAATTCTTCATTCAGTTGTATCACGCGTAAATCTTAGCTCTTAAGCCCTTTGGAGAATGGGGACTAGCAGTTTTCTCCGTTTCAATGTGTTGACCTCCCCATTTCCGCATGCGCTCTGTCGTCTGCTCAACCTGCATTTCCATTTTCTTATTACTACTACAAAAGACTAATGAAGTGTTTAACTTAGTCTTACTTCAGTTTTAAGTTTCCAAAGAAAAGGTAGAAGGACTAGAAAATTCTGCACTACTTGAACTACTGGCCTTGTCACAGCGATCTTGATACAAACTTTCAAGTTAAAAACAAAATTTACTGCTGTCTATATAGAGTAACTTCTGCAGAGGATCAGCAGATGACTCTAACAAATAATCAAACTAAAATGTCGAACATGAAGTGTTATGGAGTTTAATTGAATAAAAATAACCATTATTCACATACCTCTTTATTCCAATCAATTCTATACAGTACTACTGAGAGTAGCAGTGTTTGCAAAGCAAGTCCAGCTATCATTCCTCCCCATAGTCCCTAAAAGAAATTTGGTTGAGAGTAAGAGATTCAAAAAGATTTAAATTTCGATGTACTTGAGATGTGTAACTTTCAGGACGAGGGTTTATTTACCATAACTCCGAAGTTCGCCACATAGCCAAGAACGTATCCTAGAGGAATACCAAAAACATAGTAAGAGCCTAAATTGATATAAGCCACTAGACCTTGCCATCCACCTCCAATAGCAACACCTGCAAGTGAAAAATAGCCCCAACAAGATCACTATGTATTGACATTTGACACTTTAAGGACTATGAAGGAGTAAGACGCTCTATGTATTGACACAGTAAAACTGATTTAACGCAACACCTGATATCACAGGCTGAACGCTGTTAAGAAGCATTGTTATTCCTAGAAGCCAAGCAAGGTCAGCTACGGCACGTTGCAGAACCTTGCTGTTTGTGAAAAGAATGGCCAGATGATTTCTTATTGCCAATACTACAATCATGCATACTATCCCAATGAGAAGCGACTGAAACACTGTGACACAGACGCTATACTTGGTTGCCCTGGCACGTCCTAGCCCAAGCTCATTTGAGACACGAACACTGGAAAAGCAACAGGATATTAGCACAGAGTTACAAACAAATTAAATGCACATTTCTGCAAGCTTTAGAATTTCATTACCTTATAGCAGCATTTACTCCTATGAAAAACATTGCTTCAAATCCATCAATATTTATGCTGAAAGACAGAAAACATTGACATGAATCTAAATATAGAACTCACAACATTTCATCTCACTGTCAGTTACAAATAACAAAGAACTCTGCACTGCCAAATTGTGCTGTTCAAGTCAAATCAAACTCACATTTTATGCTCAAAAGGCAGTACCCTGGATCAAGAATCTCTAGATAAAACTTCAGTAGCTAGAGAATGTCTAGCTTCATTTTACCAAGCTTAAGCAGAACCAAGACAAGAGACTAACCAAATAGGAAAAGAACCAAGACAAGAGACTAACCAAATAGAGAGGGATCCAACTGCAATGACTGCATCTTTGAGATGGCCGGTGAGAATAATAATACTCATCATGTACCAGGTTTCAAGGCATAGCATAACAGCCGACTCAATTGACAGTCTAACAAAAGCCCATATGTCATTGAATGCTGACCGAGACCATCCCTTCCACCCATCCTTGCACCAAACAACTACGTAAACAAATTGAGCTATTGCATTGGCCCAACCTACGAGATTAAAGGATATAGCTGCCCCGGTTAAACCCCATTTAAATACAAAAATAAAGAGCCATAGGAGAAGAGCATGGACCAAGAGAGCCACAAAACCAATCCAGGCCAGCACACCAACTTTACTCTGGGCTTGCAGAAATTTTGAAGTGGGAATATTGATAGACAGGGAATACAACTCAGGTATGGTTAACATGGCAAACCTCCCCGCAACAACAGCAATCTCATGATCTTGGCCAAGGAGCTTAAGTATTGGAGTCGCGAAAATATAGATTGGTAAGAGAAGGAAGGTACTCAGAAGTAGAATTATCATTGAGCGTTGTGTGTAAACTCCAAGCATGTGTACTTGCCCAGCACCAAATGCCTGCCCACAGAGCGTCTCCAGAGCACTCCCCATGCCTATCTACAGATAGATTACATATACCCATATAAGAAACAAAGGAGTCATAAGAAAGATGAGAATAAATAATCCCAGTATAAAGTTCCGCATAACTAATACATCGTTCCATTTGCAACTTCAGCCTCCTATTACTAATTTAATATCTAACTGATACAAGATCTGCTTTTGATTACAAAATCACAATATAACTAATGCAAGTTTTAGTTTGAGGTATTAAACTATGCATTGCTAATACTGGAATAACCGGTGCTCGAAAGAGGATGTGGAATAAAATTACATTTAATAACAGTACTTAGACATAATTATCTAATGACAAAGGTAGGCAACCACTGCATAATCAATTAACAAAATTGTGTCATTATTCTCAGTCTAACTCCGTTTTAGATTGTTATTATTAGTAGCATAACATATTAACATTCCATTTTAAAGTAATTAAACAATTTGTGCAGTACAACAAAGAGTATTATAGTAGTTGCGGTAGTAGGAATTAGGAAATATACCCATATGAGAAACTAAAAGCACAAAAGCGCATTAATTAATAACGAATAATAAAAGGAAAAAGAAAGAGGGGCACGAACCATGAAGCCGAAAGCGAAAATACCAATGACAGTTTGAGCAACAGAAACAGCAGAAAGCTCTGTAGCTCCAAGATGACCACAGAAAGCAACAGTAATTGCGTAGAGTCCGTACTGGCAGATAATGTTGAAAGCTATTGGGCCACCAATCTCCCATAGCTTTGCACTCTCGATCCAGAATACAGCCCACCATTCCTTCAGCCCTCTAATCGGCCGGTAGTCACCGTCGGGGCCGATGAGCTGGAAGTGGTGGTCGCCGGAATAGTCATCGAGCAATGGTGATTCCATTTACTCCTACTACTTTGAAAAATTACACACTTCTCCGCGTTTTGCTCTGACTTTCTTGTTATTGTAGTAAGTATTATTATTTTAGTTATTGAGCAATAAAGAAATGTCAACTTGACGCATTTTGGATTTTTTATAGCACGTGTTTGGCGTGTAGAACTAGATATCCACACAATTAATTTATTTAGTTCCATAGAATGATATGAATTTTTTATTTAAATATTAATAACATATATAGCTATAGAAATCTCATGGCGGACCAAAAGGAATTTCTTTTTTAAAACTCTATATTCAGTCGAATGGAGTCATTTATGGAGGAATTAAGTATATAAAAGAAGATACTATGCACTTGAATCACGTATATGCCTCCGTATATGGCACGTGTTTGGCGTGAAGAACTATAACAAACTGTTGTTGGGTCTTGATAACGTCCACCTACCCTAAAATAAACTTGTGCTTCCAAAATTAGCCCTTAGTCTTATTATTGAACTAGTAAATTGACAAGGCATAAATTTAATTTAATTTTCCCCCCTAAAATTAGTTGAGATAAAAGAGATAAATTTAATCTATATATGCAGGAGCCACGTTTATCTGAACCAATAGCTTTAGTTTAGACTCTATACATATATTAAAACCTATAAAATAAGTACAAATATTAAATTTTGAATCTTGGCCATAAAATTTAATTCTTGGATCCACGTTTGTGTATATTTGTGCAATCAAAAATCAATCATATATATTGATGAAATCAAAAGAATATATATATATATATATATAATTAGAATTATAGCTTAGATTAATTGCATTTTTCATGAATTATACATTTTCTATTAATTACTAGATGCTTGCTGCCCGTGCAGAGCATAGGCCAATGACCAACTCTTCAACAACAGAATCCTAGGATAAGTGATCAACTTTATTAATTAACACCAAATGTTATGTAGTAAGTTATATACATCTTGTAAGTTAGTCTAAAAGTTAACAGGCGCAGACATTTGCATTCTCGTGTGTATATCGCAGATACATGTCATGACCTACCACATCATCATGCCACGTAAGTACCATTTGGCGTATATTAATGCCATGCAGAAGCTTACATAGGAGGCATGCTAGCATTTGTGAGAAGATTCTAGATGAGTATGGACATTTCCTTAGGAATACCCTAGATCTCTATGGATTTGCTAGGAAATTTCTTGAAATCTTTTAGGTTTTTAGAGAGTTCTAGAGAAAGCACTTATCTTGTATATATTAAGGACTTGTGTAACAATTAATATTTACATACTAGCCCCTAGGAGACTAGTATATAAAGGGAGCCATTCATTTGTAATTCACCAAGCAAAACAATCAAGTTCTCTCTAATACAAAAGTTTTCTTTGACAATTCTCTTGTGTTCTAACATTCCTTTAGCGATCTTTAGTGTATTAAGGTTGACTTGGCATAGCAAGATCGTGACCAAGTTGTGCAAAATCGTGAGCGAGTTGTCAAGTGCCGCACATGTACTTAGTCAAAGACTAAGGACGTGACAACGTGGTATCAGAGCAAAGGTTATGACTAAAGGAATGTTAGAAAGAATACAAAAGATTGCTAGAAGGAAGATTTGTAGGGAACCATGGTCGGAATTATCAAGAGTGTGGTACTTGCAAAAGGGACCAATGTAAAGGTCCTAAGAGAAAGCAGTATAGCGGTGCACGGGACGCACGTGAGGTGGCTGACTTAATTTGGGGGATGAACAAGTACTTTGAGGTAGTCAAGGAGGATGAAGAAGTTGTTAAGGTATGCAACACCTCAATGTACTTGACCGAGGTTGTCGCGTTATGGTGGCGTCGAAAGTATACTGACATGGAGAAGGGGCTATGCAAGATTGAGAAGTGGGAGCAGTTCAAGAAGGAGTTGAAGAAGCAATTCTACCCGATGAATGTAGTGTACGAGGCTAGGCGGAAGCTAAGGGAGCTCCGACAAACGGCCACAATTCGGGAGTATGTGCGCGAGTTCACTACCTTAATGCTGCAAATCATGTCGTTATCCGAGGAAAATTCTCTCTTTTACGTCATGGATGGGTTGCAAAATTGGGTAAAGTAGGAGTTAAGAAGACATCAAGTAGCCAATATGGACGAGGCCATAGGGGTAGCCGAGTCGCTCGTTGACTTCAAGATGGAGCCTGCTAAGTCCAAAGAAGGCAATGCCGAGAGAGGTAGGGGAGATCATGACAAGGACAACGGGAAAGGCATAGCCGAGTTATACAAGGGTAATTGCAAAGGGTCGTCCCATAACGGATAGGGGTCCAAGAGAAACGGCAAGGGGCCGAAAAATGGCAGCGAGTACGTGCCTAATGGAGGGTGCTACTTCTGTAAAGGATCACATCGGGCAAGTGAATGTCCAGAGTTGGGGAAGCTTGTAGCAATGATCGGGAACTTTGCTCAGGCACATAAGGATGATACAGGAGAAACTGCCTGCATTGGGGGGATGCACTTGGAATCTAAGTAGAAAGTAGAGGATTCCAAAGCCTATCTTGGCGCCATGCAAATTGAGCGTGGTGGTAGCAAGAAAAGTTGGGCGGACATAGTTGAAGAGGATGGTAAGTTACAAAGTGATGGCACGCTATCGTACTTAGACGAGGCACTAAGAAAAGGGGTCAAATTTGCTGGCAAGGCTGGGACCACTGATGGCATCCAAATAAGGAATGGAAGCAGGGACCCGATGCTTGAGAAGGTTCTAGTCTTGGTCGAGTCATAGGGAGATTCAGGCCAGGAGCAAGGAGAGGCATCCGATGGGCAGAGGATCGAGACCATCATTGCTAGCCATCCAAAGTACAAACGGGGCAAGAAGAAATGTGACCAGTGTCGTGTGACATGGGAAAGCGAACCGCTCCATAGAGCATCATGGTTAATGGACAAAGATCTCCCCTACCTTTAGGCGAGGTGCGCATGTACGTGTCGATACTTTGTGCCGAGGGCGGCACAAAATTGGGTGGGGGAAAGTTTCATGACCCGCCACATCATCATATCACGTAGGTGCCATTTGGTGTATATTAATGTCATGTGGAAGCCTACATAAGAGGAATGCTAGCATTTGTGAAAAGATTCTAGATGAGTATGAATATTTTCTTAGGAAGACCCTAGATCCCTATAGATTTGTTAGAAAAGTCCTTAGAATCTTTTAGGTTTATAGAGAGTTCTAGAGAAAGCCCCTATCTTGTAAATGTTAAGACTTGTGTAATAATTAATATTTACATACTAGCCACTAGGAGACTAGTATATAAATGGGGCCATTCATTTGTAATTCAGTGAGCAAAACATTCAAGTTTTCTCTAATACAAAAGCTTTCTTTGGTAATTCTCTTGTGTTTATAACATTCCCTTAGCGATCTTTAGTGTATTAAGGCTGACTTGGCATAGCAAGATCGTGATCAAGTTGTGCAAAATCGTGAGCGAGTTGTCAAGTACCGCACGTGTATTTAGTCAAAGACTAAGGACGTGACATACATCTTCAAATTTGTATTTGCATTCTCGTGTGTATATTTCAGATGCATCTTCAAAACCTCAGTAGTTTCTTTCTTTTAGCTTGCCCATATTATTCAAGCAAGTACCGGTATTCAAGCAAGTACCGTGTTCGAAACGGCCTTGTGTTCCTATCTTCATTCTGAAAGATGTTGGTAGCGCCTCTTAGATCACCGGGCATGATTCCATTTAACTACAACACTTGCATTGTTGAGTAGCTATGGGACAATGCAAAGAAAAACTCATGTCTTCTGAGTTAATAGAGCAAAGTTAAAATCTATTACATAAGGTGTAACCTTTTGTCAAACAATCATTGTGCAATGTTGTTCAAATAAAACCAATAATTATGGAGAGGAGGGCTAGAAGTAAAGAGCCTATGTGAGTTATGTGAGAAGAGGGCTTAAGGTTAAAAGCTTATAGCAAGAGCTGACAGACTAGTTGCCATCATTATCCTTTTTCCAGATCATTCTATGAAGTTATGTTGTAGGAAGAGGAATTGCATAAAATCTACAACATTTTATCAGCAATGCACAAAATGTCTTCATCAGTTATCCGTTAACTTAGCTTACAGAGATAGTGTTGAGGTTTTATTTTAAGATGTAATATTCTTAAAATGAGGGTGAATGAGAAATGGAGGGAAAATGAAATTTTGAGTAAAATTTTAAGTTTCCCCCTCTTAACAATGAGACATTGTCCCATATTGGAAGTGGAAGACATTTTTGGTGGGTATATATATAATTGCTCTTCTTGTAGCTCTTAAAGAGTTAAGAAGAAAGCAAGCCTCGCGCCGTCGTCGTCGTCGCTCGCTCGGCTCGGCTTCGGCTACGGCTACGGCTACGGCTTCGGCTTCGGCTTCGGCTTCGGCTTCGGCTTCGGCTTCGGCTTCGGCTTCGGCTTCGGATTCGGATTCGGATTCGGTCAAACGGATATTTTCCAATCCGTGTATTGATAATTTGGCAGCCGGATAATGGTCTTCCCACCATGAAGTGCTTGCTCCACAAACATGTAATGCTTGCTCCACCATGAAGGGTGGACGTTTGGTCTTGCACTCCTTCTTGGCTGCTATATATATGAGCAGCAAATGTTGAAGAAAGATACTCAACTCAACATACAATTCGCTCAACAAATTGGCTATACATTTCACTCCTTCCTCTCAGAACTTCCATACGTTTTTCTGAGTATATACTCCTTCGTTCTGCATTATTTTTTAACTTCAAACAAAGCAACTGTAAGTGTGATTTGCTACCGAACTTTGTGTTCGCCGAAACACTGGGGTTTGAAGTACCGCTACACCAGTGTGTTATTCGTTCTATCCTGGGAGGAAATAATTCATTACCTTGGGTACTAGGAGGGGATTAAATTCCTTAAGGAAACACTGTGAATTCAGTGGGCTCGAATTTATTATTATTGTTTCATTACGTTAACTTATATTTTGCAGAATTAATATTTACAAATACAGCAATATTGACCGGGAATAACAATCTTAAGGAATTTAATATTTATTTCTGTACTTGTGTTATTCTTATTATTCTGCAAACTAAAACCTTTGTGGTTTGTGTACTCCCGTTTTGGAGAGTTAAGCCTTCGTGGCATTTTGTTGGATATTAAAATCTACGTGATTTTTACTCCAGTTTGAAAACGTGTATTAAACGTTTGTTTGTGTCATTCTTTTCTGAAAAAGATGATGACTGAAAACGAAAACCAAGCTGTTCCGATGGCGACTGCCAACGCAACGACAAGCCGAACACCGGCGTTGGCACCGGCAGAAAAACCCGGAAAATTTTCCGGGATTGATTTCAAACACTGGCAGCAGAAGATGTTCTTCTACTTAACTACGTTATGTCTACAGAAGTTCATCAAGGAAGATGTTCCTGATCTGCCGGATAAAACTCCAGATAATGAACGCTTTCTCGTGATTGAAGCGTGGAAGCATTCTGATTTTTTATGCAAGAATTATATTCTTAGCGGACTGGATGATAATCTGTATAATGTATACAGTAGCATGGAGACATCCAAAGAATTGTGGAATGCGCTTGAAAAGAAATATAAGACTGAAGATGCCGGGATGAAGAAATTCGTTGCCGCAAAATTTCTGGACTACAAAATGATAGATAGCAAGTCTGTTATTACTCAAGTCCAGGAATTGCAAGTGATTATTCATGATCTACTTGCTGAAGGTCTTGTAATCAACGAAGCATTCCAAGTAGCAGCAATGATTGAGAAGTTGCCTCCGTTGTGGAAGGACTTCAAAAATTATTTGAAACACAAACGAAAGGAAATGTCCCTTGAAGATCTCATTGTTCGGTTGAGAATCGAAGAGGACAATAAAGCTGCTGAAAGGAGAGGCCGTGGAAATTCAACAATAATGGGAGCAAATATTGTTGAAGCTAACAAAAAGAGGAAGAAGGCTTCTGGTCCGAAATACAACCCAAGCAAGAAGCGGTTCAGTGGAAACTGCTACAACTGTGGGAAAACCGGACACAAATCTACGGAGTGTCGTGCTCCGAAGAAAGACAAGAAAAGGGGTCAAGCAAACATGGTAGTAAACCATGATGATGTTGATAACTTGTGTGCCATGCTCTCTGAATGTAACTTGGTGGGAAATCCTAAACTGTGGTGGTTTGATTCAGGAGCCACTCGCCATGTTTGTGCAGTTAGAGAGGCTTTTGCTACCTATGCTCTTGCTGAACCCGGAGAGACAGTTTATATGGGAAATGCTTCAACAGCAAAAGTTGAAGGATATGGGAAGGTATTTCTAAAAATGACTTCTGGCAAGGTCATGACTTTGAACAATGTCCTTCATGTTCCCGAAATGAGAAAGAATTTAGTCTCTACTGGACTTCTTGTTAAGCACGGTTTTAAGTGCGTTTTTGTATCCAACAAGGTTGTAATTAGTAAGAATGGAATATTTGTGGGAAAAGGTTACCTCACCGAGGGCCTTTTCAATCTAAATGTAATGGTTGTTGAAAATAATAATAATATTTCAGCTTCTTCTTACTTACTTGAGTCAAATAATTTATGGCATGTACGTTTGGGTCATGTCAATTATAAAATCTTGCGGAAAATGATTAACTTGGAAGTACTGCCTAAGTTTGAATGCGAAAAATCAAAATGTCAAATATGTGTGGAATCTAAGTATATTAAACATCCTTATAAGTCAGTTGAAAGGAATTCAAATCCTTTAGACTTAATTCACACAGATATTTGTGACATGAAGTCAATACCATCTCGCGGTGGAAAGAAGTATTTCATAACTTTTATTGACGATGGTACTCGATATTGCTATGTTTACTTACTGAATAGTAAAGATGAAGCAATAGACGCATTCAGGCAATACAAAAATGAAGTTGAAACGCAACTTAACAAGAAAGTAAAAATGATAAGAAGTGATAGGGGTGGTGAATATGAATCTCCTTTTGAAGAAATATGTTTAGAATATGGAATTATTCATCAAACAACAGCCCCTTACACGCCCCAATCTAATGGGATTGCGGAAAGAAAGAATCGCACATTAAAGGAGATGATGAATGCGTTGTTGATAAGTTCTGGTTTGCCACAGAACTTGTGGGGGAAGCCATTCTTACGGCTAATCGAATATTAAATCGAGTGCCCCATAGCAAAACACAATCCATTCCTTATGAACAATGGAAAGGAAGGAAGCCCAACTTGAATTATTTTAAAGTGTGGGGGTGTTTGGCAAAAGTGCAAGTTCCTAAACCCAAAAGGGTAAAGATAGGACCGAAAACCGTTGATTGTGTTTTCATAGGATATGCGACAAATAGTAAAGCATATCGATTTCTGGTTCATAAATCAGAAAATCCCGACATTCATAATAATACGGTTATAGAATCAGATAATGCTGAGTTTTTTGAAAATATATATCCGTATAAAAAGGAATGTGAGTCGTTTGGTGAAGGATCTAAACGACCTCGGGAAGAAACAAAAGAAAGTACATGTAATCAGGAGAATCCAAGACGTAGTAAACGTCAAAGAACGTCTACTTCATTTGGACCAGATTTTGTGACTTTCTTATTGGAGAATGAGCCTCAAACATTTAAAGAAGCTATGACTTCTTCGGAATCATTGTTTTGGAAAGAGGCAGTCAATAGTGAAATAGAATCCATATTGAACAACCATACATGGGAATTGGTTGATCTTCCTCCTGGAAATAAACCTTTGGGTTCTAAATGGATTTTTAAGAGAAAAATCAAAGATGATGGCACTATTGATAAATTCAAGGCAAGGCTCGTAGTCAAAGGGTATAGACAACGAGAAGGTCTAGACTACTTTGATACATACTCTCCAGTTACAAGAATTACGTCCATACGGATGTTAGTAGCATTAGCTGCAGTGTATGGTCTTGAAATTCATCAAATGGATGTTAAGACGGCCTTCTTAAATGGAGAGTTGGAGGAAGAAATTTACATGGAACAACCTGAAGGGTTTGTGGTTCCAGGTAAAGAAAAGAAGGTATGTAGACTTGTTAAGTCTCTTTACGGACTAAAACAAGCACCCAAACAATGGCATACGAAATTTGACCAAACAATGTTGTCAAATGGTTTTAAGATAAATGAATGTGATAAATGCGTGTACATTAAAAATGTTCCAAATCACATAGTCATTGTTTGCCTATATGTGGATGATATGTTGATAATGAGTAATGACATTGCCAACATAAATGCTACTAAGCGTATGCTCAATAGCAAGTTTGATATGAAAGACTTGGGAGTTGCTGATTTAATTCTGGGAATTAAGATCAATAAGACTCCTCAAGGTCTGACATTGTCACAATCTCATTATATTAAGACAGTACTTGAAAAATTCAAGCACTTGGGCTTTAAAGTTGCAAAGACTCCAATTGACGTGAATCTTGCATTAGCAAAGAACAAAGGCCAAAGCATATCACAATTGGATTATGCTCGTGTATTGGGATGCTTAATGTATATCATGAATTGTACACGACCAGACATAGCTTGTGCTATAAGTAAACTGAGTCGATATACGAGCAATCCAGGCCAATCTCATTGGATGGCAATGAAACGAGTTTTGGGATATTTAGAACATACCCAGAACTTTGAATTGCACTACAGTAATTTCCCTGCGGTGATTGAGGGATACTGTGATGCAAATTGGATCACCGGTTCAACTGATTCTAAGTCCACGAGTGGATATGTATTCACTATTGGTGGAGGAGCGGTATCTTGGAAGTCGTCCAAACAAACATGTATTGCCCGCTCTACAATGGAGGCTGAATTCATAGCCTTAGATAAAGCCGGTGAAGAAGCTGAATGGCTCCGGAATTTCTTGGAAGACATTCCATTTTGGCCCAAACCGTTGGCACCAATATGCATACATTGTGATAGTCAAGCGGCAATTGGAAGGGCTGGGAGCGTCATGTATAACGGTAAATCTCGTCATATACGACGAAGACATAAAACCGTTAGGCAATTACTCTCTAGAGGAATTATCACAATTGACTATGTAAAGTCAAGTGATAATGTGTCGGATCCACTTACAAAAGGCCTAACTAGAGAGGTAGTTGAGAAATCATCAAGGGGAATGGGGCTATGGTCGAGAACAAGTCATTGTGGCGGTAACTCTACCTAGAAGACTGGAGATCCCAAGATCTAGGTTCAAAGAGATCAAACAAAGTCATTAATGACGGTTCAACATTGTCAAATATAATTTTAGTCCATTCTCGTGATGAGACAATGTTCAGTACCAAGGATAAATCATTAAGACTTTTTAATGATTTCTAAATTTGATACGGGGTATATCAAATAGTGTATCTACAGGATGACACGTTTAGGAATCACCTATTTAAGTGTGAAGTGTGAGCCGCTTCAAGGAGAACTTTGTAAGGCCAGTTTTCTACGCACTTATGAAACCAGGCGGTGTTCATGGCTGAAACGAACACAACAATGAGAATCAAAGACGGTTAAGGGTTGATTGTGTGACTTATGGTTGTCTAGGTATACACCAAAGATCGACGGTTCAAAGATATCAAATCTACCGATTGACCGAGTATATCCGACATAAGTTTACTACGGAAAGTTCAAAGGGAAACCTACTTATCCAGATGCAATTAATCCTTGCTTGTAAATCACACAGTTTTTCATGCATACTTCCGTGATATAGCCATTCCCCATTCATGTGGGGGATTGTTGAGGTTTTATTTTAAGATGTAATATTCTTAAAATGAGGGTGAATGGGAAATGGAGGGAAAATGAAATTTTGAGTAAAATTTTAAGTTTCCCCTCTTAACAATGAGACATTGTCCCATATTGGAAGTGGAAGACATTTTTGGTGGGTATATATATAATTGCTCTTCTTGTAGCTCTTAAAGAGTTAAGAAGAAAGCAAGCCTCGCGCCGTCGTCGTCGTCGCTCGCTCGGCTCGGCTTCGGCTTCGGCTACGGCTACGGCTTCGGCTTCGGCTTCGGCTTCGGCTTCGGCTTCGGCTTCGGCTTCGGATTCGGATTCGGATTTGGTCAAATGATCGATTGATTGATTAATTTTTTGGACCAAATTTATTTGTTAATAGTAAATATTAACGTAAGATTATCCGTATTTGTAAACGGATATTTTCCAATCCGTGTATTGATAATTTGGCAGCCGGATAATGGTCTTCCCACCATGAAGTGCTTGCTCCACAAACATGTAATGCTTGCTCCACCATGAAGGGTGGACGTTTGGTCTTGCACTCCTTCTTGGCTGCTATATATATGAGCAGCAAATGTTGAAGAAAGATACTCAACTCAACATACAATTCGCTCAACAAATTGGCTATACATTTCACTCCTTCCTCTCAGAACTTCCATACGTTTTTCTGAGTATATACCCCTTCGTTCTGCATTGTTTTTTAACTTCAAACAAAGCAACTGTAAGTGTGATTTGCTACCGAACTTTGTGTTCGCCGAAACACTGGGGTTTGAAGTACCGCTACACCAGTGTGTTATTCGTTCTATCCTGGGAGGAAATAATCCATTACCTTGGGTACTAGGAGGGGATTAAATTCCTTAAGGAAACACTGTGAATTCAGTGGGCTCGAATTTATTATTATTGTTTCATTACGTTAACTTATATTTTGCAGAATTAATATTTACAAATACAGCAATATTGACCGGGAATAACAGATAGATAATTTTAGTAGAAACATAGTTTTAGTGAGTAATATTATATATTGTCAGTGTAACCATGTCTGTTGACGACCAACGTAAGAGCTGCACATAAATAGATTTATAGTGAGTAGTACCATATGTTGTCATTGTAACCATACCTCTGTTAAATGTTATAGAAGGTTCTTATTTGATACATAAATATTGATGATAAAGTATTCTTTCTCCACAAAAGAAAAAGTACGGTCAGATTGTTCATACTTCTCTTCAAGACCAAGGCAACAGCTGCACATAAATAGTTTTATAGTGAGTAGTTCTATATGTCGCTAGTGTAACCGTGCCTCTCTTAAATATTATATATTATTTGATAAATAAATATTGATGATAAAATATTCGTTCTCAACAAAAGAAAAGTATGGTCAGATTGTTCATACTTTTGTTTATGATCAAGGCAAGAGCCGCACATAAACATGAAAAATTAGTAAGTTTGCCGGAACCAAGTTGGTACTCAGATGAATAAGTTAATAACAAGACTGGTCCATATAGGCGATATTAGTACCTACACATATCTACATATGTTGCAATATAGGCAATAATACTACCTACAATGTAAGTGCTACATAAGAAGAAAATGGAAAAAATATCATTCAGTGTATATGAGTAATTTTAATGTAACGACCTGACGGGTCGTTTTGAGTATTACAATCCCGTTTTTCCATTTACTTCTCAATTTATGCTTTACAGTTGTTATATGACTTGTCGTGATGATTGGTTCGGGTCCGCTGAGGTTTTGGAATGAATTGGAACACTTAGTTCCAAGGTTTAAGCTTAAGTTAAAATAGTGACCGGACATCGACTTATATGTAAACGACCCAGGAATAAAGTTTTGATGATTTTAATAGCTCCGTATGGTAATTTTAGACTTAGGAACATGCCCGAAAAATTATTTAGAAGTCCGTAGTAGAATTAGGCTTGAAATGGCGAAAGTTGAATTTTTGGGAAGTTTGACCTAGGGGTTGACTTTTTGATATCGGGGTCGGAATCTGATTTTAGAAAATTGAATAGGTCTGTTATGTCATTTATGACTTGTGTGCAAAATTTGAGGTCAATCAGACGTGATTTGATAGGTTCTGGCGTCGTTTGTAGAAATTGGAAGTTTCAAAATTCATTAGGCTTGAATCTATGTGTGATTCGTATTTTTTAGTGTTGTGTGATGTGATTTGAGATTTCGACTAAGTTCGTATGATATTTTAGGACTTGTTGGTATATTTGGTTGAGGTCCCGGAGGCCTAGGACGAGTTTCAGGTGGTTAACGGATCGAATTCGGACTTAGAAGAAATCTAGAAATTTTTTATCTTCTGGTGTGGTCGCACCTGCGAGAGTCTAGGCCGTAGGTGCGATGCCGCAGGTTCGGCAGGTGGAACGCAGGTGCGGCAGGTGGAGCGCAGGTGTGGCAGGTGGAGCGCAGGTGCGGAGTTTGGAAGAAAGGAGCAGAGGTCGCAAGTGTGAGGTTGGGTCCGCACCTGCGAGGTCGCAGATGTGGCGTTGGGGCCGCAGAACCAAAGGGACCGCATGTGCGATGGTGAGTTCCGCACCAGCGATCGCGCAGATGCGATCCAGGGCTCACAGAAGCGGAGGCAGTTGGGGTAAGTGGATTCCGCAGAAGCGGAGATTTAGCCGTAGAAGCGGCCTCGCAGAAGCGAGAAATTGAGCCGCATGTGTGAAAGCACTGGGCAGTGTACAAAATAGAGGAGTTCCGACATTTTTGTCATTTTGAGCTCGGGTTTTGGCAATTTTTGAGAGGGATTTCGAAGGAGAACTTGAGGTAAGTCACTTGTGATCATTGTTAGTCAATAATATTGGATTATCATTGAGTATTTCGACTAAATTACATATTTTTGAGGTGAAATTAGAAGATTTTGGCTTACTGTAAGCACGTAAATTGTTACCCGCGCAACTTTTAAAAAAAGTATTTTAAAAATATTTACTTATTTTCATTTTAATGGGATTTCAGTCAACTTTTAATTTTTATTTTAAATCATAAGTTTAAAAACACAAAAAAATAATTTTATAATATTTCTTCTCTTATTATATATCTTTTTATTTTTTTATTTTTATTTATTTATTTATTTAAATTTATTAGTATTTTATAATGATAATATTTTAATCTTTACCATTACTTTAACATAGTTTTCTCTACCTTTTTTATAACATTTAGAATATACCATAAAATTCAATAATTTTAATGGTGAATAGGGGTGATCTTGACTACGGTATTTTGGTTATTGGAGGTTCCATATTTGACGGTGGGACAATGGCTATGGTGAGATTTTGTAGGAGATGCGGCTGCTTCTTTTTAGGTGGTGTGCCGATGTTTTATTTTTTTGTGGGGGTGCTGCTGCTAGGGTCCTTCTTCCTTCCGTTCACTATATAATAAGAGAAGAAATATTACAAAATTATTTTTTTTGTGTTTTTAAACTTATATTTTAAAATAAAAATCAAGATCATCCGTTGCTAAAAGCTCTGTCAATTTTCGTCTTGGAACATTGAAATCCTTTGCTGCCGATTTGTGTCGGAGTTGAGGCATCGAAGAAGTCAGCGGTCTCCGGTCAGAGGTCATTCCGCAGCTTTGGGTCGTCGTTCGATTTTCTGGTCGTCGGCGTCGCATCAACATATTTGCTTTTCTTTCGATTGAATCCATTTGGACGTTCTTTCATTATACTAAAGGAGTTGGTTTGCGTGAGGGTCAATTTCTCCCTTTAATCTCGTTCTCCTTCTGTTATTATGCTAATTGTGTGCCATTTTGGTTGAATTTCTTGTGATTGAGTTATAGTTAGTCTTTTCTTTAGTTGAATGAATTTCATCGGGTGAATACATTTGGGATATAAATTGATGAAATAAAATATGTGATGAACAGTGAGTAATTTGAGAATTAAACTTGAATTTAAGATGAAGTAATTTGGAATTGGGATTAACTTCACATTCTTGTTTTATCAAATGGGACGTGGAATGGGGAAAACATCAACTCGTTGGTAACTAATTCATGCTCATATATTGTAGGAGTCGGATTTGGTCTAAATATATGAAATCAAGCACTAAAGAAAACGAGCATGAAATAATCTTATTTAGTTTTAGCTTTATTTTATTTCTATTTTTCTTACACTACTCGCTAGTAACATATTTAGGTCGACCATACTTGGGTAGGCAAACTTTTAAGGCGCTTATGTTTTAGTTTTTTGAGGTGAGAGGTTTCCCCTTTAGTTAATTAATTTATTCGGGGAATGCTCCGAAAAACTTGTAAATACTTTGGAGGTTGTGATGAACACCATGGAGGAAGTATAGTGTAGGTTAGCTTAGGATTTTAATTTTCACTTTTATTTTTCTTTTATTAGGTGGGGACAACCTCGAACCTCGAGCCTCTTCTGTGTTTATTTTTATTTTTTGTGTGTTTCTACCTCAATCTGAGTATTTCTAAAAACCAACTAGATCATGTGCGCAACCGTGATTTTTACGTGACTCGGGGAATGCCTAACACCTTCTCCCCGAGTCAAATGAACCACCTTATCTAGAATCTATGGTGCAATAAGTTTAGAGTCAAATGTGTTTTGAAGGAAAATTCTTATTTTTGTTTACAAAAAATAGTAACCTAGCACACAGAAACCAAATGTCAGGTGGCGACTCTAAAAATCCTTCGAAACGCAATCTTTTTGTCACTTTCAAATTGAAATCCTTTTGAGCTTTAAATTCTCTTTATATCTTTTTAAAGAGGGTTAGTGAGGTAAAAAGAAGGGGTGTGACAGTTTTGGCGACTCTACTGGGGAGTTGCAGGTTCGAGCTGGTACTTGATCTTGTTGGCTTTTTAGAATATTCGGTTGAGGTTTTTATGATTTTATTTTCTTTATTTAATTTTTATTTTTGTTTATGTCGTTTTATTATTTGTTAGTTATTTACGTGTTTACAGTTTTTTCTTTATGTGTTACTGCTTTATAACTGTCATCATTTGCATTACCCGATTAATTCTTTCTACAACAAGTCTCGTAATACGCGTCGCATACACGAACTTTTTGTTGAGTCACCCTTATTTTAGGAGGGGTGCCATCGGACGTATGGAGTGGGTGGGAAGCTTGAGCAGCCACCGTCGATCATATGCTCCCCCGGATTGCCTTGTTAGTGAACCCCAAACGTAGGTCAACCTTTAGGTCATTTTTATTTGCATCATATCATTATGACCTAGCAAGGCCCGGTGCTAGGTACTATGTCCTTTGTAGGAAGCCTGTTCAAATTGTGTCAATAGGCCCGCCGACCCAAAATGATATTCAATCATTCTACGTGCTAAATGTTGCATCTTTGAGGGTAGAAAGGTCATTTGGCGGGCTGATATTTGGGAAAGAAGGGTGAAAAATGAAGCAAGAGAGAATATTGAGAGTTTTGTCACTTTTAGTTTCTTGCCCCGTTCTCTAAAAGAAAAATAACAAAAAGATGTTATACTTTCTCATCATTTTTCAAAAAAAGAAAAAGACAAAAAATAGTTTTTCCAAGTTAGTTGCATTTTTAAATTCTCTCTCGTATCCAATCTTCCCGAACTACGTATACCTGATTCTCGTCTTTCAGGGCGGGATACGTAGGCAGCCCATATAGGGTCCGGTCTTACTAGTGAGTTTTAAGTTCTTGGCTTCGGGGGTCCTAGCTAAATCTTGCATGCCTAGCCACTTTTGGCCACAGCGGCCTTTTTGCAAAATAGGGCTATTTTCTCAAAGTGGCTTGTTAACCCATGTCTCAGAGTCATGAGTCCACAACAAGGCGTCTACTTAGTTTAAGGTCCATTTTTGTTGAGTTTGCATGCTTAGCTATTTTTGACCACATAGGCCATTTATGCAAAACAGGTCATTTTTATAAAGTTATTTTAGAGACCGTGATTCCTGGGAGATCGGGGGTCGCATAGGCATTCGTGAGGTATTTTCCATGTCTTACAGGTCGTCCTAGCTGAGTTTGCACTTCTAACCAACTTTTGGCCATGTAGACCATTTTACAAAAATAACCTCAATTATGTCTTGCATATGTCCAATATGAAGTATTATTGTCTCACATAGTGTCCTGAGTCACTAACTCTATTTGCTCTTATTTTTCTCATTCAGGTATGGATCCACTTACTAGAGCTTGAGCATGACAGATACCCCAGGACCATCCCAGCCATGACCATCCCAGCCATGACCGTTGCCTTCAGGAGCTGTTTGAGGGGACTTTTTATTTTTTGAGTATGTTTTATGTTATCTTTTACTTTTTAGTCCTGTACAGTAGTATTGAGTCTTTTAGGTGGTGTCAGAGTCTGTCATAGTCTAGTTGAGTTCATTGAGTCTTTTGTTATCGTACCTCCTATTTTATATATGAAAACAAAAAAAAAGAGTTATAAATGAAAAATCCAAAAGGATTTTTATTTTTAGTATATTTTGTCCATTACTTTTGCAGAACTACGCTTGGTCTGATTCATGTGGAATATGATACGTGTGCAACTTACATCAGGTTCGATCGAATCATTTTAGAAATTAAAAGAAAAAAAAAAGGGATGAAGTGGACGGATGTGAGAAATGAGAGGAAAGAAAAGAGTGATAATTAGAAAGAAAAGAAAAGAAAAGAAAATCAAATGAGCAAACCAAGGAGCGCAAGAAAAAATGAAGAGGAAAAGGGTCAAGAAGAATGAACATGGATGATTCCAATGTGACCTTCGTACCCTCGAAGTCATTTTAGAACCGATAATTGTGACTAGGTGCATTGCACATAATGTGAGATTATCTTATGTTAAATGACCTAACACTAACGTGATGACTTCATTTTGTTCCTCTTTGTTGCTTCATTATAGCACATAGGTGGTTGGTTTGTGGTTCTTAAACTGGTAACTCTTCCCTACAACATAAAGTCGAAAGGCAATGGCAAATGACAACGGAATTGAGTTGGTTGATACTGGTACCCAAAAGCAATTAGTTGAACAAGACATTGGGTTGGTTGAAGAGGTAAGGATATTACAACGACACATGGAGGACATGTATCATGCTTGGATGACTTGGAAGGCACCACCCCCGCTACCACCTAGCTTCCTAGATGCTACCCTCACCCAAATTTCAGTCATAGTGTCAGATGATCCACCTTACTCTCCAGATTTTTCCGCTTACCATAGCATTCCCAACCTCTCTAGTAGCTCCATCATTCGTCCTCCAACTACATTTTTCAAAAATAGCCCTCCTGTCATATCCACTACCTCCACCATCATAATTTTTCAACAACCTCTCCTTAGATCCAACAGTGAACACCAGTTCAAACCTCATGATGCCCAATACTACTCCCCAGAGTTGGCCCATAATATTCCGGACTCATATAATCATAGCCCTCAGAATGAGCCCCATATTGAAAATGGAAAGTCTGCGAGGACGGGAGAGCGAGATGAGATATCCAGAAAACTGAAAGGTATAGAACAATCCTTAAAGAACATGCAAGGGATGGGAAATCAGATTAACATGTCTTACAATGACTTGTGTATGTTCCCTGATGTTCATCTGTCCGACGAGTTTAAAATGCCAAAGTTTAACTTGTATGATAGGCGTGGAGATCCGGTAGCCCATCTCAGGGGTTATTGTAGTGAAATGAGAAATGTTGGCAGGAAAGATGAGTTGTTGATGGCGTATTTCAGTGAAAGCTTGAGTGGGGAAGCCTTGGAATGATATACTCGTCAAGATGTCAGCAAGTGGCATGCATGGGATGACATGGCTCAAGATTTTGTTCGACACTTTCAGTACAATTAGACATTATTCCAGACCGCTCCTCCCTATCTAAGATGGAAAAGAAATCCGAGGAAAGTTTTAGGGAGTTTAGGCTCAGATGCAGGGAACAAGCCGCTCGGGTTAGTCCCCGGATTGATGAAGAAGAAATGGTGAAGCTTTACCTACAAGCTCAGGGACCCACCTATTCCAGTCATTTGATCCCAGCTTTAGGTAAACCTTTCAATGATGTGGTAAAAATGGGGGAGATGGTAGAAGAAGGAATCAAGTCAGGCAAAATCATGAGCTATTCTGCATTAAAAGATACTACAGAAGACATTCAGAACATCTCACTAAGTTTGGGGGAAGAAAGAGAAATAGAAAAGATGTTGTTGAGCCCCGCCAGTAACAAGATCTAGTGGGCATTCCTGCTCAACGCTT
Source organism: Nicotiana tabacum (assembly GCF_000715075.1). NCBI lineage: Eukaryota > Viridiplantae > Streptophyta > Magnoliopsida > Solanales > Solanaceae > Nicotiana > Nicotiana tabacum. The sequence continues at coordinate 65,391,847 of NC_134083.1, read as the reverse complement.
TCAGCCTCAATATCGACCCCATGAATATCCTCGTACTCCAGATAACCCTCCCCAATGCTACTTCTCTCCACAAAATCCCCAAAGTCATACCTTACCTTCCCAGTACTCTATCCATAATGCACCGCCATATGCTCAATATCCACAAGACCCGCAATGGCCTGGACCACCTCCACAAATATCTTACCCACCTTTACAAGCATATAAATCACCTACCCGCAAGAGGTTCCAACCAAGGCCGGAGTACAAAATGAAAAGGCAACAACAAAAGGAAAAGTCTTTCACTCCTATTGGAGAATCATCTGCCAGTTTGTTCCAAAGGTTGAGGCAATTGGACATGTTGAAGCCGATTCAGATAAAAATACTGAACCCCCTTTCAAAGAATTTTGATTATTCTCAAAGGTGCGTACATTGCTCTAATGCCCCAGGTCACAACATAGAAAAGTGTTGGAATTTGAAAAGAGTACTCCAGAAGCTTATTGATGCAGGTGACATTACCGTGCAAAATTCAGATACAGTGGATACTATCCAAAGTCCATTGTATGTTCATAATGAGACGCATATGGTGGGCATAATTTGTGTTGAAAAGGAATGTGAGAACTCTTCTGAATCCCTTGGAGGGCCACTTACCGCAAAGTTTTCAACGCTATCAGTCTCGGTTCCAAAAGTTGATCTTAATAATGAGGTGGCATTAGGAACCCAAAAGCAATTTATTGAGGTCAATGTGATGGAGATTTGTGACGGTCATAGAAATGTTATGTGCGACTCAGTGGCTAAGATGTCGAGCTTGGAAATTGGAAAGACACTCCTTTCTTGGTTAGCCATGAAGGAGTCTTGGTAGTTTATTTTGTCGTCGTTTCTGTTGTCCGGGTTATTTTAGGGCTGTAATCCGGATATTGTCTTGTGGCTCAAACCCTTTTTCTTCTTATTTTGCCTAGTTCGTTTAGTTGTAGTAACTCGTCTAGTGTTATCTAGGATTGTTCCAGGGTTGTAACCCATGTCTATTTTGCTTGTTTTGTTTTTCAAACCCTTTCACCGCCTGTCTAATGCAATCTCCTGTTTTCTGTTATTTTTAGTCAGTTTTTGTTTAGTTCTCTTTTCCTTTTATAGTTCTTTTCATGGTGACTCTAGTGACATGACATGCACATGGAATTCTCAGCCTGGTCTTAAAAGTTAGTATAATCATGAAACAATGAAACAAGGTTTGAAGATGACAGGGACATTTGAGGGAAAATAAGTAAAGATTCGGACATTTTGAGATCATTTAAAGCCTGAATTGTATGAGACTGAGGCAGATAGTTTGGGAAGTTAAGAGGATGACAAAAATTTGTTACAAGAGAGTGCGTGCTGGACAATTTGAAGCAAGGAACTTTGAGTTCAAGTGCATCTCAAGTTACAAGATAAAGCCAAGGGAGTTTGTCCTAAACTGATGGAGGGTATCCATTGTGGAGAAGAAATCACCCATCGAGAGTTCTGTACTTGACGGGGCAGTAAAGAGAGATGGAAGGCATATTCGTGATATCAATGCCGAAGTGGCAAAAGATCTTCATTTTTTACCCTCAAGTTGCATGTGTTGTACTCGGCATTTTCAGAGATTGGGAGGCCCTCTTTCAGCTACCCAAATATTTTATACCCTTCGGTACCCTTTTGAGCCAGTGCTGGTTTCTTTGACCTCCCCTCTTTTAGAATCGAGTTAGAGTTATTTAAAAAATAAAATCATACCCCCATAAGGTTTGTTTTAGAAAGTTCATTCCAAAAGAAAAATTCAAAAAGAAAAAAAGAGAGAAAAAGAAAAGAAAAACAATAGCAACAACAAAAAGTATTCTTTTGAACTACGTTTAACTTGATTCTTGTGCGAATAAGATACGTAGGCAGCCTTAAGATTCGGTCACTCCAAGTCAAAAAATCCAAAAATTCTTCACTTCAAAAGAAACTGGGCAGAAGTTTCGTTTTCTATAAAAGACGGTTCCAAATGTTGTAAAGTTATACCCCATTTTGTCTTATGTTTGAATTTGAGCCTTCATGCCTTTCTTTCTTTCTAACCCTGTCCAAAAGTCACATTAGAGTCCAAAAAAGACCTTCCAGATAATCTTTGAGAGTGCCAGGTTAGACATGCGAGGAACATATGATGTTTTCACCATGGTTAATGCCTTGTCATCTGCAGAATCAGAGGAAATAAGAAGAAAAGAACAAAATGAGAGAGTCTTATCAGTGAAAACCTTCACAGGCACCATAAGGCGACAATGAGTTGAGAGAAAGAACAAAATGAGAGAGGCTGATAGTGAAAACCCTTTAGGGCACTACAAGTTGACTACGGATCGTGAATTAGATAGGACAATTGGAGCATTGAAGCCTAGTTTCACAGCTTAGAGGTATGACAAGAATGGAAGATTAAACTTGCTTGACAGATCATGCCACTTAATCCAAGATGCACATCATGGACATTAGAGTTGGTGTCACATCAGATAAGTTTCTACTTGATAATTTTCTTGTAAGATATCATCTCTTTCCATTGTCCCCTTACTATGTTCCTCTTGCTTTGTTTAAGTCCTCTTTTTGAGTCTGTTTCATCAGAACAAGTGAGAAATGACTTCAAAATTTGCTACCAGCTTTCCAATTGCACAAACGGAGTCTGGCTAGCACATCAAAGTGGCATAAGTCAGAAAAGAGTAGTATGCACACTGAGTTGGTGACAATTTACGTGCTTTGGGATTCATATGAAATGCAAAAGTTTGGTAAATATCAATTCATGAGCACAATGCAACAAATAAAGGGTATAGGGGCTCGAATATATCAGAGGTGTTTTATGTGGTAAGGTTTGACAGAAAAATGGTTAGCCAATAACAAGCAGAGTCTTCTAAGTTGAAATCAAAGTTATCATGGCAAGTGTAGGAGCAATCGCCCTCAAGATCAAGGCCACAAACCAACCACCATGTTTTAAACTCACAAGTTTTCTTTGTTTGAAACAAGGACGAAGACTATGTCCAAATCAAAGCTTGGAAGCTTGAATTTTTCAGGTATCGTGCCCAAATTTTGTCAGCACAAAAGTAGTTTGAGAAGGTTTTTACCTGCTAGACATTCCCCTAGTTGAGAAGATCATACCTCCTAGGTATTCTCCCCAGTCGGAAGAGTTTTTTATTTTTCTTTTAGTTTCGGGGTCCCGTATTAATCTTTGGCTTTCTTTAAGTTCAGGGGTCTCGCCGGGAGAATAGGGTCAGTTTTTAGTTTTCTTAAGTTGTTAGTCTTTAGTTTTCCTTGAGCTCAGGGGTCCCGCCTAGAGAATAGGGTTAGTTTTTAGTTTCCTTAAGTTGTTAGTCTCTAGTTTTCCTTAAGTTCAAGGGTCCCGCCTGGAGAACAGGGCTAGTTTTAATTTCCTTAAGTCGTCAATCTTTAGCATTCCTTAAGTTCAGGGGTCCCGCCTGGAGAATAGGGTCAGGTTTAGTTTTCTTAAGTCGTTAATCTTTAGCATTCCTTAAATTCAGGGGTCCCGCCTGGAGAATAGGGTTAGTTTTAATTTTCTTAAGTCGTTAATCTTTAGCATTCCTTAAGTTTAAGGGTCCCGCCTGTAGAATAGAGTCAGTTGTTAGTTTCCTTAAGTTTTCAATCTCTAGTTTTCCTTAAGTTCACTGGTCCCGCCTGGAGAATAGGGTCAGTTTTAGTTTCCTTAATGTTATTAATCTTTAGTTTTCTTAAGTTCAGGGGTCCCGCCTGGAGAATAGGGTCAGTTTTAGTTTCCCTAAGTTGTTAATCTCTAGCATTTCTTTAGTTCAGGGGTCCCGCCTGGAGAATAGGGTCAGTTTTTAATTTCCTTAAGTTGTTGGTCTTTAGTTTTTCTCAAAGTTCAGGGGTCCCGCCTGGAGAATAGGGTCAGATTTTAGTTTCCTTAAGTTGTTAATCTTTAGCCTTCCATTAGTTCAGGAATCCCGCCTGGAGAATTGGGTCAGTGTTTAGTTTCCTTAAGTTGTTAGTCTTTAGTTTTTCTTAAGTTCAGGGGTCCCGCCTAGAGAATAGGGTCAGTTTTAAGTTTTCTTAAGTTGTTAGTTTTTAGCTTTTTTTGAGTTCAGGGGTCCCGCCTGGAAAATATAGTCAGTTTTTAGTTTTCTCAAGTTATTAATCTTTAGCATTCTTGAGTTCAGGGGTCCCACCTGGAGAATATGGTCAGTTTTTAGTTTCCTTAATGTTATTAATCTTTAATTTTCATCGAGTTCAGGGGTTCCGCCTGGAGAATAGGGTCAGTTTTTAGTTTTCTTAAATTGTTAATCTTTAGTTTTCCTTGAGTTCAGGGCCCCCGCATGGAGAATAGGATCAATTTTCAAGTTTAGTCAAGCTCAGTTTATAGTTTTCCTGAAGCTCAATCTCACAGGAGACACACATCCTAGTCGATTCTTTAGTTTTACTCTCATCTTTTATTAATAACATAGGTGATTTACAGTTTTGCTAACAACTCACAAATCTTCCTAGTACAATCTGGGGTAGAAAATTTTGTTCGTTTTGTTTGTTTTGATTGCAGGCACCCACTTGGAGAATGAGGTCAATATTTCAGAAATCGGTTTTAAGTTCAAATAAGAGAAGTACGAGGAGCCCGCCTGAAGAACAGGTTCAACTTTTAGTTTCTTTCAAGATCAAGCAGGAGGATCCTGCTTGAAGAACATGGTCAACTTTCATTTTTCAAGTTCGAGTCAGAGGCACCAGGAGCCCGCCTGAAGAACAGGGTCAACTTTCAGTTTCTTTCAAGATCAAGCCGAGGATCTCGCCTGAAGAACAGGGTCAACTTTCATTTTTCAAGATTCAAGTCAAAGACAGCAGGATCCCGCCTTGAGAACAGGGGCAATTTTTAGTTCAAATCAGAAGTAGCACGAGCCCACCAGAAAAATAAGGTTTGCAAGCTCAAGTTTACTCAAATTTCATGTTTATTTCAAGTCAAAGCAGCGGGAGCCCGCCTGAAGAACGGGGTCAACTTTCAGTTTTCTTCAAGTTCAAGTCAGCAGGATGCCCACCTGAAGAATATGGTGAATTTTCAGTTTCATGTTGAAGGATCAAGTGGAGATTCAAGGAAGATTCAAGATAAGAAGTAGATAGGATCTTGTATTTTTTTTTTTATTTTGCTGTAATTTTTTCTTTCAATTTATGATGTAATGGCAGGGACCGCGGACAGGAGCCTCGAACGGTACCTCACTCGACTCTCTCATCCTCTCCACATACTCCATCACTTTATTCACTTCTGAATTACATATGACCTGATTCCTTTATAGCCAATGATATGTAGGCAGCTCAAATACCGGGGCTTGGTCACGATCTTTTTATCCATATTTATTTTCTTTTGAATAAGCGTCGGGTCATAAATCAATTACGTTGCTTATTGTTCTTTGCTCCGAAAACTTTTCGTGTTTCCAAACAAAAAGGGCAGTTGTAAGCGCATAATTTTTGACATGCGCAACTTTTAAAAGTAGTATTTTAAATATATTTACTTATTTTCATTTTAATGGTATTTCAGTCAACTTTTAATTTTTTTTTAAAACATAAGTTTAAAAACACACAAAAATAATTTTATAATATTTCTTCTATTATTATATATCTTTTTATTTTTATCTTTTTTTATTTTTATTTATTTATTTAAGCTTATTAGTATTTTATAATGATAATATTTTAATCTTTACCATTACTTTAACATAATTTTCTCTACCTTTTTTATAACATTTAGAATATATCAAAAAAAAATTTATTTTAATATATATTTTTATTTAATAGTTTATTCTTATTTACTAAGATTAATTAGTATATTTTGGTAGTATTTTTTTTTTGTTCATTGAGAAAGAATTAAATTTGGGTCAATTAGGAGCTCATTTTCGGATTTTAGTGGCCCAGCACTCATTCTTCCCATTATATTTAATCCAATGGCCCATATTTCCATATATCCCCATATATAAACTCCTCCAAAAAAAGTGAACGGAAGGAAGAAGGACCCTGGCAGCAGCACCCCCACAAAAATAAAATAAAATCGGCACACCACCTAAAAGAAGCAGCCGCATCTCCTACAAAATCTCACCATAGCCATTGTCCCACCATCAAATATGGAACCTCCAATAACCAAAATACTGTAGTCAGCGGTCTCTGGTCAGAGGTCATTCCGCAGCTTTGGGTCGTCGTTCGATTTTCTGGTCGTCGGCGTCGCATCAACATATTTGCTTTTCTTTCGATTAAATCCATTTGGACGTTCTTTCATTATACTAAAGGAGTTGGTTTGCGTGAAGGTCAATTTCTCCCTTTAATCTCGTTCTCCTTCTGTTATTATGCTAATTGTGTGCCATTTTGGTTGAATTTCTTGTGATTGAGTTATAGTTAGTCTTTTCTTTAGTTGAATGAATTTCATCGGGTGAATACATTTGGGATATAAATTGATGAAATAAAATATGTGATGAACAGTGAGTAATTTGAGAATTAGACTTGAATTTAAGATGAAGTAATTTGGAATTGGGATTAACTTCACATTCTTGTTATATCAAATGGGACGTGGAATGGGGAAAACATCAACTCGTTGGTAACTAATTCATGCTCATACGTTGTAGGAGTCGGATTTGGTCTAAATGAATGAAATCAAACACTAAAGAAAACGAGCATGAAATAATCTTATTTATTTTTAGCTTTATTTTATTTCTATTTTTCTTACACTACTCGCTAGTAACATGTTTAGGTCGACCATACTTGGCTAGGCAAATTTTTAAGGCGTTTATGTTTTAGTTTTTTGAGGTGAGAGGTTTTCCTTTTAGTTAATTAATTTATTCGGGGAATGCCCCAAAAAACTTATAAATATTTTGGAGGTTGTGATGAACACCATGGAGGAAGTATAGTGTAGGTTAGCTTAGGATTTTAATTTTCACTTTTATTTTTCTTTTATTAGGTGGGGACAACCTCGAGCCTCTTCTGTGTTTATTTTTGCTTTTTGTGTGTTTCTACCTCAATCTGAATATTTCAAAAAGCCAACTAGATCATGTGCGCAACCCGTAATTTTTACGGGACTCGGGGAATGCCTAACACCTTCTCCCCGAGTCAAATGAACCCCCTTATCTAGAATCTATGGTTCAATCAGTTTAGAGTCAAATGTGTTTTGAAGGAAAATTCTTATTTTTGTTTACAAAAAACAGTGACCTGGCACATCGAAACCAAATGTCAAGTGGCGACTCTGAAAATCCTTCGAAACGCAATCTTTTTGTCACTTTCAAATTGAAACCCTTTTGAGCTTTAAATTCACTTTATATCTTTTGAAAGGTTAGTGAGGTAAAAAAAGGATCATGATTGGGCTACGTGCCGATATTTTGGGACTCACATGGTCGTGTTGCTGTTGAATTTAAATGTTCTAAAAATATATATTTCATACTCAGTCATGTTCACCCATTGTGAGTATATTTTTATGGGATCGGGGTTGTCCGCTATAGCAGGTCATATATATATATATATATACACTATATGGAACGGGGCTGCCCGCCTGCAGCAAGCCTTATAGGCTTTATTATTATACGAATCGGGACTGCCCGCCTGTAGTAGGCCATATCGGCTTTATATAGCGCTTGGGCTGAAGGATCCCCTCCGAGAGTCTTGTGCATACCCCCAGTGAGCGTACATGATTATATATTCGGGATGGACTTCCCAGAGCATGGACTTGCCTTACTTATTTATATTGTGATGAATTTTTTCCGGACATGGATCTTGTTCGAAATATTTACATTTTGGGATAAATTACCCCAGGGCTGGATTGACCTTATACGGTACTGAGTGACTGACTGTCAGTCAATGTATATATATACAAGATGGAATATCCTTGGGCTGGATTAGAGGATGGAATATCCCTTGGCTGGATTGGCCATAAACAGTATCGAGTGACCGAATGATTAGCGACCGGTAGTACTTGAGGTTTTTCCACTGAGATGTCACATTCTTCATATCATGCAATATTGATCTATTTTGCTTGTACTGAGTTTAACTGTTGAACTTGAAAGCATGCTTATATTTCTGTACCATTATTTATGTACAAGACTGTACCTGCGGAGCTCGTAACTACTTTCAGCCCTGAGGTTAGTCTTGTTACTTATTGAGTTGGTTGTACTCATACTACACTCTTCACCTTGTATGCAGATCCAGGTGCTTTCGGACACGGCGAATGTTAGATCTCGAAGTGCTATCAGTTGGAGACTATCAAGGTAGCTGCCTGGCGTTCGCTGACCTTGACTCTCTTTCTTTCAGTTATTGTACTGTTCTATACTTTCAGACAGTGTTTTATCAGTCAGACTTTTTATTCATATTAGATGCTCATGTACTTAGTGATACCGGATTTTGGGAGTGTTTATATCTATATTTGTGAGATTTCTTTCGCTGAATTTAAATATTATATTTTTAAATTTAAGAGATATGGTGGATTATTGAGATTGTCGGCTTGCCTAGTATCGATTTAGACGCCATCACGATAGGTGAGATTTTGGGTATGACAAGTTGGTATCAGAGCCTAGGTTACATAGGTCTCACGAGTCATGGGCATGTTTAGTAGAGTCTTGCGGATCGGTACAGAGACATCTGTACTTATCTTCGAGAGGCTGCCGAACCCATAGAAAATTTTACTTTCTTGTATTCTATCATGAAACATTGATTCAGCTTGAAACATAACTCTTTGAATCCCTTCCACGCATTCGTGTGCGCATGTGCGCGCTCGGTATCGTCTGTGCATCGCCGACTTATGATTCCATGAACAATTTTTGAGATGAGTATTCTGTGTTTTGATGATGGGCTAATCTGGAGGACTCGAGGCCAGAGTTAGACCGCGACGTAAGCTCGGTAGTTTCGGATGTGAGAACTTATGCGTTTGGGCTTATGCGTCGGTAGTATCCCTTTGAGTGGAATTTGTGACTCGATGGACAGTTGAATGACTATATGACGAGTATGATGTGAATGCGGGATGTGTTCATGTGGGTTGAATGAAACGAATAAAGTTTACTTGTGACTCAAGAGTCTGCTATTGGGTACTTGATTCCTGTTTTGATGTGACGTACAGTCTTGAGTTTGAGTACATTGAGGGATCTGTCATGCTGTTTAATTGTGAAGCAGAGTAGATTTTCATATCGTGTTGATGAGTTCAAACTCAAAACGATTAAGTGATTGCATAGTAATTATGACTATGAAAGGGTATAACAAGATGCCAATTTGAGGCTAAGCAGGTGAGTTATCCCCTGTGGAGTAATCTACGTAGGTGTGTTCCTTATAATATTTAGTGGAGAGTTTCTTTTCTGCCAGCGGGGCGTAGGTGTTGAGATTTGAATTTGAATCTGGTTGATAAAGTTGACTTGAGTGTCAAGAGAATGAATGCGAGCTTAGCGGATGATTGAGGTATTTTTATGGTTGGCATTGCATGAGCTTGAGAAGAATTTTCGTTGAACTGACTGCGGTATTATGACAGTAATAGAGTATAAGTATTGTGAGTTATCAAGTGTTTTAATTTATGGCTTTGAGCCAAGTGGGGGAGCCCGCTATTGACAATTCAATTTTATGGTTATATGTTACATTTTAGTTTTGGTCTGAGGCATACTTGTGGATTAGTTATGACTTGCAGAGGTTGAGATCGAGGATGACTCGAGTACTGAAATTCCTACATACGGGTTATATTGCGTTTTATGAGTATATGATAATCATGGGGTGAGTGAGTTATTATTTGTGAAGGATGTAGTACACACGGAGTATGAATTTGATCGGTGGTGTTAAGGCATGGTTACCTCTTTGAGTGTTGTTGTGCTAATGGGGCACATGTCTTTCAATCCATTTGGGCGGTGCAATTTAGATTTGAGCAAAGTGGGTGACTCCCGAGAAGTTTCTAATGGGTTCAAGATTTATATATAGCAATCGAGAATTTTTCCGGATTTGTGTATGGATAGAATCTGAGATTTATATTTAATAGTGCCGGAACTTGCGGCAATTCTGTATGACTATGGATTCTACATTTTAGTATAAAAAAGGTAAGAGGAATAATTTTAAATTGACATAAGGTATTTTCAGAGTGAGTGTTGCGGTTGTGGTATTTATGGAGGTGCTTAAGAAGAATACAATGGCTTATGGGCCTTAGGGCGGTGTTGTTTTATGTTAGGATATCTTGTAGTGAGCTTTGGGTAAGGATCGTGGAGTTCTGACAAGGAGAAGTGTCAATTTGAGGGTAATTCAGAAGAAACTCGAAGTAAATAGGACAACTGGTAGTAGGATAGACCAGTATGATAATGGTATGCTTGGTTCTTTTGGGTAATTATGATGTGGAGAGTTTACAGATATTTTGGTGGTAATATTCTTGGGTTTGGTGACCTGCGTGGCTTGGTTGAGTTAGAGGAATTCAGTTCTGATAGTTTGATTATGTGCAAATAGATTTCAAAGTGTTCTTGATAGTTTCTACCATGGTTCGAACCAGATATTTTCTACCGATGTAGGGAGCATGTTGTGTATCGTGATTTCCTCCTGGATGAGAGCAAATTGAAGGTTTCTAACTAACCGGGTATGTAAATTGCTGGTGACTCAGACTTGATAATGAAATTCTTGTGCTTTTCACGTGATTGCATGATAGATGCGGTATGTTGTGCGGGATTAAAATTTACATGTACAAGGTGGCAATTCAGTCTTGAAGGGAAGGTCCCGAATTTTGGACAACATGGTCAGTTTCAGATATTTAGATGAATGTTATAACTGCTTGGTAATTCCTGAGAAGGGTGCGCATGTCAGAAGGCGCATTGTGTTTTGACTTACGGATGTTCATTGGTTTTGCGGTACTCACCTAGTTGATAGACGGCTGATATTCAAATTATTTCTATGTGGAACAGAAGAATTATGGAAGTATTCCTAGTGGGATGATCGTGCATGAAAGATGTTATAGTCATTCGAGTGCTGGAGTTGTGATCAGTACAGTGGTTCATGTGTTCTATGAATTTGGGGGACTGGGAGTTCTCAGAAGCAAATTGTTTCAGGGTTGTGGCCTGTTTGAGGTAAGTATTTTATTTAAACTCAGTGAAGGCACTAATTGCGTTAATTATTTGTGATAGCTGCGCGCTACAAGTGCGTACTTATGTAAGGTTTGGGTCATGTGCAGGTATCAGGGCAAGTATTCATACTCAGAAGAATGCTTAGGCAAAGATATGGCTAGAGTTGACTGTTAAGCGTAAAGTTATAACGTTTCTCATATTTATACCTTTGTCGAGAACTATCTGGGCTACATTTGAGGTTACAAAGAGGCTAATTCCCTGAATAAATTGGGTAGTTGACGAGCGTGTGGACGTGCACCATAGAAATTGTGACTTGAACAAATTCTGTGAAATTGTAAAATTAAAGAATCATATTATTATCCGAATATTTTTTACGTGTTAGAAAAATTGAGCCGAGCCTCGTATTAAAGATCATGATTGGGCTACGTGCCGATATTTTGGGACTCACATGGTCGTGTTGCTGTTGAATTTAATTGTTTTAAAAATATATATTTCATACTGAGTCATGTTCACCCATTGTGAATATATTTTTATGGGATCGGGGCTTCCTGCTTGCAGCATGCCATATTGGCTTTATATATATTATTACTATATGGAACGGGGCTGCCCACCTGCAGCAGGACTTATAGGCTTTATTATTATACGGATTGGCCGACTGCCCGCCTGCAGTAGGCCATATCGGCTTTATATCACGCTTGGACTGAAGGAGCCCCTCCGGAGTCTGTACACACCCCCAGTGAGCGTAGATGATTATATATTCGGGATGGACTTCTCGGGACATGGACTTGCCTTACTTATTTATATTGTGATGAATTTTTTTTGGATATGGATCTTGTCCGTATCATTTATATTTGGGGATAAATTACCCCAGGGCTGGATTGGTACCCACTGGGGTCATTTCTGTGGTTGAATTATATGTTCAAATTATAATTTCACACTCAGTCATGTTCATTCATTTCATATCATATCTCAGTCTCTGTTGCTATATATTGATGCATCATATTATCATTTTTGGGTTGATTTTCAAAACATCTTGAGCCTGAGAGACTAGGGAGGTTGATGACTGAGTGAGGCCGAGAGTGTAATTGTGAGGATATTTATGGGATCGGGCTGCACGCCGCAGCATGTTTCATTGTTATATGCCATGATTAGCCTGATATAGTGCTTGGGCTGATGGAGCCCCTTTAGAGTCTGTATACACCCCCAGTGAGCGCAGGTACCTACTGAGTGCGAGTGCCGGGTGCGAGTGCCGAGTGTCGAGTAATGAGTGAATGTGAGAAAAGAGTGACTGTGAGGTTGGAGTGAATGGGAGTACTGAGTGACTATTACTCTGAGAGGATGCATTGATTTCATTATTTGCTGCATTTCAGCTGTCATATATAACTATTTTGGAAATTTCGGAAAAACATTATTTTATGTTTCAGTCAAATTTTATATGAAATTTCTGTGAAATTTTAAATGTTGAACTTGAGAGCATGCCTACCCTTTTATGTTGGAAAGTACTGTATTTGGACTTAGCTGAGAAGCTCGTCACTACTTTCAGTTCCTTATTTATTATTGTTACTTACTGAGTTGGTTGTACTCATACTACACCCTGCATTTCGTGTGCAGATCCAGGTGATCCCGGACACAGTGAGTGTTGATTCTTTTGCACGGTTGATCTTCCGAAGATTCAGAGATAGCTGCCGTGTTTCGCAGACCTTGTCTTTCCTTCCCTATCTCTTGTTTACTGTATTTGGTCTTACACTATTATAAACCGTATTTTCCAGACTTGTAACGTATAGATGCTCATGTACTCAGTGACACCGGGTTTTGGGAGTAAATTTATATTCAGTATTGGTGGGAGTTTTCCCCTTAATTAATTATTAAGTTTTTAGTATTTAAAAGAAGTTGTGAGTTATTGATATTGTCGGCTTGCCTAGTATCGGGATAGGCGCCATCACGACATGTGTGATTTTTGGGTCGTGACACAAACTTTGAAAAGGTATATATATGCAACATCTTATAAAGAAATGAATGAGTCCCTTTTTAAATACAAAAAGAGCATCAAACTTAACATACAGAACGATCGAAGACAAATTGATGTTCTCCATATGGATATCCTAAAACACTGGTCCATCAAATTAATCTTAAATATTATAATTCAACACCACAAGCATCCTAACTTTCACTTCTTTTATTTTATTTAAATATGCAATCAACTTGGCTTTGTCTTGACGATTAACTGAAGCGAGGGTGGCCGAAGCCACGACCTTTACTTTTCTTAACTTTCTTCTTAGGATTTTGTGTTGTGCAAGGGGAGGCTGTTGAATAAATATTATAATATGTACCTAAACTTCAAAAGGACTATCACAATCTAACAGCTGAAAAAAAAAGCTTCACACTAACACACCATCAGAATTACTAAATGGCAACACGGTAACAAAACAAAAAACTGTACCCTTTTTGCTTTCAAGTACAAAGAATTATTTTAAAAGTTCATCCCAACTTACTTGAAAGAGTATCTTTTTGTCAGTTACCTCTCTTTGACACTCATATTTTCAACTTCCTCTTTTTAATTTTGTTACGTTTATGTGAACAAAAAAAACCATAGGCCGAGTTTAATGTCTTCCTTGCAGTTTTTTCTTGTTCCATCCTATCAAACATCAGTTAGGAGGTAGCTATTAGTAGATGCATCACCTTCAACATACACTTTCAAAGAGACTGAAGAAATTTGGAATCAATAACATGAAAACATTTGTCTCAAAGACATCAATAACGATGAAAGGTAAATATATAAAATGTTTCAATAAAAAAGTTCATTATTTTTTAGATTCGACATAGAAAAGAACTTCATCAAAAAAAGAAGAACATCGTCAAAAAAGAAACAGAATAGTGAAAGCAAATGTTCAAATGAATCAGTAAGAACACAATAACATAAGATGGACAAAGCATATCATCAAATACCATATATGCATACTCTACTTCAATAGTTTTTGTTTCTTTGTCACGATATAGGAAAGATTGGCTCCTTTAGTGTAATCATTTTCAGCCAAATTTATCTTCTTTGTTTGCATTGCCCTTTCTTATTATCTGATAGGCTTAGATATAACAACAACAACAATAACCCAGTATAATTCCACCAGTGAGGTCTGGGGAGGGTAGTTTGTACGCGGATCTTACCCCTACCCTGGGTAGAGAGGCTGTTTCCGATAGACCCCCGGCTCCCTCCCTCCAAAAACTGTCCACCTTGCTCTTGGGATGACTCGAACTCACAACCTATATTCCGTGAATTAACCCATGTACGCTCTTTTTCTCATGGCACTCACCCATGTACGTGCTTCTTCGTCCCTCTTTCTGCATTTTACTTTTTATCTCTTTCCATCAATATCAATTGTGGATGGTTTGGTGCGTGCAAAATGTGTTTTTTTATTGGAAATATTTACTGTGTAAAAGGTGACCTTATTTTTTAGGTTTTTTATTTGTGAGCCTTGTTGGCGTATTTGGAGCCTTTTATTTAAGGCCTTGTTGGCCAAATAAATGGCCTTATATTTTGAAAGGATGTGGCCAATTATTGGCCAAGCATTTTTTTCTTCTCTTCTTATATAATGAGGACTCTCTACTCATTTGGAAACTCACCAACAAGACTTGAGTCTTCATTTCTTGTTTCTTCCTTTCTTCCTTTATTAAGAGTGTTTTGTATGAGAGTTAGTGTTAGGAAGCACTTGTGTGAACCCTTTCTTTGGAGTGATCCTCTAATTTTGTACTCTCTTTTGTACTCTTGTTGGTATAGTAAAATTGCTCCTCTCCGCTTGTGGACGTAGGTCACTTTGACCGAACCACGTTAAATTTGTGTCTTCTTTATCTACTTTAATTATCGTTGTTATCAACTTCCATTATCTTTGTTATTGCTATTATATCGTTGTTTGTCTATATTCCATACTACCCGGGTTCCCGATCCTAACAAATTGATGAGGAGTTTGTCGTCATAGACAAAAGGGCAAAAGCAAGCATCATTTTAAATCTCTCAAATGAGGTTTTACGTGAAGTTTCTGTAGAAACCACAGCCAAAGGCATGTGGAAAAAATTGAAAACCTTATATATGAAGAGGACGGTGGAAAATAGACTTTACCTGAAGCAGAAGCTTTATACAATTCGTATGGGTGAAGGTACCTCTATTCTCTCTCATCTTGACACATTTGATTCCATTCTTATGGATTTGAGTAATATAGATATTGAAATTAAAGATGAGGATCAAGCCGTGTTACTGCTTTATTCTCTACCCCCATCTTTTAAGCATATAAGAGATACTATGCTTTATACAAAGGATAATATCTCTTATAAGGATATTAAATCTATCTTAAAATCAAAAGAACAGATAGATAGTAATATTACTGGGGAAGCTAGTGGAACTCAAGTGGAAGTTGGCTTGTTTGTTAGGGGCAAATCCAACTCCATATCCAGATACAATAATTTACAGTGTCGCTATTGTCATAAGAAAGGTCATAATATCTCTGAATGCTATAAACTGAAAAATAAAGAAAAGCATAAAGAAAGAAAAAATGAGCACAAAAATACTGACACCGCCGAAGCTAGTGTAGCAACTGATGAGATTGAGGAAACTATATTTTTAGCAACTGAAACTAGTTTTAGATTAGACAATGAGTGGATTTTAAATTCCGATTGTTCATATCATATGTGTCCTAGCAGGGACTTGTTTTCTACATATGATTCAGTTGCAGGTGGAGTTGTCCAACTAGGTAACAATGTTACTTGCAACGTTATTGGCAAAGGTACAATTCGGTTCAGAATGCACGATGATGTGGTGAGAACTCTCACCGATGTTAGATATGTTCCTGAGTTGAAGAAAAATCTTATATCTTTGGGCACTTTAGAATCCCTTGGGTGCAAATTCACTAGTGAAGGTGGAGTTTTAAAAGTTTTTTAAGATGCTCTTGTGATCATGAAAGCACACAGATCTGGTTCGTTATATACTTTATTGGTCTCCATTGTTATAGGCCCTACTGCAGTTTCGGTATCAGATAACTTGTCTGATTTTGATGGCATTAAATTTTGACATATGCCCATTGGGGTTTTTGCGGAGAAGGTGAAGCAAATTTACTATATCAGCCAAAATTAGGCCAAGGTGGTGATTTGTAAAAGGTGACCTTATTTTTAGGCTTTTTATTTGTGAGCCTTGTTGGCACATTTGGAGCCTTTTATTTAAGGCCTTGTTGGCCAAATAAATGGCCTTGTATTTTGAGAGGATGTGGCCAATTGTTGGCCAAGCATTTCTTTCTTCTCTTCCTATATAATGAGGACTCTCTACTCATTTGAAAACACACCAACAAGACTTGAGTCTTCATTTTTTGTTTCTTCCTTTATTAAGAGTATTTTGTATGAGAGTTAGTGTTGGAAAGCACTTGTGTGAACCCTTTCTTTGCAGTGATCTTGTGAGGTTATTCCCTTAGAGTATTTGAGATTAATTAGAGTATTTACTCTAATTTTGTACTCTCTTTTGTACTCTTATTGGTATACGAATGATAGAAAAACAGTAAAGGAAATGCATAGAAGGGGACGCCAGGGCCTGCGGATGCCAACAGTACTACCTTGGGTCTCCAAACGGATCAAGCCAGCAGCTAGACTCAGGGTCAACTCGGTCCGGTACCAAATCTGCACTGAAAGTGCAGAGTGTAGTATCAGTACAACCGACTCCATGTACTGGTAAGTGTCGAGTCTAACCTCGGCGAAGTAGTGACGAGGTTAGGACAATACACATACAGATAAACCTGTACAATATATCAATATATACAACTATAACAACAATTAAAGAAGCAAGGCAAGAAATATTAGGAAGGGGAGATGCTGAGGAGATTACATGGCAAGGAATCACAATAGGAATGAGAACATGATCAATCGATGTATCTTTAACGGAAAGAAACAAGTAAACACAGTAAAAGAAAGTGCACGGCATCACCCTTCGTGCTTTTACTCTCAACCATACCATAAGAAACAATAGAAACGACACGGCATCACCCTTCGTGCATTAACTCTCTCTCATAACATGGCACGTCATCACCCTTCGTGCTTTTACTCTCAACCTCAGCATAAGAAATAATAGAAACGACACGACATCACCCTTTGTACTTTAACACTCTCCCTCACCAAGACAATGAACAATAACAACAAGGAGATAGAAATATCAAGAACAAGTCTTACTTCAACATTTAATTCCATGTTACTAACCTCAACTTTGAGTCAATACT
This sequence comes from Nicotiana tabacum, assembly GCF_000715075.1. Classification (NCBI taxonomy): domain Eukaryota; kingdom Viridiplantae; phylum Streptophyta; class Magnoliopsida; order Solanales; family Solanaceae; genus Nicotiana; species Nicotiana tabacum. The sequence continues at coordinate 65,374,605 of NC_134083.1, read as the reverse complement.
CAATCAATACCAACTTCCGTAAAACATAATAAGAGTTGTTCAATATAACGAATAGCTAGTCTAATCATGAACAGTATGGTCAAGGAATACCACGATTACAATAATAAGACTCACTCGCATGTTATGACTCGACAACAACACATAGGTACTCGTCACCTCACCTATACATCGTACTCAACATATAAACACGTAGCAAATAAGTGAATAATACCTAATCTCTCAAGCCAAGGTTAACCACGACACTTACCTCACTCCGAAGGCCACTCAATACTCAATCACAGCTTTTTCTCTAGAATCCACCTCAAAACCACTCGTATCTATTAAAAAATAACTCAATAATATCAAATATTGCTAAAGGAATCAATTACCTTGCATAAATTTAGATTTCCCAAACTTTCCCCCAAAAAGTCAAAAACCGACCCCAGGCCCGCTTGGTCAAAACCCGAGGTTCAGACCAAAATTCATTTACCCATTCACCCCAAGCCCGGATATATAATTGGTTTTGAAATCCTACTTCAATTTGAGGTCTAAATTCTTTTTTTCCAAATCCCTAGTTTCTACCCAACACCCCCAATCCTACCATGAAAACTCCAGATTTTAGGTTGAAAATTCATAAAATATAATGGGTAATTGAAAAAAAATAGTTTAGAATCACTTACCAACACTTTGGGGAAGAAAATGTCTCTTGAAAATTGCCTACGCCGTCTAGCTTTTGAAAATGTGAAAGAATGGCTTAAGTCCCGTTTTGGGACTGGTTTATGAACTGGGCGACAGTGTTCATCGCATTCGCGAGGACACCGTCGCATTCACGAAGAGCTTCCCTGCTAGGCTTACGCGATCGCGAAACCCTCACCGTGTTCGCGAAGGCTATGCCCCCCGGCCTTCGCGTTCACGAGCCCGTGCTCGCGTTCGCATAGAAGGAAAGTCTGACCCCTCCCCCATGTCCCAAATGCTACGCGTTCGCGATGAGCCGGTCACGTTCGCGAAGGGTAAAGCCCCCATCACTCAGCGTTCGTGACCAGGCCTTCGCGTTCGCGAAGAGGAAAAACTCATCCTGACCAGCTTATCCTTCGCGTTCGCGAGAGTATCTTCGCGAACGCGAAGAAGAACACACCAGAACAACTGCTGCAGAAAAATACCAGATTTTCTAAGTCCAAACATCCCGTAGTCTATTCGAAACTCACCCGAGCCCTCGAGGCTTTAAACCAAACATGCACACAAGTCCTAAAACATCATACGAACTTGTTCGCGCGATCAAATCGCCAATATAACGCCTAAAACTATGAATTGAACACCAAATCGAATGAAATTTTTAAGAAAACTTTAAAACTTTTATTTTCACAAACGGACGTCCGAATCACGTCAAACCAACTCCGTTTCTCACCAAATTTCATAGAGAAGTCTTAAATATTATAATGAACCTGTACGGGCTCCGAAACTAAAATACGGACCCGATATCCACAATGCCAAACATAAACCAAATTCTTAAAACCATTAGATTTTCAGTCTTTCAATTTTCAACAAATATTCATATCTCGGGTTAGGGACCTCGGAATTCAATTTCGGGCATACACCCAAGTCCCAAATTACGATACAGACCTACAGAGAACATCAAAATACAGATTTGGGTCCGTTTACTAAAAATATTGACCGAAGTCAACTTAAATTAATTTTTAAGTCAAAAAATCTCTTTTTATCAGCTTTTAACATCTTCCGGAAGAATACTCGGACAGTGCACGTAAATCGAGAAAGGTAAAGATGAGGTTTTTGAGACCTCTAAATGCAAAATTAGGTTCTAAAATATAGGATGACCTATCGGGTCATCACAACTATATACACATATATAAGTATATAATATCATGTATATAATATATATTATACTACTACACTACTATATATCATTAGTAATTGTACAAAAAAGCCAAATTAAGTGATAAAAGATATACTATAATAGAGAAGAAGGGTATAAGAATTTGTAGTGGGGTGGAGGAAGGATGGGGGTGATATATTATATACGTAAAAGGGAGGAAAGATGTTAGGGACATTAGGATATACTCGTATCTTTTAATGGGGAAATTGGGAGAAAAGTAATATGGATAAATACATTTTAGGTGAGAGAGAATCTCAAGAGAGATATATTAGTTTAGGTAAGAAAATCTCAAGCGAGAGATTTTAGGGATATAAAAAGTAGTAGATTAAAATAAATTATAGTTTATATAATTTTTTAAAAGTAGTTGTAACTTATTTAATTAAGTACTAAATAATTTATATTACGTGTAAATTCCTCAAATAAATTTTATTGACATATATTATTTTTGTATTTGTTTGGTATACTTCATGTTTACTCATCCATATGAATAGGAGAACATTGATCCAAGATTTAAAAGAAATCTCTATTACATTCTCAACTTATTGTAAAATTTGACGTCTAAAGTGATTGAACCAGAAGTATTTTATTACTTTATATCAGTCCTCTTATAATTATGGTAATCATGATAAGCAACTCTCCGATGATTTTCTGATTTAAATACTTATAGTATCATAGAAATAAGTATTATTATTATTATTATTATTATTATTATTATTATTATTATTATTATTATTATTATTATTATTATTATTATTATTATTATTATTGTTGTTGTTGTTGTTGTTGTTGTTGTTGTTGTTGTTGTTGTTGTTGTTGTATTAAAATAACCTTAGTAACTATTCTGAAGCGAGATATTTGAGATTATACCTTATATCATAGTGCATCAAGAAGGCCACATGTAGAAGCAGATAAATCGAATTTTATATGTACCCTTATAATTTATGTTTAACTTTTCTGGAACTGTTATGATACTTTTCTATGTCCGTTCGAGGATGAACGGTTGTTTTAGAGGTGGAGAATGTGATGACCCGATAGGTCATCTTATGTTTTAGAACCTAATTTTGTGCTTTGAAGCCTTAAATATCTCATCTTAACCCTTTTTGATTTGTGTGCGCAGTCCGGGCGTATTTCCGAAAAGCTTTAATGTTAAAAACTGAGAAAATATAAAATTTTTGCCTTAAAATCTGTATGAGTTGATTTCGGTCAACTTTTTGAGCAAACGGACCCGAATTCGTATTTTGGCAGTCTTGGTGGGTCTGTATCGTGATTTGGGACTTGGGCGTATGCCCGGAATCGAATTCGGAAGTCTCTAACCCGAGTTATCGCACTTTGTTGGAATTTAAAAGTTAAAAGCTTAATGAATTTGAAATGTTTGACCAATGTTTGACTTTTTGGATATCGGGTCCATATTTTAGTTTCAGAATCCGGTATAGGTCTAATACTATATTTATGACTTGTCTGTGAAATTTGGTGAGAAATGGAGTTGGTTTGATGTGATTCGGACGTCCAGTTATTAATATAGCAATTTTAAAGTTTCTTGAAAATTTTATTTGATTTTGGTATCCGATTCATAGTTCTAGGTGTTATTTTGGCGATTTGATCACGCGAACAAGTTCGTATGATATTTTTAGACTTTTGTGCATATTTAGTTTAGAGCCTCGAGGGCTCGGGTGAGTTTCGGATAGGCAACAGAGTGAAATTTGACTTAGAACATTGCTGGTGTGTTTCAGTTTTTGGTGCAGGCCACAGACCTTGCAATTGCGAGGTCAGGCTTCGCATTTGTGACCTATGATGGGCTCGCATTTGCAAGCAACTCATCGCATTTGCGAAAATTAGCTGGGGCAATAAAACTTCGCATTTGCGAAGTGGGTCAATGAGGTACAGTGATTGCAATTGCGGAAGGTCGAAGTTCGCATTTGCGAACAAACCATCGCAAATGCGATGTTAGCAGAGATGGAGAAGTCTTCGCATTTGCGAAGCAATTCTTGCATTTGCGGGGTTCGCAATTGCGAACCCAGGTCGCATTTGCGGCATCTGCGCCTGATCAAAATGGGAGTTAGACGATATTTTTGTTCATTTTCTCAAACTTTCAAACTCAGAAACCCTAGAGGCGATTTTTCAAAGAACTCTTCTTCCCTAAATCAATGGTAAGTGATTCTAAACTAGTTTCTTTCAATCTTTCACTACATTTCCTTAGATTTCAACCTAAAATCTTGTATTTTCATGGTGGAAATTGGGGGTTTAGGTAGAATTAGGATTTTTTGCAAAATGGGAATTTAGACCTCAAATTGAGATTGGATTCCAAAACAAATTACATAATCGGGCTCGGAGGTGAATGGGTAATCGGATTTTGGTCCGAATTTCGGGTTTGGACCAAGCGGGCCCCGGGAGTTGACTTTTTCAATAATGACCTAAATTGAATTCTTTACAATCGTGGGTAGTTCCTAAGGCTTAATTTGAATTGTTTGGTTGGTAATTTCCTAGATTCTATTGGTTCGGAGATTTGTTTGAAAGGCAAAGCCGTGGTTGAGCTTTGAATTGGTCCTTTGGAGCGAGGTAAGTGTCGTGGTTAACCTTGACTTGAGGGATTAAGACTTGTTTGTCTATTTGCTACATGTCTAGATGTTGGGTACAATGTATATGTGAGGTGACAAGTATTTATGCATTATTTTCAAGATAAATCATGCGGGTGGGGACTTGTTCTTTGTAGTTTATTGCCTACTTTGATCTTGTTATCCATGCTTAGACTAGTTACTTACTAAATTGATCGTTCTTATCGTGTTTACGGGCTTTTGTGATAATTGAGTATTGATTCCAAAGTTGAGATTGGTATTGTGGAACCATTGTTGAAGTAAGGCTTGTTCTTGTTGATTCTATCTCCCTGCTATTACTTGTTCATTGTTTTGTGGTAAGGGAGAGTGCTAATGCACGAAGGGTGATGCCGTGCCATATTGTGAGTGTTAATGCACGAAGGGTGATGGCATGCCATATTGTAAGTGTTAATGCACGAAGGGTGATGCCGTGTCATATTGTGAGTGTTAATGCACGAAGGGTGATACCGTGCCATATTGTGAGTGTTAATGTACGAAAGGTGATGTCGTGCTATGTTATGAGAGTTAATGCACGAAGGGTGATGCCGTTCCGTATCTATTGATTTATATTGTGAGACTGAGAGTAAAAGCACGAAGGGTGATGCCGTGCAGTATTATTGTTTCATTATGAGGTTGAGAGTAAAAGCACGAAGGGTGATGCCGGGCAATTTTCTTCATTGTGTTTAGTTGTTGTCACTGGTTAAAAGCATGTTGACTGTTTTGGTTATCATTTCCACTGTATCTCTTATATCTTGTGCCTCTTTAGCATGTCCCCCTCCCAATAGTACATGTTTAGATGTTATTGTTGTTTTCTTGTACATGTATTGTTATCTGCAAAGGTTTATTATTTGGGTATCTTGTCATAGCCTCGTCACTACTTTGTCGAGGTTAGGCTCGACACTTACGAGTACAAGGGGTCGGTTATACTCATACTATACTCTGCACTTCTTGTGCAGATTTTGGTACCGGCCCTAGCTGATTGTGAGACTCGACAGTCTAGACTTGCTTATCGAAGACTCAAGATAGATCTGCTGGCGTCTGCAGACCTTGAAGTCCCTTTCTAGTTTCCTTATTTTACTGTTTCTTTCCATTCAGAACAATTTTATTTCTTTCAGACTCTGTTTGTAGCAAATCTTAGAAGCTCGTGAGTTGTGACTCCAGATCCGCATTATAATAGATATTATGGGCATATATGTTATTCCGCACTCGATTTTGTTTCATTTTTGGCTTAATTGGCTTTATTTGTTGAAGCTGAATAACAATGGACTCAACGGTTCTCTAACGTTGGTTTGCCTAGCAAGAGAAATGCTGGGCACCATCACGGTCCCGAAGGTGGAAATTCTGAATCGTGACAATATATTATAGGTATATATCTTATTCCGCACTCGGTTTTGTTTCATTTTGGCTTAATTGGCTTTATTTGTTGAAACCGAATAACAATTAACTTAATGGTTCTCTAACGTTGGCTTGCCTAGCAAGTGAAATATTAGGCACCATCACGGTCCCGAAGGTAGAAATTTCGGGTCGTGACAAGTTGGTATCAGATCACTAGGTTTCCTAGGTCTCACAATTCACGAGCAGGCTTAGTAGAGCCTGGAGGATCGGTACGGAGACATCTGTACTTATCTTCCAGAGGATATGAAGTTTAAGAACAAATTTCACTTCTATTCTTCTCTGTTGTGCGATTTTATTCTCTCATTGCTAATTGAACTCTTCTACTCTTGTTCTCTAGCAGATGGCGAGAAAACGTACGGCATCTTCAGTTGAGCAGCAGCTAGAGCCCCCAGTGGCAGCTTCTACGAGGGGCAGAGGTCGGGGCCGAGGCCGTGCTAGAGCCCGAGGCAGGGGCAGAGCTCAGCCTAGAGCTCGAGCACCAGCACCAGCAGTGGAGCCTCAGGTAGAGTTTGACGAGGAGGTTCCAGCCTAGACTGCTCCTGTTGGACCAGCTCAGGTCCCGGAGGGGTTCATCGCCACCCCAGTACTTCAGGACGCTTTGGTCCGTTTGGTGGGCCTTATGGAGAGTGTGGCCTAGTCAGGTACATTTCCCATGGCACCAGCCGTCTCTCAGGCTGGGGGAGGAGCACAGACTCCTGCTACTCACACTCCAAAGCAGATGGCTCCCAGTATCAGACTCCAGTAGCTCAGCCAGTCGGAGTAGTTCAACCGGTTGTTGCGGCACAGGCCGATGATGGGCCAGCTATGTCTTTTGAGTGCTTATTTATATTGTACAAGTTCACCAAGTTCTTTCCAGTTCACTTCAATGGTGCACCTTCTGAGGACCCACAGGATTATCTTGACCGCTGCCATGAGGTTCTGCGGAACATGGGGATAGTTGAGACCAATGGGGTCAATTTTGCTGTATTTCAGATGACGGGTTCCGCCAAGAGATGGTGAAAGGATTTTGTATTGACCAGACCAGCGGAGTTGCCTGCTCTTACTTAGGACCAGTTCTCTCAGATATTTCTTGAGAAGTTCCTTCTTGTCACATTGAGAGAGGAGTATCGTCGGCAGTTCGAGCGTCTCCAGTAGGGCAGTATGACTGTTACTCAGTATGAGACCCGTTTTGTAGATTTGGCCCGTCATGCTATTCTTCTGCTTCCTACCGAGAGAGAGAGATGGTGAGGAGGTTTATTGAGGGAATTGCTCAGCCTATCAAGTTGCAAATGGCTAAGGAGGCTGGGGTGAGATTTCTTTTTAGACGGCTGTCAATGTTGCTAGGCGAGTCGAGATGGTTCTTACACAGAGGGAGGTCATGGGTCTGACAAGATGCCTTGTCATTCTAGTGGGTTTAGCGGCATCTCGTCTGGAGGCAGGGGTACTTTTGGTAGAGGCCATCCTCTCAGGCCATTTCATTCAGCACTCCAGGCATCCCACAGTGCTTCCGGTGGACGTGGCCCTCATATTCCTTATCCAGACCAGCTAGCCTACAGTGCACCACCAACTCCTATTAGTGCACTTCCGCTCCAGAGCTTTCAAGGTGGTTACTCAGGTCGACAAGGTCACTTTTAGGGTCAGTAATCACAACAGTCGAGGTCCTGTTATACTTGTGGTGATCCGAGGCACATTGCTAGATTTTGCCCTCAGGCATCGGGCATCTCACAGCATCAAGGTTCTCGTGCCATGGTCCTGACACCGGGTGCTTCACCGCCCGCTCAGCCAGCTAGAGGTAGGGTTCAGGTAGCTAGAGGTAGAGGTCAGGCCATTAGAGGTGGATGTCAGGCCGCTAGAGGTGGAGGCCAGACAGCTAGGGCTCGTCCTAGAGATGTAGTTCAAAGTGGTGGGGCCCAACCACGATGATATGCTTTACAAGCCAGGCCTGAGGTTGAGTCATCTGACACTATTATCATAGGTACTATTTCAGTTTGCAGTAGAGATGTTTCAGTTCTATTTGATCCGGGTTCTACTTATTCCTATGTGTCATCCTATTTTGCTTCATATTTGGTTATGCCTCGTGATTCTTTGAGTGCTCCTGTGTATGTGTCCATACCTGTGGGAGATGTTATTGTTGTAGATCGTGTTTATTGCTCGTGTGTGGTTACCATTGGGAGTCTAGAGACTAGCATAGATCTTCTACTTCTCGATATGGTAGACTTTGATGTTATCTTGGGTATGAATTGGATGTCACCCTATCACGCTATATTAGATTGTCATGCCAAGACGATGACCTTAGCCTTGCTGGGGTTGCTTTGATTAGAGTGGAGAGGGACTCCTGGCCATTCTACCTGTAGGGTTATCTCTTACATGAAGGCTCAGCGTATGGTCGAGAAGAGGTGTCTAACTTATTTGGCTTATGTCCGATTCTAGTGCAGAGGTTCCTTCCATGGATTTAGTACCAGTTGTATGTGAGTTTCCAGAGGTATTTCCAGCAGACTTGTCGGGGATGCCACCCGCCAGGGATATTGACTTCTGTATTGATTTGGCTCCAGAAACTCAGCCCATTTCTATTCTGCCATACCGTATGGCCCCGCCAGAGTTGAAAGAGTAGTTGCAAGATTTGCTTGATAAGGGCTTCATTAGACCTAGTGTCTCGCCCTGAGCTGTACTCGTGTTGTTTGTGAAGAAGAAAGATGGATCGATGAGGATGTGCATAAATTACCGGCAATTGAACAGAGTCACTAGCAAGAACAAGTATTCATTGTCGTGGATTGATGACTTATTTGATCAGCTTCAGGGCACCAAGGTATTTTTGAAGATTGATTTGAGGTCTGGCTACCATCAGTTGAGGATTAGGGCATCCGATATTCCTAAGATAGCTTTTCGGACTCGATATGGGCATTATAAGTTTCTAGTGATGTCATTTGGGCTAGCAAATGCCCCAACAACATTTATGGATTTGATGAATCGGGTGTTCAAGCCTTATTTGGATTCCTTTATGATTGTGTTTTATTGATGATATATTGATCTACTCCCACAGTCGAGAGGAGCACGAGCAGCATCTTCAGATTGTACTTCAAACTCTGAGAGACAGCTGTTATACGCCAAGTTTTCAAAGTGCAAGTTTTGGTTGGATTCAGTCACTTTCTTGGGGCACGTTGTATCAGAAGAGGGCATTCAGGTAGACCCTAAGAAGATCGAGGCAGTTCAGAACTGGCCAAGATCCACTTCAGCCATGGAGATTCAGAGTTTCTTGGGTTTAGCGGGTTATTATCGTCAGTTTGTGGAGGGGTTTTCATCTATAGAAGCCCTGTTGAGCAGGTTGACCTAGAAGAGTGCCCCGTTCAGATGGTCAAACGAGTGTGAGGCGAGCTTTCAGAAGCTCAAGACTGCCTTGGCTATGGCGCTAGTGTTGGTGTTGCCCACAGGTTCAGGATCTTATATGGTATATTGTGATGCATCTCGTATTGGACTTAGTGCGGTATTGATGAGGGATGTCAGGGTGATTGCATATGCGTCGCGAAAGTTGAAGGTTCACGAGAAGAATTACCCAGTTCATGACTTAGAGCTGGCAGCCATTGTTCAGGCGCTGAATATTTGGAAGCACTATCTTTACGGCATGTCATGTGAGGTATTCACAGATCATCGGAGCTTGCAGTAATTATTCAAACAAAAGGAACTCAATTTTAGGCAGAGGAGGTGGTTGGAGCTATTGAAAGACTATGATATCACCATCTTGTATCATCCCGGAAGGCCAATGTGGTGGCCGATGCCTTTAGTAGAGAGTCAGCGAGTATGGGCAGCCTTGCGTATATTCCAGTCGGTGAGAGTCTGCTTGCATTAGATGTTCAGGCCTTGGCCAATCAGTTCGTGAGATTGCATATTTCTGAGCTCAGTCATGTTCTAGCTTGTACAGTCGCTTGGTCTTCCTTGTTTGAGCGCATCAGGGAGCGGCAGTATGATGACCCTCATTTGCTTGTCCTTAGTGACACAGTATGGCACGGTGATGCCAAGCAGGTTACGGTAGGAGATGATGGAGTTTTGAGGATGCAAGGTCATTTTTGCGTGCCTAATAAGGATGGACTTCGTGAGTTGATTCTAGAGGTGGCTTACAGTTCCCGGTATTCTATTTATCCGGGCGCCGCCAATATGTATCGGGACTTGCGGAAACATTATTGGTAGAGGAGGATGAAGAAGAATATAGTCGCGTATGTAGCTCGGTGTCTAAATGGTCAGGAGGTAAATTATGAACATCAGAGACCATGTGGTTTGCTTCAGAAGTTTGAGATTCCTGAGTGGAAATGGGAGCGTATCACTATGGATTTCGTTGTTGGACTCCCACAGACTCAGAAGAAGTTCGATGCAGTTTGGGTCGTTGTGGACAGGCTGACCAAGTCTGCGCATTTCATTCTTATGGCAGTTACCTATTCTTTAGAGCAGTTGGCAGAGATTTATATCCGCGAGATCATCTGTCTTCACGGTGTTCCCGTGTCTATCATTTCTGATCGAGGTATGCAGTTCACATCGCACTTCTGGAGGGCAGTACAGCGTTAGTTGGGCACGAAGTTGAGTTGAGCACAACATTTCATCCTCAGACGGACGGACAGTCCGAGTGCACTATTCAGATATTGGAGGATATGCTCCGCGATTGTATTATAGACTTTGGAGGTTCTTGGGATCAGTTCTTGCCGCTTGCAAAGTTTGCCTACAATAACAGCTACCAGTCGAGCATTCAGATGGCTCCCTATGAGGCATTATACGGTAGGCGGTGCCGATCGCCAGTTGGATGGTTTGAGCCGGGGAAGGCTCGGTTGTTGGGTACAGATTTGGTACATGTTGCCTTGGATAAGGTCGAGATTACTCAAAGAGTGGGTGAGGTGGCTTACAAGCTCGCATTTCCACCCAGCTTATTAGTTGTTCATTCGGTATTCCATGTGTCCATGCTCCGGAAGTATCACGACGATCCGTCCCACGTGTTATATTTTAGCTCTGTCCAGTTGGACAAGGATTTGACTTATGAGGAGGAGCCAGTGGCTATTCTAGCCTGGCAGGTTCGTTAGTTGAGGTCGAAGAGTTATCCTTCAGTTCGAGTGCATTGGAGAGGTCAGCCCATCGAGGCAGCTACTTGGGAGTCCGAGTCGGACATGCGGAGTAGATATCCCCACCTTTTCACCAGCCCAGGTACCTTTCTATGTTCGTTCGAGGACGAACGGTTATTTTAGAGGTAGAGAATGTGATGACCCGATGGGTCATCTTAGGTTTTAGAACCTAATTTTGTGCTTTGAAGCCTTAAATACCTCATCTTAACCTTTTTCGATTTGCGTGCGCAGTCCGGGCGTGTTTACGAAAAGTCATTAAGCTTTTAACTTTCAAATTCCAACAAAGTTAATTGGCTTTATTTGTTGAAACTAAATAACAATTAACCTAACGGTTCTCTAACGTTGGCTTGCCCAGCAAGTGAAATGTTAGGCGCCATCACGGTCCCGAAGGTTGGAATTCCGGGTCGTGACATAACCAAAGACCGTCATTTTTCAGAATTAAATCTAAATTTTGTTACAACTTCTATATTTAAAACTAAAATTTGTAAGTTAACTGTGTGAAAGATTTAAAATTAGTTTTTCCTTTCCTTTCTTCCATTTTCAAGAGTTAACCATAATGGAAATAAATTTTTGATTATTGGTTCAGTATAGAACTTTCATCTTACCTAAAAACTTATTAAATATATAACATGGTTCAGTGAAAGCAAATAATACTCCCTCCGTTTCAATTTATGTGAACCCATTTGACTGGATACGGAGTTTAAGAAAATAGAGAAGGTTTTTAAACTTGTGGTGTAAAATTAGGCACATATATTTTATGTGGCTATAAATCATTGCATAAAGGTAAATTGTTTCCAAATAAGAAAAGAGGTCATTCTTTTTGGCACGGACTAAAAAGAAAATAGATTCACATAAATTGAAACCGAGGGAGTATCAAAATATGATCTGACATATATTCCTTAATTGGAGTGACATTCAATCCAAAAGAAAAAAGCACTTTTCTTTTCTTTTTGATCGATTTCTATGGTATCAACTTACTGGATAGTTCTGTTTTTTCCTTTTTTGTGCTTTGTGTTAGTAGAGGAAAAACGTCTTGGATCCAAGCGAAGAAATATTTTATCTCTTCTATCTAAATTTATGTTATTAAAAAATTATTTCTATATTTATTAACTTACCGGGCGAAAGAAAGCAAAATAATAGAGAAAGTTAAAAAAAAAAAATGAGAAAATAGATAAATTGAAATCCTAGCTTAGGAGAGTGACACGTCACTTCTCCTATGCCCTTCAATTATATATATATATATATAGATTGTTTAACTTATAGTAATAAATTTACAAATAGAGTGAAAAATAACAAGCTTTATTTAATTAAGGTTCGCCTCTTAGCTTTTTCTTAGTCGTAACCACAAAAAAGATAGAAAAATGGATAAAGAAACAGGGCTCAAAGTTGTTGTAAAGAATGTCGAGATTGTAACTAACAGAATGAATCAACCTCCATTGAAGGTTGAGCTTGAGCTCTCATCACGAGAAGAGAAGCTTCTGGACAGAAATAAAATTGTGAAAAATAGTGTGCTTTCCTATTCAGCTAAAGTGAGTCTTATACACGTGAGAAAAGAAAAATAAAGAAAGTAAATTACCAATTACTAAACTACCCTTGTAGCTAACTCAACTACTAACCTCCTAAGTCTAGTAACTAACTAATAGCAATATAACATAAATAACACCAACTACATTACGACACTTGATTGACACGACCCGAAATTCTCACCTTCGGAACCGTGATTGAACCTAACATTTCACTTGCTAGGCAAGCCAACGTTAGAGAAATCCCTGAGCCAGTTTTTAAACAATTCAAATAAGTAAAACCAATTAAACAGCAATGGAGCCAAAATAAAGTACGAAATAGCACAATAATCCAATATCTGGTACAACCCGGATCTGGAGTCACAAGTACACGAGCTTTTAGAGGTTCTACAAATAAAGTCTTAAATAAGTACAACTGTCTCGAATGAAATAAACGGTGAAAGAGGGAAAAAGAAAGGGACTTCAAGGTCTGCGGACGCCAGCAGATCTACCTCGAGTCTCCAGATATGCCAATTCGAGCTGATGCACCTCATGTACAGCTGGGACAAGTACCAAAATTTGCACAAGAAGTGTAGAGTATAGTATGTACAACCGACCCAATGTACTCCGTAAGTACCTAGCCTAACCTCGACGATGTAGTGACGAGACTATGACAGGACACTCACGTAATTAAACTTGTATAGACGAAAATATACGTACGACATAACAACAAATAAAGATTTAACATGTGCGATTGAGAGGGGACATGAAAAGGGTACAAGGTACGGTAACTACATCAAGAAATGACAACATGAAACAATCAATAAACCTGCAACCAATGAAAACAGAGAAAACATAATAAATGAAGACTGCACGGCATCACTCATCATGTTTTTACTCTCAACCTCACCATGAAATAATAACAATGGCACGACATAACCCTTCGTTCTTTTACTCTCAATCTCTCCATAAAATGATAAATACGGCATGACATCACTCTTCATGCTTTTACTCTCAATTGCATCATAAAACAATAAATACGGCATGACATCACCCTTCGTGCTTTAATTACTATGTATAAATCAATAAATGAAACAATAACCAGCTTGACATCACCCTTCGTACTTTAACACTCTCCCTTACCATGTAGCAAAATGTATATAACATTTGGGAGGAATAATAATCAAGAATAAACCTTACGTCAACAACGGTTCCACAATTCCGAACCTCAACTTCCAATAATGCTCAATTATCATAAATAGTTCATAAATGCGGAAAGATGATCAACTAAGTAATAAACTAGTCTAAGCATGTATATCATAATCAAATAAGGAAGTAAATTATAATAAACAAGTCCCCCCCGCATGCTTTAACCCAATAGCAATGCATAAGTACTCGTCACCTCTTATATACGTTGTACCCGACATTTTAAACATGCAGCAAATAGGCAAACAAGTCCTAATCCCTCACGTCAAAGTTAACCACGATACTTACCTCACTCCGCAGTCAATTTAGAGCTCTACCGGGAATGCCAAATAATGCTAGGGGAATCAATTACAATACATAAAGATAGAATTTTTACACTTTACCCACAAGGTAAAAAATAATAAACCTCGGGCCCGCTTGGTCAAAACCCGAGATTCGGACCAAAATTTATTTACACATTCACCTCCAATCTCGATTGTGTAATTAGTCTTGAAATTCGACTTCGAATTGAGGTCTAAATCCCGAATTTATAAAAAACCCCAATTCTTCCTAAATCCCCAGTTTTCTACCATGAAAGAATAAAGATTAGGGCTAGAAATTAATGGGTGATGTTAGAAATGGAAGAAAATAAGTTAAAATGTAAAACTTATGAATTGGTGTTGAGTTTTCCCCTCAAAATTACCTCTAGGTCGAGCTCTAATGGAGTGTTTATGAAAAATGGAAGAAATCCCATTTTTGGACTGTTTTAAATCACTATCATCAGACCTTCTTCGATTTTATGAAGTACCTGACGCGATCGCGAAGCATAACAACTCATTTCCCTACGCATTTGCGAATGCTTGCACCTACTAGCCCCCGCGTTCGCGATCCTAGTGTCGCGTTCACAAAGAGTAATAGTCAGTTTTCCCCTCCCAGGCCCATGCCTCTATGCGTTCGCGAGAAGCTGGTCGTGTTTGCGAAGAGTAAAACCCCCAACACTCCACGTTCGCGACCCAACTATCATGTTCGCGATGAAGAAAATACTCCATTGTCCCAAACTCCCCTTCACAATCACGAGAAAGGCTTCGCGATAACGAAATATATGACACCAGATACATCAGAAGCTCAAGAAACCACAAATTTTCAGTTCAAATGGTCCGTCGGCTATCCGAAACTCACTCGAGCCCTCGGGGCTCCAAACCATATATGCACACAAGTCCAAAAATCTCATACGAACTTGCTCGCATGATAAAAATACCAAAATAACACCTAGAACTACGAATCAGACACCAAATCAAATAAAATTTTTAATGAAACTTAAGAATTTCTATTTTAACAATCGGACGTCCGAATCACGTCAAATCACTTTTATTTTGCACCAAATTTGGCAGACAAGTTATAAGTATCGTAATGGACCTATACCAAGTTCTAAAACTAAAATTCGGACCCGGTATCAACAAAGTCAAACATCGGTCAAATTTATGAGTTCTTTAAACCTTTAAACTTTAAATTTTCAACAAATTGTGATAACTCGAGCTAGGGACCTCCAAATTTGATTCTGGGCTTACGCCTGAATCCCAAATCACAGTGCGGATCCACCGAGACCATCAAAATATGGATCCGAGTCTTTTTGCTTAAATGTCGATCGAACTCAACTCAAATAGATTTTTAAGGCACGAATTCACATTTTAATTAAGTTTTCACATAAATTTTTTTTGGAAAAAGACATGGACTGCACACGCAAATCGAGGAAGGATTAAAAAAGCTATTTGAGATTTCAAAATATATAAAACTCTAGATGACCTATCAGGTCATCACATTAATAATATTCAATAATCTCAATACCCCCCTCAAGTTGGAAGTGATGAACTCACAACCAACTCGCCAGAAGATCATAATGCTTGATCCCTATAAGTGCTTTTGTTAAGATCTATGCCAACATGTTGTACGTAGAAATGCGATGAAGTATAATAAAACCATCATGCAACTTGTCTCTCACAAAGTGAAAATCTACTTCTATATGTTTTGTTCTTTCGTGGAACACAGGATTCCTAGCAATGTGCACAACTGCTTGACTGTCACAGAAAACTGGAATGGGGGCATCACATGAGACCGTATCTAAGGTAGGATCAACCTTAAGGTATCTAAGGACATGTATGGCAGACTTAAGATGGGGTTCTCTTGGTGCTTGCATGAACTAACTTAAGTGTGGCACACTATAGGCAATGTCTAGTCTTGTGTTTGTAAGGAATTAGTTTCCCAATCAGCTTTTTATAATATGATGGATCAACTAACAAGGTACCTTCTTTAGCTTTGAGTTTGGTTGATGAATAAAGTGGAGATGAAATAGGAGAATAACCCAAGCAGTCATATTCTTTTAATAGATCATTGGTGAATTTCCTCTGAGAAATCATTACTCCGTCATCCTTGTAAAGCCTCTTTAGGCCCAAGAAATAGTGCAACTTGCCTAAGTATTGTATTCTAAACTGATTGTGCAAAAATGTCTTTAGTGCTGTGATTTCTTCAAGTTTAGTCCCAGTAAGGATCAGATCATCAACATATATTGCCACAAAAACTGATGAATCACCTTGTTCTTATAGAATAAAGAGTAGTCATTTTCTGTGTGCCTGAAGCCTCTGGAGTGCAAGGATTCTACCAACTTATCATGCCACTGTCTACTAGCTTGTTTGAGGCCATACAAGGACTTCCTTAGTCCTCACACAAGTGGTGTATCCTCCACCATCAGACCTTGTGGGATTTGCATATACACTTCCTCATGTAGATCTCCATAGAAGAAAGCATTGCTCATATCCAGCTGATAGAGAGCCCATCTATTTACTGCAATGTGGATTAAGGTCCTAACAATAGTCATCTTTACTACTGGAGAAAAAGTTTCTATGTAATCAACTCCAGCCTCCCATGTGTATCCTTTTACCACAAGCCTTGCCTTTTATCTTTCTACACTTCCATCAGCTTTGTGCTTGATTTTTTACACCCACCTGCACCCTATAGCTTTCTTTCCTACAGGCAAATTAACTAAATCCCAAGTATGATTAGTATATAAAGCTTCAAACTCTTGTGTCATTGCTACTTGTCAGGCAAGAGTCATAGCTACCTCCTCATAAGAGCTTGGTTCACACTCATGTCAGTGATGTGGATGAAGAAGGAAATAGTTGATGTGTAGGACTTATACTATTGCTTGAATGGTTATGTGGTTGTAGATTTGGTAGTGTACATACATAGGCTTTAAGGTGAGAAGGAGTAATGAGTGTTCTGCATGATCTCCTATGTTGCATAGGATTAGGTTGGATATTATAAGGTTCCATATGATGTATTTGCTCAAGGGGTGATACATGTGTTTTTGAATGACTTCCAGTTATAAGACTATCAGTATGGGTTCTGTTGTTTGATTCTGGGCTGAGGTGTGAGTCATGGTTATGTAGGCTTAAAGAGTTTGGAGATTTTGGTGATGTTTTTGTAACTAGGGATTGTGTTTCTTCAGATATAGGAATACTAGTGGCAGAAGTTGATGCATTTCTATCAATGGTACAATGATCATCAGAATTATTCATTATGGTGTTTGGACATGAAGAATTAGAATTTACCATATGCAAGACAAAAGAAAAGGAAGAATGTTCAGGTGAAATGGCAAAAGGAAGCACATCTTCATGAAATAAAACATCTCTAGATACATGTACCCTCTTTGTGGTTAGGTCCAAGACCTTATATCCTTTTACCCCAAAGGGATACCCTACAAAGATATGGGGAGTAGCCATTGGCTCAAATTTATCTTTTTGTGTCTAGAGTGTGGTGGTGTGAAATAAGCAACTAAAGCTTTTAAGGTGTGAGTAGGTCCAGTTACCTGAAAAACAGATTACCCTCCACAATCCTTAATAATAAATGCCCTTTTGAGCTTCTTTATATCTAATTGGTAATTTGGATTGATAAAGTAGGGCCCTTACAATTTCTAGTAGATATTTATATTTTTTTTTTACCACACCATTCTGTTGTGGTGTGTATGGACAGAATTTCTGGTGAATTATGCCTTTGTCTTGAAAGAATAGCATGGCCTCACTATTTACAAATTCTAGCCTATTATCAGTTCTAATAGTTTTGACTGAAGAACTGAACTGCTTTTCAATCATAGAAATGGGCGCTTTAATGGCTTGAAGTGTATTTCTTTTACTACTCGAAAGATGTGTCCATGTTGATCTGCTAAAGTCATCAACCATGGTAAGAAAATATTTGTAGTTTTCACGCGTCGCTATGTGATAGGTGATAGCATCAAGGACAAGGATAAAGTTTTGGAAGATCCAAGAAGGCCATTTACAAGATCTCAAGCTAAAGAGTTGCAGCCTAAGGTTGCTGGACTTCAATGGCAAATAAAAAAGCTTTTAATTGTGGAGGACGAGCTCAAGACCAAAGGAGATGAATTATACAAGTTTTACTATTATTTGGTAGCCCAAATTGAAGTCCAAGAGGAGGAAGATTGGGTCTCGAACTCGCCCCTTGAAATCTAGCAAAAGGGCACTCAGAAGAGCCCAAAATGAGCTTAAAAGAGTTCCAAAAGGGGGTGTTTGAAAAGAAGCCCAATTGGAGTCCAAACCAATGACCCAAACTAGTAGTTTTAAGGCCCAAATCTGCTCCAAAGAGATTTGGCCCCTACCTAATTTTGTGACTTTTCTTATTTCTTAACAACCGTTCTACCTAATTTTGATTACTTTTGTTACCCCTTAGCAACCCCCTACCTAATTTTGATGACTTTTGTTACCCCTTAGCAGCCCCCTACCTTATTTTAAGGATTTTTACTCCTATAAATAAGGAGTTCTTCTCATTCATTGAAGCACTTCATTATTGATTAAGAATATCATACTTTGAGAGTTATTTTGAACCTTTGTTACTTATGCTTTGAGATTTATCTTTCAACATTTACTTGTTCATAGTTCAAGGTAGTAAGATTACTTATGTATTGTGATATCTTTGATTCCTTTGTGGTATTCTTAGAAGGCGGTTAATACTAGTTATTGATTATTGTCTCAAGTTAATCGTAAAGCGGTCAAGATTCGAATCTATTACTTTGATTTATTTTTGAGTAAAGACGTTTGATTTCTTCAATAAATCAAGACGTTGTTGCTTGGATATTGTCAAGGCTATAGAACTTGCGTTCTTGGAAGTTCCTGGAATTCTTTCCTTGAATTTTCCCGTATCCTTTATTTTCTGTATTTCAATTCTAGTTGTTCAATTCCTTATTATTATTGCTTCTGCATTTACTTCTCAAATTTTTACTCTAGTTTGGATTTCCTACCTTGTTGTTATCAATAGGCCCATAAATCTATGTGTAAAAGTTCAAAGGTTTTGGTAATGGATGATGTTTAAAGGGGAAATAGTAGTCTTGTGTGCCTTGCCATGGGGCAGACAGAACAGAGAAAAGGTTGTTTGGGAGAAAAATTAATAGGTATGGTATATATCCTTCTCATTTTCACAAAGGGTACATGACCTAGTCTGTTATGCCATAGATATTCAACACTGTCCCCATGAGATGCAATAGATGACAGAAAAGAATGTATACCAAATAAGGAGTCAATTTTATTTCTTGAATGAAGGTTCTTTACATTGTTGAGTGAATATGGTGATCTATTTACAGTTGACAATGAATGTAAAGGCAGATTGTGATTCTCTCCTTTATTGACAACATCAACTGATGCAGGAAAGTAGGAATGGGAACAAAGAGTAGAAGGAATAGAAGATATACTAGACTTTGGACAACCGTGACACTTTGAGAATAGGAAGTACAAATCACTCCTTGCTTTACCAATCTACAGAGGTCTCTTCATTGAAGGGGCCTGCATCATGCAAAGATATTTGCTGAAATTAACTATGCAATTGAGATGGTATGTTAAAGAGTGAATAGAGATGAGGTTATTTTTGAAACTAAGTACATACAACACTCTGATTAAAGTTAACATTGGACCAAGAAATACATCCCCAATTTCTATCACTTTCACCTTATATCCATTAGGTAGTGTAACTAGAAAGGGATAAGATAAGGTTCTAATGTTATTCAGAAAAGATTTTCTATAGGTCATGTGATTTGAAGCCCCACTATCTAATATCCACAAGTCAACAACTGATTTAGAGTATTTACATACAGTGGTTTCAGCAATCTCTTTATAAGTATAACAAGCTAGAATATCTGCAAAGTTTGCAGCTCCACAAGTTATGTTGCTTGAGCTTTTCCCTGTGTTCCTTCCTGAAAATTTCTCCAATAGGCTGAGCAACTAATTGTATTGCTCCTTTGTCAAGTGCTGAAATCCTTGATCATGAGTTTCACCTTCAACTTCTTCACATTATGTATGAACATTTGCAGCAGATGCTGCATTCCTCACTTTAGTGAACTTAAAATCTTGTGGAAAGCTATGTATCCTATAGAAATTATCCCTGGTGTGCCCTAACTTTTTGCAGTAGTCACAGAACAGTCGAGACTTGGTAGGTGGATAACTTTGCTTGTTTGAATTGTATGAGTTATGGGTAGCACCATTTCCTCTTTGATTGTAATTTGTCATAAACTTGTTATTCTCGGGTCCATTTACATTCAATGAAGTACCAGTTTGTTGCTTGGCCTGACTTCTCTCTGCTTATCTTCCTAAATAAGAATGGAGAAGGCATGTGTTATGTTGGGCAGTGGATTCATCATGAGTATGCTGCCTCTCACTACTGTGTAGACTTCGTTTAAGCACATTAGGAACTGAATAAATCTTCGATCATGCTCAGCCTTGTGCATATTGGCCTTTGCACCACAAGTACATTGACAGTTGCATTATGCATGTGCATTCAGGGTATATAATTCCTCCCAAAGCCTCTTCATTTTTGTGTAATAGCATGTGATGTCCAAAGCCCCATGGCTAAGGTCGTTAATTTCCTTCTGCAATTGATACAATTTTGCTCCATTAGTTTGATCATATCTATCTTCCAGTTCTTTCCCTAATTCTTTAGCATCACTGACATATTGTAGACTATTGGTTAAATCATTTGAAAGTGAGTTGAGGATCCACGATGTGACCATGTCGTCGCATTGAGCCCACTGATCATAAGTTGTATCACAACATTAGGTTTTTTATATTTTCCCATAATGAATCCAACCTTGTTCTTCAATGATAATGTTCTGAGAACTCCCCTTCTCCAAGATCTGTACCCAGTTCCATCGAAGGCAACAAGTACTAGTGTTGTTCCGGTACTCTCCGATGGGTGCATGTACAGCAGGTTGGTCGAGTCCAAGTTATTAGTCGTATTCTAAGTTTCCTTATCTCCGTCCATCGATTGAGGATAAATTCTAGAAGACTAGAAGAATTAATCTCTGAATTTGAGGAGAAATCAAAAAAATTTCAAAACCCTAGCGACGAACTGTGAAGTGTATATTTTGATTTTTGCAAAGTTGAAAACTGAGATTGAATGATGAGATTTGACGAAAAGGAAGAGAACGCCAGTGAGAAATTCGAGCTGAGCTCTGATACGATATCGAGATTGCAACTAACAGAATGAATCAACCTCCATTGAAGGTTGAGCTTGAGCTCTCATCGTGAGAGGAGAAGCTTCTGGACAAAAATGAAATTGGAAAAAATAGTGTGCTTTCCTATTCAGCTGAAGCGAGTCTTATACACATGAGAAAAGGAAAATAAAGAAAGTAAACTGCTAATTACTAAACTACCCCTATAACTAACTCAACTACTAACCTCCTAAGTCTAGTAACTAACTAATAGCAATATAACATAAATAGCACCAACTACACTACTACACTTGATAATATTCAATAATATCAATAAAGAAAATATGGTGCTTTGATCATTACACACCTAAAACCATAGGAAATATAGGAAATTAAGTGCTTCCATATGAAAGAGGTGACTTGGCATCTCTCTTAGGCCAGGAATCACATTTATCTTTTTTCTCTTTTTTTTGCTTCTTTCCTCTTATTATTTTCTTTCAAATTCAAATTATATTAGAAAGCCCAAAAGTTTGTATTAAGGATTAAATAATGAGCAATCAGAAACGGCTTCTTAATACTTCGTGACCAAACAAATCCCCACTCCTCCATATAACTTCCTAATTAATGGTAAGGGAGTAATTAACTTTCATAATTAGAAGAATCAGAAACGGCAAAAGCAACAAGAACAATCCAGTATAATTTCATTAGTGGGGTCTGTGGAGGGTAGTGTGTATGCAGACCTTACCCCTACCCTGAGGAAGAGAGGCTATTTCTGATAGACCCTCTGCTCCCTCCCTCCAAGAACTCCCCACCTTGCTCTTGGGGTGACTCGAACTCACAACCTCTTGGTTGGAAGTGGAGGGTGCTTACCACTAGAGCAACCCACGGCAAAAGCAATTAACACATTAACACAAAGGAATATAAGTATCTCACTGTATGTTTGTGTGTGTCATTGTTGCATTGGGAGTTTAGGCTGCTATAACTTGTGGCGGTGCACATGAAACATTATTATGAGGGAGGGACTCAGTCATAAAGTAGTGAAGTAAGGATCATGACATGAAAAGGTAGTTATGGAGCCTCATATTTGACCAATTCTATTATCTCCCCAAAGAATGCAACAATCACCTCTCCTTAGCAATGTCAGCTGCTACGTTTAGACGTTGTGGACTTTAGCAATTCACTTGCTCAAGGTTACTTTGTGTTAGATCATTTTTACGTTCACAATTGTGCTCATGTATTTCATTTCAAATGAAGTATTTGTTGCTTTCTTTTCTTAGTTACCATGGTTCAATAATCTATTTTCACGTTTAGTAACTAGAACCTAGAATATGCTTTAAGTTTTACAAAAATGTGGTCACGTACTTTAAATTTACTATAGTTCTATTTTAGAACGCAATTGATTCTTTCTTTTTGTATGAAATGTTGATATATTGTTGTTATATGTGGCATTAAATTTCTAAATTCAGAAAATAATCTATGAGAAGATTTTGTTAAATTTATTTAGCACAGTTTATCTTCAAATTAAGTTTAATTATTATATTGTTAATGTTATAAGTTAAATTGGCCAAGAAAAATACGGAGTATCAATATTCTTGAGACTTCAAATGTTTCACATAGAGATACCTTGTGATGATTTCTCAGTAAATTTGAATTAGTATAATATTAGAAAAATACAAAAATATTATATACCAAAAACAAAAATTCCAAACACAAGTTTTTGACTGCCAACTAGCAGACAAAGATGTTTTACATTTTTCTAAAAAACAAAGGAAGTAGAGAACGAAGAAAATATCATAAAATAAAAATAAAACTAAAATTTGTGTTGGATTTTCTATATTTGGTATTCTTGAAACTATTATAATATCATAAAAATTAAAATGTTTTATTAAAATACATAGAGAATTAAAATATTGTGTTGAATATTTTTGTTCAATATTTTGAAAGTAATACTTTCCTAATTTTCATTTAGTATTCTATACCTATATCTATGTATTATATAAATTAGTTGGTTATAGTTAAGGTGACTTGACACTCTCTTAATATCTAGATTCCTATTTAATAATATTATGACAATATTGAAAAACATTTCCAATTTTAATATTATGTGATTTGAATATTTTAATGTACTTTGATTGAAAATTATTTCTATTAGTTTGAAGATGATGACTCCAGAATTGTATGGGATTATCAATGCTATAATTTTTGACATATGATTTATTACATGAGAGGCTAATCCCCTTGAAAATATAACTTTTACTTACAAATTTCAGAGTCATTGCTTGTTTCAATTTGAAAATTTTCATACGATTAGGCTAAGAAACTTTACTTACAATTGTCAGTCATTGTTTGCTTCAATTTTGTCATGTGATGCAAAATTAAAGAAAGATATAGAACTGAGTATAAAGAAAAAGACAAATTATATTTGAAATATAATCTATTTGGATTTGAATATTAGAAAAAAGATTAGTTCATAAATTTGACATGATTTTTTATGACTGCGCGAAGCGCGGATAAATTGACTAGTATAATATAAAAGAGGGAATAAAGATGATGACTTGGCACTTCTCTTTGGTCAAAGATCCTATTTATCTTTTTTCTCCTTTTTTTTTTCTATTTTTCTCTTATTTTATTTAAGTAAATTAGCTCAATAATAGCTTGAGTCTTTTTGATTCCCCTCTTTTATTATACTCAAAATGACACCTTCTTAACTTTCTTCTACCATTTAAAACTCTTTCCCTTCCCATAATTGCTTATTAATTAGATACATTAACATCTCATATATTGTGTTTAAATGAATGGCTAATGTGTTTAGGCATCCATTGTTAGCCTACAAAAGCAGATTTAGAAAATGGAGATTAGCCACCGTAATAAGCATTTCTATGAGTTTTGTGAAAAGGTATGAATGTCTAATTTTCTGGTGCTTCTGAATAAACTAGAAGCTATAATTATGTTCTATTTTAATAAGTTCAGAGGTTTTGCTTAAATACTTAGGTTTTGAATATATAACTGTTATCATGAGCAGTACGTAGTCAAGAGAAAAACTATGGTAATTTGGGGATGTTGTCACACCCCCTTTTTCACCTCACTTAACCCTCTTAAGGTAATAAAAAGATTTTAAAGCTCAAAAGGGTTTTTCAATTAGAAAGTGGCAAAAGTTTGTGTTTCGAAGGATTTTTCGGAGTCGCCACCTGACATTTGATTTCGATGTGCCAGGTCACTATTTTTTTTTTAAAATAAGAATTTTCCTTCAAAACACATTTGACTCTAAAACTGACTACACAAAAAATTCTAAGAGAGTTCATTTGACTCGGGGAGAAGTTGTTAGGCATTCCCCAAGTCTCGTAACTAGTACGGTTGCATACGTGATCATGTTGGCTTTAAAGGATATTCGAATTGAGGTAAAAAACACAGAAAAATAAAAATAAACACAAAAGAGGCTCGAGGTCGTCCCTACCTAATAAAAGAAAATATAAAAAGAAAAATAAAGTAAAGTCCTAAATACTAATATATACCATACTTCTTCCACGAGGTTTGTCACGACCTCCAATTATATTCACTACGGGGCATACCTCGGATAAAGTATGTACAAAGTCTACGGGGCATTCCCCTGAATACGAACTAAAGGGAACGACCTCTCACCTCGAATAAAAATAGATATAAAGAAAAGCTAAGATTTGCCTACCAAAGTGTGGTCGGCCTAAACATGCTCCTAACGATTAAATTAATATAGTAAAACCAAATACTAAGTTCATTAAGTCCAACGTTCAATTTAGAAGCAAGACCCAAATCTGATTTTAAGAGATTACCCTCTCACGGCCTATGTCATCAAGCTTTATCACATTCAACTTATTATTTGTCCAAACGTGAGCTATTAAATAAATAGAATCAATTCAACCACCTCTTAAAATTCTCCTCCAACAACCCATTTGTTTAAGCCTTTTGTCTAAACTCATTCACTTGCTAAATCAATTTATCTTTCTCTTTCACGGGTCAACATAGATTTGTAAGACATGGATTCAACAATGTACAATTATGTATTTGATCACGCCCAACTATGCCTTATAAAAAGGATTAAGCGGTCGTTGCAAATATAATCCAATTTACAAGTTCGGAGTCGAATCCCACAAGGAATTAACCTATCAAACACAGCTACTAGACTCGCACAAATTCACACAATCAATCTTCAAAAATATTTAAGTAGCAGATTGGGTTTTATTAACTAAATATTACGTAATGAAAATGTAATAATTAACAGCTAACTATGAACAAGTTATAAACAAGAATTAGAATGATCTAAGGTTGTGATTTCCCCTATTGTTGGAATCTTTTCCGCTACGTTTTCTATAAATTTGCCTAAGTCTTCTCTATCGACCATGAGCACTCTAACTATCGTAACTCTCTCCCGAGTAATTACCACAATTTACTAGGCATATTCTCCCGAATTACGCTAGCTGGCATTAAGTATAGCCCACTCAGATCGCATCAAGGTTTCGTTATCCCTAAACCCACCTTTAAACCTCCGTATTGATCTCTCATATATATTTAGGAGTGATGGTGTTCAACAACTACCTAAATATGCACTCTCTCCCGAGTAATACATACTAAATAGGCACATCTAATTGAGGGCTCTTCAATCAACCACAAGAATAATATAGTTGAACAAATAGAGAAAATACTACGGCAAATCTATATTAACGTAACAAGAAAATCATCCTTCAACAGGTTCCATCAACACCCTAGATTAGGAAGTTAGCTACTCATACTCATAGTTATAATATCCCAAATATTTTGCATAATTAAAATACAAAGTAAAGATGAAAAGATGTAGAAATGATAATTCTAACTCCCAAGAATTGATTCCACCAGCTCTGCTTGCCTCTGACTGCCCAAGTCCCTTATTGGATGCTGAAAAAACGTTCTTCCAAGTGGTGTTTTAGGTCTATTTATATGTGTAGAAGAAATCCTAAACGTGTGGGCCGAGTCCTAGTCAAATCCAGAATGAATTAAGTTTTCAAAACTCGGATTGGACCTGGCGTTAGGCCTGGCGTCGCCAGCCTAACGCCTGGAATTAGGCTGGCCTCACCAGGCTAAAGCCTAGTTCAGCCTGGCCTTAGGTTAACCTCGC
This sequence comes from Nicotiana tabacum, assembly GCF_000715075.1. Lineage (NCBI taxonomy): Eukaryota > Viridiplantae > Streptophyta > Magnoliopsida > Solanales > Solanaceae > Nicotiana > Nicotiana tabacum. The sequence continues at coordinate 65,348,376 of NC_134083.1, read as the reverse complement.
CAGGCTAAAGCCTGGTCCAGCCTGGCCTTAGGCTGGCCTCGCCAGGATAAAGCCTGGTCCAGCCTGGCCTTAGGTTGGCCTATCCAGGCTAAAGCCTAGTCCAGCCTGGCCTTTCGCTGGCCTTGCCAGGTCTCTCATTTTCACTGTTCTCGAGCACACTTTCAACGTCTAAGTATCCATTTTGCTCTACTTTCATCTCCAATTTACCTACACATAAAATAGACTTCATTATGCGCAAATAAAGTGCAATTTATCATTAAAGCATGTAAATGCAAGGCACATAATGTACGAAACTATGAAATTATAGCCACACATCAATACCCAACACTTAAACATTGTTCGTCCTCGAGCAATCAAACTACACTTATAGATACGACCTTTTAAAGCAATTCTCCTAACTCATTACACCAAGAATTTTTAAAATAGTTTAAGCACACAAGTGTGACATCCTCGCCTCAAGATTCGACTCACAAATATCATGCCTTATTTACAATTAACTTACTTACTCTAACATGGATGTCAACAACATTACTTTTCCTTTATGAATCATGTGCCCTCACCCAATCAAAGAGCTTAGTTCCACACACAATGAATTTTAAGAACATAGGAACTCAAGATAGACAAAATTCACTCGCTATCAGAAATAACATTCATATGCCACAAATGATGCGCCACAGGCTTGCCCGTAGTGGAATACTCTACTAATCGAGTTCATTCAGTCTAAGATCAAGTAGGACTTTCATTGGTTGTAATGTAGGCTGTGGGTCGGGTAGGATACATTTGGATATGAGTGACTACACCTCCCTTAAGCACTTCAATACATATACTTTAACACACATACCATACTTGTGCCAAACCAAACATTCCACCTTCACTTCAATTTATATTAACTCCATATTTCTTTAAGCACAATTACATTAAGAGTCACCACTATCAAGGAATATTTTTCACAGCAATATAGCTAATTTTTCTTTTCTTTCTTTTTCAATTCAAGTGGCTCTTACTTTTTCAAAACAGTGCACATTTCTCTTTATTTCATTAGTTCCACACAAAAGCCGAACCAACCACCCCACACTTTAACTTTTACAAAGTTCATAACAATTCAAATGCTCATGAGAGGTGAAAAGGTTCAAATATATGGTCGATTAAAACAAAGGGGTACGGCTTGTAATGTGGTTATCAAAGAAACAGGATTATAGGCTCAATGAGGTTAACTACGATATATAACATTTAGGTAGGTAAACTTTATATATCTGGCTTAACAAAGAAACGCTTATATCACTTCTCAGACTGAACAAGACTACTATTTCGCTTTGCACACATACAGGGTAAGTTCTAGACATCAAATGCAATGCACAGAATACGTACAAAACTCACACACGCATGGCACATAACTCACTCAGGATTGATTTCATCGCGACACTCCAGTCAAAGCATTTAAGCAAAATTAGGAATCTACAAATTAAGGTACTTATGCGAGATTCAAAAACAGAGCCTAAGCGTCACAACTATAGTACTAACTATTCTCAAGGCATAACAAAGCTAAGAGATATTGCTACAATTAGATGTATAGCTACGTGGTTCCTACTCCTAAAAATTAGAACTAACTACGCCCGGTTCAACTAAAAGGCCCTGGAAAAGAACCGTGGCCCAAATAAAAACCAAGGGGGAATTACTACAATACCTGTACACAAAAAATCTTTTTGGTATTTTCTTTTGACTTACTTCCCTCAAGAAAACTGTCTGGGAGATCCATCGTCGGGATGGGTTCAACTTTTTTTTTTTAACGGCACTAAAACAATTAACACTAAATAACTAAATGACTAAAATTAAACATGTACAAGTCCCCACCCCACACTTAGATCATGCATTGTCCCCAGTGCATGCACAAAATGACAAAACACAAAAAATGAGTAGGGTGTAAAGAAACTCCCTGATCAAGCAACGTCTTCATCCTCTAACGCTCTCCATTCCTCATCCTGTTCGTCCTCCTCCTCCTCATCATCATCTCTCTTACCATCTGACTGCTCTGGATTAGCTTCAGACTGCTCCGGTGTGTTGATATCCTCATCATTGGGGAGTCTGTATCCATCTCCTAACCCAACCAGATACTGGGCATGAGCATTGAGCGGGTACCGGTGCTCCAATTTAGTCCTCTCCTCAGATGTGGCCTGTCAACCTCCTATCCTTAGCTGCAAATCCATCATCCTATAGAGATGGGCCATAAAACTATCATCCCGAGCATTGCGCTCGGTACTTGTCAAAGATGTCATGGTAATCTCTTCTTTCAGTCGGAGGCTAGTGATGTCCGTTTGTCGTAGGGGCTGATTAATGGTGTGGTCAAACTCTGGCTCCTCCTCAACCTCCTCATGTCTTAAGTAATGAGTTAGAAAATTGGAAAATGGCATTCGATCAATCTTTTTACTCGTTCTGACTACAGACATCTGGTAGCAGTTCAGATGACCCACATTTACCCTTTGACCCGTCATGAGGAAGTAGAGTACACAGGTCCTCTCACGGCTAATGAGTGTGTCATGATTGCACGGTAGGAGTCATGCATTTATCAGTTTAAGCCACACTTGAGCCTCCTCCCTCATCTTCTTCTTGAGAAACCTCTTATGCCGATTAGTTATCTTATCCCGGACCCATGCTTCCCTAGAATCGGCACCACAAAGTATGTGTCTCAACTCTCTGTATGTAGGCCGGCGAATGAAGTGGTCAAATGACTCTACAGGAAGATTTGGAGCACCTAAAAAGTTACATATGGCCGTGGGTGAAAAATCTATCAATCGCCCACGAATCGGCACCAACTGTTCAGTACTCTGCGGATCAAACCCTGCATAGAATTCTCGGACTAAGTTGAGATTAATGTTCCCTGTGATCTTGAATACATAGCTCAACCCCATATCCTGAATGCCCCTCCAAATTGCCTGATACTTTGCTTTCAAGCTGCGTTCATTGATAGCTGCTTCTGGGTGTACATGTTTAGGACTACAATGCAGGTACCAATCCTTAGTATGCGGTGGTATGTTGTTGATGCCAAACTCTCGTTGGCCTTGTGGTTGTTGACGCATAGCTGCTACACCTTGTATTCAACTTAGATTGGAGGTAGCTTCCCCCATTTTCTCTTCTTTGGGGGAGGTGCTGAGGTCGTCTTTACTTTAGCCGGCGCAGTGAAAGTAGCCTTGGCTTTGCCTGTGTCTTTTCTGGGAGGCATCGTTGTTCCTACACAAATAAGAAGTAGTCAGATAAAACTGCATTACACACTACACACATAATTTTTTTCCGACTTTCTAAGGTTACTCAGACTTCACCTCGTCTTTTCTTAATATTAGAATCAAAGAACAATACATGGGCTACCCGCGAGCCACCCCACACTTAAGATTTTATCGTGGTGTATGACTTCATAACACTAGTCTATTAATCCCGGAGACTCGGGCTCCAATGGGGACAAGGAATGCCATTGAGGTATTATATCAAACACTTAACATGCATTAGTGCCATGGTATTTCTTATGGACATGAGGGATTGCCTCATCCTCCCAAATCGGCTTGGGGGTTCCGTACTACCACATGTGGTCATAATTGCAGCACCATTCCTATGGGGTTTTATGGGGTTGGGGCACACAAACTCAATACCACAATGAAGAACAACCACCAATTTTTGTGTGTAATTGTATACTTGTACCTCTCTTGAAATTACAAAGGAAAGAGATTAAATCATACCTTTGAAGCTTTTGAGAGGAGGGAGCTGCCTGAGAATTTCTGATTAGTGTGAAAGAATAGCAAGATTAAACTTGACTTCAATGGGGATGGGGGAGACTACTATGGCAATGTGTTGTTGAGTGTTTGTGGGTGAGGGCAATTCATGCAGTGTGTTTGGTTGAGAGCAACGATGATGAGAAGATGTGTATGCTTGTGAATTTCTTTCCTAAAGCTTGATGTGTTTCTGGTTTAAGTGAGGTTAGGTTGTTTGTATTGTGTTCAGTGTTTAGGGCGTGTAATGTTTGGAGGTTCGACTAAAATAACTTAAGATGGGCCGAAATAACTTACCTGGCGTTGCCTGGCCCAGTACCTGGCATTAGCCCGGCGTCGCTCGCCTAAGGCCAAGCAGACCCTGGCGTTAGCCAGGCATCACCAGCCCCAACGTCTGGTGTGTCAAGTGATGCTTAAACCCTATTCGACTTGCCTAACTCGCCTGCAAACTTGGTAGTACCTAAAAACAAAATAACAACAACAACAAAAAAGAAAGGAAATATTCTAACTACACTAAAAATCAACTACGAATTGGGTTGCCTCCCAACAAGCGCCTGATTTAACGTCGTGGCACGACGCAGATAATTCCACTTAAGGCTCGCTTAACCTTGGTGGCTCGAGCAAATGAGTCACCAACACTACCTTCATATCTTCCATGCCCAAATAATGTTTTAACTTGTACCCATTGACTCTAAACGTGCGAGAGTCATTTGATGCAGCAATCTCTATGGCTCCAGTGGGGTGAATCTCCACCTTACTAAATGGTCCTGACCATCGTGACTTTAACTTACCCGGGAATAACCTCAACCTCGAGTTGTATAGCAATACCTTATCTCCGGGTTTAAAACTCCGCTCAAATATATTTTTATCGTGCATTATTTTCATTCTCTCCTTGTATAATCTTGTGCTCTCAAAAGTGTGGTAACGAAATTCATCAAGCTCGTGCAGCTCTGTGACTCTACTTGTGCCTGCAGCTTCTATATCAAAATTCATCTGTCGCAGTGCCCATAAAGCTCTATGTTCCAACTCCACTGGTAGGTGACATGCCTTCCCAAATACCAATTTATATGGCGTCATACCAATCGGAGTTTTGAAAGCGGTACGATAGGCCCAGAGTGCATCATCTAACTTCCTTGCCCAATCCATTCTTGTAGCATTCACAGTCTTTGTCAAAACACTCTTTATCTCTCTGTTTGACACTTCTACTTGCCCACTCGTTTGTGGATGATATGGGGTGGAAACTTTGTGACGTACACCATACTTTTCTAACAGCTTTGCGAAGGCTCGATTGCAGAAGTGAGTGCCTCCGTCACTGATTATCGCCCTTGGAGTGCCAAATCGGGTGAATATGTTCTTTCTCAAAAAACCAATTACCCCCTTAGCATCATTTGTCGGGAGCGCTGCAGCCTCCACCCATTTCGACATGTAATCTACAACTACGAGTATGTATTTGTTTCTATATGAGCTGACGAAAGGCCCCATGAAATCGATTCCCCACACGTCAAACACTTCTACCTCTTGAATTGGGTTCATAGGCATCTCATGTGGATGGGAAATATTCCCAATTCGTTGGCATTCATCACAACCTTTCACCCATAAGTGTGCATCTTTGAACACTGTCGGCCAGTAGAAGCCCGATTCCAGTACTTTCGCGGTGGTCCTTACTCATCCGAAGTGGCCACCATATAGTGATGCATGACAAGCCTGCAAAATAGAAGATTGGTCTATCTCGGGATACATCTCCAGATCATGTTATCAACACAAATCCTGAACAGGTAAGGCTCATCCCAATAATACATGTGACAGTCACGAAAGAACTTTTTCTTTTGAACAGAGGAAAGATCATAGGGGACAATACCGCTTGCCAAGTAGTTTGCAATGTCTGCATACCATGGCGCTTCCTCCAATGTCACTGCTAGCAATTTTTCATCTGGGAATGTCTCAATTATATCTTCTACCTCGACTTTCTTTTCAGCTCCCTCCAACCTTGAAAGGTGGTCTGCCACTTGGTTCTCTGCCCCTTTTCTATCGCGGATCTCCAAATCAAATTCTTGTAGCAAAAGAACCCAATGGATCAAGCGTGGCTTTGATTCCTTCTTTGCTATCGCGTACCTAAGTGCTGCATGGTCAGTATAAACAATCACGTTTGAACCAATCAAGTAAGACCTGAATTTGTTGAATGCAAACACCACAGCCATTATCTCTTTCTTAGTCACGGTATAATTGAGTTGTGCACCGCTTAGCGTTCTGCTTGCATAGTAAATTGGGTGCACCAGTTTGTTCTTCCGATGCCCTAGGACTGCTCCTATTGCATTGTCGCTCGCATCACACATGAGCTCAAATGGTTGCTCCCAGTTGGGTGCGATGATGATTTGTACAGTCACCAGTCTCCTTTTCAGCTCCTCAAATGCTAACCTGCAGTCATTAGAGAACACAAAAGAATGATCCTTTTCAAGGAGTTTACATAAGGAGTTAGCAATTTTAGAGAAATCCTTTATCAATCGCCTGTAGAACCCGGCGTGCCCCAGGAAACTTCTTACTGCCTTAACTGAAGTGGGCGGTGGCAACTTCTTAATCACCTTAACCTTAGCATGGTCAACCTCAATACCCTTGCTGGACACTCGATGCCCCAGTACTATGCCTTCTTGTACCATAAAATGGCACTTCTCCCAGTTCAGCACTAAATTTGTCTCCACACACCTTTTCAACACTCTTCTTAAATTGTGCAGACAGTCTTCGAACGAAACCCCTACCACAGAGAAATCATCCATAAAGACTTCCATAATATCTTCAACCATGTCAGTGAAAATGGCTAACATATACCTCTGAAAGGTGGTCGGTGCATTGCATAGGCCAAACGACATTCTCCGAAAGGCAAAGATGTCATACGGGCAAGTGAATGATGTCTTTTCTCTATCGTCAGGGGCTATGGAAATTTGATTGTACCCCGAATACCCATCCAAAAAGCAGAAGTGAGACCTCCCTACCAGTCTATCCAATATTTGGTCAATGAATGGTAAAGGAAAATGGTCTTTCCGAGTGGCTGTGTTCAGTTTTCTATAATCCATACAAATTCGCCAACCCATAACTGTACGAGTTGAGATCAACTCATTATTCTCATTGGGCACTACAGTTATTCCAACCTTCTTTGGCATACACTGAACTGGGCTAACCCAGTTACTGTCAGAGATTGGGAAGATGATTCCCGCATCTAACCACTTGATCACGTCTTTCTTCACCATTTCTTTCATGTTAGGGTTTAGCCTTCTTTGATGTTCTCTGGAAGGTTTGTGCCCATATTCCAATAGAATCTTATGCATACAAAATGTCGGGTTGATCCCCCTAATATCTGCAATGGTCCAGCCAATTGCAGTCTTGCATTCCATTAACACCTGCAAAAGTTGTTCTGCCTGCACATCTAACAAACTGGATGAGATAATAACAGGTAAAGTGGATTTAGGTCCCAAGAAAGCGTACCTAAGGTGAGAAGGTAATGGTTTTAGTTCCAACTGTGGTGGCTCTTCAATTGACGGCTTAGCTGGAGGTATTTTTCTTTCTTCTAAGTGTAAGGGCTCGAATTAGAGCTCTCTCTTTTCCAGTACCCTCACCCTTCAAGGGCCAAAACCCACTCTGCCAAGTTTTCACCATTCATCTCTTCTAAGTTCATGAAGCATGCTGCTAGAGGGTCTTTTGCATTCAGAGTCTCATCTTCCTTTTCCAAGATCACATCCACAGCTTCTATCAGAGAGCAGTTAACAAACTCACTGGGTCGCCGCATAGATTTCTGCACATTAAATGTTGTCTCTTCATCGTTCAATCTCATCTTTAGCTCTCCAGTTTCACAATCAATTAGGGCTCTCCCAGTGGCTAAGAATGGCCTTCCCAAAATTATGGGAATCTCCTCGTCAACCCGGCAGTCTAAAATGACAAAATCTGCTGGGAAAACAAACTTCCCCACCTATATTAATACATTATCAAGGATACCAGAGGGCCTTTTCACTGTCCGGTCGGCCAGCTGTAACAGCATAGACGTGGGTCCAGCTCTTCCAATGCCTAACCTTTTGTAGATAGTCAAGGGCATCAAGTTTATGCTTGCCCCCAAATCACAGAGTGCCTTAGCAAATGCATAGTTGCCTATTGTGCATGGGATTGTGAAACTCCCTGGATCAGATAACTTCTCAGCTATGGGTCTTGTCACAACAGCACTACATGTTTGAGTGAGTGTAACTGTGGCCAAGTCTTGAAAGTCGAACTTACGAGACATCAAGTCCTTCATTATTTTTGCATAACCAGGCATTTCCTTTAAGGCATCAATCAATGGAATGTTTACCTGAATTTGCTTCAACATCTCTAAGAATTTCTTATATTGCTCATCTTTTTGATATTTGGCCAATCTTTGGGGAAAAGGTGCTGGAGGCCGCTTCTTTAATGTGGTTTGATTTTGAACCTGCTTTGGCACTGTTTCTGCTACCTTCTCTTGCTCTGACTCAGTTTCCTTTGCGACTTCTTTTTCTTTGCTTGTTTCGGCTGGCGCATGTTGTACCGTCACCTCTGTCAACCCTGTTGAGTCATCTATCTTGATGGGGACAGGCACAAGTGTTTCAGTAGGTCGGCTTTTGCGAGCCATCTCTTGCTCCAGATCTAGGTCTCTACCATTTCGTAGACTCACTGCCATAAGCTGTTTCGGCCCCTATTCTTTTGGATTGACTTGTGTATCTACAGGTAACGTCCTTTGGGGACGATTGTTTAGGGCCATAGAAATCTGTCCTAATTGAATCTCAATACCCTTTATCGCTGATTCATGTGAGTCTACCCTTTGTTGCATTTTTCTTGTGGATCCAATCAATTATTGCAGCATTCTGTTGTTGTTGTCCAACATTCCCTCAAGTTTAGTAAACCCATCATCTGATCTTATAATCTGTTGTTGTTGAGGTTGTTGATAAGTCAGCTATTGATTTTGCTGGATGTAGCCCTGTTGCCTTGGGTAAGGTGTAACTTGACCCATTGGTCGCATAGCTCCAGGATTGTTGTTGTTATTGTACTGTTGCTGCGCTGGTCTATATTGTTGATTATGTTGACCCCAATTCAGACCACCTTGCCTCTGTCCCCCATAATTGGCTACATAATTCATATCTTCATGATATTGTTGGTTGTCACCTTCCGCACTCCACGAGCAAATATATGGTTGGTTAATGCATGGTGTACATAAGCCCCCATTAGTTGTGTCAACTATGTGAACCTGCTGCTTCTGGCCTGATTCATCAATCTTTTTGGTGAGGATACTCATTTGTGTCATTAGAGTGGCCACATTCTCAGCTATGGAGTTGTTTGGGTCCAAAGCCACTGAGTGAACTACCGGAGTGATCGTAGAGGCTCTAGTTCATCCATCCTGAGTTTTGTGCCATCTTATCAAGTAGGATCTTACATTCTGCGAATGTTTTACTCAGAAATGATCCACCTGCTGAAGCATCAACATTGGCCTTTAAGCTGTCAGCCAGTCCCATGTAGAATCTCTGCCCCAACATCTGATCTGGAATACCATGATGTGGACACTTAACCAGCATGCCCTTGAACCTCTCCCACGTTTCTTGTAGTGATTCTGTTGGTCTCTGCCTGTAGCTCAATATATCATCAATCTGTTGGCCAATTTTATTTGGTGGGTAGAATTTGTTCAAAAATTGCTTGACTAATTCCTCCCAAGTAGTGATGGAATTTATGGGGAGTGAACTAAGCCAAGTCAAAGATGTCATGGTAGTCTCTTCTTTCAGTCGGAGGCTAGTGATGTCCGTTTGTCGTAGGGGCTAATTAATGGTGTGGTCAAACTCTGGCTCCTCCTCAACCTCCTCATGTATTAAGTACTGAGTTAGAAAATTGGCAAATGGCATTCGATCAATGTTTTTACTCGTTCTGACTACAGACATCTGGTAGCGGTTCAGATGACCCACATTTACCCTTTGACCCGTCATGAGGAAGTAGAGTACACAGGTCCTCTCACGGCTAATGAGTGTGTCATGATTTCACGGTAGGAGTCGTGCATTTATCAGTTTAAGCCACACTTGAGCCTCCGCTCTCATCTTCTTCTTGGGAAACCTCTTGTGCCGATTAGTTATCTTATCCCGAACCCATGCTGCCGTAGAATCGGCACCACAAAGTATGTGTCTCAACTCTCTGTATGTAGGCCGGTGAATGAAGTGGTCAAATGACTCTACAGGAAGATTTGGAGCACCTAAAAAGTTACATATGGCCGTGGGTGAAAAATCTATCAATCGCCCACGAATCGGCACCAACTGTTCAGTACTCTGCGGATCAAACCCTGCATAGAATTCTCGGACTAAGTTGAGATTAATGTTCCCTGTGATCTTGAATACATAGCTCAACCCCATATCCTGAATGCCCCTCCAAATTGCCTGATACTTTGCTTTCAAGCTGCGTTCATTGATAGCTGCTTCCGGGTGTACATGTTTAGGCCTACGACGCTTGTACCAATCCTTAGTATGCGGTGGTATGCTGTTGATGCCAAACTCCCGTTGGCCTTGTGGTTGTTCACGCATAGCTGCTATAGCTGCTACAGCTTGTACTCCACTTAGACTGGAGGTAGCTTCCCCTCTTTTCTCTTCTTTGGGGGAGGTGCTGAGGTCATCTTTAGTTTAGCCGGCGCAGTGGAAGTAGCCTTGGCTTTGCCTGTGTCTTTTCTGGGAGGCATCATTGTTCCTACACAAATAAGCAGTAGTCAGATAAAACTGCATTGCATACTACACATATAATTTTTTTTCCGACTTTCCGAGGTTACTCAGATTTCACCTCGTCTTTTCTTAATATTAGAATCAAAGAACAATACATAGGCTACCCGCGAGCCACCCCACACTTAAGATTTTATCGTGGTGTATGACTTCATAACACTAGTCTATTAATCCCGGAGACTCGGGCTCCAATGGGGACAAGGAATGCCATTGTGGCATTATATCAAACACTTAACATGCATTGGTGCCATGGAATTTCTTATGGACATGAGGGATTGCCTCATCCTCCCAAATCGGCTTGGGGTTCCGTACTACCACATGTTGTCATATTCCTATGGGGTTTCATGGGGTTGGGGCACACAAACTCAATACCAAAATTAAGAACAACCACCAATTTTTGTGTGTAATTGTATACTTGTACCTCTCTTGAAATTACAAAAGAAAGAGATTAAATCATACCTTTGAAAGAATAGCAAGATTAAACTTGACTTCAATGGGGATTGGGGAGACCACTATGGCAATGTGCTATTGAATGTTTGTTGGTGAGGGCAATTCATGCAGTGTGTTTGGTTGAGAGCAACGATGATGAGAAGATGTGTGTGCTTGTGAATTTCTTTCCTAAAGCTTGATGTGTTTCTGGTTTAATTGAGGTTAGGGTTATTTGTATTGTGTTCAGTGTTTAGGGCGTGTAATGTTTGGAGGTTCGACTAAAATAACTTAAGATGGGCCGAAATAACTTACCTGGCGTTGCTTGGCCCAGTACCTGGCGTTAGCCCAGCGTCGCCCGCCTAAGGCCAAGCAGACCCTGGCGTTAGCCAGGGTTCGCCAGCCCCAACGCCTGGTGTGTCAAGTGATGCTTAAACCCTGTTCGACTTGCCCAACTCGCCTGCAAACTTGTTAGTACCTAAAAACAAAACAACAACAACAACAAAAAAGAAAGGAAAAATTCTAACTACACTAAAAATCAACTACGAATTGGGTTGCCTCCCAACAAGCGCATGATTTAACGTCGTGGCACGACGCAGATAATTCCACTTAAGGCTCGCTTAACCTTGGTTGCTCGAGCAAATGAGTCACCAACACTACCTTCGCATCTTCCATGCCCAAATAATGTTTTAACCTGTGCCCATTGACTCTAAACGTGCGAGAGTCATTTGATGCAGCAATCTCTATGGCTCCGGTGGGGTGAATCTCCACCTTACTAAATGGTCCCGACCATCGTGACTTTAACTTACCCGGGAATAACCTCAACCTCGAGTTGTATAGCAATACCTTATCTCCGGGTTTAAAACTCCGCTCAAATATATTTTTATCGTGCATTATTTTCATTCTCTCCTTGTATAATCTTGTGCTCTCAAAAGTGTGGTAACGAAATTCATCAAGCTCGTGCAGCTCTGTGACTCTACTTGTGCCTGCAGTTTCTATATCAAAATTCATCTGTCGCAGTGCCCATAAAGCTCTATGTTCCAACTCCACTGGTAGGTGACATGCCTTCCCAAATACCAATTTATATGGCGTCATACCAATCGGAGTTTTGAAAGCGGTACGATAGGCCCAGAGTGCATCATCTAACTTCCTTGCCCAATCCGTTCTTGTAGCATTCACAGTCTTTGTCAAAACACTCTTTATCTCTCTGTTTGACACTTCTACTTGCCCACTCGTTTGTGGATGATATGGGGTGGAAACTTTGTGACGTACACCATACTTTTCTAACAGCTTTGCGAAGGCTCGATTGCAGAAGTGAGTGCCTCCATCACTGATTATCGCCCTTGGAGTGCCAAATCGGGTGAATATGTTCTTTCTCAAAAAACCAATTACCCCCTTAGCATCATTTGTCGGGAGCGCTGCAGCCTCCACCCATTTCGACATGTAATCTATAGCTACGAGTATGTATTTGTTTCTATATGAGCTGACGAAAGGCCCCATGAAATCGATTCCCCACACGTCAAACACTTCTACCTCTTAAATTGGGTTCATAGTCATCTCATGTCGATGGGAAATATTCCCAGTTCGTTGGCATTCATCACAACATTTCACCCATAAGTGTGCATCTTTGAACACTGTCGGCCAGTAGAAGCCCGATTCTAGCACTTTTGTGGTGGTCCTTACTCATCCGAAGTGGCCACCATATGGTGATGCATGACAAGCCTGCAAAATAGAAGATTGGTCTATCTCGGGGATACATCTCTGGATCATGTTATCAACACAAATCCTGAATAGGTAAGGCTCATCCCAATAATACATGTGACAGTCACGGAAGAACTTTTTCTTTTGAACAGAGGAAAGACCTTGGGTAAGGCGCAACTTGACCTATTGGTCGCATAGCTCCAGGATTGTTGTTGTTATTGTACTGCTACTGCGCTGGTCTATATTGTTGATTATATTGACCCCAATTCAGACCACCTTGCCTCTGTCCCCCATAGTTGGCTACATAATTCATATCTTCATGATATTGCTGGTTGTCACCTTCCTCACTCCACGAACAAACATATGGTTGGTTAATGCATGGTGTACATAAGCCCCCATTAGTTGTGTCAACTATGTGAACCTATTGCTTCTGGCCTGATTCATCAATCTTCTTGGTGAGGATACTCATTTGTGTCATTAGAGTGGCCATATTCTCAGCTATGGAGTTGTTTGGGTCCAACGCCACTGAGTGAACTACTGGAGTGATCGTGGAGGCTCTCGTCATCCATCCTGAGTTTTGTGCCATCTTATCAAGTAGGATCTTGCATTCTGCGAATGTTTTACTCAGAAATGATCCACCTGCTGAAGAATCAACATTGGCCTTTAAGCTGTCAGCCAGTCCCATGTAGAATCTCTACCCCAACATCTGATCTGGAATACCATGATGTGGACACTTAACCAGCATGCTCTTGAACCTCTCCCACGTTTCTTGTAGTGATTCTGTTGGTCTCTGCCTGTAGCTCAAAATATCATCAATCTGTTGGCCAGTTTTATTTGGTGGGTAGAATTTGTTCAAAAATTGCTCGACTAATTCCTCCCAAGTAGTGATAGAATTTATGGGGAGTGAATTAAGCCAAGTCCGAGCTTCTCCTGTCAGCGAGAATGGGAACAACAAAAGCTTTATTGCGTCTAGTGTTACATTAGGTTGCCTTTGCGTTAAACATATTGACAGGAAATTCTTCAGGTGCTGCTGAAGATCTTCAATGTATGACCCTGAGAACAGTCCCTTGTTCTACAACAAATGTAGCATGTTATTTGTGATTTGGAATAATTCTGCTTGTATCTGAGGGACTGCAATTGCGGTTGCCAGATTATTGGCGGTGGGCTGTGCCCAATCATATAATGCTGTTTCTGGTACAAAAGGCACCACACCCCGAATGTTTGGTTCATTCTCATTGTTTTTGTTGTTTATTGGATTTTCTATTCCGTCAGCCATGTTTGGTTCAATTTGTTCTCTCGAGTTTCATTGTTGTTTGCTTCTCTTGTTTGCACGATTTAGTGCCTTTAAAACTTTCTCAGGATCTCATATCGCTTCAAGCAATTCGCCAGTTCTTGAGTAATTCTTAGGCATGCACCTGTGACACCCAAAACTACAAACGTTAAAATTTCAATGTATTTGGTTTAGAATGGAGAAAATTGACTACACTAAGAATTCCAGCACTTCTTTTAGCTGTAATTAATACCGTTAATTCCCCGGAAACGGCGCCAAAATTTGATCACGCCCAACTATACCTTATAAAAAAGACTAAGAGGTCGTTGCAAATATAATCCGGTTTACAAGTCCGGAGTCGAATCCTACAAGGAATTAACCTATCAAACACAGCTACTAGACTCGCACAAATTTACACAATCAATCTTCAGAAATATTTAAGTAGCAGATTGGGTTTTATTAACTAAATATTACGTAATGAAAATGTAATAATTAACAGCTAACTATGAACAAGTTGTAAATAAGAATTGGAATGATCTAAGGTTGTGGTTTCTCCTATTGTTGGAATCTTTTCCGCTACATTTTTTACAAATTTGCCTAAGTCTTCTCTATCGACCATGAGCACTCTAACTGTCGTAACTCTCTCCCAAATAATTACCACAATTTACTAGGCATATTCTCCTGAATTACGCTAGCTGGCATTAAGTATAGCTCACTTAGATCGCATCAAGGTTTCGTTATCTCTAAATCCACCTTTAAACCTCCGTATTGATCCCTCATATACATTTGGGAGTGATGTTGTTCAACAACTACCTAAATATGCACTCTCTCCCGAGTAATACATACTAAATAGGCACAGCTAATTGAGGGCCCTTCAATCAACCACAAGAATAATATAGTTGAACAAATAGAGAAAATACTACGACAAATCTATATTAACGTAACAAGAAAATCATCCTTCAATAGGTTCCATCAACACCCTAGATTAGGAAGTTAGCTATTCATACTCATAGTAACAATATCCCAAATATTTTGCATAATTAAAATACAGAGTAAAGATGAAAAGATGTAGAAATGATAATTCTAACTCCCAAGAGTTGATTCCACCAGCTCTGCTTGCCTCTGGCTACCCAAGTCCCTTCTTGGCTGCTGAAAAAATGTTCTTCCAAGTGGTGTTTTAGGTCTATTTATATGTATAGAAGAAACCCTAAACGTGTGGGCCGAGTCCTAGTCAAACCCGGAACGAATTAAGTCTTCAAAACTCGGATTGGAGCTGGCATTAGGCCTGGCGTCGCCAGCCTAACGCCTGGAATTAGGCTGGCCTCACCAGGCTAAAGCCTGGTCCAGCCTGGCCATAGGCTGGCCTCACCAGGCTAAAGCCTGGTCCAGCCTGGCCTTAGGCTGGCCTCGCCAGGTCTCTCGTTTTCACTGTTCTCGAGCATACTTTCAACGTTTAAGTATCCCTTTTGCTCTACTTTCATCTCCAATTCACCTACACATAAAATAGACTTCATTATGTGCAAATAAAGTGTAATTTATTATTAAAGCATGTAAATTCAAGGTGCATAATGTATGAAACTATGGAATTATAGACACACATTAGTATTCAATCAAAAATTAATCAACTCAAATAGATCTCTAAATAAAATCGCAAGTCATTCACATAATAATGATTAAAGCATGTTAGGCAAACAGACATATAAATCACCCACATAAGACAATTTTGGTTAAATAAAGAACAGAGAAGAGAGTGGACCTCAAGTGGAAGCTAAAATGCTCTTTGAAATTTGATTAACAATGAACTGATTTCTTTTGATTACAGCAAAATCAAACTCTGAACTTCAAATTGGACCGAGAAATAGACACCTCGAACCGGAGACCCCGCTGATGAAGCCTCGACAAACCTTGCCTTTGAAACTCTAATTTATTTTTTTTAGCTTTTGTTTTGTTGGAGAAAATAAAATAAAATAGTTTTTGTGGTTTCAAGGCAGAGTTCGACGGAGCTGTGAAGTGGTGGCAGTAAATCCTGCACCGGCAGAGCAGTATCACGGTGGTGGTGCTATGGCCGGTCTTGGAAGAAGGAGAAACAATAAATATGCCGGAAAAAATGAATTTACATGGTGTTGTTTGATGGAAGAAATTGGTGGCTTCACATGGCTATTTTGGTTTGAGAACGGAAGAAGATGTCTAACTCTAGTGAGGATGAGAGGCTGCGGCGCTTAGCGATTTTTCTCGTCTCTGTTCTCTGTCTGTTCCCCCTCCTAATTTTGTGCCTATGTGTGAGTATTGTCATGGGCTGCTTTCCATCATCGACCCATGACCCCTTGGACGTGCCCCGTGGCATCCCGGCAAGCCTCCCAATACCTAGCGCTACGGTCGACCCCGTGGTCTCGGC
This sequence comes from Nicotiana tabacum, assembly GCF_000715075.1. Classification (NCBI taxonomy): domain Eukaryota; kingdom Viridiplantae; phylum Streptophyta; class Magnoliopsida; order Solanales; family Solanaceae; genus Nicotiana; species Nicotiana tabacum. Next base: position 65,332,089 of record NC_134083.1, on the reverse strand, counting down.
AGCGCCAAGTGACAAGCGCACATGCACCTCTGTCGTCCCACCGACAATCAGTGCCAGCGCCCAGCGGCTGGCGAATGCCATCAGTGCCGCGCACACCGACAATGCCGCGCACACAAACCATCATGTTGCCAAAAGCGCCGCAAGTACAGACAGTGCCCCGCGCGCAGATCCAATGCCAAGCAGCAGCGCCCAGCCGCTAGCAGATCCAAATAGTGCCGCGCGCGCCTACAACAATGCGCGCGCAGACCCTGCTGGTCAAGACAAAGTTGTTGCCATCGGACTTGCTTCCATATAAGACTAAGTCTTTTTCATTGTAATTATAGAGTAGTTTTACTTCATTCATTTTCAATGTGCTTCTACAGCTTTCTTAGGTCAACTCATGTAACTTTGGTTTATTTTTTTAAAGCATTATTAAGGGGGACCAAAGCATTCAAACATTCAAGCATTCAAACAATTCTCTGTACTGGTGTCTCTCCCCCCTGAAACCGCATTGCATCTTGTAATAGCTTTCATTATCATCAATACAATCATCAGCTTTCATCATCAATTACTCATTTTCCGCTGCTCAATTGCTCACAACATTGGTTTTCCCGTATGGCACTAACAATCTAGTCTAGCTTACGGAGAGGACCTCAGTTGGCGCATATCAACCGCACTGACATCGGTTGCTTAGCCTTACGTCGCCCTTCCAAGGAACTTCAGGAAGGCACCGCGTAACAGTTGGTATCAGAGCTTAGGCTCGACATCGGACGAGGGAACTCATTACCATCATCATCACCATTTCTGACTATGGTGAATTACGGGGATCATATCACGACCCTAGAACAGACGGTTGACGCATTACGGCCCATCGTGGATACGTTGCCTGATCTAAAAGCCAGCCTAGTGCAAAGGTTGGATGACCTGGACCGCATTATGTGGCTGGCAGAAATGGACATAGCAAACATCAGTCACGACTCTGAGGAAGATCGGGAAACGGCTGCCGTCGAGGCAACCAAAATTCATGGCAAATTCGAGGACCTCCAACAGGAGTGTGCCGAGGATTTAGCCCATCGGGAACTAGAGGCAGACAAACTGACCGTCATGCAGCAAACCATAGATAACTTGATAGGCCAGCTCAATGTTCTCAATGTTGACCTTCAAAGCCTACTCAAAGGAGGCGAAAACCACATTAGGGGTGCCATGAACATTGCCCCCATGCCACAAAAGCTGAAAATTTTGGAGCCCAAGCCATACAACGGAGCCCGGGATGCTAAAGAAGTGGAAAACTTCATCTTCGACATCGAACAATACTTTAATGCCGTGGGACAGTTGGAAGAATCCAAAAAGGTAGAAACTGCTACCATGTATCTTCAAGGTGATGCAAAACTCTGGTGGCGAGTCAAATACGAAGCCATCAGGGCCGGTGAAGATACTCTCCAGACATAGGCAGAACTGAAGGCCACCATACGCCTGCAGTTCTTCCCCGAAAATGTGAAATACAATGCACGGAGAAAGTTGCGTGAAATCCGCCACACCAGGTCGGTGCGAGACTACGTGCATGAATTCTCCGCACTCATGCTAAACATATGGGATATGGGGGACAAAGACAAACTGTTCGCATTCATAGAAGGTTTGAAACCTCATGCTCGTATGGAGCTGCAAAGACAACGGGTAGATACCCTGCCCAAGGCCATTCAAGCTGCAGAGTGCCTTGGGGATTATCAGTTGGAAACTCAGAAGGATAGGCCCCAGCCGTCTGTCCGAGGGGGATACAACGGGAGCCAACCCAGCAATGGTGGTCCTAACAGAAACGGAGGAGATCGAAGAGCATCCAAATCCAAGGCTCCTTCCTCAAGCAGCACCAGTGCTGCATCAGTCAACAACAATCAGGGGAGAAAGCCCCCTTCAGAATGTCGTCATTGCGGCGGGGAACATTGGAACAATCAATGTCCCAATACATAGATCAATGCTCAACAGATTGCTGAAAATGAGCCAGATACCGACGACTCAGACGGCCCCGAACAAGTAGGTGCCTTCAATGCATTTGTTGGCTCCATTCATGATACTTTGGCGGGAAGCAGTGTCGGTAACCCCAAGAAGAACGCATGCCCAATCGTCAAGAAAGGAAAAGGAAAGGCGGACGAGAGGCCTCCCACAAAACAAAAGAGGACCTTAATATTCGTTGACATGAAAGTAAACGGCAGACCCATTCGGGCATTGATAGACACGGGTGCTAGCCACAACTACCTGGCCTCAACTCAGGTGCAACGCCTCGGTCTAGAAGTGCAAAAATGCAAGGGTCGTGTCAAGGCTATCAACTCTCCATCTCAGCAAGTGAGTGGAATAGCCAAAGAAGTGCTAATGAAGCTTGGATCATACAAGGGAATATTCGACCTACACATAGCTATCATCGATGACTTTGAACTAATAGTGGGATTGGAATTCCTCAGGCAGACCAACACTATCCCGGTACCATATGCCAACATGCTCCTAATGATGGGAGACAACGGGGCCAAACCCCGCACCATACCGTGCATACCCATGAAGATGGCCACTGGAAACATCAAGGCCATGCAGTTAAAGGAGGGAACCAACAGACTTGAACCTACGGTTCTAGCTGCCCTCAATATCATCAAATAGACATCAGATCATTGGCGTCCAACAACTCATGGTGCCCCTTATAGTGTGAAGACTTGTCAAGCATTCTAAAAGGACAAGTCAGATCACCCAGCACAAGCGGGACTCTTGGAGCTGCTACCTGTCCCACAGAGACCTTGGGAAAGCATTTCCCTGAATTTCATCACAGGATTACCCAAGGTCGAAAATCATGCAACCATCATGGTGGTAGTAGACCAATTTTCCAAGTATGCTACCTTCATCGCAGCCCCACAGAACATATCGGCAGAAGATACAGCTTGACTCTTCTTCTCTCATGTTGTCAAACATTGGGGTATGCCCAGCAACATCATCAGTGACTGCGACCCACGCTTCACTAGCAAATTTTGGACCCAACTCTTCAGTTACCTCGTATCCAAATTGAGTTACAACTCAAACCATTATCATCAGCAAACATATGATCAAACAGACCGGTTCAATGACATGCTGGAGGAATATCTCCACCAATTTGCAACCGGGTCACAAACACATTAGGTGAAGCTTCTGAATGCTGCTCAGCTGTGTTTCAATTCACAAAAGTGCACCCATACAAACAAAAACACATTTGAAATTGTTACCGGACAGCAACTGCTACTCCTACAAAATGTGAATGCACCAAACATGCCATCATCTCATCGAGCTGCCAGTTTCTCGATAGAATGGGAACAAACTTTGAAGATAGTGCGGAGCTATCTTGTCAAAGTCCAAGAGAGGGCAACGAGGTATGCCGAACAAAACCTTCGCTATGCCCAACATCAAGCAGGGGACAAAGTGATGGTAAAAACCCCGGGGCGGAACTTGTTTGCAAAGAGGACCCAAGATCCTCGCCTATTACAAAAATATATCGGACCCTTTTCCATTGAAAGGCGCATCGGGAAATCCACATACCAGCTGAACATACCAGTCTGGTGAAAAATCCATCCAGTCTTCCATGTCAGCCGCCTCAGGCCATTTCAGAAATACATGGAAGATCATTCAGAAAGATATCTCACAACACCGAGGGGAACAGACCTCCCAGCCAACAAGAGCGTGACCAATCATCATCATCCTGCAGGTAAGGCTCCGAGGACGTCGCCAACTCAGGTGGGGGAGAATGTCATAGGCTGCTTTCCATCATCGACCCATGACCCCTTGGACGCGCCCCGTGGCGTCCCGGCAAGCCTCCCAACGCCTAGCGCCACGGTCGGCCCCGTGGTCTCGGCAGCGCCAAGTGACAAGTGCGCATGCGCCTCTGTCGCCCCACCGATAAGCAGTGCCAGCGCCCAACGGCTGGCAAATGCCATTAGTGTCGCGCGCACCGACAATGCCGCGCGCACAAACCATCATGTTGTCAAAAGCGCCGCAAGCACAGACAGTGCCCCGCACGCAGATCCAATGCCAAGCACCAGCGCCCAGCCACTGGCAGATCCAAATAGTGTCGCGCGCGCTCACAACAATGCGCGCGCAGACCCTGCTGCTCAAGACAAAGTTACTGCCATCGGACTTGTTTCCATAGAAGACTAAGTCTTTTTTATTGTAATTATAGAGTAGTTTTACTTCATTCATTTTCAGTGTGCTTATACAGCTTTCTTAGGTCAACTCATGTAACTTTGGTTTATTTTTTTTAAGCATTATTAAAGGGAACCAAAGCATTCAAACATTCAAGCATTCAAACAATTCTTTGTACTGGTGTCTCTCCCCCCCGACACCGCATTGCATCTTGTAGCCCTACATTTTGTAATCGTTTTCATCATCATCAATACAATTATCAGCTTTCATCATCATCAATACAATCATCAGTTTTCATCATCAATTGCTCATTTTTCGCTGTTCAATTGCTCACGATATTGGTTTTTCCGTACGGCACTGACAATCTAGTCTAGCGTACGGAGAGGATCTCAATTGGCGCATAGCAACCGCACTGACATCGATTGCTTAGCCTTACGTCGCCCTTCTAAGAAACTTCAGGAAGGCGCCGCGTAACAGTATATATAAAAGGTTCTCTTGAGTGTTATGTGCAAGGTCACGGGAGAGTATGGATTGCTCTCCAAGAAAAATTCTCTCCAAAATTGTGTGGTCCCAAAGTCAAAAAGAAATCCCTCCGTCGTGCTATTATTATCTGTTTAGTAAGTGTCATTGTATTGATAAAATATAATAATAAAAGAAGAAACAAAAAACAAAACAAAAAAATAAAAGAAACGTAACGAGAAAAAAGGCTAGTAATTTGTGTCAAAAACGTGAATTGTTGTAGGTGAGAATTGTTAAAGTAGGATAAGATGGAATCTTCATTTGTCTTCTTCTTTTCATTTCAATTGTGTAAGATAGAAAATTTACAAAAGTATCTAAAATAATTAAACTCAAAAATGTGTAATTAACTATAACTATGAGAATTATTTCACAAAACTAGACTTTCTAAGATTAGATAAAACTAGGTAAAATGTATTTTTATATTTTCTTTTGGGTAAAACAACGTCTCAAGAATAAGAAAGAAGAAATTGAAATCCTAATAGTCATGAAATCATATTTAAGAAGAATACGTGACTATTTTTTGTTAATTTTTAATTTTATCAAAAGTAAGATAAATCATATATACCTAGACAAACTTACCAATTAGTTAAAATAAATGAAAATATTTTTGTAGTTTTTATTTTTGTGATAAAATAAATCAAACGAGCCAAAAATAATTAAAACAGTAAATTAAATCCAAAACCGACATTTAATGACTAAAAGGTGCAAAATTTCGGGGAGAATCAAAAATCACATGTCTACTATGTAAAGATTGCATCAAAGGTGGAGCCTATACATTGAAGTAATACTCTCTATTAATTATATTGTTTTGCAATAGCACTGCAAGTGTTTATATAACCTTTTCTCTTTTGGTGATAGGTCTGCGGAATTTGGGAGAGCATATTTTTCAATTTGAAGAATATTTTGATGTAACTATTATGCGAAAATTGGATATATTCTGAGAAATACTCTATTTCATCTTTTCTTGCAATTGTTTAGATCACGAGAACTACTTTATTATCTTCACCTTATTTTCTATGTATTTCTATTACTCAATATATTTTTCTGATTAGGACCCATATGAAATATTAATATTTTGAACCCCAAGTTGTGTTAAAGTTGAGGTTTTGTTGCACGTGTGACAAATGATGCAAAACTTTGCCGATGCAGTGGGTAAAGTAGTTGAAAATCGATTTGCTCTTTCATTTCTTGAAGTGAAGATAAGTTTCAAGAAATTAGTACTCTTATGATATTCCTGTGATAGTGAATTACATTATTTTCTAATTTCTGTAATTAAAGTAAAATCTTTTGCTTTGTGGAGTTCTTTCTATTTGTTTATTATTATTATTATAGCTAACTTCTATTTTCTTTACTGTCTTTTTCCCTTCTAAATCTGACGTTCCTTCTACCTTATCTTTCCATTTTTTCTTCCATAATTACATTAATTAAAACATTATATCAAGGAAAAATGACGTTATTTATTATTAGACCAAAAAACACAAATATCTTTTTCTCATTTTTAAAATTGTTTCTCAACATTAACGCCCAACAATACGTGACTATACTAATAATATCTATACATAATTTAGTGTATATATATATGGTGACGTGACACTTCTCATTGACCAAGGATCCTATTTATCCTCTCTTTTTTTGTTGCATTTTTCTCCTTTTTTTTTTATTTAAATAAATTAGCTCACTAATGGCTTGAGGCTTTTTGGTTCCCCTAAAAGTACTTCGTTTAAAAACTCAAACCGTCACCTTTTTAAACCTTCTTCTAATGTTTTAAACTTTTTCCCGTCCCCATAATTACTTATTAATTAGCTATTTATTATTTTGCTTAGTAATTACGTGACACCAAAATCATTTTTCTTTTATTTTTAACTTTCTCGTCAATAAAGCTCAAAATCTCTAACAACAACAACGACCCAGTAAAATCCCACTAATGGAGTCTGGGGAGGGTAGTGTATATGCAGACCTTACCCCTACCCCGAAGGAGTAGAGAGGCTGTTTCCGAAAGACCCTCGGCTCAAAAAAATAAAAAGACAAAATGACAAAAAGGAGACAATATTAGTATCACAACAACAATTATAGGATAAATAGGAACACCATGAAATCCAGAAGAAAGATGCAAAGCAAAGGGAGACAATATTAGTAAATATTAGTATCACCACAACAATTATAAGAAAAATAGGAACACCATGAAATCTAGAAGAAAGATGCAAAGCAAAAGCAATAGCTATTAAATAGGACATGCACTAAAAAGCGAAATAGTAAGCCACAACATTGCCACTAGCTATCTTAGACAAAAACCCTACATGGCTAGTCCCACAATGGTACGAAGTAAGGCACGACTCAACTACCTCCTAACCTACAACCCTAATGCTCGACCTCCACATCTTCCTATCAAGTGACATGTCCTCGAAAATCTGGAGCTTCGCCATATCCTGCCTGATCACCTCTCCCCAATACTTCTTAGGTCGCCATCTACCTCTTCTCGTGCCTTCCACAACCAGCTACTCACACCTCCGTACCGGAGCATCTGGGCTTCTCCTCTGAACATGTCTGAACCATATAAGCCTCGCTTCCCGCATCTTGTCATCAATGGGAGCCACATGCACCTTCTCCCGGATATCATCATTCCTAATCTTATCTATCCTAGTGTGTCCGCACATCCACCGCAACATCCTCATTTCTGCTACTTTCATCTTCTGGATATGTGAGTTCTTAACGGGTCAACACTCAGCCCCATACATCATGGCCGGTATAACCACCGCTTTATAAAACTTACCTTTGAGTATCGGTGGCACTCTCTTGTCACATAGGACTCCAGATGCTAACCTCCACTTCATCCATCCTACCCCAATACGGTGTGTGACATCCTCGTCGATCTCCCTCCCCCTGGATAACCGAACCAAGGTACTTGAAGCTGCCTCTACTCGGGATGACCTGCGAATCAAGCCTCACATCTACGCCCTCTTCCCCTGGCTCAGCGCTGAACTTACACTCCAGGTATTTCGTCTTCGTCCTGCTCAGCTTGAAACCCTTAGACTCAAGAGCCTGTCTCCAAACCTCCAGCCTCTCGTTAACACCGGCTCGCGACTCATCAATCAGAACTATGTCATCGGCGAATAGCATGCACCATGGCACATCCCCTTGAATATGGTGTGTTAACGCGTCCATCACCAGGGTGACACCAAAATCATTTTTCTTTTATTTTTAACTTTCTCCTCATTAAAGCTCAAAATCTCTAAATATATTTATTAATAATATTATTATTTTATTTCGACAAATGATACATTATTTGTAAACAATATTTAGACGAAATGAAATGCAAGTGTGTGTGTATATATATATCCTATTTATCTTTTTTCTCCCTATTTTACATTTTTTCTTATTTTTATTTAAATAAATCAGCTCAATAATAGCTCGAGTCGTTTTGAGTAACTTTCCTCTTATTTAGACTCTAAATACTTTTCCTCATCTTCTCTTCTCTAATGTTTATATGAATTTGATTGAAATTCAAGAAGTACACGTATTTTATGACGGTTTGTTATCATCTACGTTAAATAAATTTTATATGTACCTATTTATTTAGTGGATAAATAAGAACCAATTGAAGAGTTTAGAAATTTCGCTATTGTCAAGCCAATACTCAATTATTTTACAGTAATGCAAGTAATAAGATGACGTCCTTTAAATTGATCAAGTTGTTCACGATGATAAAAAATTCGATTTGTGATATAATCAATTTCTATATATGCTTATGGATAAAAACTATCTATTTTATCTCAAGTAAATTCAACAAAATATTATTTAAAATATTATCCAATTAAAGCGTGTAAAGCGCAGAAAAATTCACTAGTTGTAATAGGAACATATACATTCAAACTCAACACGAAAATTCAGATTCCATCCATCGTAAACTTAAGCTACACCATTCTCAATAGGCAATTGGCCATCGGTAGATTTTTCTGTTTCAAAATCTTGTCCTCCCCATTTACGCATACGCTCTGTCGTATCTTCCACCTGAAATTCAAGTTGTAATCGGTTACCTGTATAAATGGACTCCATCGTAAAACTTACATATTTAATTACATACTTTTACTACTAATAATACAAAAGTTGGAACTTAGCCAAAACGTTTAAATGGTTTAAATTAGCTTGCAACTTGAATGGAGTATAACATTTTCTGATAAACGGCTTGCAAAATAAGTTAAAGAGGTTGATAAACAAGTGTATGACCGAGGTTTATACTGATAAAGAAAGATTTAGTAGGACCATCAAATAGTAAATCGCCAACTCCATCTTTTAGTGGTGAAATTTTTTTTCATTTTTTTATCGATCTGTCGTGCGTTTGTTAAATAGTTTTTTCAATATGTTTATTCAATTATTCTAAACAAAAAATATTAGTAGGATAATGCAAAAGCTTGAAATAATATATTGTTGCAAATTACATATTTAACCTACCTCTGTAGTCCAATTAGTCTTATACAGTATAATCAAGAGTACAAGGGTCTGCAAAGCTGCCCCTGCAATCATCCCCAACCAAAGTCCCTGCAAAACGTGTAATTAAATTTACCATAAATTCAGAGTTAGTGAAGCAACGTGAACATTAAATTGACAAGAACAGATACTTCCTCTTCTTCTCCACAAGAGGTATTAAAAATTAGGCCAAAAATTATGTCGACAACATAAGACAATCAAGCTTTGCTTTATCACATTGGTTTCATTTATTTTCCTCTCACAGAAAGGCTGGGTTTATATGCCAAAGTTTCTTATTTCGATGGTCTTGCCTAAGAAAATTAGAAAGTTTAGTTACCTTTGTTCCCAATTTTGCTACATAACCAAGAATATATCCAAGAGGGAGTCCAAAAAGGTAATAGCAACCAAGATTGATATAAGCTACTAAAGCTTGCCATCCACCTCCAATAGCAACCCCTGCAAGCAAGTAGGCACAAATAATATCATAAATCTTGGAGTTCTGAAGCAATATATTAACTGATTTTAAAATATTTAAAATGCATTTTTTTTTTAAAGACATGGTAGAAGAAAATTTTGTTTGACTCCCAAAATAGTAATAGGTTAACATTAATTAAGTGGAACAGAGGGAGTACCTGATATTACGGGCTGAACACTATTAAGAACCATAGTGATTCCTAAAAGGAAAGCAAGACCACCAACAGCTTGTTGCATTTGTTTGCTGCTTGAAAAGATAATGGCCAGATGATTTCTAGCTACCAGTACAATTACCATGCATAGTATTCCAATTAGGAAGCACTGCAACACTGCTATATAGACCGAGTATTTCGTAGCTCTTGGATGTCCTAGCCCGAGTTCATTTGAGACTCGCACGCTGTTCGTTTGGAAGATAAATCTAAGTCAAAAGAAATAAAAGAGTATATGCATCTTTCTCTACATGTTTGCAGTGTGATATCTATTGTTGTCACCTCCACATTATATGACAAACTCAGAAATTAAGTGCAGGTCCGTTAAGCATTAAGACTTATTACCTCATGGCAGCATTAATTCCAATGAATAGCATGTTCTCCCATCCATTGATGTTCATGCTGTAAAACACAACATTTAACAACGGTCAAACATGAACTTGAGAACGAGTCAATAAATGGACGGGTCAATAACTACCCCAACCTTGATTTGGGCTTGGGCCAAATTTAACAGCCCTACATAATAGGATGATTAATATGATGGAACAGGAACTTAGTAGAGTGTAACCTTACTCACCAAATTGAAATGGAGCCAACAGCTATGACGGCGTTATTAAGATGGCCAACAAGGAGGATAATACTCATCATATACCAGATCTCAAGGCATAACATAACAGCTGAAGCAATGGAAAGTCTAACAAATGCCCAAATCTCATTAAACGCCGCCCACGATAATCCCTTCCAACCATCCTTACACCAACCAACAACATATCCCAACTGCGCTATAGCAGTAAGCCAATTGGTAAGATCAAAGGCTATAGCAGCACCAGTAGTACCCCAACCAAATGTATAAATAAAGAGCCAAAGAAATACAGCGTGAACCAGCAAAGCCGCGAACCCAATCCCAGCAAGCACATCCACTTTGCTCTGAGCTTGAAGAAATTTAGAGGTCGGGAAAGTGATCGCAAGTGTAAACAATTGTGGGATGATTAACATAGTGTATCTTCCAGCGAGCTTAGCAATTGCTGTTTCTTGGCCCAACAATTCGAGGACTGGAGTTGCGAATAAGTAAATGGGCAAGAGAATGACACAAGTTGCTAGTAGAATTATGATGGAGCGTTGCATGTAAACACCTAACATGTGAACTTGCCCTGCTCCATAGGCCTGTCCACATAGTGTTTCCAGAGCACTCCCCATTCCCAGCTGAAAATATAGCAAATTGGGAAGTTAACAACAACCCAGGCTTCGATATTATTCAATCGTTTAACTATATTACTACTATATAAATCCTCCGTTTTCTATACTTTATATCACAGCACCTATGGACTGGACACAACGACGGATGTAAAGGGTAAGTTATAGGTTCAATCAAACCTAGTAGTTTTGACTTAGATTTTGTATATGTGTCAAAGATTTACTACCAGAAAGTAGGGATAATTGATTTTGGATCCAGGAAATGAAATGAATTGTGGTAGAATTACGAACTCAAACTCATATAAACTTCAAATCTTGCATTCGTCTCTGTCTGGACAACAGTTAAAACGTAAGTCTACATTAGACATGGCAAAACTATCCTAAGCTCCAACTATTATGGCGCCGAATTTAAAATTTTATATTGATTTTTTAGATGGGCTCAAGCAGCGGCGGATCCGCCCCTTTAGGAAGGAGTGGCAAGTCACCCGCTAAGATGATAAATTTTTTATATACCTATGTTTAAATTTTCTTAAACTGGGCTAAATATTTGATCATGCCACCATAGCCGTAAACTAGACAAATGTGTCATAACTGGTAGATCTTTTTGAAAGTTTTTCTCGTCTGTAAATTTCAAGTTGGAATTTATCTTGAACCTTGTCCGACTTTCCCTTTTCTTTGTGCTTTTTATTTTCTTTTGTCCTGGTGATTTTCCTTTTCGGTTACCCCTCCCCTTATTTTATATATGTAGTATCTAACAAGAACACTCAAAAAAAGAAACTCCAAAACTTTAAAAATTATATAAAATAAGCATTCCTCTTAATCTTATATTTATTACTTTTCTTCTTTCAAATCTGAAAAACTTGGGTCTTAATGGGAATTTTGGATTGAGAAAAAAAAAAGTCATCTTTTTATTATATCATAAAAATTTGTGTTACTCTATGGTTATTAAATAAAATTTAAATCTCTTTACTATTAAATTATGATGAAAATTTCTTAAGTATTACTTAAACAAATATGAGATTTATGATATTGATTTTTGGGAACTTGTAGTTAATTTAATTTTATACTTATGGGGTATAACTCATCTATTGAAGATACTTTTAAATTTTCTTATTCTGATTGAGGTTATTCTCTTGTTGAAGATGTTATCTTACTTATGTAAATTTATTTTTAATATACAGAAAAAGATATAATTTTCTAGTTAAAATATTAATTTTACTTATGTTATTGTAATAAAGGTGTGATTCCTTATTTAAAATGCTAATTACGTTTGTTTTTTTGTATTTGAGATGTAATTTTTTTTTATTTTTACAAATAAAAAATGCCTATTAGGTTGACCTAAATAAACTAAAAAAACAAAAAGAAAAAAAATAAACGTTCCTAACAAATTCCGTATTAGTCATTACAAGGTATACATTAATGGAAATTATGGCACCCGTCACCTTCAAATCTTAAATCCGGCTATGGGCTCAAGGACTTTAGATTGGCAATAAGTTACTTTCCAAGATTTGCACTAATGTATGTGCTACTGCAGCACTATCACTTTATCAACAATTAATCGTTTCTCTGCTAATTGTTTTATCAACATGTTTTTGCATGTAGTAGTTTTTAAGTAAGAGTAGAAGGGAAACAGAGAGCAAACCATGAAGCCAAAAGAGAAAGTACTAATGACAGTCTGCGCTATGGAAATAGCAGAGAGGTCAATATTTCCAAGATGCCCAACAAAAATATTGGTAAGGGAGTTGACTCCATATTGGCATATTATATTAAAGGCTATAGGACCTCCTATCCTCCACAGCTTGACTGTCTCTATGCAGAAAATTGCCCACCAATCTTTAAAACTCTTTGCCGGCCGGTAGTCTCCATCGGCGCCGACGAGCTGGTTGTAGTCGCCGGAGTTGCCATTGAGCAACGGCGTCTCCATTATAGCATATGCTGTTGTGAAGTAAAGACTACTGCACTTCAAGTTACACTTAACATTCAAATGATTTTTCCACTTCCCTTATTAATAAGCAACGAAATTATAAGGTTGACTAGGCCACGTCACTCCACCAAAGATCAGTAATGGGTCCCTTCTCGTTATTTAACTACTATAACTAACAAGAGATATATAAAGAAATCTCAGACACTTGTTATCACACTGTTAATAATGCGAAACAATTTTTAACTTTGTACTATATGATTTTATTCAAGCATTTTTAAATGTAAAAAACTATGATTTATAGTACCTTTATTAATTTCTTACAAAAATAAATGCGACTCAATCTCAAGCTAGTTACGGACGATAACTTTAATTTAACTTCTAATTATGTATAATCTATTTTGAAAGTATAAAAGAATCAATACAGAAAGGAATATTAGATATTAAGACAAAAATAAAATTTAACTTGTTATTAACGGAGAAATAGGTAATGAATAGAAGTCAAAACTAGAATAGTAAGAAGTTGTTATTGTGGCAAAAACCACGAGTCAACCAACCCCCAATAGTACATGGTTTAATTATGGTGCGTGCAACTCACCATTCCACAAATCAACACAACTACCTTTCAATTCATTTTGGGGAAATTGGATAATTGGGACACAGTCATAATTACAAAAAAAAGAAAAAAAAGAATCTTAGTATCTTAAAACATACCATAAATAATTAAAGTATGAACATAGGTATTTTGTTTTCATCTGTGTATATTTAAGCGTCTGTTAACATATTAGTTTGATAATAAATTAAGTAAACAAGGGAATATAACGGTGGCATATTATGCAGATAAGTAAAGAATGGGGAGTGACCAACCATGAAAATTGTACAACCAACGAACACCCACAAGAGCTTTCTGGTAAGTACAAGCAAAGGATTTGAGAGAACCACGTCGCCAATTGCCAAAACAGAACAAGTAGTTAAATGTAAATTATTCAGCTTTTTCAAATGTATACTTTTTATGGAAGGAGTAAATAAAGTATGACTGAAACATGGGTAGACAACAAATTGAAGCATATATAAAATGAAATGGATTACTTCATTAGTAATAAGAGGTGAAATTTGAATTGTTTACTGCTTATTAGGAAAACACGTAGAAAAAAAGTAGTATAAAACAGTAAAAGCGAATAATAGGAAAAATATAATATTGTATATACTATTGGAAAATTTAGGTAAATTAAACGATAGAATTATACATTTTTCAAAGTAACAAAAAATTAGCCCATTAGAGTTTCACAAGGGTATCTTTTGGTGGATCTTTGACAAAGAGAAGTATATTAGTACATTTTTAAGTTGCCAACTCTGTAGCGGAGTTGCCCTTGCGCATGAAAGTCATTAGCCCGTAAATACGGCAACTACGTTATTGCTTTCTCCGATTCATTTGCTTGTTTTCTTTTTAGTATATTCTAAAAAGTGCTTTCTTTTTAAGTATAGAAACAAATTAATTTGAACATTTTATTTTATCTTTAATAAAAAGTCTTTATAGCCATTATTCTTGGGTGAATGATACAGTTACCCACAAAAATAAAATTATTTACTATTACCTACCAATTTATTTTTCTACCCATCAAACTAATTACATTTCCTACCCATAGTAGTTTTTGTGGGGAATTTTCTCTTTTTTCTCCAATTCTTTTTTATTTCTATGCTTCTTTTCTTTCTTTTCTCCTTTTCTTTTTTCTCGTTTTCTTCTTTTTTTTTTCTTTTCTCTTTTATTCACTTATTTTTACCCAAATCGTATTATTGTTATTTTTACCATAACTTATTTCACATTCAAATTTGACTCCTTCTTTATATTATTTTTTTCTTTATTTCTTGTTCCCTTTCTAATTCCGCGTGATTGTCATGCAAACATTGATCTCCTTCCCTACAAATATCAGTACACAGTCTACCATTAGCAGTAACACAACCAGGTATGGAGCAAGAAAACATATTTTACGACTACCAAATCTCCATATATACTAGTTAGAATAGAAATGATAATAAAATATCGGAAAATGTAATAAAAATATAAGTAGCAAAAAAGACTTCTAGTACCATATGATACCAATATGGTATACATGTATACCAATAGAGTATATGATTGCTCTAGAATATTGCTACAACTATCTGCGACTATACTACTGTACCAAAACATGCTCATATTGCAAGCTAAATATTCCCAAAGCAACTTGCTCATTCTGTATACTAACAGGGTATATAGTTGTATGAGGTCGTTCCAACAATTGCCTATAACTATAAAAACTATTACATAATACACATAATCTATGTCCATCGGCACAAAAAAAATTCAGCACTGCAAATCATGTTCATATAAATAATTTCATAATAGAATTCACTTAAAAATGCAGCTAAAACAACCAAAAAATGTTCAAACCACCATATGATACCAATATGGCATATAACTATACCAACATGGTATACACTTTTACTTGTTAATTCTCGGTAACTATATGACTATACTACTATTACATAACACACATGCATAAAGAGAAAAAAAAAAGTGTACCACATATTAATATAATAAAGTATTTCAAGATATTGTACTATATTACTATTATTAAAAGAAAATCAAATATTGTACTAATAAATGCAGCTAATACAACAAAAAAAAATGATTCAACTAGCATATGATACCAATATAGTTATACTAATAGGGTATATAATTGTACGGGGTCGTTCCAACAACTGAATATAACTATAAAAATTATTACATAATACACAAAATCTATGTCCATAGGTACAAGAAAATCCAACACAGCAAAACATGATCATATAAACCATTTCAGAATAGAATTCACTTAAAAATGCAGCCAAAACAATCAAAAAATATTCCAACTACCATATGATACCAATATGACATATAATTATACTAATAGGGTATAAATTTCTGCCAATTAATTCTAGGCAACTATATATGACTATACTACTATTACATAATACACATGCATAAGGAGAAAAATAAAAAAATAGTGTACCACATATTAATATAATAATATATTTCAAGATATTGTACTATAATACTATTATATAAACCAAACGCATAAAGAAAAAATCAAAATGATTACATAATACACATGCATAAAGAAAAAGAAAAAAAATTCAAGATACTGTACTATTCTACTATTACTAAAAAAATATCAAACAGTGTACCAATTAAATGTAGCTAATACAACCAAAAAAGGTTCCAACTAACATATGATACCAGTATAGTATATAGCTATATCAACAGGGTATACAGTTGTACGCAAGGAGTTTAATTTTTTTTTTTTTAATTCAATTATTAAACACTCAATAGTCCTCTATGATACCCACATGATATATATCATATGACATTAGGATATCTTAGAGGACCGGTTCACTCCTTCAAAAAAATACTTTAGCTTAAATTTAATATTTTAAATTTTATAATATTCTTAAAAACTTTTACTTGTGAAAAAACTTTAAAAAAATAGATTCATATTTTAGATATAAATATAAAGTATCTTTTGCGAAGTTCATACTTATTTGCTTAGCTTATCATCGAACTATATCAAATTCCATGTACCGAAATCACAATCAAATTTTGATAAAATGACTCGAACAATGACAAAAAGTTACGAGAAAATATGAAATTTGTAGGGAGGGAGAGAGTGTTATGTGGCAATGAAAGGCATTCAATAGGTGATAATTTCAATCAACAAGAGAAAATTAAACTACGTGCACGTAGTGAGTTAATTGAATCGTAATTTGTACATATTGAGCAAACATCTTTTGTTGTATACACAAAATTATCACATAACTAAATAATAGTTATTCCTTACCCATTAATTTGTCAATATTTTAATTTGTGAATATCATAAAAATATTGCCTATCAGATAAACAATTTAACTTATGAAAATAAAAGCAAGAACAAAGAGAGGAAATTGATGAAGAGAGAAATGAAAATATTTCTTACCTTGGATTGAAACAAGAAAAATTACACGTGAGTTGGGTATATGTTTATTTCCCCTGAAACCTTTAGAGACTTCTTTTATGGCTAAACAACTAATAGTTTTATATGGAATAGGTATATTTAGTAATTACTATTCAAATAGGTAAACTGAGTAATTAGTTTAAGTTTAATAGGTAGTCCCATAAATTCATCATTATTCTTGCAACTATTAGGGCCCGTTCCACGAGACTAGAGTGGGCTTAGCAGTAAGCCTCCATTCGAATAAGAATAGAGGTTTATTTAAGACATTTTTAAACCACAAGTTTTAAAAGTGTTATAGTCATAAAAATATTATGATATGTTTCAGGCCATTAATTTTTAAAGTATATTTTTTTTTCTTAAACTACGTGTCTAGTCAAACAGGATTACATAAATTAAAGCGAGAGATTATGGGTTTTCTTCTCTTTTAGACTCTAGAAAAAATAAATAGTGAATCTGATCGGCTATTTATGTAAACATTCCCTATGTCATGAGTTCCTCTACTCCTGAAATTAAGGGCATTGTGTTGAAGGAGACCCATGTGCAATTGGGCTTATGTAAGCCTCGGCCTGTTTTTCATGAATTGATCTGTTATTTGTCAATAGTCACCATATTGTCTTATTTAACTCAAAAGAATTGTTTTGAGAATTAGAACGAGTACAAGGTAAAAACCCAACCAAAATCTTAAATAGGAGTAATTCTTTTGGCGAAAGAAAATCTCATAAAAGAAATCTTATATATTGAAGCATGTCTAGATATATAATTTGTTAAAAAGGTCATATTAAAGCAACTAATTTTCTTTATTATTCAAACATATAGTTTCTAAATTCCAAATACCAATACTAGTGTCAAGATGAAGGGGACCAGCATTTAGGTATATTGGTTCAATGATCACATCCACTTTTTATGTAGTCAACTATGTTTGTTCATTACTAGGTGAAAAGAAAAACATGTTTGTACATGAATCTCAAAATATCGTACCTCCTTTTCCCTCACACTCATGTACTTCCATTTTTTATGTAGCTTTAGTCTTTCAGTTTTTGCCAATTAAGCAATATTCTCAATAAATATGTCTTGAATACACAACTCATATTACGTTTAGTTGTTTGTGTAATCAATTTCTCGATCTGAAATTGAATGTCAAAACTTAATTACACCAACGTAAAATTTTTATAAGCAAATAGCTAAATTATTTTTAACACACATATCATCTTTTACACTACTTCTTGATACGATTTAAATTTAAATGGTTAACTCTTATAAATAACTTAAGTAATTAAGAAATATACACTCGGGTGCTTAAAAAATTAATCAACTAACCTGCATGTGTGTTTGTATAATATTTCCTCTTTTCTAATTTATATGACACCTTTTTTAGTCTGTTTAAAAAAACCATATTTTTATATTTAAAATGATTTAATTTTAAAATCTACATTTAATGAGATAATTTCATAACTATACAAATATGAAAAATGTTTTTTAAATCATAATTTTCAAAACTATGCCTTAATTTTTCTTATATACTAAAAATTTCAAATCCATAGCGAATCAAATAATTCCACATAAAATGGGAGCAAGGGAGTATGAAGAAGAGCTGAAAACGACGTCATATTGATTTCAGAGCATAGTGAGCAAAGTTAGGGCACGTGCAGTGCATGTGGACGAAGATCATGAGAATCTAGCGATACCAAAGGACACATCTACTCTACTGATAGTGTAATCTAACAGAACATATGTAATAATGGTTGAAATATATGTCTACTGTCTAATGCCTACTTCCTTTCCTTTCGGTCTTAAAAAAAGCAAAATGTGGCAGTTGCAATGTGTAAGACAAAAAATTAAAACAATTCTACTTACTGAGTGAATGAACTCTGATCAGTATCTAAAAATTCTCAACTCATTGGGATAAGGCCGTAAATTGACGTCTTACAAAAATATAGTAAGGCGATAAGAGGATGACAGCTAATGCCGACTACTTTCAAAGCGGAGAAGAAATATTAAGAGAAAAAGCGTAGTGAAAAAGTTTGAAAGAAATGCCAATGGAAAGAAGCTATTCCATCGTAATATTTGGCACTAATAACCCGAGCTAATTCATATTTGGACTTTACAAATACTATAAAAATACTATATAGCTAGTATAGAACAGTTTACCTATTACTTTAGCTAAATGGAAACAATCTGGTTATTACTCAATGTTTCCAGACTTTTGATGTTACTCTAAATTAATGTAAAATTGTTAATATTTGACTAATTTGCCATTTTTAACATTAAGCTTTTCTAATTAATAATGATTATCTTTAGTTCATATGTTGAGCGAGCAAATTATTTCATTAGTATTTTGTCTATCTAAAGGATACTCATTTTAGCAAAATAATATATTTTTTTTAAAACACTTAAATTGGAACAAATAATGTAAATAATACTTAGATAGCTAGATACCAGATGTTAGTATTTGCCTTCGAAACACGTACCAATTACCAAAACGATACTGTAACTCAACAACAAAGGAATATCACTTTACTACTTCAGCAAAAACCATATTGAGAGTGTTACATAAAGTATGAAGTGGGAAAGGGGTGGGATAAGGTCGTAAATTGACATCTTAACAGAAGGAAAAAACAAAAACAAAAATATACTAAGGCGATGAGAGGATGAAATCGAATGCCGACTAATTCCAGTTTTGGCACTAATTCAAAAATTTAATGATTTGACTAATTCAGATCCGTATTATACAAATGTCATAAAAGCAATTTTCTATCAAAAAAAATTTCAATCACAAAGTTTAAATTCGATATCTCGCATCCTTGGTGGTGCTTAAACTTTCACTTAGATACACAAAATCCATTGTACTCACCTTAATCATTTCGTTAGGTTTTAAAGCATTATGTTGAGTTCCACCCCTTTATTAATTTTTTTTGCTTATCTTAATTTATTCTGAGAGTTGACGGCGTTATATATATACGATATAACTAGAAACAAGTTAAACTTTTAGGGAAGGCTTCTGTCAATATAAATGAAAAAGCCATTCATTATTCATCTTCAACGAAAAGATTCATCCAACTACAGAAAATGAATCAGCATCTTAGTGATTTCTTATATAAATATTCTCCACTATTTGAATATTGTTATAAAACAAGAAAAGAAAGAAAAGAGTATTGCAGATAAAAGTAGAGAGAGAATTTTTATTGATTTGGGATAAATTACAATAAAATAGAACACCTCTATTTATAGGGAAAAAGTAATTTGGCCACCAAGTAACAAACCCTAAGATCTCTCTAAAGTATAAACATTCACCTTAAATATAATTTTATTAATAACACTCTTCCTTGAATGTCTATTATAATGTGACTTATTAAAACCTTAACTAAAATAAAATTCAATGGAAACAAATTCTAGTGAAGGAAAAAGAGTACACATGTTTAAAAATATGCCTTTTGGTTGCCTCGCTAAAAACCTTGCAAGAAAAACTGGTGGGACAAAACCTTGTAAGGAAAAAAGAGTACAACACGTATTAACTCCCCCTGATGAGAGCATCAATTCACCTCCTTGAGCCTTTGCATTCCAATCTTGTGCACCATTTTCAAAAGATCGTTGGTAGAGATTTGGTAAACAAATTAGTCATATTTACTTGAATGAATATGTTGCACCTTGAAATTATCATTCTTGTATATATGTAATGTCTTCATATAATGTTGTGGAATGACCTTTTCAATATCTCCATAGAGGTTAAAATTTTCGCTATCACATTATCATGCTTATAGTTATAGCAAGATACATATGTGCACAAATTGCACTTAGGAATTATACATGCTTTAAGCGATTTGAATCCTTCAGGGATTGTCATATAAGTTACGTCATAGTATAAGTTAGATGCAGAAATTGATGTACCAATAGAGGGGTCCATAGTAGAACACCAACAATCAATCAAACTCGAATTTGAGGATGCCGATATTATAAAAGAGATACTAGAGTCAACCAAGGACATTGATGATACATATTTAGTTGACTCTAGTATCATTGGTGTTGAGGATGTTGACAGTCCCAATGTTCATGCAGTTGAGCGCATCGTTCCACACTCCAAGAATTTTTTCACATTGTGTTTGGATGATGATATAGAAGTAGAGTCATCCGAGCCACTTGAGGAGTCAAGGAATGAGGAACAAGGTGCCTACATTCTGGAATTCTTCTTGCTAGAAATCGGGATTACACACCTCATCTAAAGGCCAAGAAGTGCAGAATGCTACATTATTTTATTGGGCCAGTCAGATTTGTTCAACCACCCCAGGAGCATGATCATAGAGCAAAATCAAAACTTGGGGTCCAATTCATAAAATCAAAGTAGAGGCAAAAAGTGATTTGCGTTGTGCCTCGATATTAAATCAAGCGCATGTTGGGAGGCAACCCACCTTTACTGCTTTCTTTTATTTTTAATTTTTTTTTAATTTTATTATGTTTGTAGTGTCGTTTTTTGATTTTCTAGGAGCATGAAAAGTAAAGCTATTGGAAGGATGCAACATCAAACCAGATGGTTGGAACTAAGTGTGAGGTACCCGCACGAAGGATCGGGCCTGGGAGAAGTCTGAGTACCCCATGAGCTGCTAGTGCTTCGACCTTTGGCCTACCAGGGAGTTTCTTTTAACCTCTTATTAATATGGTGTGCATTGGGGACAATGCACAATTTTAAGTGAGGGGTGAGGAGATTATCTGGATGACTTTCTACACTATTTTAGCTGTGTTAGTTTAATTGGATAATGTTTTTTTAGACAAGACTAAGGAGGTCTAGAGTTATGATTTTCCCAATTGTCGGAATCCTTCCTGCTATGCCTTCTATAATTTTGCTTAAGTTTTCTCTACCGATCATGAGCGTTCTGAGTATCGTAACTCTCTCCCGAGTAATTACCACAATTTACTAGACATATTCTCCTGAATTACGCTAGATGGCATTAAGTACGGCTCACTCGGATCGCACCAAGGTTTCGTTATCCCTAATCCCACCTTTAAACCCATCACATTGATCCCTCATATATGTTAGGAGTGATGTTGTTCAACAACTACCTAAATATGCACTCTCTCCCGAGTAATACATACTAAATAGGCACAGTCGATTGAGAGCTCTTCAACCAACAACAATATAAACGTAGTTGAACAAATAGAGAAATTCAACGACTCAATTATATAAAATCATAATAAGAATTTATCCTACAAAAGGTTCTATCAAAACTCTAGATAACAAATTAGCTATTCATAATAGTATGCATAACTATAATACTAGAATTCATAACCAATAATGGAAATAGGAAGAAGGAAGTGAAAAACTCGTAGAAGAATTTTCCGCCTTACTCCTAGTGTGTTCTTGCCTCCTTAGGTCGAATCTCCGGTCTAATGTCGGGATTAAAGTCTAAACAAAAATACAAAAATATGTCTTTTAGCTTTCTTTAGATAGTAATAATCCCCTGTGGTTTTTCTTTGTGCCTCGATTCTTTTTCATGGGATGTAGTTTGAACCGGATAGTAGTTTTTTCTTTTTTTTTTATAGAGTAGATTAGAATTTAGGAAATAAATGGAGGAAGAAAGATGAGATTCCTAGTCGCCCTTGACTTGTTTGATAGTAGCATATTTAGGTTTTGGCATGTGTAGTATCTTCTCTATGAGGTAAAATTGCTTATGATGCCTTGGTTAGTTGGATAACATGTTTTGTGACGCCTACGTCTCATTTTCTTGACTTATGTTCACTTTGTGCTTAATGCTTAATATCTCGTGGCTTCGTGAATACTTGCATTGCTTGAGAGTTAGAATGAGACCATCCTTAGTGAGTCATGTGCTACGTGTGAAGTAAGTTTTTGTGTAGTCTATGTCATTGTGATTGAGTCTAGAACTTGCCCCGTATGTGAGTCGAAGCAAAATTTTAGGTGATTCTTGATTTGAAAAATAATTTTAGGCTTTCTTTGATCTTGTTGAGCTTATTGTTTACCATAAATAAAATTTATCCCTAGTTAACCCTTTTGAACTTATAGACTTTTATTTGGCACTCACATTACAAACCTATACCTTTTTTGTTCTTAATTGGTATTGTTTTGATCCTTTTACCTCTCACAACAATTTAATTGTGAAATGAGCGCTAGAAGAAATAAGGATTAAGTGTGGGGTTGCTTTTGAGTGGACCCAATGAAAAGAATACAAGTACACTTGCTTGGTAAAAGAATACACCACTGGTGAAAATTGCAAAAGAAAAAAAAATTAGATGAATAAATTGATATCTTGTTCTTGATAGTGGGTATGAATTAAAGTAGTGCCTAAAGAAAGAGGGAACGTTGTTAAGGATGATTTTATTTGTGAAATTGAAGTGGATTGAGGAATTTGCGCTTAAAGTTATTATGTAATGTGTTAAAGTGCTTAGGAGGGTGAACCACTATTCCTAAATATATCCTACCCATCCCTTAGCCCACATTACAATCTTGAAAAAGTCCTAATTGATTTTAGATCGAGTAAGCCTACATTAGTAGAGATTTACATTAAGGGCAAGCGTATGGTGCCAATTGCATACATGTGACTTCTGTTGTGAGAGTAAGAGATTTTCTTTGATATATATATGAGTCCTTAAAGTATATTTGAGCATTTGATTTAAGTGTTTGGATTCAACTTACTCTTTTGTTCTTGTTGTGAGGGCACATGGTTTCATGAGGGATAGGTAACGTTATTAAACTTCTCTAGGATGTTGGGTGTTCAAGCCATGAGTGCATTGTGACTTTTGAGTCGGTTTTTGAGGCTAGGATTGTTACGAGCATGTTGTAGTTGTTGTGAATATTTGTGAAGTATGGCATAAAAAAAGGGAAGTGTATGTGATTGCATATGCTAGAGTTTAATTGTTGCTATAAACCATGGACATTGGTGCAGTGTGCCTCAATTGTATAAAAACAAAGTGCTCAAAGATAGTGTAAAGTGTTGATTGACTCGAGAACGAGCAACGTTTAAGTGTGGGGTATTAATATTTGGCTATAATTCCATATTTTAGTACATTATTTATCTTACATTTAGGTGCTTTAATGCTAAACTATACTATATTTGTGCTTAATTGAATTTATTTTATGTGTAGGTACGTCGAAGATGAAATTGGGAGCAAAGTAGAGATTTTATATATATATTTTATACACTACAAGAATGGAGTTATGATTGTTTGATTAGTGGATATGTATGGATTAAAGTGTAACAAATCAAAAGAAAAAAAAGGAACAATTGAAAAAGAAACAAGGAAGACAAAAACATGAAAGAATTGAAAAGTTGAAAAAGAAGGACAACGTGAAATGGAATGTTAGGTAGCAAATCAAAGTCAGCCTTCCAGGCGACGCGAGACTCATTGCTCGCGTTAGAGCTCGCGCTGCGAGGCCTGAGGCGAGCTGGAGCGTGCGTTTGATCAGGCTAGGTGTGGTCTGGCGCGAGGCGACGCGTGTTTCGGATTTTTAAAGCCTATTTTTTCTCCTACTTGGTTTTGAACTTGGTTATTTCGTCTAGCCTTTTTCCTATACATATAAATAGTCATTAAACATAATTTTTGAGGGGGAGACCGACATTAGATCGGAGATTCGACCTAAGGAGGCAAAAACACACTAGGAGCAAAGCGGAGAATTCTTCTACGAGTTTTTCACTTCCTTCTTCCTATTTCCATTATTGGTTATGAATTCTAGTATTGTAGTTATGCATACTATTATGAATAGCTAATTTGTTATCTAGAGTTTTGATAGAACCTTTTGTAGGATAAATTCTTATTATGGTTTTATATAATCGAGTCGTTGAATTTCTCTATTTATTCAACTACGTTTATATTGTGGTTGGTTGAAGAGCTCTCAATCGACTGTGCCTATTTAGTGTGCATTACTCGTGAGAGAGTGCATATTTAGGTAGTTGTTGAACAACATCACTCCTAACATATATGAGGGATCAGTGTGATGGGTTTAAAGGTGGGATTAGGGATAACGAAACCTTGGTGCGATCCGAGTGAGCCGTACTTAATGCCAGCTAGCGTAATTCGGGAGAATATGTCTAGTAAATTATAGTAATTACTCGGGAGAGAGTTACGATACTCAGAACGCTCATGATCGGTAGAGAAAACTTAAGCAAAATTATAGAAGGCATAGCGGGAAGGATTCCGACAATTGAGAAAATCATAACTCTAGACCTCCTTAGTCTTGTCAAAAATTCCATCCTTGTTAGTTGATAATTTTACTGCTTTATAATAGTTGTTAGTTAATTAGTTAGAAATAAATATTATAATCTCTATAATTAAGAAATTATTTGGACTTGTGTTTCTTAGCAATATTGAATAGTTGTAGCTAAGCCTTAGTTCTTTGTGGGATTTGACTTCGAACTTGTAAACCGGATTATATTTGCAACGACCGCTTAGTCCTTTTTATAAGGCATAGTTGGGCGTGATCAAATAATGATATGCAACAAGACTTAAGATCCTCATATATATATATATATATATATATATATATATATATATATATATATATATATATATATATATATATATATATATTTAGCGTTATCATAGATATAATCAACGAACATTTTATATCGGTTCCAATATTTTTTCGTAAAGACATAACATAGAGATCTCTTCATTCATATTTTCAGATATCTGAACCTCTCCTGAGATTTTATGAAGTGTTATGATCTTCTAGATCATTTGCCTCCTTATTATGATCATTTTGATCATCTGCTTATCTTCTCTATCAAGAATTTTATTTGAAACCGATTTGTCTATACACTTTTAAACATACCATAGACTTTGTCCTTCTAGGACTTATTCTAATAGGAACATTTGTAGTGAGAATATAGTTATTTTCGTTGGGTCAACAAATGCATTTGACATGCTTTACAATATTTTGCAGATGAATTATCTTTTTATGAAAGTTCATATTATCTTATTCGAGGATCTAGATGTACAAATGATAATTCATTCCACGTAACTTTTTCTCAATTGTTTATCATGTCTCCCCCATGTTAGAGAAACTAACTTGCTTTCTCAACTTTGAAAATCTACCTTTGTGCGTTATGGTGTTAATCAAAATATACATCGCACATCAATAATAATAAGATGTAATTTTTGGTTCCTGATCCTGAATCACTTGTGAGGGAAGAATATAATATACTTTCATATATAACGTATATCAAACTGATATAGATAACTTTGTTCTCATAAAAAATAGTTTAGCTATTAAGTGGAGACGCTCAATAAATTATTTTGCTAAACCAATTGTGATATAAACCAACTTATCAAGATGAACTGTCTTGAATAGAAAATCTAGAAATTATGCTCTAAATTAAATTATTGAGCAAGTTACCTCGCAAACACCAGATTGCGATTAATAATAATCGCACATATAATCATCTCATAGATGCATCTTATGTGGCATACATGGAATGTGAATGAGCTCATATTCACCTTTGATATTTCCAGCATTCATGAGATTCAATCCTTTTAGTTGATCTGTAATTAATGAGAACAAACAACATAAGAAAGAACTTTCTAATTCTTTAATATTTACCCATGTGAATTCTCTTTTATTTTTGCACATTATACTTAAATTAATATGGCTAAACCAGTTATGCCAACTGGACAAATTATCATATCGATAAACTTCAGGTTTACGCCATGACGTGTGCAATTATCAATAAACTGTAAGTTTATTATGATATGGGTTTTAATATCAATAAATTTTTAATTTATTGTGGTATTCTTTTATTTGTGTGGTACAAACAGGAGAATAAAGCGGGTAGCTTTTCACATACATATTACCCTGCTACAGTTATAGTAATAGAAGATATTAAATATTTCCTTTATTTTTAGTCTCAATATACCAACCGTTTTTGCGAATACTTTAGAAATTCAATAAGTTTCTTTGAGACTTACTACGACACAATACATTATTGATAGTCAATTGTATTCCTTCAAAATAGTAATAATTGGCTATTCTAGAGTTCTAAATTAATTCTGTACTGTCATATATTCATCAATATCCATATGGTGAATATCTCTCGGAAAGAGAAAGTTATACCATTATGATCATGGTCAAAATTATATGCAAGATTTGTTTCTTGCATTGTTGTTATCCTTTAATAATCACATTACCAAAATATTTTGGCATAATCATAATAGGTACGTGATCAATGAACATTCATGTCATAATAATGAAATTATTTTCTTATTTCCTCTCAAACCTCCTTCGAGAGGTGAGTGTGGTATATTCACAACCACTAGCACGTTTTTATTCTTTCAAGAATGAATATGTATTCATAAATCACATGTAGTCACATTCATACCATGGATGGACCATAATCATCTATATGTGCTTTACAAATCTCATGTCAAATTGATGACAAACATTACTTTCACAGAGTGAAGGATTATTTTGAAAATCCTTATTATTCTCATTACCACAATGATGACGATTATATTTCGTTTATTATCACGTCCACATCTATTGATACCTTTGTGGTAATAATTTTATTTTTTTCCAGACTTTCTCATATATTGCTACCACATTTTCTTAAGAGAACGAGAGTAAAGCAAATTCAATGGGACGAATTTCTACTTCTTTTGCTCACAATCATACATGAATTTGATCATGGCAAGACATAGAAATTTTACCACTTTGGGTGGTTATAATTTCTTACAAACTCTATTAGAGTTATAATTAAATTTATTTTCTTTATTTGTATTTGAAATCAAATTATAAAATTTCAAGAATTTAAAAGATAAAATAAGGTAAAATACTTACCTTAAATCCTGAATTTATTCCTGAAGGAAGTTAATGGAATAATTGACAATCATTATGCTCAATATTGTATACAAGTTGAGTACCATGCACGTATCCCAAAGCCTAATGACCAAAGCAGATGCGTAGTATAGGAGTATCAATGCATTCATGCAAGAGCATCACACAAATTCCTATATCTTCTCTCCACGAGTGATTTAATTTATCAAACACTAGACAATTAATTAATTAATAATATATCTACCAACCGCCCGCTACTCAATTGGTTAGAGTCTCGTGCTGATAACGTGTTATAAAACAAGAAAGAAAGAAAAGAGTATTGCAGAGAAAAGTAGAGAAAGAAAATTCTTATTGATTTGAGATGAATTACAATGGGAATAAAACACTTCTATTTGTAGGGAAAAGGTGACTTAGCCACCAAATAACAAACTCTAAGATCTCTATAAAGTATAAACATTCATCTTAAATATAATTCTTTTTATAACAATGTCATACAGTAACATTTTTCAAGTTAATTAAAAAACTTTAGCCCAAATTTAAAGTGATATCGATGAGCTATTAAGAAAAGAAATACTATCAAGATTCTGTCTGGACAAAACTTTTAGAACGAAATTGCATAGCTCTCAATCACAAATTAATTAATGGAATCTTTATATAGTGAAGGTGTTCGGTTGGACCTATCTAAATTATTTAAAGATTCTCAGTATCCAGCCAAAGAACTCTTTAATAAACAGAAATTTACATCTTTAGGAAAATTCCAAAGGAGTTTCATGTTTTTTCTGTAAACAGTTGGGCAGAATTAGGATATGATATTAGTACACATTTTCTTCTTAAGATAACTTATCTTAGTCCAAAATTGAATAATTTAAGGAGCCATTAAGAAATAAAGTAATAAAATTTTGTGTTTGAGTAAACACAAAATAATGGAACCTTTCATTATATGTTGAAGGGATCAAATTGGACCTAACTAAATAATTATAGCCACCAAACTCTTTAGACCAAAGCTTCAGCAATATTAAAAGTTTGCCTCAAGCATATGCCAGTTCGATCTACCTTCATTGAATACATAAAAACAAAGGTCAAAGCCGTACCCCTCTCGAGGCGTACGCAGGATTTTTCATAAACGGTGTCGATATTTAAAGAAGTAGACAACGAAACAAATATAGTACCGACATCATATGTTTTAAGAAATTCTAATTCTAAAGCAAAAGAGAAAAATTAATAGTAGAACAACTCAGAATTATGATTGCAGCAAGCAATTTCGGCGATTTCAAAATGAATAGGTTTTTTCTAGGGTTTAAAATAATTGAACTCCAATGTATTTTATATTGTTTACTATCCTTTTCCTATACAAAAGAGTAGTAGTTTAGCCACTGCCTAAAATTTCAGGGAACTAACCAGCGAACTATCTTGCTTTGACTAAGTGGTGTTATTTTATTTTACTTATACGTATTCTTTCTTTTACATATATATGTAATAAAAAAAATTCGACCAAACGGTGTCATCATTCAACCACAGTAAATCCGCCCCTGACCCCTCTTGAGAATTGAGATGTACAGTAATTGTTAGGTTTTGACTCAAACTATTTTTCGTTGTAAGCCAGTTTATTCTCAAATTTTGACATTTATAGCAAAATGGAAAAAATATTAATTTTGCCAGTGAACTATAGGTAAATGACCAAAACTATCCCATTTCTAATAAATCAAGAGCAAAATATATCATTTGTCCATACGAGCTGAAGCAACGTTAGTATGAGGAATTTTTTTAACTTCTTGCCTAACAACGAGAGCACTCTTGGGCCAAAAACGGAACAAAAGACAAATAGTTCAGAGAAAAAGTTGGTCATTTTCCTTTGAAACTAACAAAATATATTATTGTTCAAGAAGTATCCAAGAACCTTCTTCCACAATTACAAAATCTTATATTCTGGTCCTACTCATAACACTTTTCCAACTCTCTCGATGTAAATATATGTCACACTGTTTTCTTGAAATGTAAATGTCACAAACCTCTAAGGGCTGGAGTTGGTCAATTTCAAGACCAAGAATAACATTAACCTGGTAAACCATATTGTCAAATGATAGCTCTCTTATTCCCACTCTACGTCAGAGTTTCGCCCTACAAACATTTAATTAATAAGTCTAATTAATGTGTATTGGATGATAGTGTTTACCCGTAAAACGGTACCGTTAAATTTATATGTGGTTTCTAGATAAGTGAACTAATTTGATCCTGAAATAATACAATAATTGAATAAATGTACAATACTTAGCTTTAAAATGTAGATGAAACAGCAGAAACGACAGTTCCGGGAATAAGGTTTGCGGGCACAGCAATGATGAGATCAAAAAACGAAAAAGTAAGATTGTATTAAGTTTTGTATAGAATGTGGTATAAGTTTTACCAGAAAATTCGTATGCCTTACAATGATAACTGGGCTCACTATTTATAGTTGCGTCTAGGGAATGAGGTACTTGGATCATGCCCTCCTTTAATATCAATTATGAGGGTCATTGATGAAGATGTAACGGTGAATATAAATGCCAAATTCTCTGTAACGGGCCGTCTCTCTTAATGCTGTAGAATATTCCTTATCAAATGCTACCGGGTGCGGAGCATTTAATACATCTTTATGAACGTTATCCCTTCCGGTGATAAGTGAAATGGCTGCGTTCAGTCTTCGGCCATCCCCGTCTAGAGTTCCATGTATCTTTCCTTTAGATGACCACGTATCACATCATATTTCACCCTATATAGATAGTCCTCCTGCTTTCCGGTGACATAACTTTGTGTTACCGAGAAGTTGGTAGAAATACCCTTTTGGCGGGAATTACTATAACTCCCTCTGAAGGCTTCTGACGGTTGATTAAATGCACGTCTCTCCACATTTAATTCCCCGGACACGCGTCATCCAATGATTCAGCACAGTTTTTGCCGATTATCGAGGTAATCATGGCTATGAATTTAGCTGCCAAAATTTTACTTATACGCATCGTTCTTTTCCTTTGCACTTCATACTTTCTCGAACTTCTAATTTGCATCTTTGTTCTCCATCCTTTGTTTGTTTCGGCAACTCGATGGATCCCATCAGTGATGGAAGGCTTGGACCGGTGGGTTCAAAAGATCTTGGACGTCACGACGCCTGAAACTCGTTTGTGGAAAGAACTGGCCCTTAAATGCAGGTGGAAGGCCAAAAATTATGGTAATTTTTGCTTACCTTGCTTCTATTTTTTTTGTATATGGAGAACTTGGTTGAACCCTTCTGACTTGTTCACGAAATTAGGTCTTCCTGCGGATTCTGTTGTTGTCCCCGAGGAGGACGTCTTGGCTGATCCTGCTGATGCAGCGAGGCTGCTTCAGGAGGCACTTACTCGAACAGGTATCCCCGGGCTTGTTTTGGGCGCAAACACTTCTTTATGGAGTCCTCGGCCGGATGATAAACAACCAAAGAGAAGGCGTTCCTCCGCGACCGGAGAAAAGAATAAGAGGGTAAAGATTGATGCCCCCGAGTCATCTCTGGTGGCGATGGTGACTGGTCCTTCTTTCGGGCCGGTCATAGACACCGTGATGATTGATGATGATGAAGAAGCTAGTGATGAGGAAGCTTCTCTACATAGAAGACAACGATCCTCATCATCTCAGCAGGATGCTCGACTTGTAGAGAGATTTATACCAGTTGAGGATGATGCCTCGGCACTTTGGGGAGAATTTGATTTGGTAGATAATGTCAACTTCCGTTTTCGGGCACCAATTGTTGTGCCCGGTACTGCGGGGCTGAGTACCAGGTTGTTGCCGTCTTTGGTTGGCGAGCATCCAATAACCAGCACTGCATTTGATGCAGCTGCATCTCACTCTACAACTCCATCAGCTTCATCTCCATCTTCACCAATACCAGCAACTGCTACATTACTTCCATATCCATCCACTTCCCCACCAGCAGTTGCTACATCATCTCCACCGGCCGTACCTGACCATGAAGAGGGTGTTCCTCTTCCACAGTCCCCAGTTCATGGGAATTTAAGGCAAAATTATGCCGTCCCTTCTGAAGATCCAAATGAGGAGGAACGTTACTCGGACTCTACTGGATGCAACTTGCTATTCCGGCCGGTGGAGCTTGCTAATTATCTGAAGCCTTTGGCTTCAGAGAAAGACTGGGAAAAGATTCAGGCAGTCTCGGGAGAGTGTTTGTTGAACAATGCCATGCACAATGCCGCAACGGTATGTTCCTTTCTTCCTTTGTTATTTCTTCTACTTTTGCATGAATGTATTCTAAGTTTTACTTCTTCTTGTTTTGTAGGCCAACTTTCATGCTTTTTAGGGCCTTCATAGGTTGATTCGTGAGAAGGAGGAACTTACTTCTGAACGGGATCAGCTTTAGGTGGAATGATATTGAACTGTTCTCCGCCTCTTGGAACTGGAAACCAAAGCTACTGAGGTTGTTGTTTTGGAGGCTCGTTTGCACCAATGCGAGCAAGAAGTGGTAACCCTTAGCCGAGAAATTAGCCCGTTGAGGGTTAGATTTGATGAAGCTAAGGCCAAATGGGTTGAAGTCCAGGACGTCGTTCTTGCTGCAACCGAGCGTGAGGCTACCTCCGATAAAAGAGTGATTAACTTAGAGGCAGCCTTAAACTCCAAAATTGAAGAGCTTGCTGCTGTGGGGGTAAAACACGCCCAGCTAGAAGAGAAGTACATAAAAACTATCAAGTATAATAGGCTCTTTAGTTCAACTATCCGCGACCTTGATGTCAGCCTTAAATCTGTTAGGTCCATCCGGGAAAAACTTTCTGCCGAGGTAACCCAACTCAAAGAAGAACCCAAGTACCGAGAGGCTTCCCTCATTGTTGAAAAAATATACGCCATGTACAGCATGAGGAGAAAAACCTTGGAAGAGGCCAAAGCTGGTGTCATTGACTTTGATACTGAAATTCCTAAGGCACGCGAGCTTGAGTTAGCTGCTAAAAGTGGACTCCCATCGAGGATTGATGTACCTGGCCCTTCTGGTTCTGGTTCCGAGTTTTAGGGAATTGAAGAAGAATCGGAAGATGATGATGCTGAAGGCCAAACTGATGAAAATGTTGAGCCACCAGTGGACCCACCTACTTCTCCCTGGGTTGCGGACACTTCTCTTCCTCCTTGTTCCGAAGGCACTGTAGTTTAGCTTTTCTTTTCTTTTTCCTATTTTGTACTTTTACCATTTCGGCACGTTCTTGTAAATAAAGATATTTCTTTGCTCAAGTATTGTTTGAGTCTTACTTTCATTTGAATAACTATGCAAGTCTTGAAACTTTGCATTTGCTTAAGAATTTTGCGCACGTTTTTTTGTTCGCGCTTTACTATGTGTAGTCTCAGATGCATTTTCATCGAAGCACTTTAGTTCCGAGCGTTATCCCTTTTACGTGAGGGTTTCAACAAGTATTTGTGCAAGTTTACATTTTGCGTCCTTTCGTGTATGTCTTCGGGTGCATTTTTCCTCGAAGGTAATTTGATTTCGGGCATAAATTCTTCCAAAACCAACATTTAACGTGAGGGTTTTCATAAGAGGGGGCCCTCTTCTGTTTACGGTGCTCTTGAAGAGGACGTTTCCTATTCATTGCGGTACTAATATTTGAAGTACTTATTTAACTTTCAAATGACAAAGTTAGTTCATCGTTCATACAAGAAACAAGATAAAAATAAAAAGATTTATTTTCATATAATTCCTTCTATTTTCAAAAGTACACAAGCATTTATTATGCTAAGAAATTACCATTACTTGTGGTAGCATTTGTTATGCTAAAACGAAACTGCCATTACTTGTGGCTATCTTGTACAACTTGTTTCTATGGGGCTGGCTGCGCAGTCCCCGATCTCGATGATGCATTTGGTTTCTAGATTTTTGTTTCCCGGGTGATGTGGCAGTCAGTGTTGTCGTATCCTCATATCATTCCTCCCCAGTATTCAAATGCAAAGAATGCGAATTGGAACACTGAAAGTCTTGTGTCTTCAAAGATCCCACCAATGAATTGCTAGATAATCCTTAACTCGGCAACGTACCTTACTTCCCCTTAGGCATCCATGCTATCGGCCGAAAGAATATCTAACAATCCTCTAAAAGTTTGTGTTCGTGAACGGTCGGGTAACCTCTATTCGGTGGCAAACTTAACTTCCCAGTGGGAATTTGCTATCGAACCAAAGATTATCTAACCGTCCAAGAGTGGAAGCTTGTTTGTTTGCCTTGCTATCAAAGGTCTTATTGCTGCTGTCTTCGTAGTATGTTTTCTATCGCTGCCTCATTAAAAATCTTGCCAGAAAACCCCAATTAGGACAAAAACTAAATGAAGGGAATAAGAGTGCAACACATACTTTCCGCTTGAGTAATGTTCTTCAGCAATAATATCTTTTGAGGTGTGCCACGTTCTAGTTGCTAGGCAACTTGTCTCCATTCTGGTTCTCCAACTCGTATGAACCTTTCCCAGTGATAGCTGAAATCCGGTAGGGACCTTCCCACATTGGACCTAGCTTCCCCGCGTTGAGATCCCTGGTATTTTGGGTTACTTTCCTCAGAACCAAATCTCCTACTTTGAAATAACGGAGGTTGGCTCTTCGATTATAATATCACTATATTCTCTGCTTTTGAGCTGTCATTCTTACACGCGCCAAGTCCCTGCGTTCCTCGAGTAGTTCCAAGTTGATTAACATTACTTCGTTGTTCGATTCTTTCTCTGCCCGAAAATATCTCAAAGTAGGTTCGCCCACTTCCACTGGGATTAGGGCTTCAACATCGTACACAAGGGAAAAAGGAGTTTTTCATGTGCTCTATTTGGCCGTTGTTCGGTAGGACCATAGAACTCAAGACAATTCTTTGGGCCATTTCTTAAGGTTTTTAATAATCACTTTGTTTGTTGACTCCGCTTGACCGTTTGCGCTCGGATGATAAGGAGAAGATGTGATCCTCTTTATCTTCAAATCTTCGAGGAACTTTGTAACTTTTGCACCGATAAATTGTGGCCCATTGTCGCATACTATCTCTTTTGGTATTCCGAACCTGCAAATTATATTTTCCCATAGGAAATCCACCACTTTGCGTTCTCCGATCTTCTGATAAGGACCTTCTTCTACCCATTGAAAAAAATAGTCAGTCAGAATTAAAAGAAACCTTACCTTTCCGGGAGCTGGTGGAAGCGGTCCGACGATGTCGATCCCCCATTTCATGAACGACCATGGGGACAGAACCGAATGTAAGGGTTCTGCCGGTTGGTGTACCAGTGGTGCGTGGCGTTGGCACTTATCACATTTTCGTACGAAGTCTTTGGCATCTTGTTCCATCCGAGGCCAGTGATATCCTGCCCGTACCAACTTCAGCACGAAAGAATCTGCGCCTGAGTGATTACCGTATATCCCTTCTTCGACTTATCTCATGACATAATTAGCTTCTGACACTCCTAAGCACTGGGCCAGCGGGCCTTGGAAGGATTTTCTATACAATTGGCCTATCTTGAAGCTATAACGTGCAGCTTTGGCGCGTAACGCCCATGATGCTTTGGGGTCTTCGGGCAACTTTCCGTGCTCGAGATAGTCGATTATTTCATTTCTCCAATCCCAGACCAGACTTGTTGAATTTACCTCATAGTAACCATCCGTATCCAGGACTGAGTTCATCAGTTGCACTACCGTCCCGGACTTCCATCCCTTTATTTTCGTCGATGATCCTAAGTTTTCTAATGCATCCGCTTCTGTGTTATCCTCCCTTGGGATATAAGTAATTGACCATTCCCGGACTCATGCCAAGAGCCTGAACCTTTTCATGTATTGTTGCATACATTCTTCTTTGGTATCAAAGATCCCATAGACCTGATTTACCACCAGCTACGAGTCACATTTGATTTAGATAACCTCGGAATCAAGTCCTCGGGCTAATTCGAGCCCTACAATCAAAGCTTCGTACTCTGCTTTATTGTTAGTTAAAGGGATCGTTCTGATGGCTTGCCTTAAGGTTTCCCCAAAGGCGTGATTAAGACTATTCCGAGTCAGACACTTTTACGTTGGATGCTCCATCCATAAATAAGGTCCAAAACCCCGATGTCGATTCCGACACCATTACTGCCTTCTTGGTTTCCAGAGGTAGTAGTGCCGAACTAAAATCGGCCACAAAGTCAGCCAAGACTTGTGAATTAATTGCAGTCCTTGGTTTATATTCTATGTCAAACTCAATCATTTCTACGGCCCATTTGGCCAATCTGCCCGAGAGCTCAGGTTTATGGAGGATGTTCCGTAAAGGAAAAGTAGTCACCAAAGTTATCGGGTGGCATTAGAAGTAGGGCCTCAGCTTCCGAGCGGTGACTACGAGAGCTAAGGCCAGTTTTTTCAAATGTGGGTAGCGAGTTTCTGCTCCCGTTAAAATTTTGCTAATTTAATAAATGGGAAATTGCGTACCTTCATCTTCCCGGACTAAAACAACACTTACCGCAACTTCTGAAGCCGCGAGGTAGACTAGCAATATTTCACCTTCTTTTGGTTTCGAGAGCAATGGAGGGCTAGATAAGTACTTCTTCAGGTCCCTCAGAGCCTGTTGGCACTCCGGTGTCCATTCGAAATTATTTTTCTTTTTGAGCAGTGTGAAGAAGTGATAACATTTTTTCGACGATTAGGAAATGAACCTGCTCAAAGCTGCTAATCTTCCTGTGAGCCTTTGTACTTCTTTTACGTTTGACAATTGTTCCGGGATATCCTCTATGGCCTTGATTTTGTCGGGGATTACCTCAATTCCCCTTTGTGAGACTAGAAATCCCAGAAACTTACCAGAACTGACCCCTAACGAACACGTACTTCTCGGGATTAAGTTTCATATTATGCTTCCTCAGGATGTCGAATGTTTCTTGCAAATGCTTAAGGTGGCCACCTGCATTCAAAGACTTAACGAGCATATCATCTATATAAACTTCCATAGTCTTTCCTATTTGCTCTTCAAACATCTTATTTACGAGCCGTTGATAAGTGGCTCTGGCATTTTTCAACCCGAAGGGCATCACAATGTAATAATATGTACCGAAATTCATTATAAACGAAGTCTTTTCCTGATCCTCCGGGTTCATCTTGATTTGGTTGTACCCAAAATAAGCATCAGGAAACTCATTAACTCATTCCCGACCGTGGAATCAATCATTTGATCGATATTTGGCAGTGGGAACGAGTCTTTCGGGCATGCCTTGTTAAGGTCTTTATATCTACACACATACGAAATTTATTGTTCTTCTTCAGAACTACTACTACATTGGCTAGCCAATCCGGATAGCTTACCTCTCGGATCGAACCGATATTAAGCAAATGGGTTACCTCTTCTTTGACGAATTTATTCCTGGACTCGGCAATAGGGCGTTTCTTTTGTCTTACCAGAGGTACATTGGAATCCAAACTTAGCTTGTGTGTGGCTACTTCTGTTGGGATACCTGTCATATCCCCGTGCGACCATGCAAAACAATCAGCATTAAATTTAAGGAATTCAATAAAACTAGACCTGAGCTCCGGGTACAGTCCTGTCCGAAAATGGAATTTTCTTTCTAGAAATTTTTCGAACAATGCAACTTGCTCCAGTTCCTCCGTCGTAGACTTTGTTACGTCCGTCTCTTCTGGAACTTGGAAATATCTCTTCACCTGATAACGTTTTGATGACTCTGCTCTCGGGCTAACTTCTTCTAGTTCGGGAATAGGTGTTGGTTCCTATAATTGCTATGATGTGTGTTATTTCCCTTTGCTACTGGAAACCAAAATTGTATTCATCTCTCTTGTTGCCGGTTGCCTCTTATCTGCTTGATTCCTTCGGGCGTTGGAAACTTCAGCAATTGGTGATATGTTAAGGGTACAACTTTTATCCCGTGTAACCATGGCCTTCCCAGGATGATATTGTATCCCGTGTCACCATCTATTACTTCGAATAAAGTTGTTTTCATTACTCCTTCAGCGTTCGTGAGCAGCAAAATCTCTCCCCGGGTCGTCAGGCTCGCAAGATTGAATCCAGCGAGGAGCTTTGTTGCCAGGATAATGCTTCCGTGAGTTTAGCTTGCTCCAATACTCTCCATTGTATGATATTAGCCGAACTTCCTGGATCCACTAGAATACGCTTAATCTTAAAATCCAACACATTTAAAGAAATTACCAGTGCATCGTTGTATGGTAATAGCAATATGTCTGCGTCCTCCTCCGTGAAAGTGATATCGTCTACCCGGAGTCTTTTACTATTAGTTATTTATACTTTCGTCTTCTTTGCTGCCAAAAAGGTGACCCCGTTAATCTCATTCCCTACGAAGATCATATTGGTCGTTTGGCGTGGGGGTTCTTCTCCTGCTTTTGTAGGTTCCTCGTTGTCTCTGTTACGACCATAATTGTTCTTAGCTCGGTCGCTCAAGAATTCTCTGAGGTGACTATTCTTTAATAGTGTTGCCACATCTTCCCAGAGGTGTCGGCAGTCCCCTGTTCGGTGGCCGTTCGTCCCATGGTATTCACACCATAAGTTGGGATCCCTCTGGCCAGAATTAGATCTCATAGGTCTCAGGAATCATGCTGCTTTAATGTTTCTAATGGCTGACACCAACTCCACTATACTGACGTTGATGTTATATTCCGATAACTTGGGGTAAGAAGGATCCCGAGACCCCGACGTCTCTTTTCCTGAAGTGATCCATTTGTTTGACCACGATCGGTCCCTCTGTCAATTGTGAACTTGTTTACTGCCTGGACGTTTATGCCACGGCCTTTGGTCCACTCGTAAGGCAAAAACTGACCCCTCGAAGTCCGTCTGTCTGCGTCGTAAGTCATTCTTTAATTTTTCTCTACTCTTCTCCCATCGCTTGGCCGGTGATGTAGAACCGACTTGGTCATCTTCGATCCTTATCTTTGACTCGTACTGGTTGTGGACATCTGCCCAAGTTGTTGCTTGAAACTCAAGGAGGCTCTCCTTCAGCTTCCGGGAAGCGTCTGAGCTTCTTGGATTCAAACCTTTGGTGAATGCTTCAGCTGTCCATTCATCCGGGACAGCCGGGAGCAACATTCTTTCTTTCTAGAATCGGGTAACGAACTCTCGTAATTATTCGAATTCTCCCTGTGTGATCCTGAATATGTCGGCCTTCCAGACTTGTACTTTTCTGTCCCCGGCATGAGCCTTGATGAAAGAATCCACGAGCATCTCAAAGGAATCTATGGAATGCTCGGGTAATAATGAATACCACATTAGAGCTCCCCTCGTGAGAGTTTCTCCAAATTTCTTTAATAACACAGATTCAATTTCCTGAGGAGCTAAATCATTTCCTTTTATCGCTATTGTGTAGGTGGTAATATGCTCCTGTAGGTCTGAAGTCTCGTCATACTTTGGCATTTCAGGCATTTTGAACCACTTTGGGATTAGTTCTGGTGCCGCACTCGGCTTGTACGGCAATTGAGTATAATTCTTCGAGTCCGAGCCTTTCAATACTGGTGGCGCGCCTGGGATATGGTCCATACGGGCGTTTACTTCCCTCATAAACTGTAAAAGTTCATTTTTGAACGGGTTATTCTCGTTATTAAGATCGGATCCGCTCCCCCAAGAGCCGTCGAAGCCAACTTCACCCCTGGGAGTGTTGTTATCGACTCTCTGCATTGTTTGGTTTGCGGGAACACCGGGAGGAATTGGATCTCGTATGTTTGCATTATTCGAAGCCCCCGATAGCTCCTACTTTAACTTTGTCATAACCTTATCCTGCCGCATGAGATGGCCTAGAATGATCGTCTTTTGCTCTTATAGGGCCCTCACCGCATCCACGACATGCTCCTCATCAGCATCATCGAGAGTTATCTCCCAAACCTGTTGAGGGTTCTGCCTGTCATGCACTGGTGTGGTGTCATTTCCCTCATTGCGGGTGTCACTGATTGAATCCTCGAAATGAGGCTGATCCCCTCGAATTTCAGGGTTGTACGTATTGTTAACGGTGTTATCTGCCATTTTTTGTGATTTTTTCTAAGACAAAAATTTTCACGTTAGTAAAAAAGGCAAGGATCAACTTAATTGCATGACTGTCTAGGCCCCACGGTTAGCGCCAAACTGTTTACCCGTAAAATCATACAATTGAATTTATACGTGATTTCTAGACAAGTGAACTAATTTGATCCTGAAATAATACAATAATTGAAGAAATGTATAATACTTAGCCTTAAAATGTAGATGAAATAATAGAGATGACAGTTCCGGGAACAAGGTTTCCGGGCACAGCAACGATGAGATCAAAAAGTGGAAACTGGGCTTTGTATAGACTGTGGTATAAGTTTTGCCAGAAAATTCGTATGCCTTACAATGATAGCTGGGCTCACTATTTATAGCTGCGTCTAGGGAAGGAGGTCCTAGGATCATGCCCTCCTTTAATGTCAATTATGAGGGTCATTGATGAAGATGAAACGGCGAATATAAATGCCAAATTCTCTGTAACGGGCCATCACTCTTAATGTTGTAGAATATTCCTTATTAAATGCTACTGGGCGCAGAGCGTTTAATACATCTTTATTAATGTTATCCCTTCCGGTGACAAGCGAAATGGCTGCGTTCGATCTTTGGTCATCCCCGTCTAGGTTCCATGTGTCTTTCCTTTAGATGACCATGTGTCACATCATATTTCACCCTATATATATAGCTTGATTAAGTGAAGCGCGAATACCACCGAACTATCATAACAACCAAAAATGCATGATCATTACGTTCAGAGTTAAATTATATATACATTGACAACATTATAAGTTTTTGTTTACCATTTTAGTATAATTTAATTGGTTATATATCTTATTTGTTTACGTAATCAACGTACGTTTACTACTACAAACTGATAGCAACCTGAAATTAAATTTAAATAACGTGATAGTCCAAAAGATTGGGGCCGTCATTTGTCAATACTATATATCTGTTTACCCTCAAAATCGGATAACAATTAAATTTGTACGTAGTTTTAAGGATACGTGATCTAGCTTGATACAAAATATTAAATCAGATTGAAATTGAAATAAACAATGGGAAAGTAAATGCAAACCACACAAAGTTGAACAGTCTTCGCCTTAGAAGGTTAGCCACCCTCGAGCCAAAAGTTCTTTATCGATATTAGAACAGAATGACAAGAGAATAATAAGAACAGAAAATAATAATATATTGCTTTGGGATGCCAATTACAATGTGTTTCACAAGTAATGAGACACCCTTTATAAAGTAGGGGAGTCCTACTTTAGGTATAATTCTATAAAAGGTAAAAATCTCCTGGTTTACTGATTTGCCGGTTCCTTATTGATTCGTGTCGAGATTCCCGCCGTGATATCCGACTAGTTACGGATATTTCGTCCTTCTATTATTTCGGTCTTCTGTTAGTTATACCGGTAATGTTTTCTCGAGCTTATTCGGGGTCGATCATCAACCCCTCGCGTTCCGAGCCCGATCTGTTATGCAATAGTCAAGCCCTTCGATCGTACACAGATAGTCTGCTCATTTTTTGGAGAGTAAACGACGAGAAATGATATGATTTTTTTGATTCTCACCTCGGTACTCCGCGTCAGAAATGACAAAATGAACGAAACGTCTCGTCAATCACGTCTTAATAGCATTAAATGCTCGTCAGTTGCTGGTTGGCCACTCCTGGCTTTGAACTGTCGTTTGGAAATTATAAATACCCCCTTGTTCATTCATTCA